>NC_073260.2:84471000-85870500 GCF_029289425.2 Pan paniscus
AAGTTCTAGCCAGAGCAGACAACAGAAAGAAATAAAGGGCATACAAAACAGTAAGGAGGAAGTCAAACTGTCGCTGTTTGCTGATATGATCATATACCTAGAAAACCCTAAAGACTCATCCAAAAAACTCCTAGATCTGATAAAAGAATTCAGTAAAGTCTCTGGATACAAAATCAATGTACATAAATCAGTAGCGCTGCTATACACCAACAGCGACCAAGCTGAGAATCGAATCAAGAACGGAACCCCCTTTACAATAGCTGCAAAAAAATAAAAACAAAATACCTAGGAATATACCTAACCAAAGAGGTGAAAGATCTCTACAAGGAAAACTACAAAACACTGTTGAAAGAATCATAGATGACATAAGCAAATGGAAACACATGCCATGCTCATAGATGGGTAGAATCAATATTGTGAAATTGACCATACTGCCAAAAGCAATCTATAAATTCAGTGCAATTCCCAATGAAAATACCATCATCATTCTTCACAAAACTAGAGAAAACAATCCTTAAAATTCATATAGAACCAAAAAAGAGCCCACACAGCCAAAGCAATACAAAGCAAAAAGAACAAATCTGGAGGCCTCACATTACTTGACTTCAAATTACACTACAAGTCTGTAGTCACCAAAACAGCATGGTATTGGTATAAAAATAGGTGCACAGACCAGTGGAATAAAATAGAGAGCCCAGAAATAAAGTTATATACTTATAGCCAACTGATCTTCGACAAAGCAAACAAAAATATAAAGTAGGGAAAGGACTTCCTGTTCAACAAATTGTGCTGGAATAATTGGCAAGCCACATGTAGAAGAATTAAATTGGATCCTCATCTCTCACCTTATACAAAAATCAACTCAAGGTGGATCCAAGACCTAAAACCATAAAAACTTTAGAAGATAACATTGGAAAAACTCTTCTAATTAGCTTCCACTTATAAGTGAGAACATACAGTCTTAGGCAAAGAGTTTAGGACCAAGAACCCAAAAGCAAATGCAAGAAAAAGAAGTATAAATGGGTGGGTTTTAATCAAACTACAAAACTTCTGAACAGCAAAAGAAATAATCAGCAAACAGACAACACACAGAGGGGGAGAATATCTTCACAAACTATGCATCTGACAAGGACTAATATCCAGAATCTACAAGGAACTCAAACAAATCAGCAAGGAAAAAACAAATAATCCCATCAAAAAGTGGGCTAAGGACATGAATAGACAATTCTCAAAAGAAGATATACAAATGGCCAACAGATATATGAAAAAAACACTCAACATCACTAATTATCAGGGAAATGCAAATCAAAACCAACATGCACTACCACCTTCCTCCTGCAAGAATGGCCATAATCTAAAAATCAAAAAATAATATGCTTGGCATGGATGTGGTTAAAAGGGAACACTTTTACACTGCTAGTGGGAATGTAAACTAGTACAATCACTATGGAAATCAGTATGGAGATTCCTTAAAGAACTAAAAGTAGAACTACCATTTGATCCAGCAATCTTACTACTGGGTGTCTGCGCAGAGGAAAAGAAGTCATTATATGAAAAAGACACTTGCACATGCATGTTTATAGCAGCACAATTCACAATTGCAAAAATATGAAACCAACCTAAATGCCCATCAATCAATGAGTGGATTAAAAAATGCAGCATATATGTACCATGGAATACTACTTGACCATAAAAAGGAATGAAATAATGGCATTCACAGGAACCTGGATGGAATTGGAGACCATTATTCTAAGCAAAATAACTCAGGAATGGAAAACCAAACATCGTATGTTCTCACTTATAGGTGGAAGCTAAGCTATGAGGACACAAAGGGGTAAGAATGATACAATGGACTCTGGGGACTTGGGGGGAAGAGTGGGAGGGGGATGAGGGATAAAAGACTACACATTGGGTATGGTGTATACTGATCAGGAGATGGGTGCCCCAAAATCTCAGAAATCACACCTAAAGAACTTATCCATGTAACCAGGCATCACCTGCTCCCCAAAAACTATTGAAATGAAAATAAAATAAAATAGTTTAATAGTTTCTTTAAAAAGTTAAACATACGCCTATCATGTGATCTAGCTATTCCACTACAGGTATTTACCCAAGAGACAGGAAAACACATGTCCATACAAAAACTAGAAGAGAAATGACCATAGCACCTTTATCTGTAATAGCCATAAAAGGGAAACAACCTAAATGTCCATCAACAGGCAAATGGATAAACAAACTGCGATATACCTGCACAATGAAAAACAACTCAATAATAAGAAGCAATAAACTACTGATACAGCTTACAATGTGAATGAATCTCAGATAAATACACCGAGGCAAAAAAGCCAGACATAAAAAGAGTGCATTTGTTCTTTGTGTCCATTTATATAAAACTTCAGAAAATGCAAACTAATCTCTAGTGACAGAAAGCAGATGATTGATTGCCTTGGTGGGAGAAGAGGAGCAGGAGGTGGAATTTTGAAGAAGTGTGAGGAAATTTGGGGCTCATAAATATGCTTGCTCTCTTGATCATAGTGATGGTTTCATAGGTGTATATATATATATGCCAAATCTTGTCAAATCATACGCTTCAAGTATGTGCAGTTATTATACTAAGTATACCTCAATAAGTCTTTAAAAATGCAATGGCTTGAAACAGCAATTATTTTATTACCTCTCATGATTTTTTGGTTCAGGAATTCAGGCAAAGCTCAGCTGCATGATGTTTCTATTCCAGCAGCATTGACAGAGGTCAGGCACCCTATTCATTAGCATCTGGGTTTGCCGGAAGCTCCAAGACAGCTCCACTCACATGTTTGGTGACTTTTCAGGGCGACTAGGAAGCTGGGATCAGTTGGGACTGTTGACCAGAACGACCACATGCAGCCTTTCCAACATGGTGGTATCAGGGTTGTCCAGGTTCTTGCATGGTAACTCAGAGCTCCAGAGGCAGTGTTCCAAGGTGCCCATGCAGAAGACGCAAGCCTTCTCATGGTCCAGCTTCAGGAATCTCTGGACATCACTTCCACCATATACTATTAGTCAAGCAAGTCACTAAAGCAAGGCCAGATTCATAGAGGAGGAGAATTAGACTCCACTTCTCAGGGTCTAATTTTATCCACTACAACAGCATGGTAGAGTGGAAAGAACAGGAGTTAGACAAATAGATCAACTAATCCTACATCTGCCACTGCTAGCATTATGGCTTCAGATATATCATCCAATCTTATTCAGACTCAGTTTCCTGACATATAAAAAGGGAATAACCAAAAAATACTCATACAACGGTTGTGAGCAGTAAACCCTCAGACACAATCCATTCGTTGCCAAAAATAAAACAAGCAATACACTGAGATTTCCTTGGCTAGAGTAGAATCAGTAAAATGAGCATTGACTGACAGTGCTGAACTCAAATTCCAGCTCCTATCATTCTTGCTGGATGACCTAAGCAAGTCACTTCACTTCACTTCACTGAGCCCTGAATTGCTCACCTGTAAAATTGAGTAGAAAATGTCTATTGTTTAGGGTCCGTGAGAATTAGAGATAATACCACAGTAGAGTGCCATGATGCAAGAAGCAGTTTTTAAAGTCATGTGATCAAAGCACTTACTGAGCTCAGGAAAGTTAATTCCCTCTCCCTGTTCCTTCTCTTCATGAGCCTTCCATCTTGGACTCATGGGTGATTCCAGTGCTCTGTAGAGATAAGCAAGAGTACTGATAAGTTTTGGGGAAGCAAAACTTAACTCTCTTATCAGAGACAGAAGTTTAGAGGCCCAGGCATGAGAGCAAAGCATCAAGGGTGAATGCTATTGAGCTCATTATTTGGCATTAGGAGTCAAAGTATAAATGCAGATCTTTTTCTTTTTCTGCAAGTGATTCTGTGTTGTTTGCACACAGGGCAATTAAAGTTCAATACCTGTGCATCCTTTCTGTCCTTGCTAGCACATTTTGTACTTTACCATTGTCAGTGTTTGATTGTGTTATTATTTTTGTCAAGCATAAAGCTAGTAGAACAATGTTGGAACCCATAGTTGCTCAATATTAGGTTCCCCTAGCACTGCACAAGGAACTAGGTGCACGGCGGGACTTGAGGGTAAGAGATGTAACAGGGAGGGAAATTGATGTTTATTTATTGCCTATGATGTGTTAGACACTGTAGCAAGTATTATCCATTGATTTACTCTTCCAAATCTTCAAAGTAGAGCTGACAAAATTACTAACAGGTAATTTTACTATGTGCCACACACTGCTGTTAAGTGCCTTAACTTGTTTAGAGTAAATATCTTAATTTGAGTTCTCCTCAAATCAGCCCCTGAGACAAGGATTTTGCATGCAGGGAGTTGATGTAGGGAAGTGAGTATGGACTAATGAATGAGGGTGCAATGTCAGTGAGATACGAAGGGAGAAAGCATGATAATGGTAACGTCACAGCTGTGGGCAAATGGGCCCAATCCTACTGGAGACCCTCAGGGGAACCTGGTAAGATGCTTTTCAGAACTGTTCCACTAGAGGGTGGGGAAGCTAGAATATTTACCCAGGACTCCCATCCCCATTGCTTCAGGGTTGCCACCAGGGGCACCAACTCCAGCATCCAGGCCGTGCCTGTGCAGTGAAGTAAGTTTCTTGGTGCCAGGAAAAAGCCATCAGGCTTCTAGAGAAGACAATTTAGCTGTGTGGGATGGGAAGCTGTCAACACTAGCAGCTCACCTGCAAGTAAATTCAGGTGGGCCAGACCCATCTAGGTCTGAATATCAATTCTGCTACACATTATCCCCTTCATTTGACCAGAGAACAGAGGCATAGAGAGTTGAGGTAACTTGCTGAAGATCTCATAGCTTAAAAACTGGCAGAGCTGGGATTTCTACTCAACATCCTTACTCCACATTTTAACTATTTTACCTCTTAGATAAGGACGATCGAACATGTTAAGTAACAGATCCAAGGTCACACAGCCATTAATGCAATTCATACATGACAAACTTGTGTTTGAAACCATGATTACGGAGCCAAATGCCTGAACTCTGCCAGGTAACCTGCTATCTCCCAAGCACATAGCTCTAAAGGTTAACTTTATCACATCCAGTTGCTCCTTTTACTCGGAAGCAGCTTTCTCTTAAAGCCCATTGGCTCTAGCAAAATTCCCATTTGCAATGGACAATGCCCCATATTTACTTGTACAGCCTAGGCACTTTCTCTGTGCTTCTTTATGGTCTCAGAGCTCTAATATCTGAAACACAATACCATCTACTTACAGTAAACACATAACCCCTCTTTACTATTGACAATCTCTGCTGTTGGCTTTCTCTTTGAGTGGCTACCTTAATAAACAAGTAATTACTGGGAAATGAGAAGATAAACAATGTATTTCTTTGCAAGACTAATAAATCTTTGGCTCCACTTTCTCAACTTTTTATTCTACTTTATTACTCCCATTGGCTAAGTCCATATCTTACCATGCAAGGGAACCAATTGATCAATTAGAGAATCAGTGGCCCTGTTTTGACATTCTGCATTAAACAGAAACTAATTGCCTGATTCCAGATGCTTTTTAAAACACATCTCAGCAATCGATAGGTCTGTGACTATGTTTGGAATAGAAGAGCATCTTCGGGTGGGTCAGATGAAGCCCTCCATGTCCCAGACATGGTAGCCCAGGTTCCTCCTGCCTTGTCCTGGGGAAGTTCTGCTTCTTCATTAGTGCTTTCTTTCCAAGGTTTCCTTGCTGACCATGCACCCAATTAATGCTTCTCACCTGACACCCTAATGCCTAGATGGATCACAAGAGTCTAAGGAGCCTCCCAGGCTTGTGGAGTCAGTAAGAAGGAGATGGAAGAGCAATGAGACATCTGGGGCACTTTGCACTTGAGCAAAGGCTGAAAACAGAATAATGTAAGCAGAGCCGGGGGGTTTCTCCACCCAAGAGAAAGCAGCAATCAATAACTGATGATGCTTTCACGAAGCATGATGAAGCGTTGTCCAGAAATGCTTTGAGCAGGCCTCCAGAGCACACACAGAAGACCTATTGCCTTCTGCAGCTCTCACCCTGGAGTCACCCTGCTTTAATGGAATTCTCATTTTCTAAGGATGCTAATGTCTGGAATATCCTAGTGGCTTTTTTCCTGACTGAAACTCCATAGGGGATATCCACCAGAGACAGGGAGTCTGCATAAATGCAAAGGCTCTGTTTTTCTTTCTTTCCAGTGTCCTGCATAAATCCATGGAAAGTGCCTGGGTTTGCTGGGGTTTATTCTGCCTGCCATCCAGACCATCTCTCTGCCTAAGCACAGGGAAAGTGCCTAGGCTGTACAAGTAAATATGGGGCATTGTCCATTGCAAATGGGAATTTTGCTAGAGCAAATGGGCTTTAAGAGAAAGCTGCTTCCGAGTAAAAGGAGCAACTGGATGTGATAAAGTTAACCTTTAGAGCTATGTGCTTGGGAGATAGCAGGTTACCTGGCAGAGTTCAGGCATTTGGCTCCGTAATCATGGTTTCAAACACAAGTTTGTCATGTATGAATTGCATTAATGGCTGTGTGACCTTGGATCTGTTACTTAACATGTTCGATCGTCCTTATCTAAGAGGTAAAATAGTTAAAATGTGGAGTAAGGATGTTGAGCAGAAATCCCAGCTCTGCCAGTTTTTAAGCTATGAGATCTTCAGCAAGTTACCTCAACTCTCTATGCCTCTGTTCTCTGGTCAAATGAAGGGGATAATGTGTAGCAGAATTGTAGCTATCTCCCCAGCAAAGTGTGTCCTGCACCCTGTGTGCCCATGTGCTCAGGAATCAGCTTGAAGGGTGAATAAATGAGTTTTTTCTTTGAAACTCAAAGCAAAGGATGGGACCATCTTGCCTTGCTTAAACTACCTTAAAAAGAAGAAGAGACAAGATTTCCCTCCAAGGAGTCATAGCTGTGGTTCCACAGAGTCTGAGTGGGACTGGCCAAATGTTTCAATGACTAAACACTCCCATCTTTTAAAACCCAAATGCTTATTTCCATGCACGTGCTCTGAGTAATAAAGTCTGAAAGACAAATTGAAATAAAAACATATCTGTAAGCAGTTTATCATGGTAAATTGAAGGCTTTTCAACTCCTTCCATAAAAGAGCCATCCCCTATAGAAAAGCAGGCAGGACAGTCACTTAATGACATCTTGCAGTCTGACGCCTCTTTGTACCATGGTTTATTTTGGGAGGTCCATAGAAGCCACATTTTATTACAAAGAAAGAAAATCTCTCTGTTCTCCAGAGAAACAACTTGTTTTCTTTGGTCTCAGCAGGTCTTCCTTCTCAGGCTCCTCTAAGCAGACATAAGAATTCCATTAGCTACCATTTATTGTCAAGAAGCACCAGGGAGGTTTTCTAAACATTACTGCATTTAATCATCCCAACAATTCTCTGAAGCAGGTATTTTCAACTGCAATCAAAAGATGAACAGAATTTCTAACCCAAGTTGATATGACTCCAAACGCCATGGTGTGACCACCCTGCTGTATTGCAGCCACCACTAGGATTTCCAAGACAAGCGCCCATGCTAAGATGCAAAATAAAGACACTGCACCATTTGCTACCCTGTGCCCAAGACCATTCCTCCTGAGACAGTGCCTGCCACCAGACAGCAAGCGTGAGTTCCATCTCTTGAAACCAATTATTGGAGCATGTGCTCACATTGACCACAGATGAATTCCTCAGAGGTCTTGCCATCTCGAGACAGGTCTGGCTGCGTGGTTCACATGTTTCCTTCCTAACTCCCTGCTCCAGAGCAGATGCTCAGTGCTTCTTGGCAGGCTGGTGACTCTAGGTCCTCCCTTCAGGGATCATAGGTCCTGTTAATAATGAGAAAAATTAGCTCCCAGTCCTCCCCAGCTTTCTTCAAAACTTGGGGCCATGTTCATTTAATAAACACCCTCCAAAATAAAAATTCCAGTTGTTTTGTGAAGCATAACAATAGTTCCACTGGAAAATGTCCTCTCTTTAATATGTATCTAAGAGACATGAGGCGAGGCACACCCTAGCCCAGGCTTATCAGAATGAAGAAGGTCAGAATTAATCATTCTTTTGTTAATTCAAGAATGTCTTTTGATTTCAAGCCCATAGATTTGAAAACAAAAAAATAGAACAAAGCAGCAAGTATTTATTGGGGCCTAACATTGATTTGCCACAGTTGTAGCCATTCTGAGTTCTAAACAAGGCTAACAAAATTAAAATGAAAACAAACAATACAAAATAGTATTTAATTTAGTGTACAAAATTTAATTTAGTATACAAAATTGTATTTAATTGTGTTATGCTGCTGTAAATGCATAGAATAAGGCCAATGAGGACAGCAAAGTTCAGGGACCTCAAAAGACAAACATGATTTGTCTGGCACACTGACCAGAGAACACCAAGAAATTCTGTACACAAATATCAGCACCCTTCATCCCCATTCTTGATACATAGAATATACCCAAAATATCAATAATGCAAATACTATCCTGTAAATGCTATTAATACAGAAGGCAGTTCCTATAGAGATTATCTTAAAAACTTTTACTTAATTCACTTTAAAAGGGAAAATAAAGAGTCAGTAATAGGAATTCAAACTGAACTCCTATTCTTGACAATATCAGAAGTGATGAATGTCATGTTGTAAAAAGTTTGTACAGAATTACCTAGAAAGCTCTAGACAACCTGGCTGACAATATGCCATAGTACACATATTTACTTTTGTTTCCAGAGCTAGAATTAATACTTGGAAGGGACCTGATTTGTAATGCAGTGTTATGACCAACACTGACTTACTAGTTATGTAGGAAAATTAGAGAGAGAAAAATCAAATATTTTATTTAAACTTCACACAAGTAAGAACTAGAACACTTCAGGAGCCTGGGGTATTTTTTTTTAATTAAGCTTGATAATAAATATAGAGACCTAGAGTAATGTCTAAAGGGAAATGTGATCTCTCAGTTGAAAGGAACTTTGAAAGAAATCGACTTTACAGAGGCAGGAATAGAAATAGAAACCTGAGGCCGGGCGTGGTGGCTCACGCCTGTAATCCCAGGACTTAGGGAGGCTGAGGCAGGCAGATCACGAGGTCAGGAGATCGAGACTATCCTGGCTAACACGGTGAAACCCCGTCTCTACAAAAATACAAAAAAAAAAAAATTAGCCGGGCATGGTGGTGGGCGCCTGCAGTCCCAGCTATGGTGGTGGGCGCCTGTAGTCCCAGCTACTTGGGAGGCTGAGGCAGGAGAACGGCGTGAACCCAGGAGGCAGAGCTTGCAGTGAGCCGAGATTGCGCCACTGCACTCCAGCCTGGGCGACAGAGCGAGACTCCATCTCAAAAAAACAAAAAAAGGAAATAGAAACCTGAAGGTTACCTATGCATCACTCAACTGAGGAACCAATCCTAGAGGCTGAATTCACTTTTCCCTTTCAGATAAAGACTGAAGTTCTTCTAGGTTGAAAACACAAAGATAAAAAGGTTTTCATGCTAAAGCAATGGCAAGAAAAATAAAATAGCATTTGTTAACTTTCCTGCCTCACTTGTAAATCCTAAATTTAATGTAAATCCCTTATTCCATTGTTTCTGCCCTCTTTCTCAACCTTAGTTTATGCATGCAATTAATATTTACTGAACAGTTACTATGTGCTAAGCAACAGGCCAGGAGTTAGGGATGCAGCAGTGGACATGGCAATGGTGGCCAGGGCTCATGTTGTGGCCTGGGTCAGTGATCCAAAGGAAACTCAGGTTCTGGTGGCATCACAAGCCGGACTAACGGTGCCTGTTAGCTCATTCACAACCATCTGTGGAAAGAGCAGCTGAGGTTCTAGCTTATGTCTCAGCATTGAGCACAAATTTCAGGCATGTCTGCTATTTCTGATGAGGCTCTGGGTGGGCCTCAGGAACCTATTCACAGAAAGGATTGAGGAGCTGCTAGGAAAGAACTCATGGTAAAGGAAAAGACAGTCAGGTAGATAAGTATGGCAAGAATTAATTCTCCTTCATAAGCTCACGTTTGCAGGAAAAGTCATATTATTAGATCAAAAGTAAAATCCTATCAGTCTGACTCAGGTCCTCTATCTTGCAGGGCTGGTGAAAAAATCTACTAAATTATAATGTGGCTCTCTCCATCCCAGGGTCGTGTGGAAGTCCTAGGGTTTTTGAAGAGAACAAAAAATTCAGAGAGGTTATTCCATCTATTATTTCTGTGTAACAAATTATCCCAAAAACATAACGGCTTAAAACAACCCTTTTCTTTTGCTCATGGTTTTGTGATTCCGGAATTTGGCGATGGCTGGATTGGATGATTCTTGCTTCAGTCTCTCATGTGGCTGCAGTCAGATGTTGACTTGGGCTTCAGGCAGCCAAAGACTCTACTGGGTGGGATGCCCAAGACGCATCAGCACACGGTGGGCTGGTGAGGCTAGATGTTTGCTGGGAGCTCAGCTGGGGCTCTCGACCTTCAACAACTACATGTGCCTTTTCCAGGATGGAAGTCTCAGGATGACTGGACTTCCAACAAGTGGCTTCCCACCAATTGTGCGTCTCAAGAGAACCGGGCAGAAGTTGCATGGCCCTAACCCTGAATGTCATGCAGCATCTTACGCCACATTTTGTTGGTTTCAAGAGTTATATAGCCAACCAGGATTCAAGGGCACGGAAAATAGATCTCATATTTTGATGGGAGAGGCAAGGTTGCATTGCAAAACAGCTTTCAAGATAGGAGATACCATGGCCATCTTTGGAACCTGCCCTTGCGGATCACACGGTCTTGCAACACAGTAGTTATTTTTTAGGGTTCACCCTCGAAGATGAAGAGGCAGGTAACTCTATGCTTCTGAGTTAAGCATAGGTGTGGGAATTGCTGTCCAGGCACAAGTTCTGGTGGGAAGAACATAAAAACTCTTAGGTACACCAGGTATGTCTCCTTTCTGAGATTCTCCAACACCCCTGAGGGCATTGCCAAGGAAAAGAATCTCCCTGGGACCCACTGGTATCTCCTGCCCTTCTGACTTAAGAAATATTTCTCCTTTCCCTCACTACACAGCATAGTCTCTTCCATGAGTTGAAATTTTTGAAAATGAAAACCAGGCAGAGAATTTTTCTGGGAAAATTTATCTTTCAAGTTTTCCCAGAAACTTGAAAGATCAGGGAATATATAGCAGACTTATTTTCCCACGCGTGCTTTCTTGTTATGTTTTTGGCTTCCTTTGTGTTTTATGTGCATTTTCAGTTCTATCATGGTAATGCCATCACCTTCTCTTAGAGATGGCCACTGGGAATTGTATATGGTGCCCACTTATAAAGAAATGATGTAACAGCCTTATCTTTGATGTCTCTATGTCAGTGTGGTGAGGTCATACTTCTAAATGTGAATTTGTTTTTCTACCTCATTTTATATGCCTCAAGTTGTTTTCAATTGTACAATGAGAAGTTCACTCATCCCTGTAACTAAATGGAGGTGAGTCACCCATTGGGAAGATATAAATAATGGTCAGGGATTATATGAGAGACAGCGAGAGTCCAGAGCCAGTGTTTCACTCACAGAGTCTATAAAGACATCAAAGGCTAATAAAAAAGAGAAGAAGTGGGCAGAGCCCCAGTAACAGGGAAAATGGAAATGATGAAACTTGGATTCTTGAGGAAAATACTTTTCTGGAGCAGAGTAGGGAGCCATGTGGAAATATATTCAGCCCTAGCTGTCCATCCAGGGCCAGCCTCCTGTCCCCACTGAGGGTCCAGTGGGCATGAAGTATGTCTGGGCTTTAAGAAACCCTGCCCAGGGAGCTCCCTCCTCTATCTGTTGAGGGCAACTACGGGAATGAAGATCATGGCAGTGATGATGACATGCAGGGAAGACCAGCTACTGCACCTAGTCTGCATGATCAGGAAGCAATATGAAGATCCCACTGAGCTGAGACCAAGAGAAAACACACTTTCTTTCAACATTAGCAAACCATGAACAAGGAGACTCACCTAATTCCAGCTCTTGGGGGAAAGCCATTGCTCATTATTACCTCCTCCTCTCTTCTCCCCTCCCTTTTCCCTTTTTCCCTCTCCTTTCCTCTCTCCATCCCACACTCCGGACACACGTTCAAACTCACACAAATTTCTGATAACAAATAACCTTCAATTATTCTTAAGCTAGTTTTCTTCAGTCCCATTTAACATCTCAAATCCACCTATCTTTAAGAGGATCAGAATTAAATATCAATATGTGTACTTAATATATATTCATTAAATTGTCACTAAAAGATTACAAGTTTCCTTTATAAAAGATTCGTTTCTCTAGCATGTAATTTTATAAAGCTCATCAACAGATAAAGTGAGCATGGAAGACATGGATTGTATTCCGATTTCCTTTGCCAGTTGTTGGTGCCATGTAACACTTCCAAAGGGAATTTATACCCCAGTCACACTTAACATATCACAGGATGATAAGGAATAATTGCTTAAAAGGATTAAAAGCTATCTGTGATACATCAGAGGAGCAGAGAAGCAGATTTAAAGTTCATAAGGTTGTCTAAATGTTTATGGCCCAGCAGTCTTAGCTCTGTCGCCATATGATTTTATGATAGCATGGCCATTTACCAAATTTCTCCAGTTCTCACTGTCCTCATCTTTAAAATGAAGAGGTTAAACAACACAAGACAGTGCATCTTTCTGTCAGTTTTTCATTATCTGCAAGGATATGATTATGTTCTCCATTGTCTTTTATTCCTTAGTAATTATGCATGGAATTTTCCCTATTATTGTTCTGCTGCTCATTCTGGTGTGAATTTCATTTTCCTAAACCTTGAGAAGAAGTCTGGGTTTTGGCAGCTTGTCTAACTTCACAGAGTTCCCTCTTCTGCTATTCCCATGAGGAGTCAAGACATATGGTGTTCAGTGTCTCACATGCTCTCCCTTTGTCCCCTCCTCACTTGTGTCTGGGCCCTTTCTTTTCTTCATCTGTCTTATCCCTGTCCTGCTAACCTCACTCCCATCCAGCAGGCCCTCCCCAGTGTGAGCCCTGGGGTGGAGGGACGCCATGCTGTTCTGCTTTAAGAGTTCATAGGAGTTGGGCCTTCAGACCTTGCTGCCGTCCCTCTCACATAACTGCAATAGTAGTGGGAAAAGTGCTCTCAGCTTCAGACACTGCTGTCACTTGCTTTGCTCCCCAGTGCATCCCTGTTTGGCCATGTGGGGGTTCTCCTGTTCTCAGATCTATCATATACATCAATGGCCCCTCTCACTTCTCCCATGCGGAAGCCAATAGCTCAGAGCTCTTGTGGCTGTTGGTGGTTTGCCCTCACCCACTTCTATTTTGAAATTCCTGGGGATATTTTGTTTCCTAATTTTGTTAATGTTCTGCATGGGTTTGGGGTTTGCTGTCTAGTTGCCCTACCTCTTTTTGCAGGCAATTTGAGAAGTTCCAAAAGCTATACTATTACCACCACCACCATTTTTCCAGAGCTGTATGTATTTTCCTAGAGTGTGTATTTTAATTTACAGTTTTTGGTCACAGATGTTTTCACACATTTGCACATTCTGATGTTCGCATGTGTTCACGTCAGTTGTTCCTTGATACCCTAAAAACACAAACAAGTCAAATGAAAAAGTGAGGCAGCTGGTGACATTTTCAAGACAAATGAGCTCTGATTTTCACAGCCCAGACAGTCTTTGTTGTAGAATTATACTATTCCTCAAATAAGCTAATGTAACCTAAGTTACATTCACCTCCTACTTTCACCATTCACCTTCCTTTAACACAGTGTAAGAAAGGAGAGGCAAGAGATTCATGTGACTCTCTCCCGATCTGTTCACTTGGCAATTGGTCCTCATTGTCTCTCTCTCTCTCTTTTTTTTTTTTTCCCAGACGGAATCTTGCTCTGGAGTGCAGTGGTGCGATTTCATCTCACTGCAACCTCTGCCTCCCAGATTCAAGCAATTCTCCTGAGTAGGTGGGATTACAGGCACGCGCCACCACGCCTGGCTAATTTTTGTATTTTTAGTAGAGATGAGGTTTCACCATGTTGGTCAGTCTGGTCTCGAACTCCTGACCTCGTGATCCACCCACCTTGGCCTCCCAAAGGGTTGGGATTACAGGCGTGAGCCACTGCACCCAGCCGGTCCTCATTGTCTCTTATCATGCTTCCTCCAGCCTCATGGCTGATCAGTTCCCAGGACACCTTCCTTTGCACAGATTCCACCAAAGGGGTTGATGAGGGGTAAGACACACCCACCTTCACTGTTTGGTCCTCTTGTCCTCACCACATCACACACAAAACCTTACTGAAGATTTAAACTAATGAGGGAACTATAGAACAAAAGGGAGAAACATCTATATTTTTCTATATCCTAATTAAGGCTTTTCTATTGATGCAAAAGAAAACAGCAACTAAGAAGTTAAAACTTCACAAAGAGAGCTTTCATGGATGCTCCTAGCTCCTAACTTTGCTGTTATGTACCTTTTTTGCAAAAGTGCTTTTGTCTAATTCTCATCCCCATGTGAATTTCTGCCACCTTTCTAGAAAATCCCATGCTCTACTCAGAGATTAGTCTCTCCAGTGTCTTTATGGCGCTGCATTTCCCCAATGTGCAAACAGTTATGCTAACATAGCTCTTTGGGTTCCAGCAGAACAGAGATCAAATCTGCATTTGGTCTTTGGGGGAGTTGAGGGTCCCAAGCCCCATTCTTTTGAGGTCTCTCCACCAGAATAAGCTGCGGCTTTGCTGCTCTATTCTTTTCATTGCCCAAGAAGTAACTCTTAAGTCAATCAAACAGACCAAAACACAAACACAAACACACACACACACACGCCACTTCCAAGGACAAATATTAATTCTAAGAGACAGTCGAATTTAAAAACAACAGAAAGAACAGGAGCATTGTCGTCCCACACAGTGATTTGCATGGCCACCTGTGTCACAGTGGAGTTTCCCCTTTGCTTTGCTGCACCGAGGAATTTATCTAAATTCTTTGGCCCTCCACCATCACCACTCCACACACACTTCCAGACCTGCTAGTGCAGGAGACAGCCATCACAGAGCAAGATACCTCATAATGGCCATTTCCTTAGCTGATTAAAGATGCTGCCAAAATCTTTTAGTAACTCCTTTTAAGAATCTAATCTTGTTCTTAGGCAAGAACCATCTTCCTCCCCAGTCCGTGACAGAAGAGTAGAAGTCATTTTCACTCTTCCTGTTACATTCAGCCATACCTTAGCAGATCATACTACATTCTCATGAATGGAGACACCTTGCCTACCCAAGGTAAAGACAACATGAGAAGAATTCTCACTCCTATATTGGAGAAACACCTCCATAGCCCAAGTTTCCCTCTGCCGTCTGTATGCCTGAGTTCAAAGGATCTTTGTGAGAGCATCAACCTCAGGAACAAACGTTTCAGTACTGCTGCCTGCTGGACTCAGCTTTGTCCTCGTACTCTCACAAAATTAACTTGGAAGCCTGGCCTTCTTTCTCCCACCACCAGATGCCAGGTGTCCCTTTTATTCCACTCACCTCTTCATGCAATAAGTTACAGAGAGGACACCATATTTCACCGCAAGACCCACAGAACTATTTTCAAAGGTTTTCCTTCATGCAAGAAGAAGGTAGCAGCAGCTGTAACATCTAGTTATGGCCAAAAAGTACAAAGTTTTCTTTGTATGAAAATTTATTATACAGGCTGTATGAAAAATTGGGGGAAAAAATTGGTCTTTGGTGTCAAAGGGATCTGACTTTAAATCCTGGCTGCGCCAATTACACATTCTATAACCTTGGACTTAAGATCATTGAACCTCATCATAGAACACTGTAAAACAAAGATGATAATAATACACATCTCAAAGGTTGTGTCTTAAGTGACTTTGCATCAGACCTGTGCACACATAGTGAAACAGGTATGAACTTTCCTTACAACACCTCATTGCAAGAAATGTCATGTTGTTTTCATTTTCAAAATCCATAAATCTCATCCCAAGTTCCCACTTACCAGGAATTGAGAAATTTAATCTCAGGTTCTACTGTAAGTAACATTCAGACTGAGTTAAGTTGTCAACTAGCAAAATAAAAAGTTAATAACTAATGTCTCAAATTACTGAGAATTAGCCTATATTACTATTTCTATAAAATAGCATATTATATAGAAATATGGGTGTAAATGCCAGAAAAAAAGAGAAGAAAAGCGGTTCCTTTAGGAAGAAAAATAACATGATGATAATCAAGTAAGACAGAGTACAGTTTTTTACTATGTGTTTTAAACTATGTGCATATATCATATTAACAAAATTAACTACAAGCAAAATACCCGTATACTAGTTTCCACTTACATGCAAGTTTCTTTAGTATCTGACTAAGAGTCACAAAAAATCCTAATAGTTCAGGAGTCTCTAAATGTTTCTTTGTACAAAACACTTTGCAGTTAGGCAAACATGCAGAAACATAGGCCATGACATATAAAGATTGCCTGTGATTCTCCTGCCCTAATATAATTTTCTAAGTGTTAACCAAATATTACTCACACCCTTCTCCAAATTCTACCTTTCATTCTTTCTGAGCCGTTAGACAGTTGCTGAGCTTCTATGAGCCTTAGTTTCTTTATCTATAAAATTAGAGCATTTAAAAAGTTTTCTTTTAAAGTCTGACATTATTTCCATCTCAGTAATTGACTGTGAAAATGGTGACTGAACGATTCCTGAAGCCCCTTTCAAGTGAAAAATGCTGGGAGCTGAGTACAAGACTCAGCTCAGAATCAAGTTTTGTGTTTGCATTTCTTTGCAACACGTATTCTGCACACAGCTATCACACGTGTGCAATTCCTTGAACTTCCCTTGCCATCTCCGAGATCCTTGTGACCCAAAAATAGTCTCCGTGTCAAGACCTGGTGCAATCCACTCCCAGATCTCAAGAAAAGACTCCAAGGAGAGACACAACACAGCACTGTGGGATCTGCAGGTGACTCAGACAACATAAACTGAGTCACTAACCCAGAACAAGCAGTGGACAGAAAGGAGTAGCTTGAGGTTGGATGTTTTAGAATTTTTTAAGAAAAAAACAAGAACCACATCTAAGACTCATTTGATACTGGTGTTTCTTTATTGATATCATATTGGGAAGTTTGAAAACCTTCAGTATTTACATCTTCAGAAAACACTGAAATTCACTATTTTAAATAGTTCAAAGGAAAGGGAGCTTAGTTTTATTTTACATTGAATCACGCAATTTCAAATGTTAGTTATTCTGAATTCAAAAATTACTCCACAGACAAGATTTATGAAGGGTAAGGTTTATTTTAGGGTAGGCTCAAGTAGTTTAAAACAATCATGATACTATTTTATTTTCTAAATAAAGTATGTTTCTGTTTAAAATCTTGTAAACTGTGTTTTTCTACCAGGTTTCCTTAGAAGACAAATATTTTGTTGCTATAGTAAATCTCATCCTCAAGTAATTCTTCCTTTTTCAGGTTTGCTCAGAGCTCCCAGTTATGCAGCAATAAAACCATCCACATAGAGATGGAATAGACCTATTTGGTCATCGAAGACTTCTCTTTCTCTCACCCGGGGTTGCTCCAGGATTCTTCCCTAAGGCCTCTTCTCCAGTGATTTGTACAACTTTGCAATAGCAAGAAATGGTGCACCCTGGCTTCTTTCAATAGAAGATACTGCAACTTTTCATCATTGCAATGAAGCTGAATTCCCACCCCCCCACCCCCCCGCCCTGCCCCCTAAAATTCCCTGTTTTCTCATCAGGCTCAACTGTACCCTAGGGAGTCTCTCACACAGTCTGGCTTTGCTTGGCAATGACATCTTTAGTTCTTTTAAATGGCTTTCATTGGCATGTTTTTAAGGCATTTAGCTTCAGCATTTTCACTGTGGTAGAGGTTAACCCCAAATTCCTGTGCATTTCCATAGCATCTTGGCATTTCTTCTTTATTGTACCGAATTAACACAGAAGAAAAAAAAATGTTTCCCTCCCAGTTCCTCAGTCAGTGCTGCCAAATATAGGCACACAGCTCTTTCCTTGGGACATCATCAGATTTTCCTCTTGGGATCCTCAAGGTCTTTAATATTTCTAGTCTTTCTTTTCCAAGTTGGGAAACACTAGTCATTCACTCAACAAATATTCCTTGACTGGCAAATATGTTTGGGGGGCTGGAGATATAAAGACAAAGTGCCTGCCCTCAGGAAGCCAACAGTCTAGGGAGAGACAATGGCACATAAAGAGTTATATGACCACATGGCCTGGTGCGGTGGCTCACGCCTGTAATCCCAACACTTTGGGAGGCAGAGGTGGGTGGATCACTTGAGGTCAGGAGTTCAAGACGAGCCTGGCCAACATGGCAAAACCCTGTCTTTACTAAAAATACAAACAAAATTAGCTGGGCGTGGTGGCACACACCTGTAGTCCCAGCTACTTGGGAGGCTGAGGCAGGAGAATCACTTGAACCTGGGAGGCAAAAGTTGCAGTGAGCTGAGATCGCACCATTGCACTCCAGCCTGGAGACAGAGTGAGACTCTGTCTCAAAAAAAAAAAAAAAAGAGTTATGTGACATCAGGTGGAGAGCAGGATAAAGCACAGGAAGGGACCTGGAGTGGCAGAGGGGCCAATCTAGAGAGGGGCCCAGGAGAGGTCCCTGTGAGGAGGTGAAGTCTGAACAAAGACCTGAGTGGAACAAAAACATCAAGGCAAGAAATATGAGGAAAATATAATACGGTACTTAGCAGACATGGGTTCCTTTACAGCTGGGCTGCAATCTTCCTTTTGGGTCAAGAGAAACTTCTAAAATCCCTCATTTTGTTGTCCAGGTGCTCACTTCAGCAGAGTAGCATTTCCATCCCTCTCAAATGCAACAAAGGCTTCCTTTCTCAAATAAGCATTGTGTGCCTGTCATTACAGAACAGTGCTGATTTCATAGGGGTGAGGCATGCACAACCTTGTCCATCAGACTGAGAATCAAGGCATAGTCATTCTGGAAGGGAATCCTAGAAGCGGTTGCTGGGAGCAGCATCTCAGTTATCCATCATAACCCAAAACTTAGTGGAATACAACAGTTTAATCTTTCTCACAATTCTGTGGGCTGAGGGGCTTGGCAGGGTGGTCCTGCTGCACTCACCTGGGGGCTCTTGTTGGCTCTTATCACACGATGGATGGATCTGGTGTCCTTGGACCCTCGACGGGTCTGGAACGTCCAAGGTGGCACCTTCATTCACATGTCCAGAACCTCTGCACTCCTCTCTGAGGCCTCACTCTCCATGTGGCCCCTCATCTTCCAGGTCCCCTGCTTGTGGCCTCCCTCTCCAGCAGGACAGTCACAGTTATGTGCCTAACTGCTTCCAAAAACAAAACACAGGGACTGTAACCCTTCCTTGGGGCATAGGTAGCATCAATTCCCAACATTCCACTGGAAAATTCTAGTCACGGGGGCAGCCTGCATCACGATGGGGGATCTGCAAGATGGTGTTAAAATTAGAGGCAGAGTTCTTTGTGGGGAGCCCTCTTTGGAGACAAGCCACCACCTAGAGATCTTCTGTGAGCTGCCCAGGTCACCCATTCAGTCAGCGGCTGAACCAGAAATCAAACGACCTGTTCTCTTTGCTCCATTTTCTTTTTTTACCTAAGCTGAGCCAAAATCCCTATTTGAGTCCAAACTAATAATCACATGAGGCTCAATGACACAAAATGCCATTAGCTCCCTGTGTCTCCCAGCCGGTCCCTTCCTCCAGCCAGAGCTCTTCTGCAATGGTCTGTGTGTTTTCCTCAATTATGGTGCATATATATTCAGGCCCCAAAGCACCGATTTAACAGAGTTTATAGCTCTTTGATAAGCTCTAGACACTGTCAGCAGTTTTTCAAAGAGTTACTATTAAGATATATTTTCCAAGACTTGAAGATAAGGCAAAGGGGAAGAATGAGGTTCTTTCAACAGGCATGGCTTAATAGGCCTGCCTAGAGAGTATTAAATTGGGAGAAGATACCTGTGTTTGACTTTGCTGACTAGTAATTAGATGCTGTGATGTTTCATAACACAGACTTCTGTCCAGGAGAAACACAAATGATTTCTCTCTAGCATATAAAATAACTCCAAGGTTTTTGGTTTTATGTGCCATGTAGGCATTAATAAGTTTTGCATCTAATTTGGCAAATAATTTCAATATGTATTTTTAAATGCTTATCAATACTCAGTTCCTCAAATCCTCCTTAAACCAGCCTTATCATCTTACTGACTCCCTCATTAATGAGTTGAATACATCTCCAACACAAGTTCATTCTATATGTCTATGAGAATGAGGGTTTCAACTTTCTCAGAAGTATCCTTTACACTATAGGGGCTCCGATGGAGCTTCCTCTGGGCTAGAAGCTGAGCACAGCTGTGGCTGACACAGGCCCTGGGCCATCCTCCTCATTTATGCAGAGTTGGTTACCTTAGCCCATGGAACTGAATGTTTTATTTGGCAATAAAATCTCACCATAATTATTCATGGGAGCTTCAATTCACAGTGCTCAGGGCTCTTTACTTGGGCTTCAAGCAGCTCAGGAAGAAAAGTGCTCAGCACTTCAATTCAGACATGATTTTACCACCTGGAAAGACGTCATAGCCCAGTGGGCAAAAGGGAAGAGCTGGAAGCCAAATTTTCTGGAGAAAGACCATCATCTCTTCTAATTAATCCAATCCTGGACGTTTGACCTTTCATTGACAAAGTTAACAATCCCTATGCCCCCATATCCCAACACTTGTAAAGATTCCTGCAGGAAAAGCTCACCAAGGCCCAGGGCAGGCCCTTCAGTGGCTCTGCTCAGTGTCTATTCCAGATTCTCAAGAAGGATTCAGGAATCCAGCATTCTATTCACTGCATTACTAGGTGCTCCTCACCTCCTTTTCCTTCCAAACATGGAAGGAAGCAAAATTCCGTGCCACACATGTGGGGGGCGCATAAGAAATACGATATGCTGTATTTTTCTTTGCATGAGCTTAGTTTCCATTTTGAGTCCCCATTGTGGTGGCTATTGGAAAGGTAATCTGATTCAATTCAGGGCCAGCTTTCTCCCTACCCCGGTAGGAGCAGGTACAGTCCCTAAGGATGTGAGGGTGCCAGGGAACGGTGTGTGGCTGCTGCCTGATGCCATCCATCTGCTGTTGCATCTTCTGAGCAATTCTTCCAACTCTGGTCCATGCCAGGTCTATTCTCACTCAGCTGAATCTTGAGGGCTTTGAATCCCAAGCAGATATTTTTCTGTTCTCATGCCTTTGGGGGTAATTTTCCGAAGCTGGAGAGTTCTTTGGCACACTCTGCCTAGATGCCCCATACAACAATTTGTACTCTATGTCTCCCTTAGTTTAAGGAGAATTATCCACAATTTAGAAATAAGACAAAACATGTCTGGGTGTTCTTTAGAATTAATTGTGGAGCATCATGTAACAAGGTCTCTTAGGGGTCACTGGGGCTCTAGAGCAGTGTTCCCCAACTGTCGTTTTCATTATCAACCTGCCCAGGAGAAAAATTTAATTGCATTCCAGTTTAATGTTAATTGATTTCAGCCACTTCATGTAATTAACAGTCAATTGGTTGATTGCACACCCATGTTTGTAGTAGTATCATTCACAATAGCCAAACATGGAAGCAACCCAAGTGGCCATCAGTGGATGAATTGATAAGCAACATGAGGTGCATATATACAATGGAATATCTTGCAGCCTTAGAAAGGAAGGGAATTTTGACACATGCTACAACATGCATAAACCTTGAGAACATTGTGCTAAGTGAAATAAGGCACCAAAATACAAAGACTGTATTATTCCATTTATATGAGATACTTAGAGTATCAAAATCATAGGGACAAATGATAGGATGGTGGTTGCCACAGGCTGCAGAAAGGGGGAAATGGGGAGTTATCATTTAATGGGTACAGGGCTTCAGTGTTATGTGATGAAAAGAGTTATGGAGACAGATAATGGTAATGATTGCACAACGTTATGAATGTATTTAATACCACTGAACTGTACACCTAAGAATGGTTAAGTTGGTAATTTTTTTGTTATGTATATTTTACCACAATAAAAATTTGGGAGAAAATGCCATTTAAAGTTAAAAATATCAATTGGCTGATTAATTGGTTTAATTTACCCATAGTAAGATAAAGTAGATAGTCAGGAATAAGATTTTTCTGGTAGTGTTGAACTTTGGAGGGCCACAGACATTGTAACATCTAAGGTTTTTTTCTTACCCACCAAAAACCAATTTTTTTAATACCGGGGCAATATCGTTCCTTAATTGAGCCATCATAGTCTAAGGGAAGCAACTTTGTTCAACTCGTTACTTACTGTTAATTAAGAATCAAACTCTTCTTATAAAAAAAATCAATAAGTTGCAAATTATTTTTCATCAGTAAACTTGCAATTTATTTATAACCAGTAGGACAGATAATCCCGTAATGTATGGTTGTATTGCCTATAAGAATACATCTATCTGTTAGGTATCACATTCTTATATTTCCCTTCATATTAGCTTTACCATTCAGCTGGTTCCCTCATTAATGATTTAAATCCACCGTTCTTATATGCTCACTGTCTTGTTATATGCTCACTGTCTAGTTCTATGGAAGTCATTTTTTTTGTTTGTTTTGTTTTTTGTTTGATTGTTTGTTTGTTTTTTGAGACAGAGTCTCGCTCTGTCTCCTAGGCTGGAGTGCAGTGGAGCAATCTTCGCTCACTGCAAGCTCTGCCTCCCGGGTTCACGCCATTCTCCTGCCTCAGCCTCTCAAGTAGCTGGGACTACAGGCGCCAGCCACCAAGCTCGGCTAATTTTTTTTGTATTTTTTAGGAGAGACGGGGTTTCACCGTGTCAGCCAGGATGGTCTCGATCTCCTGACCTCGTGATCTGCCTGCCTCGGCCTCCCAAAGTGCTGGGATTACAGGCGTGAGCCACCGCGCCCAGCAGAAGTCATGTTTTTTAATTAAGAAAACTTATACTTTGACATTTGCCGTTCTGAGGAACTAGAAACTATTGACAGAGAAGCTAGCATTAAGTCCTTTCTGCTCTCAAATCCCCTGCCCCCTCATCAGGACTCAACCAGGACGTGGAAGGGCACATGGCCCCTTCTGGCAGAATCTCATGAGCATCTAGCTCTCATCTTTTCTGACATTCTTCTCCACCACACATCCTTGGGAATCTTTATCTTTTCTTGGGGAGTTGGAGATCTAAAAAATAATTGACTTTTATTGGAAAAAAAATTCTTCCAAGAGTCCATCTGGGCTCAGACTTTATAGCTCAGAAGTCCATGTTCTTAAAAAATCAAAACAAGCTTTTGAACCTGAAAAGCCAAGAAATTGGCTACTTCGTTTCCTCCTTCTGCTTATAATAACCTGTATCCAAGGTAAGATGCTCCAAGGTCTAGTTTGAAGAGGAAAAGGCCAGAAAGTAAAAAGGAAGTGCCAAGGAGAAAACAACTCAATTAATATATAAAGATAAAATCATGCTGCACATAGTTTAACTCTAAAGGTTATTGCCTCATGACTTGTTGTAGGTCATTCAGAAATTTTTAAAGTCCGGGCAGGAGACTTAACAGAGGGGCGGATCTTGGGAGACCCAGAACTGTCACCCTCTGATGCAATAAATCAGAGAAATCAGTTCATGTTAGGCCATTCTTGCTTTGCTGTAAAGAAATGGATGAGACTGGGTAATTAATAAAGAAAAGAGGTCTAACTGGGCGTGGTGGCTCAGGCCTGTAATCCCAGCACTTTGGGAGGCCAAGGCAGGCAGATCACGAGGTCAAGAAATCAAGACCATCCTGGCCAATATGGTGAAACCCGGTCTCTACTGAAAATGCAAAAATTAGCTGGGCATGGTGGCACACACCTGTAGTCCCAGCTACTCGGGAGGCTGAGGCAGGAGAATCACTTGAACCCAGGAGGCGGAGGTTGCAGTGAGCCGAGATCGCACCACTGCACTCCAGCCTGGCGACAGAGTGACACCCCATCTAAAAAAAGAAAAAAAGAGAGAGGTCTAATTGGCTTACAGTTCTTCGGGCTGTACAAGTAAGTATGGCACTGGTATCTGCTCAGCTTCTGGGGAGACCTCGGAGAGCTTTTACTCATGGCAGAAGATGAAGCAGGAGTAGGCACATCGCATGGTAAAAGCAGGGAAGCAAGGAGGTGCCACACACTTTTAAACAACCACATCTTGTGAGTACCCACTCACCATCGCGAGGACAGCAGCAAGTTGCTAGGGATCTGCCCCCGTGACTCAAACACCTCCCCTCAGGCCCCATCTCCAACACTGGGAATTACACTTCAACAGGAGATTTGGTGGTGGCATATATCCAAACTATATCATCCCACCTCTGGCCACCCAAATATCTTGTCCTTCTCACATTGCAAAATACAGTCATGCCTTCCCAATAGTCCCCCAAAGTCTTAGGTTATTTCAGCTTTACTCAAAGTCCCAAGTCCAAGTCCAAGTTCAAAGTCTCATCTGGAGGTGAGTTCCTTCCACCTATGAGCCTGTGAGATCAAAACAATTTATATATTTCCAAGATACAACGAGGGTACAGGCATTGAGTAAACATTTCTGTTCCCAAAGGGGAGAAAATGGCCAAAAGAAAGGGGTTACAGGCCCCACACAAGTCTGAAACCCAGCAGGACAGACTAAACCTTAAAGCTCCAAAATAATTTCATTTAACTCCATGTCCCACATCAAGGGCTCTCTGGTGCAAGGGTGAACCCTCAAGACCGTGGGCAGCTCCAAGCTGTGGCTTTGCATGGTACAGCTCCAGTGGCTGCTCTCACAGGTTGGAGTTGAGTGTATGCAGCTTTCCAGGCACAGGATGCAAGCTGCCTATGGCTCTACCATTCTAGAGTCTGGGGAACAGCAGCCCTTTCCTGCAGCTCCACTAGGCAGTACCCCAGTGTGGAATCTGTGTGGGGGCTGTAACCCCACATTCTCCCTCTGCACTGCCTTAGTAGAGGTTATCTGTGAAAGATCTGCCCCTGTGGAAGGCTTCTGCCTGGGTGCTCAGGCTTTCTCATACAACCTCTGAAATCTAGGCAGAGACTGCCAAGCCTCCTTCATTCTTGCAGTCTGCACACCTACTGGCTTAACACCACATGAAAGCTCCAAGAGTCGAGGATCAAGCAATATCTCGGACCCTTTGAGCTGAGCCCAGAGCTAGAGTGGCCAGAATATAAGGAGCAGCTTCCTGGGGTGGCTCAGGACAGTGGCATTCTGGGGATGGCCCCCAAAACATTCAGTCCTTCCGGGCTTCTGAGCCTTTGATAAGAGGGGCTGCCATGAAGGTCTTTGAAAAGCCTTCAAGGACTTTTTTTAGATTTTTATTTTATTTGATTTTATTATTTCAATAGTTTTTGGGGTACAGGTGGTTTTGGTTACATAGATAAGTTCTTTAGTGGTGATTTCTGAGATTTTGGTGGACCCATCACCCGAGCAGTGTACTCTGTACCCAATATGTAGTCTTATTCCTCCCCACAACACTCTTCCCTCTGAGTTCCCAAAGTCCTATTACATCATTCTTATGCCTTTGCATCCTCATAGCTTAGCTCTCACTTGTAAGTGAGAACACGCAATATTTGGTTTTCCATTCCTGAGTTACTTCACTTAGAATAATGGCCTCCAGCTCCATCCAAGTTGATGTAAAAAGGCCATTATTTCATTCTGTTTTATGGCTGAATAGTATTCCATGGTGTATATATGTAACATTTTTTATCCATTTGTATGTTGATGGGCATTTATGTTGGTTCAATGTTTTTGCTGATTTGAATTGTGCTGCTATAAACATGTGTGTGCATGTGTCTCTTCCATATAATGACTTATTTTCCTTTGGGTAGATACCCAGTAGTGGGATTGCTGGATCAAATGGCAGTTCTGCTTTTAGTTCTTTAAGGAATCTTCATACTGTTTGTCATAGTGATTGTACTAGTTTACATTCCCACCAGCAGTATAAAAGTGTTCCCTTTCACTATATCCATGCCAAAATCTATTATTTTTTATTTTTTATTTATTTATTTATTTACTTGAGACGGAGTCCTGCTCTGTTGCTCAGGCTGGAGTGCAGTGGCGTGATCTAGGCTCACCGCAAGCTCCGCCTCCCGGGTTCACACCATTCTCTCGCCTCAGCCTTCTGAGTAGCTGAGAATACAGGTGCCTGCCACCATGCCCGATTAATTTCGTTTTTTTTTTTTTTTTAGTAGAGATGGGGTTTCACCATGTTAGCCAGGATGGTCTTAATCTCCTGACCTCGTGATCCGCCTGCCTCGGCCGGCCTCCCAAAGTGCCGGGTATTACAGGCGTGAGCCACTGCGCCCGGCTGTTTTTTTTTTTGGTTTTGGGGTTTTTTTTTTTGATTTTTTAATTATGGCCATTATTGCAGGAGTAAGGTGGTATTGCATGGTGGTTTTAATTTGCATTTCCCTGATAATTAGTCATGTTGGGCATTTTTTTTCATATGTTTTTTGGTCATTTGTATATCTTCTTTTGAGAATTGTCTATTCACGTCCTTAGCCCACTCTTTGATGGGATTGTTTTTTTCTTGCTGATTTGTTTGAGTTCCTTATAGATTCTGGATATTAGTCCTTTGTTGGATGCATAGTTTGCTAAGATTTTCTCCCACTCTGTGGGTTGCCTGTTTCTTTTGCTGATTATTTCTTTTGATATTCAGACACTCTTTAGTTTAATTAGGTCCCACTTATTTCTTTTTGTTCTTGTTGCATTTGCTTTTGGGGTCTTAGTCATGAATTTCTTGCCTAAGCCAATATCCAGAAGAGTTTTTCCAATGTTATCTTCTAGAGTTTTTATGGTTTCAGGTCTTAGATTTAAGTCTTTGATCTATCTTGAGTTGATTTTTGTATAAGGTGAGAGATGAGGATCCATTTTCATTCTTCTACATGAGGATAGCCAGTTTTCCCTGTACCATTTATTGAATAGGGCATCTTTTCCCCCACTTTATGTTTTTGTATACTTTCTTGAAGATCAGTTGGATGTATTTGGATTTATTTCTGGGCTATTTTATTCCACATATCTGTGTGCCTATTTTTATACCAGTGCCATACTGTTTGGGTAACTATAGCCTTATGTTCTAATCTGAAGTCAGGTAATGTGATGCCTCCAGATTTGTTCTTTTTGTTTTGTATTGCTTTGGCCATCTGGGCTCCTTTTTGGTTCCATATGAATTTTAGGATTGTTTTTCTAGTTCTGAGAAGAATGATGTTATTTTGATGGGAATTGTATTGAATATATAGATTGTTTTAAGCAGTATGATCATTTTAATAATATTAATTCTACCCACCCATGAGCATGAGATGGGTTTCCATTTGTTTATGCCACGTGTGACTTAAGTTTTCCTTGTAGAGGTCTTTCATCTCCTTGGTTAAGTATATTCCTAAATATTTAAAATTTTTTGCAGCTGTTGTAAAAGAGATTCATGTCTTGATTTGATTCTCAGCTTGGTTGTTGTTGGTGTATAGCAGTGCTACTGATTTATGTACACTGATTTTGTATCCTGAGACTTTACTGAATTCACTTATCAGAACTAGGAGCTTTCTGGATGAGTCCTTAGGGTTTTCTAGGTATAGAATCATATCATCAGTGAACAGTGACAGTTTGACTTCCTCTTTATGGATTTGGATGTCCTTTATTTCTTTCTGTCGTCTGATTGATCTGGCTAGGACTTCCAGTACTAGGTAGAATAGAAGTGGTGAAAGTGGGCATCTTTGTCTTCCAATTTGCAGTTCCAGTTAGCACAGGGAATGCTTTCAGATTTTCCCCATTCAGTATGTTATTGGCTGTGGGTTTGTCATAAATGGCTTTTATTACTTTGAAGTATGTCTCTTTTATGCCAATTTTGTCGAGGGTTTTTAATCACAAAGAGATGCTGGATTTTATCAGATGCTTTTTCTGTGTCTATTGAGATGATTATATGATATGTGTTTTTAATTTTGTTTATGTGATATATCATATATATTGATATGCATATGTTAAACCATCCCTGCATCTCTGGTATGAAAACCACTTGATCATGGTATATTATCTTTTTGATATGCTGTTGAATTCAGTTAGCTAGTATTTCATTGAGGATTTTTGCATCTGTGTTCATCAGGGATATTGATCTGTAGTTTTATTTCTTTGTTCCCTCTTCTTGGTATTAGGGTGATACAGGCTTCATAGAATGATTCAGGGAGGATTCCCTCTTTCTCTATCTGTCAGAATACTTTCAGTAGGATTGCTACCAATTCTTCTTTGAATGTCTGATAGATTCAGCTCTGAATCCCTTCAGTCCTGGACTTTTTTGTTGTTGTTGCCAATTTCTTTATTACTGATTCAATCTTGCTGCTTGTTATTGGTCGGTTCAGAGTTTCTATTTCTTCCTGATTTAATCTAGGAGGGCTGTATATTCCCAGGAATTTATCCATCTACTCTGGATTTTCTAGTCTGTGTGCATAAAGGTGTTCATAGTAGCCTTGTATGATCTTCTGTATTTCCATGGTATTGGTTGTAATATCTCCAGTTTTGTTTCTAATTTAGCTTATTTGGATCGTCTCTCTTCTTTTCTTGGTTAACCTCACTAATGTTCTATCAATTTTGTTTATCTTTTCAAAGAAGTAGATTTTTGTTTAATTTATCTTTTGTAATTTTTTGTTTCAATTTTGTTTAATTCTGCTCTGATCTTTGTTATTTCTTTTCTTCTGCTGAGTTTAGGTTTAGTTTGTTCTTGTTTCTCTAGTTCCTTGAGGTTTCACATTAGGCTGTTTCTATTTGACAGACTCTTTGATGTAGGCATTTAATGCTATGAACTTTCCTCTTAGCACCACTTTTGCTGTATCCCAGAGGTTTTGATAAATTGTGTCAATATTATCATTCAGTTCAAAGAATTTTTAAATTTCCATCTTGATTTCATTGTTTATTCAAATATTATTCAAGAACAGGTTATTTAATTTCCATGTATTTGTAAAGTTTGAGGGTTCTTTTTGGAGTTGATTTTCAGTTTTATTCTACTGTGGTCTGAAAAGATACTTGATATGATTTTGATTTTCTTAAATTTATTGAGATTTGCTTTGTGTCCTATCATATGGTCTATGTTATAGGATGTTCTATGTGCTGATGAGAAGAATGTATATTCTGCAGTTGTTTGGAAGAATGTTCTGTAAATATCTGTTAAGTCCATTAGTTCTAGGGTATAGTTTAAGTCCATTGTTTCTTTGTGGACTTTCTGTCTTGATGACCTGTCTAGTGCTGTCAGTGGAGTATTGAAGTCTTCAACTATTATTGTGTTGCTGCCTATCTCATTTCTTAGATCTATTAGTAATTGTTTTATAAATTTGGGAGTTCCAGTGTTAGGTGCATATATATTTAGGATTGTAATATCTTCCTGTTGGACTAATCCTTTTATCGTTATATTATGTCCTTCTTTGTCTATTTTTACTGTTGTTGCTTTAAAGTCTGTTTTGTCTGATGTAAGAATAGCTATTCCTGCTCACTTTTGGTTTCCATTTGTGTGGAATATCTTTTGTCAGTCCTTTACCTTAAGTTTATGTGAGTCCTTGTGTGTTAGGTGAGTCTCTTGAAGACAGCAGATACTTGGTTTGTGGGGTTTTTTAAATCCATTCTGCCATTCTGTATCTTTTAAGTGGAGCATTTGGGCCATTTACAGTTAATGTTAGTATTGAGATGTAAGATACCATTATATTCATCATGTTAGTTGTTGCCTAAATACCTTGGTTTTTTTCATTGTGTCATTGTTTTATAGGACCTGTAAGATTTATGCTTTAAGGAAGTTCTATTTTGGTGTATATATTGAGGTATTGTTTCAAAATCTAGAACTCCTTTTAGCATTTCTTGTAGTGCAGGTTTGCTAGTAGCAAATTCTTTCAGCATTTGTTTGCCTGAAACATATTTTATCTCTCTTTCATTTAAGAAGCTTAGTTTTGCTAGATACAAAATTTTTGGCTGACAATTATTTTGTTTAAGGAGGCTAAAGATAGGCCCCAATCCCTTCTGACTTATAAGGTTTCTGCTGAGAAATCTGCTGTTAATCTGATAGGTTTTCCTTTACAAATTATATGAACCCCAGGTATCTGAGACTGTCTGAGTTAATTTAGAAAGACTGAGGACCAGCTGTAGTAGTAGCAGTGGAATTTGAGTTTGCCCTAAGTTGGCCAGGGGAAATATTCTGGTGTTTCTCAAGTGATGGATGGGGCCATAAAGCTCCCAAGAGTTTATGACCTTTGTATTAAGCTACCATGGTGGGTAGAGAAATACCATCAGGTGGAAGAGGGTTAGGCAGGTTTGAGCTCAGACTTTCCTTGGGAGGGGCCTGCCATGGCCACTGTGGGGGTTGGGTGGTGGTTCTCAGGCCAGTAGGGCTATGTTTCAGAGGGGAGTATAACTGCCTCTACTGTGCAGTAGAGTTCACAAGGGGAGTTGGGAATAACTGGCAGTGGTAGGCCTCACCCAGCTCCCATGCAGTTGATGAGGCCAGTTTCACTCCCACAGTGCCCTGCTAACAGCACTGGGTTTAGATCCAGGTAGCCTGTGCACACAGGTCAGTCCTGCCCAAGGTCATAATCTTTCCCACTGAGGAAGCATGCACAGCTTTCAAGCCACACACCTCTCCACCTGCCTGCAAGGCCAGGTACCTAGCTCCTGCACTCATATCTGCGCACAGTTTCCACTTGCCCCCTGAATTCTGTTCAAGGGAGGTTCTGCCCACTTGAAATTATATCATAAAACTCAGTTGGGTGCTTCTTTCTCCTTGTAACCCCTCCCTGAGTTCACTGTCTGGCTTCCCCAAGGGACCCTGTGAGATATAGTCAGAGATGGCTTCCTTGGGCTCGTTCTGGAGACTGGGAATGCCTACAAGGCTCTTCCACTGTCACCTCTACTTTTTTATTTCACGCCACTCCCTAAATCCATTCAGCTCTAGGTAAGGTTAAAGCCTTCTCCTGTGATCTGGATTTTCAGATTCCCCAGTGGAGATGTGTGTTTGGAGGCAGGCTCTTCCCCTCCTATACTCCAAAAACTCACAGCTTTTCACCTGTCTTGCAGAGTATGCTGTGGCCTCTTTCAAACGATCTGTGAATTCTTTCAGTTTTCCTGGTAACTTCCTGTGGTGGTTCTTTGAAAAAGTTCACAGTGTGAATCTCCCTACACTAATCTGTTCTTCCAACTGGGAGAGGCAGACTAACCCTGCCCCCGTCCACCATCTTGGAAAAAAAAATCCTTCAAGGACTTTTTCCCATTGTCTTGGCTACTACCACTTGGCTCCGTTATAGTTATGCAAATATCTCTAGCAAGTGGTTGCACCTCAGCCTGCTTGGATTCTTCTTGTGAAAATGGGCATTATTTTCTACCACATGGCTAGGCTTCAAATTTTCCAAACTTTTATGCTTTGCTTTTCTTTTAAATATAACTTCCAATGTTAAGTCATTTCTTTTCTCCAACATCTGAGCACAGGCTGTTGGAATCATCCAGGCTACTCTTGAATGCTTTACTGCTTAGAAGTTTCTTCTGCCAGATACCCTAAGTCATCACTGTTAAGTTCAAACTTCCAAACATCCCTATGACATGAATAAAGATAATGATATTTCATAATGATGCAATAAATAATTCATTAAGAAGACATAACAATCCTAAATGTGTATGCACCTAAGACATAGGTTCAAAATATATGATACAAAAACTATCAGAGCTAAGGGAGAGATTAATCTCTAGTTTAAGTTGGAGAATGTAACATTTCTTTTTCAGAAATTGGTAGAACAAATATATAGAAAATCAATAAATATATAGAAGATTTGAACAACATTATCAATAAACTTAGCCTTATTAACATTATAGAATACTGTACTCAACAACCACAGAATACACATATTTTCAAGTGTACATGAAACATTCACCAAAATAAATCATATGCTGGACCATGAAAAGGTCTGAATACATTTCAAAGAACTGAATGTATACAAAGTATATTATCCAATAATAACAAAGCAACTAAAAGTATGATCTCCAACACAACAAATGAATAACAAAAAGATATGAAAATTTCTAAGTATTTGGAAACTAAGCAACAGTATTCTAAATAACTCATGGGGTGAAAAATAAATCACAAAGGAAATTAGAAAATATTTCTAATTGAATGATAAGGGAAACATATCAAAATTTTGTGAAATGCAGCTAAAGCAATATTGAGAGGGAAATCCCTAAATGGGACAAAAGAAATTTTTAAAAGGAAAGATCTAAACTTTCACCTTAAGAAGATAATAAAAGAAGAGGAAATTAAACAAAAGGAATAAAACAATGAAAATCAAAGTGAAGTAGAAATCAATGAAATAGAAAGTGGACAAATAATAGAGAAAATCAATGAAATTGAGAATAGGTCTCTTGGAAGTATTCATAAAATAATAAACCTCTATCTACAGTTATTTAAAAAGAGATAAAATGGCAATTGCCAGTTTCACCCTTGAAGGAGATGACATTATTCTAATCTCACAGACATTTTTAAAAATAAGAAAAATTATGAACAATTTTATGCCAATAAGTTTGACAAATTAGCTCAAATTTGAACAAATTCCTTGGAAGATACAATTTGCTAAAATGAAATAAGAAAATGTAAAATTTGGATAGCCCTACATCTGTTAAAGAAATTAAACTTACAATTTAAAAGAACATTTTTCAATCAGAAAGCCTCAGGATCAGATAACTTCATTGGCAAATCCCATCAAGCATTTAAGGAAGAAATAACACCAACTAATATTGTACAAGGTTTTCAGAAGATAAAAAAAGACACTTTTCAACATTTAATGTGGCCAACATAACTTTCATATCAAAACCTTTTTAGCATAATTAGCCATTACCATCTAGCAATACATTTCAAAAAGTACTATATCATGACCAGACAGGGTTTATTACAGGAATGCAAGAGTGGTCCAACTTTTGAAAGTCAATTAATATCATCCTCTATATAAAGAAAATAAAAAAGGAAGAAGTATATGACCATTTAAAGAGATGCAAAAATTGTAAACACATTTATGATTGTTAAAAAATGAAATGAAAAACACACAAAAACCTCTGCACATAAAAAGGGAAGAAGACTTTTCTTCATCTGATAAGACCATCTACCAAAACCTTTCCACGAATATCATAATTTATGATAAAAGACTGGAAACTTTCTCCTGAATGCAAGAACAAGGAAAGGACATCCGTCTTCACCATTTCTATTCGATTTTGTACTAAAAGTCTTAGCCTATAAAATAAAGCAATTAAAAGACAATACAGGCCATAAAGATTGGAAATGAAGTAAAGATGTGTTTATTTTCAGAGTATATGACTGTTACACTTACAAAGTCATTTAAAAACTACAAACTGCTCTTAAATATAATTAATCAGTGAATTTATTGAGATTGTAAGATACAAGGCTAATGCAATTTCCACAAGCAATTGGAAAGACAATATTTTAAAATAACATTTGGAATAGTATCCAAAAGGCACTGGACATGGTGACTCATGCCTGTAATCCCAGCACTTTGGGAGGCCGAGGTGGGCAGGTAACCTGAGGTCAGGAGTTCAACACCAGCCTGGCCAACATGGTGAAACCCCATCTCTACTAAAAATACAAAAATTCTTTGGGCACAGTGGGGCAAGCCTGGATCCCAGCTACTCCAGAGACTGAGGCAGGAGAATTGTTTGAACCCAGAAGGCAGAGGTTGCAGTGACCTGAGATTGCACCACTGCACTCCGGCCTGGGCAACAGAGTGAGACTCCCTCGTAAAAACAAACAAACAAACAAACAAACAAAAAACAGCAATAGTATCCCAAAGAAAAATAATTAGAAATAAATTTAGCAAAATAGGTATAACACTTGTGAGATGAAAACCACAAAACATTGTGGACATAAATTAAAGAAGACCTAAATAAAGTGAGAGATATGCCATGTTCATAGATTAGAAGATTCAATATTGTTAAGAAATCAGTTGCTCTACAAGTTGATTCATAGATTAATCACTATCCCAATCAAACTTCCAGAAGACTGTTTTTATAGAAACTGATAACCTGACTTTAAATTTTATATCAAAAAAAGCACCTAGATAGCCAAAACAATTTTAGAAAAGAACAAGTTGGAAGACATATACTAACTGATTTCAAAACTTACTATGAAACCTACAGTAGTTAAGACATTCTGACACTGAAGTAAGTTTAGATTTATAGAGCAATGGAACAGGATAGAGAATCAAGAAATAAATACATGCTTATATAGCCAATTAGTTTTCCATAAAGATACCAACACAAGCAATTTAATAGGATAGGAAAAGGAGTGTCTTTTCAAAAAACAGTACTGAATAACTAAATAACCACATGGGAAAAAAAGACCTTCAATTTCCCTATGTCTTTCTGTGCACAAGTTTATTTCAGAGGGATTATTGGCTTAAATGTGAAAGTTTACACCAAATGATTCTAGAAAGACTCTAGAAAGATGGATAATATTTTCTCAATCTTAGGACAGGCAAGGAATTCTTAGGCAGAACACATGATGTATTAATTATTCAAAAAAGTTATAAATTAAAATTCACCAAAATGAAAGTATTTTGCTCTTCAAAACACACCATCAAGAAAATCATCAGACGTGGCTGGGTGTGATGGCTCATATCTGTAGTCCCAGAACATTGGGAGGCCGAGGTGGGAGGATCACTTAAGGCCAGGAGTTCGAGACTAGCCTGGCCAAAACTCCATATGTGCTAAAAATACAAAAAATTAGCCAGGTGTGGTGGCCGCAACTATAATCCCAGCTATTCGGAAGGCTAAGGCAGGAGAATTGCTTGAACCCAGGAGGCAGAGGTTGCAGTGAGCAAAGATTGCACCACTGTACTCCAGCCTGGGTGACAGAACAAGACTCCGTCTAAAAAAAAAAAGAAAGAAAGAAGGAAAGAAAGTCATCAGACAAAACATAGAGTGGAAGGAAACAAACTATCTTTACACACACACACACACACACACACACACACACACGAACATGTATCCATACATGTATACATACTGTATAAAGAACTGCTGTAACTCAAAAACAGAGATAACACAATTTTTTTATTGCAAAAGACTCAGACATTTCAAAAGGAATATTCATAAATGGTCAATAGACACATGAAAACATGTTCAACATCATTAGTTATCAGGTAAATACAAATGAAATCCATAAGATACCTCTACATACTTATTAGGCCGATAAAATTAAAAGCATTACTCTGTCAATAAACAGAGCTTTCAGACATTTTTGTTGCGAATTTACACACATTTCTTTTAAGAGTCTAAAATTGTACAATCATTTTAAAAATATCTGTGATTTCTAAAAGTTACATATACATCTACTTTATAATTATGCAGTTTCACTCCCAGGTTATTATTGAAGAGGAACGTGTACATATGTTCACTAAAGATATGTACAAGAATTTTCATAGCAGCTTTGTTAAACTGAAAACAATCCAAGTCTCCAGCAACAGGAGTGTAAACAAAGAAATTATAGCCTCTTCTTACAAAGGAATTCTATTCAGCAATAAAGAATGAACTATTTATTTAACATTTCAAAATAGCTAGAAGAATTGTAATGTTTCTAACACAAAGGAAAAATAAATATTTGAAGTGATGGGTATTCCAATTACCCTAATTTAATCATTACAGCTTTTATACATGTATAAAAATATCAAATGTACCCCAAAATGTGTGCAACTATTACATATCAATAAAAAAATAAAAATTTTTTAAAGAATGAGCTGTTTATACAAGCTAAAACATGGTTGAATTTCAAAAGCATTAGGCTAAGCGAGAGATCCCAGACACAAAAGATTATACATTGTATGCTTCCAATTATTTTTAGGTTGCTGCAAAAGCAATGGCAAAACCACAATTACTTTTGCATCAACCTAATAGAAATTCTAAAAGAGGCAAAACTAATATAGGGTCACAAAAATCAGAACAATGGGCCAGACGCAGTGGTTGACACCTGTAATCTCAGCACTTTGGGAGGCCAAGGCGGGCAGATCATCTGAGGTCAGGAGTTCAAGACCAGCCTGGCCAACATGGTGAAACCCCCATCTCTAGTAAAAATACAAAAATTAGCCAGGCGTGGTGGCAGGCACCTGTAATCCCAGCTACTTGGGAGGCTGAGGCACGAGAATCGCTTGAACCTGGGAGGCACAGGTTGCAGTGGGCGATAGAGCTAAACTCAGTCTCAAAAACAAACAACAAAAAAATCAGAACAAAAGTTGCCTGATCAAGGATGTGGGGGTTGACTGGGAAGGGACAAAAAGAAAGGTCAAGATGATGAAAATATGCTATAACTTGACATGCTGTGGGTTATAAAGGTGTTTACACTTGTCAGACACATGACAACTCATCAACCAGAGCACTCAAGATCTGTACATTTCACTGTATGTAAATTAAACCTCAATTTTACAAAAAGAAAGGAGAAAAACACAGAGACAATAAGCAAAGCAATTCAGAATATTGGTACGGGTGTTGAGAAAGTGAATTGACTTAAATAATTGGACTAATACTTTATTTTACAAATCAGAAGTTTTTTTCCTTTTTTTGTGTTCAGCAACACTGACTGAAGATCAGTCAGTTGTCAGCTGACCATAACAAATATTTTTGATAATAAATCATTGTGTATTTTTTGTTACATAACCCAGAAGGAGTTCAGATTTGAGTGACATAGCAAACTACTTCCAATCCATATTTACATACCTATGTTAAAATATTTTTTGACATTTCTACAAAAATTTAAAAATAGAAAAATATGAAGAGGAAAAGAGAAATCCAGAGTAAATGATTTGATAGTTCCCAGCTACAAGTTAACTTCTTTCTCTGTAAACCAAGAGAGTACAAGTTTTTTTTTCTAACTTTTCTTTTTTTGTTGTTTTTAATTTTACTTTAACTTCCAGGATACGTGTGCAGAACGTGCAGGTTTGTTACATTGGTATACGTGTGCCATGGTGGTTTGCTGCACCTATTGACCCATCCTTTAAGTTCCCTCCCCTTGATCCCCCACCACCCACCAAACGGGCGCTGGTGTGTGTTATTCCCCTCCCTGTGACCATGTGTTCTCACTGTGCAACTCCCACTTATGAGTGGACTACCACTTATGAGCGGTGTTTGGTTTTCTGTTCCTGTGTTAGTTTGCTGAGGATGATGGCTTACAGCTTCACCATGTCCCTGAAAAGGATATGATCTCATTCCTTTTTATGGTTGCATAGTATTTCATGGTGTATATGGAGAGTACAAGTTTTCATCCCAAAAGTGCATCTGGTCTTGAGTTTTTTGATGCAAGAAGTGCAGAAACCAAGTCCCCAAAAATGTTGTTGTCTCCAGCTACCATTTCTTTGCCATAGCCAAAGCAGAATCTCAGAATAGAGTGCTGAGATGAAGATGGGAGTTCAGAGACTTGCCCTTGACCTTGATAGCTACAAGCATTTCTTTGGAAGGAGCAGTTTTTGTGGTTTCAGATGAGCCAGAGGACTGCCCCTCCAAAGACACCTGGACTTTATACTTATTAATCTGTATAGCCCTATGATAAATGGTTCCTCCAATTGTTAGCCAGGAGAATAGAAATTGGAAAGTTAACTTTCATTAACCCAAAGCACAGAAGAGTCCAAAAGAATAATATTTCTCTGCTCTCACTCTTTTGCCAGAACACCTCCTTTACATCTCTGGGATGACAATAACAGCCATTTTCCTGCTTACAGAGGTTGGCGAACTAACATCCTTGGCTATTACAATGACAGGTGTGAAATGTGTGCATATGTGTACCAAGTATCTAAACCACCCTCAGAGACAAACACAAACATAGATGGGACCCAATATAAATATCTGTTCAACAAATGACCAGATAAATGTATTAATCTTATTGACCAATAGTTTAACAGGGAGGAGGCTGGCCAGACAGGAGGGAAAGATGCATTTTAGGGTAGAATGACAAATAACATCGCAAAGAAAACTTATATTGATTGATTTAGGAGCAGCTTAACATCCATTCAGTAGATGCAATGAATTTTGACAGGAAAATTGTATACAGAGACTGTGAAACTAAACTAACAGAGCATTAAGCTGCAGTATTTCTTTCAAAAGAGTTGTAGGACTTTGGAGTATGAAGGTAGCCTGGAAATACAAAATGGATTAACAATGAGGGAAAGAATATGAACAAAACAAACTTTGGAACAGTGAAAGGGAATTTTCATAGAATATGATATATGAGGAAGCAAATAGTTCTGAAAAGAATAAGTCTCTTCAGCCGGGCACAGTGGCTCACACCTGTAATCCCAGCACTTTGGGAGGCCGAGGCGGGCGGATCACGAGGTCAGGAGATCGAGACCACGGTGAAACTCCGTCTCTACTAAAAATACAAAAAAAAAAATTAGCCCGGCGTGGTGGCGGGTGCCTGTAGTCCTAGCTACTCAGGAGGCTGAGGCAGGAGAATGGCGTGAACCCGGGAGGCGAAGCTTGCAGTGAGCAAAGATCGCGCCGCTGCACTCCAGCCTGGGCGACAGAGCGAGACTCCGTCTCAAAAAAAAAAGAATAAGTCTCTCCCTTTATGCATCTATCCCCTCTCTCACCCCTAGGAGTATTTGCCTAGGACTCCAAGTAAGTGAAGAAGTCAAGAACCAGATAGAATAAAAGATAATAAATCTATTTTCTTCCAAAGAGAGAGAAGAGAAAGATTTTCTTCTCAACTGTAATATATCAAGAAGGGCTTAGAGGTTAACAAGAAGGGAGAATAATGGGACATGGGAGAATGGCAACCCTTTTATTTCAAATAAAACCATGTCTTCTAAAAACCAGATTTGTGTTTTATTTATTCTCAATCTTAAAGTTGTAACTTTAGGGCAATGGTGAAAATAAAGCAATGCTCTGAACACTAGAATCTAGAAGTAACTAATAAGCCCTAATGATCCTTCTGCCTTTAAGGGCCTTCAGGTCCCACATGTTTGAAGAAGGAAATTTGTGTATGGAAATCATTCTAGAGAAGGCAAGGAAAGTGTGGGAAATCCTATCGAGTTACTCTGGAGAAAGACGGCTGCCTCCAAATATTCACATACTTCCCTCTTGATGGAATTGATGGAATGTTTCTTGATATTCTCAGTGCCTCATCTATTACCTGGTCCATATTGAATGAATTGAGCCCTTAATGAGATGCCACTCAGGTGCCAGACTTCAAGAATATCAAAATGAATCAGAAACTTTCGACTCTCAAGAGCTCACCATTTTATTTTTCAGGCAAAGGCCATATAATCCAATAAAAATAGAAGGATTTAGAATTTAGGAAAAGCATATGAAAAAAGAAAGCTTTTGAACTCTGAAATGAATTTTCATTTTAGAATCAGACATATTAAGAGCCAAAGGGTTCTAAGAGAATAAGTCCAATCTTTTACAGATCAAAAGTTGTCTCCCGGCCAGGCACGGTGGTTCATGCCTGTAATCCCAGCATTTTGGGAGGCCGAGGCAGGCAGATCACTTGAGGTCTGGAGTTAAAGACCAGCCTGGCCAACATAGTGAAACCCTGCCTCCACAAAAGAATACAAAAAGTAGATAGGCATGGTGGTGTGCACCTGTAATCCCAGCTACTCAGGAGGCTGAGGCAGGAGAATTGCTTGAATCTGGGAGGCAGAGATTGCAGTGAGCAGAGCTTGTGCCACTGCATTCCAGCCTGGGCAGCAAAGTGAGACTCCATCTCAAAAAAAAAAAAAAAAATGTTTTTTTAAAGTTACCTAAATCTTTTGTTTAAATGCCTTACACCAACCCCCCCACCCACAATATTTATATTTAATTGTTCTACATTGGAGCCCAGGCAACAGTATTTTGCATAAGTACCTTAAGGTAATTCTTACTTGCAATCAGGGTGGAGAAGCTCTAATATACGAACTTCAGGAATGAGGGGTGATCTGTCTTTCCCAGGAGCACAGCACCAGTGAGCAACAGACCAAGACAAATCTTCTCCTGGTCCTATTTTACTTTAAATTTGAGCATAGAACATGTTTTCCTTAATAGTTTGTAGCTTGGTGTTTATATTGTAAGCATTCAGACGTTTGGTTGTTGTGCCACCATATACTTTTGCCTTGAACCTCACAAATATTAGGGCGTGCCCCAAGCCAAAGGTATATTCTATAGGAAACTGCACACATCCTTGCACCTCAGAAGATCCATTTGCAGTCAAAGTCGCTTTCAGAAGCTTGGAGGGAGAGATCTGGGGTTGGATCTGGAGGTAAAATGCTAGCCAGTTTGAACCCTGGTCTGGGCTGACCCAATCCTTACACAAGGCTTTGTCTAAGATGATTTCCTTTGGGCCTCTTGGAATGACAAGCTCTTGGAAAGCCCCCAGGCCCATCAACCAGCAGAGAAGGAAACTGAGGTTCATGGAAGGAAAGGATCTAAACCAATACAGGGGCGACAGACAGCCTAGGCCACCCCATGTGCCCCTGCACCCTGGCCATCCACCTCTGGTTAGGAACTAGCCTCCCCAAATAATCTTCTCCATGGCACCCCATAATCCAAGCCAAGTTGCATGCATTTTGCTGAATCTTAAATTCTATGAATGAGGACAATCCTGCTTCTTTCCAAATGTACTTAAGGACAAAAGCGTGTTCCTGGGCCCATTTTTGCAGCCCTAACAAAAAATCTCTCCATGAAGAGGCAGGCAGATGGACTCCAGAGCAGTCCTGGCCCTGTATTCAGAGTGGCCACAGATCTCATGGCCACAGCTGACTCTCAGTTCTGACATCCATGAATCCTGAATGTGTGATGTGATCCTCCAGTGCTAATTGGAGCACTAAGGCTATGCTTCTCATGTGTGAGGGCCTTGGTCCCTGGAAGGACTGAATTTGGGAGCAGAGACTTCCCTTGTTTACCTAACTCCAGTACTCCTTCATTTTGCAATTCTCTTCCTCCCACACAACACCTGTCTCACCCTCAAGAATCCTAACCACCCTTACCCACACTTTTAGGTGGTGTTCAGTGCAGAGGTGCCAACCATATGCTCTTCCTCATCCGCTGATGGTTCTACTCCTGAGACAATGGGAAGCATGTGAGGAAAAGATTGGCAAAGTTTGGGAAAGTGAGGTGCATCCGCACTCACTGGGACCCCCTCTCATGTCCAGTCTCCCAATGTCCCCACCCAAAAGAGCTTGAATATTTATCTAATTGTATATTAGATTGTCATCTAATGAAATTGTGTTTTCAAACCCTGTATAATTTAAACACATCTATTTCATTTGGGGCTTTTCAAAATATTATTTCCCATTTCTGAAAATATTCATGAATTTAATTTGAAAAAAATACAAAACCTTGGAAAGATTCCTTGAGAAACTTTGATTAAAGTTCCAATTCCACAAAGTGAAAAAGCAAACAATCTGACAGCAACTAAATGCACTGAGAGGGGGGCGGGGAACAAGACAATTATCGCATTCAAAAAGGCAATTTGAAACATTTTCACAGATAATAGATACCATAAATCTTTGTCTGATCCACTAACAAATATTTTTTCAGATAATGAACAGCTGATTTTTATATCTAAAACCCCCAAATTCCTATTTTATTCTTAGAGTTCACATAGATTGATCAAAGTTGACTGCTTGATAAAGCCAATGGAATTTCCCATGATTTTTATGCACTTTAGTTTCTAGTGCTGACATTGAGAGAAACCAGGGAAAGTTCTTTGGTCCTGGAGCAAATTTTTTTTGACTTTTATTTTAGGTACATGTGCAGGTTTGCTGTGTTGGTAAACCATGTGTCATGGAGCTTTGGTATACAGATTATTTCATCACCCAGGTAATAAGCAAAGTGCCTGATAGGTATTCTGTCTGCTCCTCTCTGTCCTCCCACTCTCAACCCTCAAGTATGCCCCAGTGTCCATTGTTCCCCTTTATGTGTCCATGTGTTCTCATTGTTTATCTCTGTGTTAGTTGTGGTTCTCTAGAGGGACAGAATTAATAGGATAGATATATATTTAAAAGGGAGTTTATTAAGTAGTATTAACTCATACAATCACAAGATCCTACAATAGGCCATCTGCAAGCTGAGGAGCAAGGAAGCCAGTCCAAGTGCCAACGCTGAAGAACTTGGAGTTCGATGTTTAAGGACAGGAAGCATCCAGCACGGGAGAAAGATGTAGGCTGGGAGGCTAGGCCAGTGTAGCCTTTTCACGTTTTTCTGCCTGCTTTATATTTGCTGGCAGCTGATTAGATGGTGCCCACCCAGAATAAGGGTAGGTCTGCCTTCCTCAGCCCACTGACTCAAATGTTAATCTCCTTTGGCAACACCCTCACAGACACACCCAAGATCAATGCTTTGCATCCCTCAATCCAATCAAGTTGACACTCAGTATTAACCATCACAAGTCTGCCCCTTGTCAACTTGAACCCATACACGTCTCCTGAGATCACACATAATCTTCAAATAAAGACAATAATAAGGTTATAATTACACCTAACATAATACAACTATCCTTCGTACAACCGGAAATGCACCAATCCTCAACCCAAATGCTATTACAGAAAGTTAACAGTACTTAAATGCTGATGTGAAGTCAATAAATCTTATGTCACATGATAAAGGAAAAAGGAAATAAAATGAAGATGTTTTCTTAGTACAAGTGTATACATGCACAAACATGTTTTTAACAAAAGAAGGAGGAAATACTCATGACAATTACAGTCCTCATTTCTGCAGCTGGTCCCCTGGTTATAGCTGGTATTAATGACTACCTTCTTCTACTACTCATTCTGTATTCCCTTTGCTGTCAGCAAGCACCTCAGCAGGTCATAGCTTTTTTCCTGGTGGAGTGAATTAAACCTTCATTCCTGAAGGGCCTGGGTCATTTGTAGTCCTGACCAGATTGGGCTGTTGTAGTTTCCCATTAACCTTAATCACAGGTCATGGTAATACTAAGAGACACCGTAATGGATCTCCTGTATTCCATACATACTCTTCCTTCCCTCCATTGTGGAATAGTAGACTGATTTCATCTTCACAGTCCAGGTCAATCACCACAGCCAATGCTGTAACTCCCTTCTTAGCTTGTTGACTTAAATGTAGGAGGAGCCCACAGTGTCCAGGTGGCAATCTTAACTTCCAGTTTAATGGCATTGTCATGTCTCCTGGTGGCAGCATTCCTCCCTCTAGAACTAAGACCTTTAGGCCGGCAGAACGTAATGTAGAGGGAACAGGAAGCAAAAATTTTGCTAACGAATCACTAGGGGTGTTGGTGAGTGGTGCCACTTCCACTTCCACCCCTTGATTCCTGGACCTGTGAATCCTTCCTATGGGAGATTCAGTACCATATATTGGATGCTGATTCAGAGTATACACAACCTTCGGGAGAACTTTGCCCCAGCCATGCAAAGTATTGTCATCTAGTTGGCATTGTAATTGATCGTAATTGTAACTTCAAATGGCCATTCCACCATTCTATCAATCCAGCTGCTTCAGGATGATGGGGAACATGGTAAGACAAGTGACTTCCATGAGCATGAACTCACTGCCACACTTCTTTAGCTGTAAAGTGAGTTTCTTGTTCAGAGGCAGTGCTGCGTGGAATACCATGACAGTGGATAAGGCGTTCTGTGAGTCCATGGATGGTAGTCTTGGCAGAAGCACTGCATGCAGGATAGGCAAACCCATATCTGGAGTAAGTGTTTATTGCAGTGAGGACAAACCTCTGCCCTTTCCATGATGGAAGAGGTCCAATATAATCAACCTGCTACCAGGTAGCTGGCTGATGACCCCGAGGAATGGTGCCATATCAAAGTCTCAGTGTTGGTCTCTGCTGCTGGCAAATTGGGCACTCAGCAGTGGCCGTAGCCAGGTCAGCCTTGGTGAGTGGAAGTCCATGTTGCTAAGCCCATGCATAACCTCCATCCCTGCCACCATGGCCACTTTATTCATGGGCCCAGTGGGCGATGACAGGAGTAGCTGGGGAAAGAGGCTGAGTGGTGTCCACAAAATGGGTCATCCTATCCACTTGATTATTGAAATCCTCCTCTGCTGAGGTCATCTGTCAGTGAGCACTCACATAGGATACAAATATCTTCACAGCTTTTAACAACTCAGAGAGGTCCATCCACATACCTCTTCCCCAACATTCTTTGTCACCAATTCTCCAATCATGCTACTTCCAAGTCCCTGACCATCCAGCCAAACCATTGGCTACAGCCCATAAGTCAGTATGTAATTGCACATCTGGCCATTTCTCCTTCCATGCAAAGTGCACAACAAGGTGTACTGCTCGAAGTTCTGCCCACTGGGAAGATTTCCTTTCACGCTGTCCTCCAGGGATATCCTAGAAAGGGACTGTAGTGCCACAGCTGTCCACTTTCAGGTGGTGCCTGCATATCGTGCAGAACCATCTGTGAACCAGGCCCTAGTCTTCTCTTCCTCTGTCAACTGATCATAGGGAACTCCCCATGAGGCCATTGGTGCAGGCTGGAGGAGAGAAGGTAGGGTGGCAGGAGTGGAGATCATGGGCATTTGAGCCACTTCCTTATGTAACTTACTTGGCCTTCAGGATCTGCTTAAGGCCAATCACGTATATACCACTTCCATTTGATGATGGAATGCTGCTGTGCATGACCCACTTTATGGCTAGATGGGTCAGAAAGCACCCAGTTCATGATAGGCAGTTCAGGTCACATGGTGACTTGATGATCCATAGTCAAACTTTCAGTTTCCACCAAAGCCCAGTAACAGGCCAAGAGCTGTCTCTGAAAAGAAGAGTAATTATCTGCTGAAGATGGCAGGGCCTTACTCCAAAATCCTAGAGGCTTCTGCTGTTATTCACCAATGGGGGCCTACCAGAGGCTCCAAACAGCATCCCTATCTGCCACTGACACCTCAAGCACCACTGGATCTGCTGGGTCATATGGCCCAAGTGGCAGAGCAGCTTGCACAGCAGCCTGGACCTGTTGCAGAGCCTTCTCCTGTTGTGGACCCCATTCAAAACTGGCAGCCTTTCAGGTCACTCAATAAATGGGCCAGAGTAACACACCCAAATGAGGAATGTGCTGCCTTCAAAATCCAAATAGGCCCACTAGGCTTTGTGCCTCTTTCTTGGTTTGGGAGGGACCTAATGCAGCAAGTTATCCTTCACCTTAGAAAGAATATCTCAACAGGCCCCACACCACTAGACCCCTAGAAATTTTACTGAGGTAGAAGATCCCTGAATTTTAGTCAGATTTATTTCCTATCCTCTGGCACACAGCTGTCTCACCAATAAGTCCAGTGTGTTTGCTACTTCTTGCTCACTGGATCCAATTAGCATAATGTCATCAATGTAATGAACCAGTGTGATATCTTGTGGAAGTGAAAAGTGATCAAGGTCTCTCCAAATGAGATTATAACACAAAGTCAGAGAGTTGATATGCCCCCAAGGTAGAATGGTAAAGGTATATGGTTGACCTTGCCAGCTGAAGGCAAATTGTTTCTTGAGGGCCTTATGGACAGGAATGGAGAAAAAGACATTTACCAAGTAAATGGCTGCATACCAGGTACCAGAAGATGTGTTAATTTGCTCAAGCAATGAAATCACATTTGGTACAGCAGCTGCAATTGGAGTCACCCCTTGGGTAAGCTTACGATAATCCACTGCCATTCTCCAAGATCCATCATTCTTCTGCACAGGCCAAATAGGAGAGTTGAACAGGGATATGGTGGGAATCACCACCTTTGCATCTTTCAAGTCCTTGATGATGGCACTAATCTCCACAATCCCTCCAGGGACACAATATTGTTTTTGGTTTACTATTTTTCTAGGTAGAGACAGCTCTAATGGCTTCCATTTGGCCTTTCTCACCATAATAGCCCTCACCCTACCAGTCAGGGTGCCAATGTGGGGGTTCTGCCAGCTTCGAAGTATGTCTATGCTAATTATGCATTCTGGCACTGGGGAAATGACCACAGGATGAGTCCGGGGACCCACCGGACGCACTGTAAGTTAGACCTGAGCTAAAACTCCATTAATTACCTGACCTCCACAAGCCCCTACTTTAACTGAAGAACCACAATAATGTTTTGGGTCCCCTGGAATCAATGTTAGCTCAGAGTCAGTGTCCAGTAGTCCCTGAAATGTCTGATCATTTCCCTTTCCCTAATGCACAGTTACCCTGGCAAAAGGCCAGCAGTCTCCTTGGGGAAGAATGGGAGAAAGATTAACAGCATAAATTGTCCGTAGTGTAATGGAGTCCTTCCTCAAGGGGACCCAGCCGCTCCTTCATTCAAGGGGTTCTGTTGTAAACTGGCTCAAGTCTGGAAAATGAATGAGGGGTCATGATTCTCTGTTTTTATAATTCAAATTAGTCTTTTGTCCATTTGACCTGGAAGTTTTCTGCTTATATGAATTAAGTCGGAATTCAGCAGACTTCCTATCAATTTCACTTCTAGGAATACCATGATTAATTAGCCAATGCCAGAGCTCTACACAAGTCAGACTATTCTGATTGCTGCTTTGCCTCTGCTGTCCATTACAATAGCTATGCCCACCTTGCCTTTGATGGTTGAGTGCCACCACTTGGCCCCTGCCAACTCAGGATCCAATTATCCCCATTGTATTTATATGTTGTAGTTGAGCAACTATGATTTCCATTGTTAGATCTGACATACAGAGAAGAGCAATTACAGGGCTCTTCAAAAATGCAGGTGCTGCCCTCACAAATCTATTTCATGAGGCATTGGTCAAGAGTATATCTTCTGGACCCCCCAAGTCACTTTAGATGAGTAGGTCTAAAGTGACTAATCCACTCCACCATCCCAATCTCCCTAAGCCTTTGGATCCCTTCCTCTATATTAAACCGAGGGAGATCAGGCATTTCCCGCTTGCTCACAATGGGCCACCTTTTAATCCATATTTCAGCTAACCAAGTAAATAAACTATTAGAACCATTTTTGACCACCTGAGCTGCAACATTAGAAGCAAAATCCCTACTTAGTCGGCCCAAATCAATAAATTCAGCTGATCCAACTCTGTTCCTTCCACTGTTATCCCACACACTTAATATCCATTCCCATGCCTATTCTCCAGATTTCTGTTCATATAAATTAGAAAATTCAAGCAGTTCTTTTCAAGTGTAGTGCACCTCCTCACGAGTCACACTCTGAACCTCACCTCTAGGGGCTCGCCAGGACTTTAGTCTAGTTACAGGTCTAGAAGCAAACAGGGGTGTTGGGGGTGGCTCCTGAGGAGAATCAATATTATCTTGCCTGGTAACTACCTCAGAGGAGGCCATCACAATTGCCTCAGGCAGCTCAGGGTTTATCTCCTCAGATAAAGCTGGAAAGGCTGATGGCAGCATGGATCAGGAAAGGGATTTTGCCACCAATGGCGATGGGGAAGCTGTTTCTTCTGGCAAGAAAGTTTCATCAGAGTTTAGAGGTTCCGTGTCCCCAGCTTCGTCAGGGTCCTCCCACACTTCCCTATTCCCAGTTGCAGGGTCCCATTCTTTTCCAGTCAATGCCCTTACTTTAACAGTAGACACCTAGGCTGGGTGTGGTGGCTCATGCCTGTAATCCCAGCACTTTGGGAGGCCAAGGCAGGTGGATCATGAGATCAGAAGTTCGAGACCAGCCTGGCCAAAATGGTGAAACCCCATCTCTACTAAAAATACAAAAATTTGCTGGATGAGGTGGCGGGCGCCGGTAATCCCAGTTACTCAGGAGGCTGAGGTAGGAGAATTACTTGAACCTGGGAGGCAGAGCGTGCAGTGAGCCTGGATCACACCACTGCACTCCAGCCTGGGCAACAGAGCGAGACTCCATCTCAAAAAAAAAAAAAAAATACCTGGTGAGGCTGTGCGTGCCCCTTTCATTGCAGGTCAGCTACTCGCATGATAAGAGCTTGTGTCTGATTTTCCACAGCTTCAGCTTTTTCTCTAAAGGAGATAAGACTGACTCAGGGCAATCTTAGATGAGTTGAGGCTAAGTATCTGCTTCACAAACCAGGAGTTAGAATCACTGAGTTCATCATTTTCTTTCATCACTTTTTCCAGTGAACTTAGGAGCAACCAACCAGCTTCATTATGTTTCTTGATTCTCCACATATGGTCAAAGGTGTTATGTATAGAGTTATTAAACTCCTTGCCTCTCACGAGCTGTGAACCGGGAGTGTCAAATGCATTTATTTTGCATAACTCTCTAAACAGTTCATGCCAAGGACTATCAGTGTTCTCCACACTATTAGAAGTAGAGTTGTTAGCATTTTGGGGTCTAATCATATTCAACAGCCAACTCCAGAAACCCCAAAACCAATGAAAGAACTCCATCCTTAATATTCTGTTCCTCTAGAACCACTCCTGGTACCAAAGCCTGTATTAGTCAAGGTTTTTTAGAGGGACAGCACTAATAGGATATATATATCCTATATATGAATGAGAGTTTATTAAGTAGTATTAACTCACACAGTCACAAGGTCTCACAATAGGCCTTCTGCAAGCTGAGGAGCAAGGAAATCAGTCCGGGTGCCAAAGCTGAAGAACTTGGAGTCTGATGTTCAAGGGCAGGAAGCATCCAGCACAGGAGAAAGATGTAGGCTGAGAAGCTAAACCAGTGTAGGCTTTTCATATTTTCTGCCTGCTTTATATTCACTGGCAACTGATTAGATGGTGCCCACCCAGCTTGAGGGTGGGTCTGCCTTCCTCAGCCCAGTGACTCAAATGTTAATCTCCTTTGGCAACACCCTCACAGACACACCTAAGATCAATACTTTGCATCTTTCAATCCAATCAAGTTGACACTCAGTATTAACCATCACAAGCTCCCACTTATAAGTGGTATTTGGTTGCCTGTTCCTGCATTAGTTTGCTTAGGATAATGGCCTCCAGCTCCATCTGTGTCATTGCAAAGGACATATCTCATTCCTTTTTATGACTGCATAGTATTCTATGGAGTATATGTACCACATGTTCTTCATCCAGTCTACTGTTGATGGATATTAGAAAAGCTTTTCTTTCTATTGTTCTTCCACTACATTTTCCCTTTGCCCTATCTTTGTCAATGAATGGGAGGTTATCTTTAGACTATCTTACTTGAGGGGCCATAGCCCAGTTGTGGTTCACATTGCTAGCAGATTTGCTTTTCAAAGCAATTCATATCTGAGGACTGGTTTACATCCACAAGATGCTGGACTATGGCACAGCCATTTAAATAAGCAAAATGGATCTCACCAAACCCTATTCAACCCTGTTGATTTACAGCACTCATGACAATGACAGAGATGCTCACATTTTCTAGGACAACTTGTGTATAAACAGAGCCTACATCACTCTCTTCATCTTCAGCTCTTACTCCATCTCTCTTTCACTTTGTCTTTACCTCTCCCTCTCTCTGTTATAATTTACCTGGTGTATTTTGCCACAAACTGGTTTAAGAGAAAAATTTACTGGATTGAAACAGCACTTCTTATGCAAGCTTCAAACATTCAGCAAAGTTAATTAGGCTGTAGAAACCAAGACTGAACGCCAAGGCAGTTAAGCCATAGCCATTGAGTTCTGGAATCAGGGAAATCTCTCTTAGGTATTTAAGCACTTTAGTTTCATGAGGAGGGCTTAAAGACAAAGTGGGCTGTGTATTTCCACTTAGTCACTTTGCGGTGAACTTGATCACTTTAATGTGGCAGGATATGGGGTCACTCAAAGTGAGTAATGAGATGTATTCAAACAACATAAGCTTAAATACATATCTGGCCACAAAGGTTCCCCAGACCCCAAGGGTCAGTTTTCTCTCCTTTGTGGCCAAGTTGGCTTTGAGTTATTGTTATAAAATGCCTATTTTAAACAGTAAATGAGTGATCATACTAAACAGCTGCAGGGCACGGCCTAGAAAAAAAGATTGACAGAGCAGCTGTCAGCTCTGCCTTCTATCACTGTGCTGGTCTCAAATCCAATGTGCCTGTTTAAATGGGACACATTAGCAGCTTTCTAGTGACTGATAAGATTGCCACACAGTAATTTAGAACCTGTGGTGCCTCTCTACTGGAGACAGATCAGATTTCAGAAGATGAAATTTATTAGGAATGGGGTGATAGCCTGGGCATTCCCTTAGTAGCAAATAGTTTACACTATTGAAAACACAGAAAAGGAATTGAGGACATGCTAGAGTACTAGACAGTGCAGAATTTTATCATTCTACTTTTAGGGGGAGACGTTGCTGGACATTTGTTTCTAATGGTAAATTTACTAAGTCACCTTATATCAGATTATTTTTCATTTGGAAAGTCACCAAAATGAAACCTTTTAATTATATGGATGTGATGCAAGTTCCACCCAATATTCTGAGAGAAGAGTGTAACTAGACTTTTATAGTTTGTTGTGGAAGCTTGAGACTCTGACTTAGTAGGCAAATGGGGTGTCATAGCGTCTCTTTTTGTACCCTTGGAATATGATGAAAAAGAAATGAAAATATGTACATGACAGCCATGGAAACTTGGGGCCAAAATTATCTTGGGAGAAACTTGTTCTGGTCCTGGCATGTATCTATTGCCAGAATGCTTCTTGTCCTAGCCTCACTGGTAAAAATGTGTGATTGTCCTATGCCGGTTAAAGCAAATTATTTTGTGTGCTTTCTGGTTATCGAGATAAAGCAGAGGTTGGTAAACTCTACCTAGGGGCTGGCCACCTGTTTTGTGTCTGTGTGTGTTCCAATAAAACTTTATTTATGGGCATGAAAATTTGAATTTTAACTAATTTTTGCATGTCATGAAACATTATTCTTCTTTTGATTTTTTCCAATCATTAAAAACATATAAAATCAATCTTAGCTCATGAGACAGTAGAAAAACAAGTTGTATGTAGGCTGGATTTGGCTAGAGAGTTTGCTCACCAAGAGAGACAGAAAAAGCAAACTTGCTCTGACCCACCTCTCCTTCCAGTTCCATGTATTCACCCTTCTTTTTTTATTACCAAAATTATCCTCATCATTTATTTTTATTGCTTTTGACGTGGTTTCCCATTACATAAATAACCCTATGTCCTCTTTTAAGGGAGGAAAGTTTCCATTCAAACTCCACTATTATTATTATGTACTAAAATCCCAAATATATTTGGGTCCATTTATGGATTCACTTCTATTCCATGGATCTTATTGGTTCTTCCTATCCTAGGGCTAAACTTCAAAAAAGTGTAACAGTTAGTAGCACACTTAGGCTTATCTTTGTGCATACATCTCTGTGCCAGAATTTTCAGGAGGATTTCCATAGACTGGAAGGCTGATTTAAAAGGCATCTTTACCTGTTTATAAATTCTCCCAAAATTGCCCTCTAGAAGGTGGCCACCCCTCTTTGTAAATAAACTTTTATTGGAACACAGCTCTACTCATTCAATCACATGCTGACTACAATTGCTTTGGCACTACAGTGTCAAAGTTGAGCAGTTGCAGTTGAGGTCATGTGGCTCCACAAGCCTGAAATATTTACAATCTAGTTCCTTAAAGAAAAGTTTGCTGACTCCTGGGAGAAAAGGGATTTCATTGTGTTAATAGTTGTATACCTTTTGCTAGAGAATGCATTGATTTTCTTCAGTAAGGAGAGCATATCTGAAACAGTAGCTGCAAGTAGATATTCTTCCCGATCAAGCAAACCATCTCCAGCATCAGCCAAACTGGTGAGTTAGGTGGGTATGTAGTGAGATCAGCATCCCTGCACGTTTCAGAGTTTTTGATGGTGACCTTTAACTCTGCATTTCTCCTAGTGGTGGAGTATTTACCATTTTGGCAGAAAGAAAGAGTCCTAAGGATTTCCATTTAGTCCTTCCTATCATAAACAGCCACTACTCCAGGATAGAAAGTCTTTGCAGGGATTCTACCAACTGATAGGTGTATCTATCAAAAGTATGCCCTTACAAACTGCGGAAATAACCACAGAATGTATTTAAGGTCTTAATGAGCCTGCAATTAAAACTCTACTTACTTTTCAACCACCATAAGCTGCAATCTGACAATGGCATTCTTAGTTCCAAGAATTTGTATTGCCTTTATCCAGAAAATACTCAATGTTTGGGTATTTTCTTTTCCACCATCTATTTACCCTGATACATATCTTTCAGTCTCTTTGGAGAATTCTAGGGGGAAGAATCATGGCACTATCTTATAGCAATCCTTCCTCAAGGGCTAACCTCCCTTTACTCAGCAGGCTCTGTGTCTGCACATGGATGGAGGATATGTATTAATCATGTCTTTATTTCCTGTATCTTATAATACTTTGATGTCTTAAAAATTTTGCTGGCTAGGAAAGACTGCCCTTCCCAGAGCTCGCCAGCCCTTAGAAATTGCCAAGGGTTCATCCCTTTGATATGCCTTTCTTATACAAATCAATAATCTGGGGAATCTCCACCCCCCAATCATCCAGTATATCCACCTTGAAATCCACACACAAAACCAATATCTCCACTGCCCTAAATCAGGACCAAGTGCCAGACAACTAGGCCCACCCCTGCAGCCCAGAGCCTGCTGTTATTATTCAAACTGTTTCTCCTACCTCACGTTTCCCAAGGAAACTCCAGTAAAGGCTTTGGCCTGGGCTCTCCCCTTTCTCCTACTTTTGCCTCTTGACTAATCCCATTGCTTCCCCTGTGTCCTGAGAGGAATAGCGTGCTCCCCTCTCTCAGGAAGTATTAATATAAGTAATAAAAATCTACTTTCAATGCCATTGGCCTCTCTGATGTCACCTTTATAAGTTAAGACCTGGGCACAAAACAGGGCTGTGCTTCTATTCTAGTAACTCAGATCAGGCCTCTGTTAGCCAAGTTTACTGTTTTGACGGTAACACAAATTAAATAATATCTTAAGGGATTGTCCATCCGTTTCCACCCTATAGCCCCATGACCAATTAACCATCAACAAAGATTCCTGTGGATCAGAAAATTCTGTTTCTGATGCCAGATTTGTTGTCTAGTGTAGTAACTGCATAACCACATTCTGCTTTCCACATTAAAAATAGAGAACCCATTTACACTTCAACATGTTGCACTAAATCCTCAGCCTATGGAGAGCAGACACATGAGACTTTACAAAAGTGTTGCTGCTTCTCGTACCAATCTATTTATTAATAGTATATAGTTAGTATATGCAGATTACACATGATAAATCCACTCCAACATTCTCCTCTTCAAAGACTTTGGATTTCTTCCTCTGTAGAATACTAAGGGAATCCTAGCGTCTTAACTTCACTTAATATGGGCACCGTTTAATTCAAATTTCAGACACTAAAGCAAGCAACCAATTGGAACCACTTCTTCATCACTTGAGCTAGTACATTCAATCCAGAATACTTGCTAAAAGCATCCATATTAATAAGTTAGCGCCAGCTACTCAGGAGGCTGAGGCAGGAGAATGGCGTGAACCCGAGAGGCGGAGTTTGCAGTGAGCCGAGAGCGAGATTCCGTCTCAAAAATAAATAAATAAATAAATAATTTAACTTTACTTAATGTTGTATTGTTTCTTCCTTAATCTAGCTACCTTAAAATCCACTCCTACACAAATTTTCAGACTTCGAAGACCTAAAATTTGGCAAAGTCTTTCAGTGCCTTTCATAGATATTTCGTGATTTGCAGCTGTTTTGCAACTATGCATCATTAACTGCAAGAACTTTAGCCCCAACCAGGGCATATAAAAATTCTGGATTCCCTTATGTCTTTGAAAGCCAGTTGCTTGCAACCATTCCTGTTATCAGTTTAGGCATCATTCAGCATTCTGATAAGAAAGCGACAGTGTTAACTCTGACTGATACGGGTAGAAAAGAAAACTATTAAAAGATACTGCATGCCTCACAGAATTTTTTAAAAGGCTGGAGAACAAAGTTTAGGGATATATAATTAGAAACAATGCCTAAAATCATGTTGCAGAACTGCTGGTGAGGATGCCCCTGGCCACAGTCCCCAAGATTCGATGCTACATCATCTCCCACAGAGATCTCCAGCCTGGATCCTCGATGCCACCCTGAGCACCACAACTGTTGCTGTTCCTGGAACTGTTCTCAAAACCATCACTCCCTTTGAGGAGCAGCCTCACAGCCTTAGCAAGTCTCCAATGGATGGCTCTCACTTGTAAATTCCAGATTATATTCCCATGAATTTGTTGCCGGTAAGCTTTAACTACTTAAAAACAGTTTCTATTAAAGAAAGTGGTACCTACCTCTCTTCAAGGCTTGTAATGTGAGGGAACTTCTAAAACCAGAGGAAGAGATCTCAGATGTTGGGTAGCCCAAAAAGCCTAATACTTGTGTTTTGTGCACATAGCCTAGCATCACTGTGCATGTAATAGGTGCCTAATAAATGCTCGTGAAGGAAGTCTACCCCATCCCATTGAAGACTGGGAGAATATAGTCCATTTATTTCTTTCTAGTCTACTTTTGGACAATCACATTCATTTTTTTCCTTATGGAACTTGTGCTACAATTCATTTGTTCCTGACATAGAATGCTGATTTTTTAAATATGATTTTTAAAGTCTATTCAGAATGTTACAGTTGCAAGGAACTTGAGAGATTAGCAAGACCCACCTTCCATCCAGTGTGATCTTCTAAAGAATCCCTGATAGATGATTAAATGGTGTCTGTCAGAAGAGCTAATTTGACAAAAACATTAACTATATCCTAAAACAACCCAATCTATTTCCTAGATGCTTCCAATCATTACTTGGTTCTTCCTTATACTGAGTTGAAATGTAAATTGCTGTAACTTTCACTTATACAATAATTATGCCCTCCCAGGCAACAAAACAAGTTCCTCTTTTACAAATCATCACTTCAAATATAGGGAGAGAGTTTTGACATCCCCCTCCTCCAAATGTCTCCACTTCCTGCCACCCTTTCTCAGGTGATGAGATCTCAAACCTCAGTCTTGACTTGTCATCCTCTGCAGAATCCCACTAAACTGTCAATACTTCATAAATCGATTTGGACATATGCTTGACAGTAATACTAAACTTTAAAGTTTAGTATTACAGTTTAGCATGAAGTATACAGTAATACTTTAGTACTGTAATACTAAACTGTAAAGTTTAGTATTACTAAACTATCTAAAATATATTCATTTCTTGTTTTCATAGGTCTTTCATCAATCCTGAGTTCCTGTTGCACTAAGAGCACTGGATTTTGTGTGCTATGTTATAAGAAGAAACAAAGAACTCTTTCCTGGACACTGTCTTGCCTCTCCAGGGGTTTTGTGTTTGCTTGTTTTGTGTCTTACCATATGCTCCAGAAATGGTGGCTTCTTGAGGAAATCAAATTCCATATTTCTTTGCCTAAGGTGATCTCATAGCTTGAGAGCTAAATTAGAAGCCTCACAAGGAACATTTGTAATGGCTTCTTGGTCAACATTGCAATAATAGGTGTTCAACGCGACAAAGGAAGTGAACAGAGAAAGAAAAAAATAGTTTTGTTAATGGAAAGCACTAGGAAAAAAGACCTTTTCTTTGTTTTTGCTTTATGGTTTTATTTTTTAGTGATTATTGGTTTGCAAAGTTAGAGTGACAAGATGAAATTTTAACATCTGCTAATTTGCTGAAGTGGGGGAAAATATGAGCAGCAATTGGAAGAGAAGAGGATGAATTTGCTTATTATAGCAAAGTTTGTACAATTTTATAGTGTATTTCAATGAATCCACAGTTAGAAAAGATCTAACTCCTCTTAAAGATAAATGTGTCTTGAATAAACAAATCTCTTAAGGGATCAGAAGTGAATTGCTGACTTAAATAAGACATGGAAAGTCTATCTCCAGTGATTGTTTAGCTTCTGGGTAAGGAGTCTTTTGTGTTTAATTTATAATCATTGATATTTCTCAAAAATTTATCTACAGTGATTGAAAGCTAGTCTCTAAAATTCCTGAGTAAATATGCAAAATTTTACTTCTGCTTCTAAAATAAATAGCAAACATCTAGTTTTACCATGCACTAAATTTTGTTTTAAGTGTGTCTCTATATTAACTCATTTAACCTGAGACACAGAGAAGTAAACTAACTTGCCCAAAGTCACAGAGCTAGAAACTGGTGGAGTTGGAATTTGAACCCCAGCTGGCTGATTCCAGAATCCATCCTTAATCATTAGCTATCGTGTCACTTGTGGAAGATCAAATCTTGGTATATTTTACTCGGTTATAAAGAAGAATTGCGCTAGTGATCAACTTTTTTAATCCCTGAGAAAACTGACTTGAGGTATGTCTTCTTAACAATAAGGTGGAGTTTTTGACAGTGCGGCATGAATTATGTGCGTCATTTTCCTTTGCCACACCGAATGTCGAGGAGAGCAAAGTAATGTTACAGCTTACGCTGGGTTCAGGCTCTCTTGGGGCCGAGAACTCGTGTTTACAATTTTCAGTTTGACAACTAATGACTTCCAGTTTTTCAGACTTGAGACATACGTCACTCCAGAGCTTCTCATTTAGCCATAAAAATTGATAGTAGTTGGTTCGTGTTGTAAGTTAAATAACGATTTATCAATTCATATAACTAATTAGAGGTGTCTTTCAGAGATAAAGCCACATATATGTGTCCTGATTTGTCCCAAAAGCCAGACCAAAAGGGCACCATATTGCCACCATAAAATGTATTTTATCTTCCTGCCTGTACTGCAATATACATCCCAGCTCTAGTGAGAAAGCCTAGAAGGCGATGTGCACTGTTCCCCATCATGAACACCAAAAAGACCCATGGAAAAAGAGCAGTAGGAGTCAAATTCAGTCTGAAAAGAGAATGGATGACATAAATTCTGAGCTTTTGAAGAGTTACTTATAGACTTTTCTTTGTCCATAAGAACTATTTTTACCCGCCTCGGACAAGAAGACACAAAGGAAGACTACAGCTTCAAGTTTAAACCAACAAAATCACTTGCCTTAGCATCTTTGTTGGGACTCAGAGACTGGACCAAAGAAACAGAGATTCCCAGTGTGTGCTACAAGCATGTCAGTGCATAACATTAGCTTGTTCCAGTGCTAGCTGACTAACTTAGGAAAATTCATGCCATGTCTCTGCTCCTGGTCTCTTACCTCACTGATTTACTAAGGTCACATTGCTCATCTTTGCTGTGTCCCCAATTTCTTCTTTTTATCGTGCAAGAAACTAAAAGTATCTCCTTTTACTGGCTCAGAATGTTATAAGGAATTGGATGATACTTGAACTCAACCTTCTCTTTCTCTATTGTATTTTGATTTAGATTAGTGGCAAAAGACTGATTTTAAGTAATTTTGAGAGCTCCTTCCTGAGGCCTCTCCTCCAATCTCTGACATATGCATAATAGCTCCATGTCTTAGTCCATTCAGGGCTGCCACACAAAATATCTTAGCCTAGGTAATTTATAAACAACAGAAATTTATTGCTCACAGTTCTGGAGGCTAGGCAGTCCAAGGTCAAGGTTCCAGCAGATTCCATGTCTGGTGAGAGCCCATTCCTGATAGACGGTGACCTCTATGTGTTCTCACATGGCAGAAGGGACAAACAAGTTCTCTCAAGCCTCTTCTTCTTCTTCTTCTTTTTTTTTTTTTTTTTAGAAAAGAGTCTCACTCTGTCACCCAGGCTGGAGTGCAGTGATGTGATCTTGGCTCACTGCAACCTCCACCTCATGGGTTCAAGCGATTCTCCTGCCTCAGCCTCTCAAGTAGCTGGGATTACAGGCATGTGCCACCATGCCCAGCTAATTTTCGTATTTTTTGTGGAGATGGGGTTTCACCATGTTGGCCAGGCTGGTGCCAAACTCCTGACCTCAGGTGATCCACCTGCCTCGGCCTCCCAAAGTGCTGGGATTACAGGTATGCACCACCACACCCAGGCTCAAGCTTCTTTTATATGGCACTAATCCCATAGTGACTTAAGGGGTATAAGGGTGAACTAATCACTTCCCGAAGGCCCCTCCTCTTAATACCACCACCTAGATGGTTAGGTTTCAACAAATAAATTTTGGAGGGACACAAACATTCAAACCATACAACTTCATTAGATTTTTACAAATTACTGTTTCTTACTTCTGATTAATGCTGTTGACTTACACATTTATTCTGCCAATGCACCCTTCAGTAAATGCCAGGATAGCTGACAATCTTATATTAATTTACCAAGTTTTCCTATTAAAGTATTAGAAGTGAAGGCTGACATGTGATAATCTAATTAAAAACAAGGTATGTTCATATAGACACTGTAGGTAGATAGGTAAACCGAAAAGAAAGCTGTAAGTCACAGTCTAAAATCCTCCAATATATTTTTGGCATTAGAGGAGAAACTTAATTAACTTTGCCTTCAAGAAGTTTAATTTCTGTCAGCCCCTGGTGAGTTCAGAATTGCTTGGGGAAAGAGACTGATAACAGCGTTTTCAGAATAAATAAAGGAAGAAATCTTTATTGAAAATTCTCAACAGAATTGACTGACTACAAAACAAGGGATCAAAAAGCTTCAAGGAGGTGCTTGCTTTGGCAGCACATATACTAAAACGCTTGAAGGAGAAGAAATGTCAGCTTGGAAACTGATGATTCACCTTACCAATCTGAAGACACTTTGACTATTTGCCTGTTAAGCCACAACACTATGCTAAACCATTTACCTGTGGGTGATGAAAAAGAAGACAATCAGCCACTCTTCACTATGAAACTTAGTATAACCTCATTGAGGCCAAGATTGGAGAAAGGTCAGTTTATAGAGTGTTTTTCCAGACCTTCCTCACTACCCATCATGCTTTAGAAGGCACAATCAAACCAGCTTCGCATCCAGGCATGACCACTGACCCTCGTAGAGAGCATGCTCTGCTCCGAGGGGAAGTTTACTCATCAGTAACAAAAGCACACGAGTATCTTCATTTCAGGGTTGCTCTGGCTACTAAATAGAATCTGTAAAATGCTTATCACAGTAGCTGTAGGTGTGAAAGGAATGATTGTTACTGGTATTGTCATCATTAATATTTTTAGTAAAGGATGTGAAAATAAAACACCTAAGCCAATCGTTCTGAGTGGAACTACATTCTGGAATATTGGAAGACAAGTAAATCGAGATTGAAACAAGTACAATCTATCTGCCACCATCTGTGCACCAATGGGTAGCTCACACATGACTGTTAAAGGAGGGAATGCTATTCATGTGAGGAGCCAGTTCTGTTGGCTCGTAGGTGAGTTTTTCCCAGGCAAGGGGAACAGAACAGAAAGAACCTCCAGCAGCAAAGAAAAGAGCCCTTAGCTTGGCTGCTGTGTAGGCAGGAGCCCTTTTAGTTCAATTTTAAGAAAATTTATTAATAAAATCAGTGGCTACAGCCAGCCAACCCCACCTCCCACTGCCACCACCACCACCACCACTACCAGCCTTGCAGCACTCTCTGCTGTGACAGTCTGCACCTGCTCTTCCATCTGCATGGCCTCAGTGTCCACAGACCAGCATCTCTACTCTATTGATTTTGTGCATTTTGGTATCCCCTGAGGCCATCTGCAGTCACCTCTCTGCCTCAGTTCTCTCCCCAGGTACCAATTATTTTTTCATAAGGGCTGTAGTTACAAGAGTTTCAGAGGTTTTGAGTGGCCTGCACCTAATCCTAATTTTTCCATAAGCCCTGTTATGTTTCATGCACAGTTTAGCAAAATGCTCTTTTTTCAGAAATGCATGTAGCGTTTTAATAGCAGAAGTGCCTACAGCTGTTTTCCAGCTAAGGGATTTTCATTACATGAATAGCACATCATCTGCAAGAGAAGGCTGAGTGCTAAACATTTATTTCTAAACAAAGCATTTGTCTATAAATACCATATATCAGGTTCCTACTGAGACCAAAGCTCGTGCTACTGCTAGAGAGAATCGGAGTGTGAGTTTCATCTCCCCTTTCTAAGACTTTACAAACTGCCAATGCAGGCATGTGGAATATTTGTCCTAAAAAACTGGGCAATATCACGCATTTTATGTTCAGTGACAGCTGAGAGATGGGAGTCATCAGTGCTTCTGGCATTTAAAGGAGGAAAGCGGGTGTTCTTATGGTTCCCTGGCTAGGAATATCTTTAGAATAAAAATGCAACTTTAACTGGATCATCATTCATTCAACCAAACTATTTATTGAGCATCTACTCTGCACTAGGCTCTGTACTGGGTTCTGGGGATACAGGGATGAAAAACTCAAATATTGGTCCTTATAGAGATAGCAGGGAAGGCAAACCTTAAATAAATAATTGCAATAATTTTGAAATTACTATTTTGCTACAGGCTACACATTAAAAAATAATCTCCAAGACCAGGAGAATTTTGTTAAAGGGATGGAGAGGAGGTTTCCTAGCATAGGAATTTAGTTAAGCAGTTTTTCTTGTACTTCAATTATCATAACCACATGGACTTTCTGAAGCTTTCTTCAGAATTTTCAGTAATGCAATAGCCAGGGGAGCCATTAGTTACTTCCAAGATGGCCACCATGGCACCACAATATTCTACATCAATTCATACTGTGTGTTATTTCCAAATTCTTCCATGAAGATTCCTCCTTGCCAATGAGAGCCTAAACTATAGCTTTCTTTCTTCTCATCATATTTTACACATTAATACCTAACTGTGCTGAAACCCAATCGATACTTCTGTTCTGAGTTGTTACACAGACCTGCCTCCTCACTCCAGAAAGCAAAAACATTGCCTGGCACCTGGGCTTGCATACTCAGATCCTGAGAAGTCGGGGGGAAATATCATCCACTCAGCCAGCCTTGTGTGTGGGAATTACTTAGGATAATGCCCCAGATATATCAGCTACAGGAACCCAAAGATTCACTCAGGGGAGAATGGGAGAATGGGATGGAATGATGAGTTGAAGTGTTAGTTGGCGTTTGTCCTTGCAGTGACCATTCATTCCCTCTCCAACTCCCACCTCCATTTCCATGCAGGTAGCTGAGGTTTTGTGCTTCCTGTGTGGAGAGAAATTTGTATTGCCAGGTAGGAAAAAAAAGAAGCTTCCTGAAGATATCCTCTCCTCCTCTCTTTTATGAAATCTTGAGTCCTTGAGGAGAGTGACATAGGCAGTTCAGAGGGGATAGTGGCAGGCATTCCAAAGGGAGTGGTGAAGAAGTTAATGCCTTTGCTGGAAAAGAGGGACAGCAGAGGGGAAATGCTATGGCCTGAGTTTGCTAAAGCAGTGGAGGGTTGCTGGGGCTCCACCCACAGCTGGCTCCTTCACATGCCTGGAGAGGCATGGGATACATCCAAGAAGTCCAATCCTTAAATACAATTTGTCCTGCCCCCAAACATACCTCAGAATTTCAGAGACCCTAGAACCTCAACCTGCACTAAAGTATCAGAGAAAGACATCCCAAGCAAGAGTTTATGAAGGATCTACCCCTTCTCAATAAGGACTTTTGCATGATTCTGGAGAAGGGTGAAAAAAGAATGCTAAAAAGCATGAGATTAAATTTTCCACCAGCCCCGTAGAATAGGGCTTGAAGCTAGATGCAATTTGATATCAGGTAAACAAAGTTTTACGACAGGCTTTCCACGCATACCTGTCTTTGTGGCCTGAGATTCAGACCCACTGCACTTAATCTTTTTTTTTTCCACTCTTTACTTTGTACAGCTAAATAATTAATTGCCTAGATAGCCTATCAATATTCCTTTCTTTAATTGTTAAACATGTGTTAATAATTCAAAAATCTACTGGTGACCTCCCAACACTCATGTGATTTTTGCAGGCCTCAGAGCTCTTTGAAGAAAGTCTGTCACTCTTGAGTCTAGCATTGACTAAAAGCTTTTTGGTTTTGTCCTCTCTCTAGAAGGCATCCTGCTTGCCAGCAAGGTCTTGGGGTTAAATGGGAGACAGAGTTCAAGGATTTTGAAGCTCTGATTCAATTATAGTAAATGAGTATAAGAGAATCAGATATGTCGCTGTTCAGTGCATCCGCCCAGACCTTAGGGACATCTTTTTTCTTTATTTTTTTTAAACTAGAGAACCCTGTCATTGGAAAAACCTCACCCTCGGGATTTTGAGTTGCGCTAAAGTTTTTTACCCAATTTAGCCCCCATTTCAAGCAGAAATGAGAATAAATGAATAATGTGGTCAAATATAGGCTGCGGTGGATTAACTATCTGTTTTCTTCTTCCATCTTTTCCCTAAGCTATACTCTGTTCTTGAGGCAGTTATGGTGTCATGGTAGTTGAGGGTGGAAGTAGAGGAGCACTTCTTCCTGCTGTGAGTTCTTATTACATTTACCAACACTGGGGATTCTGGGGTGCAACTCTACCAACTTCAGTAGAGATTCTTCTCATAGAAGTCATTCTGGCTACTAGGCCTTTGCCATCATACGCATAGAATATACCGTTTTTAAAATGTAAAGTACCTTAAAAGATAACAAAGTAAAACCCCTCCTTATAAATAAAGAAATTAAGAACAAGAATTGTGTCCAATTAGGATGGTTAAGGAGAAAACTGGGGCATGAGCCCAAGTATCAATCTAGGGCTCTCTCCATATCATCATCTCTTCAAATCTTCACAAATAATTACACTTTATTTCTATCCCATGTCCTGAATCTCAGAGCTTTGCTTTTTTTTTTTTTTTTTTTTTTTTTTTTTTTTTTTTTTTTTTTGCTTGCATCTAATTTTCTCTGTGGCATTTTGGGAGCCCTCCAGTAACTGTGCATCAGCAGGAAGATTATTTTAAGCTGAAAAATTTCAGTATTCTACAAGCTCTGAATATCATTAATTTCCATATGTTCTTAGGGTTATTAAATGTTTCTCATGTGTTTTTATCCCTGATATCATTTCCTTCTTGTGTTATCTGTTTACTGGGACAGTATCGCCTATCCAGGTAAAATTTTCCATTGCTTTAGTGCTCTTCTAGTCTTAAGTGATATTTGACATTTGACATCTGGGTTCTATGCCTGCTGCATGGATGGCTCTGAGCCAGACTTGATTTGCTGCTTTCATCAAACTATTTGTCAGCCTTTGAAGTTGGGATATGCAGTATTACTCATGTATGATGTCACTGCACTAGGCAGAATTTTAGAAATAAAATGCCCTAAATATTAATGATGAGGAGCACTTTTGTCAAACACTGAAGATTACCGAAATTAATTGTGGCACTGAGTGCTGAAATGAGATGATGCCTAGTTCTGAGGGGCTCTCCAAAAGCTTGAGTCTCATCGCCTGAGCAACTACAGCACCAGAGCTCAGCCTTAGCTTACATCACAAAAGACCTCTCAAACCAGAGGCCCATGCATTTAACTGAATGCAAAAGATGTTCAGTAGGCCTGGAATCTTCCCTGAAAATAATCCAAGATTTCTGGGGACGGAACTAAGCACTAAAGGGTCTACCATTTTCTATTCGAAGCACCTCTGAGGGTGTGACAAGAGAAAAATTTTAAGAATTCCTAATGCAGACTGAACCCTGAAACCACAGAGCTATGGAAGCTTGGCAGCATATCCTTGAGGGAAAAGCACATGGTGAACCCTTTAAGAGCCTGGGGTATAAACCCCTTTGGCCAAAGACAGAGTGGCCAGTGATCACACTTCCTGCCAAAAAGCTCATGTCTGTGTTTCTGACACAGATAAGATGGTGTTCAGATAAAGAAAAACTCAAAAGCTAAAAAGTACTTTATTTCTTTTATACAAAGCAGCCAACTTCTTTTCACACTGTGAGAAACAGACACAGGAAGAATATTTTTACAAATATCATTAAATGTGTTCATTAGTTACCCTTTGCCTGTATACAGGATTTATGTAATAAGTTTCAATTAACAGTTAGTGAGCTAAGAAGAAATCTCACCTAAGGACAAACAAGTACATTTCCTTTTGTCAGGTAACCAAAATTAAGTCCCTCATTATGTTTTTAAATTTTGATTGCCTAGGAACCCACTACTAAAATTAGTGTGAAACTATATTAGCTATTATTAGCCTAGGCTTATCACTTCATACATTACATGAGCTTTAACTTTTTATTCCATAAGTAGTCTAATTACTTATGTTTCTTTTATTTTAAGCCATTTCAAAGATGCCTTAGAAATAGGTAGGAACTAAGTCATAAATACATTTTTAAAAAACAAATAATGACAAACATATTGACCCTGCATTATTTCCCAACTCTGTTGTTTATGCAGATCATAATCAGCTGCCATATACCTGAGCCCATGTAATAAGTCAACCTAATGGTCTAGCTTGTTGGTTGCTGTGGGAATCGTGCCCAAACACAAGAAAAATGAGTGAGAAGGAAACGAGAGAAATACACAGACTCCCACCCGAGCCCACGTCGTTGTTTAAGCAGAAAGGCAACAGCCAGGGTTGGACAAGAGCCACCTCATCTGCATAGAAGGACTTCAGATTCGCCAATTTTAGAAACATTTAAAGAGCTGAGGTTGACGGAGTCTGGGTGTATCACACTGCCCACAACGTGGAATGTGTCCAACAGAGTGATGTTCACAGATGCAAAAAGGAAAGATATTTTCCTCTTCAATTGCATTCTTTTCACAGACATATTTTCTTCTTGAAATGATCTAAAAAGTTTAGAGCCCTGCTTCCTTCCTTCTTTTCTTTTCTTTTTTTTCTTTCCTTCCTTCCCTTCACCCTCTCTCCCTTTCTTAAGATAGAGCCAGATATCAGTGAGATGCAGCAGTGGGTGGTCTTCATGAGAGCCCAGCAGTTGTTCAGGATTCCAAACAGGCTGGAGAGTTCCTTATCCCAGAGTCAGGCCAGCACTGGTGCTCAATAAGGGTGTGTGGAAATCAGTTGAGTGGGTCTTTTCCAGTAATAGAGATTATTGAACCCAAGTAGCAATAACATCCACAAAACACTCTACAATGTACCCATTCATTTGAAAACATCAGCCAAATGAGGAGAAAAGTCAATAGCAAACCTTCCACAGCCAGACCATTCAGATGTAAGTGTTCTGTAAATGTTCACTTACAAACATAGCCTTTGATTAGAAGGGTGAAGATCAAATAGAGCATTAAACTCAGTCAATAGAGATCTCTTTTTCTGGTGTGGATCAAGTGCATTGCCTCATTTGAATTCAGATTTGAGTATATTGCTATATTGTGTGAACAATATAAGATAGCCTGGGGAGACGGAAAGAGCAATTGCATCCCTCATGCTGAAAGTGTGAAATGCAGTGACAGTCTTTATTAACCTGGGGAAGGTGTTTACGTCCCTTGAAAGACACCCTTTAAGTGGTTCTATCATGCTTTAAATAAGTAGGCTCTGATCTCCCCGGCTTGTGCTCTGTACAGTCTGGGACACAGATGACATTACTTTTTAGGAAGAGGACTGCCTCCAGTATCATTCTCCCAAGCTACAAATGTGATTTAAAACCTCTCAACCAGCACTTTATCTGTGGCAAGATGCATCGCCTATCCCCTGAGAAGTCATGAGTGCAGTCTCCCTTTAAGGGCACTTAAAGTGGACTGAAATTGAATAATCTCTGCAATTTACTATGGCTATTTCCCTCTGGTATAGAATAAAGTTGGAGATGCAGAGAGCTCAGAGAATCAGAGCAAGCCAAAGGATTTGGGGTTTGGAGAAGAGCCCACCATCATTTCCACTCCTTATAACCACCCACCTTACAGCCACAAATGAAAGAAAAGTATCTGTGCCCACAGATAATTTGAATGATTTCTCTGAATGTGACTCATTTAGATGAAACATATGGAAACTCACTTTGACAAAAATGAATGGGGTGGGGGGGGGAGGCGGAGGAGCAGGAAGAAAGAAAATAATCCATTTGACTACATTACATCAAAAGCAGGGTTTTCTCAGGATGCTTCCTCAACATTACTTATATACTCAATGAATTATTCCACATTTATAAAAACAGCTTATGCTCCATTATAAAGACTAAAAATTGTTATGCTTCTTTTCACTTAGATTCAAAGGAGACAGAAGAAAATATCTAGACCTAACATATGATTAGGTTCTAGAATTTGAAGTACTGAATGTTTTCACTGGGTTGGCTATTCAAATCAAATTAATAAGGATCTGCCAAATCTCCACTCCCCTTGGTGTAGTGTAGGTTGCCCCTGTGTTACAAGAGCTATGCTCCATACAGACTTTACCACTTAACCCACTGGCTTGACTAGGAAAGTTGTATCAAAGTTATAAATTCGTCATGATGATAACTACTGGCCCAAATGTGGTGGCATGGAAGAAGTTATTCTTATCCTCAATATGACACCATCAAATGCATGTGAGAAAGTGGTTATTTATACACAGTACTGTGCAGGATTCTGTGCCAATTAAATTACACAAGTCTAATCCACCCTTATTTTGAGAAGCATACGGTTGATGGCGAACACTGATAAAGTTACACATTTGAGTTAGAAGCATTCCGTCAAAGAAGGGCTCATGCGTGTTACAGGCAGAATGTGTAGCAAATGTGGTCAGTGCCCCTCTCATCATCTCTTTTTACTTTGGATGACTTCCACTAGGATTACCTGCATCTCTGGGCTTGAGAGCTTTTCCAAAGCCATAGAAGGCCATTCTGTCCACACGTGCAGCCCAGGAGTGCTGGGAATCCACACACCTGGGGAGCAGCCCTCACCCAGTGGCCTGTAGGAGTTAGGATATAAACACTCCAGCTCCTTCATCTCTTGAGTAGAATAGTTCTGAGGAACGTGCTTTCCACTACTTCCCAGTTTCCCCCTGGGCTTAAGCTCCAGCCACTCACTGCAGTACCTGGTTTACTAATTCACCTGTATTGACTGCCTTCCCATCCCTGCCAATGTTCCCCAAACCTCCCAAAGAAACTCCTTGCACATGAATCTTTGCGTCAGGGTCAGCTTCTGAAGACACCCAAATTAGGACAGGGCAAATCATCCTCTAGATGTGATTAGGAGATGCACCATTGGGGACCCATGTCCAGACAAAATAAAGAGAGGAAGACAGTCATCTCTTCTAGGACCAGTCTTGGGAGGACTCATAGATAGGCTCATGGGGCTGGCACTGTCGCTCATCGATCTCAGAGCAATTGTTCCTTCTTCTATAATCAGTGGAAACCCATTTGGTTTGGCTGCAACATATTCAGGGTAGCTAAGCCCCTCCTGCAGGCCCTGGGATGAATCGAGTACATGCAAGTCAAGCATAACCACCCCATTCCCATTTGCTGATAATCATTAGGAGTGGGCATGTGACTGGGTACCAGCCCATGAGACATAAGTGGAGGAGCTGAGGAGCTCTTTTTTTCATGGATAAACAAAGACAGCTGGAAAAGTAAAGGGCATCTTTTCTGGCCTCCCCCTTCCTGCCTGCTTGGGGCACCACTGAGTGATGTTTGGGGCTGCTGTAGTCGTTACCATGAAGGAAAGGTCATTGAGTTTCTCAAGCAACCCTGACCCCTCCTTCTCCAGACCTCATTTCATATGAGATAAACATTAGTCAAGGTTTCTTACCTGCACTCAATTTATTCTCATTGATACAGATGGGATTCTGGAAGCCAGCTGAATGAGGAGGGATGGTGTGCAGGGGACAGGGCTCAAATGTGGCAGTGGAAAGAGAAAGTTCCACAATATGTTTTCTTCTACACTTTTCCTTCAGAATGTCCATCACTGTGATGACCATAAATTAACTTGTGTTCTTCTAGTTAAATTTATATCCCTGCCAATGTGTAAGCTCCATGAGGACAGCGATGAAAGCTTTTGGCTGGACATGACATTTTTTTCTCACTACCTCTCATGATGCCAGATACACGCTTGTTAAATAAATGAACAAATGCACTAGAGAATAGCTGAGAGGGTGTTCCTCAAGACATGGCCTCAGATGGAAGATGGGTGACTTGAGCCCTGCTGAAGAAGTGCTGAGAAGAATTAAGGAATGCTCTTAGCTCTAGATTACAGAGTGATGGGGAAATGGGGAGAGGTTAATGAGACCTCCAGAAATGGCTGAGAAGGAGACTGCAGGTGGGCTCTATTCAGACTGCAGGATTCCTTGGAGATAAGACCCAAAGGAAGAAAATGGCAGTGGGTGTGGGGGTAGAAAAGTGAGGAAAGGAGGAAGAAGTGGACACCTGGCCAACTGCGCCCTTTGAAGACAATGGTCATGCCGAGCCTTCTGACTTGGATAATGGAGAGGATACTGATATCTTTGAAACAGAAATGGTGGACAGAATAAGAGATGGAGAGAAAAAACAAATCAATAAGTACATGAAAATAGAAGAGTGGTAGCCTGAAAAAGTCAAGAACTCTTAGCTATACTTTATCAAACTTATCATGAGCATTTAGCCTGTTCTTTAAAAAAACAAAGCCCTGGCCCACCTCCTGAAATGCCTTCGTGGCCTATTTGACCTGCCTTTCCTTCAAAACCCCAACAACCTCCTGTTCCAGTTTCCAACAGTTTCTGACTTCTGACACCTGGAAATTTCCTTACAAGAACAATAATGGCTAACACAGATAGCATATTTTATGTGAACCATTCTGAATGCCTTACACATATTAACTCATCTACTGATCATTCAGGCTCTGCAACAATTCGAGAAAGCAGGTTACTATACTATCCCCATTTGAAGCCCAGAGAGATTGAGTAACTTACCCAAGCTCACACAGGTGCTAAGTGGTGGAACTGGGAAACTAGGATTTCAAATGTTCCAGAGTATGTGCCCTTAATCACTATGCTGTCTATCATTATCTGCATAACATAAGTTACCACTGTGTTGAGATGTTCTTGTAGTCTTTTTCTGGAGTCACTACTTGTTTCCCAGAGGATAAGGTTTTGAAGATTAGATGGGATTATATTTCAAGTGCGTATCATTTTACAATTCACCTAAAACTTTAAAAATGAAAAACTCTGGAGTTAATATTCCATTTTCTCCTAAACGTATAGGTTCTCTTCCCTATAAACCCACTCTGTGCAGTGCCTAACTGCTCAGCACAGTTTCGGCCTTTAGGGCTGCCCTCGCCCCTGCCTGAACTGCTCCACCACCGGGTTTTCTGGGCACAGGCTCTTTTGGCACCTCCCTCACCTCCTTTGAGTCTCAGCTCAGCTGTCACCGCATGAGTAACAATCTCCTTTGAAATGGCAGCTCCCTTGTTCTTACCGCCTCCTCTCAAGGAGAAAATGGACGGGGAGGAATGGGATTCAGCCCATGAAGCAAAAAAGTTATTACCATCATTATAATTGGTGCATTAAAGTTTATGATGTGCTCCAGAGTGGTCACATTATTAAGAGCTGATGCTACAGGTTCATGTACCATCAGAGAGGCTGGCTGGGTCATTGCAAGGTCAGGAAGCCCATTCCCTGCCACTTTCAAGCACAACCTACACAGAGTTATTGTGTCCTTATTTTAAAGTCCCTTTGGTCACCCACCTTCAATAACCCAGCAGTTAAGGAGTCATTCTTTTGGCTAGAGTGTTTCTGCTTTCCTCTTGTTTGAGGAAATAGAGAAGACTTGAGATGTATGTCTTAGTTGTCATGCTTTAAAATTACTGCCAAATTACCCCTTTCCCCTCAAGAAGAAGAGTAGCCCTGAGCCAATATATCTGTCTCCTGACATCTCTACTTGGATGACAGAGAGCATCTCAAATTCCACATTACTGTGGTAGACATATTCTAGTCCTAAAAGCTATTCACATGTCCCTTCTCCTTTGCTGTCCTCCACCTGTAGAGGGAAGAAAGCTAAAAAACTATGTTTCCAAGCCTCCATTTAGCCAGAGGCGGCCATAAAACTTAGCTCAGGCATATATAACATAGGCAAAGTTCCTGAGGAAAGGTCTCTTCTTAAATAAAAAGGAAAAATTTAACAAAGATAAAGTCTTCACCCCTTGGCCCTCCCAATTTTGGAGTGCAAGTACTAGGCACACAGCAACCATCTTGAACCAAAAGGAGATGAGCAAAAAGGTGAAGGTCCGCACATGAAGGTAGGTAGACCAGTAGGCTGAAAAGAGCCTGCAGCATCCCTGAATTGTTAAGCTACCCTGCAAGGTCTAGATTGCATAGCCCTGGACTTCCTGTGTTGTGAATCACAGACACCCATAACTGTTTCAGCCACTCCAGTAGGTCTTTCTGTTCTTTGCAGCTGACCACCAATATACAGACAAAGAATGAACTCATGAAACCTCCTCTCACCTGCCCTCTTTCAGTGCTCCTGTCTTAGTAAATGACATCTCCATTCTGCCAAGCATACAGGCCAGAATCTGGGAATTATCCTTGACACTGTCCCCTCCTTCACTTCCACATCCGACTCATCACTGCCTAAATGTCTCTCTACTAATTTTCATCTTAACTCCTCACTGCAGACACATCAGTGTTCCTCATCAGGGGGATTAAGACAGCCTCTTTGTTTGTCTTGCTAACCAGGCGAGGTCCTCACTGTAGCTGGCTTCCTTTTCAAATATAACCATTATAACTCCCCCTCAAACACACACACACACCACATACACACACACACACACACACACACACATTCCTGCTTAAAAGCCTTCTGTGGCTGTCCATATGCTCTGTGATCATGATCTAAATATTTAACATGGCCTAAAAGGCCCATGGGGCCCATCCCCAGCCCCTCTCCAGCCTTAGTTTGCCCTAGCTTTCCTTTGAGTTTCAGCTGCCCCCACCTTCACTTCTGAGAAAGCACCTTACTTCTTCCCTCCATGAGGTCTTTGCACAGACTCCTCCCTCTGGTTGGAAAGCTCTTACTCATCGCTACCATTTGCTGGCTGACTCCTGGTCAGTTCTTCATTCAGAAGACAGCCCTGGCACCTCGGCCTCAGAGAACTTTTCCATGACTCAGCTCAGGAGTACAGAGGTTACAGTGAGCTGAGATCTGCCACTGCCCTCCAGCCTGGGCAACAAGAGCAAAACTCCATCTCAAAAATATATATAAGAATAAAGAAGGAAATTGTACAAATTTTAGGGGTCAGAAGCCCTGGGTTCAAGTCTCCACTCTGCCACTTATGAGCTTAGTGACCAAGGCAGGTCATTTTACTCCTCTGATTCACTTTTTTAAGTTGCCAAATAGTAGATGGAAACTAGGTGGTAAATAATGGTGGAACCCAAGCCTAACTGTACTGAGAGCCAGTGAGATCACACATGCAAACACCTTGTATGCATTACAAAGCATATATCCACATTAGTTAATTCACTGCATTCCTCATTCCACAGACCCTCCTTTACTGTATTTATAGACCATACAGGTATGTGTGGATGTCACTGCTGATGAAGAAAGGCAGTTCTCCCAAGGACCACACTGTGAGCACTGGCCAGCATTTCTGAAATTCCATCCTCTCCTCCATTGGCTCCGTTCCTTCATATGACACTGTACCGTGTGTGGAGACAGTCCCACGTTCCCAGACCCAGCCTCACATCCTCACCACCACCAACCTTATAACTCATGGATAGTGTACAAGAGCGTCCACATTTGCCCACGAGGTGATTTTAAAAACCTATATGGGTCCCTGACCCTGTAGCAATGAGAGAGAGGGAGAGGGACTCGAATAAAGGCAGTTTGTGACAAAAAATTATTGATGTTTGCTATCTTTTGGAGAAAGAATGATAACAGTTGTCATCATTGGACAGCTCCACTGAACAAATTGCAAAGTGATAGTGGAAATGCAGATAAACGTGTTTTGATACCCAACTGTCACAGGTCACACAAGTTGATGCCTATAAATCTCAATATTTAATCATGTATACTAATTAACAAGACTCCTAATTCACAGGGGTGAAGGTGGAAGGATTTTCCCCAATCTTACCATTTTCCATCCCCAAAATAACTTTTGAGTTTGAGGTTGAACCATGAGATTCCTGTTGGCTAGTATCACTCATTCAGAAAAGAATCCCAGAATCCACCCAACGGAAAACTTCAAAGCATCTGATGTTCATTGTATTATTCCAAGAATTACAATACCATACCCCCTTGGACTTTACAAAGTGCTAGAATGGCCTCAAAAATAAATAAATAAAACCAGCTATCCCAATCACCTTGTTTCAGGTGAAGAAGCTGAAAGGCAGATTCTTGATGCAGCAAGCCAGTGGTGATGCGGAGAGGCAAACCCCATCTCTGGTTTTTAGGCAGGTCCTCTCTCCATGGTCCATGCTGGGTTCACCAAGCTGTGGGTGCAAAGGGCCATTCACAAAGAGTGTTCACCACTGCGGCCTCTGGCTTCTGCTGATCCCCTTCAAAGCCATATTTGACCTTCCTTCTCCATCCTTTTCCATCCCACTCCTCAAGGGCCCAGTTTTATATCCCTTGAACTCCAACTAGGCATTGGAAGAATATCAAATTGTACTAACAACATTCATTCTTTTCAAATACAATCAGAGCAAGACAATTGCTACAACATCTATCCTTCCAGAACAGACAAAGTACTCACTTCCCTCAACACAGCTGACCCTCATTTACTGTGTGTAAGTAAAATGAGTCCTGAGCATCTGTTTCATGTGAATAAGGAAAACAAACAAGTCAGTGTACCATATCTGAATTTTAATAATGTCTGGCTATTATACAGCAAGGTTGCTGTACTATAAAAACTTGTTAAAGTGTGACTCATCCCACACTGTTTTCACTGGCCACCAGGCTCCCAATTAAATACCAGCCAGTGAGCTGAGTGTCTGATGAGAGACCAGGAAACCTCATTACCGATAAGGTTAATATAATTAGTTACTTTTGCTAAGTGCCTGTGAGTCACTCCCCAAATTTAAAACACAAATAGAAAACACAAGTGGGAGCATTTCCTTCATGTGTGGAATTCCTTGTGGCTGTCTCTGCCCACCCATTTCCCCTCCTGAGTCACACCTATCTGTAAAACACCCCTGTCCACCAGCAACCAGCATTTTACAAGACATACTATTTAAAAAACTCAAAACCGGGAACAATAGGATGTGCTCTCTTTTGTAGATTTGCAAATCCGATAGAGCTGCAGGCATTTATGGGCTGTAGGAAAAGTCCTCTGATCCTGCAGCTGGAATGTGTTCTCACATTTGAAGCTCCGCAAAAGAAAGAAAAAGAAAAGTTGAAGTTTAACTCTAATGTAGGAGGCAACCTGTTGTGCAGCTGATGGCATTCAGAGACAGTCAATGTGCAGGAAGTGCAGTTTGTGCTCTGAGGTGTATCGGACTCAGCAATCCACCCAGCTGCGAGCATCTTGGGATAGAGGCTGAAAGGTACTGTCTGGACAGAGAGTCACTCACTCACTCCTTCTCACCATTCCCCCAGGACAGCTTTTCTCACAAACTACAGACTTTGGCCAGTGACTGGAACACATACACTTACTCTCATAGGACTCCAGCAAAACAAAACATGAATGTACTTTCAAGTGTTTGAGAATCCAAACCAAAAAGGCAAAATCTGAACGTGCCAGCCAGTATTACAGTGATGGTCCTCATTCTTAATATATGTGAACCCCAAGGCCTACTCTGATTTTTAAGCAATTAAATAGTGATGATCGCAGAGGGTCCCAGGCCCAGGTGTGGATAACAGTGTTTAGCCAGTATAGACAGGATGACTGCAAATGTACTCACTATAGAAACACAGCAGAATTGGTCATTAACCATCCTAATAGTTGTTTTACAAATATAAATTAGAACATAATATTTTGCAATTGTATCCTGAAATAAAACCTATCACCAAAGTAAATTGCAGATTTGAGATAAAATGATAAAAGAACTAGAAGAATATGTGGACAAGTAGTTCTGTAATCTAAGAATGGGTTCGTCCTTCTAAGTATGAGACCAATGACAGAAATCACAACAGTGATGGATCTGACTGCCTAAAAACGAAAAGCAGTCAGGCAAATAAGAGGAAAAAAAAATCCAAAAAACAGTAGCAGCAATAAAAATTACTAACATAGGAAAGTACATAAATTTGAAAGCCTACAATCAACAGGAAAAAAATTCTTGACAACATAGAAAACAAAGAGTGAGTAAATTTAATATATACAGAGGAATTAAAAAATCATTAAGAAGAAGATCAGCATCTCATCGAAAAAAAACAGTCAAAGGACATGGTCTGGCCATTTACAAATACAGAAACTCAAATAACCAATAAACTTATTTTTTTAAGTATAATGTCCTCAATAATCAAAAAATAAAAATGTTAAATATAGATTTTTTTATTTATCCAGTTGGTGATTTTTAAAAAGATATACTGAAGGCCACTGTTGGGAAGGACGTGGGAAACCCTACCGACTGCAGGAGTGGCAATCAAGACAAACTTCCCCAGGTTGATCCTATAGCACTAGGAGGTATCAGAAGCCCTACAATTTATATTTCATTTGACATTGGAATTTCAAATTTAATCTAATGAAACAATAATGTATAAGCACAAGAATGAAACCATAACATTTATCACAGCGCATTTATAAAAGGGAAGTCGTATGGGGTAAATCAGCTAAAGAACACCTATAAAATAGAACACTAGACAGGTTAAAATTATATTGGAAAGGCGTTCATGGACTGTTAAATTTTAAGGTTGGTTTCAAAACAATATGATCCCATATTTATAGACATTATATACATATGAGCATATACCACATATATATATCTATATGAAAGACATGTATACTCATGCACCACGTAATGATGTTTCAGTAAACAATGGACCACACATTTGACTGTGGTCCATAAGATTATGATGGAGCTGAAAAATTCCCATCACCTAGCGATGACGTAGCCTTCCTAATGTCATTGCATTTCACAGTTCTCATGTGTTTGTGGTGATGCTGGCGTAAGCAAACCTACTGCACTGCCAGTTGTATAAAATTCTAGAACATCCAACTTATGGAGCTTACATAATACTTGATAATGATAATAAACAACTATGTTACTGGTTTATGTATTTACTATGCTAGATTTTTTATTACTGTTTTAGAGCCTACTCTTACTCATAAAAATAAAATGTTAACTATAAAACTGCCTGAGACAGGTTCTCCAGGAGGTACTCCAGAAGAAGCCATTGAAATCATGGGAGATGATGGTTCCATGTGTTACTGCCCTTGGAGCCCTTCCAGTGGGATAAGATGTCAAAGTGGAAGACAGTGATATTGATGATCTTCACCTAGGCTACTCATATGTTTGTATTTTAGTTTTTAACAAAAAAAGTTGTAAAAACACAAAATTTTAAAAATAGGAAAAAGCTTTATAGAATAAGGATATAAAGAAAAAAATTTTGTACAGCTGTACAATGTGTTCATGTTTTAAGCTGTTATTACAAAACAGCCAGAAGTTTTCTAAAAAAAAAAAAATTAAAACATTTATAAAGCTAAAAAGTTGCAGTAAGCTAAGGTTTATTTATTATTGAAAAGAATATTTTAATAAATTTAATGTAGTCTAAGTGTCCAGTGTTTATGAAGTCTACAGTAGTGTACACTCATGCCCTAGGCCTTCACATTCACTCACCACTCACTCACTGACTCACCCAGAGCAACCTTCAGTCCACAAACTCCATTCAGTGTCAGTGACCTATGCAGGTGTACCATATCATATTTTTACTGTACCTTTTCTATGTGTAGATATGTTTAAATACACAAATACCATTGTGTTACACTTGCCTACAGTATTCAGTATGTAACATGCTGTACAGTTTGCAGCCTGGGCACTAGGCTGTCCCACACAACCTAGGTGTGTAGTAGTCTCTTCCATCTAGGTTGGTGCAAGTCCACCTTACAACGTTCACACAGTGATGATGTGGTCTAACAATGCATTTCTCAGAACGGATTCCTATCGTTAAGCGATGCATGACTATTCTCAGAAAAAAACAAAAAGGAAGTAAGCTAAAATGTCAGCGGTATCTATAATGAGATCATGGATGATATTTATTTTATTTTTATTGTTTATCAATAGTTTCTAAATTTTTTATATAACATGTAACTTCTGTAGCAATTTTTTCAAATGCTGGATATTTTAAATAGAATTTTACAAGGTTACAGGAAAAACAAACAAACTGACAGGCTTATGTTTTTCCCACCAAACTAAATGGCTTTCATTTACTGCTTCCAAGGATTATGCAGCCTCTCTCTCCCCTGATCTGCGTCCAACTCTGAAATAATTTCCTTCACATCATGAAAAAATTATTCGAAACCCCAAGCTCACTCATTCAATTAACTCCCTACCTCTTCCTTACTCAATATTCAATTAACATTGAATCACTTTAAGTCTTGCTATTTTAAAACTCGCCCTGGTTAATCTGTTTTTTTAAACGGCTAGCTCTTCTTTTTACCTCAGAGCCTTTGTACGTGTCTGGACATTTGGAAATAAGGAACCTGGTGGGTCTTCACAGAGATGCTTCACTCACCTTCCAGTGTCCACTGTAAAGATGCATAGGTGTGGACAGCAAAGTGGAACAACGTAGAAGCTTCCAGCTTGGAACCAGGTGACATGTCCAGGAAAGCAAGGCATGGTGTGACATGAGAATGCCTGGCACAGGTCAAGCTGAAAATCTTTTTTTTAATGTCCAGACTGTGCAATGCATGGGGCTCTGGCCCCTGTCTGCAGTTGGACCCCAGAGTGGCTTTGGACAAGCAATTTAATTGATCCGGGCATCAATTATCTCATTTCTAAAACTACAAATGACATCTAAACCGATGGCAGCTTACATCCTTTTCAACCCAAATTATGTTACTCTAACACATCCCTTGAATCAGGCCATAGCCCAGTGTCATTACAAATGCATTTCCTTTTGTTACTATGTATTCTGGGGGTATTTCATCTATTTCACAAATTGTTCCAATGTTCATCACATCTTATGAATAATGGACTTCTTTTATCATTTTCCTCAGGTTTTCTCCATCCTTCATTTTCTCCCCTATTCCATCTTCCTGTATTGATTCAGACTACATGTGAGCCATTCATTTCTCTACAGACTGGGGACTGGCCCTTTGTTTTTTAACCTGAGGGAAGTTCATCATGGGAAATGTTTTCATCTATTAAAACTTACCACATATATTGTTATTTCAAGTTTAAAAAAGAAACAGTCAGAAAACAGAAGAGTAAAGATTATAAAAGATATCCTTTATGTGGCCCAGAATGGGGCTAACTTTCTGTAAAGTTTGCAAACAAAAGAACTATTCTCAATCCAAAGCAAAGACAATCTTCCTGACCCCCTCATCCAAGACAAAAGAGGTCATTACTATCTCAAAATGCTGATGAGGGTACAGAGAAACCTGATCGCTGGTACGTTAGTTTACTAGTGGGAAAATACAATGGCATAGCCACTCTGAAAAAGAGTGTAACAACTTCTCGTAAAACGAAATATGCACTTACCATATGACCTAACAATTATACTCTTGGACATTTATGCCAGAGAAACAGAAACTTACATCCACACAAAAACCTGTACACAGGTGTTCATCACAGCTTTATTCATAATAACCCCAAACAGAAACCAGCTGGACGCTGTGGCTCATGCCTGTAATCCAAGCACTTTGGAAGGCCGAGGTGGGAAGACTCCTTAAGCCCAGGAGTTCAAGACCAAACTGGGCAACATAGTGAAACCCCTCTCTACAAAAAATATGAAAATTAGCTGGGCATGGTGGCATGTACCTGTGATCCCAGGTACTTGGGGGTGCTGAGGCAGAAGGATCACTTGACCCGGAGGTCAAGGCTGCAGTGAGCCCTGATTGCACCACTGCACTCCAGCCCAGGCGACAGAGTGAGACCTTGTCTCAAAAATAAAATAAAGGAAAAAAAAGAACCAACTAAAATGTCCTTCAGTGAGTGAATGGTTAAACAAACTGTAATACATTCAAACCATGAAATATTACTCAACAGTAAAAAGGAACAAACTATTGATTATACACAATAACTTGAATGGATCTCAAAAGGTTATACTGAGTAGAAAAAAACATCTCAAAAGGTTGCAGCTGTATGATTGTATTTACACAACATTCTTGAAATGCAAAATTATAATAGACAATAGATTAATGGTTGCTGAGAGTGGGCGTGAGGGGAAGGGAGTATCTGTGGCTATAAAGGGATAGCAGAAGGGATCGTTGTGAAAATGTCCCATATCTTCACTGTGGTGGTGGTCACAGAAGTCTACACAGGTGATAAAATTATTGGAACTAAATATACATATACACACACACACAAATGAGCATGTGTAAAACCAGTAAAATCAAAATAAGGTCACTGGATTGTATCAATCTGAATTTTCTGGTTTTGATATTATGCTATAATTACATAAGATGTTGAGAGAGAGAGAGCGGAAGACGGAAGAGAGAGAGATACTAACAGCAAATATATGGATAATGAAGAGCTAGAGAATGAACCTTAGTATTGAATTTTTCCTGTAAAATGTTCTTATCAAATGGAAATACAAATCTTCGTAGTCCACATTTCCTGAAATTTTACATTATTCCTAACTTTAGGTGTTCTATTTTGTGGTGGTTGTCATGGTGATATTTAAAGAGGGAGAACTGTACAGTGCTATACAAAGGATCCTATTTTCTCCAGAGAACTGGAATAGCATTTCCTTAGCGTAGCATCTGCCACTGGTTTCCCACCCACATGGCTTGGCCCACCTCGGCGGTCACCTGCAGACAAAAATGCCAGGGAGCTGACACTTCAGGAGCAACCCTCAAGCAGTGATGGACAAGGGTTGGTGAGCGATGCTGCATGTTCCTCCCCCACCAGGGTGCATCAAGGTATGCTCTCCACCGTCTCTCAAAGGTCCCCGACAGGTTGAACCCCAGCTGCCCTCCCCAGGTTACTGCCCACAATCACACCACTTCCTTCTTTCCTGTCACCCTCTCCCTCATTCCATCTCTCAAACAAACCACTTAAACCCAATTCCTTGTCTCAGGGTCTGCTCTTGGAAGGACCCATAAAGATTCTTACACTGAAGATTCCTAGGGACCGATTCCAAGATCCTGATCTTTAACAATTGAGCTTCTCCTTTTCCTCATCATTACGAAACTCAGAGAAACTGCAACAAACCTCATGGAGATGTAACAAAATCTGATTTGTTTATTTAGCACTGACGACAATGCCCTTGGGTAAATACAGGCTTAGGCATGTCTGAATGGTCTCTATTTACCTGGTAACAAACATGGACGAGGGCCATTAGGCTGTTTGTTTAATAACTAACTATAGGCCGGGCAGGGTGGCTCACGCCTGTAGTCCCAGCACTTTGGGAGGCCAAGGCGGGCAGATCACCTGAGGTTGGGAGTTCAAGACCAGCCTGACCAACATGGAGAAACCCCGTCTCTACAAAAAATACAAAATTAGCCAGGCGTGGTGGTGCATGCCTGTAGTCCCAGCTACTCAGGAGGCTGAGGCAGGAGAATTGCTTGAACCCAGAAGGTGGAGGTTGTGGTGAGCTGAGATTGCACCACTGCACTCCAGCCTTGGTGACAAGAGTGAAACTGTCTCAAAAAAACAAAACAAAACAAAAAAACTAACTATAAAGACTTTTTCTAGCAGGTTCCATTCGCTGAAGCAAATCTGCATTCAGCGTACACTTTTTCAGAAAACCGACACACTTGTGTTCCAGTTCTAGTTTCTAGAAGAAGTCCAACCTGGATCTACAAACCCAGTAGTCCTGTCCAGAGAGCTGAGGTGTTGGCTGGTTTCCAAGGTACCAGCTAAGTGACTTGGGAAAGACAACTTAAAGCAAACTCTGGTCAGAAAAATGAAGAAAGTAAAAGAATGTTTTAAGATCCGAAAAAATTCTAAATACAGTAAGTCATCTTTAGGTATACTTGGGAAATTGGTTCCAGGACCCCCTCGTACACCAAAATCCACACATACTCAAGTCCTGCAGTCAGCCCTGTGGAGCCCTCATATAGGAAAAGCCAGCCCTCCTCATATGTACATCAGCCACAGCCCTATTAATTAATACCTTGAATCACTCTTCCCTCAATTTTGGCTGGTGGCAAGGCAGCCCTCTACTGTCATCATTTTCAATGGTTCTGCTATAAATATGTCTCTGTGTGTCTACTTAAACAGGGTAATATCTAAACGTACTTTATAAGCATATGAATGGAGCACCTGAAAGAAAGTGAACTGGAGGTCTGAATATTTAGACCTGTGCCTGGGGAGTGGCAAGAGGCAGGGAGGCAACTTTGGCCAAGTTCCTCAGACTTTCTGGGTCTCTGTTTACTTGTCAGCAAAATAAAGGGTTTGAATTAGATAAGAAAGGAAGGCAAGCTCTGTTCCAACTTGACAAGTCTGTGATTCTAGATAATGTTTTTCTTTAGCAGAAAGGAGATCTGTTGATAGTATTATCATCCATGCACTGATTCACTGAACATTCCCTAAGCATCCTCTATGTAGCAAGTACTGAGCAAGGGATACCAAAATGTCACCTTGCATGAACAGATAGGCCTGGTCCAGTCTCTGCCACTGCCCTGCTTCTCACCTCCACTATTCCCTTCATCTTGGCTTCCTTTACTGCAGGTCCAATGTGCCAGGAGCCAGTGTCCACCAGGCCAAGCTTAGGACATGTGCCTACATGTCCAACAAGATAGATGAACAAAGGATCTGACTTCCATCAGCTTTCATGGTGGCGGGCAGCAGGGAATGGCTATCACCAGGAACTGCCCACCCACCATGATGATACACAATAGCAAATTGCTCCAACAGGAGACGAGGCCACACAAGGAAGAAGGGGATTTGGATGTGAGACAGCAAAAAGAGGACACGTGTCATCCACATCTGCCTCCTTGAGCTCCTTGACATTCAGTGCCAATGTGTGACTACATCTGTGTACTTGAGGGAAAGAGAGGAGCTTTAAACTTCATCCAGCTCTCTAAGGATGCTGATAGAGGCAGAGAGAAGGTGGACCTGAGGGGTCTCTCCTGCTTTGGGGACAGATTGCTTTCCACTTCACTTTTCATAATGTTCTCACATGAGACATGGCCAGGAGGAAGGCCCTCAAGAATCTGGAGGTGGATATTGGGATCCCCTTTCTGGCTCTATCTGACTCTCAGTGTTTTGTCACCACCCCACTCTCAAAGGGCCAGCAGAGAAAATATTTAGGGCAGTATTCAGGACAAGGTGCCATGCAGTGCCTGGGTTACCGGACACATGGGGAACTTCCCAGCATTTCACAGGTGAACACCACTGGCTGTGCTGGCCTAGGTTGGCAGTGGGTTTGGCTCTCCCCCCAATGTATCAAAAGCTGTCCCAGATGCTGGTGCCAATGTACCTCATATCTACTTGGTGCTAGAAATCTTTCTGTCTCCACCACTCCCTTCGCTCCATCTCCTCACTCACTCACTAACCAGTATCCTTAGAAGACCATTGTAAAAGAAACTCTGACATTTTGTACTCAACCCTAAAGAAATTACACCTAAAATTCATATGGGAACACAAAGGATCTAGAATAGCTAAAACAAGCTTGAAAAAGAACAACAAAGTTGGAGGAATAACACTGCCTGATTTCAAGATTTATTACAGCCATAGATAACAACATAATGTAGTATTGACATGACAAAGAAATCAATGGAATAGAATAGAGTCCAGAAGTAAACGCACACACATATAGACAATTGATTTGCAGCAGAGTTGCAAAAGTGGAAAAAGAACAGTCTTTTCAACAAATGGTCCTAGAATAATTGGATGTATATGAGCAAAAACAAACAAACAAAACCAAACAAAATATAAATAAATTTTTAAAACCCTCATATTTAGATTTTACATAGGCCTGTGATGCATTTTCAGTTAATTTTTCTTAGGTAAGTGTCCAAAAACATGCTCTATAAAAGAACAAATTGATAAATTGGTCATCATAATTTAAAACTCCCATTCTTCGTAAAACACTGTGAAGATAAAATATTTGCAAATCGCAGTATGTAAAAATTTAGAGTATTTAAGAACTCTCAAAACTCAATAAAATAACAAATATTAAAAATTGAGTGAAGATTTGAATATATGCTTCATCAAAGAAGACAGACAATTTGGGAGGCCGAGACATGTGGAGCACCTGAGGTCAGGGATTTGAGACCAGCCTGGCCAACGTGGTGAAACCCCATCTCTACTAAAAATACAAAAATTAGCTGGGTATAGTGGCACACCCCTGTAATCTCAGCTACTTGGGAGGCTGAGCCACAAGAATCACTTGAACCTGGGAGGCAGGGGTTGCTGTGAGCCGAGATCACGCCATTGCACTCTAGCCTGGGTGACAGAGTGACAGAGTGAGACTTTGTCAAAAAAAAAAAAAAAGACAGACAAAAAAGATGCTCAAGATCAATACTCATTCAGGAAATGCAAATCAAAACTGCAACGAAATACCACTACACACCTATTATAATAGCTAAAAATTGACATGTCTGACCATACCAACTATTAGGGAGAATGTAGAAAGAACCAGGATTCTCATACACCATTTGTAGGAATATAAAAATGGTACAATCATTTTGGAAAAATTAGGCAGCAGCTTAAAAATTTCAACATAGGATCAGCCATTCCATTGCTATGTATTTACCCAGGAGAAATGAAAGCATATGTCAGTGCAAAGCCTTGTATGTAAAATTCACAGCAGCTTCATTGTAATAGCCACAAACTAGAAACAACCCATATGTCCATCAGCAAGTGAACAGGTAAACAAATTGTGTTATAACATATAATAGAACAGTACTCAAACATAAAACAAATGAACTATTGATACATGCTGCAACATGAGTAATTCTCACAATAACTACGCTGAATGAAAAGAAACAGATAAAAGGAAATATTGCATGTTGCCTTTTAAATACAATTCCTGAAAACGCAAACTTACAGATAGAGACAGAAGTTAGATCAATGTACTGGGCACCTTCCGGAAGGGTGCAGTTGACAAGGAGGGGATGAGAGAAGAGATTACAAAAGGCAGGAAGAAATTTTTGTGAGTGACCTGTACAGTATCTTGATTATGTGCATATGTCAAAACTTACCAAATTGTGCTCTAAGTATATGAGCTTATTTTATTTTGATTATATATCAATTTTTTTAATGAAGGGGAAAACATCTGAATACCATGAGCCTTCCATAAGTAGGAATCAGCAGGTTCAAGGCTAAGCCATAGATACTTTCTGACTGTGCTCCTCCTGAAGCCCCGCTACCCCTAGAAGTAATAAGCACTATCCTGTGTTTTGTGGCCGACATTCTATTGCTGTTTTTAAAAATATGTTTACTGGCTGGGTGCAGTGGCTCATGCCTGTAATCCCAGCACTTTGGGAGGCTGAGATGGGAGGATCACTTCAGGCCAGGAGTTTAAAACCTGCCTGGCCAACATGGTGAAATCCCACCTCTACTAAAAATACAAAAATTAGCCAGGCATGGTGGTGTGTGCCTGTAATCCCAGCTACTTAGGAGGCTGAGGCAGGAGAATTGTTTGAACCTGGTAGGTAGAAGTTACAATAAGCCAAGATCATCCCACCGCACTTCAGCCTGGGTGACAGAGCGCGACTCCATCTTACACACACACAGACACACACACACACACACACACACACACACAGGCAGAAAGTTTACTATTTTGCTTATTTAGCTTAATTTTTACTATTTAGCTTAATTTTGTTAGTTCTGACCTTTATATAACAAAATCATGTTCAACATATTCTTCTGTGGCTTGCTTCTCTTGTTCTATAATTTGTTAGTGATATTCATGCATGCCAACGTGTGTAGTAGTAATAGCAGTGCATTCATTTTCACTGCTGTATAGTATTCTAAAATGTTCATTCCATTCTTAGTGAACATTTGCATTGTTTCCAGTGTTTTACTGTTTAAACATTGCTGCTGTGAGTGTATGTGAAAGAAGGACTCCTAGGTGTAAACCTAATGATAGAATTGCCCTGCCATAGCATATATGCATATTCCTCTTTATTAAATAATGCAAAATGATTTTCCAAGTTCTTGTATCAATTTTCCCTCTCACCAGCAGTATATAAGAGATCTGGTTACTTTGTATCCTCAACAACACTTAATATGTTCAGTCTTTTTAAGACCAATCTTGGGTGTGCAAAATGGCATCACAAGATGGTCTTTAATTTCCCTTTCCGAAGATCACCTCTTTGCCTATTAGTCTTTCTTATCACGTTCTAGTCCTGAAGGGCTTATGATTTAGGATTGCTCAGCGACATAAAACCAGGGGATAAATGCTTTGCTGAATCCCTGCTGCTTCCCCATCTTCCAGCTACCACAAGCCCACACACGGGAACACACACACACACACACACACACTTAGCACATATCTAGCATGCAGCACCAACTAATGTCAGTGGAATGAAAAAACGATGCTTGTTCACAGGCCTCCCAATCCACAGGGCTCAGAAGGGAACAAAATAGGAACCTTGCCTGTGCAATCAGAGAAGGGCAGGTAGAGTGTTGGATGAACCCATCTCTTGCAAGTTAGATCTCACGTGCCACTGTGGAGAGAGGCACAGGGGCACCGAAACATGGAGCCTGGGGGAAGGATCCGTGCCTTGTTTTTGTATTTTATTTCTCTTGGCAATAATTCTCTGTTGTTTGCACTGGAACCTCACATGAGAACATCAAATGGGGTTAAGGGTGGAGGGGAAAATGATGCAAAAGAATGTCCATCTTATTCTGATTCATAGAGCGATTTCCACCCAGGACTAAGAACAGTGATGGGAGGATCCTTTACCAACTTGATCAACTTCCTCATCTCACTACAATTTATTTGATCTCTGCCTCCCTTTTTCAGACAGAGACCAAAGAGTGGCCTCCTCCAGAGGGAGAGGAATGAGCTGGGTGGATGCTGAGTAAGTCCATTGACAGCCTGAGCTCAGTGACAATAATGCTGGGTGAAGCACTCATCATGACAGCCACGTTGGGCTGTTGTCATGATTGGCTGCATCATTAGGTCCCTTCCTCTTGCCTGTTTCCCCTTCACCCTCCCACAGCCACCAGTGGCGTACTCCTGGCAGCTGCCTCTTTGCAGAGTCTCCTTGCACTGAAATTAAACCCATCAAACTGTCAGCCCCATTGCTGGGGCTGCTCTCATGTCAGCCCATGTCATGACGACAGATGATAGAAATGCTGCTATTCAGGCTTCATGGGGAGCGTCTGTTTCCTTTTTTAAATCGCTTTAAAAAGAAGATTGAGAGAAGATACCTGCTTGGCGGACAGAGCAGGATGACTAAGACAGCAAGTTCTTTTGCTGGCTCTTCTTGCCCGCTCAGTAGTTCTGGGTGACACTGCCTCTAGAATGTTAGGACCAGAGACAGCAGGAAGCCATCAGGGTAAGGGTGGGGAGCGAACTTCCAAAGAGAACAGCCTTGAGAGAGAGGAAGGAGAAGGGAAGAGACAAAGGCAGGTAAAGTCTTCCCCTTCCTGGAGTCGGCCTCTTCATAAACATCACCCAGCACATTCTTTATAAGCCCAGAGTCCTGACCCTTGGTTAAAACTCAGTCTTGCATTCTCAGAAGAGTAGACTGGTAGAGATCAACTTTAAGATCTTTGTCCCAAGGCAACTCCAAAGCTTCCAGAATATCAGAGGTTTTCTCCTTCAGCCCTTCCAAGTGCATTGGCATTTACAGCATGGTGAGAGGGGGCAGCACGGAAGCTGAAGGTTTTTTACCCCAAACACAAACAGCCTCCTCTTTGACACGCTTATGATTCAGGATTGCTCAGCAACATAAAAGCTGGGGGAAAAATGCATTAACTGAATTCCTGCTGCTTTCTCATCTTCCAGCTACCCCAAGCCCACACACAGGAACACACACACACACACACACGACGGATGTATAATTGCAACAACTAAATGGCCTGAGACACAAATTAAACATCCACATTCAGCATCCAAGCATAGAGATGGGAAGAATCTCAGCAACTGTCTCTCCTTTTCCTCTCAATTTAGAGATGAGGACATTGAAGCCCAGAGAAATTAAGTGACTTTTTTAAAACTGCACAGCTTGATAGTTACAAATAAGGGAAAAGGATCCTGGAATCCTTCAGTCCTGCCTTTTAGGGCTGAATTTGACCCAACAAGCAACAAAAACTAATTGGGAACTCTTTCTCTGGAGGAGCACAGAGAACTTTGAAGCATTGCAGAGAACCACTCCAGAGGAAAGGCTTATCTGAGATTATTCTGGAAATGAGAAAAGATCAGAGAGCACCTACTTTAAAAACAGATGAAAAGAAATTTATACAGGGCAGCTTTACCTTACAGAAAACCAGCTTAGAGTAAATGGTTGAGGGAACTTTGCATATGGGCAATGCCAAGTATAGATCAGACTTCAGTGTTCAGTGATGCAGATGGTCCTAGAATTTCCTTAGCAGCTCGCTGCTGGGAGCTGACCTTCCCCAGGAGCCATAAGAAGAGGCTTTGAGGAACAGCAACATCATACGAAGCATAACGCTAATGATAGTTTTCACTTATTGAGCACATATAATATACCTGGCACTGTTCTAACAGTCTTATGTTTATAACTTATTTAGCCCTCACAGCAATGCTGTGAGTAGATAACACTATCTTCGTCATAGTTACAGATGAGTGACCTGAGACGTTGAGAGGTTATGAAGCCTTTTTAAGTGGGACAGCCAGTCCTAGGTGTTAGAGACCATTTGAATGCAGGAGTGTGTCTGAAATCATGCTCTTAATCCCGTTGCTGTACTGGATGAGGGTCAGGAGACGAGCTTACTTTGCCATGGTGAGGTGACTCATTCCAGTTGTCTTCGATGGCTTCTAGGGAGATGGACATTCTGGACCTGCTCTGCCACAGAGGTGTGGCTTTGGGCAAGTGTGCAGTAAAGGGTTGCCTCAACAGACCTGAGTTGCCCAAACCCCACACATTCTAAAGATCTTCAGGAATGGCCCTTGACCAGCTCCAGGGAGATCACCTCTGAGCCCTTGGAATATCCTGCTTGATAAGAGTGTCTCTGTATACCTGGGGCCCTGGGCTGCATTAGACAGTTTATGCTAACAATGTGATTTATGGATGGACTCTTGGGCCACACTATATCAGTTTGACCTCTGAGGGGCAAGTGAGAGACACTAGACACTTCATGCTTATGTGACTGCCCCCTGACCTCCAAGAAAGCCCTGGACACCAAGGTTCAGCTGAAGCTCCCTAGTTAGTGTGTGTTGTCACACATTGTAGCTGAGTGAATTCAACACTGTCAGCCAACTACATAAGGAGAGGACAACTAAAAGCTCAGACTTGGTTTTTTTCTGCACTTTGCCCTATGAGCACTTTTCTTGTGCTGACTTTAATCTGCATCCTTTCACTCCAGTAAACTGTAACCAAGATTATAACATTTTTTCTGAGTTCTGTGAATCATTCTATTGAATCATCAAACCTAAGTGTGGATTTGACTACCTTGACACAGCAAGGTAGTCAGTACCCCCCAGTAGCTTCTTATATAAAATGAGAGAGTTGACCTACAGCCCTAGATGATTTCCAAGGTTTCTTCAACTCTGTCTTTAGGCGTGCTTCATAATCCTGTGGGTTTTTTTCCTAGTCTCTTGTGTCTTATTGTGCAGTCCCATCTACAGTAGGGACTTCCCGGTTGCTGATCCCTGACATGACCTCCAAACAAATCAACTTTCCCTGGCAGAGAAGAGGATGTAGTTGGATCTCCAAAAAATGTGTTGCAAAGCCTGCAACACAAAATAATGTTCCAGTATCCATTCTCACCTCCTTCCCTGCTAATAGAACCCCATTTAAACTGGGTACCTAGGAACCTGGAATAAAGAATAAATTTCCCAGCCTGCCTTGCAGCTAAATGTGGCCATGTGACTAAGTGCTGGCCAATAGTATGAAAGCACACGTGTGATGTGGGACTCCTGGGAAATGCCTTGAAAGAAGAATGCTCTCATCACCCCCTCCTTCTTGCAGTTGTGGTGCAGGTATATGGTGACATTTGGGTGGCTTATTGGCCCATAAGGGGGAAACCATGTTCTAAGGATGGCAGAACAAGGACAGGGAAGGAGACTGGCTCCTGGGGATTCTGCAAAGCCACCTGTCAGCTACGAACCCTTTCCTCCACACTTCTTTCCCCTGAAAAACAAACAGAATCCATCTTGCTTAAGCCACTGTTATTTTGGATTTTCTGCCACACAGCTGAGCCTTTCCTAACCAGCACAGACTGCATCTCCCACCTAATGAAAGATTAACAGGGCTCCCAATCTCGGCCCATCCATTGCCTGCACGAGAAAGCAATGATGATTCATTTAAAAGCACTCTATTCGGAATACTATCTTCTCCTATTTCCTACAAATCAAATTACCAAGAGACCAATTGGATTTTTCAAGTCCCTCAAAATGTTCTTTTTAGATGTTCTTGGTATTAAATAGTAACAGAATTTAAATGGCATCAACAAAACACACAGACGTGACTGTGGTGATAAGTTACATAAATCTGTGAGGAAGAACCTCACAACAACACAATAGATGTGACAGAGATGGAAAACAGCAAGTCGGATCTGAGGGATTTGCCTCTGGCTTCTACCACCTGGCCATAGGCAGCCACCTACTCAGGTTCAGGGGCACCTTCCCTGCTCTTAGGGAGAGTAAAATCCAAGTGGATGGGAGAGAAGGGTGGCTGGTTAAAGAACTACAAATCTACCTCAATATTCTTATTTCCCGAACACCCATTGCAGACCCTGAGCTCCTTGCAATCATTAGCAGAAGCTGCGTCTCACTCTTGCTTCGTATTCCTAGTGCCAAGAATGGTGCCGAGCATAGAAACAGTTCCATGCCTGGAGGCCTGGCTTCGAGCCCCAGCTCTGCCAACCATGGGTGCTACTCACCAGGGGACAAAACCTGAGTCCTAATTATGTGCCAGGTACTATGCAAACCACTCTACCTTCACTTTCTGTAACCTTCACAACAACCTTCTGAAGCATCCCTGTTACCATGCCCATCTACAAACGAAGCCAATGAGCCATGAAGAAGGTCAAGCAATTGCCCAAAGTCACTCAGCTCCCGAAGTGCAGAACAAGGATTCGAACCCGGTGGTCTGACTTCAGAGTCTACGCACTTAACCCTCACTGCACTGTAAGCAGAAAGGCATGACACAGATGTTGTTATTGCTGTTGTTACAGGCTCAAAAGAAGGAAGGAAACTAACAATGCGGGGAGGCTGTAGCTAGTCCTGGGTCAGGATGAGGTTTGACATCATATCTATATTATCTCATTATTCTGCACAGAGACTTAGTCCCAATATACAAATAAGGGAACTGAGGCTCAGGAAGGTAAACAAATCCCCCAAGACCTCAAAGCCTAGTGGTAGCATCTGGATTTCACTTCAGGTTTCCCTGGTTTCAAAGCCCATGCTCTTTTCATTCCTCAGAGCTACCTCTCAGCCCACTGCAGAGAGGGTGACCATCAACTCCTCCTGGAGACTAGCATTTGAGGTTCTAAGAGGCAGCCATTGCCACTGATGAGAAAAGCTTTTTAGTTGTATTTATAGAAATTATTTACATCTGAACCCATAATGTATATGTATATAAAATATATACGTATTTGAGGCAACACAAAGAGACCATACACACGGGTAAGAAAATAATTATTGCAGGTGGGAGAATAAAATGTTGCTAAGTAGTGTGGATAAAATCTTTTGGGTCTGGCACAGAAGTTGTTAAGGGTCTGAGTTGGCAAGCAGGCTCACAAGATGCAAATAAGCTTTCATCTTCTCCCATGTTGACTTAGCCTTATGGAAGGCCACAGAACTGGAGATACAGCAGATGTAGCATTCCCAGCTCATGAGAAGCCCAGCAGCTACCCAAGGATGCAGCTTCTTTTACCTCCTCACCCACATGGGACATGAACAGCTGGTGTGGATGAGAGCCAAAGGGTGGGGGTCATCTGACACAGAGCAGCACAGCCACCCCAATTTCCCACCAATCTTTCATACCATGCTGATCAGCAGGCCCCAGGCCCACATGCCAACTCAGAGCTCATCCAGCCCAGATGAAGTCTCCCAGGTCAGAGGCTTCACAGACACAACATCCCTCATTTGTTTTAACTGCCATTTCCACAGAACAACACTGGGGAAAAAAGTCTGCCTCTCAAGTCGCCCAGGCCTGATGTTAACACTTTAGTCTCAGGTATCAAGCTAAGAGGCAAGAGCATTCAAGAAGCAACATTGGATCAGATTCAGTGGCTCACGTCTGTAATCCTAGCACTTTGGGAGGCAAGTTGGGAGAATCACTTGAGCCCAGGAATTTGAGACCAGCCTGGGCAACGTACAAAGATGCTGTCTCTACAAGAGCAACAACAAAAAATAGCTGGATGTGGTGGCACTTGTCTCTAGTCCCAGCTACATAGGAGGCTGAAAGGGGAGGATCAGCCTTGGAGTTTGAGGCTGCAGTGATCTATGATTGCACCACTGCACTCCAGCCTGGGCAACACAATAAGACCCTATCTCAGAAAGAAAAAAAAAACAGAAGCCATGTCGCATAGTGTGTGCTCTACATCAGTGTTATGGGTTGAATATTTGACCCCTCCAAAACTCATGCTGAAATTTAATTGCAATGTAAGAATAAGGGGAGGTGGGCTCTTTAAGAAGTGATTAGGGCCGGGTGCGGTGGCTCACGCCTGTAATCCTAGCACTTTGGGAGGCCAAGGTGGGCAGATTGTCTGAGCTCAGGAGTTCACGACTAGCCTGGACAACACGATGAAACCCCATCTCTACTAAAATACAAAAAATTAGCCAGGCGTGGCAGTGTGCACCTGTAGTCCCAGCTACTTGGGAGGCTGAGGCAGGAGAACTGCTTGAACCTGGGAGGCGGAGGTTGCAGTGAGCAGAGATCACAGAGCAAGATTCCATCTCAAAAAAAAAAAAAAAAAAGAAGTGATTAGGCCATGAGGGTTCCACCCTCAGTGTGCGTTTAATGATTTAACGCCCTAATTAAAAGGCGTTTTAGAGCAGCTCTCCCTCTCTTTGCTCTCCCGCCTTCTGCCATGAGACAAGAAGGCCCTTGCCAGATACCAGCACCTTGATATCGAATTTCTCAGCCTCCAGAATGGTTAGCAAATAAATTTCTACTTATTAAAAATTACCCAGTCTCAGATAGTCTGTTATAGCAGCACAAAACAGACCACAACAATCAGTAAGAACTATGCTGGGCCAAAAGTAACAGAAAAACGCAACCCATGTTTCTTAAACACTGGGGGTTTATTTTTCACACAGCAGAAGCCCAGGAATGCAGTCCCGAGCTGGTGCAGCTTCCCAGGGGGTAAATCCCAAGGGTATGGACTTCCATCCATGCTTGTTGCTTTGCAGTTGCCATAGAGACGGAGACGCTGCATCCCCTGGCCTCACATTCACATGACAGGCAGAAAGAAGTAAGAGGAAAGGAAAAGGGGGCAGAACCTGTAAGAAGAAAGCTTTTGCTTTCATTTTGCAGATGTCCTCTCACATTTCATCAGCCTGAGCTGTATTACATGGCCACCATCACTGTGAGGGAGTCTGAGACAGCGATCATGCTTAGCTAGGCCCAGAGCTTCCCCCAACAAAATGGGGTTCTGTTCTTAAAGAAGAAGGGGAGATTGGACATTGGCAGGTTGGATTGGTAATATGCAATTTGTTACATACAACAACCCTGAAAAAAAATTTTCACATCCACCAGGCCCCACACAATTTTGGGTAGCCCACTCCATGTGCACAGGCCTGTCAATGAACAAAGCTTTCTCCTTCCCCCAGCCTCAGCCTCTCCCTCCTGCCCCCTACAACAGAACACAGGAGGCTAAACAAACCCAGGTGTCTGTCCTCTGCATACCCACTTCCTTCCACTAGCCACCAGCCCTTTAAGAAAACCACCAAGGAATTTATATTCCAGGCCTCGTTCTTAGAGCTTTGAAAAGGGCTTGATTTTTACAACTGGAATTTGGAAAGAAGGCCCAAGGGCAGAGCATTTTTCCAACAGAGTGAGAGCCAGCCACCAATCCCTCAGCAGGCCCTCAATTTGCTTGGTTTTCTTATTTTGACAACTAGATGCCGGCCCCTAAGTCATGCTGTAAAAATCTGTGGCTACCATGGCATGGATATTTCTTAGGGTATCTTGGAGCTATACGCAGAGTCTACATTGGTCAAAACTGTCTTCTTTCATATGTAGTGAGCTCTTTGACATCGGAGACAGCCAGGAAGAAGTTGGCCGGTCACTTCTTAAAGACAATAGAGTGCAACGTATCAGAGAAACGCCGGACATTCCTTCAGGCTCCAAGAGTGAATGATTTGGATCTTTGTGGTTTGTCTTCATTTCCCTCTCTTAAAACAGCATCAAGCAAAAGTCATGGGGCTCCCAACAAAGGGAAAGATGAATCACAGGGTTTGGAGACTGGGTGAAGGGAAGTTTGATGGCAAACTCATCTTGAAGTTGGCTGGGATAAAATTTGAGATGGTTCTCCTGGGCACCAATGTAGAAGTTAAAAAAACAAATTTCCTGAGAAGAGATGCCAACAGCAACTTCATGGGGGAGGTGGTAGGTGGGTATTGGGGGTCACCTCTCAAGGACTCCCTAAACCACCTCAGATTTCAGAAGTTATGAACTGAAGGGACAGGAAAATACAGTAGCTATTGTTAATTTAAAAACTGACAAAATAAAACTAACATGTCTTCAGGTGGGGAAATCTGGAAATGGGAAGAGAAAATGTTACAGAAAGAAAAAGAAAACATCCCTAGTGTAAAATTTTTAAAATCTTAACCCTAGGGTTTTAGAACCTAAGAGTTCTATTAATAAGGCACAAAAGTTCCTAATGTGCTCTAAATCACATCAAAATTGCTTCTACACATGTGGATTTTAAGATCATAAGGAATATTTGGAGGAAATATTAATAAATAAAATTCTCTTTTTTGCTACTGGGGTAATGTTTAGAAAATCACCCATATGAGGCAGACTGATACTAAAAATGACCTCAATTCTTCACCACTCCCCACACCCACATTCTTTATCATGTGACTTTGCTGCTCCTCCTATCAAGAGATGGAGTCTATTTCCCCACCCTGAGATCTGGGCTGGGATCTCTGGCCAATACAATGTGGCAGAATGAAGGTGTGTCAAATCCAAGTCTGACCTCAGAGATCTTGCTCATTTCTGCTTTCTTTTGGAATGCTACCTCCACTGTGTTAACAAGGCTGGGCTAGCCTGGGGAAAGATGAGAGAGCTCAGAGACAAGAGCTCATTTGCCTCAGCCAAGGCCATCCTAGATCAACCTACAGCCAACAACCTCTAAACATGTGAGAAAAGTCAGCCAAGATCAGCCAAGCTGCCTGCCTGACCCACAGCTAGCCTCAGATGCATGAAGGAGACCATCCAGGAGCTGAAGAACCCAGAGACTTGGGTGCAATAAGAAATGCTTTTTGTTTTAAGCCAGGGTAATCAAACTTTTTCTATCAAGGGCCAAATAGTAAATATTTTAGACTTACTAAATATTTGGTATGGTCTCTGTTGCATATCTTATTTTGTTTTCCAAACGCTTTAAACACGTAAAACCATTCTCAGCTTGTGGGTCCTACAGAAACGTACTGCAGGCCACAGTTTGCCACTCTCTGCTTAAGCCATTGAGCTCTGAGATAGTTTGTTACACAGCAGAAGCTAACTCATAGACCACATGGTTTTTATTTGCCCTTGTATCTTGTTTTCATGCAAAGAGAAAACTATACCATGAGGGTCATTTCCTCCAGGAGGGAAGGTTGACTGCTACCAGAAACAAAGAGGTCATTGACCAATGTTGCACCTCAAAGCCGTTTTCCTGGTTCCTTTAATAAAATAATCACCTGAACGCCAGTCTTTGGGATGAAAAAATGATTTCTAAATTTCAGGGACTGATGGCCAAGATCCCGGGGGACTCCAGAGGAAGACACTAGCATATAATCCCAAAATGTTAAATGGGACCAGTCTTTCTTCAGTGGAAATGATTTCCAGAACAAACTGGGGCTGTCATCCTGCAGCAGAGACCAGCCAGGATCCAAGGACAGAGTGAGTCAGCCCCTTCCTCTACAACCATGAAGTCATAGAAACACAGCCCCCTAAACCTCTAGCTCTCATTTTGTGGAGATATAAAGAAAAGGGGGAGGAAATAAGAAAGACTGAGCATGTATCTGAGTCATGCCTGTAGAGAATGAATAGACTATTTAAATTATTGGATTGGGCTGAGTTTATTGGACTGGACTACATTTATTTTTTCCTTGCTACTCAGTGGGTTTGGAGACTTAAAAGGATGATAGATCACTTGTAGGAAATGATAGGGCTGTTATGGCTTCAATGTTGTCCCCCAAGAATATATGCCACCCACCTTATTTGGAAATAAGGTCTTTGCAGATGTAATGGCGCTAAGATGAGTCATTAGGGTGAGCCATTAGGGTCATTATGGCTGTGTTACAAAAAGAGAAGAAAATGACACCCAGGAGAAGAACGCCATGTATCAACGGAGGCAGAGATTAGAGAAATGCGGCCATGAACCAAGGAAGGCCAAGATTGCGGGCAACCCCAGAAGCTAAGAGAAAAGCATGAGGCAGACTCTTTCCTAGTGCCTTCAAGAGAGCATGGTCCCACCGACACCTTGATTTCCAACTTTCGGCCTCCACAACTGCAACAGAACGAATGTCTGTTGTTCTAGGCCACCCAGTTTGCCGGCATTTGTTACAGCAGTGCTAGGAAACCAGCACAAAGTTTTTTGTTTGTTTGTTTGCTTGCTTGCTTTTTTGACACAGTGTCTCGCTCTGTCGCCCAGGCTGGAGTGCAGTGGCGCGATCTCGGCTCACTGCAAGCTCCGCCTTCTGGGTTCACGCCATTCTCCTGCCTCAGCCTCCCGAGTAGCTGGGACTACAGGCACCTACCACCACGCCCAGCTAATTTTTTTGTATTTTTAGTAGAGACGGGGTTTCACCGTGTTAGCCAGGATGGTCTCCATTCCTGACCTCGTGATCCACCCGCCTCGGCCTCCCAAAGTGTTGGGATTACAGGCGTGAGCCACCACGCCCAGCCAAGTCTATTTCTTTAAAAGAGATTATTTACATCTTTTAATTAACATCAATGATTCTTTCAACACTGCTTTTCTGAAGTTCCACTTCTGAAATTCAAAGTAGTCCTTGAGGGTCCCGGAACGCTGGCCGGCAGAGATGGAGGCATTACTCTCCCCACAGATTGGTTCATGGTGAACTTAGACTTCCGGGGAGGGTATATTCCAGTGGCTTCGAAGACCTCTGGTTGGTTTTGGATTTGGTTTAGAAGAGTTTAGAAGGGTTTAGAAGGGAGCAGCTGATAAAAGGAGCATTTTCAGAAACGGCCTGCCTTTTCGGGGTCCTAACTTTGGTGTGCACTGAGGTCATCTGGAACAAGTGTCGGGAATGGAGATTTCTGAACCTCATCATCAGAGATTCTGGTTCACTGTGTCTAGAGAATGAAATTCAAGAATCTATATCTTTAGCAAGCACCGTTTAGTGACTCTGGCACAGCCGATTAAAACGCCTTTCCCCAGAAAAAGCCGTGGAGGGATCCCACAATTCAAAGTGGCAGAGAGCTCCCATTCATTCCCTGGCCGCTTGGAAGCTGCCCTAGCGTGGGGATTGGCTAAGGTGGAAGAGCTTGGGCCTATGGCGCTCATCACCTGCGGGGTCCCTCGGGAGGAAGATAGAGGGCGCTGGAGCAGCCCTTCCCGGTGCTCTCTCTCCCTTCCCAAATGGGGATCCGGGTCAGGACTCTGGGAGAGCGGCACCCCCTAGTGGCCACGTTTAGTTTTTCGGGTACTTAGCAACAGGCACCCGGCCAGCAGCTGAACTCCCCCACGTAAACGGGTGGCACTACATCAATAACACAGGGCAATGGAGCAACTTATTGTGATCTTGACTCATGTGGCAATAAATATCAAATCGGAACACAGAAGCGGAACATCCACAGGAAATGGCAACTGCATTTTATGGGTCTTAAATTTCATACCAGAAGAGAAAATCACTACCGGGCTCTGAAAAGCTGCAGTCAGGGTCTTGTTTTTTCAAATCTATTTCAGAAGAAAGCAAGAAAAAAACTGTAGAAGACAGGGTTGAGGTGGGGGGAGGTCAGGGGAGTCAAGCCATTTGGAAAAGCTCTTTGGAAAGAAAATCTCTGTGTAGTTTTAAGAGGGGAAAATTGAGCAGTGTAAATCAAAAGGAATTGTTTCTTAAATGCATTTGATTTTTTAAAGCAGCCAATATCTATTACAAATAATTGTACTTTCTCCTTCTTCCTACCCCATTCCACTGATTAAATTACAAAATAGTAAAATAATACACCTCAAAATTCAGTCTCTGCATCCAATCAATTCCTATTGTTTACAAGCATCTGTGTATTTGTAATGAAATAATTTCATAATTTCACTGAACTATGTGGCAGGCTCTTCACATACCTTATCTCTAATCATCTGAACAACCCTGCAGGGTAGATATTATTGATTACATTTTTCAAGTGAACAACTGAAGTCCAGAGTGATTGAATAAACTCACTAATACTAAGCAGAGCTGGGATTAGGACGCATAGCCTCCCAGTGCCAGAACTCAAGGACAATCTTCTCCAATACTCACCTCTGTGAAGAAACTGGAACATGTCTTGTAATCCCACTTTCCACAACAGAGGTACTGCCAGGAATGACGATGAACATTAAAAGGGTATGAGGGGCTGGACGCGGTGGCTCACACCTGTAATCCCAGCACTTTGGGAGGCCAAGGCGGGCAGATCACGAGGGCAGGAGTTTGAGCCCAGCCTGGCCAATATGGTGAAACCTTGTGTCTACTAAAAATATAAAAATTAGCTGGGCATGGTCGCGCGTGCTTGTAGTCCCAGCTACTAGGGAGTTTGAGGCAGATGAATCGCTTGAACCCAGGAGGCAGAGGTTGCAGTGAGCTGAGATTGCAACACTGCACTCCAGCATGGGTGACAGAGCAAGGCTTTGTCTTAAACAAAAAAAAAGTTTGTGGCGGGGTGGTATGAGGGATCTTACTGAGGTAATAAAAATGTTCTAAAACTGTATTGTGGTAATGCCTGTACAATTCAATAAAGTTACCAAAAATCATTGAGTTGTACACTTAAAATGGGTAAGGTTTATGATAAGTAAAGCATACCTCAATAAAAAAATAAAAATACAATGTAAGAAATCACATATTTAAACAAAAGGAATAATAAGAACTCTAGTGATATATAAGAGTTTAAGGGAGATAGATGTGGGTAGATTTGTTTCCTCATCAGCTTGGGAATGAAATTAGGGATAGATCTGTTGGAGAGAAGACACCACAGGGCAGGCCCAGGCTGTATCATGCGGCCGACTGTGGACCCCTCAGGCTCTTGCTGTGGCTGAGTTTCTTCCCCTGCGATAATCACTTTCCCATCAGCATTGACAATGGCTCCTTATTTTTCCCTTTCTATCAAAACTTACTTGCAGACTTTTTATTTATACTAATGTGTAAAGGGCTGATTAGTGTTTAAACAGCTCCCCTTTCAAAGGAATTATGTCATTTTTAAACTCCAAATATTCAACCATCCCCTTCCTGATGAAGAACACATAGAACATGTCACTTAGATGTTCAAGTGACTTCAAAATCAACAAGCAAAATGAAACTCAGTATTACCACATCCCGTGCTGCCCCACTAGCCAAGTTGTCTCCCCATTCTAAGATCCCTAACTCTGCCACCCATATTTCTCTGGCTCCTGCCCCATCTGCTAACATGGGCCTCAGCCAACTCATAACGTACCCCAACTCCAAGTCCTTCCAGCGAACCCCAGAGACGATGTCCTATCAGCTCTCTGATTGTCTGAGGCTGACCCACACCATTCGCCATTTTTACCTCTTCCTCTGCTCCAACCCTCTTCAGTGAAAACACTAGAGTTTTGAGATATAAGCACCATTTTGGCTAAGACCACCAGCCCACTGTGCACCATCCTTTGCTGGCCCATGTTCTGCTCCTGATGGCTCCTTCCATGGCTGCTGGATATGGCTGCCCGCCCAAGGACCTCTGTTGGCACAGGGGAGACTCTGGAGGCCAGAACCGAGTGCTGGTCTGCTCTGAAGTGGGAGAGTTGCTGCACCCTATCAGGAAGGTCCCAAATCAGTTCTGCCTTCCTCTCCGCTACCACATGGAAGTAAATCCAGAAACATCATCGGAACAACATTTTCTCCTCTGAAAGCCCACCTAACAAATTGCCTTCCTGTAGTAAATGAAAATATCAGCAAGAGATCATTTTTAATCTCGATTAAAAAAAATCCAAGCACTTTGCAGTGTGTTACCCCGAGCAAAGTTACACTGGAGGCAGCTTTTATAGCTCAACCTGTGGTGACCTGTCCCACTCCAGTGAAGCCTTAAATTACCCCAGCTGCCAGAGGCCAGAATTAATCCCACTTCGCTTTCGATATCCTAAGCACAGAACAGGTATCAGAAGAGGATCAAGTGTTGCAAAGCTGTTTAGTAGTGGGATGTTGTTTAAGAAATACCGTAATCAACTAGCAAAGGTACAATTAACAGACAATTGTGCTGATTAATTTTTAAAAATCGGTCTGGATTTGCATGTTGGGAAGCTATGCTCCTTGTTGATCTGGTTGAATTTTGGGGTTTTTGCCTTTTGTTTTTCCTCCCCTGATTTTAATCTCCTGGGCAACACTCCGATTCTTGCTTTTTCAATACATTATTCTCTAGCAGCACTTTAAAAAAATCAACCACGTTGTTTTCTCAGTTGAAAGAAGCAACAAATCTGCTTATTTGATTTATGTCTCCTGGGATTCTAAAGAGTTTAAAAATCTAGGATGTCGGCCCTTCCTGTGATTCCACTGCTGGTTGCTAGGATCTCTTGGGGAAGCATTTATTCACTTTCATGCCCCTGTTGCACTTAGTATCTAGTTCCTAAACAAACTTTCATTATGGGGATTTCCAGGTCGCCCATTCTCCTCTCTATTAATTGCTCCTTTCTGTGTGGACAGGATCTGCCATGTATTTTCCTAAACAGCTTTTATGCTTTTGTTACCATTACTATTCTGAGGAAAGTGAACAAGGTCTTTGGAATTACCTACCATGACTTAGAAAATAGGAAAAAATATATGATCCCCATGTAGTGCTATTTTGCCAAGATCCCACCCATCAGAACACCTAGATGAAACAGCTAAATGTGTTCCCCTGTCCTGATATTCACAGCCTGGCAACCCATGCAGTCTGAGACTGGGCCCAGACGGCAGTAGACACACGGCCAATGAGGGAGACGTTCTCCAGCAGGTAAGGTGCCCCCAGCACTTCTTGAGTCACAGACAGAAGAGCACCTTGTTGTGGTCCCCGTCTTTGCAGAAGGTTAAAGTCTAGCTGGGGAAATTAAATCAACAGACAGGAACCTACAGGATAACAGGGAAGTGACTGCTAAGCTATAGGGGGCTGATTCTTAGGAAAGCAGGAGTATGGAGACAGGAAGTGGGTGAGAGGACATGAGACTGAAGCTGGACGTTGAATGAGTAGGATTAAATGAGGCAGAGGGAAGAAAGGAAAGCAAAGAGGGTGCACAGTGAGAGAAAAGACACAGAGAAAGCTGGTGTCGGTGGGGGAGGGAAATGGACTCAGTCAGGGCCTGGGAAGGAAGAGGAGAGCACACTCTACCTGGGATGAGCGCAGGGTTTAATAAAGGCACTGTCTGCAAGAGTGATAGCAGGTGGAACGAAACCACACCCACATGGGACGGCGAAGCATCCTTGGGCTAGCAAGAGTCAGAAGCTGTTGTCCCCTCTAAGCCTAAAGGGACAAGGGGAGAGAGCAAGTACCAGGACTCAGAGAGGGTAGGTCTCTAGAGAGGGCCACCTGGTAGCCCCCGTGGCCTTTGTAGAGGGCAGCAGCCACTCCACAGAGAGCCCGCAGGAAGTGAGCCAAGTCAAGGCATAAGCTGACTGCTTGCCACTCTCCACCATTCTCCAGTCTCCTGCTAGTGCCTTGCACCAGCTAAGACCAAGCAGTTAGCAGAGACCCGCTGGTGCTTCTAAAGATCTGAGGTAGAGACCCAGAAGAAGAATGGCCCAGAGTGGACCTGGAGGAGCCAAAGGAAGGGAGCCAGCACAGATGAAATTAACCAGAGCCAGGGCACCATTAAAATTCCACTGCAAACCTGGTTGTGCATGAGGGGCATTTCAGTGAAACGAAGCAAATGGGACCCCTGGACAGGTAAGCTATAATCAGCCTTTTTGTCTTCCAGGTCTCTGCTCAGATATTAGAGGAAGCAAGCCCCTCACACGCCAAACACATTCTAAGCATCACCCCTATTTGGGTTTCCCTCCAGCGCTTATCTGAAATTATCCTGTTCCCTTTTTCACAGATCGTCTGTTTCCAGGAGGATGGATTTCCTAAGGACCCCTGCACTGAATGCAAGCCTGCTGGGGACTCCACCTGCTGAAAACAAGACAATGATCCCTGGCGGATGAAAACTACACAAGCCAGACACAACATGTGCTAAAACGCACCTCCAGTCTACAGAGGATGAGCAGGAGGCAGAGCAAGAAATGGGAGGAAGAGGACTGGTGCGGTGGCTCACGCCTGTAATCCCAGCGCCTTGGGAGGCCGAGGTGGGCGAATCACGAGGTCAGGAGTTCAAGATCAGCCTGGCCAACATGGTGAAACCCCGTTTCTACTAAAAATGCAAAAAATTAGCCAGGCGTGTTAGTGGGTGCCTGTAATCCCAGCTACTCGGGAGGCTGAGGCAGGAGAATCGCTTGGGCCCTAGAAGGGGAGATTGCAGTGAGCCGAGATTGTGCCACTGCACTCCAGCCTGGGCAACAGAGTGAGACTCTGTCTCAAAAAAATAAATAAATAAGTAAAAAAGAAATGAGAAGAAGGGAGGTGACAAATGCCTTTCCTCCCAGTGTCACATCTGCTGCCCTGATGCTGCTCCCAGCAGGTAACCATAAAGTGTGAGAGGGAGAGCTCTATGCGACTCCAGGGAGATTTCTCTGCCCATCCTTAATGGAGAGCTGGAGAGAGCCACAGATCTCGTGGTCAGTCGCTACCTAAGCAGCCCCTCTCGTTTGCTGAAGCACCCTGGGCAGGTCCCGTAAGTCAGGCCTTTTCCGGTGAAAGGGTCCTGAGCCATACATGGATAGATGCTGCACCCAGTTCCTGGAGGAGGAAGGTCTATTCTGACATCAAACAGTCCGTCAGCATCGCTGTTCTAGAAACCGCTAGCATGATGAGTGGGCCGCACAAAGGTAGCGGGGTAACGATTAGCTCATCTCTAATTATATGGGATTTACGATTAGGCAGCAAGTTTATTTTGGAACACTGCAATAACAAGACGCACAGCAGTGGCGAGGACGAGGGGGTGGAGTTCTAGCTTGGCCTTTAGAATATAATAGCTTGTCATTGCCATGGAAACCAGCTCCCTGGGAGTTCGCAGGCACCTTATTCTATAATTATAAGAGATCTGATAAGGGGTGGGGGGATGGTGGTGTGTATTTTTTTCTTTATAAATTGTATTCGGTAGCTGAAAATAGAAGAACCTAGAGAACAAAGCCTATTATTAACCACCATCCGCTAAGAGGCGGCTGCCCTTCAGCTGCTTGAAGGGGCTGTTCCTGCAAGTTCTACAGATGTGCCAGGATGTCAGAGGTGGGTCAGGACTGCGACCCTGACAGGGGAGGGTGTGTCCAGGCAAGCAAGGCACAAGCACAGCTTCAGACTGAAATGGGCTCCTTCTCGTTCCCCAGCACCCGATGGACTGAATCCATCGTCCAAGGTGGGCTGCACAAGTGCCCAACCCCAGGGAAATTCACAAGGTCTCCTCCATCCCTCCCCTTCCTTCCCTGACATTCCCAGATTCAAAGTCTGGATGGAATCCCGGCCATCTCAGTCAGCCACAGGACTTGGAACAGGTTTCTTAAGCTTTCTGAACCTCTGTTCTTTTGTGATTAAAGATTGCTGTGAGGATTAAACAAAAGTAACAAAGATGAAGGGAATGTGTCTTTGGCAAACTGTAAAGTTTGTTGCACACAGCTGGACTATCTGAGGAACTCAGCCAAACCAGCTTTGGGAGAAAATCACCCTTCATTTAAAAATCAAACCACCCATTTTCAGGTTGAGTGATTTTATCAGTAACCCCATAGTAGACATTAAAAAGAACAGGAATGTCCTGTCATTATTATAATAATAACAACAATAATATCTTTCATTTGTGGAATTTTACAGTGTTTGTTTTCACTGCATTTTATTGAGGTTGTACATTATTTTGATGGACTGAGCACTTCTGTGTTGATTCACTTATAAGGAAGCCTGGGCAGTTTGGGAAGCCTCTTTTCTGAAGAGCTTTCCCTTTTTAAAATGAGTCATGGTCATTAAAACTGAAGCCAAGCAGCATGGAGTATGGCCGTGTATGTTAAGGGCACTGAGTCAACAAAATCACCAAAGCTATTCAAATATCTGAAAAGTTCATCCAGTTGCCCTCTAAAAGCAGGAAGTGAGTGAGAAGAATAGAGAATGTTTTGTTTAATCCATGACCATAATCAACCTGTTGTCCAGAGTTAATAATCTTTAAAAGCCAAAGACACATCCGCAGAAGAATATTACCTTTACACTCTTCCCCTACTACAGCTCCCATGGAATGCCCATAGCCTCTGGAAGCAGGAGAGTGTTCTCTGCTCAGTGTCTGCTATCAGTTAAAATTAGGTATGGCTGCAATAGAAACCTGAAAAACCAATGGCTAAAATGAAATTAAAAAGTGTTTCTCTATCAAGTAACATTCCAGAGGTAGATAGCACCACTCTGACACATTCATGGCCTGGGCTCAACCTCATGGTCCACCAACAGCAGCTAGAGTGCTGGCTCTCCCAACTGCATTCCAGCAAGTATAATGGAGAAGGGACAAAGGCAAGGAGGTGGGGATGGTGGAGAGTGCAAGCTTCCTGCCTTTCAAAGAATGCTTTTAGGAGCTTCCATACAACAATTCTGTTCATATCCCATGGACCTGAACATAGCAACATGACCAACTTAGCAATAAGGGAGACTGGAAAATGAAGTCTTCATAATGGGCAACCATGTTCCCAGCTTAAAGTCAGGGGTTCTAGAAGAAGGTGAAGTGCAAACTAGGGAGTGACCAGCAGCCTCCACCCATATCTTTCATACTTTGACTCTGCTTTCACAATCCTTTTTGCCAGGTGACACAAATGAGGTCATCTCCAAGTCTTGGTTCAACTACATGGAACCAGGAAGTTTCTCTGTGGCCTGAGCTATTCTGAGGACCTTGGACTGTGCCACCCAAAAAACCACCACCTCACTTTCGTGGAACACACAGCTGTGTTATGAGAATGACAGAGTAGTTAGAACCCTACCCTTACCCTCAAAGAGCTGACCTCCTACTATGGTCCTTCTCAATTTCTCATAAGAAGGCTTCACCAGCTCAAAGCTCAGGGCTGACAATAGCCAGAAACCCAATCCAAACAAAACAAGGAACTAGGCCAAAAAGAGACTTACTAGAGTGTTAAAGGAAATGTAAGACCAGAGGAGTGGCTGGCAAGATGGCCGAATAGGAACAGCTCCGGTCTGCAGCTCCCAGTGAGATCAATGCAGAAGGTGGGTGATTTCTGCATCTCCAACTGAGGTACCGGCTCATCTCATCGGAACTGGTTAGACAGTGGGTGCAGCTCGCAGAGGGCAAGCCAAAGCAGGGTGGGGCGTCGTCTCACCTGGGAAGCACAAGGAGATGGGGAACTTCCTCCCCTAGCCAAGGGAAGCCATGAGGAACTGTGCCATGCGGAATGGTGCATTCTGGCCCAGATACTATGCTTTTCCCACAGTCTTCATAGCCCGCAGACCAGGAGATTCCCTCTGGTGCCTATGCCACCAGGGCCCTGGGTTTCAAGCACAAGACTGGGCGGCCATTTGGGCAGACACCAAGCTACCTGCAGGAGTTTTTTTTCATATCCCAGTGGCGCCTGGGACACCAGCAAGACAGAACCATTCACTCCCCTGGAAAGGTGGCTGAAGCCAGGGAGCCAAAGGGGGCTGAAGCCAGGGAGCCAAGTATTCTAGCTCAGTGGATCCCACCCAAATGGAGCCCAGCAAGCAAAGATCCACTGGTTTGAAATTCTCAATGCAGGCACAGCAGTCTGAAGTCAACCTGGGACACTTGAGCTTGATGGGGGCAGGGGCGTCTGCCATTACTAAGGCTTGAGTAGGCAGTTTTCCCCTTAAAGTGTAAACAAAGCCACCAGGAAGTCCAAACTGGGCAGAGCCAACCGGAACACCACAAAGCCACTGTAACCAGACTGCCTCTCTAAATTCCTCCTCTCTGGGCAGGGCATCTCTGAAAGAAAGGCAGCAGCCCCAGTCAGGGGCTTATAGATAAAACTCCTGTCTCCCTGGGACAGAGCACCTGGAGGAAGGGGTGGCTGTGGGCACAGCTTCAGCAAACTTAAACATTTCTGTCTGTCGGCTCTGAAAAGAGCAGTGGATCTCCCAGCACAGTGCTTGAGCTCTGCTAAGAGACAGACTGCCTCCTCAAATGGGTCCCTGATCCCTGTGCCTCCTGACAGGGAGACACCTCCCAGCAGGGATTGACAGACACCTCATACAGGAGAGCTCCAGCTGGCATCTGGCGGGTGCCCCTCTGGGATGAAGCTTCCAGAGGAATGAACAGGCAGCAATCTTTGCTGTTCTGCAGCCTCTGCTGGTGACACCCAGACAAACAGGGACTGGAGTGGGCCTCCAGCAAACTCCAGCAGACCTGCAGCAGAGAGGCCTGTTACAAGGGAAACTAACAAACAGAAAGGAATAGCATCAACATCAACAGAAAGCACATCCACACAAAAACCCCATCTGAAGGTCACCAGCATCAAAGACCAAAAGTAGATAAATCCAGGAAGATGAGGAAAAACCAGAGCAAAAAGGCTGAAAATGCCAAAAACCAGAACGCCTCTTCTCCAAAGGATCACAACTTCTCGCCAGCAAGGGAACAAAACTGGACAGAAAATGAGTTTGACGAACTGACAGAAGTAGGATTCAGAAGGTGGGTAATGACAAACTCCTCTGAGCTAAAGGAGCATGTTCTAACCCAATGCAAGGAAGCTAAGAACCATGAAAAAAGGTTAGAGGAATTGCTAACTAGAATAACCAGTTTAACGAAGAACATAAATGACCTGGAGGAGCTGAAAAACACAACGCAAGAACTTCGTGAAGCATGCCCAAGTATCAATAGCTGAATTGATCAAGTGGAAGAAAGGATATCAGAGATTAAAGATCAACTTAATGAAATAAAGCATGAAGACAAGATTAGAGAAAAAAGAATGAAAATGAACGAACAAAGCCTCCAAGAAATATGAGACTGTGAGAAAAGACCAAACCAACATTTGATTGGTGTACTGAAAGTGACAGGGAGAATGGAACCAAGTTGGAAAACACTCTTCAGGATATTATCCAGGAGAACTTCTCCAACCTAGAAAGACAGGCCAACATTCAAATTCAGGAAATACAGAGAACACCACAAAGATACTCCTCGAGAAGAGCAACCGCAAGACACATAATTGTCAGATTCACCAAAGTTGAAATAAAGGAAAAATTGTTAAGGGAAGCCAGAGAGAGAAAGGTCAGGTTACCCACAAAGGGAAGCCCATCAGACTAACAGCAGGTCTCTCTGCAGAAACTCTATAAGCCAGAAGAGAGTGGGGGCCAATATTCAACATTCTTAAAGAAAAGAATTTTCAACCCAGAATTTCATATCCAGCCGAATTAAGCTTCATAAGCAAGGGAGAAATAAAATCCTTTACAGACAAGAAAATGTTGAGAGATTTTGTCACCAGCAGGCCTGCCTTACAAGAGCTCCTGCAGGAAGCACTAAACGTGGAAAGGAACAACCGGCACCAGCCACTGCAAAAACATACCAAATTGTAAAGACCATCAACACTATGAAGAAACTGCATCAACTAACAGGCAAAATAACCAGCTAGCATAATATTGACAGAATCAAATTCACACATAACAATATTAACCTTAAATGTAAAAAGGCTACATCCCCCAATTAAAAGACACAGACTGGCAAACTGGATAAAGAGTCAAAGCCCATCGCTGTGTTGTATCCAAGAGAACCATCTCATGTGCAAACACACACATAGGCTCAAAATAAAGGGATGGAAGAATATTTACCAAGCAAATGGAAAGCAAAAAAAAAGCAGGGTGGCAATCCTAGTCTCTGATAAAACAGGCTTTAAACCAACACAGATCAAAAGAGACAAAGAAGGGCATTACATAATGGAAAATGAATCAATGCAACCAGAAGAGCTAACTATCCTAAATATGTATGCACCCAACACAGGAGGACCCAGATTCATAGAGCAAGTTCTTAGAGACCTACAAAGAGAATTAGACTCCCATACAATAGTAGTGGGAGTCTTTAACACCCCACTGTCAATATTAGACAGATCAGCAAGACAGAAAATTAACAAAGATATTAAGGACTTGAACTCAGCTCTGGACCAAGCATACTTAACAGATACAGAACTCTGCACCCCAGATCAACAGAATATACATTTTTCTCAGCACCACATCACACTTATTCTAAAATTGACCACACAATTGGAAGTAAAACACTCTCCAGCAAATGCAAAAGAACAGAAATCATAACAAACAGTCTCTCAGACCACAGTGCAATAAAATTAGAACTCAGGATTAAGAAACTTACTCAAAACCACACAACAATATAGAAACTGAACAACCTGCACCTGAATGGCTACTGGCAAATAACGAAATTAAAGCAGAAATAAATAAGCTCTTTGAAACCAATGAGAATGCAACATACCAGAATCTCTGGGACACAGCTAAAGCAGTGTTTAGAGGGAAGTTTATAGCACTAAATGCCCACAGGAGAAAGCAGGGAAGATCTAAAATTGACACCCTAACATCACAATTAAAAGAACTAGAGAAGCAAGAGCAAACAAATTCAAAAGCTAGCAGAAGACAAGAAATACCTACAATCAGAGCAGAACTAAAGGAGATAGAGACATGAAAAAGCCTTGAAATAAATCAATGAATCCAGGAGCTGATTTTTTGAAAAGATTAACAAAATAGATAGACCACTAGCCAGACTAAAGAAGAAAAGCGAGAAGCATCAAATAGACACAATAAAAAATGATAAAAGGGATATCACCACTGATCCCACAGAAATACAAACTACCATCAGAGGATACTATAAACAGCTCTACGCAAATAAACTAGAAAATCTAGAAAAAAATTGATAAATTCCTGGACACATACACCCTCCCAAGACTAAACCAGAAAGAAATCAATCCCTGAATAGATCAATAAGTTCTGAAGTTGAGGCAGTAATTAATAGCCTACCAACTAAAAAAGCCCGGGACCAGAAGGATTCACAGCCAAATTCTACCAGAGGTACAAAGAGGAGCTGGTACCATTCCTTCTGAATCTATTCCAAACAATAGAAAAAGAGGGACTCCTCCCTAACTCGTTTTATGGGGCCAGCATCATCCTGATAACAAAACCCAGAAGAGACACAACAGAAAAAGAAAATTTCAGGCCAATATCCCTGATGAACATTGATGTGAAAATCCTCAATAAAATACTGGCAAACCAAATCCAGCAGCACATCAACAAGCTTATCCAACATGATCAGGTCGGCTTCATCCCTGGGATGCAAGGCTGGTTCCACATATGCAAATCAATAAATGTAATCCATCACATAAACAGAACCAATGACAAAAACCACATGATTATCTCAATAGATGCAGAAAAGACCTTCGATAAAATTCCACACCCCTTCATGCTAAAAACTCTCAATAAACTAGGTATTGATGGAATGTATCTCAAAATCATAAGAGCTATTCATGACAAACCCACAGCCAATATTATACTGAATGAGAAAAGCTGGAAGCATTCCCTTTGAAAACTGGCATCACATGAGGATGCCCTCTGTCACCACTCCTATTCAACACAGTATTGGAAGTTTCTGCCAGGGCAATCAGGCAAGAGAAAGAAATAAAGCGTATTCGAATAGGAAGAGAGGAAGTCAAATTGTCTCTGTTTGCAGATGACATGATTGTATATTTAGAGAACCCCATTGTCTCAGCCCAAAATCTCCTTAAGCTGATAAGCAAAGTCTCAGGATACAAAATCAATGTCCAAAATCACAAGCATTTCTATACACCAATAATAGACAAACATAGAAGAAAATCATGAGTGAACTCCCATTCACAATTGCTACAAAGAGAATAAAATACCTAGGAATACAACTTACAAGGGATGTGAAGGACCTCTTCAAGGAGAACTATAAACCACTGCTCAAGGAAATAAGAGAGGACACAAACAAATGGAAAGACATTCCATGCTCGTGGATAGGAAGAATCAATATCATGAAAATGGCCATACTGCCCAAAGTAATTTATAGATTCAATGCTATCCCCATCAAGCTATCATTGACTTTCTTCACAGAATTAGAAAAAACTACCTTAAATTTCATATGGAACCAAAAAAGAGCTTGTATAGCCAAGCAAAGCCTAAGCAAAAAGAACAAAGCTGGAGTCATCATGTTACCTGACTTCAAACTATACCACAAGGCTATAGTGACCAAAACAGCATGGTAGTGGTACCAAAACAGATATACAGACCAATGGAGCAGAACAGAGCCCTCAGAAATAACACCACACATCCACAACCATCTGATTTTTGACAAACCTGGCAAAAACTAGCAATGGGGAAAGGAGCCTCTATTTAATAAATGGTGCTGGGAAACTGGCTAGCCATGTGCAGAAAACTGAAACTGGACCCCTTCCTTACACCTTACACAAAAGTTAACTCAAGATGGATTAAAGACTTAAACGTAAGATTGAAAACCATAAAAACCCTAAAAGAAAACCTAGGCAATACTATTCAGGATATAGGCATGGGCAAAGACTTCATGAATGAAACACCAAAAGCAATGGCAACAAAAGCCAAAACTGACAAATGGGATTTAACTAAACTAAATAACTTCTGCACAGCAAAACAAACTATCATCAGAGTGATCCCCTCCCAAGGATATCATCAGGCATACTAAAGAATGGGAGAAAAATTTTGCAAGCTATCCATCTGACAAAGGGCTAATATCCAGAATCTATAAGGAACTTAAACAAATTTACAAAAACAAACAAACAACCTCATCAAAAAGTGGGCAAAGGATATGAACAGACACTTTTCAAAAGAAGACATTTATGCGGCCAACAAACATATAGAAAAAAGCTCATCATCACTGGTCATTAGAGAAATGCAAATCAAAACCACAGTGAGATGCCATCTCACTCTAGTTAGAATGGCAATCATTAAAAAGTCAGGAAACAACAGGTGCTGGAGAGGATGTGGAGAAATAGGAATGCTTTTACACTGTTGGTGGGAGTGTAAATTAGTTCAACCACTGTGGAAGACAGTGTGGTGATTCCTCAAGGATCTAGAACCAGAAATACCATGTGACCCAGCAATCCATCAATGGGTATATACCCAAAGGATTATAAATCATTCTACTATAAAGACACATGCACACATATGTTTATTGCAGCACTATTCACAATAGCAAAGACTTGGAACCAACCCAAATGCCCATCAATGATAGACTGGATAAAGAAAATGTGGCACATATACACCACGGAATACTATGCAGCCATAAAAAAGGATGAGTTTGTGTCCTTTGCAGGGACATGGATGAAGCTGGAAACCATCATTCTCAGCAAACTAACACAGGAACAGAAAACCAAACACCACATGTTCTCATTCATAAGTGGGAGTTTAACAATGAGAACACACGGACACAGGGAGGGGAACATCATACACCGTGGCCTGTCAGGGGGTGGGGGGTTAATGGAGGGATAGCATTAGGAGAAATACCTAATGTAGATAATGGGTTGATGGCTGCAGCAAACCACCATGGCACGTGTGTACCTATGTAACAAACCTGCACGTTCTGCACATGTATCCCAGAACTTAAAGTATAATAAAACAAAAGAAAAAAAAAAGTAAGACAAGAAAATGTGCCTGGGTCCTAGGAGGACTAGGATCTGGCCCCATGAAGCCAGGTAAGCTCTCCCTCTGTGTGTGCATCCTTCTTGCTGTGGCAGGCTTTTTCCATAGAAGGTGACTGCCATCAGCTTCTGGGCTTTCTCTCTGACCGCTTCAGCACTGAAGAGAGACACTGGCCAAACGTTGTCACTGGTGCAAAGTCAGGAGACACGCAGGAACAGACGCATTGGTCCAGTTTCATCAGCTGCTTATGCTCTGATAATCAGGTGTGCCCAGGTGGGCAGGGCAGCAGAGCCACATGGCTGGGGCAGGAGAAGACCTGTTCCTACAAACAGTTAGCTCGTGGGACCGATTAGAACAACCAGGTATCCATGGCAACAGTCATTCTCCAAGCACCAATGACTGGTTTTCACAACACGTAGAAATATTCTGGGAAACAGCCAAAGATCAACTGTTACTACTGAGCACTCACTCATGTGGCTCTGCTCACTCAATTTCCAGAGCCCCAGCAAACATCTGTAACCGCTTACGTTCCCTGAAGAGATAGGCTCTTTGCCCACAGCTCCAAAGAACAGACATGTGAGCCCCTTCCGAGAAATGCTGGCCTTGCCCCGAGAAGGTTGCATCTTCAAATCAGCAAAGCATCAAACACCCAAGAAAGTATCTCATTGGATTTTACGTAGAAAGTAAAGGGGACTCCGTGGACCAGAGTGAGATTCCACCCTAACTGGCCTGGTTATTGGCTCCTTTGCTTAATACATAACAAGAGCTGACCTTGGGGACAGGCTGGCTCCACGTTGTGCTGTGCACAGGCCGGCTCCCGAGAGCTCGGGGCTTGCGACAGGTGACTATAACATCTAAGCACTTTCGAAGGCAGCACATCTGCCTGCTCGAGGGTGAAGAAGATTTATAGATACACGTGCCAATGATTTTCAGAACGAACCCCAGTAGAATCTGTGGCCAGCAGAATAATCTTCCCCCTCCCAAGGATGTCACACCCTGATCTCTGGAAGCTGTGGCAACAGCGACTTTGCAGATATAATTGAAGGCATAAATCTTGGAGTGGGAGATCATCCTAGATGATCCAGGTGGGCCCAGTCTAATCACAGGAGTCCTTAAAATTGGACAATCTTTCCTAGCTTTGGTCAGAGACAAGAGGAAAATAATCAAGACAGATTCAATGCATGAGAGGGAGTCAGCCCACCAATGCTGGCTTTGAAAACGGAGGAAAAGGCTACAAGCCATGGAATTCAAGTAGCTTCTAGAAGCTGGGAGTAGACCTCAACTGATAGCCAGCAGGGGAACAGAGATCCAGGATCTCCTGAAGCCTACAGAAAGGAGCGCAGCCCTGTGACACCTGATTGTAGCCTGCTGAGATCTGTGTCAGACTTCTGGCCTACAGAATTGTAAAATAATTTGTGTTTAAGCTGCTAAATTATTGGTGATTTGTTACAGCTGCAATGAAAAATGAATGCAGAGTCTTCACCTTTCCTGTACACACTCGAGGACAAGAATAAAAAGGTAAACATCATCAGGAAGAGTTTAATATTCACAGAGCACCAATTATGGGAGCCCTAGCTAGCTTCACCCCTCCATTATTAGACTGAGAGAAGCCAAAGGCGTCAAGCAGAAATGAATTTATCCCACATTTTCTGGAGAACGTAGATTCCCAGCATGTATAAATCATGCCTAAAAAATTAATCACTCAATAAACCAATGACAGAAGGAAAGCTCCTGCAAAAAAATAACGCAAGGCTGGGCACAGTGCTCATGCCTAAAATCCCAGCACTTTGGGAGGTTGAGGTGGGTGGATCGCTTGAGCTCAAGAGTTCCTGACCAGCCTGGCCAACATGGCTAAACCCCATCTCTACAAAAAATACAAAAATGCAAAAATTAGCGGGGCATGGTGGTGTGCACCTGTAGTCCCAGCTACTCAGGAGGCTGAGGTGGGAAGATCACTTGAGCCTGGGAGGTCAAGGCTACAGTGAGCCATGATCACTCCATTGCACTCCAGCCTAGGTGACAGAGTGAGGCCCTGTCTCAAAAAGAACAAAATAAGATAAAATAAAATAAAATAAAACAAAACAGGTTGTACCTCTTTGAAGCTTTTGCTTTCTTTCCCTTTGACTTGCTGTCTAAATTTTTTCAGGTCAGGCTCATGGACCCACTCTAATTAAGACAATTCTGTGATTTGCCCAATATTCCTCTGCTTATATCAGCCAGAGATGGCTTCTAGGGCTTTCAACTAAGATCTCTGACCCACATGTTATCCTAGAGAAACAGAGGGTGATCTTCATTTGTGAATACTCCACATGTAATTCCAATGAACAGAAAGCAATGAACAAAAGTTAATCATTCATTACAAAGAAAATTCCCTACATCTTAGGACACATGCAAAGCATAGTGGATATCAGAAGCGATAATATGGGTTGATCAGGAAGAGACGATGTTGTCATCAGAAATATCCAGACAAAATTCAGGTAACGCACATATAAGTGTGGGTGGGGAAGGGAACATAGGAAAATAAGACATAAAGTGAGTTAGCTATCACCTTCACATTTGGGAAAGAAAGTCTTCAATGGCAGCATATATGTATGTAATTGCTTTTTCTACTCTATGTGCGATTTTTACATCATATCCTAATTGAAATAAAAGGTCTCTGTTTTCCTGAGCAGAATCCACTCCACCTAAGTTTCATGGCATGTACTCTGCAGGCCCATAAAATATGGAAGAACTTACATTTAATTTTTTTTTTTTTTTTTGAGACAGTCTCCCTCTGCCACCCATGCTGGCATGCAGTGGCACGATCTCAGCTCACTGCAACCTCTGCCTCCCGGGTTGAAGCGATTTCTGTGCCTCAGCATCCTGAGTAGTTGGGACTACAGGCACACACCACCATGCCTGGCTAATTTTTGTATTTTTAGTATTTTAAACCCCAGCTGGTCTCGAACTTCCGACCTCAAGTGATCCGCCTGCCTCAGCCTCCCAAAGTGCTGGAATTACAGGTGTGAACCACTGCACCTGGCCTAAATTTGTATTTTAAAAAGTTTATCTGACCCTGTGTAATTGTCAGTGTTTTACAGGTAGTGTATCAGGGTGCCAGAAGCACACCTACAGGCTTACCTAGTATTGGTCCTTATTTTCTAGGACCTCTTGACCAAGGGACTCACACTTTAGAAGAAGCCTGCCTCTCCCTAATCTTCAAGTAGGACATTCCCCTTCTGGGTGGGGGGAGCTCCAACCAGAGCCCACACGGCTGCAACACCTCCTTGCTTGTCCTACACTCATCACTGCGCAAAAATGGCAAAATGACAAAAGTGAATAAAAATGACCAGAGGATACAAGCAAAATTCTGAAAAAAGCACCAGCTGCCATCCTTTTGTGGCCTCATCCCCTCCAACATGCCCAGGGCCTTTCCCTGTCCATCCTGTCAGATAAAGCTGGCTTCATGAGGCTCGAAAGTCTTGCCTTCTGGATGATTAAGAGGGCAGGGAGATTGAAAGAGGGATATAAAGAAAAGCCTTTATACCAAAAATGGGGTGTTTTTTTCCCTGTTTTATCTCCCTCCATAAATTTTAAAACAGACGTAAGAAAGAGGCCTCTTAATAATTGAGCCCAAATTCAGTCACATCTATCCAGGAGGAAACGGTACTTGAGTGCTCACTCATTTCAGAACGAGTAAGTCCCTGAAGGTTTGCTGACAATCTTCGTCTCCACCTCACTGTTCAACAACTAAGGACCAGCAAAGGCAGGTCAAATCAGTCACCCACGACAATTTAAAAATGCATCCCTTGCCAGGAAACACCAGCCCTGTAGCTACTGTCTCGATTATACTGCACTCAAGTTGCCACCGAGATCATACTGGCCAGGATGGCTTTTAGATCAGTTCTCAACATCCCCTGTACACTTAGGACCTCACCTCCCACCATCTCTCTTCACCTCTTCTCAACAGTGAGAAAAACAAAAATACTAAACATCTTCATTCCATCCCCGAAGTATTCATTATGAAACCATATTTCACAGCTGTTGCTAAACCATCTCTGCTTTCCCATAAGTGGCTCCCTTTAGAAAAACCAGAAAATCCTTGCTGTTATTCCTCAGATCACAGAACAGCAGTCCCCAAACTGCTCCTTTATCGACGGAGCACCAGGAGAAAAACAGAGGTCACTAACAAGGAACTCACTTCGGCACACTTCACTGGAGACTTACCCAGGCGAGCTGTGTGGGTTTTAGGAGACAGAACAGCAGTCCGTCCTTCACTGGAGCGAGGCATGGCATTGTGGATTTGAAGTAAAAGAATTCAAGCTACAGCTCCATCACTTTCTCTATGAGTCGTGAAATCATATCATCTTTCCCATCCTTGCCGACCGCCAAAAGAGGCTCATACCCACCTCAAGGATTAGATGGATACATATAAAAGGATTTTGAAGCTGTAGGTGGTGTACAAATGAAGGCATGACATTAAAAAAATCCTTTTTCACTTTACATCAGTGCTGCCTACTCTCAGTGTATAAATTCTCAAAATAAAATCTGTTTCTTTTCACTTCAATTTTTAAAAATCTGTTTTATCTGCTTTGCCTCTGGCCTTTGAAGCCTGCCTGACACTCTTTGAGTCCAAGACACACAGCCTAGCTGCAGACACCTCCTCTCTGGACTTCTTTTCTTTTCAATACTCTGTATTGACAGTAAACACTCTGGAGTCCTTCTTCCCTCCATACCTCTTTTCCTAGATTTCCTTGCTCTTCCATTCCAACTTCACTCCTGCCTTGCACTTTGATGCTTGTCTATTCAGAAGGTATTTTTTGAGTGTCTGTTATGTGCCAGGCACAACCGTCAAAAATTTCTGCCCCCCCCCCCCAATGCCCTGCAGCTCATCATGTGATTTATTCCTGATTTCCTGATGTTAGAATCTTGGCTTCTCTCAGATGGGTTCTGACTAGCCTGGTGCTGACATGATTTTGTGTTTGAGCTTCAACTGTCAATTCCATCATCAAGAAGGAGTTCAAGACGAGCCTGGCCAACATGGTAAATAAAACCCTGTTCTCTACTAAAAATACAAAAAATTAGCTGGGTGTGGTGGTGTGCGCCTGTAATCCCAGCTACTCACGAGGCTGAGGCACGAGAATCGCTTAAATCTGGGAGGCAGAAGTTGCAGTGAGAGGAGAGCAGCCACTGCACTCCAGCCTGGGCAACAGAGACTCTGCCTCGGAAAGGGAAAAAAAAAAGGAAGAAAAGAGAAGGAGATTTGCATATAAATGCCTATGGAACTTTCTAGAAATCAATCAGAACTTTCTAGAAATCAATCAGGTTCAAAAGAAAAAAGCAGTAAATGACAAGTAGGCACAGAAACACAAAAAATATAGGAATTTCAGTTGTCACAGCCTCTTTCATGGACTCTCACTGGCTTCCACCATCAAAAATGGTCAAGGTAACCTCAGCAACTTTCCATCCTCTCCTCTAGGCTGAAACCTCACCTGTGTCCCCTTCCCTCTGTGGTGATGTTGGATACACCCATTATGTCCACCATGGCTGTGCTCCCTCCAGAACCATTTAGAAGATTAGAGACAAAAACAAAACAAAACAAAATGCTTTTAAAGCAGAGGTTTCAAGTAATTGAAACAGCAGATTGACTTGTGTTCAGTTTCCATTTCCAGCAGTTTTGATGCACTGTCTCTATCCACGAATGATAGTTTGGAATTAAAAAAAATAAGTAAAAAGCTTCATTTGTGGTACCAGCTTGAAAATTTGCACCTAGATGGTAGATTTTGTTGGTTTGCTTTTTCTACGCACTTTAAAATATTTTTAGTTTGGCATAATGTTCACTTAAAAAAAAAAGTGCAGAATTTCCAAGTTAGGTTGGAAACCAGCTGGTGATTAGATCTAACGGTCCCAACCAATAAATCAAATACCTATGAAAGCAAAAATATCCAAAGTTACAGTAACACTGGAAATAGAAAATTAATAATCTAACATTCTCCAGGAGGAATTTATACCAACCAGAGCATCTGTTCCAGATGAAGCCCTGGAGCAGAAGAGTAGAGAAAGGAAGTTAAAAGGGATTTCTGTACCACTTCCCATCACTGCAAATCTCCATCTCAGAGACATTACAGGCTTTGCTGCCTGTAAAGCTGTGGCCACTCTCCTGCTGTAATGAAGCCACTTTCTGAAATGGCTATTGTTTGTTTCTTACTTTAGTAGTAATTAGTGCTATCTACCAAATATTTCTCTCTCTCTCTCTCTCTCTCTCCCCCCTAAGCATATGACAGAATTAAACTTCTCACCACCTTAAGATTATGTATAACCATATACCTTGCTTTGGCCAGATAAAAGTGGTATGTGTCACTTCTGGAAAGAAGTTTTAACACCAGTGTATGAGTACCTTTATTCTTTTCCCTCTGCTAAGGTGGTCAGATGCTCTCCAGATTGCAGCTGCTCCAACCACCTGGGTCTTGGAGTGACCTTGCTCACCTATGATGGACACTCAGCAGGAGTGAGAAATAAATCTATCATGTTAAGGCACTGAGAGCTGGGTTTGTTTGTTACTGCAGCATAACCTAGCCCATGCTGACTTGCATTCCTATCTCCTAAGCTAGAGTTGCCAGATCTTCCTCAATCAAAATATAATCCCCCAGTGGATGTGGAAGAGGAGGGTCTCCCTTTCCCACTATTTGGGGTGTCTCCCCGGTCCTGCAGGAGCAGTCCACTTCCTTCAGAGGGTCTGTGGGTCCTTTCTGGATTGCTGGTTTGTTCTTGCAGAGATCTGGAGCTAAAATTCACAATGTGAGCCCCCGCATGCTGCTCTGTCCAGAGCTGCAATCTAGTCCTGCCTCCCATCTGCCATGTTCCTCTGAATCCAAGACAACAAATTTTTCTATAAAGGACCACATAGTAAATATTTTAGCCTTTCTGGACCATATGATCTTTGTTAAAAGCACTCAATCCTGCTGTTATAGCACAAAAGCAATCATAGATAAGAAATAAACTTTATTTACAAAACTAAGTGATGGGCCACACTTGGGCCATGGGCCATGGTTTGCCAACCCCTGGTATAGAGCACTGAAGAGGAAACAAAATTGACTTTGTACTAATTTCCCTCACCAGGCAGCTTCACTTATTCACGTACACATTGTTCATTCCTCTGAAAAATTTTTCTACAGCTGCATTCAGAACAGGAATCAAAACATGAGAATAAAATAATTTCAGCAATTTTGGAGCTTCTATGAATTAACCAACTGTGCTGACTCCAAGGGGAAAGAAATGATACAGTCAAAGCAAGAACTTCATCATAAAGGAATTAAGAAAGAGGTGCTTTTTTCCTAAGTGAGTGCTGTCATATTTTTCTGAGTTCATCCACAGCTGGTTATTTACTACAAGATGTGAAGCACACACTGATGCCACAATATGCAATGTACAAAATTATCAAAAGGATACATTTCCCTAGGTAGCTTGACTATTTTGTGTCTCTTTTTGTACAATTTTCAACTCAATATACTGCACAGTGCAAATGCAACCTCTTAATAAAAGAATTATTTTTATCAAGGAACAATGTTTTGTAATGAAAGAAAAAGCCAATTTCTTTTTTTTTTTTTTGAAACGGAGTCTCGCTCTGCCGCCCAGGCTGGAGTGCAGTGGCGCTATCTTGGCTCACTGCAAGCTCCGCCTCCCAGGTTCACACCATTCTCCTGCCTCAGCCTCCCTAGTAGCTGGGACTACAGGCGCCCGCCACCAAGCCCAGATAATTTTTTTTGTATTTTTAGTAGAGACGGGGTTTCACCGTGTTAGCCAGGATGGTCTCGATCTCCTGACCTCGTGATCCGCCTGCCTCGGCCTCCCAAAGTGCTGGGATTACAGGCATGAGCCACTGCACCCGGCCCAATTTCCTATTTTGAGCAGTGACTGTCATGACTCAGAAATAAGTGAATGAAATAGAGACAGGGTTCTGGAACTATTGGCTAGTGTAATAGAATGTATTATTGGCTCAGGATTCTTCCTTCCTCACCCTTCCTATTGTTCTCAGCAGAAGTTTAGTTCCCCACCCATTGATGTTGTGCTCAGCCACACGACTTGCCCTGGCCAACGGATGCAGATGAAGTAAGAGTGTGCTACTACAGAGCAGAGGCCTTTAATGACCTCCCCAGAAAACCTAAGCCATAGCCTAAAGCCAAACCATTCCAGCCACCCTGCAGATCTACTGAGGAGGAAAACTAATGTTTGTTGTTGTAAGTCACTAAAATTCCAGAGTTGTCACACAGTATTATCACAGCAACAGTTGACTAATATAACTATTATTTATCATTTTTTCTTAATTTTCAGAAAATATTTTTCACATTGCCATGTGAGAAAGTATGGTTTGTAAACAATCATCAGTTCAGGAAAAATGTCTCACCTCTCTTAATAAACTGAGCCATCGAGTGTGATTAAGCCACATAATTTTACAGAAATCACTTTCAAAAATTTCTCATCTTTTTCCAAATGTTAAATGGTGTAGTAGGATAGTATTCTGAAGAACTAATGAATGTGCCCTCAACAATTCTCTACATTTTATTGAATTGTTAACCTGTAGGGCCTTTTCCCACTCCAAAGGCTGGAAAAGAGGAAAGACTGTTTCAAACTATGGATTGCAATCCTTTAATGAATCACAAAATTAATGATATCAAAATTAATGATATCTCTATATATATATGACATATAGAGATTTACTTATATATATAAGATTTACTTAATATATATATGTTGAGATTGACTTAATTTTGTGATTCAAATATATATATATTTGGAGACAGAGTCATACTTTGTCACTGTCACCAAGGCTGGAGTGCAGTGGTGTGATCTCTCATTGCAACCTCCGGCTCCTGGGTTCAAGTGATTCTCCTGCCTCAGCCTCTCAAGTAGCTGAGATTATAGGAGTGCAACTCCACACCCAGCTAATTTTTTTGTATTTTTATTAGAAATGGGGTTTCGCCATGTTGGCCAGGCTGGTCTCAAATTCCTGACCTCTGGTGATCTGCCTGCCTTGGCCTCCCAAAGTGCTGGGATTACAGGCGTGAGCCACCAGGCCTGGCCACAACCAATATATGTTAAATAAAAAATAGAAAGTATTAGCATATATCACATATAAAAAGGTAAATATTATTTTGCACATACATATGAGAAAAAAAAGACTGAATTGTGATAAAAAAAGAACTTAAATTATTTTTTAATTGAGAAATTTCTCTTACCCAAATCTAGATTAGGTGACCCTGCTAGCTGATCCTGTAGCACCTGTTATCACTTTGATAGCCCATTTCAGGACATGACTCCTGAGGCTCACAGCCTTAATTCTGTCCTCAACCAGACTCTATCTGTTCCTTAGGGCTTTGTTTATTGTTGCCACTGTGATATCCTCAAGAGTACTTAGTGTGGAGACTGACACATAGTATACACCCAAGTACTTTTGGAATGAATGGTTTGGTCTTACCTTGGAGAACACATTTGCCCTTGTCACTGTTTCTACCATCATTCCAAAACCAAAAGAACACAACTGAGGTGAAGAGGCTGAGATTAGGAATGGGTTGGCCAGTGTCACAGAAGGTTGGGGAAGAAAGGCCATAGTGAGGTTCTCTTAAAATCTTCCTGATTCTAGGTGACCCAACATCTTTGTTTCTATCAGGGGATCAGGAGAGACATTTCACTTTCTGTTGAAATCCTTCAATTCCTTCTTCCTTAGATTCCATGGGAAGGTGAAAGGGAGTGGGTTTTCACTAGCATGTTAGCATGAAGGAGTTGAATCTGATTGCCTTTTTAATACTTGTGACATAGGAGTCTGTGGTGTTGTGGGAAAACTGACTCTAGGTGCTTCAAGGGACTGGGACTCTCTAGATAGTAGGAAGATGTCGTTATTCTAGAAGGTTGGGTGAAAAAATGACAGTAGATGGATGAGAAGCACAAAAATAGAATGGTACCGATCAATGGACCCTTTTTTTCTTTTTAGATGGAGTTTCGCTCTTGGCTCACTGCAACCTCCACCTCTGGGGTTCAAGCAATTGAACCCCTCAGATTGAATTCCTAGCTCAGCCTCCCGAGTAGCTGGGATTACAAGTGCCCACCATCACACCCGGCTAATTTTTGTATTTTTAGTAGCGACGGGGTTTCTCCATATTGGCCAGGCTTGTCTGGAACTCTTGACCTCAGGTGATCCGCCTGCCTCAGCCTCCCAAAGTGCTCGGATTACAGGCATGAGCCACTGCACCCAGCCTGGACACTTTCTTCTACTTTGTAATTCTACCTCATAGTCTGACCTTTATCCTAGAAACTAGATGAAAAATCATGTTAAGTCTGGAAACTATGCACCCCTGTGGCAGGTTGAGTTTCTGGGGACAAGTCTCTGAGATGGAGAGTTGTGTTCAGTGAATTTCATGTTGGTGCTCTTGGGAATAACATCTCAGAGGGGGCAAAAGGAATGTGATTGAGCCGCGAGAGAAGTGGGCTCTGAGGCAGTCACAACAAAGGCCTCTGCCAATCCCACTGAGGGCTTCCGAGCTATGATAACTCTGCTGAATTGTCCCTTTGGGGGGAAAGGGGCCACAGTTTATACCTCTGCGCTGGCCAGTCATGGAGATGTGGGCCCTGAATAGGGAGTGTGAGCTTGGTGGGGAGGCATCCCTCTTCAGGCGTGGGCAATCCCTGGAAACGGGAAGCCCATGAAAACCGTAAGCTGTTGGGAGTGTAAGTACTGCATACTAAATGGGAGTGGGTGGGGTTAGATAAGGGTAGGGCAACATGGCATCCACTGTGATTTCAAAATCGTGTTCCAACTGGACCATTTATGTATTCATTCAATGAATTTGTATGGAACACCAAAAAAAATAGTCCCAAGGCATGAACTTTGGGGACACATTCAAACCATAGTACATAAAATTGAGTAATATACATAATATACTGCAATGAAAATGAGAAACTACTGTTGTATGACATAGATTGAAAATTATTTTAATTCAATAGCTAGAAAAGAATATGTGTGTGTTTGAATATATATATCCAAAGTAAATAAAGACAAAAACTAAATGCAAAGGACACTTTCACATCCTTAGACCTAAAGAAAACCTCTTTAGAGCAGTTTTAGAATTGCCATTATGTTCCAACTTTAACCATGAAGCCTTCTGAAAACTGAGGCCAAGAAATTTTGAAATGATGAAGACAAATGTTTACATAACTCTTATTTGAATATTTTAAAATTTTTTAATAGGCAAGAAGTAAAAATTTAGACTACCTCATTTCCATCCTGGGCCCTGGCGTTCCTTCCCCCGGCTGCCGTTGTCAGCTCACCTCATGCACCATTCTGAGATGATCGATCACCAGCTGGAGTGTAAATTATCACTTCCTAGAGGAGAGATTTGGAAACGAGACTGAGCCACGAATGACCATTGGAGAAGGGTGTTGCGAAGACTGCAATTATATATTTACTATTGCTGACACAAGAATTATGACAGATTCATTGGTATGACCCAACGCTATAACTGTATGTAGTTATTCAGCCATCCTTGTAGTGAGAGAAGATTCCAGTACAGTTCACATGGGGCCATTTCGGCCAAGTGAGGTGCACGGGTACTCATTCTCTGTCCTTAAGATCTGAGGGGAGGATGTTGACAGCATTCAGGTAGACAGTGAGGGGAACCATGGCCAGTCCACACCTGTGCCCAGGTAAGCCAGGCCTGACCAGCTTTCCAATGATTCCATGCCAAATGAACAGAAAAAAAGCAGCATGGAGCCTGGGGAAACAATGTAGGAGCAGAGAGAAAGGAAAGAGTACACTCAGGCTACAGAGGAAAAATCTGCTTTTTTGAAAAAACAAAAATCATATATATATATATATGTATATATATACACACACACATACATGTATATATATATTTTTTTAAGAATGAGAAACATTCCAAAAATTTCAGAAAATTTGTTCCCAAAACTTATATCCCTAAACTACAAAATCTTTATATCTATATATCTCTTTAAATCTTTAAACTCTATAAACTCTATACATCTTTAAATTACACATCTCTTTAAAAAATTATTTATGTAAAAAATGAAATACTTAGTGTGGTGGGTTGAATAATGTCCTTATAAATGTATATTTACCAGGAACCTCAGAATGTGACCTTACTTGGAAATAGGGTCTTTGCAGATATAATTAGTTAAATTAAGATGGTGTCATACCGGGTTAGTGTCAGGCCTCTGAGCACAAGCCAAGCCAAGCCATCACATCCCCTGTGACTTGCATGTATATGCCCAGATGGCCTGAAGTAACTGAAGAATCACAAAAGAAGTGAATATGACCTGCCCCATCTTAACTGATGACATTCCACCACAAAAGAAGTGTAAATGGCCGGTCCTTGCCTTAACTGATGACATTACCTTGTGAAAGTCCTTTTCCTGGCTCATCCTGGCTCAAAAAGCACCCCCACTGAGCAACTTGCAACCCCCACTCCTGCCCGCCAGAGAACAAACCCCCTTTGACTGTAATTTTCCTTTACCTACCCAAATCCTATCAAACGGCCCCACCCTTATCTCCCTTCGCTGGCTCTCTTTTTGGACTCAGCCCACCTGCACCCAGGTGATTAAAAGCTTTATTGCTCACACAAGGCCTATTTGGTGGTCTCTTCACACAGATGCGCATGAAATTTGGTGCCGTGACTCAGATCAGGGGACCTCCCTTGGGAGATCAATCCCCTGTCCTCCTGCTCTTTGCTCCATGAGAAAGATCCACCTACTACCTCAGGTCCTCAGACCGACCAGCCCAAGAAACATCTCACCAATTTCAAATCCGGTAAGCGGCCTCTTTTTACTCTCTTCTCCAGCCTCCCTCACTATCCCTCAACCTCTTTCTCCTTTCAATCTTGGCGCCACACTTCAATCTCTCCCTTCTCTTAATTTCAATTCCTTTCATTTTCTGGTAGAGACAAAGGAGACACGTTTTATCCGTGGACCTAAAACTCCGGCGCCGGTCACGGGCTGGGAAGGCAGACTTCCCTTGGTGTTTAATCATTGCAGGGAGGCCTCTCTGATTATACACCCACGTTTCAAGAGTGTCAGACCACACAGGGATGCCTGCCTTGGTCCTTCACCCTTAGCGGCAAGTCCCGCTTTTCTGGGGAAGGGGCAAGTACCCCAGCCCCTTCTCTCCTTGTCTCTACCCCTTCTCTGCTTTTCTGGGAGAGGGGCAAGTACCCCTCAACCCCTTCTCCTTCACCCTTAGTGGCAAGTCCCACTTTTCTAGGGAGCAAGAACCCCCAATCCCTTATTTCTGCACCCCAACCTCTTATCTCTGCACCCCAATCCCTTATTTCCATGCCCCAACCTCTTATCTCTGTGCCCCAATCCCTTATTTCCATGCCCCAACCTCTTATCTCTGTGCCCCAATCCTTTATTTCTGCACCCCAACCTCTTATCTCTGCACCCCAATCCCTTATTTCCATGCCCCAACCTCTTATCTCTGTGCCCCAATCCCTTATTTCTGCACCCCAACCTCTTATCTGCACCACAATCCCTTATTTCTGCACCCCAACCTCTTATCTCTGTGCCCCAATCCCTTATTTCCATGCCCCAAACCCCTTTTCCCACTTTTCTGGAAGGTAAGATCCCCCGAACCTCTTCCCTCCGTTTCTCTACTCTCTCTTTTCTCTAGGCTTGCTTCCTTCACTACGGGCAACCTTCCACCCTCCATTCCTCCTTCTACGCCCTTGGCCTGTGTTCTCAAAAACTTAAAACCTCTTCAACTCACACCTGACCTAAAACCTAAATGCCTTATTTTCTTCTGCAATGCCACTTGACCCCAATACAAACTCGACAGTAGTTCCAAATAGCCAGAAAATGGCACTTTGAATTTTTCCATCCTGCAAGATCTAAATAATTCTTGTCGTAAAATAGGCAAATGGTCTGAGGTGCCTGACGTCCAGGCATTCTTTTACACATCGGTCCCTTCCTAGTCTCTGTGCCCAGTGCAACTCGCCCAAAATCTTCCTTCTTTCCCTCCCGCCTGTCCCCTCAGTACCAACCCCAAGCATCGCTGAGTCTTTCTAATCTTCCTTTTCTACAGACCCATCTGACCTCTCCCTTCCTCCCCAGGATGCTCCTCGCCAGGCCGAGCTAGGTCCCAATTCTTCCTCAGCCTCTGCTCCTCCACCCTATAATCTTTTTATCACCTCCCCTCCTCACACCTGGTCCGGCTTACAGTTTCATTCCGTGACTAGCCCTCCCCCTCCTGCCCAGCAATTTACTCTTAAAAAGGTGGCTGGAGCTAAAGGCATAGTCAAGGTTAATGCTCCTTTTTCTTTATCCCAAACCAGATAGCGTTTAGGCTCTTTTTCATCAAATATAAAAATCCAGCCCAGTTCATGACTTGTTTGGTAGCAACCCTGAGGCACTTTACAGCCCTAGACCCTAAAAGGTCAAAAGGCCATCTTATTCTCAAAATACATTTTATTACCCAATCTGCTCCCAACATTAAATAAAACTCCAAAAATTAAATTCCGGCCCTCAAACCCCACAACAGGATTTAATTAACCTCGCCTTCAAGGTGTACAATAATAGAAAAAAGTTGCAATTCCTTGCCTCCACTGTGAGACAAACCCCAGCCACATCTCCAGCACACAAGAACTTCCAAACACCTGAACCGCAGCAGCCAGGCGTTCCTCCAGAACCTCCTCCCCCAGGAGCTTGCAACATGTGCCGGAAATCTGGCCACTGGGCCAAGGAATGCCCACAGCCTGGGATTCCTCCTAAGCCGCGTCCCATCTGTGTGGGACCCCACTGAAAATCTGACTGTTCAACTCACCTGGCAGCCACTCCCAGAGCCCCTGGAACTCTGGCCCAAGGCTCTCTGACTGACTCCTTCCCAGATCTTCTTGGCTTAGCTGCTGAAGACTGACACTGCCCGATCGCCTCGGAAGCCCCCTAGACCATCACGGACGCCGAGCTTCGGGTAACTCTCACAGTGGAAGGTAAGCCCGTTCCCTTCTTAATCAATACGGAGGCTACTCACTCCACATTACCTTTTTTTCAAGGGCCTGTTTCCCTTGCCTCCATAACTGTTGTGGGTATTGACGGCCAGGCTTCTAAACCTCTTAAAACTCCCCAACTCTGCTGCCAACTTAGACAATACTCTTTTAAGCACTCCTTTTTAGTTATCCCCATCTGCCCAGTTCCCTTATGAGGCTGAGACACTTTAACTAAATTGTCTGCTTCCCTGACTATTCCTGGACTACAGCTATATCTCATTGCCTCCCTTCTTCCCAATCCAAAGCCTCGTTTGTGTCCTCCTCTTGTATCCCCCAACCTTAACCCACAAGTATAAGATACCTCTACTCCCTCCTTGGTGACCGATCATGCACCACTTACCATCTCATTAAAACCTAATCACCCTTACCCCACTCAACGCCAATATCCCATCCCGCAGCAAGCTTTAAAAAGATTAAAGCCTGTTATCACTCACCTGCTACAGCATGGCCTTTTAAAGCCTGTAAACTCTCCTTACAATTCCCCCATTTTACCTGTCCTAAAACCAGACAAGCCTTACAAGTTAGTTCAGGATCTGCGCCTTATCAACCAAATTGTTTTGCCTATCCACCCCGTGGTGCCAAACCCATATACTCTCCTATCCTCAATACCTGACTCTACAACCCATTATTCTGTTCTAGATGTCAAACATGCTTTCTTTACTATTCCTTTGCACCTTTAATCCCAGCCTCTCTTCGCTTTCACTTGGACTGACCCTGACACCCATCAAGCTCAGCAAATTACCTAGGCTGTACTGCTGCAAAGCTTCACAGACAGCCCCCATTACTTCAATCAAGCCCAAATTTCTTCCTCATCTGTTACCTATCACAGCATAATTCTCATAAAAACACACGTGCTCTCCCTGCCAATCATGTCCGACTGATCTTTCAAACCCAAGCACCTTCTACAAAACAACAACTCCTTTCTTTCCTAGGCATGGTTAGCGCGGTCAGAATTCTTACACAAGAGCCAGGACCACACCCTGTAGCCTTTCTGTCCAAACAACTTGACCTTACTGTTTTAGCCTGGCCCTCATGTCTGCGTGCAGCAGCTGCCGCTGCTTTAATGATTTTAGAGGCCCTCAAAATCACAAACTGTTCTCAACTCACTCTCTACAGTTCTCATAACTTCCAAAATCTATTTTCTTCCTCATACCTGACGCATATACTTTCTGCTTCCCGGCTCCTTCAGCTATACTCACTCTTTGTTGAGTCTCCCACAATTACCGTTGTTCCTGGCCGAGACTTCAATCCGGCCTCCCACATTATTCCTGATACCACACCTGACCCCCCATGACTGTATCTCTCTGATCCACCTGACATTCACCCCATTTCCCCAAATTTCCTCCTTTCCTGTTCCTCACCCTGATCACGCTTGATTTATTGATGGCAGTTCCACCAGGCCTAATCGCCATTCACCAGCAAAGGCAGGCTATGCTTATAGTATCTTCCACATCTATCATTGAGGCTACCACTCTGCCCCCCTCCACTACCTCTCAGCAAGCCGAACTCATTGCCTTAACTCGGGCCCTCACTCTTGCAAAGGGACTACGCGTCAATATCTATACTGATTCTAAATATCCCTTTCATATTCTGCACCACCATGCGGTCATATGGGCTGAAAGAGGTTTCCTCACTACACAAGGGTCCTCCATCATTAATGCCTCTTTAATAAAAACTCTGCTCACGGCTGCTTTACTTCCAAAAGAAGCTGGAGTCATTCACTGCAAGGGGCATCAAAAGGCATCAGGTCCCATTGCTCTAGGCAATGCTTATGCTGATAAGGTGGCTAGACAAGCAGCTAGCTCTCCAACTTCTGTCCCTCACGGCCAGTTTTTCTCCTTCACTTCGGTCACTCCCACCTACTCCCCCACTGAAACTTCCACCTATCAATCTCTTCCCACACAAGGCAAATGGTTCTTAGACCAAGGAAAATATCTTCTTCCAGCCTCACAGGCCCATTCTATTCTGTCGTTATTTCATAAGCTCTTCCATGTAGGTTACAAGCCGCTAGCCCGTCTCTTAGAACCTCTCATTTCCTTTCCATCATGGAAATCTATCCTCAAGGAAATCACTTCTCAGTGTTCCATCTGCTATTCTACTACCCCTCAGGGATTGTTCAGGCCTCCTCCCTTCCCTACACATCAAGCTCGGGGATTTGCCCCTGCCCAGGACTGGCAAATTGACTTTACTCAAATGCCTCGAGTCAGAAAACTAAAATATCTCTTAGTCTGGGTAGACACTTTCACTGGATGGGTAGAGGCCTTCCCCACAGAGTCTGAGAAGGCCACCGCGGTCATTTCTTCCCTTCTGTCAAACATAATTCCTCAGTTTGGCCTTCCCACCTCTATGCAGTCTGATAACGGACCAGTCTTTACTAGCCAAATCACCCAAGCAGTTTCTCAGGCTTTTGGTATTCAGTGGAACCTTCATATCCCTTACCATCCTCAATCTTCAGGAAAGGTAGAATGGACTAATGGTCTTTTAAAGGCACACCTCACCAAGCTCAGCCTCCAGCTAAAAAAGGATTGGACAGTACTTTTACCTCTTGCTCTTCTCAGAATCAGAGCCTGTCCTCGAGATACTACAGGGTACAGTCCATTTGAACTTTTATATGGATGCACTTTCTTGCTTGGCCCCAACCTCATCCCAGACACCAGCCCTCTAGGCGACTATCTTCCAGTCCTCCAGCAGGCTAGACAGGAAATTTGCCAGGCTGCTAATCTTCTCTTGCCTACTCCAGATCCCCAGCCATATGAAGACAACCTAGCTGGACGATCAGTTCTTGTTAAGAATCTGACCCCTCAAACTCTACAACCTTGATGGACCGGACCCTACTTAGTCATCTATAGTACCCCAACTGCTGTCTGCCTGCAGGATCCTCCCCACTGGGTTCACCATTCCAGAATAAAGCTGTGTCCATCGGACAGCCAGCCTAATCCCTCCTCTTCCTCCTGGAAGTCGCAAGTACTCTCCCCCACTTCCCTTAAACTCACTCTTATTTCTGAAGAACAGTAATAACCCTTATGAGCCTACTACATCCCTTCATTCTATTAGGTCTGTTCGTCCTTACCCTACTTTTTGCAACAGGGCTTTACGAAGTCACCCCCACCACTTAGGCCGAGCCCCAAAAACTAGTCATCCCTACTATCTTCTGTCCGGTCATACTCCTATTCTCCATTCTCAACTACTTATAAATGCCCTACTCTTGTTTACACCGCCGGTTTACACTGTTTCTTCAATCCATCACAGCTGATAGCTCTTGGTGCTATCCCCAAACTGCCACGCTTAACTCCCTCTTAGAGTAGATAGATGATCTTTGCTGGCAAGGCACCCTCCAATACTTCCACCCTGATGAAGTTCTATTCTTTACTTTTATACTCACTCTTATTCTCATTCCCATTCTTATGTCACCCTCTACCTCTCCCCAGCTATCTCCACCACACTATCAACCTTACCCAATCTCTCCTAGCCGCTTCTAATCCCTCCTTAGCAAACAACTGCTGGCTTTGCATTTCCCTTTCTTCCAGTGCCTACACAGCTGTCCCCGCCTTACAGACAGACTGGGCAACATCTCCCGTCTCCCTACACCTCCGAACTTCCTTTAACAGCCCTCACCTTTACCCTCCTGAAGAACTCATTTACTTTCTAGACAGGTCCAGCAAGACTTCCCCAAACATTTCACATCAGCAAGCTGCTGCCCTCCTTCGCACTTATTTAAAAAACCTTTCTCCTTATATTAACTCTACTCCCTCCATATTTGGACCTCTCACAACACAAACTACTATTCCAGTGGCCGATGCTTTATGTATCTCTCGGCAAAGACCCACTGGAATTCCCCTAGGTAATCTTTCACCTTCTCGATGTTCCTTTACTCTTCATCTCCAAAGCCCAACTACACACATCACTGAAATAATTGGAGCCTTCCAGCTCCATATTACAGACAAGCCCTCTATCAATACTGACAAACTTAAAAACATTAGCAGTAAAAAAAAAAAAAAAAAAAAAAAAAAATTAGCACTAATTATTGCTTAGGAAGACACTTGCCCTGTATTTCACTCCACCCCTGGCTACCTTCCCCTTGCTCATTAGACTCTCCTCCCAGGCCCTCTTCTTGTTTACTTATACCCAGCCCCAAAAATAACAGCGAAAGGTTGCTCGTAGATACTCAACGTTTTCTCATACACCATGAAAATTGAACCTCCCCCTCTATGCAGTTACCCCATCAGTCCCCATTACAACCTCTGACAGCTGCCGCCCTAGCTGGATCCCTAGGAGTCTGGGTACAAGACACCCCTTTCAGCACTCCTTCTCATCTTTTTACTTTACATCTCCAGTTTTGCCTCGCACAAGGTCTCTTCTTCCTCTGTGGATCCTCTACCTACATGTGTCTACCTGCTAATTGGACAGGCACATGTACACTAGTCTTCCTTACCCCCAAAATTCAATTTGCAAATGGGACCGAAAAGCTCCCTGTTCCCCTCATGACACCAACACGACAAAAAAGAGTTATTCCACTAATTCCCTTGATGGTCGGTTTAGGACTTTCTGCCTCCACTATTGCTCTCAGTACTGGAATAGCAGGCATTTCAACCTCTGTCACGACATTTTGTAGCCTGTCTAATGACTTCTCTGCTAGCATCACAGACATATCACAAACTTTATCAGTCCTCCAGGCCCAAGTTGACTCTTTAGCTGCAGTTGTCCTCCAAAACCACCGAGGCCTTGACTTACTCACTGCTGAAAAAGGAGGACTCTGCATATTCTTAAATGAGGAGTGTTGTTTTTACCTAAATCAATCTGGCCTGGTGTATGACAACATAAAAAAACTCAAGGATAGAGTCCAAAAACTTGCCAACCAAGCAAGTAATTATGCTGAACCCCCTTGGGCACTCTCTAATTGGATGTCCTGGGTCCTCCCAATTCTTAGTCCTTTAATACCCATTTTTCTCCTTCTTTTATTCGGACCTTGTATCTTCCGTTTAGTTTCTCAATTCATCCAAAACCGTATCCAGGCCATCACCAATCATTCTATACGAAAAATGTTTCTTCTAACATCCCCACAATATCACCCCTTACCACAAGACCTCCCTTCAGCTTAATCTCTCCCACTCTAGGTTCCCACGCCGCCCCTAATCCCGCTTGAAGCAGCCCTGAGAAACATCGCCCATTCTCTCTCCATACCACCCCCCAAAAATTTTCACTGCCCCAACACTTCAACACTATTTTGTTTTATTTTTCTTATTAATATAAGAGGGCAGGAATGTCAGGGCTCTGAGCCCAAGCCAAGCCATCGCATCCCCTGTGACTTGCATGTATATGCCCAGATGGCCTGAAGTAACTGAAGAATCACAAAAGAAGTGAATATGACCTGCCCCACCTTAACTGATGACATTCCACCACAAAAGAAGTGTAAATGGCCGGTCCTTGCCTTAACTGATGACATTACCTTGTGAAAGTCCTTTTCCTGGCTCATCCTGGCTCAAAAAGCACCCCCACTGAGCACCTTGCGACCCCCCACTCCTGCCCACCAGAGAATAAACCCCCTTTGACTGTAATTTTCCTTTACCTACCCAAATCCTATCAAGTGGCCCCACCCTTATCTCCCTTCGCTGGCTCTCTTTTTGGACTCAGCCCACCTGCACCCAGGTGATTAAAAGCTTTATTGCTCACACAAAGCCTGTTTGGTGGTCTCTTCACACGGACGCGCATGAAAGTTAGGATGGGCCGTAAACCCAATGGCTGGTGTCTTCCTCAGAGGAGACACATAGAGACTGACATGAGGGAGAGGCCATGAGGGAGGCTGAGACTGGAGGGGTGCAGACACAGGGAAGGATTGCTCGGAGCCACCAGAAGCTGGAAGAGGCCGGGAAATGTTTTTCTAGAGCCTTCGGAGGGAGCCAGGTCCTGCCAGCACTTTGATTTAGCCTCCAGGATTTGAGAATAAATTTCTGTGGGTTTAAACCACCCAGTTTGTGACAATTTATTATGGTAGCCCTGGGAAACAAATATGATAAGACATGAAAGAGTATATATAACAGAAATGAACAGTTCAGAATAACGATGAGCTAAACACCAGTTTATCCATGACCTAACTTAAGGAAGAAAAGTTAGTGATAACTTCGAAGCTCCCCACTGTGCCCCTCCCTAGTCACACCACCTCCCTTCATCTCTACTGTCTAGAATTTTGCATGAAGCATTCCTTTCTTTTTCCAAGATCAGAAGAGATAGAGTGCTTTCAGGGTGGTATGGCCATAGACAAGCATTCCTTTCTTTTTCTTTGTAATTTCCTTACACACGCATATGAATACATTTCCAAACAACATGGTGTTTAGTTTTGCTTGCTTTGAGCTTTTATATAAATTGGGTGATACTTTATATATTGTTCTTAATGTGTTTTTTTACATACTATTTTGTTTTTGAGATTAATTTGTGATGATGTATAGTACTGCATATACAATATATTGATTCCTTTTATGACTAATAACATTAAAGTAGTTCCCAATATTTTGCTATTATCAGTCATGAACATTCTTGTATATGTCTTCTAATACACATGTGCCTCATTATGAGGATATAACAACCTGAACTGCAATCGGTTAAGAACTGAAATTGAGTTTCTACCTAATAGTAGAATTGCTGAGTTACAGGGTATGTTTATGTTTATGTTTGTACTTTATAACTTTATAAAGAGCATACTTTTTAAAATATTATAACAAAATTAGGAGGAGATTTTTAGATGTTGAAAACACAGACTCTGTGAAATAAGACAGAAAAGATCAGACAAAACACAACCAGTTAATAACCCAAAATCTGGCAAGGACAGAAAAAGAAATAGACTAACCTCACTTAAGAATATAAATGTGAAAATCATACATAACATAAAAGTAATTCAAATGTAAAGTATATATTAAAAACACATTATTACCAAGTTGATTTTAGTCCAGGAATGCAAGCATGATTAAATATTAAGAAAAATGGGTCAAATCACAGAAATATGCCATTATCTCAATCAGTACTGAAAAGATATTTGATAATATTCAGAATCTTTCTTTAAAAAACCTCTTTATGAATCAACACTAGAAAAACAGATTTTTAGCATGATGAAAAATATCCACATTAAATTAAGAACAAGAAGAGACAGCCTGCTTCAACCTCTATTATTCAGACTAGTTCTGCAATTTCTAGTCTGTGCACTAAGAAAAAGAAAATGAGGTACAGACACTAGTGTGCCCACATGTCAATCCTGCTTTTGCTTCATGCCAAACTCCATGCTAGATTCAGCCCTGCCACAAATCTGACCTCCCAACAACTATCCTCTTTACACCAAAAATATTATTGAAAAAGTAAGAAAGTAGAATGGTAAATGACAAGCTAAAATATATTTACAATACACAAAGCAGAACAAAAACGTTGATACATTGGAAGAAGTGTTTTTAATTAATAAAATAATTAACTAATATTAAAGAAATGAATAAGAAACATGCACAGGTCACAAATGGCTAATAAAAACATGAAGTATTGTCCAACTTCAACAGTAATAGAGAATGCAAGCATTTTTAAAATAAGATATAATTGTCCCTGATCATTTGGCCAAGATTTCTTTTTAGGTATTCTCAAGGATTCAGGATTTGCACATGCTCGTACACCATCAGTAGCTGTAAACCTGTATAACTTTTTTAAAGTGATTTGGCAATACACATAAAAACTATAAAATACGCATAATATTTGACTTAACAGTCCTTCCAGAAATTTATTCGAAGGAAATTGTTCTACGAAAAGTATAATTATATGAACAAAAATAGTTTTGGCTTTACTTTTATGAACAGTGAAAATCTAGAAAAGGCTTAAATGTCCATCATCTCTACAGGATTGGTAGAATACTGTCACATCCAGCACAATTACGCCATGGGCTATTGCACAGCCATGAAAAATGATGCCGCAGGCCCCAGCAGCTCAATGGCGGGAGCGGCAGCAGCAGGCAGCCCGTGCAAAAGCGCTTGCTGGGTGACAGCCCAGAGGCGGCCAGGGGCCCCTTCCCCAACGCAGGCACCGCCAAGATGCGCAAGAGCAAGGCGGATTCAGCCTAAGGGTCAGTAAAGAAACCCTCAAGGAACCAGTAAAATGGTCCAGCAGACCTGTTCCTACAAAAGTAACAAAGTCAAAAAATGAAAAATAGAGAAGGATAAATCTTCACAATGCAAATAAACACAAGTGAAACAGGAGCAAAAGGAAGAGGTCAGTGGGTAGCAAAGAAACTGAAGATTTCTCTGCAGAATGATGAAGTAGGAAAGAAAGAAACCGGGTCTGATCATGAGTGTCATACACTGTACCAACTCTTCTCCGGGGTCCTTGTATCTCCCTATTGGTCAGCTATTTTGTAAAAGCAAGTTTCTTACAAGCTCTAGAAATAATTAAGAAGAAAGAAAACCTAATTCATTCCATTTTGTTTTGTTTTTAACATATTTAGATAAGTTTAAATGCCTTTTCTTAAAAGGTGAAATCCAGTTATGTTGTTTGTTTTTCTGCACAACTGGGAATTAGAGGCATATTGAATTACAGAAGGCTTTGATGTCTTGTGTGCCAATGTAACATTCCATAGGTTGGGGGGAATATCCTATAATATGCAGCGTAACTAAATGCAATTTACAGTCATAATCATGCACTTAGAGTGTCTCAAACATTTTAAATTGCTTATCCTCTATACCCATATTATTCTTTGGCAGGATAGTTTAAAAAATTAATTAATTAATTTACAAAAAAAAAAAAAAAAAAAACCCTGCTCCCTCATCTTAGCTCTCCCAGTCAGATTTGAGAGCTTTTCTTTGACACTTTTGGTAACGGTAGCCTATTCTACAGCTTTGCTAATATGCTATGAAAGGTTGGAATTTTTTAGAATGTTGTAAGATATTAAATCATGAATCAATGGCATTTTGGCTCTAACAGCTTCCCAATATTTTATCATTCATATTGCTACTTGATATCCTTGTTTTAAGGACAATTTGCCTCCTTTTTTTTCTTTTTTTCTTTTTCTTTTTTTTTGTTTTTCTTTTTTGAGACAGGGTCTCAGTCTCACTCTATCACCCAGGCTGGAGTGCAGTGGTGCGATCTCGGCTCACTGTAGCCCCAAACTCCCAGGCTCAGGAGATTCTTCCACCTTGGCTTCCCGAGTAGCTGGGACCATAGGTACACACCACCACACCTGGATAATTTTTGTATGTTTTGTAGAGATAGGGTTTTACCATGTTGCCCAAGCGGGTCTCGAACTCAAGTGATCTGCCTGCCTCAGCCTCCCAAATTGCTGGGATTACAGGCCTGAGCCACTGTGCCCGGCCATGCCTCCAAATTTTAACTAAAGAGACTGGGTAATTTTTCAGAAAACGACTGCAACTACCTTTTTTTTTTTTTCAATTAATACTTGCATAAGAATTGTATATATTCTCACTTAATACTTGCATAAGATTGTATACATTTTCATTTAATACTTGCATAAGATTGCTTATAGTACTTGTGATCAGATCCAACAAAAACCAAGACATTTTTTCATGTGGGCTCTGTTGTCCTTCTAACTGCTGGCATGAACTCCTTCAATGTTGAAATGTCGTCATTTCAAATAGAGTTATGCACTTCGTTGGTACTATGCTCACTGAGTTTGTTACTTAAAATATCTTCCAAAAGATTTCACTACAACCAGCATTAAAACAAAATAATATAATGTATGTAGAAAGACATGGAAACAGAACAGCAGAGCACAAATTTAATATTACTGAAGCAAATAATCTTCATTGAAAGAATGACTACAATTCCAGATTTTCTTAAAAGGAAACAATCAAGTTTTTTATGGGACCCAAGAAAGAAGATACCTGGAAGTGAGTGAAAATAAGAAAATGCAAAAAGATTGCCTTCACACACCATGCAATGCAACTGGAGGGTGGAGAAACTGGCACATCTCAGAATAGATGAAGGAAACTTCATAGCATCAAGAAGCTGATTGGCCGGGCGCTGCGGCTCACGCCTATAATCCCAGCACTTTGGGAGGCCAAGGCGGGCGGAACCCAAGGTCAGGAGATCGAGACCATCCTGGCTAACAGGGTGAAACCCTGTCTCTACTAAAAATGCAAAAAAAATTAGCAGGGCGTGGTGGCAGGCGCCTGTAGTCCCAGCTACTCGGGAGGCTGAGGCAGGAGAATGGCATGAACCCGGGAGGCGGAGCTTGCAGTGAACCAAGATCGCGCCACTGCACTCCAGCCTGGGAGACAGAGCGAGACTCCATCTCAAAAAAAAAAAAAAAAAAAAAAGAAGCTGATTATGATGATTCATGTATCACACAAGACTATCAATGAGGTATTGTGCTATTATTTAATTGATAGTTCTTTTTCTTTCTATCTTTCTCTTCTTATAATGGGACACAAACAATCCGTAATGTCTTATATTCAATGCAATATATCTTCTTTGTTAGTTTGGAAAGATATCCTTGAAAGATTTTGTGTTCCTTTCAGTGGCACATATACTAAAATTGGAATGATCCCTGGTTGAGGATAACATGCAACCTTGTGAAGTGTTCTACATTGTTTCTATTTCTTTCTGGGTGTTCATCTTGGGGAAATTCATGCACACATTTCTCTAAATATATCATGCTTTAACAAAGCGGTCCCCAACCCCCAGGCCATGGACCAGTACTGATCTGTGACCTGTTAGGAACCTGGTCATACGGCAGGAGGTGAGCAGCAGGCGAGCATTACTGCCTGAGCTCTGCCTCCTGTCAGATCAGAGGCAGCATTAGATTTTCATAGAAGCATGAACCCTGTTGTGAACTGAATATGGGAGGCATCTAGGTTGCAAGCTCCTTATGAAAAACTACTGCCTGATGGTCTGTCAGTGTCTCCCATCATCCCCAGATGAGAGTGTCTAGTTGCAGGAAAACAAGCTCAGGGCTCCCACTGATTTTACATTATGGCAAGTTGTATAATTGTTATTATATATTATAATGTAATAATAATAGGAATAAAGTGCACAATAAATGTAATGCACTTGAATCATCCTAAAACCACACCCCTGCCCTGGTCTGTGGAAAAATTGTCTTCTATGAAACCCGTCCCTGGTGCCAAAAAGGTTGAGGACTTTTGCTTTAACGAAAGTTTTTATAAAATATCAGTATTCAATACAGTTTGTATAGTATAGACCCAATTTGGGTAACTGTGTGTAGGTAAGCATGTCTGTCACCTTTGTGTCCATATTTGTGTACATAGGCAAAGAATCCACAATGTCAACACTAATTATGGAAAGATGGGTGACTTTTATTTTCTTCTTTATGCTTTTCTATGTCTGAATATATTTTACGGTGAGTATGTGATTTCTTTTATGGTCAGAAGAAAAAGACAGGAAGACTTACTCTCACTTTAAAAACACACAGTGAACCCTAATGCAGACTGTGTTGTAGACAGATATTTATTTATAAGGTTTTCCATCATAGCATTTTGTAAACTATCAGACCCTTCCAATAACATGGGGAGAGGTAGATAAATTTTCACACATTCATGGGATGAACACAGCCACTAAAATCAGTGTGGACTGTTAAGAAAATGTAATGACAGGGAGATGTATATTAACACTGTTAAATGAAAAAACATAATACAAACTCTAAATGCAATATAAATCAAATTTTGTAAAGTATGAATAAAATAAATATATGAAATGGGCATGCAAAGAAAAAAAGATATTTATAGTGTTTACTTCTAAATGTAAAATTGTAATTTTTAAAAATTGTCTCCTTATACCTTTCTCTATATTCTAAATTATCTAAAATGAGCACTTTTTACTTCCGTAATTTTTAGGAATAATTACTTTTTTAAATACTGCAGTTACTTATCCAGAGGTCAAACATTCTCACCAAAACAAAATACTAATTCTAAAATGAAACACAGAAAGTCAGAGACCCTAAGTAGGTACCTGGATGCTCACCACAATTGAAGGAGGGCCAGTTACCTAGAGCCTATTGAGTCCACTTAGTGCCACTATTAGCCCCCTGTTCATCTAGTTTCCTTGCCATAAATAAATTATAAGTACTGATGGAGACAGGCAGAGGAAAGCAGTTCAAGAGACACAACAGGTAATGTAAAAGTGAGAAAGAAGACAGAGAAAAACAGTAATACCAGGCATTGGAATAATCTGGAGGCCTTTAGTAGCAGGACATGGAAACCTATAGACCTGAGGGCAACATGGATTTCCAACAATCCATATCCAGAATGTGATTCGAATCATTAAAAACTTTTCTACACAGCACTCCTGTGTAGAAAACTTTCAAGATCTAAAATTTCAGAAAAATGAGCAAAGTTACAAAAGTTAGACCAAAGAGTTTCCACATTACTCTCATGTGCCACATAACAACATTTTGGTCAATGGCAGACCACATATATGACTGTAGTCCCATAAGATGATTATACCATGTTTTTACTATACCTTTTCTATGTTTAGATATGTTTAGATGCACAAATACTTACCATTGTGTTACAACTGCCTGTAGTATTCAGTACAGTCACAGGCTGTACAGTTTTGTAGCCTAGGAGCAATAAGCCATATCATATAGTAGTGCCATGTGGTTAGCTACACCGTATAGGTTTGTGTAAGTATACTCTAGAATGTTCACACAATAATGCATTTCTCAGAATGTATCCCCATTGTTAAGTGAGAAATGACTACAGAAAAATATTCATTTTTATTGATTAATGTTATACTACCATATTCAAATATAGTAACATATACAAAAATATAATTTTTTAAAGAATCAAAGTTTAAAATAGCATTTTGTACCCCAAATGGATTGATATGGTTTGGCTGTGTCCCCGCCAAAATCTCATCTTGAAATGTAGTTCCCATAATCCCCATGTGTCGTGGGAGGTACCCAGTTGGGGGTGATTAGATCATAGTGGTGGTTATCCCCATGCTGCTATTCTCATGATAGTGAGTGAGTTCTCACCAGATCTGATGGTTTTATAAGAAGCTTTTCCCCCTTTTGCTTGGCACTTCTCCTTCCTGCCATCATATGAAGGATGTGTTTGCTTCCCCTTCCACCATGATTGTAAATTTCCTGAGGCCTCCCCAGCCATGTGGAACTGCGAGTCGATTAAACCTCTTTCCTTTATAAATTACCCAGTCTCAGGCAGTTCCTTATAGCAGTGTGAGAATGGACTAATACAGTAAATTCGTACCATGAGTGGGATGCTGCTGTAAACATACCCAAAAATGTGGAAGTGATTTTGGAACGGGGTAACAGGCAGAGGTTGGAATCACTTGGAGGGCTCAGAAGAAGACAGGAAAATGTGGGAAACTTTACAACTTCCTAAAGACTTGGAGGGCTCAGAAGACAGGAAGATGTGGGAAAGTTTGGAACTTCCTAGAAACTTGTTAAATGGCTTTAACCAAAATGCTGGTAGTGATATGGACAATGAAGTCCAGGCTGAGGTGGTCTCAAATGGAGATGGGAATGTGTTGGGAACTGGAGTAAAGGTCATTCTTGCTATACAAAGAGACTGGTGGCATTTTGCCCCTGCCCCAGAAATCTGTGGAACTTTAAACTTGAGAGAGATTAGGTAGGGTATCTGGCAGAAGGAATTTCTAAGTGGCAAAGCATTCAAGAGGAAACAAAGCATAAAAGCTTGAAAATTTTGCAACCTAACCATGCTACAGAAAAGAAAAACCTATTTTCTGCGGAGAAATTCAAGCCCAATGCAGAAATTTGCATAAGTAACAAGGAACCAAATGTTAATCACCAAGACAATGGGGAAAATGTCTCTCCAGGGCATGGCAGAGACCTGCATGACAGCCCCTCCCATCACAGGCCCAGAGGCCTAGGAGGAAAAAATGGTTTCATGGGCTGGGCCCGGGGTCCCCTGACCTATGCAGCCTTGGGACATGGTATCCTGTGTCCCAGCTGCTTCAGCTCCAGCCATGGCTAAAATGAGCCAACATACAGCTTGGAACATTACTTCAGAGGGTGCAAGCGCCACCCTTGGCAGCTTCCACATGGTGTTGAGCCTATGGGTGCACAGAAGTCAAGAAGTGAGGTTTGGGAGCCTCCATCTAGATTTCAGAGAATGTATGGAAATGCCTGGATGTCCAGACAGAAGTCTGCCCAAGGGTGGAGACCTCGTGGAAAACTTCTGCTAGGGCAGTGTGGAAAGAAAACATGGGGTTGGAGGCCACACACAGAGTCCCCACTGGGGCACTGCCTAGTGAAGCTGTAGAAGAGGGCCAACATCCACCACACCCCAGAATGGTAAATCCATTGACAACTTACACCATGCACCTAGAAAAGTCACAGACAGTCAACACCAGCTGTAAAAGCAGCCAGGAGGGGGTAACCTGCAAAGCCACAGTGGGGGAGCTGCCCAAGACTGTGGGAGCCCACCTCTTGCATTGTAGTGACCTGGATGTGAGACATGGAGTCAAAGGAGATCATCTCAGAGCTTTAAAATTTGACTGCCCTGCTGGATTTTGGACTTGCATGGAGTCTGCAAACTCTTCATTTTGGCCAATTTCTCCCATTTGGAACAAGTGTATTTACCTAATGCCTGTACCCCCATTGTATCTAGGAAATAGCTAACTTGCTTTTAATTTTACAGGCTTAGGAGCAGAAGAAACTTGCCTTGTCTCAAATGAGACTTTAGACTTAGACTTTTGGGTTAATGCTGGAATGAGTTTAAACTTTGGGGGACTGTTGGGAAGGCATGACTGTGTTTTGAAATGTAAGGACATGAGCTTTGGGAGGGGTAGGGACAGAATGATATGGTTTGGCTGTGTCCCCACCCAAATCTCATCTTGAACTGTAGTTCCCATTAACCCCATGTGTCATAGGAGGGATCCAGTGGGAGGTGATTAGATCATGGGGGCAGTTACTCCTATGCTACTATTCTCATGATTGTGATTGAGTTCTCACAAGATCTGATAGTTTTATTAGGGGCCTTTCCCCCTTTTGCTTGGCACTTCTCTTTCCTGCCATCATGTAAAGAAGGACATGTTTGCTTCCCCTTCTGTCATGATTGTAAGTTTCCTGAGGCCTCCCCAGCCATCCAGAACTGTGAGTCAATTAAACCTCTTTCCTTTATAAATTACCCAGTCTCAAACAGCTCTTTATAGCAGCATGAGAATGGGCTAATACATGGATCATCTTGTGAATTTCTTTGGTTCAGCAAGTTACTATTTATATTTGTATTTAATATTCATATTTTAATGCATCACTTCCCTATTTAAAAGGGAGAGGTGATGGAAAGCAGTGATGGAAAGTGGTCCTGGCCAGCTGTTCATCAATACATGCCACCTTATCATTCTTCTGACAGTCTTAGAAGAGAGCAGGACACACCATATCCCTATTAGATGATTAAATCAAGTAACATTTTGATACATGATAAATCATTTCTTTACATTATGGGCTCCCCATTGCTTTCAAAAAAAAGCATAAGGGGTTATCTTCATAATTCCTAGCCTGACACACTTTTTTGAGCCTTTACTTGTGTCTGCTCATGTCTTCTATAGTTACAAATTTTTCAATTTTTCTCACAGTAAGTATCTAGGATTTGAGACAAATGAAAGCAATTGTGCAATTATATAAATATATAAATAGATACAATGTGTGTATATATAGAGTGTGTGTGGGTATATATTATATGTAGTGTATAGATAGATAGATACATAGATAGATAGACAGATATGCTAATATGTGAGTCCTATGTTCTATAGTAAGAACATTTGAACCGAGAAGTGATTATGGGCAAAGATAAATGATCAATAAGAACTGCACCAGTAACTTACAATAGTGTCTTTCCCAGAAGCAGCTAATATGTAGAAACTCTGGGGGAATGTCTTCTAGTTAGGAGATATTTTACTTTAAATCTTACATGAATGACTAAATAATTAATAAATATTATTTACTAAATATTTGTAAAATGGTTTCCATTTTATGTATATTAACCCAGTGTTTCTATAAATGTGAGAGATACTCTGACCAAGCAGTGATGAGGTAAGTTTAAGAAATGCTATATCCCCTCCTTGGAGGCAGATGGCCTCTTTAACGAATAAAAGGCTCTGAGAAGTCCTATAGTAAATATTCTTTGCCTACCCTAGAATTTGTTGGAATTTCCCAAATATAGTTGATCGTGAAACCCTTTTTCCTTTGCCATCTACTAATATCTTATGGAACTAGTGTTCCTGGGACTATACTTAAGGAAGCTTTATGTCTAGCTTCAAATAAGGAAATTGACCATTAGAGAAGCTGGGTAACATCCCCAATATTTCACAGCTGGCAGGAGGCACAGCTGGGATAAGTACCCAGCCTTCTGACCCACAACCCATGCCTTCCTGTGACAGCTTGTCCCTCTCACCTGCTTTACTATTAATAAGAAAATACCGCAGTGAAAAGAAACCTAGAATTGCTATTTAAAATACATTTTCCTTGCTTTGTGAGCTTTCATTTTTCAACTGAAAATGGGTCTGGTCTTGTCAATACTCTAGATTATTAAAGAAAAAACAAGCTATTTATAAAAATAATAGTAACAATAAAGTGCCTGCATGAAAACTGAAAAAAAAATGAGTGGGTACTTGTTCTGAATATCATTAATTCATTAATTTTTTCTTTCCTTTAAAAACTTGAATTTTGAGCTTTCATTGAAATAATAAAATGTGCAAGATAAATTGAAATTTTACTTTATTCCCCAAAACCAATCTTGAAACTACACAATGGCAAAAACAATAAGAAAAATCACTATGCAAATCAGTGGGCTTTTTTCATATATTTCTTACCAAATGGCTAAAATAATATTAACATCTTTGTAGTTCTTGTTAAAAAGAAAAGCAAAACAATTTTAAATACCAGCAAAACTCTTACGGTGTTCCTGTGACATACCAAGTGCTTTATATACACTATCTCATTTAATCCTCAGCATGACCCTGGAAGATACACTCATATTCCCATTTGAAAGATATGAAAATAAAGGTTCTGGGAGTTAGTACAGGGCTTAGGAGCTTGGGCTCTGGAGCCAGCGTGCCTCACATGAAATCCTTCCCCTCCCTTCTAACAAGGTAAGGGGCCTTGGCAAGTCACTAGGTTTCTCTGTGCCTCAGTGTCTTTATTTGTAAAATGGGGATAATAATCCAAGAAGATAAGTCATCAGGATTAAATCAGCCTCAATAAATGTAGATTCTTCTTATTTCCCCACCTTCTGAATTTGCTATCTTGTAAATGCTTTCTATCTAAAGTCAAAGGCAGTGCTATGAGTGACACTTTAGTCCACTTCAACCAAATCATAGAACAAGCACGCTTACTTGGCACCCAATGCCTGAAGCATATCACTTGTATATGCTGCAGGAAGCTGCAGTGCCCAGAGGCCTGGTTCTAAAACGGAGCTGGGATGCTGTGGACACATCCCTGAAACAGCTGGATTAGCAAGGTTCTAAAACCACCAGCTTCCTAATTGCTTCAAATCCCCCCAGCCCCATATTTTGCGAAGGTGTGGACCAACAGAGCACATGCCTGAAAACATGGTCAATCCAAAAGCAAACATTTCTAACAAGAAAGGAGGGAGAAGCTTGTCTTTGACATGAAAAGGTTTAATGTCCTCATTTGTGAAGGTGATAAGAAAGAAACAACAGAACAGCATCAGAAAAACTGAATGCGACCACAAAGAAAATCCACTTCTACTGAGCAAATATTGATTGAGCATATACTTGCACAGGGCCTGGCGGATGCAAAGGAGAGTGGGGCTGGGGTTTTAAGTAGTTCATCATTGAACTTCCCCAAAAACATGGAAGGCTGAACAACTGTGTTTCCTCCCTGAATCCCTCTAAAGTGACTATAAAAGAATTTTTCAAACAGGAGGAATAAAGTAAGCTTAAATTCACCCTTCTCAGCTCACTGTCCTCCCCTCTCTCTCAGCAAACAACCTCACATCACACTCCATGAGAACCCTGAAGCCATCAGAAAAAAAATCCCCCAGTCACCCCATCTACAATTCTCCCACCCAACATCTGCCTGTGCATCTCCCCTCCCTCCCTCTCTCCCTCCTTCCCTCCTTCCCTTCCTTCCTCTCTTCCTATTACAAAACTGAGCTGAGCTTCATTACCTAAGGTCATCCCCTAATTGTATCTCCCCATGCTGGGAGCTACTCCAGGGAACTCAGACAATTCTCCCAGCTCCTGCTTCCTCATCTGCCCCTCCACTGGGTCATCCCATCAGCACACAAACAAGCTGTTTGTCTCCTTCCTCCTTCAGCCACTGTCCCATTTCTCTACATGAAAGCACTGCAAAACTATCTTATACCTTATATTATTCCAATTCCTCTCCCTCCCCTTCTCTTTTAAACCCACTCCATTCAAGGTTTCCAGCCCACAGTCTCAGCGCGGTGAGCAGTGCTATCCCTGTGCTAAATCCAGCAACCAATGCCCTCCTTACCTGACGCAGCATATGACTCCCTCCAGCTGGACGCATTTGCCTTCCTCTACTTCTGTAACACCATACTGGGAGTTCCCCACCTCACTGACCACTTCTTTCTCTGTCTCCTTTGCAGGTTTCTCCTCCCCACTCTTTAGACAGCAGTCTCGTGCCTCTTCACTCCTCTATCCTCATCCATCCTTTGGGGCTCTCATCTAGTCCCATGGCTTCGAATGCCTTTCCTATGTTCAAAACTTCCACATTTATGTCTCTACCGTAGACCTCTCCCCTAAGCTCCAAACTCATAGCCAACTGCTTCTTTTGACAGCTTCACTCAGATGTCAGACAGACATCACACACTTAATGTGTCCAAACCTGAACCCCTGATCTTCCCCCAAAAAACTTGTTCTTCCACAGCCTTTCCATCAAACTGATGACAACGCCATCCTTCCAGGTGCCGAGGTCAACAATGTTGATGTCATCTTCAAATTCTCCCTGTTTCTCATACTCACATCCAGTTGTTCAGGAAACCCCAGTGTCTCTACCTTGAACATAGACACAGAATCCACCACTTCCCAGCACTCCACTGTCCCACCTCAGTTCAGCCATGCCCTCTCTTGCCTGGATTATTGTGATCACTTCCCAACCACTCTCCCTGCTTCCACTCCTGCTCCATTGAGCAGCCAGCAGGACTGTGCTAAAGCCCAAGTCCCATACTGTCCCCCCTCTGCTCAGGAACCTGCCAAAGGCTCCCCCATTCCTCCCATAGTCAAAGACAAAGTCCCTACAATGCCCTGCAAGGCCCTATCTCACCTGGGCCACCTGACTGGCCTCATCTCCTACTTCTCTCGCCTCGCTCCTCTGTGCCCCTTGTGGGCCTCCTCACTGTGCCTTGATGGGCACCGCCCTCACGTCAGGCCCTCTGCACTGGCTGCCCCTTCTGTCCCAACTGCACTTCCTCCCAGTGTTCCCAAGGCTTGCTCTGTCTCCTTCTCTGAATGTTGCTCAGATTCACCTTCATAACGAGGCTCTCTCAGACCCCCACATTAGAACCCCACCTTCACAGCCCTCCTAGTCCATATTGACTGCGTGCTCTGTTTTCCTATCACATCAATCTATATTCTAACATAACAATTGTGTTTCTTTTTTTCTTTTTTTCTTTTTCCTCCTTTCTCCCTTCCTTCCACAAATAACTGAGATCAGAAAGAAGGAAAGAATGGAATGAGGGAGAAATGGGGAAATGGGGCAGGACAGAGAGGTCAACACATTTTGGAGTAGAAAGTAGACGAAGGAATGAAGAATGAGGAGCTATGCAGTTGAAGTGCCTGCAGAATGCTATAGTGAAAAGGACTGAGCCAGTTCACTTCATCAGCCCCCAGAAAGGCTCAGAAGTTAGCGCTTCAAGTACTTCTGAGGCATTCACTGTTTACAGAATAGTTCAATCACTTGATCACCTCCTGTTCCCAACAGTCCAGTGACAACACCACCCTGCAGCCCTTCCATGCTGCATAATACAGGAGGCTTCTCTCTGGAAATAAAATGAATGAGAGTGACCACAAGCTGAGGGACATAGGCAGAAAAGGGGGCAGGGGTGAGTGGGCTTGCTCCCTCCACCATCATCCCTTTCCCCACAGCAGCCACAGGCATGTGGACTCCTCCACCTTCCAGGGATTGGAGGCTTCTTCCTTGGAAAAACTTCCACATGGAAGGGATTCACCAGATAATCAGAAAAACAATGGATGTTTACATGATCCATGCTGAGGGAAACAATCTTAGAATAATTTCAAATTCTCAAGGATGAGAGGATTTTAAATGCTATTAAAGCTGGGGGGAGGGTGTAGTGAGTGTCACATATCTCAGACGTCTTAATAGAAAAACAGTAAACTAGACAAGGGAGCAATGCCTAAGGAATCCTGAGGGAAAATTATCTTCAACCTAGATTTGAAACAAGCCAATATTTATCAAGTACGAAAGTAGAATAAGAAAATCCAAGCATACAATAACTCAAAACTTACCTCCCATGTACCCTTTCTCAGGAAACTCTTGAAGGATAACGGGAAGTTCCTGGATTATTAATACAAAGTGAGTGGCTAGGGCAACAGCGGGGCACTATGGATAGATCAAGCTAGAAAACAAATGGGAGGCTCTTTAGGAAGGGGGAGTTGGAACTGATGGGTTACCTGCTGCCCTGCGTTGTGTGGAGGTGCTACTGACAGGCACTCTACAGCAATGGTTGAGTGTTTGGGGAAGAATTTTAAACTGTTGTGTAAAAGCAAAAGAAAACTTTCAAAAAATAGATGTACAAGAAAGGGGACATAATCTCAGTACACTAGGTGGCTCAGCAGTAAAAAACAGTTCAATAATCACTTAGATGCAAATGTAGAATACTAGTTCAACCTAAAACTGTTACGATTTTAGCATAGGGGAAGGATACAAGAAAGAGCAGGAACTCACCATGGCAGAGACAATGGTATGTGTTCACCAAACCCAGTTTTCTTCCTCACTGGACACACAGCTAAATGTCCAGATCCTCAGCAAATAGCTTGGCATCTTGTGGTTGAGTTCTGAACAAGGGAAAGTGGACAGAAGTGATGATGTGCCACCCCTTGGCCATAACATCTCTCACATTAATCTTCTGTTCGCTCTTCCTGTTCCAGAGAAAACTTGGAGGTCATGTGTTGAAGATGGTGGCATCAAAGGATGGCAAGAGGCTGAGTCTCTGAATGTGTGGAGAACAACTTTGTACCCTCCCTCAATGACCTACACTGAGAGAGAAAGAAAACTTTATTGTGATAAGCTACCATTATGGGAAGGTTGTTCATTATAGCAGCTAGCATGACTTATCCTGACTAATATACTCAACCACTTATAATAGGGAGACAATGAAAAATCTGAAATTGACAAATCAAGAAATAGATGTTGAAGCAAATCATTTAGAAACCTGTATCCGTGTGTGTGTATATATGTATGTATAGATACACACACACATACACACATATGAAACACATAAAAGAGTTCAAAGTGGCGCATTGGAGAAGTGGAACTGGGAGAATAGAGTGGGATGAGGTAGTTGACTGCTTAAATGTATGAATGAATAAACTTTGGAAGGTCATCCTTACTCACACTAACGAATGTTTTTCTTTATAAGCCTAATGGCAACACTTAACTTTCAATTATATGTTGCATAATTTCAATAAAAATATAAATTATTGATTTAAAAGAGACTTATAGGCTTCTAGGAAATGCAAATATGAGCACAGATAATTACAGAACACATAATATAAATACCCAAAGTGAAGCATGATGTTGTATTATGAGTGAACCACAGAAGTTCTTCAAACAGATCAAACACATTTGAGTACAATAAAAGTTGCATTGAATTTGCTTCCATTGTTCCATGGTAGATTTTGGGTATGACGGCTCATAAAGAATAGACATCACAGGAACGTTGTCTTCCTTCCTTTCTTCTTTGCTTTGACTTTTTTTCATTTCTTTTCTTTCTGGTTTTTTTTTTTTTCTTTTTTTTTTTTGAGGGATATAAGAGGAAGATGTTTTAAATAGTAAATGGAAGAAGGCCAAAAATCAGAGCTCTGCTAGTACATCCTCTGCCTTTGTGCAAATTTTTTTAAAGCACCCTTCCTCGAGATACTTTCATCCATTGGAAAATGTCTTTAATATATTTATCTTGTTAGACTAAGACCCTTTGCTGACATCTGGTGGATATTCAAGTGCAAATAGTCATACCTGCAAGGTGACTTGCTCTCTTTAGATGTGCGATTTGTTACACGCACAACTCACATGTTAAGCATCATCATTCCTAAAATGTCTGTTGACAGCCGTGACCTTGTGAATCTTAGCCTCTCAATTTATTCTGTCTTGCTAGCTCTTTTCTTGCACCTTCTCCTTCTTCTCCTTTTCTTTCTCTTTAGCCTTCCTGTTTAAGACTGCCTCTCCTCTCAAAACAATTATCCCCTTCATTTGCAGAGCAAAAGCCGCAGTTTCAGCAGACACCTAAATCCTAAGAGCTTCACCTTCTACCCAGGGCTCTATCCAAAAATTAAGACATAATTGCAGAGCCTGTTGTTAACAAAAGAAACTACTTTCCATCTCAATCTAAACGTAGGCCACAATTCGGTGTGCCTTTTAGTGTAAGGCCTACACCACGCAACAGGTGAGTGGTACCCTAAGGGGTGCTCAAAAGAGAATCTCGCCCTGAGACTTGTGGTTCCACCACGAGCACCCCACCTGGAATGAACTCTGCCTGCTTGGAGCTGATATTTGCCATGCCCATTAGATCATGTTCAAGCCCTTGACTCAACCAGGTGCCAGAAAATCATGGGGTGTGCTTTCATTGTCCCTTCTCTTGGGAATCTGGGCTTCTTTTGCTGATGGTCATTCAGAGCCCCTGATTCAGCTGAGTTGATTAAAAGGGAAGCCTTACCTACTTTTCCTCTGCCCTTTCCTGTTCTCATTTACTCAAAGGATTGCCTGATACACATCTGGAAAAGGAAAAAAAAAAAAAAACACTTCAATACTTTATTCTGTCTGCGCCTCTTTCCTCTTTTGCCCTTTGTGGGAAATTGAACAAACCAGCCTATGATTTCAGAATATGATCCCCTTCGCCTACATGCGTGGTTCAATACACCAATTCTCTGGATTACTTTCTAAAACCCATAAGCCTGGGCTGGATTAAAAGATTTGTCTTCAATGAATCACTTTCTTTCTATCCACCTCCCCTAACACTACTAGAGGGAAATGAGGTGCTTTCAAGCAGGCAACCCACTGTCAATGACAAGCCTCTGAATCATTTTGATTCTTACACATGCTAAACTATAAGACAAAATCACTCTAGGAAACATTGTTTTTAAACCAAATGCAGTATAAATTCAAATGCCTTTAGCCAGTTTCATCATATTCTATTGGGTTTGAGTCCTGAGAAAATTTTAAGAAATTGTGATAATTTAATCCAGAAAGAAGCTAAAGAAGGTAAGAATATGTTAAAATACAAAAGGATTATTAAAAGGGTCATGCCATAATTTATATCCAATAAGATTAGCTTAACCTACAATTATATAACATTTAGTTAGTGAAAGATTTTAAATGTATGGATGAATAAACTTTGGAAGGTCATCCTCACTCACACTAAGGAATGTTTTTACTTTGTTGCAAGCCTACGAGAGGCAGGAGAATGGAGATATAGCCTGCTGATCTCCCTAGAGCCAAAAGATTCTACACTATTCATTCAACAAGCACTAATTGGGCTTCCCTGTTTGTCAGACACCTGTGAGATATTAAGAGTACTAATGTCAACTAGAATCCTTGCCCCTAAGGAGCTCACCATCTGCCAGTGAAATCCAGGTTGTCCAATGCATTTCTGCTGTAGCTCAGTTTGTGCAACAGGTAAGGGAAAGTCAGTCCCTTAAGCTAACTTCCTGCTGATCTGAGATTCTCTCAGAATCACCTGCCATTTTGAGTGGCATTAGATTTAGCCCAAATCATTGAACACCAGAAATCTATCCCCCTCCCTGAGAAGACCCATTGGCTCTCTGTTAACCAGCCAGAGTGAAAGGAAAGAGGATTTTTTTAAGTGTCCTAGAAGTACCTGCAATTACACGATACACTAGGGATGATTTAGGAATAATGTAGAGAAGGAATTCCAACCTCACATTGGAAAATGCAATGCTGATCTCTCACTTCTGCAGCTTCAGTCGAGACTGTGTGTGACTGTTCAGGAACACAAGATTTGTAAGAAATCAGAGCTTCTGATTCTGAGAATCCAGACTGCACACATTAAAATGTGGAAATCCATCCTATATTATCTGTTCTCCTTTGTCCTCTTAGAATTAAAAGTATATTATTAATATAATAATTAATTAATGATAATTTTTTAGAATCTGTACCGGTCAGGGTTTCAGCAGGAAAGAGACAACACACTCAGGATAATTCAAGAAATATAAGTAAAAGAACACTCTGAAATTGCATGGGGAAACCACAAGAAATTGTGTGATCCCTGGGGCTAGTGTCATTGACACTAGACACTGGGGACTCGCAGGTGGACAGAAAGGAGTGCTTATGACCAGAGGGAGAAAGTTATGTGAGAGGCATTGTGATCTGTCAGAGGGCACAGTGGTCCAGTACAAGCCTGCAGGGAGACCAGGAGAAAACACACCCCAGCCTCATTCCCCTCCCTCCTTCCCATTGACTAAGGCCAAGTGAAAGTGAGAGGACATGAAAGCCCATGTCCCCTCACTTGGTTCAGCCATCGCCCCTGGGTAAAGAGAAGGGTAGAGTAGAGGTGGGAGTGCAAAGAAAACATTCAGCCCAGAGCCCGAGGCTCAAGACCGACATCCACTTCCCTAGGGTCCCCCAAACGACTTCAAAATGAACTCAGTAGACCCAGGATAATTAGAAAACAGATGTAGCCAATTCTTACTCCAAATTGGACCATCCTCCTGACCTACCCAGCTGCTGTGCTCTTTTTCCCTAGCCGTGTATCATCAGATGCCAATTGGCATCCTTAATAAATCATCTAATAAGGTAAAGATATGGGTAACAATTTAGTAAATGCAATTAAGATGTAGCGTCAGAAGTATGATTCATGAATGGGAACTGGAGCATCAATAAACATTCAAAATGATCCACTACTCTTTAAATATTGCTTGCTTGCTTTTCTTCTCATTGTTATATATTTTAGGTATAAAATTCCTATGTATTATATACATAGATACAGAAGATACTCTATAACAATGGGACAAGACTTGCCATTAGAGATCACCAACTGAATACAAATAATTACTTTTTCTTTCTACCAAATCCCAATGAAATAAAACAAATACATATTATGAAAATAAATTTACAGCGATTTCCATCAGCCAGGGAGTGCCATCAGAAGACCAGATAATGATCCATGTGGAGATAAAGCAGAGGGGAGCAATTGATGCCAAACTCAACAGACTCAAGGAACCCATCAACCCTAAGTCAACAGGGATATCCAAAACTTGTGAGGCTCATCCTTCAGAACCTCTGAGTAATCCCACATCAGCAACAAGGGCCTGGAGAAGGAGCCTTTAGGGTGCTACATGCTGACAATTGGCTTTGATTTCTAAAATTGCCTTTCTGATGTGGCAGCAACCTGGGGTGGTTGCTAGGGGACACCAAAGCTGACTTTTGTAATAGACAGGTGGGGCCCTTGTAACCCAGAAGACTACCAGCACACCTGCCTCACCATGTCCCTAGCCAAGAAAAGAAGCTCACCGTGACAGCTGAGGTCTCTGGGACCCCACTGGAGACACTTTGGAGGGGGACATGGGCTCCAGGTTTGCAAATTGCTGACATGAGAAAGTGTCCCAAACCAGGGAGTGTAGCAGCAGGAGCTGAGGGTGGAATTAAACAACCGTAACATCAACCGTAACATTCAAATTTCTAGCTTTCTAGAAAGGAAGTTCCTGGTAGCAGGAACATGGTTTTTGTTACATTATTTCTACTCCTTGAATGCTTAAAATACTTTATAATAATTTTTTAAGAATTGTAACAATCTCTTGTAACAGAGAAACATTTATCTGAAGTCTAGTATTTCCTTCAGTTTCACTTCAGCTTCCTTTTCCAATGATTTCAAATAATATTAAATTCCATAAATTTTGTTTTTTAAAAGCTCTGCGTATGGTATAATCTTCTTCTTCTGAAATTATTTCTGTATGGACGTGTGTGCTGAAATGTGTCTATTTTAATGTTCAGAAAATATTAACACAGGTGTTTTTCAGGATAATTAGGTTTAGCGTGGTTTGTTGCCTTCTTTTTGTACCTTAAAAAAACCATGTTGGCTAGGCACGGTGGCTCACTCCTGTAATCCCAGCACTGTGGGAGGCCAAGGTGGGCAGATCACCTGAAGTCAGGCACTCGAGACCAGCCTGGCCAACATGGCGAAACTCCTCCTCTACTAAAAATACAAAAGTTAGCTGGGTGTGGTGGCACACGCTTGTAATCTTAGCGACTTGGGAGGCTGAGGCAGGAGAATCGCTTGAACCCAGGAGGAGGAGGTTGCAGTGAGCCAAGATTATTCCATTGCGTTCCAGCCTGGGCAGCAGAGCAAGACACCATCTCAAAAAAATAAGTTAGTTTTTTGTAATGAGCATGTAGCATCTGTAGGAAACAATATTAAATCCATGGGGCTGAAATCCTGGGGCCCTGGACCACTTTCCCTTGAGCATAACATAGAAGGAAGGAGTGTTCTCCCATTGCTCTGTGGAATAACCAAGGCTGGTTAGACATCTGCAAGTGTGACAGAGCAGTGTCTTCTAAGAGAGGCTGAGGAACCAGCAGCACTGCCAGGGCATCGGCAATTCCCGCCCTGAGCCCAGCCTCTCATTCTCCTGACCACAGTCACAAAGACAAGCATGTCATCAGCAAGACTGAGCCTGCAGAGAATCCAGCTCTCAGGAACCCAAGGCAGCCAGTTAAGTACAAAGCCATGGTGGTGAAGGCATGAGCTGTAGCCCTGAATGTCAGAATGGTGGGGCCCTGGGTCACTCTGCCTTGGAACACATTACAATACCTTTTAAAGACTGAATGGACTGCCGAAGGAACCATATCCTTCTTACTGTGTGAGAGCAGATCTGGGGCACAGCCACAGCTGTTTAATCCCATGCTTCTGGGCCTGCTGATCCTCTGTTACACCAGCCGGTCAGGGCTGCCACATCAAACATCATAACAACTAGCATCAAGCCCCAGGCCACCAGAGGAACACTGGGGTATCTGACCCACTAGCAAATGTGACTCTTAGAAAATTAGGGGACAGGGGATATGGTGGGGGATTATGAGAAAATCAGGGTAGAAGTGTCCTCAGGAGAAGATTGGTCTCCCTGCCACATTAGGTTAGGACTCAGACTCATTATAATACAGGTATCAAGGCACAAGTGACCTAATCTATTCTTCCAAACTGTTTTCATCTTTCTTCTCTCCTGTATGCTACTTTTTTCTACTCCATCCCCTCATTAGAAGGAAGAAAGGAAGGATTATATGTTTGTGTGTGTGTGCATGTGTGTGTGTGTTTGTGTAAAGGAAGAATTGCACATGTATTTATAGCTATGTATCTTTGTATACATTCCTACACATCTTCATCTATTTACGTGTCTCTGATTTGCTAACTCAGCCCTTATTCAATTTCTTCATAATGCACATCCCATCAGAAATTATTTCCTTTTTCTAACAATTGCTTTCTTCTCCCTTCATCCCATAGTGGATTATAATCTCCATGAAGGCAGGAAGCTGGGCTACACTGGAGTGGGAGCAAACACATGCTAGGGAGCTCTGGAGATGAACAGCCATGTCCCAGGTAACAAGATACTGGGCCTTGAGTCACTGAAAATGAGGGAGGAGGCTGTGAGACCCTAAAAGAAAGCCAGGACACCCAAAGTGGCTACATATTCATTGAAAGGGTGGATGGGTACGAAATCGGCCAGAATCGAAAAGGACCCACAAGGAAATCTACCTGTCTCTCCCTGAGACTCCGTAATCTTAGGCCTGTTCACAAAAGAATCTGAGAAACAAATTCACACCAGCTGTGGTGGCTTTGCAATATGTCCACTTGGCTCGGCTGGACCACACATCCCAGGATGCCCTTCCTTCCGTATTTCCGGTTAGGGTGGGCAACAAGTGACACACTTATGGAGCTTTGGAGGGCCAAAAGAAGCAGCCACCATGTTGCAGCTCCCATGCCTCTCACTCACCTGCTGGGTAACCTCTATGGCCTGCAACTGCTCCATCCGTCTCTGGACCCTCCTTCAGCTTCTCTGACTCCTGGGCCAGGGGTGTGTGTTTAGCTTCAAGACGAAGGGCCCATGCCACTAAGATCAAAGGCAAAAGGAACTAACACAGGCTCCTAACTGTCCTCATGGGCTCCCACTTCTACTGGAGGGGTCCAGCTTGTCACTGGTCTCCCCCACTACACAGTCATCTCTCCTTCCCAACCACCTGCTGGACTTGAAGCCCCAGCATCAGAAGCAAAGACAGCAACTGTACAGAGCCTGATTAAACAGCAGCCACCACTGCATAAGGGCAAATCCGGTAACAAATCATGTGCATGTATATGTCCTAGTTTCCCTGCTTCTCTGGTTGATCCTTTCTTTTCTGCATTTGTCTCAGACTTAAGCAAATGCCTGATAGTGGCTTGGTTAGAAGATTCACAAAATGCCCCAAGTGTCACTAAAGCTTATCAAAATGGGCTTTGTTTATGTTCTTATAAAACAAGAGGTTTTTTGGGTTTTTTTGTTTTTGAGACAGAGTCTTGCTCTGTTGCCCCGGCTGGAGTGCAATGACGTGATTTCAGCTCACTGTAGCCTCCGCCTCCCACGTTCAAACGATTCTCCTGCCTCAGCCTCCTGAGTAGCTGGGATTACAGGCATGTACCAGCACATCCGGCTAATTTTTATATTGTTAGTAGAGACGGGGTTTCACCATGTTGGCCAGGCTGGTCTCAAACTCCTGACCTCAGGTAATCTGCCCGCCTTGACCTCCCAAAGTGCTGGGATTACAGGCCTGAGCCACCCTGCCTGGCCAAAACAAGAGTTTCTGATAAACCACAGTACATCCAGACAATGGATTATTATTCAGTGCTAAAAAGAAATGAGCTATCAAGTCATTAAAAGATATGAAGGAAACTTAAATGCATATTACTAAATGAAAGAAGCCAATATGAGAAAGCTACATACTCTATAATTCCAACCATATGACATTATGCAAACAGCAAAATTATGCACTCAGTAAAAATGTTCAGTAGTTCCCAGGGCTGAGGGGAAAGAGAGGGATGAATAGGCAGAGGACAGGATTTTCAGAGCAGTGAAAGCACCCTATGTGATAGTAATAATATAGGAGTCCGGCAGGGAAATACTGGGTAGAGAAGGGTGGGTTCCTGGCGAGGGTTCCACCCTTGGGCCTGTGCCCACGGACCTAGGTAAGGGCAGGCATTTCTGTTTTCGCACCCGAATGTTATGTTTTCTAAGACCACCCTAGCCCACCACGCCTTCATCCTGTGCCTGTAAAAACCCCGAGATCCTAGCGGGCACGCGCACAAGTGGCTGGACATCGAGAGGCACACACCGGCAGAAGAACCCACCCACAGGCATGGGAAGACGCTGCTGGCGGAATGACGTGGGCACCAAGGGGAATTTGGCGGGGGCGGTCGGAGGAGAGTCCAGCCGCTGAGCGCCTGACTCCAGGGAAAAACCAACTTCCCACTCCATCCTCCTTCTGGCTCCCCATCCATCTGCTGAGAGCTACCTCCACCATTCAATAAAACCTTGCACTCATTCTCCAAGCCCACCTGGGATATGATTTTTTCCGGTACACCAAGGCAAGAACCCTGGGATACAGAAAACCTTCTGTCCTTGCAATAAGGCAGAGGGTCTAATTGGGCTGATTAACACAAGCCGCCTACAGATGGCAAAACTAAAAGAGCACACGATAACACACGCCCACTGGGGCTTCAGCTGTAAACATTCACCCCTAGACACTGCCATGGGGTCGGAGCCCCACAATCTCCCCATCTGCATGCTCCCCTTAGAGGTCTGAGCAGCGGGGCACCGAAGAAGTGAGCCACACCCCATCACATGCCCTGCGAGGGGGACAAGGGAACTTTTACCGTTTCACTGTAATGGTGGCTACATGTCATTACACATTCATTCAAACCCCTAGAATGCGCCGCACCAAGAGCGAAGTCTAATGTTATCTATGGACTCTGGGTGATAATGATGAATCGATGTAGGTTCATCAGTTGTAACAAATGTACACTCTGGTGGGGGGGCATTAATAAAGGGGGAAGCTGTGCATATGTGGGGTCAGGAAGCATGTGGGAAATCTAAGTCTTAAAAAAAAAAAAAAAAAACAAGCCTTTCTTCCATTTCAGGAGTGGAAAGATCAAATAACCAAGCATTGCTGCCTCGGAAGTTATAGTTTCACCAGAGAGACAAAAAAAAAAAAAAAAAAGAAAGAAAAAAATTACTAGTAGAGATATTGTCTCTGGGAAATATTTGGTAAATATCAAAGATTCTAGTCTTGGCACAAGTTGACATCCCATCCCTAACTTCACACACATCCTATGGGACCTTGTCAGCTAATGTGCTGCCCTCCCAACAACAAAAGGAAACACTTCTTCCTCACAGAAGGGCCCTCAGAAACCTCAAATACAAAGAAAAACATGTCAACAACAATGATTTTAGAGGAAGTTTACAGAGGAAAAATTTATGTGAGAAACAAATCCACTTTCATTAGGATCTTTGTAATATTTTTAACTAGATAAAACGCAAACTTCAGGCATATGCTATACTATGGGAAAATATACTCTAAAGATATAGAGAAGCCCCATTGGAATTATAGTTGTGTTTGTCAGATACTTCTGAATTATACGCTATTTAAGGTTAAGATAATTTGAAAATATTACATTCACTTTTCATTGATATTACTTTTTTTAGCCATAAAAAATAAAGTACAGCCATTTCAAAAATTGAGAACAGGCCAGGCGTGGTGGCTCATGCCTGTAATCCCAGCACTTTGGGAGGCCAAGATGGGTGGATCACTTGAGGTCAGGAGTTCAAGGCCAGCCTGGCCAGCATGGTAAAACCCCATCTCTACTAAAAATACAAAACTTAGCCAGGCCTACTGGTGGGCACCTGTGATCCCAGCTACTCCAGAGGCTGAGGCAGGAGAATAGTTGAACTCAGGAGGTGGAGGTTGCAGTGAGCCGAGATCATGCCACTGCACTCCAGCTTGGGCAACAGAGTGAGATCCTGTCTCAAAAAAAAAAAAGAGAGAACAATGCATACTATATTTCAAAATGGTATATTTGTATATTCTTCCAAATATAAAAACAAAAAAATGTATTTGCGTTTACTTATAAAAAATAAGATGGTCAATAGGGCTGCTCTTCAGAAATCTGTACCTTTGGAAGAACACTGGGACAAAGAACATTCAAATGCTACCTGAAGCTGCAGAGAAGGAAACAGAAACCAGTGGTCAAATAAAGATCAGGCTGGGGCTGGGCACGGTGGCTCACGCCTATAATCCTAGCACTTTGGGAGGCCGGGCGGGAGGATTGCCTGAGCTCAGGAGTTCGAAACCAGCCTGGGCAACACAGGGATACCCTGTGTCTACTAAAAATACAAAATAATTAGCCGGGCATCGTGGCATGAATCTGTAGTCCCAGCTACTCAGGAGGCTGAGGCAGGAGAATTGCTTGAACCTGGGAGGCGGAGATTGCAGTGAGCCGAGATTGTGCCACTGCACTCTAGCCTGGCTGACAGAGCGAGACTCCATCTACCAAAAAAAAAATAAAAAATTAAAAAAATAAAAAATAAGGCTGGAAGCTCCACTATGAAGTTACTTGGACAGGAGTTGGACTTGCTAAAAAATGGAAAATGTGAACACATCACACATCTGGAGCAAGTGTTTGAGACCCCTAAGTGAATGTACCTTGTGATGGGGCTCTGTGAACAGGGAGAATTTGAAGAAATTCTGAATAGGAGAGGGCACATCCAGAGAATGAGTCAAGGTAGGTCATCCTAAGCCTCACATCTGCTGTAGCGTGTCTTCACAATAAAGTACATAGAAATCTGAAACTGGAGAGCATAATGGTTCAAAGCAGCTTTATTGATGCTAACAACAAACTGAACTTCAACATAAAGGTAATTTTGGCTTAGCAGGGAGGAAGCCATGCTGCGCACCACATGTGGGGCTCCCGTCTGCATGACCCCTGAAGTTATCAATGCCCATAGCTATAGCCAGCAATGTGACACTGGGGCCATCAGGTCACAAGGACATATCATTATGTGGGAACCCCCTTTATGGCAAGTTCAGAAGAGACATTTTTGAATTAACAGAAAGAGAGAGCTACATTTTGAAGATCCACTTTGGGATTCTATAAGTGATTGCACTAAAAGCATTTTGAAACGACTTATCAAAGTGGATCCTGCTCCCAGAATCACAGCTAAGGAACTGCTCGATGCCCAACGGCCAGCAGGCCATACACTTCCTTTGGCGAGATCAACCAATATGATAGAAATGATTTAAGAATGGAAAGACAACCCAGGAACCGATGAGGAAAACACAGCAGGTCGAAAAAAGAGCAACTGCTTCATTCAAAGATAGTTGAGAAGCTACCAACCCGAGGAAATGCCACTGATGTCCTAACACTTCAATTGAAGAAGAGGAAAACCAGCCCTTTTGTGAAAAGATATCATCTGTGTCCAGTAAGAAGGAAAATATGGACAGAAGGCAAATATGGACAAGCAAATAAGGGCCACATGTAGCAACCACTTTCTGTTGGGCTCAGTGGAGACACAGAGAAACCCCCTGTGACTTCAAGACAGAGAATAACAACCAAATGCACTACTAAATCAACTGCAATGCCCTGTGTAGAACCAAATAAGGCAAGTTCAAGGTTTCCTCCAAGGCTGAACAGTACAAGGACAAGCTATTCTTCCTTGTGCTAAAATGAGAGGATGAGAGGAAGAAAGGACAGGACTATTCTGAGCCTGTCAGCTCCACTGAGCCCTGTAGCTGCTTGCATCAATTTAAAATGGAAGCTATGGCTACGTACCGCAGCTCACGCCTGTAATCCCAACACAGAACTTTGGGAGGCCGAGGTGAGCAAATCACGAGATCAGGAGCTCGAGATCATCCTGGTTAACATGGTGAAACCCTGTCTCTACTAAAAATACAAAAAATTAGCAAGGCGCCTGTAGTCCCAGCTATTCAGGAGGCTGAGGCAGAAGAATCGCTTGAATCCAGGAGGAGGAGGTTGCAGTGAGCCAGGATCACGCCACTACACTCCAGCCTAGGTGACAGAGCAAGACTCTATCTCAAAATAAATAAATAAATAAATAAATAAAATTAAATTTAAAAAATAAAATAAAATGGAAGCTATTTATCTCCAAAGCAGCATGAACTGTATGTGGTGTTACAGCACAGCCACCAATGGGCTTGACAGCAGGCTGCAGCCAGAATCAACTCAAGACCTATCATAGGCTAAGGCTGTCTAATGGACAGATGCCCTCAAAGCAGTGGGACCAGTTGAGAAGGCTTTGAGTTATACTTGCTCAGTTTTCCTCACTGTGATGGCTAAGTTCATGCATCAATTTGAATGGTCATTGACCATGGAGTGTTCAGATTAAACATTATTTCTGGATGTGTCTGTGAGGGTACTAAATTACTTATATATATCCAATTAAAAACAGATATTAACCCTGTCCTTCATTCCCTGACCTCCCCCCAACTCGCTACACACACACACACACACACACACACACACACACACAATGAATTCTACAAGAGTGTGGTGAGATTCACTGCTCATGGTAATGTCAATCAGAATGAATTTTCTTAAAAGTAATGCAGCTTATACCAAAAGCCTTTAAGACATGTATATTCTTGGTGCAGTCATCCTTAGCCTCAGTCTTCTCATCTGTAAAATAAGGACAATGATGCCTCCCTATGACAGCTGAAATTCTGTATTCAGGCCATCTGAAAGCTATAGTTGCTTAATAAATGCCACTTCCATTTGTCTCTTTCCTCTGGTAAAACCCCATCTTGTTCACTATCCAAACAACAGCATGGTTACTACCTTGGTTACCTATGTTATTATTTAGAGCTGTTATCTTACAAAATGCACTTCCACATGGCTTTTAAACAAAGATGATAACCAGGGTAAGTCAGAGACCAAGAACCCAATTGCAATCACCTTATCGGACATTAAATTCATGATGTTTTTATGTGGTTTGATTTGTGTTCTGATCAAAGAAGCTAAGCAGGATACAGAAAATGTACCATGGCCATTTGGTACGTGGACCCAGGACTGTCCCATGTGTGACTTTCCTTAATCTACACAACAACTGGATAAAATAAAGCATTATTATCTCCATTGGATAGATTAAGAAACTGCAGCTCAGAGAAAATAAGTGGCTTGTGCAAGGGATCAGAGGTAGAGCCAGCATTTAAACCAAGATCTTCTGGCTCTAAGACGCATCTATGGTCTTTCTTCCAACATGCTACCCCAGGGGAACTCCTGGCTCCACCTCTGACCTAAGTACTCTCTGACCAAAATCAAGTAGAGCCTACAGATGTCTTCTGTATGGCATCACAGAAAAGGCAGTGGGCTCTTTACATTCATCTTTCAACAGGTATTCATTGAGCATCTTCAATGTGCAGGCTCCATGATAGGGTCTAGGAATGCAGAGATCACCAAGCAAAACCCCTGCTCATGACACTGACTTATGTTTTAGTTAAGAAGCCCGCTTGAGGTGAATAAGTGAATGTAATGAGGTAAGCACAGGAATTGGATGGCTAGAAGATCCAAGGACATCATATTGGAAATAAGACCTGGTAGTGCCAACCCCGCAAAGAACTCAGGGTGGGGGTGGGAGGGTTTAGGCAGAAAAGCAGAAAGAGAAAAGAGCACTGGATGACATCAAGATTGTGAAGTAGGAAGTCCTGGAGCCTCCTTCCCCCTACTAACACACTGATTCAACAAAATTCACAGACAAGTTCCCTTCATGAGAATCCCAGAAACTAATTGAAAGACAAAAGAACTACAAGACTGACAGAAAACACATCAAAAAATGGCAATAGTAAATTCATCCTTATCAATAATTACTTTAAATCTAAATGGATTAAACTCTCCAGTCAAAAGACACAGTGGATGAATGAATTTTTTTAAAGACCCAACTATTTGTTGTCTACAGGAAATTCACTTTGGACGTAAGGACACAAAGGCTGAATGTGAAGGGATAAAAAAAGATATTATATGCTGCAAATAAGCAAAAAAGAGCAGGGTAGCTATATTTACGTCAAACAAAACAGACTTTAAGTCAAAAATTGGCACAACAGATAAAGAAGAACATTATACAATGATAAAAGAATCAATCCACCAGGAAGATAAAACAATTATAAATACATATGCACCCAAAATCAGAACACATAAATATATAAAGCAAACACTGACAGAACTAAAGGGAGAAATAGATACAATAATAGTAGGAGATTTAAATATCCTACTTTCAATGATATTTTTGGTAGAACAGCAAGTCAGAATATCAATAAGAAAACAGCAGACCTGAACACTACAGACCAAATGGACCTAACAAACATCCAGAATATTCCACCCAAAAATAGCAGAACATACCTTTTTCCAGCACATGCAGAAGTTTCTCCAGGATAGATGACATGGTAGATCACAAAACAAATCTTCATAAATTAAATAAAATTGAGGTGAGGCATGGTGGCTTATGCCTGTAATCTCAGCAATCCCAGCACTTTGGGAGGCCAAGGCAGGAGAATCACTTGAGGCCAGGAGTTGGAGACCAGCATGGACAACATAGTGAGAACCCATCTCTACAAAAAGAAAGAAGAAGAAGAAGAGGGAGAAGAGGAAGAAGAAGAGGAAGAAGGGGAAGAAGGGGAAGAAGAAGAAGAAGAAGAAGAAGAAGAGGAAGAAAGGGGAGGGGAGGGGGAAGGGGAGGGGGAGGGAAGGGGGAGGAGGAGGGGAGGGGGAGGAGGAGAGGAGGGGAGGGGGAGGGGAAGAGGAAGAGGAAGAGGAAGAAGCAGAGGAGGAGGAGGAAGAAGAAAAAGAAGAGGAAGGAGGAGGAGGAAGGAGAAGAAGGAGAAGGAGAAGGAGAGACTGAAATCATACCAAGTATCTTTACTGAGCATAATGGAGGAAACCAGAAATCAATAGCAGAAAGAAAACTGAAAAATTCATAAATACTTAGAAATTAAACAAATCATTATTTAGTAACCACTGAGTCACTGAAGAAATCAAAAAGGAAATTAGAAAATATCTTGAGAAAAATGAAGACAAAGATGCAAAATACCTAGGATACAGCAAAAGTAGTACTAAGTGGGAAGTTTATTGCAATAAATGCCTACATTAAAAGAGAAGATCTCAAATAAGCAACCTAATTTTATATCCTAAAGAATTATAAAAAGAAAAACCCAAGCTCAAAGCAAGTAGAAGGCAAGAAATTACAAAATATTAGATCAGAATAAACAAAATAGAAAGCAAAAAAATAGAAAAGATAAACAAAACTGAGTTTTGAAAAATAAAATTGACAAACCCTTAGCTAAACTAATTCAGAAAAAAAGAGAAGTAAATAAAATTAGAAATGAAAGAGGAGACATTACAACTAATACAACAGAAATAAGAAGAATAATGAGACTACTATGAACAAACATACACCAACAAACTGGATCACCTAGAAGAAATGAATAAATTCCTAAAAACATACTGCCTACCAAGACTACACCATGAAGAAATAGTGAATGGAAAGTGTGAACAGAACTATATCTAGTATGAAGACTGAATCAATAATCAAAAACCTCTCAACAAAGTAAAACCCAAACCAGATGCTTTCACTGGTTAATTCTACCAAACATTTAAATAAGAACTGATGTCAATTTTTATCAAACTCTTTCAAATAATTGAAAAGGAAGGAACACTTCCAATTTCATTTTTTGAAGTCAGCATTACCCTGAAATCAAAGCCAGCAAAGATACCACAAGAAAACTACAAACCAATATCTCTGAAGAACATACATGCAAAAATCCTCAACAAAATTCTAGCAAACCAAATCCAGCAACACATTAAAAGGTTCATACCTCAAGTGGAAATTTCCCCTGGGATGCAAGGATGGTTTAACATATGAAAATCAATTATGTGATACACCACATTAACAGAATAATGACAAAATTTGCATAATCATCTCAATAGATGCAGAAAAAGCATTTGACATTATTCAACACTCTTTCATAATAAAATCTCTCAACAAATTAAGAATAGAAGGAAGGTATGTCAACATAATAAAAGCCATATTTGAAAACTCCACAGCTAATATCACATTCAATGGTAAAAAACTGAAAGTTTTTCCTTTAAGATAAGGAAAAAAGCAAGGATGCCCAGTCTCCACTACTTCTATTCAACATAATATTGGAAGTCCTAGCCAGACCAATTGGGCAAGAAAAAGAAATAAAAGGCTTCCAAATCAGAAAGGAAGAAGTAAAATTATCCCTGTTTGCAGATTACAGGATCTTATGTATAGAAAACCCTCAAGACTTCATAAAAAACTGTTAGAACTCGTATATAAATTCAGTAAAGTTGCAGGATATAAAATCAACATACAAACATCAGATCTATTTCCATACACTACAAACTACCTGAAAAGGAAATTAGGAAAACAATCCAATTTACAATATCAACAAAAAGAACAAAATACTTAGAAATAAACTTAATTAAAGAGAGGAAAGACTTACACTAGAAACTATAAAACATTGATTAAAGAAATTAAAGAAAACACAAACAAATGGAAATACATCTTGTGTTCATAGATTGGAAGACTTACTATTGTCAAAATGTCCATACTACCCCAAGCAACTTACAGATTCAATGAAATCCCTATCAAAATCTCAATGGCATTTTTTTTACAAAAATAGAGAAAACAATTTTACAATTTATATGGAGCCAGGAAAGACCACAAAGAGCCAAATTAATCTTGAGAAAGAAGAACAAAATTGGAAGCACCACACTTCCTCATCCCAAACTGTGTTACAAAGCTATAGTAATCAAAAGAGCATGGTACTACCATAAGACAGACACAAACCAGTAAAACAGAATAAAGCCCAGAAATAAGTCCTTGCATATATGGTCAACTAACCTTTGGGTAAATACCCTTTGACAAGGGCACCAAGATTAGAAAATGGGAAAAGAATAGTCTCTTCAACAAAACCGAATGTCCAATGCAAAAAAAAAGAAAAAGAAAAAGAAAAAGAAATTGTACCATACACAAAGACCTTACATTCAAAGATCAGGGTAGGCATGATGGCTCATGCCTGTAATTTCAGAACTTTTGGAGGGTAAGGCAGGAGGATCATTTGAGCCCAAGAAGTTCGAGGCCAGCCTAGACAACATAACAAGACCCCATCTCTACAAAATATTTAAAATTTAGCCAGGCATGATGATGCACACCTGTAGCCCTAGCTAATTGGGAGGCTGAGTTGGGAGGATTGCTTGAGCTCAGTTGAGATTACAGTGAGCTATGACTGCACCACTGCACATCAGCCTGGGTGGCAGAGAGAGACACTGTTTATTCAAGAAAAAAAGATCAATTCAAAATGGATTAAAGACATAAGAACTGAAACCATAGAATTCCTATGAAAAAACATAGTGGGGAAGCTTTATGACATTGGTCTTGGCAATGATTTTATGAATATGAAACCAACAGCACAGGCAACAAAAACAAGTGCAACGTTGTACCTGTAGTCAACAATAATGTATTGTACACTTAAAAATGTGTTAAGAGGATGGATCTCATGTTAAATATTCTTACCATGATAATGTTTTAATTTATAAAGAAAAGAGGTTTATTTGACTTATGATTCTGCAGGCTGTACAAGCATGGCACCAGCATCTCCTCAGCTTCTGGGGAGAAGGAAGTCTTTACTCACGGAAGATAGTGGAGGGGAAGCAGGCACTTCACAGGGTGAGAGGGAGCAAGGGAGCAGTTAAATAAATAAATAAGAGCAAAAGGTATTGGGGTGGGCAAGGAGTGAAGGAGGGGATTAAGGAGTAAAACAATTGCTGGAGTGATGTGAGGGGGCACAGGAGGTAAGCAACGCGTCCTCATCCATCAGGGCTGTGTGGGCCCAGGTGGGACTGTATTCTAAAGGATAGTGGGGGAAGCCATAAGGGGAAGTGACACCACCTGATTTACATTTTTTTTAAGACCCCCGTGACTTTAGTGTGGAGAACAGAGTGAAAGCATTAAGTCCAGCTTAGGACTCCAGCTGTACTCCTGCAGCAAGAGAATGGTGGCCCAGTAATGGGCAGAAGTGGTGAGCATTCAGGAAAGTGGGGTTCTGAGTCACCTTGCTGATGAATTGGGTATGTGAATATAAGCACGAGGCTAGGGATAAAGGAAAGAAAGAAATCATGAGTGAGCTCTTGTATGTTTTACTTGAACAACAAGGTGCCATTAACTGAAGTGAGGAGGCCAAAGGAGAAACAGATAGAAGGATTTGATGTTGGCTGAGGTAAGTTTGAACTGCTGGTGAGATATCCAAATGAATATAGGAAGTTGGTAGTTGAACTTAGAAGCCTTTGGTTCCTTACAGTATTCAGGATTGGATTGGATTAACTAGGAAATGAGTCTAGAGAAGGGAAGAGGGTCTAGAGACAGTCTGGCTCCTCATTTAGAAAGTTAGAGCAATGATTCCCACCTAGTCTACCTTGTAGGGTCTCCACTAGGATTCATTGAGGAGAGGGCAGAGTTCTGTTCCAATTTCAAGGATCCTAAGTTGCAAACACCACCCCACTATTCCCTCTTCTCAGCGGTAAGGAGGCTGATGAGGAATTTCCGATGTGGGAAAGGTCTCCAGTGAGACTGGAAATGTTGCTGGAGCCTCCACCCCTACCTCCAGGACAGGCTGGTTCTCCCAAGCCTTAGCCTCATTTCAACGACCCTGAGACAATCAAAAATGACCTGGTCTTCTTCCCCATCCTGCCCTTTGTTATTGTGAAGCCCATCACCATTTTATCAAAATACGTAGCACAGAAGAGCCCACTCTGTTGTTGAGATGCTCATGAAACCCCTGGGTAGTTGGCCTGAGAAGTTTGAGAAACACCAGTGCCTCCTTTTCTCAAACTGTACAGGCACATTTTTCTTCATGCGGAATTTCACATATGGAAGATTTCACTTTGTAATTCCCAGATGTTCTTCTGTTATCTATGAGCAAGATAAATTCTTTTTTTCTTTTCTGCAGGTTACACACAAACACACACACACACACACACACACACACCCATCCTCCCATCTAGCTGCAAAACAGAAAACATTTTTTCATTGAATTGTATCTTTCCCGTCCTTTTGAATGCAGAACAAACATGGAAAATGTTCAAAGGAATAATCCCTCCCAAGACTATGATGTAAATAAAGAGGGGGTGATGACGATGTCCCCTGGACTCAATGCTGATCGCTCTTCACTATCACCCAGGGGGCAAATGCTGCCGGCGCAAGGCCAACCACCTGCACTTCATCCACACCTCCACAACTTGTCCAGCCTTTCAGCTGCCTTGGCCTTCATCTCCCATCTTTCCAGTGAAGAAGATAAAAGCATTCATTCCCTCCCTAAGGATGTTGTGGAAAGAATATGTAAGAATCCACTGTGTGTGGCTGTGTGGTCTGAGTCACTCTAAAATGGAAAATATAAGAATGGAAGTATAGAAAATATGAAATCCTTGCTTTAGGAAACAGGTTCCTGTGATCTCACTTGATGATTAAATAAATCAGTATCACTAACACAATAACAAGTGTTTCCTACTCCCTCAAAAACATTATCATAAATATATTGCATGAATATATGTACATCTATTTACATAGACACACACACATACTTCATCTACACAATTACACATAAGGAGGCTGTAGGTTGCATGTATAGTAAACATGTACAAATCTTCTCAGAACTCCTCCTGTGTGCCAAGGTCTATGGTAAGTACTATGGATGTGAAAATGAATAATACACAAAATACCTTTCCTTGTGGAGCTTATTGGCTAGTAGTGGACACAGACTTCTAGACAATCTCAGCCTGCCTATCAAGTAAAACAACAGGCATTTTCTCAGATTTGCAGAATGTTCAGAGGAGAGACAGAGCATCACTTTCTGGCAGAAAGTATAGGAAGCTGGATACTGGTCCCCAAAGATGCCCACGTCACAATACAAAAGCCTGTGGCTATGTCATCTTGCATGGCAAAGAGACTGTGCAGATGGGATTAAATTAAGAACCTTGACAAAGGGAGGTTATCCTGGATTATCCAGGTGGGCCCAAGGCAATCACAGGGGTCCTAGAAGAAGGAGGCAAGAGGATACAAGCCAGAAAATCAAAATGGGATGATGGAAGCAGAGGCTGGAGTGATGTGTTTTGAGGATGGAGGAAGGGGCCACAAGCCAAGAACGCAGGAGGACTGTAGAAGCTGGAAAAGGCAAGGAAAAGATTCTCCCCTAGAGCCTAGAAAATGGCCCCACCAACACCTTCAGGTTATGCTCCTACCTCCAGAACTGGGAGAGAATACAATTGTGTTGTTTAAGCCACTAAACTTGTGGGAAGCTGCTACGGCAGCTAGAGGAAACTCACACGGGTTAGGAAGAGATTACCGGACGAGATCAGATTTAGGCTTTGAAAACTAAGTAGGAAGTTTCAGGAGGCCAACACAGGGGTGACAGGCGGGAGCACCCAGGCATGGGGACCATGCAAGCAGTGGACGGAGGGTACATATGCTGCAGCATCCCAGAGGCTCTGCTTTCCTTTATCTTTTGTTTGGTCGCTAGAGGGTAGTGGAGAGGAGGAGGATGTGATACTGAGTGGACTGTGGAAGGCCTTGAATGGGGAATATCAGTTACAGCCACAATAATGCTGTGTAACAAACCATCCCCAAACCTGTGGCTTCACACATCAACCACTATTACTTCTCACAAACCAGTGGTCAGCTGGGTGGTTCCGCTGATCTAAGCAGACACACGGGTGTGGCTGGGCCTGCACACACATCTGTGGTTAGGAGCATGTGGGCTGGTTGGTCTGGGTTGGCCTCAGCTGGGAGGTCTGTGGCTCTCTTCCCTGTCTCTCTCACATCCTTTTAATGGGCCACCCTGGGTTTGATCTCTTGGTGGTAGCAGTGGTGGAAAGAGAAGAGCAGAAATTCACAAGCACTTTTTCAATCTTCTTGCATAAAGTTTGCCACACTCTCACTGGCAAAAGTAAGTCACATAGTGTATTGGTTTGCTAGAGCTGTCAGAACAAAGTACCACAGATGGTGGCTAAAACAACAGACATTTATTTTCTCACCCTTCTGGAGGCTGGAAGTCTGAGATCAAGGTGTCGACAGAATTGGTTTCTTCTGAGGCCTCTCTCCTTGGCTTGTAGATAGCTGTCTTCTCCCTATGTCTTCAGATGGCCTTTCCTCCATCTGTCTGTGTCCTAACTTCTCTTTCTTTTTTTCTTTTCTTTTTTTTTTTTTTTTTTTTTTTTTTTGAGAAGGAGTTTCGCTTTTGTTGCCCAGGCTGGGGTGCAATGGTGCGATCTCCGCTCACTGCAATCTCTGCCTCCCGGGTTCAGGCAATTCTCCTACCTCAGCCTCCCGAGTAACTGGGATTACCGGCATGCACCACCAAGCCTAGCTAATTTTTTTGTATTTTTTAGTAGAGACAAGGTTTCTTCATGTTGGTCAGGCTGGTCTTGAACTCCCGACCTCAGGTGATCTGCCTGCCTCGGCTTCCCAAAGTGCTGGGATTACAGGCGTGAGCCAGCACGCCCGGCCTCCTAACTTCTCTTTCTAAGGACACCAGTCATATTAGATTAGGACCCACCCTAATAACCTCATTTTAACTTGGCTACCTTTTTAAAGACCCTATCTCCAAATTCAGTCACACTCTGGGGTACCTGTGGTTAGAACTTCAGCACGAATTTGCGGGAGGGAGGACAGAGTTCAGCCCACAGCCTATGGCCAAGTTCAGAGTCATTAAGGGAGAGGAACGCCAAGGGGCATGGAGCCTGAGAGAAATGAAAATTTGGCACCAGTAAGGTCATCAATGTGCTAATGAAGAATTAAGAATTTTGATTTAGATTCATTAAATGATGGGAAGCCTGCAGATTTTTAGCTGAGGAATATAACGAGGAAAATTGCATTTAAGGAAATTACAGTTCCAGATAGGTGTCTTGTGACACAGAACATGAATATAAAGAAGATTATTAGAATTGGATTCTAAATGTCATGGCTCTGATCCAACATACTGATTTCAGTTATCTATCGCAAAGTGGCTCAAAACTTCGTGGTTTAAGCAGCCATTTTATTAGATCTCACAATTTTGTGGGTCAGGAATTTGGGCTGGACTAAGCTAGGCACTAGACAGTTCTCTAATGGTGAGAATGTGGGAACTTGCAGTCTTTTTTTTTTTTTTTTTTGAGATGGAATCTCGCTCTGTTGCCCAGGCTGGAGTGTGGTGGCGTAATCTCAGCTCACTGCAACCTCCGCCTCTCGGGTTCAAGTGATTCTCCTGCCTCAGCCTCCCGAGTAGCTGGGACTACAGGTGCCCACCACCACGCCTGGCTAATTTTTGTATTTTTAGTAGAGACAGGTTTCACCATGTTGGCCAGGCTTTTCTCGAACTCCTGACGTCAGGTGATCCACCTGCCTCAGCCTCCCAAAGCGCTAGGATTACAGGCATGAGCCACCGTGCCTGGCCTTCTTTTTTTTTTTTTTTTTTTTAAGAAAGACAGGATCTCTGCATGTTGCCCAGACCAGAGTTCGGTGGTTATTCATAGGTACAATCATCGCACACGACAGCCTCAGACTCCTGGGCTGAAGCCATCCTCCTGCCTCAGCCTCCTAAGTAGCTGGGACTAAAGGCATGTGCCACCATGCCTGGATCAACTTGCAGTCTCTGAATGACTGGACTCAGAAACTGGCACAGAGTTAATTCAACTGCATTGTGTTGGTCAAAATAGTAACAAGCAAGATCAAGCTATTCATGTCTAAAAGCCATGCTTCCTTGGGAAGGCAGGGTGTGAGTAGCTGAATTTACATGTTATCTTTTCTTCACATATTTAAAAAGGGCTTTGAAAGAACATGGGCAACATTTCAAAGCTAGGTGGTAACTTTCCACCAAGAACAGCATCTGATGTAGAAGGCAGGTTTGGTCGCCCATTCTCAGTCTTGCTGTAGATTCATATTCTAGAGGACAAGCCAAAATGCCCATACACTGCACCCCGACCCAGGGTCTCCCAGCATGCGCTTCTGTGCTTTTGGGTGCTACCAGCAGTAGCAGATTCTAAACCCTCCCAGGAGTGGAAAGAATGAAAAGGGACTGACTTCTGGCCCTTTTCTCTTGTGCTGTCATTCTACTGGCCCCCTCCAACAAAGAAGTGAGGGAAACAGAAGTGCACTGTGCCAGCCCCTCCAGGCAGTGAGTGAGAAAGAATTGCGACCTGTTCCAAGTGAGTCTGTGTGAGTATGAAACACCGTTAGTGGAATAGCGAAGTGAGACTGGGAAGGGAAGGATGCCAAGAGGATGTGCTAGTGAGGAGATTGCCTCTGTGATCACTGGGGCTCACTCTGGCTGGGGGCTTCTGGGGGCTGCTGTAGAGCACCGTGCTGAGTTGGCCCATCCATGGAGTGGAAGTGGGATCTTGGCCGTGCAGCTCCTCTCCATCATGGCTGAGGGTTGTTCCCAGGGCACGGACTGCCTTGCACATCGGGCCTGCTCCATGCGTGGTTCTAGCAGCCAGAGAAAGCTCAGGCAGAGAGTTACAGATGCTCATAGTAGAAGGGCAGGAATGGCAGGTATTCAGGGGATACAGATGGGGCCCCCAACAGTGTGTGCTGGAAACTCGTATCAGGGCACCCACCTTGGACCTCACATCATGGCCATTTTCACCAGTTACACCGCTGAGACATTTTTATCAAATAATCAAAATATGAATGTAGTGTGGATGCCCAGCAAAATAAAATCCAATGAAATAAATTCAAACAATACAGAAATGTGTGTAATCAGGGCGCAGTGGCTCATGCCTATAATCCCAGCACTTTGAGAGGCCAAGGTGGAAGGATCACTTGAGCCCAGGAGTCTGAGACCAGCCTGAGCAACAAACTGAGACCCCGTCTGTACAAAAAAACACAAAAATTAGCCAGGTGTGGTGGCGCAAGTCTGCAGTCCCAGCTAGTCGAGAGGCTGAGGTGCAATCACTTGAGCCTGGAGGTGGAGGTTGCAGTGAGCAGAAATCACACCACTGCACTCCAGCCTGGGCAACAGAACAAGACTTTGTCTCAATCAATCAATCAATCAATCAAAGTACTATCATGTCTTCCTCCCTCTACCCATTCCACAGAGGTGTCCACTCTTGCAACTGTTTCTGTTTTAAACTGTTGGTTACAATCATCCTTCTAAATAATATGCTTCAGAGAGTAGGTCCTCATTATCCAAGAACAATTGGCACTGGAAAAAAAGCCACTTAAAGTGAATCCATTTAAAACAGAGATCAAAATTTCACAGTAAATGGTGATTAGGAGATTATCTTGAAAACTGAAACTAAAATTATAAAAATAAATGTATTTTTATTCAATAAAGCTTAGATTATAATGGCAACTGTGCATTAATTCTTAGAGTAAAGAATAAATCAACCATTTAAAGAGTGTGGGGAGTAATTTTTATACAAAATTGTACAATAGCAGGATGCATCAAGAGGGAAGGAGGAGAACAGAAGGAACTGACATTTCACATGCACCTTTCACACACTCACTGATTGCTGCACCAGGCTCTACATATATTATCCCCTAGCATCGTTACAACACCATCAAGCATGAGTATTCCCATTTTACAACTACTAAAACTGAAGCTCAAAGAGGTAAAGCAAATTATCCAGGTCATTTAGCTTAGAAGTGGTAAAACCAAGATTTGAACGCATGCAACTTGAGTCAACAAGACCATTTCTGGGCACAGGCTTGCAGAAGAGAGTATTATGGCTAAACCGTGTCCACTTCCCAAAATGTGTATATTATCGCCCCCCACCACCACCCCATGTACCTAGAATGTAACTGTGTTTATAGAGAGACCTTTAAAGAGGTAATTTAAGTGAAATGAGATCATATGGGTGGGCCCTAATAACAATTTGACTGTTGTCCTCATAGGAAGAGGATATTTGGACAGAGAGACACCAGAGCTGTACAGGCATAGTGGAAAGGCCATGTGAGGACACAGCGAGATGGCCGCCATGTGCAAGGCAGAAAGAGAGCCCTCACCAGCAATTGAATTTGCAGCACCTTGATTATGGTCTTCCAGCCTCCAGAACCGTGAGAAAAGTCGTCATTTCTGTTGTTCAAGTCATCCAGTCTGTAGTACTTTCTCATGGCAGCCATCAGGAACTAACACACAGGGAAATGGAAAAGGAAAGGAGGCAGGGGAGGGAAAGAAAAATAAGAGGAGAAGGAGGAGGTAAGAAGAGAAGTATTCAATCTCAGTTTACCTTGGGATTTGGGGAGGAGCTTGCCTATACGAATGAGTGAAAGGAATACAACGGTGAGCAAAACTTTGAGAAAACTTCTTAGAACCATTGTCAGGGATGCCTCTCCAATGAGCAGCGCATAGACACAAGCTCTACCCACACACCAACCGTCATCCCTCCAGGGCAGCCAGTGACTCCCAACAAGGAACAACTTTTGTGTTACCAGCGCCTACATTCTTAATGTGACATGTTACCCCCTCAAGGGAAGCACCCAAAGGAAGTCCTATTAGATTCCTACTAAATGGTTGGATTCAGTTTTTAAAAAGGTTTCCAGATGAATAGTGAGGAAATGGTTCTGATCTGCATGTTTTTCTAGACCTTGGAGTTTTTCCACCCTCACTGCTTCTAGTTCTGCCTTCAAAGGGCCAGGGAGGTGAACTGAAGGGAAGATAAGCTCCTTTGTCTCCATCAAAAGCAGATGCCACAAAGCAGGGAGCAGCACTCCCCACAGGGCCTGTCGATTGCTCAGTGTTTTACCGTTTTCCTCGCAGTTAAAGGCATGTCAACTGGGGAGGGGTCCACACTGGGGGGCAGCGGTACCTGCCAAGGTGTGTTTACAGCAGATGCTTAGATCTTGTTTTAATGTCATCTGAACTTTAGAGGGAGCAGAGCTTGAAAGAGTTTCTGTCCAAGGATGCAAAGAACCAAGAAGCTCACACTAGCAGCTGAGAAAGCAATGTTTTGAAAGATGGGATAAATTGGTGACCACAGAGGAAAGTTGTTAGAGCCGGGGAAGGGCAGATTTTTTTAAACCTTTCATTAGTGATTCTGAAATAACAGATGGAACAGGGCCATCGACTACATTATTAGTTTGCTTTGTTTTCGTTGTATTTTCCCCCTCTGAGAACCAGGAAAACAGCCAAGCTTTTTCTTGGTCCCTGACTTTAGAGAAAGGTTGTCTTATAGGGCAGACAGCAGGGGCTGCCTGTATGCCATTTGCTTCTTGTATTCCTGAAACATGGCATCCTTGAAGAGGTGTCTCTGAGTTTGGGAACCTCCAAAACAGCCCCCTGGACAAGGATGTCAGTGCATAGAGTTTATTTGGGAGGTGAAGTCAGGACCATCACTGGGGCAGGTAGGGAAGTGAAGGAAGACGAGGAAAGATCCCACTAGAGGCAGACAGCAGGTTATCAATGTGGGCAACTGGGGCTCAAGCCTGTTAGGAACTCCGGAAGACAGTGTGGATGATGCCCCTGAGTGATCCCAATCAAGAAGCAAAGAATCTGGGGTATTTATCCATCAAATCCCACATAGCATTTGTTGAGATTGCTCCTGGCAGGACATCAACTGCCCCGTCCTTCAGCCTGGCTGAGCAGGCCAGAGGGTTGCAGTGGCCAGAGGAAGGCAAAGAGCCTACATGGCGTTGCAGGTGGACGTGGACTTCCAGTGGGCTTTGAGTCAATGGGCTTTGAGTCAATGGGCTTGGGAAGGATGAGGGCTTGAGAAGGCATAGGTGGGGCACCATAGTCTCTGCCACAGTGGTTATGCTAAGAAAAGGGAGGGGAAAATGCCTTCTAGGACCATGAGAAAGAGGAGGAGAATTCCAAAAATTAAAGGATGATGACAAGCTCACAGGTTTTGCAAGTAGGATTGTTGAGACCTAAGACTCATGCCTTCTGTGGACTTCATGAAAGTGACAGGACTGGATTGGCCACCCAGTGTTTGCTTCCACACTTGGGGCCCACAGGGCCCACAAATTACTCCTGGAGCTGGAGTCTAGCCTCCTTACACGCACTTCACAACTGCCAATCAGAACAAATGCCCAGCCAATTATAGTGGACATTCAACCAATCAGAATAGATTCCCGACAAGTTAGAACTGATCCTCAGCCAATCAGAACCAACACTGGCCATTAACAATGGGTTCTACTTGTTGTACCGGCCAAATAGCTCTAGCTGGGGGTGAACTCAGGCCTAAGCACAGACTTGCAGTCGATGAGCTTGGACTTCAGCTTCCAGCCTCCACCTCTGCATCCTTTCCTCTCCCTCCTGTTATATTTCTTTCAACAACCCAAAGCCTTCATGTGGCCCAGTTCTCTTGGCTTCAGAATTCTCACAAAGGAAAGGCTCATGTATCAGTCATTTACACCATAGTGTAAAGTCAAGACCCTAAAGCATCTAAAGAGTAAACTTCATATCTGACTGTTGAAACAAAGGCAGAAGCCCCATGAAAAGACATATCCACAACAGGGATCGGTCTCTGCCCCTGAAATAACTCCACAGTAGCCACCCACATGGGTAGGCTATAAAGCAGCCCATCTTACTTCAGTGCTTTTAGGGAGACTGCTGCCTGCCTGTCCTCCCAGATCCATCACAGCAGTTGGTCCTTGTGTCCCTCACATGTCAAAATCTGATGACCACCTTTGTTACCCACTCAGCTGCTCCTGAGGGCTCTATCCACTATCACACACATAACCTCATGGTCCATGAGGAACTATAGGCCCAAATGAAGCCGAAAGCCCTGCTTTTTACAGCCTGTGCCAGCCAGGTTTCAAAGAACATCATGTGATACGGGTATGTGGGATTTGGGCGGGGAGCTGCAGAGGTGAGGAGGGAACCCTGTCTGTTCTTGCACAGCAGCATCTCTTGCAATGGCCCTTCCTTTCCATGCCTGCAGCCACAGCTCACCTGAGATCGCTTCTCATGGAAAGCAGCCCAAAATGCACTTCATCAGTCTCCCGGTCCCACCCTCCAGCCACCAGCCACCAGCCACCACTCTGTCCTGGATTTTGCTGCCGATTCCTCTTCTGAAAGCACAGCCTGAAGTAAGCCATTTCCTCCAGCAGACCTTCTAGTAGGTTCCCGCTGCTGGAGTCTCCTGGGCTAGGAGGATGACTAGGACTAGGACTGCCCTCCAGAGCCCCTCAGTGTGGCTGCTCCTCAGTGTGGCTTCCCCAGGGCATGGCTGGCGCAGGGTGGTGGGATTCTCATGTGGGGGCTCGGGGCTCTGTGCGAGCATTCCCACTCTCAAGGCAGAAGCTGCAACTCCTTTATTGCCCCAGCATTGCAAGTCCCGCAGTGTCACTTCCACTGGACTCCAGTGGCAACATACAAGTCACCAGCTGCACGATTCAGAGGGAGGGGAATTCAACTCCACCTCTTGATGAGGAGAAAAGTGTGTGGCATGGGAGATATTGTTGGGATCATCTTTGGAAAATAGAATCTGCCCCATAGCTCAAAGCCAAATAAACCACTGGCTCTAGCCAGGCGTGCCCACACTCTCCCAGGCCATGTTCATTACTCCCACATATGACCCATCCTTCAGAGCCCACCACAATTGCCACCTCCTCTGGAAGGCCAGCATCCCAGCCAAAAGCAAGCTCTTCCTCCTCCGCCCACTCACCATACTGCAGCTGTTCTTTCTGGCACCTACCCTCTTCCATCTTGCATCCTAGGGCATCTGGCCTGCCCTGGGTCCTTCCAGTCATGAGGACACATGCCTCAAACCTCACTGTGGCCCCTCTGCGTCTTCAAACTGCCCTGCCACATAATATATTCAAACCCCACATGTCTTCCCACAGTGCACCATAAGAGGCCAGCAGAATTGGAACAGCATGTGCTGGGGATGTTTCTGTCAGTGAAACGTGTCTCTGGAAAGCTTATCAGCCTTTGAACATGGCCCCAGGCCCTGGCCCAGCCCTAGCTGGCAAGCTCTGAAGGATGAGCTGGATGAGCTGACATCGTCACTAATATTGTCCAAGCCCATATTTCCACCGTGGCTTCTTAAATATGATGCCCTAAAACAAGATTCCCCAGCCTTCTAGTCCAGACATCGCCTGTGGGGCTGACGGACAGGCTGGCACACACAGTTCTTGGCTGTACAAATTCTGCCTTGGGGTCCTGTGGAGTCCCGGGTCTGTGCGAGACATCTTTTCCCTGTGGGCAATGGCATTCATCTGCCAAAAGTGGCTGCTCCACCTTCTTGACCCAGTTCAACAAACTACAGCTCAGGGAACCCAATCCAGCCCCCTGCCTGTCTTGACAAAGTTTGATTGCAACACAACCTCGCCCATTCATTACATATTGTCTATGGCTGCTTTCACTCTACCATGGCAGAGTGCAGTAGTGTGACAGAGAAATCATACCACCTGCAAAGCCTAAAGCATTTGCTATCTGGCCCTTCCCATAAAAGACTGCCCACCCCTGCCCTACACACTTGTAAATGACCTCACTGTTCCCCAGTCTAGAGATGGGTGTTAGGGAAGAAAGACATTCCCCAAGACATTCCCCCTTGGAATGTCCCACCTCCTGCCCATTCAGTCTGAGACAGCCCAGGAAGACAAGCAAGGGAGGAAAGATCTCCAGGAAAACCACAAGAAAGAGAACCATGTTACAATGGGTCAAAGGCACATACAGAAGGAAGCAAGACTCCTCCTGGGACCACCAGGCCACCCCAGCCTCTGCTTCTCCAGCCTCCTCCTGGGCAAGGTCCTTTCTTCTGCATCCGCTAAGAGCTGGGATTGGTATTGTATTCAAGGAAGACCCAGAGAAATGAAAGGGAGAGGACATCAAGAAGCTCAGGAATGGCCTCATTTCCACATGGAGAGCCACACTGCTGCTGTAAGGAAAGTCCAGCCCAGTCAGCCCACAGGAACTGCCCCAGGCTCATAGCCCTGCAAACTCCCCTTAGCTAGACTGGGGCACAGTCACTGGCTGGCCCAAAAGCTTGGTCCCAGCATGAGATTCGGGGCCACCATACAAGGTTTTTGCTCTCTGTGGTCTTTTCTCACCTCAGATCACTGCTGACACCCTTGACAGGGGTGGGAACCTGTAAACTCGTTCCCCCCAGTGAACCACCTTCTAGGTGACTCTGCAAAGGGATACTTCTATTCTCACCCATCTGCAGGAAAGAAATGTGGATCCTACCCCAAGCATAGAAATGGACAGATGCTTTTCCTTCTCAGTTGACCAGTGTGTAGCCCTGTCCTTAAGGAAAGAAGCTTGCAGAGTTCTAATTCATAAGACTTTCAACATGATAAGTTCCAAGAATAAATCTATCACTTGCCAGCTTTGTGACCTCGAGCAAATTACTGAAATCTTCTGAGCCTTATTTTTCTTTTTTATTTTATTTTATTTTTATTTTTTTGGTTATTTTTTGAGACAGGGTCTCCCTCTGTTGCCCAGGCTGGAGTTCAGTGGCGTGATCATGGCTCATTGCAGCATAGACCTCCTGGGCTCAAGCAGTCCTCCTGCCTCAGCCTCCCAAGTAGCTGGGAGGCACGCACCACCACGCCTGGCTAATTTTTGTATTTTTTTGTAGAGATGGGGTTTTGCCATGTTGCCCAGGTTGGGCTCAAGCGATCCACCTGCCTCAGCCTCTCAAAGGGCTGGGATTACAGGTGTGAACCACCACACCCGGCCCAGTTGTCTTTTTTTAAAATAGGATAATAACCCCAACCTCACATGGTTAAAAGATACATATGAGGCCCTTACTATGGTGACTGGAGCATAGGATGAATGAGGGCTTTGAACAAATGAACAATGATCACACACGCAGCAAAGGAAGTCTCATTCGCTCACAGAACCCCCTGGGAATAGACCTATTTTCTCCCTTTTATCCTATCTCACTCAATTTACCCTCATTTATCTTCATATAAATTTCTTCCCCTTTCTATTCCATTGTCAAGGTAATAAAGAATAAGAAGGCATACTTGTAAATTGAACTTAGATTTACTTATTTTGAAATATAAAAATTGGCAGGACAATCCCATATTCCTTCTTTCTTTCTTACCTCAAACCAAAATCAGCCTTCATCTACAGAGCCAAATTTATATATGCCCCATAAACATATCTGTGTGCACCTGGTTTGCATAAGGAGGCAATGAAATAAAAATGTTTAAATACTGGGACTCAGTAGCTAACCACCAGGTTCAAGCCTTTGCTTTGCCATAAACACTGTGTAAGCTTCAGAGGCATGTGACCTGCATAGGTCTCAGTTTTCCCATCTGCAACAATAAGGGATTTGGACTCGATTCTCTTATGTCTGGCTGTATTATGGGATATATGATATGAGAAAAGGGTTGAGACAGAAGGATCTAAAGGATCTTTTTAGTTGGAGTCAATTCGCCATTGGTGAGTCAAAGCTGGCAGGCTCCCAGACATCAGAAACCAATTTTTAATCTGATTTATTTGTATGTCAGTTCTCCTTAGTGCTCTACCCACTAACCATGTATAATTCCCTACAAATTCACTCTCAGTCATCCTTCCAAAGAAAAGAAAGTTTTAAATAATCTGAAAAAAAAGTCGCTGATTTTCTGAACTAATTCATCCGTGGGCATCAGGTTTCTTTGCAACATACTCCAAGAATTGGGACTCTGAGGGGTAGTCATCTGTCTGCCATGGAGCCAGTCTTACATGTGGCTAATGAATACATGTGTGCGCATTTGGTTTCCATAAGGAAGTAGCAAAATAAATAAGTATTATTCCCACGGCATCCTAAAAGTCATTTATGGAAACTTCCAGAAACCACTGGAGTAGGCAGGGTTAGGCCCCAGTCACCAATCAGTAGGTCCAGGCCAAGAGTACCACTTACTCTTCAGAGCAGTATCAGTCCACAGACTGCCGCCCTGCCCAGTCATCCCTCCACCAGGTCATGGCGGCAGGAGAGCCTTGCCAGAGTGGTGAGCAGCCTCATGGCCTTCCAGGGCTTCTGCTGCCCTCCCCGCTGTATGGCTCATCCTTCCTGCTGTATGGGACAGGCTGGAACCTGAACGCCAGGCTTAGGACTCAAGGCCCCACCCCCTCTAGTCACTGTTTCCAAGACTGCAGCTGGCTCCCTGCTGAGAGGCCAAGGCTAAAACTCCATGACCCTCTCTCCTCTCGGGCCTCCCTGCAGCCCCTGCCTGCTCCCATCAGCCTCCCACACTGCTCAGTGGTGAGCTCTGAATTGCGTAAATGACCTGGTCACTCTGTTTAAAAATTCCTACGGGTCACTTGAAATTCAGTCTACAGCACCATGGCATTCAAAGACTCAGCCAGAGCTTCCCAGCATCATTTCTATGCCATAGATGCCTTCCCTGCCACACACACACACACACACACACAAACACACACACTCATATGCATACAACACACACAGAGTTATAAACATACACTCATACCTGCATAAACACACGCAACACACAAACACAAAACCCACACATTAACATACTAAGTCACAAACTCATACACAATCACACACCCACTCATAAATACATATGACACAAACACGCAGTCACAAACTCATACACAAACACATATACTCTTACACATATGCACAAAACACACAATCACAACACACACATAAACACAGATGTGAAAGAGACATTTGGCAAATGAACTTGAACCTGAACTTGAACCCAAGAAGAGGGATTCCAGCCATCTCACCAGCACATAGAGCCTTTGAATTAACACACAAGTTGGGAAGAAACCAAGAACTAACAATATCCCTTGAGCCTCTGGATCAAGCCACACCTGAAGCTAGACTTACCCCATGGGCATTTCATTATGTAAGCCAATAAACTCCCTTCTTTATTGTGGTTCTTTTATTGAGGTTTAGCCAAGTTGGGTTTTCATCACTTGCCAACTAAAGATCCAGACTGAATAGATACCCAGGAATCAAGCACCTGACATTCGGAAACAACCTCAATTAGTCATACTCTGCCTCCAGGGCTCAGTTGAGTTTCTTTAAAAACTAAGGCTCGGGCCAGGCGCCGTGGCTCATGCCTGTAATCCCAGCACTTTGGGAGCCTGAGGCGGGCAGATCAAGAGGTCAGGAGTTCAAGACCAGCCTGGCCAACATGGTGAAACGCTGTCTGTACTAAAAATACAAAAAATTAGCCGGGCATGGTGGCATGTGCCTGTAGTCCCAGCTACTCAGGAGGCTGAGGCAAGAGAACGGCTTGAACCCGGCAGGCGGAGGTTGCAGTGAGCCGATACGGTGCCACTGCACTCCAGCCTGATGACAGAGCGAGACTCTGTCTCAAAAAAACAAAACAAAACAAAAAACCAGAACTGGATTTCACCTTTTAAGAAAAGGCATTTAGGCCAGGCAAGATGGCTCACGCCTGTAATCCCAACATTTTGGGAGGCAGAGGCGAGTGGATCACCTGAGGTCAGGAGTTCGAGACCAGCCTGGCCAACATGGTGAAACCCTGTCTCTACTAAAAATACAAAATTAGCTGGGTGCGGTGGCGGGCGCCTGTAATCCCAGCTACTTCGGAGGCTGAGGCAGGAGAATCGCTTGAACCCAGGAGGCAAAGGTTGCAGTGAGCCGAGATCACACCATTGCACTCCAGCCTGGGCAACAAGAGTGAAACTCCATCTCAAAAAAAAAAAAAAGAAAAGAAAAGAAATCATTGAACTATACGCTTGAAATGGATGAAGTATATGATATGTAGAATATACCTGAATAAAGCCTCTTTCAGTTCTACAATTCACAAGCCTGTATTTTAAGACCGTTTTCTTTTGGCTTGACTGTCTCCTGCTTTAGTAAGCCAATCAGGTGAACCACATACATCTTCATCTGATGATTGCTGAAGGTTTTACAATAGAGATGCAGAAGCTTCAAATGCAGAGCTAAAACTGTAAATCCCACGAGACCTACCTAGAAAGCTTATTTTAAAAATTGGCAGTCTCCAGTTTTGACCCACCTGCAAGATGTTCATATTTCTGTATATCGGATTCTGATTTGATCAGAATTTCATCCTACTGTCTTCTGTCTTCTTCCAGAATCTCCTGGGGGCTGGGAGTGGGGCAGGGTGGAAAGACAGTGAGACTCAGAACCATTCAAGGCAACCTCAGACAGAGACTCTGTTAGTTTCTGCACTCCCCATCACCAAGCGCATAGTAGGAGCTCAATATGTGCAGGGCTGAACGGAAGCCAGGGCATTTGTGTCTCATTTGGGAAATAGGCATGGCCCAATGCCGAGCACCTCCAAGCGGAGCAGCTGGCTAAACACAGCACCAGTGAGTCAAATTTGCGTTTGCAGGGGGAAACAAACAATTAAAGCAGATCAAAGGCTTGATGTGATAATTAGAAACACGCTCATCGCTGTTCAGAAGCTGCCGAGGCTCTCCACGCTCCAAGATGGAGAAAAAGCAGCAGGCACCGTTTTAAATCCATCCTCACCCTCTACCAGCATCCCTTGGATTTACTTTTATTTTTCTGCTGAGGGGGGTTGACGTTTCTGCTTGCCATATTTGCAACCAAAGGATCGGTCCTCTTTTTTTCTCAGTCTGTTGGCCTCCCTACATCCATTAAGACAACTCAAAGTCCATGTCCTCTGGGAAACTTCTCCTGGTCCCCCACTGCGATGCTCACAGTTAGTTGTTGGAGCACATTCTGCATTCTGCTTTGTTCTCTTAGCTGGGGGTGAGCCTGCCTGCCTCCCAGCCAGACTGTCAGCTCCATGAGGGCAAAATGCAACTCGGCGCATGCTCCTTTGCCTGTGTGCTGTGTGTTCCCCTCTTCATGGGGCCCTCAGCATGCCCTGCACTGCTGTCTTACACCTCCAGCCCCCACTAGCCCCTTGATTCACAGAGGAAAGAGAAACATTTGGTTCTAATATTCCCTCCACCTCTAAATTGTTCACCTGTGCCAGCTCTTGCCTCCTGTTTTGAGTGTGAAAACCCAATAAGGGAGGTAGATGGAGGTGTGGATTCCAGCTTGGCCGGTTTGTGTTTTAAAAGCACACTCCCTGGAGGAGGCAACAAGGGAGGCAGGAGGCCCAGGCAGGGTGACTCAGGCATATTAGTGGGTTGTCCAGAACAAGGTGTGTACCACATAGGAATGCAGGGCAGATGTGAAAGCATCTAGTTTACAGAAAGGGGAAGTGTGGTTAATACAGTAGATGCTGGCCAGGTGCAGTGGCTCACGCCTGTAATCCTAGCACTTTGGGAGGCCAAGGCGGGCAGATCACCTGAAGTCAGGAGTTCGAGACCAGCCTGGCCAACATGGTGAAACCATGTCTGTGCTAAAAATACAAAAATTAGCTGGGTGTGGTGGCGCACGCCTGTAGTACCAGCTACTCAGGAGGCTGAGGCAGGAGAATCACTCGAACCTGGGAGGCAGAGGTTGGAGTGAGCTGAGGTCATGCCGCTGCACTCCAGCCTGGGGGACAGAGCGAGACTCCGTCTCAAAAGAAAAGAAAAAGAAAAAATATAAAATAGACGCTTACAGTAGCATGTGAGCTGTCTGTCCGTCCATCCATCCGTCTATCCATCCATTCAAATGAAGTAGAAAGAATGACCAAATGGATGGATGGATGGATGGATGGATGGACAGACAGCTCATATGCTAGTAGTTTCAGGTCATCTAGGGAAGTGACTGAAGCACTTCAATTTTCCATGCTTTAGTTTTTCATATATTCCAAATATGAGAGAATTGGGATTTGTCCATAAGACAATTCTCAGGCAAACTTGAGAAATAACAAGAGTTTTCTCCCATAGTCTGGCTGTGGTAGAGGTATTTTACAGGTGCCATTTATTTACAAAGTTTTCTTCTAATTGGTGTTAAACACAAAACTCATATTATAGTTCTAAGGGGGAGGATGGAATTTGCATTGACCATCCCAGCAAATGCAATAAAAAAGGCAATATTCTGGTTTTGAAGAGTTCATTTGTGCTGATGGAGTCCCAGATCTGGAGCAAGATGTCCAAGGTCAGAAAAAAATAGAGGATTTGAGGAAACCAAGCCTTAGAGTGGGTGGCTTCAGAAATAGCTAAATTGAGACTGGTACCCCAAGACTCTGATGCCTGACACCTACCTCACCTCTCTCTTTCTCCCTCTCTCTTCCCTCTGCTACAAATACCGAATTTTAGCCACTGATTAACAAATGACTGATGATTTCAAACCGAAGGCAAAGACATTTCAAAAGGAAGCCACACTTTGGAAAAGAGCAAAAATCGAACGAACGCATCCCCTGTCTCTCTGTGGGGCATTCCCTACCTTTCTCTGAGTTATATGTGATTACAAGGGGATTTTAACTCTTTTAGGTTTGGCATCACCAATCTCATTAAAAAACACCCTGCTAGCTTACATAATCTAAATTAATAAAAATCCAAAAATACATTAAAAAAATAAAATTGCATTCTAAAATGGAAGACAGCAAACCACTGCCACAATGGAAATCTCATTTTCAATAATATTTTGTCTACCATTGGAGCAGTGTTGGAAGACATTTGAGGAGCTCAGAAGGTGAATGTATAGCCAAGTTCCACCTTTCCCAAAAGGAAGGCCACGGGGGGCTCATGTAGCTTGGCCTTCAGCTGGAAGCTAACAAAAAATGGGAAAATAAAACACATGACTGCAGTCAGAACAAGAGAGACAATACTGGGTTAAGCAGGCCAGGAAGTTTGCCTATTTCGTAGGGCCCAGTTCATTAAGCGTCCTATTGAAAACCGTGGTGGTTCCAAGTTCTAAATGAAGTGAACTCTCCTGGCAACGAATGATTTGGGTAACTTCAGACTAAACTGCCGTTGTTTTTTCCACAGGGCATCAGAAACAAGACTAAGCCCTGGAAACATCGGCGACAGGGCACAGGGAGTAGATCAGCGTGCCAGGCCCTGGTCACGGGAAATTCATAACAATCCTGGACTCAGGAGATGGCTTCGTCGGGAGGCTGTGGGACTTATACACCATCACCACACTCTCTCCAGCCCCCAACACCCAAATTGCATCTCCTGAAATGCTGTTAGCTCACTACTCACTTTCCTTGTGCTGGACAAATTGTGGCAACGACAACGTGCTGGAAATCACCAATCCCGTCTTCTTTCTGCCCTGCCACCGCTTGTGTACCAGGGGCCCCTTAGTAGCCTGTCGCTGGATAAGTTTGCCAACTTGCAGAAAAATTTCCCATTAAAAAAATTCTACCCCCTCCCTGACTCCCACCTCTCTGCTTTCTGTAGGATCCTGCATACAGCAAAGGCTGGGCTGAGCCAGGATGACAAGCTTCTCAGTTCCAGGAGAGGCCATCTAACTCTCACCCTCCCACCATGCCGCTCCTCTCCTCTGACCCTAGGAAACAGTGGGCATCAGAGGGAGGGCTAGGGTCTTCACTCTCCCTCTCTTCTGGGATGCATGCCTTGTCCCTGGGTCCCATGACACAAATGCTCGTGGCAAAAGTCTCTCCTCATCCATCTTTCCCCACATGGTCAGTCCCTGAAGTAATATGGCCTCTGCATTGGCCCAGTTTTGCCATTAAACTGATCCTCTAGTCCCCAAATCCCAATCCCCACCTCCACTAAGGCCTGGGATCTGTGACCTTCCCACCAGAAAACTTTTTCTTTATTGGTTTCCTTGAAGAATTTTGATTTCAATCCCCAGCACTTGTTAAAAATATAGTCCCAGATGGTTCTGTTGCATAAACCAAGATGGAGACCCCTGAATAGAATCTCCACATCTTCTGTAGTAGCTGTTCTGCGGAAATACTACTCTACATATACTGGGTCAGTTTGACTATGCACTAGACATTAGATGACATTATACAATTGTTGATAAATTCTCTTAGGTGCAATCAAAGTGTTGTGAGAGTTCTGAAAATTTAAATGCACAGAAAGAATAGCTAAATCAGGCTGGGTGCAGTGGCTCACGCCTGTAATCCCAGCACTTTGGGAGGCCAAGGCAGGTGGATCATGAGGTCAGGAGATTGAGACCATCCTGGCTAACATGGTGAAACCCTGTCTCTACTAAAAATACAAAAAAATTAGCCCGGCATGGTGGCGGGAGCCTGTAGTCCCAGCTACTCGGTAGGCTGAGGCAGGAGAATGGCGTGAACCCCGGGAGGTGGAGCTTGCAGTGAGCCAAGATCGCGCCACTGCACTCCAGCCTGGTGACAGAGCAAGACTCCATCTCAAAAAAAAAAAGCTGAATTATATATAGCAAAATGTAAATAATTGATCTAGATGGAGGGTATATAGATGTTTATTGTACTACTATTTCAACTTTCTTCAACGTTTAATCATTGTCATAATGGAAAGCTGAAATAAGAAAGCAGACAACCAATAAAATATTTCATATAGCTACAATTTATGTTAATACGAAAAATTAAAAACTTTATTATATAAAGGTTTACCATGTCGAGGTATGCTAATCATTCAGAAATCTAAGAGAAAATCACTCCAGAAAGTGACAAAGATTTGTGCCCTGCGGTGATAATGCGGGTGTGAAGCTGGGATCAGCCTCATAAGCGACGGGGGTGGGTGTCATTCACACAGACTTTGGGGAGGGCAGTTCAGCAATGTTGATCAAATGCATTTCTCCAGCAATTCCACCGCTAGAAGTTTACCCAAAACAATTAGGAAAACAAAGGGAGTGAGATGCATAAGGATGTTCAACATAGTATAGTTTTTAAAAGAAAAAAACAACCCGTAACCAACCATCTCTCAATAGGGGGCTGATATAGCTACACGGTGGAATAACATTCAGCCATAAAAATTAAGGCATAGATCTCTATATGTGTACTTGGAAAGAAGCCTATAGTTGCAAAAGGCAGGTCAGTTATAGACAGACAGATGGATAAAAATCAAGAAGAAATTATAGTCCTCATGGAGTTCTTTTTTGTTTGGTGTGTTGTTTAGTCTTTAGTCTTTTTATTCCTGGAAAAAATGTAAATGACCATTTATTACTTTTGTAATTAGAAAAAAAAAAAACTCTAGCCATTTCCATTTGGGAATTCAAAGGACACAACCCCTTCCACCCAGAGTGAATCAATGTGGCACAGCATGTGTCATGTGGCCCCGCCTGTCCCCAGGGAGAGGACAGACAGCTTTGACAGAGTCCCCTTCCTGCTTAGCCGTGGCTGATGGAACACATCCACCAGGACGCCTTCCAGGGGCTGATGAGTTAACCACGTGTGCAGTCCGCGGCTTCTCAGAAAGAAGAGTACACACTGTTATGATCTTTCTCTCCAGGCATGCCAGCCTGCATTTCATAGTTTGATTGAAATTGTGCCATCCAGTCTGTCTCTTCACAAACAAATGGAATATTCTGAGCTGCCAGCATTTGGAGGCGCACAGCTTGCATCTTTTTATGAAGAAAAATAAACACTGTGTATCGTAACAACCAAGTCATGATGGATAAAACATGCCTGCGATCGAGAACCACTTGCACGGCCCACGCCACAGACTCGAGGCAGGTGGGGAACGGCTGGACAGTGATGGAGAACAGGCTGCGGGCGGCTGGCCGAGAGAGATGAGTGGGAGCCGCGTGTGGACGTGCCATCAAGGAGAACTCTCTTTTCTGGTTGCATCCCCGCCATTCCTGAAGAACACAGGCACGTGTTTACTCCATTGGTGACAATTAGTGGTGGCGTCCGGTTCCCTTTGTGCTTCCAGTCATTACTCAAACGCTTCAGACTTGTCCCATCTCCTGGACATCCTTAGGTTGTTTTGTGGACTAGAAAGAATTTCAAACCACTCACATGTGATTTGCCAACTCATTCCTTTGGACAACTGCTTTTCATAGCCCCAAAGTCCTGGAGCAGTGGTGCTCAGGGTGTGGTCCCTGGGAGCACCAGCATCAGCATCAGCATCAGTCAGGGAACTTGGGAAAAATGAAAATGCTTAGGCCCAGCCCCAGAGCTGCTAAAAGGGGATGGGCAAAGGACAAAGGGCAAAGAGCTCACGTCAAGTGAATTTACACCCATTTACACACTTTCTAGAAGTTTCATCCAGTGAGGTCTACTTAGGTCTCTTTGGCCGGAACGGTGTCATATGGCCGCTACTCAACTGCAAGGAAGACTAGGGAACAGAGCTTTTGAGTTGGGCCCGTTAGCATCCCACCAGCCCTCTGGACACACACACACGCACACACGCACACTCACGTGCGCACACACATGCACACGCGCGCGCGCGCCCACACACACACCCATTAACCATGCTTCTGTCAGCAAGAAAGGAAGGCAGGCTGTTGAGTAGGGAAGTGGGAGTGCCTGCCGGCGTTCTCGTCTGTCCCTACTTCATCCTTCGTCTCTCACTGTCTTACAGCAAAGGACTACAGCAAAGGCGCGTTCAGCGCCTGCGCGGCCAGGCCCGGGGTGCTGGGTTGCGGCTTCCCGCGGGTAAACCCTGTCGGTACCCGATCCCCGTCCGCGGAAGGCCAGGAGAAGGCGGTTCCCCTTCTCGCGTCCTCTCCCTTCCCGCATCTGTGGATAAGTCTTCCCGCATCGGCCTCTCTCTGCTGACCTTAGAAAGACGTCCCTACGCCGCGGCGAGCTTCCTTTGCCCCTAAAAGCACTCCCTTCCTGTGTGCAGGAAACCGCCCCCGACTCCGCGCGATCGCCCTGTGCGCGCAGGAGTGACAGGCGCCCCAGCTCGCGCTCTCCAGCCCGCCAGGGCCCGGCTTTGGCAGACCCGAGGCTCCTCACCCGCCCTGAGGGACGGGTTGTACTTACTGAGAATTGATGCTTAGTAAGCTTAAAAGCCCCAGAAAGGAAGTCTGTACAAATCCTTCGTGATCCAGTCAATTGTCGCTGCATAACAAACCACCCCAGAACCGGTAACTTGAAACAATCACTTATTCTCTCATATATGGTTCAGGGGTTTTCTGGCTTTAGCTGGAGGTTCTCACGGGGTCTCCCACGAGGTTGCGGTGGTCAGATGGGGTGCATCGTCTGAAGGCTCGGGTGCCTCGACGTGCCAGATGGCTCCCACCCAGGGCAGGTACGGGTGCTGGCTGGCAGCTGAAATCTCCAGGGCTGGAGACTGAAGTGTCCGTTTGCACATGGCTTCTCCACGTGGCTTGGGGTTTTCACAGCATGGTGGCTGGGTCATGAGAGAGAAGGTACCAAGAGGCCCACACTGAAGCTGGAGGGCTGCTTATGAGCTTGCCTCAGCAAAAGTCCCAGCCACATTGTATGGGTTAAGCAAGTTACTTAGGCTAGCCCAGTTTCAGGAGGAGTGGAATTAGATGCCACTCGTCAATGGGAATTTGTGGCTATCTTCGATCTACCACACTTTGTTTCATAAATAAGGAAACTGAGACCCAGGAAGGTCTTATCCATAGTCATTCACGCTGTTAATGGCAGATTCTGGACTGATACCTACACCCCACCCACCCCTACCCCAGCCCCACAATCTTCATCATTGTTGATAAAGGTGTAAAGTAGTTTTTTGCTGATAAACACAAATATTATTATAATTAGAAGGGGGAAAACCCTCCTTCAGGTCGAAATTCCAGGCTTTGTTTTAGGGACTACTCAGCGAATATAGCATTTTTCACAAAACTTCATAAGATCCCTCCCTATTTCAAATATGATAGGGATATGTGGCTATCTGTATAGATACAAAATTCATTAATAACAAATAAAAGCAGCCATAACCTCCCGTGGCCACTCAACTCAAAACTAGACCCTGGGGAAATTCTCAAATTATCTGTGACAAGTATTTGCCGAGCCTCCGTATTTTGAGTATTTTATCAAATACACCATAAGGAAGGTCTCCCCCTGTGGAAGTTTGTACTTTAAGGCCAGAAACAGAATAGAATGGGTAGTGCTGTCTTAGAAAGCCAACTACCCCAAAAGATGCCCTCACCACATCCTTCCCGGATACTCCACTATCAACCCAAAACAATAGAATTTCTGCCACAGTGTCTTCCTCATCATCTGTGTGGCAGAGACTTTAAGATATCCGAAAATCTATCCTCCGATTTTTCCCACAAGTTTCATCTGGCCATATGGCTGTTTGCATGAGAACTCTAATTCCCAGCTGCTCATGCACCACGTTCAGACCAATAGAAGATGTACTGAGGTAGGTGTGTGCAATGTCTGGAACCAGGACCTCAAAGGGAAGGAGTGCAGCCTCCACCTCTCTTCTGCCTTTTCTGCTGGCTGAAATGCCAATGTTCCAGTCAGAGGTAGAACAGTCCTCTGACCCACAAGATGGAAGCCTGCTGTAAATGAGTGTGACAGTCACTGCTGCTGCTTGCCATATTCAGTTCTCACTACTCTGTGGGAACACCTGTAGGAAGGTTTCTGGCCACTGAGTTGCATGTATCACTTCCAGGCTGAACATTCTATTGCTGATGTAAGGCGTTTGCTGTGGCTGCCAAAAATGTTACAGATAGTGGCAGTTCCTTCAGCATGACTCTCGGAAAAGGACAACGCCTCTTTGTTGATCTGCAATAGACAGCTAGCACAAGGGAGAAATAAAACCTTGTTGTTTTCAGCCACTTAGATGTTTAGGATTGTTTGTTTCTGCAGCATAGCCTAGGTTTTCCTGACTAACACACCAAGTAGCAAGATAGAAGGGTCTTGGGTCCCTAAAATCATAGCACCACGATCACTTCTGCACTGGTGGTTCTTTAGCGACCAAACTATCTCCTTGCCAATATAATCATCTTTAAGGGATCAAATTTGGAAGTTGTTTTGGCTCCTGGTGATTAAAAGGGCACCAGAAACCTGAACTTTGAGTGCTGAGCATAGTTGAACGTGCAAGTTTGAAGAAATAGAGTTTAATCTCACAAAGGAAACTCTGAAAGCCAGTGTCAAACCCACACTCCACCCAGCATGGTAAGGGAGCTGGGGTCTTTATTCATCAAATCCTGAGAGTCGTTGGTTGAGTGTGGCTCCTAATTTTTTAGCATTTCCAGCCTGATGTGTTGGCAGCAAAGAAAGTCAGTTTGGAAGACAGAGAAAGCCTTCAGGTGAAGCAATGTAAGTGCTGGCAGTGTTGAAAGTTGGCCTGTGTGCATTGAGGAGGTAAGAGCAAGAAGATATGGACAAGGCACCACCAGCAGGTGCCATGTTCTTCTGGTTTCTCCACCCTATCCTGAGCAGGAGCCTCTGTGTGCAGGTGCTGACAGGAAGAGCATCTACAATCCAGCAAGCACAGCCACATCTGAGTAAAAGCCCAGCACAGCCCAGACCCTGCTCCCCCTCTCTAGCCTTCTTGTTTATCCCTTACATATTCTGCAGTAACCAGACTGAACATCTGTAGCTCATCCAATATTTGTGTCTGTCACTCTCTAGCCTTTTGCATATTCTGTTCCTACTGTTCAGAAGTCCCTTCTCTGGCTACAGAGGCTGAAATTCAGACATAACTTCCCCGAGAAAGACTTCCCTAGCCACTCAAGTCCAAGTGAGATGCCCATCCTCTGAGCTCCCTTTGCCCAGGTCTCCCAGTGTCCACCCCAGCTTATTTGTCCCCTTGCCCCAAACCAGTAACCCCAGACAAAATCCTGACTAGCAGATGAAGCAAGTAGGTCTAAATACTAACACTGCAGTAGGCAAGAATCTCATTTTTGCAAGAGGTGGACACTCCTCCCATGCCCACACAGCACCTTCTGTGAAATAACTGTCCCCAAGCACCTTGCTTACTGGATTGGCCATTTTTGAGACTCTTTCAAAAAAAAGAAGTCCCAGGGTGGTAGTTGCTACATGAATCCTGAGCAGAAGACAGCAGCAAGCTGGTCAATCTACAGATTTTGTATAATGATAGAGAAATTACCATCCACCCCTTCACACCTACCCCAACCCAAAGCTGACCCAATACTCCCTCTGACTGGAATAGGAAACTGTGGCTTCCTGCACCATGTTCTAGAAACAGTGTCTCGTCTCTCCCACTCAGTGCCTCCTCCCTTCCTTCTGTCCTGGGAACTTCCTGGGAAAGCATCATTTTCCCCCTAAAATGATAATCAACTGTCTCCAGCCTCCTTATCATAAACAAATAAAGAAGAAACACAGATAAAGGAGCAAACATGAAATAAGATGTTAAAGAATACAATTCTCACCAAGAGCCCAATGGACTCCCTAGAGCTTCCTAGGTTGCAGTGGTTTGAATGATGGCGTCCACTCCAAAATTCCAATTGAAACTTAATCTCCAGTTTAATGGTATATTAAATTATGAGGGCTCTGCCCTCATGAATGGAATTAGCACCCTTATAAAACAGCTTGAGGGAGCCCTCTCTTGCCCTTCTGTCCCTTCTGCTGTGTGAGGACACAGCGTTTGTTGCCTCCAGAGGATGCAGCAATGGGATGCCATCTTCGATGCAGAGCACAGCCCTCACCAGAAACCCAACATGCCGAACTTGATTTTGGACTTCCCAGCCTCCAGAACCATAAGAAATAAATTTCTATTGTTTATAAATTACCCATTCTGTGGTATTTTGTTATAGCAGCACAAACAAAGATATCTTTTGTCTGAAAACCTTAATGCCAAAAGCAGGCCTGGGTTATTCTGGGAATATTGGCCAAAGAAGGTTGGACCTGTCTCTAAGAGACTATTTACAACCCCAAATGCAAAACCCAATCCCCAGTGTCCCCTGCCAGTGCATGGACTACATCAGGGTCTCACTCATCTGCAAGTAGCACCACCATTTTCTGAAGAGAAAGAACTCCCATTCCCAAAAGGAACAGAAAAAAAAATCACATCTATACTCTTTCTGCTTCCTGTGACTTTCTTTCTTCTTTGTTCTTTTCCTTACTTGAAAGCAGTAGGGCAGAATTCGTTTCGGGGAATCCTTGTAACATTTCTTCCCTAGTAAAAAATAGGGAAAAATAAAATATGGTCATAAAAAAACAAAGTCAAAGGAAAGGAGAGAAGGGAATTAATAATATTTGTTTAACACTTAGTATATGTGCAGTATTGTAATAGCTGTTTTCAGTCGTTATCTTATCGGTACCCACAATCTTCTGAGGTAGGTATGACCCTACTTTACAGATGAGACGAATGACAATCAGAGAGGTTCAGAAATTTGTCCAAGATCCACAGCAGAGGTGGAAAACTCTAATATGATCACTCTTCTTTTTTATCTCTTTAACATGGCCAGCCATCTGCTCTCTCCAATGCCAAGTCCATCTGCTGTCAGAAGGCCTCAGCTCCCCTACCACAAGTTCACCCAGGTTGATCCAGGCACCTAGTTTGCAGAAGCTTTCATGTCTGTTTGACAAAACACAGGAAAGAAAGGCACTCTAGGCACAGTGTGAGCTACAGAGCTTTCTGGAACAAAGGGTTTTAAACTCACCTTTTTTGAATGATCTCAATTCTGAGAGAAACAAATAAAAACAAGAATTTTTCAGCTGTGGCCTGTTGGAATAGCTGGGCACTTTTCTCGGTATGTGACATCATTTTCCTTCCAGACTTCCATGATAAAAATAGCCTGGCAGACCCTTTGAACCATTGTCTTCCTGAAACACAATGTGGATTGTGTGTGTGTTTACCACTTTGAAGAAACACTTTGTGACATGAGCCATGCTGACAAGCTGTTCCAGGGGCCTGACTGACACACAGCAGGATCTGTACACTTGTTAGGCTTACACTGAGAAGACACACACACACAACACACACACACGCTGCTCTTATGTGGTCCAGCCATCCCACACTCAGCATGAGGCCCCCATTCTCTCTCTCCTAGGCAGGTAGATCAGGAAGATGCCTATCAGAATTGTAAGAAACTGCCATCTTAAATTTTCTAACTGCTTTCCTATCTGGGTGGACTTAGTACATCCCGTCTGTGGACTCTGTCACTCAGGTGATCTCTCTGGGCTCTGGAAAGGTGAGGTGAGTAGGCCTCCTCTGTCCTGGGGCCTTGACAAGGGCTCCCCCTTATAATAGCACTTTAGATGGAGAGCTGGTTGCTGGAGAGGAAGTGAGGACACTTGCTGTGCAGCGTATTTTGGGAGCGCAGGGAAAGGAAACAGACCTATGTCTGCGAAACTCACAGTATTAGAGCCTCTCGGTTAGACTGAAACATTCTGGCCAAGACCAGCTGCTCCACCCCTCCCCCAAAATCTTCAGCTCAACAGTCACCAGGGCATGAAGCCACTTGACTAAGTCTCATAGTCACCTGTCAGCGGCCCCCAGCAAGGGCTCCACACCCAAGCCCTTCTCATATCTGGATGTCCATGGCTACCCCGTATCCACAGGAGAGATGGCAGGACAAAAAGGGAGGAGTCATGACTGGCCCTCCCACCAGAGCAGCAGCAGAGTGGCCTAAAGGTCTCCAACAAAAGTGAATCTAAGTGTTCAAGGTGTGTACCCTGTGGGTGGCAGTCGCTCCTGCACTCCCCATCAGAATCCTTGGTCAGACCCAATGTACCAGCTAGTTCAACTTTCTCTAAGCGTCATCAGGCCCATGACCAGCAGGAAGTGGTGACCAGCAGATGAACCTACCCTTAGTCTAGTGCAAGGGCAAGTGGACACCCCAGCCAGGGGAGTGTAGCCCCACCACCACCCCTATCTTTATGCACAGGCAGGCCCCAGGGCCATCAATGAAGAGGCAGCATGGCTGCAGACCACCACCAGCCTGCGGTCTCCTCCTGTGCCACCTCCAGCCCCCACTTCTCCCAACGATCCCTGGAGAGGAAGAGGAGCCCCAGGTTTGAAGTGACTTTAAGGAGTATCTGTCTGCTGCAATCTCTGCAATCTCTGCCTGCAGTCTTGCATAGATGGCGAACTCACTCTTCCTCGGTCAGCTTATTCCACCTCCAGCCATTTCCTTACTTCAACCTCATACTTCACCCAGGACCTCCAGGGCCATGTGGAGCCAGTGCAATCCTTTGAACACCTGGACCTACCAATCGCGCTGCTCTCAACTCTATGATATGAGCATGAAACAGTTTTCTTTTTCTCCAGTGATTTTCCTCAGTCCTACCTCGTCAGCTCTCCCATTTCCTTCTCTTCATGACATTTTGCAGATTTAAGCTCAAATTCTGTTTAAGCCTCATCTTCTTCCTTCCTCTAATACTTGCTTCAGAGAGGCCCTGAATGTGTACGGGGAGAGGGTCATGGTCTATCTCTGAGTCCTTCTTCTTCAAGGCAGCACTCTTCAGTATATGTCAGGGTGAGGGACTGAGAGAGGAAAACCAACCACTGTTTCTTTAGTCGCTTGGGTCCCAACACAGTCCTCTCCCTGTTGGTTGCCTCTGCTTCCCAGGCTAAGAGCTGGGGACTAGATTTGGCCCAGCTGCAAACCTCCCTATTGGTTGGCACAGCTGTTGGCACCTCCTGGGACAGGTGTTTCAAGAGCTGTGTGTCTGAGTCTCAGAAGACCCTGCAGAGCCCTTTGGATGGCACAATTCCTTGCAGTCTCTCTAGTGCCCTCGGCTGGAGTCACCTTCATGCATCCCATGGCCTTGCAGGAGCATTGGCCCATCCATTGGGCAGTAACTCAAGTGGGACACTGGAGAACCATCTCAATCCCAGCTGCCTTCCACAGGATGCCCTCCCTGGGCCCAGGGAAACCCTTGCATTCCTGCCTGCCTCACCTTTCCTTTAGGACCCATCGGCTCAGGGCATTTTGATCATCAGTAATCCCATATCCACTAAAGGTGCAGGTGAGAACACAATCAGTAAAAACAGCCTGAAAATTCCACCTTTCTGACATTCAAAAGTGAAGATGGACAAAATCACGCCAACAAAATGGCACCTTGTAGTGGATTCAAAACTGTAGGAAAAGGAGAATATGTGGCGGGGAGTGCTATGAAGTGAGAACATCCACATATTGTGAATAGATCCATGCAAATATGGGCACCAAAACTGGCTGAGCTATGTGGTCCCCCTTGGGTCGGGCAACTTCCCAGACCACCTGGCAGTCATCAAGGACAGCACTGGGCTGCTTAACAATCTCATTTTATTATACTTTATCTCTTTTTCTCCAAAACTGAAACCAAACTATCACTCTACACTGAATATTAGCCACATGGAAAGCCTTAAAATTCAACCCATTCTCAATAATTTGACTTTTTTAAATGGGGAAGGTATATTGTTCTCATTTTCCTATTCTCATACTCAATGGGGAATTGAAACAAACTTTCCATACACTTGCAAAAAAATATATAAAAAGTATCACCTGAAGCTGAAGCCAAACATCAAATATTTAACTCAAGCAATACGAAAGGTGGTCAGTTTTGCTCATGAAAGCAGTCACGTCATAGTTTCATAAGCGACATGTAGAACTCATTGCACGATAGCATGGCGACTGGTATTTGGTTGTTTTCTCTTCTCTTCTTTTTCGTCCAGTTCCTCTCCACTGTATTTGTGTTCTTTTGAGCCCTAAAAATGCCTATAAGTTTAGCAGATTTAGCAAATTTAGCACCATAAATGTACTATCTCAGTTTCTTTAAGTCAGACGTCTGAGCATAGCATGGCTCTGCTGGTTCTCTGTGTGGTCTCATAAGGCTAGAGTCAAGGTGGCAGCGCTGCACCCCTTTCTGGGGGCTCTGGGGATGAACTGACTTCCAAGTTCATTCAAGTTGTTGGCAGAATTCCCTTCCACGTAGGACTGAAGTCCCATTTCCTTGCTGGCTGTTGGCCAGGGTCATTCTCAGCTTCTAATCGCTTTCTGTGGCTTGGGGACTCTTCTTCCATCTGCAAATCTTTCTGGCTGAGTCTTCCACATTGAAGGGTCCCTGTGAGTACATTGGGCCCACCCAGATAATCCAGGGCAATTTATTCTAAGGTCATCTGATTAGTAACCTTAATTCTGGCTGTAAAACCCCTTCACAGCAGTACCCAGGTTAGTGTTTGATGGAATCACCCAGGACAGCAATCCTGAGGGACATCTTTAATTTTTTTCTTTTTATTGATATATAATAGATGTATGTATTTTGGGACATATTCATATAATGTGCAAAGATCAAATCAGGGTAATTAGGGTAACCATCACCTGAAATATTTATCTTTTCTTTATGCTAAGAACATTCAAATTATTGTCTACTAGTTATTTTGAAATGTACAATATATTAGTGTTAACTATAGTCACCCTACTGATCTATCGAACATCAGGTCTTACTTCTTCTATCTAACTGTATATTTGTGCTTATTAATCAACGCCTCTTCATCTCTTTCTACCCCCTGCCCTTCCCTGCCTCTGGTACTGGGGGACATCTTCAGAGCTCTGCCTACCACAAACTCCTTTCCCTCCCATTTACTAACTTATTTTTTAGTTTAATTTTCTTCTTTGCATAGATAAAGACCCAAGCAATTTTAGCACGGATATCCACTCTTCTGTTCTGATTTGAGGGGTATCTACATGGTAGCATCTCTGCCATTCAAAAAGCACTGGATTTGCAATCCAACGGCATGGGCTTGAGCCTTGGCTCAGGCAAATACATGAATGACCTGCATGCACATCTCTTATATCTGACAGAGGCTCAGTTTCCTCAGTTGTGAAATAGGGATGATGCTACATCTCTTAGAGAAGTGTATAGCAATTGAACGAAGTGATATATTTGGAAGCTCTTTGGAACTCTAAACTGCTTTGCACATGTGTGCACATTCAGACATGCACACAAAAACTAGGTTCAGTGTAAACATCACTCCTCCTGTGAAGTCTTCTCCAACTCCTCAAGGCAGGGCTGGATGTCCCCTCTCAGCTCTGAGCCTCCAGAGCCCAGAGATGCATGCCTCTAAGACAGCACTTGTCTAATTCTACCATAATTATTTATTTCTCCCATTAGACTCATTTCCCCTCCAGGGCAGGGGTCATGTCTTATTCACTGACATCTCTGCAGCACTGAGCGCAGTTTCTGATGTGGAATTGGCACACAGTACATGCTGCTGAAAAAGACAGCAGCCCCTCCCCTCGGTGTCCCAATGCCAGCCTCTGACAGGGTGCTGGGCCCCTACCAAATATCAAAGGCCAAGGACACGGGCTTTGAAGCAGCCCAAAAGAAACCAGAATCTTCTCTGGGAGGTGAAGAAAACTAATGATTAGTATTCCTAGGACTCCCTTTACTGATCAGCAACACACATCCCACCTACATCTCTTTTTTTAATTTATTTTTAACCTTCCTACTACCTGCTACACAATGTGTCCCACCTCAGTTGAAGGTTGTGCTTTCAAGTCCCCAAAATTGAGCACAAAGATTGATTTCTCTTTATTTCTTCTGCCTCCATACACAAATCATCAAGTCTTGTTTCCAGCTCCGAAAGATTACTCAAATCCCAAACTTAGGAAATTCCAATCCTTTATCAAGACTGCATAACCTTTTCCTCAGAGATTGATGTGGTTTTTATTATACTGGTCAGCAAACAAATTGGCTCTCTGTTTGAAAAGAAGACACTATTCTTATATTCCCAAAGCTGTTTGCTTGAGAAAATAGTCCAGAACAGAAGCTGCAAGTGCCTCTGCTTACATGATATGCAGGAGCAGAAAAGACACATGGAAGATGTCTCCCAATGCTACTTTGAACAGTGTGAAAATTAAGGAAAAAGTAAATCAATGTAAGTATTAGGGTGCATTAGGCTGCAGGTAACAGAAATCCCCACTAACAGTAGCCTAAACAATAAAGTACAGAATAGGAAGTCCAGAGCTGGTTTGGTAACAATGCAATGGCAACAAGGACTCAGGCTATTTCTGTTCCACCATTCTCAACTTGCTTCCTGTTGGTTCTCGTTCTCAAGATGGATGCTGCAACTCCAGGCATCACAGCCACTTTCAAAGGAAGGAAGCAATAGCATTGCCAGGTGCTGAAAAGGTGCCCTTTTAGTGAGTCTTTTTCTTTTTATCAGGAAGAAATATTTCCCAGAAGCTCTGTGGAAACCTTCCCTGTATGGCCCATTGGCCAGAACTTGGTCCCTTGGTTACTTCTATCTGTAAGGAAGGCTGGGGAAGTATTTGGTAAAGGGGAATAGGAGGCAGTGATTGGTTTGGATCAATTACGATCTCTCCTAAGATTTATTGCCACCCTGAATAGAACCAGAATTCTGTAAGGAGAGCAGAGAATGTTTGCTGCTCCACCATCTAAGTGCTATGCTGTGCAAGGATAGTGTCTCACACTAATAAGTGAAACTCAAACTTCTTTCAAAGAGAAAGGCAAAGTCTTGTAAAGAACTTCCAATATCAAATACACAGAAGCAGGGCTTCTCCACCTCAATATCAAATACACAGAAGCAGGGCTTCTCCACCTCAGCCAGGAGTGAACATTTGTGTCTCTATCCACTTAGCCTCCACTCAACAAACCTCATCAGCACACACACACACACACACACACATACACTCACATATACACACACACTCATACACACACTCACACACATGCACACACTCATACACACACATGCACACATAAATACACTCACACATGCACATACTCATACACATACAATCACACACACACTACACATCCACACACTCATACACATAGACATACTCATACACATACACACACACACGCAGTCATACACACATACATTCACACATGTACACACACATACATACATTCACACATGTGCACACACATGCATATACACACCACACACACAAACACATATACACTGTCACACATACGAATATTCACACATACACTCACACATGCACACATACACACATAAGCGCGCACACATATACACACACACAGATACAGACACACAAAAACTCATGTACAAAACAGGAGATAAGCTAAAATCTTTGAGATCAGAAAAAAAAGACCATTTGCTTAAATAACTGGTGAATAAGGAAATTCTTTTAATAGGCAATTTTTCTCAAGGAATGTGGCCAAATAGCAGGAATACACATGGCCCTAGAGATGCAGTGAGGTGGTCTGGAGCAAGAAATTCGTCCTAGTGGGGGCAAGTTGTGCTTGTCTTTAGGTGTTTTAGACTCAGGTTGTAGACAGCCCAGCTGAAGTCCCTGCCTTCCTCCTAGCCCCCCTACTCACAGGACCAGATCTTTCTATGACCCCACTCAGGATTCAGCCAACATCCATGGATGGAAGCTGAAGATTCTGAGGATATGAGAGAATATTGGGGGTCTGGAGTTCTGCACTCTGGCTAAGGGATGGCCTGGGACCAGCACAGGAGAGTAGGGGCGCCGGGCAGGACAGACACAGAGAATGAGGCCACTTCCTTGTGGACTGCCGTAAGAAGGCCACACAGGAAAGTCTTGCCCCTTGAGCAGGCTCAGGAAGTGGGTGAGGCAAGCCACGGGCTCAGTTCCTATTTTTCTCATCTCCCTTTGAATCCAGATCTACAGGCCATGAGCACACTTTTCTGAACCCCTTGGTGAAGAAGCTCTCACATGTCAGCAGAACCCAGGTGCGCTCCCATTGATGCACGATGAACCAGGAGGAGGCCCAGCAGGTGCTGACCCAACTCGAGGCGGCCAGAGGCCAAGTCCCCCAACTGTCCTCTTGGAGGGACAAAAAGGAGGCACCCTGCCTCACAGATGTCCCAAAGGTGAGCAGGATGTGGACACTGGCCTGAAAAGAAAATGGTAGATTGTTAAGATACAAACCATGGGAGCCCCTAGAACCTGACCTATCCTGCCTCTCTCCTTCCCTCCTCAAACAGACGTAAGGCCTCATTGGTCCCATCTAATCAATCCATGTATGTTGATCCAACATTTCCTTTCCCATCCCGCTAGGAGGCTTCTAGAACTTTGGTTTGGTTAAGAGAGAGAGTGAGCAAAGTTTAATGTGAGATTAATAATAGTAACAATTATTATAATTATCAGCCAAAGTCCTGCTTAGCACACTTTACATACTTCATACTTCAATGAATCCTCACTTCTACATAAGGAGATGGGTGCTCCAGTTTTCTGCCAGGGCAGGAATCAGTCAGCTGCTGCCTGGACAAAGCTTTGTGACAAACCACACCAAAACTCCTTGGCTCTCAGCGAACACTTATGCTCATGTTCACAGGTCTGCAGGTCGACTCTGGTCCAACAGATCTAGCCTGGCCTCAGCTAGAGCTGAATGTCTCTGCCAGACTGACTCTCCTTGGGAAGGAACTACTCAGCAAATTCATTAATTGGGAATTGGTTTGCAGTTCTGTTGAGAAAGAAAATTGTCAATGTATAGAATCTAACTACCTTCCAAAAACTGTGATTCTGTGACAATATTGATCCAGCCTAGAATCCTTAGTTGAAATTTCAAGATTATCATTTGCACACGTTTGTTAAATTCAAGCATGTGATGTCTTAGAAGCAGTGGTAACCTTAGTTTGCCAAATGATTATAGCTGTCTGCCTTCCTCTGGGCTTTGGGAACAGGCTGCCACGGGCTCTGGCCCTGCAAGAGAATGGTCCTGTTTCCGCGAGCTCCTGGTGGGTGTGTTGCCCAAGGACAGCTATCAGACAGAGGGAGATGGGGGTCACATATGAACTCATCCCCAAGGAGGGGAGTTGAGGGGCAAACCCAAGAAACCCAGCTGGTTGTTGAATCAGAAGTGAAATCAGAGGTTTCTACCATGCCAATCCATTCCCTGTCTTTCTACAACATAAATGTAATCCTGTTACTTAACTTGCTTAAGACCCATCCACAGCCCCCAACTGACCTAGGGACACAACACCATAGCGTGGCTTCCAAGTCCTTTCATGAAGGGACCCCATTTACCTCTCCTCGCCTACCAGCCTCCACCCTCTGCTCAACTTGTTCTCTTTGCCTGGAATCCCTGCCTTCTTATACTCTCTCTCTGCCCCCATCTCCCCGCCTGCCACCCTTTCCCTATGCGTTATAATCCCCACCTTCTTTAAGATCCAGTCCAGCCTCCCAGCATCACGACACCTTTCCCACAGGCCTATTTCGGGACTCGTCATTCCTTTGTCCCCACCTTGGCACTTTGTCCCTCCTGGCACATCATGTTCTGTCTTGCATCATTGTTTATGGAAACCAGGCCTATCTCCCCCATGGGACTCTGAATTCCTTGAGGATAAGGGCCACATCTTACTCACTCTTGTATTCCTTTCCCCTTCTCTGCTGGCTTGCACCCAGGCTAAGGGCAGCTGGTGTTTCTACTCCAAGAACTAAACAATCAAATCATTTAGGCAACAGGAAAGAAAAACTTTCTATTTTTTTTTTTGATAGACTTACAAACAATAGAAAGTGCAACTTCTAAACAAAGGACAGGAACATTGAACATAAAATTTTGAGGGCAAAATGTCAATCCTGAGGTACTATGCTACAATTCTGCAAAATAATCAAAATCTTAATCAGTATTTGAGCAATGACCTGACATTTTGTGCCTTTCAAAATACAAAATGTACCAAGATAACCACAGACCAGCTATCAGACAACTCGTGTCACTGCAAAGTCCATTACCAAATCCCATTTGCTCCAATTTCTCATTTTGCATGAGCTATCATCTTGCCGCTCTCCTGTGCCACCACTTAAGAGCCTCATTATTAGGCATGGGGAGTACACATTTGGATGGGCAGAGTGTTTGCAATTATATTTTAAGGTGCTTCCCAAAGCTATAAAGTCAGAGCTCTAAATGGCATGATGGACAATGTAATTGTCAACAGACTACGAAACGAGTCTGAAATTAGAGTCAGCACTGCTCAGCCTAGAAGGATGTGCCCACGGAGCAGACACATCCAAAAGGTCTGATGGAGGGTTCGAGGAGCAGGGTCAGAAAGCTGAGTGGCCTCGAGCAAGTCACGTAACCTCCTTGGACTGAATTTCTTCATCTAACAAAGACAGTGGGACTTGATGACCTCCGAGGGTCCTTTCAGCACTGAAAGTTTCTAGGGAGGGACAGGAAAATTCTACATTTGTTTGTTTGTTTGTTTTTTAGCGATGGAGTCTGCCTCTGTCACCCAGGCTGGAGTGCAGTGGTGCGATCTCGGCTCACTGCAAACTTCACTTTTCGGGTTCAAGTGATTCTTCTGCGTGAGCCTCCCAAGCTGGGATTATAGACAACCACCACCACACCTGGCTAATTTTTGTATTTTTTTTAGTAGAGATGGAGTTTCACCGTGTTGGCCAGGCTGGTCTCGAACTCTTGACCTCAGGTAATCCACCTGCCTCAGCACCTCAAAATACCGGGATTACAGGCGTGAACCATGGCGCCCAGCCAAAAATATTAAGTAGAATAAACGAGACAGCTAAATGGGCCACCAGCCACAGAGACACACTATTTATTGAGCTGTTATTTTGTGCTGAGCTTTGTGCCTGACATCCTACAATTGTAATGAAATCCACACACAATACAAAAACAGCACCATTATTGCCCCTTTACAGGTGTGGAAATTCAGGCACAGGGAGATGCCGTGTCTTGCCCAAGGTCACCCAGAGGGCTAAGTAACAGGGGAGTGGGAGATGAACTCAGGTCTACTAAATCCAACACCCAAGTTCTTTCAACTAAAGCACAACTCCCTTTTTTTGTTTTGTGTTGTTTCGTAAGGCACTGAAGTGTTCATTATGCAAAAGTCTCACATATTGCACTCGTGTTACAACATTGTTGCAACTTTTCCTTTTCAAAAGGCTGCTCCTATAGGTTCCACTTACACAACAACCTGACTTTCCAAGGCCACACCAGGCCCTGTGCCCCTCTTGGTGATCTCCCTGATGAAGGGACACACTCATTTTCTCAAGCATATTATGACCCAGTTTCACCAGTGAAGATCACCAAGTGAGGACATGGGACTGATAAAGCCTCAAAGGCTGAATGAGTCAGGTCCAAGGGTCTGGTGAGGTGGCCCTTCTGGTGGCTCATTGACTAAAATGTCTATGCTTTCAATGAAGTTTTAGGGACACTGTTGATCGAAAATGAAGGAGTAATTCCTAGGTAATATTCATCAAGATACGGTAGAACATCTCTTGCTTTCCTTCCTCTCCTTGTTATAAGCGCACATTGTGGGAATAGAACAGATTAAACTCCTGAGTTGTACCATTTTCCTGCAGCCAATAGGTTGCTGCTATTCACTGGGGTCTCAATAACCTTACAGGCTGGGGCCGTAATATTTGGTGATTTAATTAAATGGACATTGAACGCTCTACCCAATGCAAAATAATCCCACACTAGAAAGTAGGCCTGTGAAAAAGCATGCTCTGTCCCTTTGAACAGTTATATAAATTGACAGAATCCACATTTAATAAGATTCTAGGATTCCTCCTGCTGGGACAATAAAATAAACCTACCATGGATGCTGGAGAACATATGGGTGGTGCTGATAAGCGGGGAGGTTAGAGACTAGAACAAGCATTTGAAAGACCTACGATGAATTTACACCTTTAGGTGTCACACCTGTCCCTTACAAATTCCCAGGCAGGTAGTTTTGATGTGGAATGGGGGCTATTTAAATATTAAAGAACTAAAGGTAAAATCTTGGTCTATTATGTCGGTTTCTACCCATTTGTCTTCCTATGGAGACCTCTAAGATGACACAATTTTAGACAAAATGTACGTTAGCTACATTTTGGTACCTTACAAAATTAGGTAAGTACATTAAACAATATTCTTTTCCCTCACAATCATAGAAAGAGAAACCAGAAAGACAGATGAAGAAAGGCTTGTACTAAACCATTATCTATTTTGTTAAACATAAAATAAAAAAGACCCAAGGGTTTCTTTTCCTTGAAAACAAAAAAATGGTTAGAAATACAAACTGGATGTACCACATTCTTTTCAACCACCCATAAGATAGTGATTTGGAAAATATGAGAATCTTCCCATGAGCTAAAAAAGAAAATGTTTCCATTGAGATTGTTTTCATAAGACACTCAGGAGAGTGCTTAATCCACAGTAGATATTTTGTCAGTTTTAGCTCTCTCCAATCTCCTTAGGAACACTATGGCTTGTAGTGCTGAAACAGTTGCCATATTTTTCCAGTATCATCAAACTATTGATACAAGGCTGACTAGCCTGGCTTGCTTGCAAAGCCTGGCCCAGGCCATGGGCTAGCTGACTGTGGGAGGAAGCACCGGGTCTTCGGCAGCCCCGGCAACGCTCAGGTCTGAGTTCCCACTCTGTTCTCCACTCGCAGGTCGAGGTGAGACACATGCCTCTCCGACCCCCAGTTCCCTTGCAGGTAAAGTGGAAGCGCTAATGCTCTCTGTTTAATAGTGTTTTCGTGATGCTGCAATGAGGTACCTTTTAGGAAAGCACTTCCTAAACTTGAAAGGGATATGCAAATGCTCTTTATGAATCCTGTGTAATGAAAAGGCAGGGGGTTGCAGTTCCACTCAGCAAGTGGATGGAAACAGCTTTGAAATGGGTAGATGACTAATGCTAAGACTTCATCCCATTATAGTTGTTCATGCTAGAAATTTCCAGCTTTTACTCTCGGTCATTGCATACTTGGTCTAAGTGATATGACCCAGCAAAGGGATCTCTGCTCTTCCTCAGCTTGCTCTCTGGGTCCATCTTGTTATCATGATGCACCATTAAAGAGGCACTCAATTTCAATATGAATATACAACAATATTTGTGTCCTTCATTACTACTAGAGAGAACTTTGAAGATGCTGAAAAGCCAGCTCCTAGGACAATATTATCTCTGAAGAAAACAATGACAAGTCTCACCACTGGAGGAAATATTCCCCGAGTTTAGAGCAGCAGTGATAAAAATGTGGCTCATTTCTGGCTCAGCATTTTTTTTCTGGTAGACACAACATAAAAATTAGTCAGTCGGACATGTTTGAGTGGACATCTGCTGTTTTTGCCTCCCCAGGGTCCTTTTGGGTAAAAGAATGCATCCCTTCCTTTTAGCTTCTCTTAGGACATTAGCTGTGGGTGGAGCCACTCCTTCTAGAACGGAGACTACAAGTTGCTGTCTTTTCAGATAGGTGTCAGACACCTGTAGAACAGACATACCTTCACTAGTAACAAAACATTCAAGTAGCTTAAACAATGATGGTGGCTTATAGGTCCATTTAACTGACACAATGTGGGGTTTCATGTACCGTTTAATACGGGGCTGAAATGATAAAGGACCCAGTTTCTCTCAGTGCCTTGGCTCCATTCTTTCAGGGTTGGCCTGCCTCAGGAATGTCGCCTTTCACACTTGCCTGGTGGCTGTCAGTGGCTGTATCCTTCCTTACCGAAGGAAGGGGCTTGCTCCAGCACTGTCTTGATGCTCACTCCGCGTGGACTGGCCAACACGCTGGAGTGGACATTTGCTGCTTTTGCCTGTCCAGTGTCCCTTATGAACTCATCTCTTCCTTTTAACGTCTCTGAGGACATTAGCTTTGGGTGGAACCATGCCTCTGGAATGGACACTACAGGTTTCTGGCTGCAGTAGGATGGCTTGCTGTAGGAGGATTGTAGGATCGCCATCAGCTCAATCCCTATGGTCAGCAGTGGAATGTGCCAGATGGCTCAGCTCAGGTCATGTTCTTCACCCCTGAAGTTGCAGGGGAAATTAGTGAGAGACCTAAAACACTGGTGAAGCAAAGGGGAGAATGGATATTTGGTAGGCAACCACATAAGGGTCCACTCAATCAGGTAAAAGACTATTTATTTATTTATTTATTTATTTATTTATTTATTTATTTGAGACACAGTCTCACTCTGCCACACAGGCTGGAGTGCAGTGGCATGATCTCGGCTCACTGCAACCTCCGCCTCCTAGATTCAAGCCATTCTCCTGCCTCAGCCTCCTGAGTAGCTGGGATTACAGGTGCACTTCACCATGCCCAGCTAAGTTTTTTTGTATTTTTAGTAGAGATGGGGTTTCACGGTATTGGCCAGGCTGGTCTTGAACTCCTGACCTCAGGTGACTCACCTGCCTCGGCCTCTCAAAGTGCTGGGATTACAGGCATGAGCCACCCTGCCTAGCCAAAATATTTAATTTTGGCATGTAATAGTGAGGGTGGTTTAGTTTTTCCTGTTTTTTCATTTTGTATGGATCTTCGGGGAGAAAGACTAGCAAAGGTAGGTGTACAATGGACACTCCCCTCTGCATTAAATAAAAATCAGACTCCTTTAAAGGGGATGTTTTCAGATTTTGAAATTTATCTTCTTATATGAAATTATACAATTCATCCACTCTATTTCAAGCACCTCACGTTCTGACAGAAAAAAAAAAGCAGATGAAATGTCAAACACTTCCAGAAACATGAGGAAAACAGGAGAAAGAGCAATCATACAGATGACATAAGGGAAAAATGGGAATGTATAAATAATTTAAGTCATGACACTGTAAATGTGTATGTAATTTGACTTTAGCAAATATTTACCGTTGAACATGAAAACAAGTTTCTAGTCATAAAACCCTCTACTTGATTACACTTTCAGCTAGAGAAAAATCTAGAGAGAAGCCAAGCTACTTTCAAAGGTGCAGACATTAATTTATTAAACACTAGTCTTTTCTATTTTAATTTTCAATAACAAACATTTTTGCCTTTTACAATCTCTTCACATTTGCCATTTATCAAAGATCTTTACGTGGTTTAAAAGCACATCACGAACATTCGGGAGATCATGCATCTTCATTAACTCTGACCAGGTGTTTGCTATTGCCTACCCCACTCTTCTCAATGATGTCTTTGAAAGAGACAGTCCTACGTTGGGTATTAAAAAGGTCAATCTTTCTAAATAATCAGAGCAAAATCTCTTTAGCCCTTTAAGGTTATCTGGGTTTGCAAATAGAAGAATACCACAAATCCATTTCCACTTCACAGGGATCTGAGTATGCATGCAAATGCACACACACGAAGAATGCTGTAGGACTCTCGAGTGTCAACCGCATCTTAGACTCCAAATATTACCCTGACTGGCCTGTGTGAGGTCTACATTCCACTGTAAAAGGGCCATTCACATGAATTTTGGCACTGCAAAGTTAGTGAACTAAAACTGAGAAAATGTGTAATTATTCAATGCCTCCCAATAACCAGCCAAGCTCGAAGAAATGGTAGGATTTGATAGAGAGCACCGAGATTCGAAGAGTTGTAAACAAGGCTTGTGAGGCAGAGTGGCAAGAAGGAGTGGCCAAAGGCCAAGTCATTGTTCGCATACTAGAAAGCGGAGTATAAATAAAAGACTCCCATCTGCCCCGTATAAGCCAATATAGGTAAGTAAAAATGCTTTGTAAATATTATTAATAGTAGAAAACAACTGATGTGATGTTCAAGGATTAAACCTTCAAAATACCCATTTTCTTAAAGAAAATTAAACTTTCTTCTAGGTTTCCTTTTCTTTATGTCACAGGAATTTGAATATAGTTTAATCGGAGAAATACTTAATATTAACATCCTATTGTAAAAGTAGAATAGCGTTCTAATTAAAACATTGCTTCAACGGGTTTTTCCTAATGGAAAGAACTAGAGTTTACTTACAGCTAAACCTTCACCAACATAAGAGAAATATTCACCAATTTTCAATGAACATTTTGTAAAGTATGTATAGGAAACCAAGGATTTATAAGGATACACTTATAGTTTCGTTACTATCATTTATTTCTGTATCATGCACAAAAACAATTCCATTAATACATTTATTGTATTATCCATTTCAGTACTTATGCTAATACAGTCATTTTAATTTGGATATTTGAAATTTAGAATAGATTCATTGCTGTTAGTGCACTATCTGAAGAGAATTCTAGGTTACTTATTTGTAATTAGGATCCAGACAAATGCCCATGTTTCTAAACACCACACAAAAACTAGCACAAGTGGCAGAGACTGATCATACTTCCTGTCTTCAAAAGACAATGATCAATACAAAAAGTCAATGTGAACCATAGGTTTTTGCTTTTCACCTTGCCTGAACAAATTTCACAAATTCAAGAAAGATCCTTGAGCTTTAAGCAGTCTTCACTCTTTGGGGAAAGGCAAAGGATAGCAGCTCCTTTGTGGTAAGGACATGAGGCAGTTGTCAGAAGACCTGGGCTAAAACCCTGGCTCAACCCAAGTACCCCTGTGACCTTACTTGACCTCCTTGATTCTACAAATTAGTTTGATCTAAATTCTCCCCAATGCTAATCTGCAGTTCACAACTCCTGTGATTCTCAGGAAGGAAGGTGTGATGCTGGAAGAGCATACCGGATTATACTAGTGATTCTCAAAGTGTGGCTCTGCAGCATCACCACCTGGGAATTTGCAAGGAATGCACATTCTTGGACCTCCACCCCAGGTCTACATAATCAGCAATCTGTGTCTTCAGAAGATTTGCAGAAGATTCTGATGCACATTACAACGTGAGAACCAGCGGACTAGACCAAAACCACATTTAAGAGATTCAAAGTTCCAAATGCAAGGTAAAGGAAATAAATCTAAACTCCATCATCAGACTCAGTTTATCAGATCCCATCACTGCTGCACAACGTAGATCATTAATTTTCAGGACTACGGCATTGAAGACATCTAAGCCATAATTTAAATACTGAATAACCGAGAAAAAAAATGAGGCCACAGAAGCAAAAATAAGGGCAATTTTAGCTACTAATAGCCAATAAAAGTTAATTATATTTCTAACTAGGAAAGTTAGGATTTTATTTTAATTTTTTTGTTTTTATTTTTTGAGACAGTCTTGCTTTGTCGCCCCAGCTGGAGTGCAGCGGCTTGATCTCGGCTCACTGCTGCAACCTCTGCCTCCCAGGTTCAAGTGAGTCTCATGCCTCAGCCACCCAAGTAGCTAGGATTACAGGCGCATGCCACCATGCCTGGCTAATTTTTGTATTTTTCGTGGAGGTGGAGTTTCACCATGTTGGCCATGCTGATCTCGAACTCCTCACCTCAAGTGATCCACCCGCCTCGGCCTCTCAGAGTGCTGGGATTACAGGCATGAGCCTCTGCACCCAGCCCTAAATTTTTTTTTTATATTTTCAAAGCTATTTATTGTTTATGAAAAAATCATTTCCTAACTATAAAGAATTTCTCCTTCAATCTTGTGAATATTTAATAAAAAGCTTTATTCAGGCTCATAATGTATGCTAAAGTACTTCATTAATATAAAATATTATAATACGTAGTTAGGAGTTTTTACACTAACATAATAAATGGAAATATTTGAGTCATTCTGCACATTATAGTAACTGTAGTTACTTTTAATATCTAATTTTGTAAAAGCCAAAAACAAATTCATATACAGCCAGCCCTCCATATCTATAGGTTCCATATCCACAGATTAAGTCAATCTCAGGTAGAAAATATTCAATAAATAATAAACAATTTTTAAAAACGCAAATTTAAAAAACTGCCAGGCATAGTGGTGAGTACCTGTAGTCCTAGCTACTTGCGACGCTGAGGTGGAAGGATTGTGTAGGCCCAGGAGTTCGAGACCAGCCTGGTCAAAGTGTCCCATTGTGAGTCCTCGTCTCTTAAAACACACACACACACTATACAGTAAAACTATTTACAGAGCATTTATATTTATATTGTATTAGGTATTATAAGTAATCTAGAGATGATTTAAAGTATACAGGAGGATGTCCATAGGTTAAATGCAAATACTACTCCATTTTATATCAGAGACTTCAGCATCTGTGGATTTGGGTAACTGCGGGGGATCCTGGAATCAATCCAAGAATACCAAGGAACAACTAACTGTATGGACATGGTGGCTCCATAATCTACTCTCTGAAGAAGTATAACTATAATAAAACATGTAATTGTTTTATACATAAAATATACAAAACATAAAATAATTGTTTATAATTATAAATAAATAAATGATTACTTTCCTTCCTAAATTATCCTGATCTTTCCTAAATTTGGTTACTACACTAAGAGGACTAGTTCAACTTCACAGTCTATTTGATCTTTGTTTTCTGAGATTAGTAAGAATTAGGCTAGGGAAAAAGACCCCTTTTTCAATTGCTCCATACTACATTTTTAAACATGGCTCCCCAAACATCAGAAAGAATCTACACTGTTAATGAAATACTTTACATATTAAAAAGAAAAATCACTGATTTGGACAATGCAAAATTCTGAAATACATCTCTATCATTCCAATTATAACAGGTTAAAAACACTATAGGAAAAAGTGAGGAAGATATGTGCCAAAACCTAAGCACCTGAATCCTGGCGAAAATCTGCAATGAGGTATCTTTTGGAGGTTGTTTTATTATATCAGAAACTTAGTTCTTAAAACACTTATCCAAAGTCAATGGATTTGCTTTATTTTATTTAAAAATAAAGTCATTCTTGCAGCAAGAGGGCTAAAACCCAGGTAGGTTTCACTACAAGAAAGGATTTAGCCAGGCACGGTGGCGCACGCCTGTAATCCCAGCACTTTGGGAGGCCAAGGCGGGTGGATCACGAGGTCAAGAGATCGAGACCATCCTGGCCAACGTGGTGAAACCCTGTCTCTACTAAAAATACAAAAATAAGCTGGGCGTGGTGACGGGTGCCTGTAATCCCAGCTACTTGGGAGGCTGAGGGAGGAGAATCGCTTGAACCCGGGAGGCAGAGGTTGCAGTGAGCCGAGATTGCGCCACTGCACTCCAGCCTGGGTGACAGAGTGAGACTCCGTCTCAAAACAAAAACAAACATACAAACAAACAAAAAAAAAGGGTTTAAATGTACTGCAGTCATCTAGGACTCTGATACCAGCGTCAGCATGCCCTAAGTCCATTCACTTCAGTAAGTCTAATAACACAGCACAGCTCGAGATGCTGAATAAGCTCAACAGACAAATGCACACTTAACATCAGATCATCTCCTCACTGCATTTTTCAAGCTTCTTAACAAACTGTTCAACTGCAGTGATATACTTCAGGTGTATCCGTGAGGCACAGGATTAGAGAAATGGGCTGTTCAGATATATCTCTTATGATAGGTGTGGGTATACCTCTATCATAACAAAATCTAAGAGTAGTATATTCAGCTTTTTTTTTTTTTTTTTAATTGAGACAGAGTCTCGTTCTGTCACCCAGGCTGGAGTGCAATGGCACTATCTCAGCTCACTGCAACCTCCGCCTCCTGGGTTCAAGTGATTCTCCTGCCTCAGACTCCTGAGTAGTTGGGATTACAGAAACCCGCCACCACGCCTGGTTAATTTTTGTATTTTTAGTAGAGACAGGGTTTCACCATGTTGACCAGGCTCAAACTCCTGACCTCAAGTGACCCACCCACCTCAGCCTCCCAAAGTGCTGGGATTACAGGCATGAGCCACCATGCCCAGCCAACTTTCTTAAAAACAACTTTTTATCACTGTGTCCAATTCTGGGTTTTTATCACATTCTCACAAAGTTCTATACATCAAATAATCTGAGCTGGTTAAAGAAGATGACAAAATGAATGCAACATTTAATACAGTTTTTATTTGTTTAATTTGGTAAATGTAGAATGTAATGGTTTCAAGGCAAACCCTGGATTACTTCAGTCACAACCCAATAGTTAACATGATTCGGAAGAACAGTCTTATCTGCAATATCTACCCACTTCTAAACAAACACATCTATAGAAATCCATGTACATATATATTAGTTTTCAACAAGTCAGGATTTTCAACAACTCTAAAATTTCAATTTTATATTCTGAACACACTTCAAAATTATCCACTTGATGCAGGATATAACCATAGGGAGATAAAAATTCATGCAATGATACTCAGGTTTTTTTTTAAAGGTAAATCCAATATTTGATCATTCAATGCTACATAAAGTGCACTGAATATCGAAAATAAAACAAGCGCCAATTTTATCATTAATTAATAACACATTTATTGTCTTGAAACCAAACTGGCCCAAGTTACTTTTTGTCTTTTTGAGTCAGCTCTGTATAAACTCATTTCTCTCAAGCTTCCTGGGAAATAAAAACCAAGATATTTCATTTATTCTTTGCAGTTAACAAGAGATGGCAGCGGGCTCAAGGTAGGTATGTTCTTGATAATTCAGAGTCAGAAAGTACTTCTTCTTGAGCAGAAGGTTCATAATCTCCTACATTTTCAGCCAACTCAATATCTAACTCATCATTACTTTCTGCACTGTAATCAACTTCTTCAAGGAATCGAGGTTCATCTTCATCCAAGACATAAGTGGTAGGGCTGCAGCCAAAACACACAGAACATACAAGACTTTGTGAGGTCTTAAGGTCCTAATATAAGATTATTTCACCATACTGGACTAACTTTGATTCCAATATAATATAAGCTGCATTAACTTTAAAAATCTTATCCAAATGAACAAGTTGAAATTTATAATAGGTGAAAGTTCCTTGTATTGACAATAAGCAGTGAAATGTGAATCATTAATTGTATTACAAGAGTATCAATATATATCCTAAAATTAGATAGATAGCTTTAAAAACAGTGAACTCTCTCATCAGGTTATTTCTTTGAACGATTTCATCAATTTGCAGGCTAAGATTTATTTTTTAATTCTACTTAAATCACTGTATATCAGGCAAATATAATTTCAATAGTCCTTACAAGAAACTGTGAGCATTTAATTGGCTTCTCGAGTAATGCACTAAAACCACTCACTCTAAGTCTATAAAGTGATTAGCTGCCATAAAAACAGCCCATATACCCACCCCACCAGTTTCCGTAGGTCAAGAATAAAACTGAAAAACAAGTGAACACTCTACACCCAGATTAATTACTTTCCCTAAGGACACAGAATAAGACATTTGCTTAAAAGCACTAAGTGCTTCTAAATATTTCATGAAGTAGGTCGTTTGGGACTGAGACAACTTTTCTACTAGGTTCTGTAATGTATTCTTTCCTAGAAAAATATCACATTATTCTGATTTCTCCCCATTTGTGAGATTTACACCCCCCCACACAAAATATCAAATAAACACTACAGAAACATTTTAGAATCTCTAAGGTAGTGACCAAAACTACCTGAATTTCATATAGATGTATGTTTGTTTATTTCCCACCTGCTTCCAAAAAGGATTTCCTATAACTGATGCAATTAAAACCTATAAAATCAGACAATGAAAAAGGAACAATATGTTAAAATAAGAGAGAAGCAGATGTCATTAGTCACCTAAAATGAGAGAATTCCTGCAACTGAGTATGAAATTCAGTCCAGATATCTGGAAGTTAAGGTGGGATGGGAAAGTTAATAGATTACATGGCTCTAATTTTCTGAGAAGTTTGCAAGACTCATCCAGCAAGAGTACCTTTTTTCCTATACTTGCTTTAATCTTGCTCATTAAAGGGAAAAATGCATTGCAAAACCACCTTGATCTAATGTAGCAAACTTCCTCTTAAAAGTTCAGAGCTTGCAATATGATAGAGTAGTCCAAATAAATCAAGCTGAGTGGCTTGGAGGATTGTGTGAGACTTCACAACATACCTAACACTCACGAGAACAATTTCACAGTTTTTAATTTGCAACTAAAATATTTAGTATGAATCTGTTAGGTCATTAGAGAAACAAGTTAGATTAAAAGAAATGATTATTTGGCTTTGGGTTTTTTTTGTTTTTTTTTTTTTGAGACAGAGTCTTTCTCTGTTGCCCAGGCTGGAGTGCAGTGGTGTGATCTCGACACACTGCAACCTCTGCCTCCGGGTTCAAGCAATTCTCCTGCCTCAGCCTCCTGACTAGCTGGGACTACAGGCCCCCACCACCACGCCTGGCTAAGTTTTATATTTTTAGTAGAGACGAGGTTTCACCATGTTGGCCAGGCTGGTCTCTAACTTCTGACCTCAAGTGATCCGCCTGCCTTGGCCTCCCAAAGTGCTGGGATTACAGGTGTGAGCCACCACACCCGACCTTATTTGGCCCTTTAAAATGACTTACCATGTTTCTTTTGAAATATAATAATTCATTCTTCCTCCTTGAGTTTGTATTTCAAATTCTCAGAGGAGTCCCAGGTGATTCTTAGAATAAATGGAAAACTAACTGAAGCAAAGAAAGGTAAAAGAGGGAAGGGAGAAAAGACAAATCTTCTCTTGACACATACTTATTTTCTTCCTGGAGACAGTCACAACAAGAAGATATGATAATGGAAATGCAAGGAAGAGACAGATACTAAAAAGTTACGCACTGTGCCAGCACAGGGGCTGGGGAAACCACCCAGAACTACAGAGGCTGCTTCCAGATAGACAAGAAGTGGCCAGTGTCTCCCATCAGGTAGGAAGAACACAAAATCCATCAGGTAGGAAGAACACAAAATGTTGGGTAGCTGGGCAGGGAAGCACGCATCGTTCAAGAGATCTATGAACAGCGGAATTCCAGCCCACCTTTCCCCCTATCTGAAAACAAACTTGGCATAAGTGAAACTGGTTGCTGGGAGCCCAGCCACTGCACTGGGATCAGAGTAAGGATCTCATTCTCCATGGGAAACTGAATATGGCAGAGTTAATCAATTTGAACAAAAGGAAAGGGTTTACAGAAAAAGCCTAGTCTTATAAGCTGAAGTCAATGAGGAAACAGAATGAGAGAAGTATGATTTAGGAGCAAGAAGGATGCCCAGGATAGAGCTAAATAAGTTTAGCTTCCTTGACAGGAAGGAATCTTAGAGCAATGTTGGTATCAGGTGTTGATGTGCACTTTTAAGACAAAGTAGCACAACCTGGAAGGCAAGTACCTGGAAAATAAAAGAAGCATCTTCACAAGAAATGCTTAGGAAAATAATCTGATCCTGTCAGTTCTTGATCTTGGCTCATTCATCATGTTGACTATGAGAAGAACTCCATTCATTTCTTGAAATCACCCATTCTAGTAAGAGTATGGAGCTGGTCCACTCCTCTGATTCCACTCCTATAACCCACAATGGCCCTAACATTTGACTCTTGTTTCTCCAGGTCCTAATAAGATCATGTTCCTAGCCACGGCTTCATTAAGGTCTACATTGGAGCTGAAGTATACAGCACACATCGAGCTATTGTGATGGGCCCACCAGTGCTAGCTCGGGCACATTAGTCAGGCTGAGTGTGCAAAGAGGAGGAAGTTAGCGGTGCAAAGAGGTATACACAAGTGTGTACAAGAGTTTGTGAGTGTGTGTGTGTGTGAGAGAGAGAGAGAGAGAAAGATATCAGGGGATCTGGAAGGAGCTAGGGGAATAAATACTGAGACAGGGGAAAGAGAGAAACAGAAGATTACATCCCCCAACATTCCACTAAAACCAGCATTCAGACTGCTATTCCAATCACCATTTTCCAGTCCATTTTTACTAGCTCTCTCCACTGTGCTTCCTGGTGGTGAAAATTCTGATACCCTTCTATTCTAGTTTGCTTAATTCCTTTCTGTCCCTTCTCAATGGTAATCATGTGCTCCTCATCCTCTATGCATTCCTCAAACCTAGGCACTGTATTTATAAAAATGCTTTCTTAGCCAACAGCTCTTATAAGCATGCCCTCTTTGAACAAGTTCATCTATTTTACTCTGTATTCTCATTATTTCCAAATCCAAATTTCTAGCCCCAACTTCTCCATGGAACTTCTGTACATGCATGGACTTGCCAGATATAGTCCCATGACTGTCTCACGTGCACCTCAAATGTAGCATCTGGAAAACTCACCGTTCTCCCCACCAAGCCCAATCCTCTTCCAGTATGCTCGGTATCATTCACTCCGTGAGTCATGCAAACCAAAGTTTGCTACAAGCAAGTCCTGCCACTCAATATCCTGACCACTCCATGCCTCACATTTCATACTGCAAGCCTTCATCAGCACTGTTTCCTCTGCATAAGGTATTGATAGGGTTTGGATGTGTGGCCACTCCAAATCTCATGTTGAAATGTAATGCCCAGTGTCAGAGGTGGGGCCTGGTGGGAGGTGTTTGGGTCATGAATGGCTTGGTGTCTCTCACAGTAATGAGTTTTCACTCTGTGTTCATGCGAGATCTGGTTGTTTAAAAGAGTGTGGCACTTCCCCCTCTCGCCATGTGACATGTCTGCTCCCGCTATGCCTTCCACCATGAGTAAAAGCTCCCTGAGACCTTCCCAAAAGCCAAGCAGACGGTGGCACCATGCTTCCTGTACAGCCTGCAGAACCACCAGCCAATTAAACCTCTTTTCTTCATAAATTACCCGGTCTCAGTTTATAAGTACCCAGTTGCTATAAAGGAATACCTTTATAATGGACAAATACAGGTATACTTCACATCTTTCTTCCCCTAAATACTCTTTAGTTTTTCAAAACACAGCTCAGTCTCATCTTCAGATGTTCATCCTTAAAGCTCATCTTGGAATATGTGTCCTTTCTCTATATCCCCTTTGTACCTTGCACATTCTATCTGATCACTTCATGTACGCAATTGAAAGCACTCATTTGTGTGCCTATATTCTCAGTACTAAATCACAAGTGCCTTTAAGATCAAGAACTGTGACTTACCCATCTGATCTCTCCTGTCAGTTTCCAGAAGGGCATGACACATTGCAGGCACCTCAATAAATGTTTGCTAAACTCTTTATGAAAAGCCTTGAGGTTGACGAGATCCTCAATTTTTATCCCACAGATTTTACTTTAGTGAACAAACTTCAAGGCACAAGACCAATCACAGCAATTCATCTTTGCTTTTATTAATAATTTCAACCTATGTTTTGAGCACTTTACAATGTAGGAAATGCTTTCATAGACATTATTTCCTATGATTCTCACAAAACCTTCACTGAAAAAAAAGACTTCAAGGTCACTTGCCCTATGCTTATAAAATAATCGCTTTAAATAAGCAGATAGGAGTCCAAAAAATCTTACAATCATAAGAAAAAAAAAGTCTAACCAGTACTTAATTATTTCTTGTCATGATTACTTTGTTTTAACGCCACTGTTTCCTTGCTTCCCCCATTTTCTTCAGATAAGTTTACTCCTTTTGGCTTGTCCTGCATCCTTTTCTGACAGCTGCCCTGTGTACACCTGCCTTAACATCTATCCTTCTACTCTGAATAGACTAAGCCAAAAGCAATTAAGAAATATTTCATTCTAAAGAAAACAGCATTTTAGTCCAAAACCAAATCCTGTCATGCTGCTTCAAGAAAAACATCAAAACTTTCACCCAAAGAGCCTTTCTGACAGGATGAATGCATTGAAATTCTCTGCTGTATGGTATCATTATGATGCAGAAAAGGTTTATAATTCCAACTGATTTCTAAAGAGAACAAAAAATTTTTACTTTATGCAGATTCAGAAAGTTTTCTGGCTACCCTCACATTAAGCTATTAAGTGTAACACAAAACTAAACCTAAAAAATTCACCATTCTCCCTCAAATTTATGCCATCTCCTTCCATGAGAGCTGATTTGCCATCCAAGACACCAGAATGTACATCTTCGGCTCCATGACCTACAACAGGCATGATGAAAGCAAAACACTGCCCATGGAGTTGGAAATTCTGGGTTGTGCCTCTACTGTATTCACCAGTTGTATGACCCAGAACAAGCCATTTCCTCTCTCTGAGCACAGGTTTCTCAGTGTAAAGCAGAGATAACAATATCAGTCTCACCCATCTCACAAAGTTGCTGGGCTCATATGATGATAATAATAAAACCTACCTTGTTAAAGAAAACAGTAAATCAACCTTTCTCAATTCCTAAAGAACCAGGCAATGGCCTGTCTCAAGCCAATAGGATGAAAAATACTCCATCTACCTTTGCACCTCAGAACCCTCCTTTAACTCTGCACTCTTAACTCTTGAGAATAACCTACCTGTTTTAAGACAGCATAATAAAATATCATGGGGGAAAATTTTTGAAAATGATGCAGAAACAGAAAAATATGCCATTGCCTAAATTATTGGCAATTTGTGAATTGCTGATTGTGTCTGATTTTCTTGTATTGAAATGTCAGATTTAGGGTGAAAGAAAATCTTTCTATTTGTACAAATACCAGAAGATGTTTCATTTATATAATTTATAAAATTTTATTCCTATCTTGTGAGAGATAAATATGGCATCTCCTAAAAATAGCACAAAGTAAACAAAGTTATCCATAGAAAATGCAAGTAACAATTTCTGTCAGGCTTAAATGGCTACAGCATATAGACGTACATGCATACACACACATAACTAGCGTACAGAATATCCAACAAGAGAATATGTCTATTTGGAAAAAAAAGAAATTTGCTAATCTATTTGTACTTTTGTTGAAAAGTACAATACAGTCCCTGACTTGTAATAGTTCAACTTAAAATTTTTTGACTTTACAATGGTGCAAAACCATTCCGTTATTTCAGTATAATATTCAATAAATTACTTGAGATATCCAACAGTTTATTATAAAACAGGCTTTGCCTTAGATGATTTTGCCTGACTGCAGGCTACTGTTTAAGTGTTCTGAGTATGTTTAATGTAGGCTAGGCTAAGCTATGATGTTTGGTAGTTAGGTGTAGGAAACGGGCTTCTAACTTACGGTATTTTCAACTTATGATGGGTTTATCGGGACATAATCCCACTGTAAGTCAAGGAGCAGCTGTATCACTAAGCTGGCTTTGGGAAGCAGCAATTAACTATGTCACTAAGCTCCAACTTATTTTGCCATTGAACTAAAACATTCCTTACACATAATGAAAGTGTTAAATGACTAAATTATCCAAATTAGACAAGAGCATTTCAAAAACTGAAACCATTATATTCTATTAATTTTGGTTACATACTTGGGGGATATAAGATACAATAAAGGAACGTGAATTTTAGAGTTAGACCTCAATCCAACTCCTGATTCTGACCGGAATTTCTAGATGGATGGCCTCAGGTAAATTTCTCTCTTTCAGCCTCAGCTGCACACATCCATAAAAGGATCATAATACCATCTGTCTCTGATCATTCTCAGTAGAACATTAGAACCTCTGGGATAACCAACCTTTACAGAAATTCAGAATGAACATGCTTATCAGGGGTCCCAAGACCACCATAGGGTTAGTGATTTGCTAGGAAGACTCACAGGACTCAGCACACAGTTGAATTCAGTTATGACTTATTACAGTGAAAGGATACAAAGCAAAATCAGCAAAGAAAAAAAGGTGCGTGGGGCAAAGTCCAGTGGAACCCAGGCCAAGCAAGGGCAGCTGTTAGAGGCAGAGAAGTCATCAGAGCTTTCAGCAATTTCAAAGGATTGGAGGCAAAAACTGAAGTTCAGAGCTGCCAAGGTTCCTGAAAGAAGGGAGGTGCAGAGATGTGACCTCAACACTTGACAGTTTTCCCTTAAAGACATTTGACAAATTTTTAAATTACATAGTACAAGAGGCTAAAAAGCAAAGCATAAAGCAGCAAAACAACCAAAACAAAAAATAAACAAGTGAGCAACAGAAATTTCTGGTAGTCCTGTGGTGCTGGCGAGAGGAGGAGCCTAGGCCTTCAGTTGTGACCTCTGGAGGGCTACAGCTTACAAAGCCAGGAGGAGGCGTGAACCAAGAGTTCAAAGAGGTTTCATACATTTTGCAACCCTACCTTAAGGAAACTCAGGGGCTCTCTGGACTCAGGCAATCTGCCCTACTCTAAAAGCCTCCCAGAAGATAAAATGAATCTTCTGTGAGCGAAGATATCTAGAGCCTCTGAAGTTTTTATACATAATACCTGGCATCTGATCAAATATTACCACACATAAGAAATAGAAACAGGAAAAATATTCCAACAGAAACAGACCCAAAGGTAGTTCAGTATGGGGGGTCTCAGGCATGAACTTTAAGTAATAATTGTAATTAATATGTCCAAACAGACGATGAAATGAAGAATTTCACCGTCTATTAATCTATTTAAAGAGAATCAAATGGAAAACCTAGAAATGAAAAATATATAACTGAAATTAAGAACTCAAAGATAGGTTTAAAACTGTCTTTTGGACAGAGCTGGAAAGAGACTTAGTGAAGCAGAGATAGGTAAGTAGAAAATGTCCAAACTGAAGGGAAGAAAGCAAAAAAAGGATAGAAAACTTAAATCTCCACATAAATTAAACCTGCTGAGGAAAAACGAATGTGGCAGATGCAACATTTGAAGAGCTAAGGGTGGGGAATTTTCCAAAAACAACAAAAGACTCAAATCACAAATTTAGGAAGGGCTACAAATCCCAAGTAGGATAAATACAAAGAAAACCAACTCTCAGCACTCATAGCAAAATTGCTAAAAACCAGAAATAGAGAAACCTAAAAGCATCCAGACAAGACTCATTGCCTTCAAAGGAGTAAAAAATAAGACAGTAGGCCGGGTGCAGTGGTTCACACCTGTAATCCCAGCACTTTGGGAGGCCGAGGCGGGTAGATCACGAGGTCAGGAAATCGAGACCATCCTGGGGAACATGGTGAAACCCCCGTCTCTATTAAAAATACAAAAATTAGCTGGGTGTGGTGGCAGGCACCTGTAATCCCAGTTACTCAGGAGGCTGAGGCAGGAGAATCACTTGAACCCAGGAGGCAGAGATTGCAGTGAGCCGAGATCGTGCCACTGCACTCCAGCCTGGCGACAGAGTGAGACTCCAACTCAAAAACAAAAAAAGATAGTTGATTTCTCAACATAAATAATGGAAGCTCAAATTCAATGCAGTGGCATCTTTAAAGTGCCAGCGAGGGGGGCGAGGTGGCACTAGGGGGAAGACCCACTTAGAATTCTATACTGGAGATACAGTCTTCAAAAGTGAAGGTGAAATAATATGAAATTTTTCAAATAAATAAAAATGGAAATAATTTGTTGTAAGCAGACATGCACTAAAAGAAAATTAATCTTAAACCAAAACACAGAAATAGAGGAAGAAATGAAGAACAATGGAAAAGTAAATATAAGTGAATGTGACTAACTAAAACATTAATAATGTGTAATTAGATTTAAAATATATGGAGTTCAGTTCAACAAACCCTAGGGCTTACTTTAGTGTGGAAGGTGGGAGAACAGAAAGGATCAGAAAAAAATAACTATTGGGAACTAGTCTTAGTACCCGGGCGAGGAAATAATCTGTAGAACAAACCCCCGTGACATGGGTTTACCTATGTAACAAACCTGCATATGTATCGCTGAACCTAGAAGTTTAAAAAATACTACTAATAAAAAATAATAAAATATATGGAGTTCAATTAAAATATATGACAATAACACAAAAGGTGAAAAGGTGAATAGAACACATCTGAAGATCCTAGCATTGTCTGTGAAGAGGCAAGAAGAGTAATTTTTATTATACTCTAATAAACCAAATATCCATGTTATCATCTCTAGAGTACCAGTAAAAGAACAGCAAAAGAGAACGGAACAAGCTTACAGAGAGACAAAATTGGAATAACAATAAAACTTTTTGAATTAATCTCAAAGAAGGTGAGAAAAAAACATAAAACAAGTGAAACCAATAGAAAACAAATACAGTAACTTACAAGCTCAGTTGTATTAGTAATTCATTAAATGGAAATGGAGTAAATACTCCAATTAAAAGACAAAGATGACTAACTGGATTATAAAATACAATTACCTGGTACATACAAGATTTCTATCTTAAATATAAAGAGAAAACTGGGACTAGAAGGATGGAAAAGATATTATGCAAAAACTAACCAACGAAAGCTAGGGCAACTACACCAATGTAAAACAAAGCTGGCTTTAAAGCAAGAAGCATTACCAAAGAAGAGACATTTTATGATAAAGAGATCAATCCACCAGAATGACGTAATGAAGCAAAAGTTCTACACATCTACTATAATAATACATAAAGCAAAAATTGACAGAACTAAAAGGAAAAGTGGACACATTCGCAGTGATGGGGAAACCTGAAAACATCTCTCTTAATACCTAATAGAACAAACAGACCCAAAAACCATTACAATGTGAAAAATCTGAACCACAGATTTAAAAACTTGATCTTATCAGGAATATATGGAATCCTACAACCAGCAATTAAAGAATATACATTCTTTTCTAATATGAATATAACACTAAATATGTATTCTTCCTTATGCTGATATATTATATTCTTATTTTGAAGTCTCAGACATTTATTGTGAGAGAAATAACTTTTTCTCCCAAGAGGCTACCAAAAATATAAATAGCCATAAACATATACAATCATCAAATTCCTTACATAGCTAAGTCTTCCAGACTAATAATCACTAATTTGATACCTATCTACATCTCAATTATAAGGATCATTTACTTATGACAAGGCTCAAAGCTTTCGTTATAATCAAATCTGGTCTGGGATCCCGAGGTGCTCACATCAGTCCCAAACTTATTTATCTGGATGATTTCAATCTCTCTATTTGTGGGTACAACAGCATTTCATCTACTCAGCACAAATACAAATGGTGCACTTTTAGTTATAAGCAACGACGATTTCCAAAGTACAAGAAGGTATGATATGATCTCCAATTACATGACTTATCTGCCCAGAAAAATCTCAGTAGTAATTACAGCGCTAAGAATTTTCTATGTAGTAGCAATAAATGATTCCCAGAAATGCAAACCAGACTCAAGTTATGTGTACCACAGCTATTAGAAAGGAAAATCTTTTTTCTTAATTTGCTTAATTAAATGGTAAATTATACATTAAAAATAAGGCACATTAATACCAGTAAACTTTACCACATAGCTAAGTATTAGACACTACTGTTAACATTTAGCCAAGAATTACCTATATTAATTTAATTTTCTCAGAAGACAGAGTTCCTATATATGTATAAACAAACAAATACTAGTTTCACATAAGGAAAATACAGATAACAGAGGTTAACATTTCATTCTAGTGTTTGTTAACGGTCTATAGCAACTAATATCTTTGTACTATTTTACCAATATCTACCACTCAGTCTCTCTCATAATGCTGGGGAAAGGACTACAGCCTTTAGCTGAGAAATAATATGATGGTAACTGGTCCACAGACTCATAGTGTTCCCTATACCTTATTCGAAAAATATCAAAACATACCAAATTAGGTTTTTTAAAAATGTTAAAACAAAATATAACTAATGCTAAGTATTTTAAAGGCTTTCTTTGGCTTAAGTTATATTTATTAGTTGCATTAGGAACAATTTCTCATCAAATTTTCTAATGTCCATGCTGTAGGTATGAAAAGGAATTAAGTAGTGACACATGCTACAATATGGATGAACCTCAAAAGCATGCTAAGTGAATGAAATCAGACACACAAAGGTCACATATTGTATGATTCCATTTCTATGAAATATCCAGAATAGGTGAATCCATACAGACAGAAAGCAGATCAGTGGTTGCCAGGGGCCAGGAGTGACTGCTTAATTGGTATGAGGGTCTCCTTTGGGGGTGATAAAAAGGTTTTGGAACAAGACAGGGTGATTGATGGCTGCACACCATTGTCAACATACTAAATGCCACTGAATTGTTTGCTTTAAAATGGTTAATTTTATGCTCTGTGAATTTCATCTCAATTAAAAACTAGATCCAAATAGTATTTTTGATTATATGTCAGTAATTAGGCTTCATTTAAACATGGGTATATTTTTAATTATGATAAAACATTGTGTAGATATTGCTATCTTTCAACTTCACTTACCTATAATTTTTTTTGAGCCAGGGTCTCATTCTGTTACCCAGGCTGGAGTACAATACAACGACATGATCTCGGCTCACTGCAACCTCCACTTCCTGGGCTCAAGCAATCCTCTCACCTCAGCCTCCCGAGTAGCTGGGACTACAGGCACCTGTCACCAGGCCAGGCTAATTTTTGTATTTTTTGTAGAGACAGGGTTTCACCACGTTGCCCAGGCTGGTCTCGAACTCCTAGACTCAAGACATCTGCCTGCCTTGGCCTCCCAAAGTGCTGGGATTACAGGCGTGAGCCACTGCACCTGGCCATCCTATAGTATTTTAAACATGCTCAAGCTTCAAATACTTCATCCATAGACCTGATATCCTGAAATTTAGTCACCACTACAATATCCTAATAAATAACTATTAAATGTTTCATCCGTCTCATTCTCAAATCATTTAAATGAAGGTCACTGAAACTGTTTAATAGTTCAGATAATAGATAAAATAAAAATGCCTTTTGCTAAGCACAAAATACTACATAGCTATTTGCTTTTATGAGTCCTACCAGTATTTCCAGCTTTGACCTGAAAGAGAAACACCTACCCCAGGAAAAATGTAATGCAGACTTAGTGTTGCATCAGATGGAATTTTTATTATACAACACAAATGGGTAAAATTAAAATGACTTTTGTTTGGCAATTACCAATAAATGCCCTGGGAATATATAACATAATGAATAGTCGACAGTGAGCATTATTGAAATGAAAGTTCTATAACTTCTGGTAAACACAGAGGATCTAACAAAAGCATTTATTTCTGATCCCTTCTCAAATACTACCAAGATGACAGTAAAAAAAAAAAAAAATCTTTTTTTTTTTTTTTTAAGGATAAATTCATAGGGAGAAAATAAATTCAAGAGGAGGTAATGATGAGACAGGAATAACACAGGGTGGTCACAGGAGAATAGAAAATTCCAGGCAGCAGTTTCACATGACCAGCAAAAAAGAAACTGCTGAAATGGCTGCAGAAACTAGGGACTGATAAGACCCTGAAAAACCAGGTTGGGACCAACTGGACCCAACATAGCACTGGAATTGACCTAGGTTTCACCTAGGACCTCATCATGTGCTCATGAACATACTAAGTCACACACCCACCAGTGTCATGACAGTTCCAGGAACACCCATATTTGGTGTAAAAGTGGGTAGCACAACAGTTCCGAGAAATCTCCACCTTTTCCAAGTTATCTTCACGAATATTCCACCTTTTGATTAAAGAAATCCATAAAGATAAAAATCCCAAACCCCACTGTGGGACTGTCTCGACTATGCCTGCAGTCCCCTTTCTTGAGTGTGTACTTTTGTTTTGCAATAAATCTCCGTATTTTCACTATTTTCTGACTCATCCTTCAATTCCTTGGCGTGATAGTGTCAAGAGCCTGGGGACACAGACACTGGCTGGGGTCAAGGTCCCACCAGCATTTGGAGACCCCCTCCAGCCCACCAGTATCAAAAGCAAACAAGAGATAATAACAAAATGTTGGAAGATGGAGGCAGGTGGAGGCAGATGGATGAAACTAATGGTCTTGAGTTCCAACTTCCTTCACTTTGCTAAGTACCTATGGAAGGAAGGGAAATCAAGGGGAAAAAAATGCTGATTTACATTACAAAGCCCTAGAAAAGTTCAGCAATTAGAGACACTGGTTATTTTTAACAAATGGGTTTTAGGGTGGAATTGAAAACAAGAACCAGCTAAAAGATTTATAAAGAGGAGTTAGACCTTCAAATTCCCTTCTTCAGCCCATCTCCTATTTCACAAAGATGGGAAGTTGGCTTTCAAAAGATGCTTCAGAGAGGCTACTCACATAGGACCAAAAGGCAGAAGTAGCAGAAGTACAATCCAGAAAATGAGGGTGCAAGTGGGGAGCGCAAGTCAAAGTCTGCTCGAAAGTAAATCCTATTGAGCTTCCCAAATGCTGGCTTATGCCCCTAAGGCAATACTTCTCAACTTAAAAAAAAAAATCCCCTAAGGAGTCTTTGTAGATAGATATTTTTCCTAACTCCCACCCCTTAATTAATTACATTAAGTATTAAAAAGATAAATTTAATGTCAGATAACACCCAGTTAAAGAAAGTTCAGATAACACCCAGTGAAAGAAAGAATGGGTGAATTAGAAGGTGGGTTAGAAAAAACATCCAGAAGAAAGCACAGAGAGACAAAAGGATAGAAATTTATTCATAAGAGAATAACACAGAGGATATAGTGAAAAGATCATTCGCAAACATAAATGGAGTCCCAGAAGGAGAGATAACGAAGGCAGGAACAATGTTTGAAGAGAATATAGCTAAGAATTTCCCAAAACTGATAGAAGACATGAAGCTCCAAATTTAAGAAACTTTGGGAACCCCAAGCAAAATAAAAAGAAAATCATATCTATGTAAACCTCCTAAATATGAAAGACTAAGAGAAATTCATAAAAGCAACTTAGCCTTAAAAGAGACCATTTTCGGCCGGGTGTGGTGACTCACGCCCAGCACTTTGGGAGGTGGATGGAGGCAGGCAGATCATGAGGTCAGGACTTCAAGACCAGCCTGGCTAATATGGTGAAACCCCGTTTCTATTAAAAATACAAAAATTAGCCAGGTGTGGTGGTGCATGTCTGTAATCCCAGCTACTTGGGAGGCTGAGGCAGGAGAATCGCTTGAACCTGGGAGGCAGAAGAATCACTTGAACCCGGGAGGCAGAGATTGCAGTGAGCCAAGATCATGCCACTGCACTCCAGCCTGGTGACAGAGTGAGGCTCCATCTCAAAAAAAAAAAAAAAAGACAGACCATTTTCAAAAGGGCAACAACAAGACGAACAGCTAACTTGACATCCTAACAGTGGAGGACGGAAGACAACAGAATCATATCTTTGATGTGCTGAAAGAGAGTAAATGTCACCTAGATTCTCCAGCCAGTGAAAATATCCCTCAACAAGTAAAGGTGAAGAGATAACAGTGTTCTTTGGGAAAAAGAAAAATGATCTCAGATAAAACCCAAAATGTAGGGGAAAAAATGAAGAGAAAAAAGAGCAGGGGGTGGAATGCGTGGTGAGAGCTAATGACTGCATTAAACAATAATATCTGTAAAGTTAAAAATACTCATAGTATCTGAAAGTATCTAACAACAGCAACAGATATGTTGAGGGGGGTTAAATGGACTTCAAATGTTCTAAGAATCCTGTATTGTCCAAAAAAAAAGATAAAAGTACAATTTTTTTTTTTTTTTGAGAAGGAGTCTTACTCTGTCACCCAAGCTGGAGTGCAGTGGCACAGTCTCGGCTCCGCCTCCCGGGTTCAAGCAGTTCTCTGCTTCAGCCTCCCGAGTAGCTAGGATTACAGACACCTGCCACCACGCCCAGCTAATTTTCATATTTTTAGTAGAGATGGGGTTTCACCATCTTGGCCAGGCTGCTCTTGAACTCCTCACCTCCTAATCCACCCACCTTGGCCTCCCAAAAATACACTTTTACATTAAGAGTTTGATAAAGTGAGACTGCATGAAGTAATGCCAAGTGTCCGTTAAAATCAGTTAAGAGAATAAAACCAATATAAATCTAAAATCAATCTAAAATCTACCAATCTAAAAGAAAGCCAAAAAAAAAAAAATACAGGACAGATGGAACAAATAGAAAGCAAATAATAATCTGGTAGATTTAAACCTAAATATGTTAATAATTACAATAAATGTAAGTGAACTAAATGCTCTGATAAAGAATAACTATATTCTGCTTAAAAGACATATTTAAATATAAAGACACAAAAGGCTAAAAACAAATACTAAACAAAAAGATAGCTTACATACATAGTAACACCAGCAGGGTTAAGATTCTGTCAAATTTGTAATATTAACTCACACACTCAGAAGTTTCAAGCTTTTCCAATTAAAATAATTTTATAGATTAGTAGTTTTAAGCTCTGTTTAATTTACATCTAATCTTTAAATCTCCATTGTTATTTATAAAACTAAATTTATCTTTCACCAAAGCAATGGTGTAGAAACTAAATGGAACGACTGGCAACTTATTTTTCATAATTATCACAAATTCACTTTGAATAAGTCTCTTACCTTTTTCTTAGTTTATTTAAACAAAACTTAAATGTTATATGCAAAAAACCTGATGGTTCACAGTATTGTAAAGAGTAATTATATAATATCTGAAATTGGGCGAATATTTACATCCCCCCTCCCATCCCAATTCATAATATGTTGAAATCCTAATTCCCAAGGTGATGGTATTAGGAGGTGGGCCTTTGGGAGGTGATCAGGTCACAACAGCAGAGCCCTATTGAATGGGATTAGTGCCCTTATAAAAGAGACCCCATAAAGATCCCTCAACCCTTCTGCCATATGAGGTTACAGTGAGATGACCACTGTCTATCAAAGAACAAGGCCCTCCCCAGACACTGAATCTGCTGATGCCTTGATCTTGGACTTCCCTGTCTCCAGAACTGTAAGAAATAGATTTCTCCTGTTTATAAGGTATCCAGTGTACGGTATTTTGTCACAGTAGCTCAAACAGACCAAGACAGAAACTGACACCAAGAACTGGGGGTGCTATTGTAACAAACATGTAAAAATGTGGAAGCAGTTTTGGAAGTGGGTAGTGAGTAAAAGCTGTAAGAGTATGGAGGTGCTTGCTACAAAAGGGATACATGGCTGTGAATGGCCCATAAAGAGCAATTCTGGTGAGGCTCAGAAAGAAAACAGGAAAGCTATAGAGAAAGCTTCAGACTTCTTAAAGAATACTTAATAATCCTGATAGAATGTTGGTAGAAATACGACAGTAAAGGCCATTCTGATGAGGTCTCAGATGAAAATGAGGATATTTGGCCAAGGAAATTTCTAAGCAAACTGTTGAAGGTATGGCTTGGCTTCTCTTGATTGCTTATAGTAAAATGCAAGACAAGAGAAATTAAAGATGGAATCATTCACGAGAGAGGAAGCAGAACTTAAAAATTTGGAAAACTCTCACCCTGTCTATATTGTAACAAACGAGAAAGACAGTTTGGGAGGAGAGAATACCAAGGGTGTAGCAAAAGGACCAACTGATAAGGCATAAAGTCAGCCAAATAAACAGAGCCAGGAGCTATTGTCCAAGACAAGAAAAGAACGACCACCCTCCCTGACAGGCAATTCAGAGATCATCAGAGTGGTTTCAAAAGAGGAGCCACCTGTGCCTGCAGGCTCACACACTCCACTCCCTGCAGTCTGGCACCCTGCTCCTCTGCAGCACAAGGTGAGGCTCTGGAAGGCCCAGGTGTGGTACACATGCAGTGGTCACCACTTCAGAGGGCACAGGCATTTGGCAGCACCCACGTGTGCTGTCTCTGCTGAGCCCCAGAATTCACCAGCCTGGGAAGCATGGTTACCTCCACCTAGATATCAAAGGATGGAGCCACAGGCACAACACCCAGGTAAGGAACCACCACAAGGGCAAGGCCACCACAAAGAGCTGCTACTAGGGCAAGGCCCAGCAAAGCCATGGGGGCAGGACTGCCTGGGGGCTTAGGGATCCAACCAATGGCCAGCAAAACTGCAGGGATGAAGCCTCCACTCTAGTGTGTCCAGAAGGTGGAACGGCAGCCCCAGTGGGCCTGAAGAGCAGAGAATGCAGCTAAAGATCATTTTCAAGCCTTCAGGTTTTGGACATGCTCAAGAATTGTCACTTCTTTTTCTTTTTGGAATAAAAATGTCTGTCCTGTTCTTGTCCTACCATTGTATTTTAGAAGCACCTAACTTGGTTGATTCCACAGGCTCACAGCTAAAGGAAAATTTGCCTCAGGACAAATTATACCTTGAATCTCACCCATATCTGATTTAAATGACACAGTCATATGCTCCAATGATGTTTCAGTCAATGATGTAATGCATATATGACAGTGGTCCCAATTATAATACCATATTTTTACTGTGCTTTTTCTATATTCAAATATGTTCAAATACAGAAATACTTCCCATTGTGTTACAATTATATATAGTATTCCATACGGTCACATGCTGTACAGGCTTGTAGCCTAGGAGCAATAGGCTATACCATATAGCCGAGGTGTGTAATGGGCTATACCATCTAGGTTACTACAAATACACTATATGATATTCATACGATGATGAAATCACCTAACAACACATTTCTCAGAATGTATTCCTATTGTTAAACGATGCATGACTATATTCAGATGAGTCTTTGGACTTTAAACTTTTGAGTTAATGTTGGAATAAGCGAACATTTTGGGACTATTGAGATGGAAATGATGTATTTTGCTTGTGAGAAGGACATGAATTTTGGGATGGGAACAGGGATGAAGGGTAATGAACTGAATGTTTATGTCACATGAGGTTACAGTGAGAAGAAGGCCACCTATGAGGAAGCAGGCCCTCACCAAACACCAAATCAGCCGTTGCCTTGCTCTTGGACTTCACAATCTCCAGAACTGTGAGACATAAATTTCTGTCATTTATAAGCCATCCAGCCTATTGTATTTCATTATGGCAGCCTGAGCAGACTAGGACAACATCTGTCAATGAGTTACTACTTATGTTGAAAAAGACATTTAATGTAAACATTTATTCTTATTGCTGCAAGTATTCAAGCTTATTTGATATACATTGCCTATAAATGAAAATAAATTAATTTATAACAGATAGTGTATCTCGGGAAATAGTTAAAACCAAGAAGGATAAAACTGAATTGAGGGCTAATTTGTGGAATAACACGATCCACACTGCAGACAGGTTGAATAAAGCAAAATTCTGGCAGGGAAAGATGGATTTGAAAAATTATGAAAGGGTGAACTCAACTAAAAAAAAAGTTAGGGGAATTTATATTCATTAACTTGATACCTCAGTTTCACATTACGACCAGGAAATAGATTAAAAATTACAAGGACAAAGAAGGGATCCAGAAGAGCACAGACAATAAAGAGAAAAGGACAGGGGGGTGATCTTAGTAAAAGGTAAGTGGTCTCCTAGTTTCATGTCTAACACTGTCATTTACCCTTTTCACTTACACTTGGAAATGTGTCTTCCCCTACTGATTCCATGCTGCCAAATGCCTGTGCCCTACTGATTCCATATTCATCATTATGACCCTCCAATGCTACCTAATACTATCTCCTCAAGCAATCATTGCCCCTTATCCTCACTATTCTTATTGGAGCACTCATCCTCGTCTCAAATGTAAATGATTCCAAACACCTTCCTTAAGAATTTTTTTGCCTCCACCTTCCCAGTTTCAAAAAAATGCATACACTTCTTTCAGGTAAAATAGTGGCATACTTTGCCAGTGGCTTTAAAACTCCCAAATGACTAAAGGATAAAGTCTAATGTGCTTACATGGTTAATTTGGGCACTATAAGACAGTGCTCTTCCCAGAAATCTAATTCAATTGAATTTTTAAATCTGACATAGCTACCTACCTCTTATTCAACTCAATATGTGACTGGCACACATTGCAAGGTACCATGAATGGCACATTAGGCAGCACTAAAGGGCACAGATATAGTCTCTGGGGTTAACTAGGAGTTAGCCAGGCAAAGTGTGAGCAAAAGGCTTCTCTTAAAAGTTGGTATTGAAGCCAGGCACAGTGGCTCATGCCTGTAATCCCAGCACTTTGGGAGGCCGAGATGGGAAGACTGCTCGAGCCCAGGAGTTCAAAACCACCTGGGCAACATAGGGAGGCTCCCTCTCTACTGAAAAAACAAACAAACAAAAAAAATTAGCTGGGTGTGGTGGTATGTGCCTGTAGTCCCAGCTACTTAGGAGGCTGAGATGGGAGGACTGCTTGAGCCCAGGAGGTTGAGGCTGCAGTGAACTATGATCATGCCACTGCATTCCAGCCTGGGCAACAGAGCAAGACCATGTCTCAAAAAAAAAAAAAAAAAAAGGCTGGTATAGAAAAGTACACACTTTCAGGTTCCTGTTATCCCTGTCCCAAAGACAGAGCAATGATTAGGTAAAATACAAAATAGGATGACAAAAAAGACACATATGCATATAGAAATAAGATATATATCTCCTTGGACCGGAAAAAGAACAGAATCACGAAGTCAGGTCATGGGTGTGCCGCCAGGTCCAAAAGCAGGCAGCAGTAGCTCCTTCAAGGCAACAGAGAGGCTGACAAAGTGCCCTACAGGCAGGGAACTAAATTCAGACTTGTGAATGCAGCAGCTGGAGTAAGGCTTCCCACTTTAGAAAGGAGGCTGAGAAAATAAGGCTGAGACTTCTGCCTAAAGCTAAAGACTTTATAGCATTGCAATTATAAAGTCAGAAAGAAAAGACAGAGGGAATCACAGCCAGAACTTTCATGAACTCAGTGACTTGTCCTGGAAAATCCCCAATCACTGAAGGATGGGAAGTCTGAAATGTTAGTATCATGCTACCATAAACTTGTGCTGGAGCCCTGAGAGGGCCAGGTAGAAGGAATCACAAAATCATTAAGAGGTTACGGGGAGAGGCTTGAAAGGCCTGGGAGTGGGGGACTCTACTTAAAATGAGCCTGCAAACTATAGGATCATGAGAAACAGTGGATGAATTTACCAACACAATAAAAATAAACAGCACAATCCACAAGTGACTTTAAAAGTCTTTAGGGTCTTCAAAGAAGGAAGGAATAACGGCCATAGGATATACAAGAAAATGTGAGGGCTGGGTGCGGTGGCTCACGCCTGTAATCCCAGCATTCTGGGAGGCTGAGGCAGGTGAATCATTTGAGGTCAGGAGTTCAAGACCAGCCTGGCCTACATGGTGAAGCCCCGTATCTACTAAAAATACAAAAGTTAGCCAGGCAGTAGTGGTCCATGCCTGTAATCCCAGCTACTAGGGAGGCTGAGGCAGAAGAATCGCTTGAGCCTGGGAGGCAGAGGTTGCAGTGAGTCGAGATCGCGCCACTGTACTCAAGTCTGCGTGACACAATGAGACCCTGTCTCAAAAAAAAGAAGAAAGAAAATGTGAAATAAATGCAGAAACAAAAAAGAGCAAATTAGATGAGAAATACATAGTCATTAAAAGAAAAATCTCCCAGGAGATAAGTTCTGGGAGTAGTTGGTGAATTATAAAATGCTACTGAAGAATTTACCTAGACTGTAGCAGGAAAAGGAAACATGAAAAAGCAGTTCAGAGATATGCATGGAGAACAGACTGAGAAATTCCAATACAGGAATTCTAGAAGAACAGAATAAAGGGAATGATAAAGAAGCAATTTTCAAAGAGAAAGTGGTTGAGAACTTCAAAACTGAAGACAAGAGTCCTCAAATTATAAGTACCTATTAAGTGTCAAGCAAGATAAACTAAAAATAAGTCTACTCCTAAACATAATGTACTGAAACTGAACCAGATTGAGGATAAGAATAAAATCTTAAAGAAGTGGAGGCACAGACATTTTGGTAGAGAAAACCAAAAATGCAAAGACCCTAGGGTGACAAAGAGACTGATCTGTTCTAAAATAAGGCTACTCAAGGTGTGGTCCATTGACCAGTGTGGTCCACAAACTCTTTGTTACTGGCCCATGGTGACAAAAGTACAGAAACTGAAATGAAGTGTTCAGAAACCTTTATAACAATCTGACACAGAAATTATAGGTCTGGTGATCTAATAATAAGAAATTAGCACTTATATTTGTATTCTTTGGGGTCCTCTCTCCCATTTTCATAGTGTTTCATTCTTATATTTTTATTCAAGTATCAGTACAGAAAAAGTTGTAAAACAGAAACTGGTCCTTTGCCATAACTGGTTTAGAAGCACTGTTCTGAAAATTCAAGGGTGGTCAGTGCAGTTAGAATGATAAGGATACAAAGTGAGAGTAGGACAAGCTCAAAGAGGAGAGGAAGGTGTAGGTGACTTACGCTGGACCTCAGAGACTCTGATAATGGATATATTCCATTACACACCTGGGACACCGATAATGGTTTCTAAGCACACGAGTGACCAGTGCATGCAAAGAAGCTGGAGGATACCAGAAGTAAAGTACATGGAGCAAGACCAGTCAGAAGGTTACTGGAGTTGTTCAGGCAAAGGGTAATGGCAGCCTGGACTACTGTAATGGTAAAGGTGATGGAGAGAAATGAAAGCTCTGAGAAATATCTCAGAAGAGAAATCAAAAAGTTCTGGGTGATGGATTGGGTTAAGGGTAAGCGAGAGGAAAATGCCAAGAATAAGACATGAGCATCTGGGTGGACAGGGGTGGCTAAGAATTAACAGGTTTGCTATGGGAGCAGCAGTCACAAACTGAGTTCTAGACCAGTTAATTTTGTGTCCAGGTGTACATAAGCAAGTTGGAAGATGGATCCACAGGTCTGGGAGATTGTAAGTATTTTGAAGTTGTCAACATACAGATAGAATGTAAAGTCACAGGAATGAATATCACCCACAGAAAGCAGGTAAATTGAGAAGTGGAAGAGGAGAAAAAGCAAAAGAAGATGAAGGAAAAAATGCTCAGAGGAAAGTTTATGAACACACCACCCCTGTTTCCCCCCTCAACAAATAAACCCAAGTGACCTGTGTTAATTAACTATGGCTGTTGTTACCAAAGTAACTTTTATTAGTGATCACTGATGCAGAGCACAACTAAAGGACAAATATCAACAGCTAAGAGAAGGAGGTAAAGATAAGAAATAGTGCAACATCCCCCACATCACATTACCAATAATGTAAATAATGACAAGAATTTGCACTTATTCCTGAAAAGTTTCCAAGAGCAAGAAAAAGAATAGCTGAATGAATATACTATATTACTATAAAATAAGATATTAAAATAATAAATAGCAGTAACTAAGGAAAAAAGTTTTGCCAACCTGTATTGGGTGGGGGGGAAGCAGGCTTAAAAGCAACAAGTATATACTAATGATCTGATCTGAAATTATAAAGCTGGCTAGTTTTACCTTCAGCCCACAATCAGAACCTCCCTCATCCCCCTTATTTACTCTATCTGTATTATATGAAAAACAAAACAATAACAACAAATTTACATTTAAGAAGCAGCGTGCTGAATAGCTGTACGCTAGTAGCGTGTCATATTACACTGGAAGTATCCACCTCAAAAAACAACTCCAGATAGCTCTGCAGCCACCACTCTCCTCAGAGTACCACATTAGCTGTTGCTTACATCATAGAAGTCCCAGGCTACTATAAGCTTCTAAATGTTTTGAATTAATACATTTTTCATATAGGATGGATCATTTATCATTCCATACTTAAAGACATATACAATTACTATTTCCTCTTCTATAAAATCTATACTCATTAGCAAAGAACTGAACACTTGCTCCTCTGATGTTTTCTTCAGCCTTAACTTTTCTAAGCTCCAGATAAGTCTTTCCACCTTACCTAGTCTACAGTAGTCCCCTATTACCTGCAGAGGACAAGACCAAGACCCCTCTGTTCATGCCTGAAACTGTGGACGGTAACAAACCCCATGTATCTGTTTTTTTCCATATGATAACTGAGACAGCTACTAAGTGACTAAGGGGTAAAGGGGATGGGTAGAGAGTGTCTATAGTGTGGCTACGCTGGACAAAAACAATGACTCATGTCCCAGGTGGAATGGAGTGGGATGGCAGGAGACGTCACCAGACTACTGAGAACAACATGCAATTTAAAATTTATGAATTGTTTATTTCTGGAATTTTCCATTTAATGTTTTTGGACTGCATTTGACCACGGTTAACTGAAACCATAGAAAGTGAAGCCAAGGATAAGGAGGCTACTGTATTTTCCATTGCTAACTTTGTTTCCTTCAGTGAAGTTCAGCTGCTATTTCTTTACCAAACCTCATCTACTATTATCTTTCAAGCCCTACCCTAAAACCTAATGATTTGGGAAAAACTCTCTCAGATAAATCCAGCCTTCACTCAGTCACTCTTTTTCTTCAAATGTCTATGTAATTTTTAACTGTTATTTTTGTACTCTTTTATAACACCATCATGCCACTTCACAAACATAAACTGTTCTTTTTCCATCATACTATCGACTCCCCTCAGGACGTGAGCTCTCATTTCCCATTTCTTCTACTTTTGCAGAGATTCTAGCTCAACACTCTGCTCATGATAGGTTTGCAATAAATACCTAAACACAATGACTCATTAATAGAACATAATTGGTCAATGAATAGCTACTACATGAAAGACACTGAGATTACAAAAATAATTTTTAAAAAGCTCCCTCCCTTTGGATTGTTGGAGCCTAAGCAGGGTGAGGAAGGCATCCTAGAGAGAGCAGTGAGACAGAAGATTAGTTACACACAGGCAGGTTGATCAAGTAAGAAAAAAATATTCAAGATAATGACAGCCAGGTTTCTCACTGTCAAGGAAGGGAATTAGACATTTAATTTAAAAACTAGACTTAACCCTTAGGTGTAGAATCAGAATGGAACATATCACTGTGAACTCAGAATTTTTAGGTTATGTCTGTCTTTATTTGAGCATGCATGTATATGCATGTGCGTACATATATATAAATTCATGTATGTAAATACTTAAATATATTCTATAGCTCTGTCTACCAAGAGAACTTGGGAGCAGTAACATCACAAAAGCAATAAATAACTACTAGCACCGAGGCTTACATATAAATACCGTTTTCCACCAAAAGGAATCAGGAAGCATTGAAGAAATGATTGATGATACCCTGAGATAAAGAACATGCAGTGATGGCCTGGGAAATCCTGTTCTGCCAAAAAGCAAGGAAATCCGCAAAGAATGATGAGGAAATATAAAAAAACATAACAGAAGTTTGAAGGGGCCAAATCAGGAAAATTTTGAGCATCAAAATAAACAATGGCAGTAATAGATTAAAACTCACTGAATTAAAATTATAAATCATAAGCCCCATACATACAAATTTAAGGATGAATAAATTAAAAGTTGGATGATAAAATGGAATACTGACAGTTTCAAAGTATGTGCCCATTAAAATATTTATTAATTACAAAAGAGGAAAAAACTACTTCATAATGGAGAAGTTTGGCAAATACCATCTTAATTAAATGATCAAAGGGAATATCTTGAGTAATGGAACAAATTAAAACTGCGCTCTACGATAAGATGCAATGAGAAGCACACAGTATCCATGATAGTCTTGCCAAAGATGCATAATCTGAATATAATCATGCAACACACACAGACTCAGATTGAGAACATTTAATCCTCAAAAGCATCAGGATACAGAAGTCAAGGAAAAGTCAGAAGTATGTAAAAAATTCATTTGAGATAGACAAAGAGGAATGATAGCATGGAGGAAGAAGTGACTAGTTTGCCTACATCAATAAACAGGAGAAAGAGCTACAGTAAAATCTCAAAAGAAAACTGAATTTGTAATTGGCCATTATTAGTTGTTTGTGTGTTGTTGTTGTTTTTTTTTTTTTTTTTTTTTGAGGCACAGTTTCATTCTGTCACACAGGATGGAGTGTAGTGGCAGGATCTCAACTCACTGCAACCTCCGCCTCTTGGGTTCAAGCGATTCTCCTGCCTCAGCCTCCCGAGTAGCTGGGACTACAAGCGCACACCATCATGCTCGGCTAAATTTTTGTATTTTTAGTAGAGACAGGGTTTCGCCATGTTGGCCAGGCTGGTCTGGAACTCCTGGCCTGACCTCAAGTGATCTGCCCACCTCGGCCTTCCAAAGTGCTGGGATTACAGGTGTCAGCCACTGCGCCTGGCTTGGTTTGTATTTTTATATTTATGCAATGATAAGGATGAGGAGTTCTTAACCTTTTTTGTGCCACAGTCCCCTTAAAGAGTCTGATGAGGCCTATAAACTCCTTCTCATAATACTTTTAAATATATAAAACAAAATAAATATGATTACAAAGGAAATCGATTATATGTAAATATAATTATCAAAATGTTAAAAACATATTTGTGATGTAGCAGTACATGTGATTTCTTTAAAATATGTGCTTTTCAAAATATATATACTCCTTTTAAAACAATAAGACCAGTGGAGGGTCTAATCATAACCATAGTTGTGAAGTATTAGTAAGCATAAACGATATTTCAGTATATCTAAAGCACCAGTAATGGTCTGTTGACTACATGTTAAGAATACACGAATTAAAAGTTAAAAGGAGGCTTAAATATCAGTGAGAATTGACAATTTTTATATTCATTTCTATTCTTGTTTAGGAGGTACTTTGAAGGATAGAGAATGCAGGTGATTATTTGTCTAAATTATCACATTTATGAGGAATGGAGTTCCAAGTAATGTTTGTCACACCTAAAACTACTATACTGACATATACAACAGGGCAGAGCAATAAATTAACAAATTTGATGACAAGTTAATACCTAACAACAAAAATCATGAAGGTTCTATAAAATGAGACTATTGTTACCCATATACACAAAACCATAAAATGCTAATCTCTGGCATTATGATTAAGAATTATGACATGAACTCCCTCTCCCTCTCCCTCTCCCCCTCTCCCTCCCCCTCCCCCCCCCCCACGGTCTCCCTCTCCCTCTCTTTCCAAAGTCTCCCTCTGATGCCGAGCCGAAGCTGGACTGCACTGCTGCCATCTCGGCTCACTGCAACCTCCCTGCCTGATTCTCCTGCCTCAGCCTGCCGAGTGCCTGCCATTGCAGGCACGCACCGCCACGCCTGACTGGTTTTCGTATTTTTTTGGTGGAGACGGGGTTTCGCTGTGTTGGCCGGGCTGGTCTCCAGCTCCTAACCGCGAGTGATCCGCCAGCCTCGGCCTCCCGAGGTGCCGGGATTGCAGACGGAGTCTCGTTCACTCAGTGCTCAATGGTGCCCAGGCTGGAGTGCAGTGGCGTGATCTCGGCCCGCTACAACCTCCACCTCCCAGCCGCCTGCCTTGGCCTCCCAAAGTGCCGAGATTGCAGCCTCTGCCCGGCCGCCACCCCGTCTGGGAAGTGAGGAGCGTCTCCGCCTGGCCACCCATCGTCTGGGATGTGAGGAGCCCCTCTGCCCGGCTGCCCAGTCTGGAAAGTGAGGAGCGTCTCTGCCCGCCCGCCATCCCATCTAGGAAGTGAGGAGCGCCTCTTCCCGGCCGCCATCCCATCTAGGAAGTGAGGAGCGTCTCTGCCCGGCCGCCCATCGTCTGAGATGTGGGGAGCGCCTCTGCCCCGCCGCCCCGTCTGGGATGTGAGGAGCGCCTCTGCCCGGCAGCGACCCCGTCTGGGAGGTGAGGAGCGTCTCTGCCCGGCCGCCCCGTCTGAGAAGTGAGGAGACCCTCCGCCCGGCAGCCACCCCGTCTGAGAAGTGAGGAGCCTCTCCGCCCGGCAGCTGCCCCGTCTGAGAAGTGAGGAGCCCCTCTGCCCGGCCACCACCCCGTCTGGGAGGTGTACCCAGCAGCTCACTGAGAACGGGCCATGATGACAATGGCGGTTTTGTGGAATAGAAAAGGGGGAAAGGTGGGGAAAAGATTGAGAAATCGGATGGTTGCTGTGTCTGTGTAGAAAGAAGTAGACATGGGAGACTTTTCATTTTGTTCTGTACTAAGAAAAATTCTTCTGCCTTGGGATCCTGTTGATCTATGACCTTACCCCCAACCCTGTGCTCTCTGAAACATGTGCTGTGTCCACTCAGGGTTAAATGGATTAAGGGTGGTGCAAGATGTGCTTTGTTAAACAGATGCTTGAAGGCAGCATGCTCGTTAAGAGTCATCACCACTCCCTAATCTCAAGTACCCAGGGACACAAACACTGCGGAGGGCCGCAGGGTCCTCTGCCTAGGAAAACCAGAAACCTTTGTTCACTTGTTTATCTGCTGACCTTCCCTCCACTATTGTCCTATGACCCTGCCAAATCCCCCTCTGCGAGAAACACCCAAGAATGATCAATTAAAAAAAAAAAAAAAAGAATTATGACATGAAATTATCTCTGAGCCTACAGCTTATCAAATTTGTATATACTAACTTTTAGGAGAAAAAGACTACCTATTTAGAAGTATATTTGGCAGATGTAGTTCAATTTTCAAAGGAATGCTAAATTAGCTGTTTCTGATATATATAACCAGAAGGATACTGGACAGCCATCTGATGTGTGTAGACATCAACAAAATCTTTTGAAATATTCCTGACTCTAAGCCTTTTTTTTTTTTTTTTTTTTGGAGATAGAGTCTCCCTCTGTTGCTCAGGCTAGAGTGCAGTGGTGAAATCTTGGCTTGCTGCAACCTCCACCTCCCAGGTTCAAGTGATTCTCCTGCCTCAGCCTCCCAAGTAGCTGGGATTACAGGCACCCAACACCATGCCCGGCTAATTCTTGCATTTTTAGGAGAGATGGGGTTTCACCATGTTGGCCAGGCTGTTCTCGAACTCCTGACCTCAGGTGATCCACCTGCCTCGGCCTCCCAAAGTGCTGGGATTACAGGCATGAGCCACTGCACTCAGCTGTCTAAGCCCTCTTAACTTAGATATTAGCTAAGTATAATATTTCTCACACTGTTCATTTTGGGGTTAAAAGTAAACCAGTACAACCACTAAAAATACTTGAAATATATTTTTATTAAAATCTCATCCAAATATCAACATTAAAAGAATCAGCAATATAAATTGGAACAAATATTAGATGTATTAACTTAATTATATTAATTCTAAACATGCTCTTGCCTGTCAAAATTTCCATGCCTTTTCTATGCTATTTTAATGAAATCTAATAATATACTACAATATAATAAAAGAAAAAAACAATTTTTTCCTACCTAGTTACTTTGCAGCTTGATTCAATTAAATCATTTTCAAAGTCAAGCAGGCTGGAAGGCAGATTATACTCCAATGGAGAGGTCAGTCTTTTCAAACGTAAAAGACCAACACAAAATTTTGCTCCCATCTCTTCCAGTTCTCGGGTACCAATCTGTAAACCCTTGAAATAAACAAATATTATGCACATAAATACAAAGTTTGCTATCTTCTGGATACAGCTCAATGAAATTATATAAAAAGAATTTATAACTATATTAATAAAATTAAAAGGCTGGTACTTTGTATGGAACTAGGACTCAACAAGTTTAACATCTTAACAATACAAGATTATTGTAAGTCACAAAGGAAACTGTCCTAAAAGACAATTTCTAAAATGTCTATTCTCTTTCACTATGATGCAAACTATTTTCACCATCACACTAGGGGGAAAAAATACAGTAACACTTTGTGATGTTACTTGTAGAATTCATGTGACAAACTGTATTTTAACAAGAGCTTGTTAGTATTTCTTGTAATCCACTACTTCGTATGCTAATGTTGAAATATTATAGTATTAAAATCAAGGCTCCAATACGTACATTTGAACATTACTTTATAGATACTTCTACTGTATGATAAGAGAAATTGATCAGTAAAAAGCAAATAAAGGTAACTGTCAAAAAAAGAATCAAATCTAAGCCAATGAAGTAGTGGTCAAATAAATTCCTATGATCCATGTCAATTCAGAATGCTCATTTCAAATTTTGTCTACTAAAGCAAAAAGAGTATTTTATCTTAACCTCCCTATCTTTTTTAAAAAATAGTTTCTCAGTAAGTAATATAAGGTTTACCAAAAGTTAAATGTTATCACATAAAACCATAAAAATGGCCTACAAATTAATATACTCCTTCTTTATCATTTATTTTTCAGATACAAATAAATCCCTAAAAAAGGCAAAATTCTTGCACCTATAGAAGTTGTAGGTATAGATTACAGCTGATATCAATTCAAGAGAAAGTATTTTAAAACTGCTTTTCAGTGACCAGACTAAGTGAGTTCCTATGGCACACGGTAACTGAAGAAAATGAACTTTAACAACGGTTACTTACTCTACATGAAGCACATGACTTTACAGTTATTTTTAAATTTTTCAACTTTTTGGTTTAAATAGTTTGGCCAACTCCCAAATATTCTAGGAAATATGACCTGACTTCATTAGAACCTTCATTTGACCTTTTAATTTGTAAATTTTAGAAAGGTTATATGTGTTTCTGAATTAGTTCATAGATAATAAAAATAAAGAATACTTACAGCCTAAAACTCAGTAAGATAAAAATATTGTTGAGGGTGAAAAAGACTAAAATATTATGAGACTCACACACTTATCAGCTAACAAGTTTAAGAGATGTTAAGTGTGTGTGGAGAGGTTGGGAATATATGGGAGCTCTGTGTGCTTTCCACTCAATTTTGCTGTGAACCTAAAACTGCTCTAAAAAATAAAGTCTATTAACTTTTTTAGAAGTATATGTTATGATCAAAACCTTGCATTTTAGACATTAAAGGAAAGCCCTGGCTTAGTAAGACACTTCTCTCAGTAAGAGTTTTAAATCAATGTATACATTATTTACTAAACAATATCAAAGAAAAATGAGTATTTATTAGGTATCCATTTTATTTATAAAAGTTTATATATTTATATATTAAAAACAAAAATAACTAGAAAAAATGGTTTAACATTTTATGTTTCAAAATATATCTTAGCTTTTTAAAAATCTGTGTTTTTAAAATGACCAAATTTATCAAAATAGAAATCGAAAAAAATTTTTAAATTCAATGAAAGTCTATCAGTAGAATCCAAATATAGTGACAAAGCACTACTATTGTATACTATGGATGATTTCAGGGGTATCCAAGTCAGGTGTCCCGAGAGCTTCTTTCCCCACTGCCCAGAAGCTAGTTTCAGAGACAGTGATGCTTTAAGTCACCTTCTGAGCCTAACTGCATAAGTCATCTCTTTAAGAATTAACAATGTATTTCCATAAATCACATAGTCCAAGGTTTTTTCCTAGAAATCACCTATATTCTTATAAAAAAGTGATTCTCAAGTCTTTTCCCCATCCCACACACTTACTGAATGAGACCCTTAACAACAGTTGTCCACTGAAGCAATGATCGGGGACAGGGGCTGGAAGCTGGAGTGGTGCTAAAGCTGCATTTTCTCTCTCACCACCACCATGCCCTTGTAAACTACACTGACTAGAAGTCACTGTTTTTACAATATTCGGGGAGATCTCATATTACACTTTGGAAGATCACACTGTGATCAACCTAAAATTCAGGGAAGAGTCACTGAACAGAAAGTACTGGAATTTCAGTAAGTTCTACTTTACTACTACTATTCTTATTTAAGTAATTTCTACTTTACTACTACTATACTTATTTAAGTAAATTCTACTTTACTACTACTATACTTATTTAAGTAAGTTCTACTTTACTTAAACATCACTTGCAAAATCAATGTAACTTTCTTCCAGTTTGTTACAGACTGAAAAAGTCATTATTTAAGCTCTCCTAAAATATTTCATATCAACTATAGTATGTTTACATTTTAAATGCTAACCAGTTAGATGTTTCTTTTCAAACACAAAGTTATTACCATCTTTATGTGAGGTATATAAAAATCATTCTCAGATTCAAGATCCTCTTTCCCCATAACAAAAGAAACAAACAAAACGGAATGAGTGGAATAATTAGCACGACACCTGAAAATTTTTCTGTGCTAAGGCAAGAAATAGAAATGCCCAGTTTTGCTCACTGCTTATCTAAAGTCCAACTCATTGCACATTAAGTTTTCAATCTGTAAAATTAATAAATAATAAATAAATCCAAAATCACCTAACATTTTACTAATATTTAATTTCAAAAGTAAAGTTTAAATTCTAATTATCTCCAGTAAAAGCCTACAGTACCATGAATGAGTAGTCTTAATGAAGAAAAAAGTTTACTAACGGGATATGCATTTAAAAGTTACACATAAGGCTGGCTGTGGTGGCTCATGCCTGTAATCCCAGAACTTTGAGAGGCCAAGGCAGGAGGACTGCTTGAGGCCAGGAGTTTGAGACCAGTCTGGGCAATATGGTGAGACCCTGTCTCTATTTTTATTTTTCAAAATATAAACAAACACATAAATAATAGCTACACATACAAAAACCTAAATATAACAAACCTGCTGCTTTATAAACAAAAATAATGTATTTTAAATGCAAAAAAATTTATATCCAATAAATTAAAACAATAGAAAATTTTTAACGTATCACTTACACAGATTATAAATTACTAATGAGTAAATGTGTACTCTAATGTGCTTTCCTAAAAATTATGAATATAAACAGACTCAACCAAGAATTTCTTAAGGATCCAAGTAAGCTATTTAGTTCAGAGAAGTAAAGAAACCAACAAAACAAAAAATAAAAACCTATTCTTAAGACTGCATATGATTCCATTATTACATATTACATGTAACTCAATAAAACAAACATCATTTAATATATACTTAAAAACCACAAGATATATATGAAAGGAAAGTCTTCAAATATCTTTCACGGTTAGAAAACCTAAGATGTTTTACCTTGTATTTTCCCTGATCACAGCCACATAAAGTACTCTCCATGGTATAACTTCTTTGTACTCCTATTTCCCTCCAAACTACAACACGTGCTGTGGATTCTTTAGATTTTTCCACTACGAAGCTACAGCTGCTCATGCAAAATGCTGGGGCGATATGGCTCAGTATCTTAGGCAATGTCTGTTAAAAACAAGAATGATGATGATAAAATAAACCAAGTTTTTAATTTTAAATGTTTTTAATTTTAAAAAGTTTTGATGAAAACACAGTAATTAGAGCAAAGCCATGTGGATGTTCTATTATATATCCCTTGCCATTCAAACAGCAAAACAATCCTCTTAACTAATTTTGAATTTTCTGCTTTTCTAAACAAATACAGTATCCAGTTAGAAAACAATGGAAGAATCGTATTCACAGTATAACCAATAAGCAAAATAAAATCATTTGAGAAAACCATGTCTAAAAATATGAAAAAAATGTTTAAAATGTGAAATTTAGTCATAAAAGACTAATTGAGATATTTAACACAGTAAATGCCAATCATCCCTAAATTAATTAATACAGCTAAGACAATCACAATCAAAACTACCCCCAAAGTTTTCTGCAACTGAAATTATTCTCAGTTTCACCCAAAAGCATAAATATAGAAGTATACCCTGAGAAATTGTGTGTGTGTGTGTGTGGGGGGGGGGGGGTGTAAGGCTATGACTAGAGAAATAATCCAACATATCAAACTAGCTTATAAATCTAAAGTAAATTAAATTGTGATACTGATATAGGAACAGATGCATCTCTAGAAAGAAAGAGTTCAGAATTAGAACCAAATGTATTAAACTTATTATCATTATTATTAGTGGAGAAAAGATTGATCATTCATTAAATATTGGCACTACTAGATAGTCACTAAGAAAAACAATCTAAAGTCACTCTTCATTAAATTAAATTCTAGCTGGATTGAGAATATAAACTTAAAATTAATAAATATTTTTAAATGAAACTATAAATAGTAAACATGGAACTGTACTTTTAAAACTTCAGAATGGGTCGGGCTCACGCCTGTAATCTCAGCACTTTGGGAGTCTGAGGCAGGTGGATCATGAGGTCAGGAGTTCGAGACCAGCCTGGCCAACATAGTGAAACACCGTCTTTACTAAAAAATACAAAAAATTAGCCAGGCTTGGTGGCAGGCCGCTGTAATCCCAGTTACTCAGGCGGCTGAGGCAGGAGAATCGCCTGAACCCAGGAGGCAGAGGTTGCGGTGAGCCGAGATTGCACCATTGCACTCCAGCCTGGGCAACAGTGCGAGACTCCATCTCAAAAACAAACAAAAAAAACACTTTAGAATAAAAAAAAATCTTTCTAAGCCTCAAAACTCCAAAAAACAATTTATGAGAAATTAACAAATATGATAAAATTTCAAATTACTACACATCATAAACAAAAAATTAGAAAATATATTCATAATATATAGAGAGAGTTCTTTTTTTTTTTTTTTTTGAGATGGAGTTTCACTCTTGTTGCCCAGGCTGGAGTGCAATGGAGCAATCTCGGCTCACCACAACCTCTGCGTCCCGGGTTCAAGCCATTATATGGCCTGAACAAAAGTAAGCAGAAAATAGGAGAAAAGACTATTTTTAAAGACACAGATCATAATTGACCAAAACATAAGAAAATTCAACTTATTTATAATTATAGGTATGCTAGTTAACAATCAGGTATTATTTTCACCTGGCAAAGATGATAGTACAATGTAATAAGGGTGTGGAAAAACAGTACTATCGTTCATGGTATTTGGTAGTATCAATTTGCACAATCTTTATGAAGGACAATTTGGCAATACTTATTAAATGACTATCAACAGAGACTACTAAGTAAATAAATTTGGGTACAGTCTACAAAAATAACAAAAATGCACAATGGAAATCTTATCTGACTATTTAAAAGACTGAGACAGATTCAGACATGATGATCTGGAAAGATGATCAATAAATATTGTCATGGGAAAAAGTTGCTATGTAGTGTTTAAAAAACATTAAAAGACAAAAACTGCATATGCTACATGCATATCTATACGGATGTACTCAGAGGCAAGTCTCACAATATACATGGTAAAACTGTCTAGTATTAAGAGAATGACTAGGAAAAGATAACTTTCACTTACCCCTTTATATAAATCTGGAGTGTTTCCCCATTTTTTATATAATTCTAATCATTTTATTTATTTGGGAAAGGGGAAGAAGAGACAGGGCACCCAGAAAGAAGATGTGCTTTGAAGTTCTGCTAAGAGCTGCAGTAGGTTACCGAAAATGTCTTTTGGAAAATAACCTAGGGCGCTTGTTTAGGCATAACCATAGGAAGAGAGGCACTGTGACAAAATGGAAAGCACGCAGGACTTAAAGCAACACAGCTCATTTCAGTCCTAGGCACACCATATTTTGGCCAAGGCCTCAAGCATGTCAACTGACTCAGATGTCTTAGTGGACTTATTTGTACAGTAGCAATGATAATCCCTACCTACATCACAGAGCTTTGTGAGGCTCGCACAGAAAATTCATATGAAGGCTATAAGCGCAATACTAAAAGCTATAAGCACAATACAAATACGGTAATATAATTGTTAGATGTTGGTCTATAGTTATAATTAATTCATCCATCCATTCAACAAATATTTACTTAATGCCTACTAAGAATCAGGGATACTCAGTCAACCAAATAAACAAAAGTCCTCATTTACATTATTGTTAGTCATCTCATTCAGGAATGATGATCTACTATCCACAATATTTACCAATATTAAAACGTCCTTAAAAAGCTAATAGTTTTGTGGAAGCTAAATTACATATTTCCATAGCATCATATGCTATGACGTTCACCTTATTGGAAGGATGCTATGATGTTCCCCTTATTGGAAGCAAATACATGATTTAACTTCAATAAAAAAATCCATTATGTTCCAAATTCCAAAATTTTTTGAATGTCAACATGATGCTCAAAGGAAATGCTCGTTGGAGCATTTTGGATTTCAGATTTTGGGATTAGGAATGCTCGAACCAGCAAATATAATACAAATATTCCAAGAAAGAAAAAAATCTGATATCTAAAACACTTCTAGTCCCAAGCATTTTAGATAAGGGACACTTAACCTGTAATAATAAAGATTTGTTTTGTAAACCTTTTATTTTAAGCTAATTTTAAACTTAGAGAAAAGTTGCAAAAACAGTACAAAGAATTTTCATTTTTCTGTCACCCTTAACGTTAATATCTTAACCATAGTTCAGTGTCAGAACCAAAAAATTAGAATTGATGCAATACTATTGATAGACCTTATTCAAATTTCATCAGTTTTTCTACTGCTGGGTTTCAGGATCCTATCCAGAATCTCACATTGCATTTAGTTATTGTTCCTCTTTAGCTTCCTGCAGTCTGTAACAGTTCCTCAGTCTTATAACTTAAATCATCTTGACACTTTTGAAGAGTATTGATTAGTTATTTTTTCAAATGACAATTTAGGCTGGGCGCGATGGCTCATACCCATAATTCCAGTACTTTGGGAGGCCGAGGCAGGCGGATCATTTGATGTCAGGATTTCGAGACCAGCCTGGCCAACATGGTGAAATCCCATCTCTACTAAAAATACAAAAAATATTAGCTAGGAGTGGTGGTGGGCACCTGTAATCCCAGCTACTTGGGAGGCTGAAGCAGGACAATCACTTGAACCAGGGAGACGGAGGCTGCAGTGAGCCGAGATCGTGCCACTACACTCCGGCCTGGGTGACAGAGTGAGACTCCATCTCAAAAAAAAAAGACACTCCATTTATATGTCATAATTTGTTGTATTTTCCCGCAAAAACATAAACACTTGCACTAAAAGGACAAAGCAGTACTATGATTTATCATCAGAAACATAGCATTTATGTGTATTAGTGCATCTTTTCCCAAACCATCTGCAAAAAAAAAGGTTCCATGGTATGGTAGTCACCATCAAAAATGTCTTAATCACCAGAATCTAGGAATGTTACTTTACATGGCAAAAGGGGCTGTCCAGATTTGAGTCAATTAAGAATCTGAGATACTAAGATTATCCTGGATTATTTTAGTGGCCCTTACCATCACAAGGGCTCTCATAAGGGAAAGGGGAAGGCAGCGGAAGGAGAGAAGGAGATGTGACAATGGAAGCAGAGGTCAGATTTGATTCCTGGCTGAAAGGGACCATGATGCAAGGAACACAGACATGCTAGGGGTGTGGAGAACAAGGAAACAATTCTACCACACGGCCTCAAAAATTAATGTAGTTGATGACACTGATTTTAACCCAGTGAGCGCTACCTTCGACTTCTAATCTGCAGAACTGTAAGTCCATCAATTTGTTTTGCTATGTTTGTGGTAGTCTGCTATAACAGCAATAGGAACTAATATGATTATAAAATTATGGGAAATACTCCACTTTCACACACATGCACACACACCCACATGCACACCTGCCCTACAACCCTGGAAATGTAAGAAGCTTACATTTCCTAAAGAAAAGAAACAAAGTTGACTGTGTCTAATGCAATTACCTGACGTAACTAATTACACAACTACTGGTGAGGGGAGGTGTGTGTGTAACACCTGTTAACATCTTGAGAAATGAAATTTGGGTGCTTTATTTACTCTAATTAAAGCATCATCTTACATTTCCTTTCACAACAAAATTCAAAAAATTAATCAAATAAAGAAATCTGAGACAAGATAATTTTAATGAAAAAAACTGAGACCAAAGAGAGTTCATTTTATCTCTTACAATGGAAAAACTGTTTTGCATTTACCTTCCCACATGTCTGTCTGCCATTCATCCATCAACCCACCTAACAACAAATATTTATTGAGTACTTATTATGAATAAAGTATTGTGCTATATAGTGGCAATGTTGTCAAAATGAGCAAATCAGACATCGTTGCTAGGCATGTGGAGCTTACTACCTATTATAAAGAGAAACCCATTAATCAAATAACATAGAAAACCTTACAATTACAATTCTTAAGTGCTATGAAGGAGAGAGAATCCTATAGATGTATGATCTGATTTCGTTCTGGGGACTAAGTGAGAATTCCCTGAGAAGTGAAGTATGATCCAAGCAGAAACGACTGGGTGAGGCAATGGTGGCAACGATGGTGCTGTTCCAGAGAGCAGCCTGGGGAAGGCTCTGTGCATGTGCTCTTCATCTAGCTTTCTCCCATTCTCTGGGCCTCTCACTAGTCTCATTTTCTTATCTTTTTTTATGTGGGTCTCAACTAAATATTCCCCTTTTCTATATCACTGAGCTCTGCTAATCTACTTGGTTTCCTTTATTTAATGCAGTCTAACCTAATAAAACTCTATTTTCTGAAGGTCGTGTGGCAGAAATATTTGTTGACTGTTAACATGTTGGGCATTTTACACACATTCTTGGGCTCTCCCTCCACCTTTATCCTGGGCTTTGTCTCTCTCTTGAACTTAATTTCTGCATGCCTTCCTCTTTCACATATTCCTTTATTTTGGCAAGAATGTTTTCCAGTAGCTTCCACAGAAAGGCTATTTGTGAGGTAAATTTTTGAGACTTTAAATGTCTGAGAACATCCTTTTTTATTCTCACACTTGCTGATAGTTAGAATGGGGTATGAAATTTAGAGGTTGGAAATCTAGTTGAGAATTGTGAAGGCTTTGCTCCACAAAGTTTTGCTTCCAGTTTTGCTACTATGAAATGTGATGCCATTCTTACATGTAATCCTTTGTAGAAGAATCTGAAAAATTTGTAGAAATTTTTTCTGAAAAAAAATCAATAGCTTTCCTATCTACCATCAATGATCAACTGGGGGCAGGAAGGTATGTGGGGAAAAATTCCATTCCCAACTGCAACAAACTTCATAAAGTATTTGTGAAGAAATCTAACAAACATTTCACACCTAGGTGAAGAAATTTTATACTTTATCAAATATAAAAGACTTGACTAAATAGACACATAGGCAATGGTCACAGATAGCAATGTTACATATTATTATAATAATTCTCTCCAACTTTAAATTCAAGGCAGCTCTAATGCAAACTCCAACAAAGTTTATCCACAAATGGATCCTAAAATTCACAAGTACAGAGAAAAAAAGAGTCAAAGCAATTTTTAAAAGAACAAGAAAGGAAAATTTGCCCTACATGATATCAATATTAATTATAAGCCTACAGTAATGAAAACAATGTTGTATGCAAAGAGATAGAAACAAGAATGGGTATAATAATAGCCTTGCAATACATCCATATATACAAAATAAGGTATGTAACAGATGGCATCATCAAATTGACAGAAGAAGGAGGTACTATCGAGTTAATAGTGCAAGCCAACTGGTATTCACAGAGAAAACAGAATTAGATCCCCACATCTCACACAAAAATTAATTCCAAATAGATGAAAAATATAAACATGAAAAACTTTTAAAATGAAAAATCTGAAACAAAAATGGCAAAATGTCAATATTTATTGAATGTGAGTAGTTCATATATGTTCTTTTCTGTACTTTTAGGCATGTTTGAAATTCAAAAACTTATGAATCATCTGTAATAATTACCCTGTATCCCGTATCCTCCACAACATCACATGAAGTTGCATTATCATTGGTATGCCACACTGTCTCTTTGATGCTGCAACCATACATAAATACATTCTTCTTTCGGGAATGGCCATGATAATCACAATAAACCTTGAAAATATATATTTTAAAAATTAAAAGACTTCAAGTTCATATGTTGCTAAGTAAAGGTAGTTAATTAATATCAAGCCAATAAACATGTAGGTCTGTGCTCCTTGGTATTTTTATTGTAAAAGAACCACCATTTAACAATTAGAACCAACAAAAGTAATAACTAATTTGGGAAAGGATCTATAATTAATTCTAGAATTGCCAAATCCTTTCAAGGTCCTATATCATCTTTGTATTTACTATTCACCGTTTAAGAAATAACACATTCCATTATAGTTCAAATCTACAGTTGTGGTGATTGCTGCCCCAAATGGTTGTAAAAACATTTACCTAATTTGGCCTGGAGCGGTGGCTCATGCCTGTAATCCCAGCACTTTGGGAAGCCAAGGCGGGTGGATCACCAGAGGCCAGCATTTCGACGCCAGCCTGACCAACATGGTAAAACCCCGTCTCTACCAAAAATACAAAAATTAACTGGGCGTGGCTGTGGGCACCTGTAATTCCAGCTACTTGGGAGGCTGAGGCAAGAGAATTGCTTGAACGTGGGAGGCAGAGGTTGCAGTGAGCCGAGGTTGCACTCCAGCCTGGGCAACAAGAGCAAAACTCCATCTCGAAAAAAAAAAAAAATTAAAAACAAAGAATAACAACAAACAAGAAAATGCTCCTATAAAAAAACACCATTAAGAAGGGTATGGTTTTAATTTAAGTGCATCATTTAAAAAATAAATAAAAACAAAGGACATGTCAATTTTACTCCTCTGCAAAGTTTTTCTATCTTTCCTAAAGAAAGATTAAATAATATACACATTAATATAACAGGAACATTCTAATCAAAAGCTGGTGAGAACAGAAGGAGCGTATGTATACAGTCCAGTCCAGTCATGCCTGTACTACATTTCCCGTGTGTGTAGTAGAGACTTAACAGCTTCAGAGCTGACTAGAGAACTCAGAAATAAGCTTCTAGTTTGAGAATTTGGAAGATACATATGGTTACCTTAGTATTGTTCAAACAGTGAAGTTAAATATCTAAAAGTTACAACCAAGAGTTATCAATATTCATAACGAAAAAGGAAAAAATAGAAGGCTTATGAGAATTACAAACATTCAACCTTATAAAATTAAGACAACTAACATAATGCATTAATTTGACCTCATGATTATCACACAAGTGCTTGATAATTAAAAATGACATTTTATCTTTGACTATCCCAAGTAAAAACAAGTATTGCTACTTACCAAGGGTAAACGCTTCACTGCAGCCAAGTATTGCAACAGCCCCTTAGCATGGTAAATTGTAGGATGTAAATCCGGATTTGGACTTTGCCACTGCCTATTCAAATCCTCTCCACTTAAAGAACAGCGATGACTACATGTACATAAACACAAAGACAGAAAAACACTGGTACCCATAAACCCTTATATACATTTCTTAAACCCTTATATACATATCTGATTTAACTTTATGCTTCTATTCCACTAAGCATTTCAAATAGGTATAGATGGTAAGCTCAACCAAATGCATACTATATTCATTAAGTAAACATTTATTGAGTATTTGCTATGTGCAAGATTTTGTGTCACATGCATTTAACTGTGGTAAGTTTTCAGATTCATAATCAAAATTTTCAAAGTATAGAAAAAATTCTTAACTCCAAGGCTTTCTTCCATATTTTATAAAAATGTATTAATAATCACATTTTCCATTCTGATTACATAATAATCATTTGTTATGTTAGCATGCTATATCTTGACTTCATCAATTAAAGTGCTAACTAGGTGCTTCTTCTGAGAAAGACAAGTATATGAAAAGTATACATTGTTGTAAAACATCAAATACCTTTTTGTTTATTTACGGGTACTAAGTAGTAATGCTATCATGCAAATAAGCAGATAATCATAAAGTGATGATAAATATAAATAGAATTCTAACTGGTCAATATATTTCTCAATTAAAATAGACAACATTTTAGTTCCATAACCATAACATATTAACTAAGAAGAAATTCTATATTTTAAAAATTCAGTAATTTCCTAAAATACGAGAAATATTCATGCTACTTTCACTGAAGTAAGACATGTTATCCTCATCTTTGGAGATACTCATGACAACTATACTAAATCCCATCTTTCAGAGTGGCACTACAGAGACCTTGTCAAATTACCAGGATAAATTTACTGTACTAACTATATGCAGCCTCCTCTTACAAAGTAATTATCTTCCACTATTCCCCCTCTAAAGAACTCCTGTCAAAAACCAGACCTCCTCATATCAAGAAGAGGTTAGCAGATGGGGCTAACATTCCAAGAGATCCCAGAAGAGTCTTAATCTTAGAACAATCTAGGTTCATGCCACTAACAAAAAAAAAAATAAAGGAATATGAGAGGTATGAGTTAACCTTTCTTACAACCTGACATTGTGATTTTTCTAAAACAATTCAAGCATTTTATGAAAGCATATTCCCATGGATACAGAATAGGGCACTAGGCCCTATAAAATAAACAAATATAAAATCAATAATTTCATATCGCTAATAGTATCCAAAATGTATTTTCATTTAAAAGTTTATCTTAATTTCCCATCAAAAATTTCTTTATTCTAGAAAAATCACTAAGTTTGTTAACCTGGACATTGTTATTTCAACAAGTTTATACAGGACAACCACAATGGTCTCGAATATATTCTACAACTATTGCTTAACTTACTTTCCATTGATGACACCATCTGGATTTAACATAGGGACAATTTTAAAAATATAAGATTCTCGTAAGCTCTGAGCAGTGGGGTTATTGCTCATGAGATATTCCAACGTTCCTTTCATAACCCAACTTGCATTAGTTTCTCCAGGATGTACCCGAGCAGACAAGAAAACGTAAGGGCGATTTCCTAAAGTACACATAAAATCTCAAATTAAAATGAACAGCTACTAAAAGTTTGTATATTTTACTTTGGGGCTTTAGAAATGTCTCTAACTCAATTGTGAATTCTAATATAAATTAATAGAACCCAATGGTGCATCCTACAAGCACTGCACTAGGCCCTATAAAATAAACAAATATAAAATCAATAAAACCATATCCCGAAGGAGCTCATAATAGGACATAAAACAGTAAGTAGTATTTGATCCACTTATTCATTTCCCAATGACTAATTTAACATGTAAAATTCGTTATTTAATATAATGTTAATTTTATAAAGAACAAGCACTTGGGGGAAGTTTAAAATATAAAACTATTTTTTCATAAAATCATAGGGAAAAGAAATAAAATATAATTTCAGCCCTGTCTTACAGTTGCTCTGATAAGCATAGAGAAACAAGTTTATCTGCTCAGAGATTTAGCCCCCAAAATTTCACTACACATTTAGATATACAAGTCTACAAAACAATCATTCAGCTTACCACTCATATTTTCGATACACAATAAGCTCTGTTTCCTGAAAATACTTTGCCTTCTTATCAAAATTGAAAGTTTTATTTTTATTACTACAGCTGTACATTTGAGGCAATTTAAAAAAATATAAATGGCAGGGAAAAATGAATAACTATTCTGTGCTAGCTACCAAAACAATTGATAGGTTTCTGGTTGTTTTATTTACAAGTAAAATCAGTCCATTTCTAAATTGATTAATACTATTACACGACCTCTTAAAATAATTCATTGTATTCTACTTTGAATACAATTTCTAAGGATAAGAACTAAACGACAGTGGTAGCAAAAGAGACCTCAGAGAACATCTCATGTAGCCCCTTATTTTCAGGATAAGGAAATTGAGGCCCAGAGGTGGGCTCATGGCTAGCTAGACAATAGCAGGGCCAAGACTAGAGCCCAAGTCTTCTGATGTCTGTTCCTATTATCATTTCCATTATAAAATACGGTTAAAGCAAATCAAAGTAGGTGAGAATGACTGCTATTGTGAGTTGGGAAGACAAACTTACTGAAATGGCAGATATGTTCATAATAATTAGACTCTGGCATTGCTGTTATAGTCACCAAGGGGCAGCTGTTTCCAGACAGGGTTTCACATAACACATCTTTCCGAAAATAGATTTGCTGAGGATTGTGTGCTGATTCCAATTTTTGAAGATGCATCTTGATAAAAATTTTAAAACAAAATATACAATCACTTAAAAAGTCCCTATGGTATACAGAAATAATGCATCCAGATCTCCACATAACTAGAAGTGAATCAGATTCTTAACCCCTTATCCAAAACCCTCAGGGCCAGATGTAGCCTAAACATCAGTGTTTGGAAAACCTGAAACAGGCAATATATTGTTTAAATCATTAATTATGCAGCACCACCAATAGGGTCGGGGTAGCAATCTGTAATACACTCATTATTTGTGCAGCAAAACATATGAAGAATCACCCTAAGTAGAATCAATATTCTAAATAAACTCAGGTCAGGCTTTGCCTCCAAATGAGTTCCAAAAAACCTTTTGGTTTTCAAAGCCTTTTGAGTTTTGAAATTGTGAGTGATAATAGACCTGTAACAGCAACAATCTAAAATTTGAAAAATAAAAATTATATAGTACAATTTTAACAATTTATTTTCCTGATTTCAAGATTAATACGGGTTTGTTGTAAAATGCCTGAAAGACAGCAAAAAAATTACAAAGAAAAAAATTTTTTTAAGTTTTAAAAATTTAAAACATCTACAATTGCACCACCTAGATTACTACTAACACAATGTATGTAAGCAAAACCATGATTACAGACTTTTATAATCTGATTTTATCACTTAAAAATTTATACATACACATAAACATATACATTCCTAATTATGAATACTATACCACATCATTAAATATGTTAAATGTGTATTTTTTGAAAACACAAGTTTTAATGGTCTTATTATGTGGTTATACCAAAAATAAATTGTTCAATCCCCCATTTTTTAGATATTCAGTTGGTTTTCAAACTTCTGCCTATGTTCTTTCACAAATCACTATTGACTGAGTGGTCACTATTTTCCAGAAACTGTACAGGGCATTGGGGATACAACAATGAATAAATGAACCCTACCCTAGGGAAAATAGAGAGTGCTGTGAGAGCCTGTAATAAGGGGAGGGGAGCCTAGCCAAGTCTGGGCAGTGAGGAAAGGTCTTCTACAGAAAACTACATTTAAATGAAACTCCAAAGGATGAGTCAAGAGAGCAGAGATGAGTACTGCAGGCAGAGGGAAAAATATTAGGAAGACCAGAGGACAGAACAGGGCATTTCAAAGAATTCAGTAAGATTCATTACAGCTACAAAGGTGAGAAACAAAGAATCTGACACAGAATGAAGGGCCTGGTAGACAGGTCTTTCCCAAAGCATAGTATACATACCACTGGTAATTGAGATAACTAAGTGATATGTAGATAACCATTTTAAAAGTTTAATAGGTATATATTTTATGTGAATCAGAAATAAGTCTAGCACATTAAATCTTTCATGCATTTCACAGATATTAACTGAGGATGAGGATACAATTTAAATGATTTCATGGATATTAATTGAGGATGAGGATACACTTTAAAGAGTAATATATTTTAAAGTCTATTTAAAGATAAATAAATAATACTTCAAATAGTAAGTGGATATGGCAAAAAAAAAAATGGGGAGTACTAGAAAAAGGACAGGGTGAATCATGGTAAGAATTTTAGACTTCACACAAAGGGCAAGGGAAATCACTAAAGAGTTTTAAGCAGGGTATTTTATGATAAGATTAGCTATAAAAGAACCCTCTGGCTACAGTCCGGGGTTTGTGGGGTGGCAGCGGGCACTAATGAAGAGCAAAGGGGTCAAAACTGAATCCTAGGACACTAGTTACAAAGAGGTTGGCAGAAGGCCACGTGAGAAACGATGGTCATGCCTGGAAAACATCATGGTAGGGGGATTGAAAGAAAGCAGGAGAATTCAAAATATATTAAAAGGCACAATCAGTAAAGAACAATAACATAAAACCAGGCAAATAAAAATAGTGAAAATATATATTTATGTGCATTCTTATTTGTTTTCCTAGGATAAATTACCCAAAAGTAAACTACTAAGCACAGAAAGATATATGAACATTGTACCTTTATGGTAGGTTGTAACCTTTCTTAAAGTACAGTAAGCCTCATTTAATGCTGTCAGCCTCATTTAGTCTTCTTAGGTTTGATATCTCTTCTGCTCTACGGACTATGTTTTTCTTTCATTTTCTCCTCTCTAATAATTTGGGAGCTTGTTTCTAATTAGAGTGTTCCAATTTCTTTATTCGTAAATTGATCACACCTTCATGATCTTTGACCATTAGAATAGATATTCTGTTCTGAGAATAAATCTACCACAGTCGATATTTAATTACTAGACTTTGTTTGTTTAGTTTTGGTTTTTAGTTTCATTTTGCTAATATTCAAAATCTCAAAAGGTTTCACACAAAACAACTCTTATACCCTAGATTCTTAAAAATCTGGATCTAGGTCTCCATAATAAAACCATTTCCTTCAGAAAAAGATCTCAATTTTTCCTTCAAAAACACTCAAATTGCATCCACATTTTTTTAATATTCTATTTTCTATGAGATTCTGGTTAAACATGCAGAAATCTCACCTGGTTAAAAATTGTAAATCATGGAATCTTAGCTTAGAGAACTGTGGATTTCAACAAAAGATGGGAAGTAAAAATCATGTCAAAGTTTCTTAATATTTCTATTAAAAAAAATAAGAGCTACATTCCCATTTTACTCCTCAAGAAATACTGTAGTATTTTCCAAAATCTTCAACACTAAACCCTTTTCTTATGTTATATTTAACTAAACTTAATTTTCCTTGTTAGAATATTTAACTAAACTCAATTAGTATAATTATCCTTATGTTAGAATATTTAACTAAACTCAATTATTATCATTATCCGTATGTTAGAATATTTAACTAAACTCAATTTTCTTCCATTATCTTATACCTATCCATATAATACAATTTAATTTAGAGTTCTTACCTGTAAAGTTGAATACGTATATGGATAGTGATAAGCAAAGTAGCAAACATCATCTTTATGTGGAAAATTGACAGTAAATGTAATTGTATAGTAGGATTTTCCCTTTTGCCCACCTGCAGCAACTGAACTTCTTGAGAAATGATTTCTGCAATAAAAACGCATAAAACATGTTCATTTCATCCACACGAAAACTGATTTTCCTTGTTACTTTTATTAAATAGAACTTCAGGGAAAAAAGAAAAACCCGAGTCTGTAAAAAGTGTAACTTAAATACCCTATTTTAAAAAAACTTAGTACTAATAAAGCAGTAAACTATTATTAGCCAATGACATTACATAACTTTTCACTTCTGAATTTACTAATTAAATGAGCTAATACTCTTCACGTCAAAAAAATTTTTAGAACCCCATTCTTTGACATCCATACACATTACTGAATCTAGAAAATGATCATCAATGGCTACTACAATCAAGAGAGGAAAGCTTGATGGACACCTTTACGTGGATGGATCAGGCTACAAGACCTGGGTTCACTAATCAATCTTAAGATTACAAAAAGAGAAACAATCAGAGATGATGTTGTTTCCTGATGTGATGCAATGGGAATTCACTGCACCACCTATTAAGTATTCTTGCCAAAACCAAACCTGAAGTTGATCAAGCTTCTAGATCTAACTAACAGTTTATAGGAAATTGGTGAAACAGAAGCACTTGTTAACACCACAGGGATGCAATCCAATAAAATCCAAATGTGAAAAACCCTACATGACAATCCAGCTTCTTTAGCGAATGAATGAGAAATTTAAAAAAAGAGAAAAGGGAAGCCTATAAATTAACACAGACTTAAGGAACATGTCAACAAAAATCAAAAGCAATGTGTGATCCTTGGCTGGATTCTGATTAAATAAAACTATAAAACACCATTTAGAGGCAATCGGGGAAGTCTGAACATTGGATATTTCATCACAGTAAGAAATTTTCTTAATCTTTCTGTGTTGTGATAATCGCATTGTAGTTAAGATTGTCTTAAACAGCCTTTGTCTTTTAGAAATACGTATGTAAGTATGTACGGATAAAATACGGTATCCGAAAATGGACTTAAAAATTCATTGTGGAAGTATGAGTAAAAGTATAGATAAACAAAACTCACCATGTGTTGATAATTGTTGATACTGGGTGATGAATACATGGGGCCTCATTATCTTATTATCTGTTTTTGTAAATGTTTGAAGATTTCCATAATAAAGTTTTTAAAACTATACATTACCTTCCAGACTCGAAATACTGCTGACATATGCTGACTTAAAGATGCTCTAACAACTTAATTTCTAAAATTCTGAATCACCTTGTATTATTTAAGCCATGAAATGAAGAAAAACCAGGGCCTATACGTTATTTTTTCATGCGCATAAATGTTCAAAGTATTTTCAAATTGATATAGTCTTCATTAACTTATGCATAGTATCTTAAATAGATACCCAATGACAGAGTGCTAAGGATTAACAAAAATTCAAAACAAGTTCAAAAACTAGTCCTTGCCAACTCTTTTCCCTCAAAAGTTTAACATTTAATTGGAGAGGTATTTATACTACCACATTACAGCTATATGGCAGTTTCTAGTTTATAAACCAGTGAAACATATATTATTTCATATAATGGTGAAAAGCAGTTTTATTCCATTTTATAGAGAAGACAAACAAGCATCACAGGACTTAGCTGACATGAAAAGTTATGGCACAATGCAAAAACAGATTTTAATCTTTATCATCTAAATTTCAGGCCAGGCACTTTTGTTCATGCCTGTAATCTCAGCACTTTGGGAGGCTGAGGCAGAGGGATCGCAACATGGTGAAAACCCAGTCTCTACAAAAAATACAAAATTAGCCGGTTCACAACTGTAGTCCCAGCTACTCAGGAAGCTGAGGTGAGAGGATCACTTGAGCCTGGGAGTGATGATAAGCTCTTGAGGCTGCAGTGAGCCGGACTGCACCATTGCTTTCCAGCCTGGGCAACAGGGCAAGACTGTGTTTAAAAAAAAAATTAAAATTAAAATAAATAAACATACCTCAGGCTTCAGGAAAACAACTAGAATAGAGTCTTACATAGAAAGTGGTTAATAAATGTTTGTTGAATTGAACTCCACTTCCAGATCAGGAAGTAGTAGCCAAAAGAAAAGACAGAACCTAAATTAAAAATATAAAAATCTTTGCCATCACCCCTTACACAGAATAGAACAACTTGTCCTGCTATGATCATTCATTTTGCAACGTGAAAAAGCATTCATTGATTGACAATTTCTAATGTGACAACATAAAGAAGCATGAAAGTAAGAATGCTTTTTGAAAAACATTGTTTCATTCTTTAAAAGTCTAAATAATTCTAAAATCTAGCCAAGCACTGCTCAGATAGTTTCACCCAACTTTATGAGAAAGAGACAAGTGATGAAAGACTATTTTTATATTAGTCTACCATTAAAAGAAATACAAGATGTATTATGGTGCAGATGAATTACATATTACCTTTACTTCTGTTTCTCATTTATTTGCTATTCATTTTGCTAATAAGAGTAAGGGAGAAATCTTACTGAGATGAATTCCAAGGAAGATTTTGTTTCCCAGAAAGTAGGAGTACTTAACACCAAGTTTTTTCCAAAGCCATGTCAAAACAGTTTAATTTTAGAAGCCTTCTTCTAATTGATAAAACTAAAAAACAAGGGCATTAGTGCCAGTAAAGCACAATCTAAAAAGTCAAAATTCACCATACAGAAATGTCAGGATTGAACTTAGTAACAAATAAACAAGGGTGCCAAGTGGAATCAACAGTGAACATTAGCTGGAAACATTTGCAGACACACAGTAAAAATGAGAAGCAAGATACATGAGAATCCTCGAGTACTTAGAGGTGGAGCTGAAGAATAATCAAACTATTCCACAGAAGTAGGAAATTATTTCTAGCACTTATTTATTTTATTTTATTTATTTATTTATTTTGAGACAGAGTCTTGCTCTGTCACCGAGGCTGGAGTGCAGTGGTGCGATCTCGGCTCATTGCAACCTCCGCCTCCCGGGTTCAAGCGATTCTCTTCCCTCAGCCTCCTGAGTAGCTGGGATTACAGGTGTGCGCCACAATGCCCAGTTAATTTTTGTATTTTTGGTACAGACGGGGTTTCACCATGTTGGCCAGGCTGGTCTCGAACTCCTGACCTCAGGTGATCTGCCCACCTCACCCTCCCAAAGTGCTGGGATTACAGGCATGAGCCACCACACCCAGCCTCTAGCACTTATTTCTAACTTGCTGTAAGTAGATCACATATTTACAGTCAAAGATGAACTGTGTTAAGCTGATGTACTGTATTTGGAACACATCTCCAGTTAACATTTTGGAAATTAAAATGAAGTAAATATTTGTGTGTTAATATAAAAAGGGAAAAGATAAGAGTTATACTTGATATCATAGGAACAACAAAAAGCCACTGCAAATTATTACTCGTAATTTCTATTTTCAGTTTTATTCAATAAAGTTTCCTGAGTTTTAAAGCTGGAAAAGCTGAGGACACATAACTCTCTAAGTGGTGGAGACACAGCCTGGACCTAAGTTTGTCTGCCTATACAACACATTTTACTTCTACTATATACACTCCATAAGTGGATCTCAAGTTCAAAAGGACTCTTTAGAATTACTAAAGCATAGCACCACAATTCAAAGTATGCAATAATAACTCTACTGTTTCCTTTTACACTGAAACAGGATATACTTAATACTGCCTTCTGTAAGCTGACGTTCTATTAATATTCTTAAAATACTTACTTATAGTAACAAATGTCAGTCCCCATACGAATCCACCATGGTCTGGCATTTAATGCTTCCTGAACCGAATACATGAGTGGTTGCATACCTTTGAAAGAGAGAAAAAAAGACAGAAAATTATTTTCATAATTTTTGAATTAAAAATTAATCTTGCCTTTGTAGAAAGCACCAAACATTCAGGAAAGCAGAAGTAAATTACATTTCAGTTTTTTAGTATGTATTTTAAAAATCTGATGCATTTCTTAAACATCCCAAGTCAATCAATGATATGCTTTTATTTTTTAGTTTAATACAGGATTACAACTTTAGAGTGAGAAGTCATTAAACTCTTTTCTATTAAACTTTCTACATGAAATCAATTAAAGATAATATATTCCTTATAAAAAGTGAAACAGCCAAAACATATGTAAAGACATAAGGTACAATCACCCCTCTAACTCTCCGTGGATTTCCATCTACACTGAAATTAATGGGAAAACACCACCAAAATGGCATCTTTGCTTTCCTCCCCACTCTTCTCCATACATATATGTGTTTGTAGGAGAGAAAACGAAGAGGGACTCAAAAATATAAAGTATACTTTCTTGGATATTCTTAGAAATATATTTTCCACATGAACTTTAAAATCACCTTACCTAATTACTAAATGATATATTAGGTTTCTAAATGGAACTGAATTAAATTCATGTTAATTATAGAAAGGCTGACAATTTTTATTGAGATCTGGTTTGACTTGCCTTAAATTCTAACTTAAGGATAGAGTCATTTTTTTTTTCCTGGTACAGAATAATTTTATTAAACTTACCTGTGAGTATTTTTATAAGATTCTTTTTTCCTTTTCCATTTCTGACTGGTTATTCCAACAATGAAGCACTATTCATTTATTTTTTGTATTTATCTTAATATTCACGTTATCAAATAAACTCACTAATTTTAACAGGTTTTTAGTAGTCTCATGGATTTTTTAGTAATATAATTAAAATATTTTATCTCCTCTTCTAGTATTTATATCATTTATTTCATTTTCTCCTCTTACTACATTTAGATAAATGAAACCTCAAAAAAATTATGCTGAATATAGTGGTAAGAACAAACAATTCTTTTTCATGACTTGAACCAAAATGTTTTGCCATTCCATGTAATATTTGCCACTTTTTTGCAAATCAACTTTGTTATGTTTAAGTCAAAAATAGCTAACAATGAATAATTTCTGTATGTGAGACACTGCTCTAACGTTTTTTACATGTATTAAATCCTTACAACCACACTTAGGTGGTAAATGCTATTATTATTCCCATAACTTGAGTAGTTCCACCATAATTTTTATTATACTTCACAGTTTTAATTACTTCATCAAATGCCTTTTCAACATCTAATAATAGAATCAGATGGCTTTTCTCCTTTAAACTGCTGATGCAATAAATTATGTTGACAGGTTTCCTATCCTTGAACTATCTTTGCATTCTAAGAAAATGCTACTCTTTTAACACTATGTGACTAAGTTAGCTAATATTTAGAATTTTTCCATCTAAGTTCTTAAGATGATCTTTCTTATTTCAATTTACTTTTACCAAGTATTGGTAAGATTATACTAGCTTCAGAAAACTAAATTTTAAAACTTTCCATCACTTATTAGAATAAATAATAAAAGCACCATCTATTTTTTAAAGGATAAATACAATTCAGCTGGAATACCATGTCAATATGGTAGCATTAATAAACATATTTTTAAAAATTTCCCTTCAACAGCTATAGCTTTCACTTTTTCCTCATCGCTTTTGGTATTTCTCTCTCTCTCTCTCTCCCCTGATGTCCCTAAGTTTTCAGTTTCTTTATCATGTTATATCATTTCTTAGAATCCAGTCCACTTTTTTTAAAGTGTATTTCCAGGATACCACTAACTTATAATTCTAATTTGGATGAGTTGCTTCCTAGGAAATCTGATTTCATCTTGTTATTTCTTTTCACTGGACTCCCAGATTAGTACCACTTGTTCTTGTATCTCACATCTTCATCTCGGGTTTCAAATGGGATCCTAGTGAATCAAAAAATCAATCTTGTTGATTATATTATTCAAATTCTCTATAGCCTTACTTATTTTTGTCTTCTTGATATGTCAAATTCTGAAAGGAGTACTTTAAATTCTCATAAATGTTTTCTAATCAAGTTGTATTTCCTGGAGATTTCTGCCCTGCTTATGTAGGTGCCATGTGGCCAGGGTTGTTGTGCTGTGTAAAGGTTTACAGCATCTTCAAGGATTGCAACTTGTAAATACAAAATATCTGTCTTTATGCAAGTCAGTGTTTTTGACCCTGACGTTTTAGTCTGACATTATTATTTATTATTATTATTTTTTTCCAAAATGGAGTCTTGCTCTGTTGTTCAGGCCGAAGTGCAACGGTGCGATCTTGGCTCACTGTGACCTCCACCTCCCAGGTTCAAGTGATTCTCCTGCCTCAGCCTCCCAAGTAGCTGGGGACTACAGGCGCATGCCACCGTGCCCAGCTAATTTTTGTATTTTTTGGTGGAGATGGGGTTTCACCATGTTGCCATGGCTGGTCTCAAACTCCTGACCTCAGGTCATCCGCCCGCCTCGGCCTCCCAGAGTGCTGGGATTACAGGCGTGAGCCACCGTACCCGGCCGACTGACACTAATATTAACCACTTTTGCTTTATTTTAATTTCATTTGCCTAGTTCATCTTCGTCCATTCGTTTTCAACCTTGTCACTGAACACACACACGCGCGCGCGCACACACACACACACACACACACACACAGTGGGGAGCAGGTGAGAGAGGGAGAGAGGGAGAGAGAGGGACAGAAGGAGAGAGGGAGAGAGGAAGAGAGGCAGAGAGAGATCCCACTAAACTGTGTTACTTTCAATCTCTGACCTTTTGAGGGTACTTCATGGTTTATTCATAGTTGGTGATAACGGATATACATTTCATTGTATTCTCTCCATCTTATTTTCTACTTCTGATACCAACAAATGCTTTTATTGTTCTTCCTTACCATTTTATTTTTATTGGTTTGGTGGCATTGCTCCACATTTTCTTTTCTTCCTTAATTTGGAAGCCTTCTATCATGCTTTTCAATTCTACTTTTCCACCCTCATAGTCATGATTGATATTTTTCTAACACTATATTAAATGAACTAACTAAGCCATCCCACTGACACAAGTTAATTTTCACTTCTCCTATATTACCCCCCTTAGAATATTTTTGGTTAACACGTTTTATAAGTTCCAATACTTCTATCTTGAGACCTTTTACTCATTTTGTTCAGAAAGAGATCAGATAGCATATTTTCTGAATTACTGTTTTTGAGACAGACCTTCACTCTGTACATTTTCTGAATTCTTATAAACGCTGACATGCAGTTTGTTGGCAGTGACAAACAATTTACAGATTCTTCAAAAGACATTTGGATGTCCACTGGCTTCCAGTGCTATAGATGAACAGTCCAATACTAGTTTAATTTTTTTAATATGCATAAAAATACAGTGATTAAGAGCATGCAATCTGCAACCAAACTTCCTGGGTTTGAATTCCAACTTCACCACATACCAGATGCATGATCCTGGCCAGACTATTAACCACTCTACGCCCCCATTTTCTCTTCTGTAAAGTGAGGGTGACAACCTCACTGGGTTGTTTGTTGTGTGGATGGAAAATATCACATGTGTTAGCACTTGAACAAGGCCTGGCATACGGCAAATATTCAATGAATGTTAGCTACTGGTATTACTATTATCATTATTTCCTTTTAAGTAACCTATTCTTTTAAAGTGGAAGCATGTTAAAATTTTCTCTTTATACTTGAAACTCAGAAATTTCACTGGTACATATAAAATAAGTCTGCCTTCCTGATCCCTTCCTGGGACTCAGTGAGCCACTTCAATCTGAAGTTTTGACCCCTCCACTCACATAAAACTCACCATAACACAAAACTCATTATAATAGTTTCAACAGTGACTACAGGAGACAGAGGAGGGGCTTCAAGATGGCTGACTAGAGGCATCTGGCACTTACATCCTCCACAAAGCAGCGCAAACAGTGAGTAGATAACCACACTTAAAATAGATCATCTAAGACAGAACACTGAAACTCAACAGAGAAGTAACAAGAACACCTTAGACAAGGAAGGAGAGGGAAGGCAGGCAGGCTACTTGGCCAGGAGACCAGGGAGGCTTCCCAGTACAGGAAAAGGGTAAGTGAGATTCTCAGTGGTCCACATCTGCACTACAGACTCCTCCAATCCTAGCCAGGGGGGAGCCCTCCATCCTCACAGGTCCCAAGACTAACACAGGGAGCTGCTTCGAGACTGCACAAAGGTATTGCTCCAGAGAGTGAGCTCACACGGGGTGTGACCTAAGCAGCAGCAGCACTGGCACGGTTTTGAGAACCCAGCCCCCACTCAACTGCATCCTGCCCCGAGGCCCAACAGCCTCTGCCTCCCCAACCCACAGCCACCAATGCCACAAGCTGCTGCCACTGAAACCTAAGCAACAGTCACTAGCAGAGACCCCACTTCCCAGCAGCAAGCTGTCATGCATTTGCACGTGCCCAGAGGACAGGGTCCCCTACCCACAGCCACCACCACTGCTGATTGCTGCCACTGGGGCCAAAGCACAATTCCCTGGCAGCAACTCCATTGCCCTTGGCAGTGTGGTCACCCTATATTAACACACGCCTTGCAAACAGGCTCCCAGGTCCCCAGCTGTCGCCTGGGGCTGAGGCACACATTCCCCAGCCACTCGCCTACACCTGCTGCCACTGATAGCAGCATAGCAATCCCTAGCAGCAGGGCTGAGGAGCATTTGCAAGCGCCCTGGGGGCAGGCAGACTTCCCCAGCCCACCAGCACTGCTGCTGCCCTCACTCAAACACTCTAAGGGGAGCCTAGGGATCACCCAGCCGTCCTCATTACAGCCAGAGCCCCTGTAAATCACGTGAGGGGCTTGAGGACAGGCCTGCCTGGCCTGGCTCCCCCACCATCCCCAATACCAGAGCATACCTGGGAGCCTAGGGATCACTCAGCCATGTCAACCAGCGCTGGCACCTGAGCACTCCTCCCAGGGGTCTGAGGATGGGCCACCTCATCTGCCACTACCACCACAGCTGGCACACACCCACACATACCATCTGTGGGTCTGGGGACTGGACCACCCAGCCTGTCACAGCCACCACCAACACAAGCACAGACTGCTTAGGAGGCAGAGGGTTGTCCCACCACTGATCCTCTCATTGCTCATGCTATGCCTGCTGCTGAGGAGCCAAAGGACCCACCCACCTATCTGGCCCAAAGCTGCAACTGCCAGCATCTGAGAAAGCTGCATGGGGGCCCAAGAACTGGCCCATTTAGACCCACTAACACCAGTCATGCTGGGTCCTAAGGACAGGAATCCTTGGCCTGCTGTTGCCACCACTGGTGCCCAAGGAATGGCCGACCTGGCATCCTCATTCCCAGCAAATTTCACCACAGCCACCACTAACAACCACACCCAAAGCCAATGAAGAAATTACAGGGGCCACATTACTGCATCCACCCAGAATCAAAGCCACAGTGCCCTATCCAGCCAATATCATAGACTTGCCTTCAGAAAAAAGTCCTCCCCATGAAAGTAAATAAAAAAATTGGAAGATGCAACTGTTATACCAGATGTGCCAATAATAACATAAGGACACAAGAAACACGAAAAAACAAGAAAATAGGACACCTCCAAAGCAACCAATAATTCTCCAGCAACAGATTCCAACGAGAAAGAAATACATGAAATGCTGGAAAAGTAATTCAAAATAATGGTATCAAAGAAGCTCAGTGAGATACAAGAGAACAGATAAACAATACAAAGAAATCAGAAAAACAATTCAGATGATAAGTGAGAAATTTAACAAAACAGATATCATTTTTTAAAAAGCAAACAAATACTGGAACTGAAGAATATTCATTAAATGATAGAAAAAATATATTAGAGAGCTTTGACAATAGACTAAAGCAGAGGACAGAATTTCAGAACTTAAAGACAGGTGTTTTCAAATAACCCAGTCAGACACAAATAAAGAAAAAAAGAATAAAAAAGAATGAACAAAGCCTACATGACATATGGCACACCATAAAGCAAACACATATTCAATTTTTTGGTGTTGCAGGAAGCAAAGAGAAGATGTGAGGGAAAGTAAACCTATTTAACAAAATAAACAGCTGAGAGGCAGAACAAGATGGCCAAATAGAAGCCTCCAGTGGTCACCGCCCCCCACTCCATGCCCCACAATAGGAACACCAAATTGAACAACTATCCACGCAAGAAAGCACCTTTTTAAGAACCAAAAATCAGGTGAGCGATCATACCAAGGAAATGCACTGAAGAGGGTAGGAAAGACAATCTGGAGTTGCTCACACCACTCCCGCAGTCCAGCCCCAGTGGCCACATGGAGCAGAGAATCTGTGTGCTTCAGGGAGAGAACATGCAGTGACTGTGGGACTTTGCATTGGAACTCAGTGCTGTCAATGTCACAGCAGAAGGCAACACTAGGCAGAACTCAGCCGGTGTTCACGAAGGGAGTATTTAGACTGACCTAGCCAGATGGGAATTGCCCATCCCAGCTGTCAGAACCTGAGTTCCAGCTAGCCCCACCACCGAAGACTAAGGCACTCTGGCGTCCTACATAAACTTGAAAGGCAGTCTAGGTCACAAGAACTGAAATTCTGGACAAGTCCTGGTGCTGTGCTGGGCTCAGAGCCAGTGAATGTGGGGTGCATGTGGCCCAGTGGGACACCAATCAGAGCAGCCAAGGGAGTACTCACATCACTCCTCCCCCAATCCCAGGAAGCACAGCTTGTAGGTCCAGGAGAGACTTCTTCTTTCCGCTTGAGAGTGGAGACAGGAGAGTAAAAAGGTCTTTGTCTTGTAACTTGGATACCAACTCAGCCACAGTAAAACAGGGTACCAGGCAGAGTCCTGAGGCCACCATTACAGGCCCCAGGCCCCAGGTGACATTTCTAAACACACCCTGGGCCAGAAGAGAACCCACTGCCTTAAAGGGAACAACCCAGTCCTGGCAGGATTCATTACCTGCTGGCTAAAGAGCCCTTGGGCCTTGAATAAACATCAGTGGTACCCAGGCAGTTCTCACTGCAAGCCTTGGGTGAGACATAGAGCCATGCTGGCTTCAGGGGGTGGCCACAGGGAGGTAATACTTTTGCTCAAGGAAAGGAGAGAGAAGAGTAAAGGGGATTTTATCTTGCAGCTTGGTCACCAGCTTGACAACAGTACCAAGAGGGCTCCTAGGGTCCCCAATTTCAGGCCTTGGCTTCTGGACAGCATTTCGGGACCTGCCCCGGGCCAGAGAGGAGCCTGCTGCCCTGAAGGGAGAGACCCAGGCCTGACACCATTCACCACAAGCTGACTGAAGAGACCTTGTGCTTTGAGGGAACATCGGCAGGAGCCAGGCAGTACTCAACGCAGGCCTGGGATGGTGAGGGATATGGGAAAAGACTCTTCTGCATGAAAAAAAGAGATGGAAGAGTGGGAAGAACTTTGTCTTGCAGTTTGGGTGCCAGCTTAGCTGCAGTAGAATAGAACACCAAGTAGATTCCTAACATTCCCGACTCTAGGCCCTGAATGCTGTACAGCATTCTGGAACCTGCCCTGGGCTGAGGGAAGTTCATTGCCCTAAAGGGTAGGACACAAGCCCGGCTGGAAAGCCCTTGGGCCTTGAGTGAACACATCAGCAGTAGCTAGGCAGTGGTTGCCATGGGCCTTGGGCAGGACCCAGTGCTATGCTGGCTTTGTGTCTGACCCAGTATAGTACCAGCGGTGGTGGCCACAGGGTTGCTTGAATCATCTCTCCCCTAGCTCCAGGCAACTCAGCACAGAGAGACAGACTCTGTTTGTTTGGGAGAAAGTAAATGAAGAGAACAAGAGCCTCTGCCTGATAATCCAAGAAATTATCTTGTATCTCACCGAAGGCCACAAAGGTGGTATCTCTACAAGTCTGCAAGAGTCACAGTGTTACCAGGCTTGGGTCCCCCCTAATGCAGATATGGCTGCAGTGACCAAAGATTTAGATCACAACACTCAATTCCCTTTGAATATTTGGAAACCCTTCCCAAGAAAGATGGGTACAAATAAGCCCAGACTCTGAAGACTGCAATAAATACCTAGCTCTCTTCAATGCCCAAACACCAATGAACATCCACAAGCATCAAGACCATCCAGGAAAACATGACCTCATCAAATGAACGAAGGCACCAGGGACCAATCCTGGAGAAACAGAAATATGTGATCTTTCAGACAGAGAATTCAAACTAGATGTTTTGAGGAAGCTCAGTGAAATTGAAGAGAACAGAGAGAAGGATTTCAGAATCCTATGAGATGCATTTAACCAAGAGACTGAAATAATTTTTAAAAATCAAGCAGAAATTATGGCACTGAAAAGTTCAACTGACATACTGAAGAATGCATTATAGTCTCTCAACGGCAGAATTGATCAAGTAGAAGAAAGAATTAGTGAGCCTGAAGACAGGCTATTTGAAAACACACAGAGAAGACGAAAGAAAAAAAAGAATAAAATGAAGTATGCCTACAATATCGAGGCATACTTCAATATCCTCAAAAGGACAAATTTAAGAGTTATTGGCCTTAAAGAGGAGATAGAGGAAGAGATAAGGTAAAAAGTTTATTCAAAGGGATAATACCAGAGAACTTTCCAAACCTAGAGAAAGATATCAACATTCAAGTGCAAGAAGGCTATAGAACACCACGCAGATTTAACCCCAAGACTACTTCCAGCCATTTAATAATCAAACTCCTAAAGGTCAAGGATAAAGAAAGGATCCTAAAAGCAGCAAGAGAAAAGAAACAAATAACATGCAAAGGAACTCCAATATATCTGGTAGCAGACTTCTCAGTAGAAACCTTACAGGTCAGGAGAAAGTGGCATGCCATATTTAAAGCACTGAAGGAAAAAAGCCTTTGATCCTAGAATAGTAAGTACATCCATTGAAAATATCCTTCAAACATGAAGGAGAAATAAAGACTTCCCCAGACAAAAAAAAGCTGAGGGAATTCATCAACATCAAATACTTGTCCTACAAGAGATGCTAAAGGGAGTTCATTCTGAAAGAAAAGGACATTAATGAACAATAAGAAATCATCAGAAAGTACAAAATTCAATCGTAATAATAACTACACAGAAATATACAGAATATTATAATACTGCAATCGTGGTGAGTAAACTACTCATATGTTGAGTAGAAAGACAAAAAGATGAACCTATCAAAAATAATGATAAAACTTTTCAAGGCATAGAATAATAAGATATAAATAGAAACAACAAAAAGTCAAAAAAGTGAGGAGGGATCAAATTAAAGTATAGAGTTTTTATTAGTTTCCTTTTTACTTGTTTGTTAATGTTTGTTTTTACAATCCATGTTGTCATCAGTTTAAAATAATGGGTTACAAGATGTTATCTACAAGCCTCACAGTAATCTCAAAAAACCTACAACAGATACACAGAAAATAAAAAAAGAAATTAAAAAATATCACCTGAGAAAATCACCTTCACAAAAGGGAAGATAGGAAAGAAAGAGGGAAAGAAGAGAGGACCACAAAACAATTGGAAAACAACAAAATGGCAGGAGTAAGTCCTTACCTATCAATAACAATGAATGTAACTTGACCAAACTCTCCAATAAAAGGAAACAATCAACAGGGTGAAGAAACAACCTGTCGAATGGGAGAAAATATTTACAAACTATTTATCTGACAAGGGATTAGTATCCAAAATATACAAGGAACTCAAACAACTCAATAGTAAAAAATAATCATAATAATCTCATTAAAAAGTAGGCAAAGGACATAGACATTTCTCAAAAAGAAGATATACAAATGGCCAACAGGCATATGAAAAAATGTTCAACATCACTAATCATCAGGGAAATGCAAATCAAACTACAATGAGATACCATCTTACCCCAGTTAAAATGGCAATTATTCAAAAGAGAAAAAAAAAAAAAAGATGTTAGTGAGGATGTGGAGAAAAGAGAACTCTTACACACTGTTGGTGGGAACGTAAATTAGTGTAGTCACTATGGAAAACAGTACAGAAATTTCTCAAAAAACTAAAAATAAAACAACATAAGATCCAGCAATCCCACTACTGGGTATTTATCCGAAGTAAAGGAAATCAGTATACTGAAAGGATACCTACACCCACCCCATGTTTATTGTAGCACTATTCACAATAGCAAAGACATGAATCAACCTCAGCATCCATCAATGGATGAATGAATATAGAAAATGATATATATACACAATGAAATACAATGTGGCCATAAAAAATGAAATCATGTCCTTTGCAGCAACATGGATGGAATTGGAAGTCTTTATGTCAAGTGAAATAAACCAGGCATAGAAAGACAAATATTGCATGTTCTCACTCATATGTGGTAGGTAAAAAAGTTGATCTCACGGAAGTAGAAATTAAAATAATAGATACAAAAGCTGAGAAGGGTGTGTGGGAGGGATAAGAGGGGTGAAGAGAGGTTGGTTAATGAGTGTAAATATGTAGTTCAAGAAAAGAAATAAGTTTTAATGTTCTATAGCAGAGTTGGGTGACTATCAGTAACAATATATTGTATATTTCAAAATGGCTAGATGAGAGGACTTAAAATATTCCTAACATACAGAAATGATAAATCATCAAGGTGATGGATATCCTAAATACCCTGACTTGATTGTGACACATTCTATACATGTAACAAAATATCACATATACCCCATAAATATGTGCAAATATTATGTATCAATTTTTAAAAGTTAACTATATAAAGTAGTGAAAGGTTCAAGTTAAGGTCAAACAGCACTTTAGATTTGTCTCATGTGTTCTAATGTTATAAAAAACAATTATTATTACATTACATTTAAAACAATGTATTCTCATATCACATTTAAAACAATCATATTAAATGCTGGTCACAGTGAAGTTAGCTATATTTGGATATTCTGACTGTAACAAAAACCATTTGGACAAAGTAAGTTGCCCCAGCAAGAATCAATCAAATGAGGTAAACTCAGACTCAATAAACCAGTCTATTCAACCTGATATAGTATGGAAAGCCTATATCTGAGCAAGATTTATTCATTAGTGAAAGGATAAACCTTCATGTATGTAAAACAAGTGTGCTTAAAACTGTAAATTTTTTGCCTCAAATATAGATAATCAAAATATTAAATTGCCAGAGTGCCAATGGCACTAGCCCCTAATAATATCCAAGTAAAGGCCAAAGTTTTATTGAGAACATGGTTAATATTATGTGCAAATACAAAGAAAGATGAGGTGTTTTAGGTCATAATCATTAATGTACTATAAATCACAGATTTGTAAAATGTTGGAGTTGATGTTAACACCCTCATTTAACAGATGAGGAGAACAAGAAAAGTTTAAAGTGGAGCTCTAATAAACCTGAAGGCATCTATCATAAGCTGCATGTTATTTACACCCAATGACTCTACGTAGAAAAAAATACATGCTTCTAACACGTCTAGTATTACAGCTGCGATTTCAGATTCAGATTCAGGTGGCTGCCATTATCCTCCAGTCTCAGAATTTGATTTTTCATCCCAACCAAAGAAGAAATAAATAAATTCAATAAGTAGCACATATAAAACCACACATGACCCAGGCCTTCAGCATTACTAGAAGACAGAATATAACAAACTTTAAATTGTTTATAAATAGTAAAATGAGCAAAGATATAGAGGATGGAACAACAAAATCGGGGTTGAAATCTTTAAAGTAGATTTTAGAATAAAAAATATTTAATGAGAAAAAGGAGGAATTTTATAATGACAAAGTCACAATTCATAATGAAAATATAATAATATTTAATATCAATGCATCTGATAAGATCAACCTCCTACATAAAGCAGAAACTACAGGAGATATAAGCAGAAATCGACAGGGACATACTATTGATATAGTCTTCAAAACACCACTCTCAGAATAAGATAGAACAATTGAACAAGAAAACAAAATATAGAGAACCAAATGACATAATCAATGTGGCAATTTTTACATCTAAATGTCAAATGTCTCATCCTGATACAGATGAAAAATACATCTTCTTATGTGAAGAAGATATATTCTTTATTATCTTCTCAACAGCACATGATACATTCATAAAAATTGATAATATATATGACAATATATTATCAGCAAATTTTAAGCAAAGATATCTTCTTTGCTTGGAATTTGATGATAATATATTAAGATATAATATAAGATGATATAAGTAATATATCTTCTCAATAGCACAATACATTCATAAAAACTGATAATATATTACATCACAGGGAAAACAACACCAAATTTCACAAAATAGAAATATTACAAACTCTGGTCACAGTGTACTAAAACTAGAAATTACAAACAAAATGAAAAAAACAAACAGGGAGGGAACCCACGCAGGAGGATGGAAGGAAGAATAATTTGGGATATCAGACCCTCAATAGGGTGGAGGAAGGCATCTGTCCAAATAGACAACAGGGAGATTGTTACATAAACTGGAATTGATCAAACAAGTTAATATATTACGGACAATGGGGCCCAAAATTATCTCTGTTGGAGAAGAAAGTTGTAAATATGGAAAGAAAACAAGAATAAAGCCTGTGTTATTTGCTCGAAAGTTAAGGTATAAGTATAATCTCATGGAGTGTATGTGTGTTTGTGTGATTATATACACACATACATAAATATGTACCTACAAATATGGAAACCACTACAAATGTGAATTACTGTGTAAATATTATGTATGTATTAAATATACTCCCTAATTGTTCATTGAGATAGTTTGTAAACAGTAATAACCCAATAGCAATGTGTATACCAAGTGTACAGATCTTTTTTTTTTTTTTTTGAGATGGAGTTTCGCTCTTGTTGCCCAGGCTGGAGTGCAATGGCATGATCTTGGCTCACCGCAACCTCCACCTCCCAGGTTCAAGCGATTCTCCTGCCTCAGCCTCCCAGGTAGCTGGGATTACAGGCAGGTGCCAGGCTCATTTTTGTATTTTTAGTAGAGACGGGGTTTCACCATGTTGACCAGGCTAGTCTCAAACTCCTGACCTGGTGATCCGCCTGCCTTGGCCTCCCAAAGTGCTGGGATTACAGACGTCAGTCACCGCGCCCGGCCAGATCTTGGTTTTTAAACACCATTCACTACTAAAGTAAAATGGCACTCTTTGAAGAAATGGCAGATTTCATTCAGGGGCAGAGAAAAGCAAGATGGGCCTTGTGCCAAAAAGCAAGGGCACCCATAAGGAATGACAGGGATATCTCAAAAGGGCACACACACCAGCATTAATGGTATCCCACTGGCCAAATCCTGGACAATTTGAATATCAAAATAAATAATGATAGCAACAAATTATAACTCATTGAGTCAAATAGGAAACCCAGTCTATACTGATAATAATACATTAAAAGCTTGAGAAGGAACAAGATATTTAGATAGTCTCAAAGTACCTCAATGTATAACACTAATTACAAAGAGAAGAAGGAAATGTAGGAAAGCCACACACCTAAATAATATTAAACTGTAAAGAGCACCCCAAAAGGCAAAAAAATGTATGAGGAACATTTGTCAGGGGGACTAATCCATTCTAGGGAGGCAGAGGAGACTTGAATTAACTAACGTGGGCAAAGCGGTGAGAATGCTACAGACTAGACTCCAAAATTGTACTTTATTGCCTGGTTCCAAACATGTTCAATTTATGTAAGAAGGCAGTTGAAAATCCTCAAAAATCTGAGAGAAACAAAGATGGAGAGAAAGTGAAAGAAAAGCTTGGTACTGAAGCTCCAAGTCACTAAAATGCAAGACTGCCATCTAGTGGTAATTTCAGCAAATCCCTTCCAAGTAATGGGGGGGGTAAGAGGGGGTGATGGATTGAAACAGACACAGCACTATTTAGTGACACACATTCTCAAATTCAGTATTTCAAAGGCAGTATTCTCTTTACAATTGAAAATACAGTATGAAACATAAATATTTTTAAACTGCTTAATTTTAAGATCATTCACTTGTGAAAACCACTAAGTATTCAATAGAATCACTTTTTAAAAGCTCAAAGAAAAGGACAACTTGAAAGAGAAGCAACTGCCAGCCTGTTCCTTTTTGGGGACACTGCCAAAGAACAAGACCTCTATTGGGCACATTTTCTAGAATCCAACACTTAAATAGTACCCCAACCGGCACGCCCCAATCAAAAAAAAAAAAATTACAGACAATAAGCTACTCTCCTAACTGATACTACTTCCTCATTTCAATCATGTATGACAATTAAATAAATACCTCCAGATGAAGAAGTTTCCACTGCACATACTTTCTTTGGTCATCAGCTCCCACCCTTAAAATGAATTATTGCTAGTTATAATTGCTTACAATGTTAAATTCTAGTTTACCAAAATATTGGTCCCTTTCTTTTAATTCTGTTAATGTTAAGACAAACCAAGATTTGCTTTATGTTGTACTGACCTAACAAATCTAAAGATAAGTTTAATAAAATATTACATCTGCCTAAACAGCTCCCATAGCTTCTACTAACTTCCTAGTTAAATACTTACAAATACATGGAAATAAGAAGAAAACTCACAATAGACAACTTATCATCAGAATCTGGAAGGAATCTCTATTAAACTTAAGGCAGATGGAGCAAGACTGAAAAATCCAATGCAGAATATGCCTCGTGATCTGTATCTTGTGGTTTAGGGGCTTTTTTTTTTTTTTTTTTTTTTTTTTTTTGCATTTTACATTTTGGATTCCACAGCTAAAATAAGTGTCACACTGAATAAAAAATAAAGAAAACAATAAAGAAGTACAAAAATAGAAAGCATAAAAACCCAAACACATCAATTGTAAGAATTTTAAACAGGTTAAACTCGTCTATTAAAAGACAAATGATCAAACAACAAAATCCAACCTCTTATTTATGAAAAAAAAAGCAAACATACATCAAGCAAATTCAAACCAATATAAAAACAGAATTCAAGGCAAAAGATGCTGAATGAGATAAATGTGATAATTTTATACTATTAAAGAGATATGCAAAAGGAACATGGAAAACTTACAAAATTCTGTGTGCCAAGTAACATCGTATTAAAATAGAAAAAAAATATTTTTTAAATGAAGGCTTGACAGAAACACAACATAATTGAAAGACTGTTAAGTATTTTTAAGTCTTAGGTAGATAGAGAAGACAAAAAATAAACAAGGATATAGAAAGTTGAATAGATGTATAATATTAAATATGAAACAATATATTTTTGGGGGACAGAGTCTCACTATGTCACCCAGGCTGGAGTGCAATAGCACAGTCTCAGCTCACTGCAACCTCCACCTCCCGAGTTCAAGCTATTCCCCTGCCTCAGCCTCCTGAGCAGCTGGGATTACAGGTGTGTGCCACCAAGCCTGGTTAATTTTTTGTATTTTTAGTAGAGATGGGGTTTCACCATGTTGATCAGGCTGGTCTCGAACTCCTGACCTTGTGATCTACCCACCTCAGCCTCCCAAAGTGCTGGGATTACAGGCATAAGCCACCATGCCCAGCCAAATATGAAATAATAAGAAATCTCTCTCTATATATATTGGTCTCTACCCCCCAGTTCCTGGCTCAGAGCTCCTAAAACCCTTGTCATTTCCCAAGCAATGCAGGTGCCAGAAACATCTTTTGTTCTAATATTTGGTCTTTGACCCCACTCCCTGACAAAGAGCTTCTAAATCTCTTAGAACTTCCTGGTGATAGAAACAACTTCTATTCTAATGAGGCAGCTCTTGGTGTACTCTTTGATGGGAATTGGTCACCAAAAAGACCAAGCCATGATAAGAAGCTTGGAACTTTCAGCCCCAAACTCCATCCTCAAGGGAAAGGAAAGGAGCTGTAAACTGAGTTAATAATCATATCGATGTGATGAAGCCTCCATAAAAATCTCCAAAACACGGGATTCAGAGAGCTTCCGAGTGATGAATGCATCCACATGCCAGAAGGGTGGGGCACTCCAACTCCATGGGGAAAAAAGCTCCTGTACCCAGGACCCTTCTGGACCTACCTGTTCATCGGGCTGTTCATCTGAATCCTTAAATCTATCCTTTATAATGAACCGTGAATCGTAATTCAGTGTTTCCCTGAGTCCTGTGAGCTGCCATAGCAAATTATCAAAGTGAGGAGGGTTATGGGACCCCCTGTTTGTAACCAAGTCAGAGAGAAGTATGGTAACCTGGGGACCCACTACTTTTGACTGGCATCTGTAGTGACGGGCAGTCGTGGGAGACTGAGTCCTTAATCCTTGAGGTCTGCACTAACTCCAGGTAGTTTGTATCATAACTGAATTGTAGGAAGGACACCCAGTTGGTGTCTGGAGAGTAGAAGAACTGGAATGTGTGGAGAAAATAATCCCCACACATTTGGGCACAGAAATGTGGGAAGTGGTGTGAGTAGTAGGAAGAAAAACAGGTTTTTTTTTTCTCCTCACTAAACAATGTATGTTACATTATGTTGCCTAAAAAGAATGAATATTATTTTCCAAGTGCCCATGAGCACAAAACTGACCAGATATTAAGCCACAAAAAATTACTGCAAATCATAAATTCCACATCAGTGAACAAAATGGATTAAAATTTGAAAGAATGAGAAAAGTCTTCACAAAAATAATACAACCAACTAAAATGTAAACTCTTGCCTAAATAATTCTAATCTAAAGGATACCACATTACATACAAGTAATACAAAAAATAACAAGGAGATCTTAATATTAAAATTTGAAAGGGGAATACAGAAGTTGTAATCAAGAGAAAATTTGAAACTTAAATACTTTGATCAACAGACAAAAATAAATTTAGGTAAACATACTAGAAGTTAGAAAAAGAAAAAAAATCAGCCTGCAGAGAGGTAGAGAGAAATTAATAAGCACAAAAAATTCCAATAGAAATAATGAATAAACCAGCTTTTTAAAATTATAAAACAACAAAATAAGTTTTAAGTACCAAAAAATTGGAAAAAACTAATCCAGAGAATAAGCAAATATACATATTGCAGATAGCACACAAATTTCTGCTACTGAATTTTTAAAATCTAAATGTCACTGACATAAAAATATATAATACAAATTATCAAGACTCCCTCAACAAAAAATAAAAAACTAGTCTAGACTGAGTTATAGAAAACTCTGAAAAAGTCCAAAAGCACCCCCTCTCACCTAATTAAAGGGTACAGAATCAGACAGTTTTAGAGGCACATTTTTTGCAAATTTCATTAAAAACATATGTTATTTAAACTGCTCCAGAACATAGGGTGCAGAAATAAAAGCCTTTACATTTAAGTGTTCAAAGTAAGATCAGCCTCCTTCCAAAACTAGACAAAGATAGTTCTCGAAAAAGAAACTGACTTGTCTAACTTATGATGTAAAACCTTTAAACAAAATTTTAACAAATCAAAAATAGCTGTATCATAAAAGATCAATTCACACAGCCAAGCTGACCTATTCCTAAAATCCAAGGGTGGCTTAATAACATGAATATTATTAACATAATATAACACATCCAAAGGTTATAGACTAATATGGTCGCATTACATTCATTGATAAATGCAAAAAAATTCTTAAATCTGATTTTTTTAAAAAAGAAATTCTTTATTTTTATTTTTAGAAATAGAAAAATATGTATCTCAAAACAAGGATATGCTTAATGTACATACTAGCAACATTCCCATTGAAGTTAAAATAAAATACAAGGATGCCCAGTGTACCCCTTTTATTTTCAACATTGTTAAAATTCTATTCAAAAACAATGAAAGACATACAATATAGCTATGAATCACAGAAATTCTAGGTATCAAGAAAATCCAAAGTACCAACTCAGAAACTGTAACAACTAATAAAAAGTTCAGCAAGAAGGTTGATTTTCAAGTAAATATATAAAAATCAATAGCTTTCTTAATAGAAGTAATGTTTGAAAATAGGAGTACTCTTTCACAACAGAAACAAAGGTAAACAGAAATATAAAACAATAAGAAAACTAAAAAACATAGGTGAAGGCATAAAAAAACTTGAATCAACAAAATAAAACATCATGTGCCTTAGTAGTAAGACTGGATATAAAATATTCTGTCTCTCCCAAACTATTCCACAAATTTAATCCAATGGAAATTTTTGGTATTTGATAAAACTATTGTGAATCATATTCAGAATAAACTATTCAGAAAAAATAGGTAGAAAAGTCTGTATATCGTATTTGAAAATAACTACAGGATGTTAGACTATATTTTAAAGTCAAAATAAATTAGAAACACAGTGGTACTAGATCAACAAGAAACCCCCAAACATAATTAGTGTGTATGTAGGACCATAGATTATGAGAACTGCAGTGTTTCAAACCAATGGGGACATGTGTCTAAGAGGTCAAAATAATTGAATTCAAATTCAAAAAGTGAGGAATTATAAGCAAGTTATGGTGGCATTTTATCAATCAGGTTCTAATCTGTTTTTACTAACCTGACCATTGTCTGTAACAGCCAAAACAGAGCAACAATGTTTAATGGCTTCTGAACGATATTTCGTACCTTTCGTTCATTCGTGGATCAGGTATGCAGTTGTAAATATGAAATGTCTAACAATTCAATAAATTCATCAACGACACTTTAAAACTCTTTGGAGAACGAATGAATTTAGTTGTAGCTACTTAACCACTAAGAATAGGAATAAGTTAAATCCCAATTCACAGAAAATACCAAAATAAATCCGGATGGATGCTGTTAAATATAAACACCGAAAACATACTATCAAATGCACTTCAAAAAGGCTGAACTAATTTAATACTTCACCAGCACTGTAGTACCCATTTTCCCTAGTCTTCAGCAACATATGTTCATTCTCTTTGAGAAATCCAACTTCTAGGAATTCATGGCAATAATCAGAAACATATATGTAAACAAATAATTAAGGGTATCTACTGCAAGACAGCTTATAATTTTGAAATGTGGAGAAAGACTTAAATCTTCAATCTGTTATCGTTCATTTATTGTACCTTACTCAATAGAATATTACACAGACATTACTAACGATGCTGCTGAATAATATTTAATGGGCATGGGGAAAGTTTTTTTACAAATTATTGTACAGTTTAAAAAAAATGTAGTGTTACACATGAGCTTTCATACTATAATCCCAAATCTGTAAAAGAGTAAAACTTAATTTTAAAATTATGTATGTGAATGTGAATAAGAACAGATAACAAAATGTTAAACACTGGTTTTTTTTGGATGCTCCCTTTCTAAAGTTTTTCCTTTAAACTGTTTTTAATTTACTTACTTTCTCACATTAAATATCTACTGTTTTATCATCAGAAAAACATGCACGTGTACCTGGCATACAGATACTTCTATGAATTATAAATACAAATATCTATGTATAATAATGTTTATCTCGGCAATATTTAAAATAGAAAGTAATCAGAAACAACTGTCTTACAAAGAAAGGTTTGGATAAATAAATTACAGTACTTCCACTGGATGTCTCTTAAAACTATGTTTCACAGGAATATTTAATAACCAGAAAAAATGCTGATAACATAAAATTTGATTAAAATACAGAACATGAAATTGCATTGGTTATGAGTCTTCTTTTTTTAAAAATAAATGCATAACTATATGTAAGTAGAAATCATACACTGCATTATAAAAAAGGCTGGTAAGAAGCAACAAATGTTAAAGTGATTATCTCTGGATGATGCATTGTCAATGGTTTTATTTTTTTCTTAACACCATTCTGTTTTCCAAATTCACTACATAGTGAGTTTGGAAAGTGTGATATACATACAAGAATATCCAAAGGAGAAGGGGGAAGAAGGAGAGGAAATTTAAAAATAAAGCAGCCATCTGTCCCACTGCTTTGAATTAGTTTTAATTACAGAATTTTATTCATTTTAAAATTTTAAATGACACTAGAGAAATTATTGTATCTATCACATAAAGGTATAGGTTTTTTTAAGAAACAGAGAAGCATTGCTCCAAAATGTATACTTTTAATTTAAAATGTTATAGTTTTTAATAAAGTTTAAAGTGTTAAGAGTTCTATTTTAAGTGAATATAGTTAGTAAAAATGCAATCTACTTGTAGCACTTCTGAAAATTATATTGACTATTATATCAGGAATAAATATGCCTTTATATTTTACTCATAAGGTGCACCCACCATACCAATAAAATTAATTTAATTAATTGTTCTTTTCTCCTCTAAAAATATTATGTAGCATCATTACAAGTTAAATAGGGAAATCACTAGGTTTCTTTACTTATTTTAATATACTTTGAATGAGTTTCAATTAAGGTAATTTTTAAAGTTAATTGAAAGTTTAAGGTTAACATATTTCTGAGAAATATCACATTCCATAGTTAGTAGTTTAAAATCACAAAAGAATGTGAAATTGACTGCATCAAGAATATTCCTATCACTATTCACATAAATCAATATACTCGCTGAACTTTTAGTCAAAATATGCACATTTAAAAGAATAAACACTTAAAAATTAGTTACTTAAGCCATTTAAAAATCTTAGAAAAGTGTTTATAACTAAACCAGGTATTATGCTACCTAGTCATCCCACAATTATTGCATTAAATAAATGAATCTGACTAAAGCTTTTTTTCATACATGTGAAGTAATTCTAGAGTATACAATATCTTATTTTCCACATAAATAATGACAATTGGGAACAACCTCTTCAACTGTTGAAAGCTTTAATTTTCAGAAATGTCCCCTTAAATAGCATTATCATATTCATGCTTTTAACAACTTAGAGGATTTAAATGAAATGGATGATACAGCATTTCATGTCTCAGTTGTTAAAAGTTTTTCAATCTTTCCAACAAATGATTGAGACCTTGGAGATTTTGTAACTTGTCACACATATGTTTCTTCTCAAGCCCCAGTGCAAGTTTTCTTGTATGCCAGAAAAAAATTCTTTTCTTTTACACAACAAGATTGCCATTATAACATTAATACTTGAAACTTGATGTTTCAATTTTAAAATGCTGATATTAAGTTCATACAAGTATGTCATTTTCCACAGGCATAATGTTTGACTACTGGGTGTCTTACAAATAATCCTTAGTTTTGTATATATTAAAGTACTAAACACAAAAACATTGAATGAGGCTATATTTTTAAGATTTTTGTGGGTACAACTCAAGAGTATTTTTTAAAACGGTCTCATGAGACAAATAGTAGGGAAAACCAGTGAAACAAAACACTAGTTCTTCGAAACAGTCAGTAAAGCTAATAAACCTCTAGAGTTAGACTGACAAAGAAAAAAAGAGTATCATTAGCAGGAATTAATTAGGGACCATCAATACAGACCCTGCAGAAATCAAAAGGATAGTAAGAGAATACTACAAACAACCCTGCACATACATTTAACAACTTAGAAGAAATGGACCAATTCCTAAAAAGCACAAACTACCACAACTCACTCAAGATAAAAGAGGTAATTTGAATAGCCCTAAAACTATTCAAGAAATTAAATTTCTAGCTGGGCGCACTGGCTCACACCTGCAATCCCAGCACTTTGGGAAGCCAAGGTGGGCAGATCACTTGAGGTCAGGAGTGCGAGACCAGCCTGGCCAACATGGTGAAACCCCATCTCTACTAAAAATACAAAAATTATCCAGGCGTGGTGGCACGCACCTGTAGTGCTTGGGGGTCTGAGGCAGGGGAATCACGTGAACCTGAGAGGTGGAGGTTGCAGTGGGCCACAATCACACCACTGCATTCCAACTTGGGTAACAGAGCAAAACTCCATCTCAAAAAAAAAAAAAAAAAATTACATTTCTAGTTTAAAAGACTATCAAGAAAGGAAATCTCCAGATTCAGATGGTTTCATTACAGAATTCTACCAAAGTTTAAGAATTAACACCAATGCTACACAAGTGCTTCCAGCAAATTAAGAGGAGGGAACACTTCCCAACTCATTTCATGAAGTAATACCATGATACCAAAAGCAGATACAGTACCAAACAAACAAACAAAAAGACAACTATAGACCAATATCCCTCTTTAGTAGAAATGAAAAAATCATTAACAAAATATTAGCAATTTATACACAATGACCAAGTGGGGTTTATTCCACACTTTTTTTTTTTTAATAAATAAATCCCACTTGGGATTTGTTTATCCCAAGTGGGGTTTATTCCAAATGAAAAAGGTTCATTCAATGTTCAAAAATCAGTCAACATAATATACCATATTAACAGGCTAAAGAAGAAAAATTACACCATCAGATGTCTCCATCGGAGTATACATAATAAACCTTTAGTTCCATTCAATTTGGATGAAATCAATCATTACACTTTAAAGGACTTGCCTACATAAGAGTAACTCTTTTTCACCAACAAAAGCTTGACCTATTTCAAATGTTGCATAATATCTGAATTTTGAGAACTAGAGAAAACAAGACACTGAAACATTTTTTAAAAGTTGACAATTTTTTTAAAAAAACTTCTTTTCCACAGTTAAGATGCCTGCATGCCATCTCAATTGGGAAAGAAAACTGTCTTACCATAATTAAACTGACTGTTGGACTTTTCACAGTTAATGATGTTAAACCTGTAAGCAACACCTGGTCGCATTCCACTGACTTCAAAGTAAAACCACTGATGATAATGATTGCTGTTTATGTCTGAGTTCAGAATAAGATCATATTCATTTCTGAAAATAGAAGACAAAGAAATCTGATGAAAATTAGGAAATATCTGTGCACATACAAAATGAGAAAATCTTAAGTGACTTACTTTCTAATTTGAATTACTTTGCGCAGATTCCCAGACTCAAATTTGGAGTTAAATTTCAAAATATCTCCCTCTTCTGGAATGGTGTAACTAAATAAAAGTTTTAAAGTAAATGTATTAAAATACATTGCATTTAAACAGATGAGCAAAAAGTAAATAAAATTATAATTAAAAATACATCACTACTGCCATATCACCTTCCTCATTATTTTTAAACTAAAGCACAAAACAAGCACAATCAATACATTAAATGTGGATAAGATTTATGGACAAAACTTATAATAAGAGATTTATTCTTATGTTTATACTGATATAGTAAGAACTTTTGCCTCACTGAATGCATGTCATTTCTAAAATACTTATTTTTATACAAAAAAGAACATTTTTAAAATGGCTATGACCTGTACTGAGCAGCAATAATTCTCATAAACGATGCAGTTCTCTGAAGAATATTATTTTCAATTTGAAGAGCTAAATTACCTATTATCTTATTTAATTAGCATCAAGAGGCACACGTATTATCCTCATTTTACATATTGATTATTAAATAAGCATTTACCATGTATCTACTAGGTGCCAGATACTGTTTGAGACATATGTCTGCTTGGTTCCCTGACTGAATGCAAACTCTTGCTCTTCTGGAGCCTACTCGCTAATAAGAGAAGACTAGGACTCTAAGATGCTCAATAATTCTGTCCAAAATAGCACTGGTATGCCACACTCAGGGTTCCTGAGTTTCTGTTTCTACCACTTCTGCCTGTCTTATCTGACAAAGAATTATCAATGTTGAAATAATTAAATAAATAAGGTATATGTTTCCTCTTTTTTATAACAGTATTATTTCAAATTTAGTCATTAGCTTTGCTACAGCTTATACTCTTATCTAACAAAACTTTAAAAGAAAAAAAAAAAAGTGTTTTAGCCAGGCACGGTGGCTCACACTTGTAATCCCGGTACTTTGAGAGGCCGAGGTGGTCAGATGACCTGAGGTCAGGAAGTTCGAGACCATCCTGGCCAACATGGCAAAACTCCGTCTCTACTAAAAATACAGAAAAATTAGCCAGGCGTGGTGGCATGTGTCTGTAGTCCCAGCTACTCAGGAGGCTGAGGCAGGAGAATCACTTAAGCCCAAGAGGCAGAGGTTACAGTGGGCCGAGATTACACCAAAGCACTCCAGCCTAGGAGACAGAGTGCATGGGACTCCATCTAAAAAAAAAAAAAAATGTGTTTTTTTCCTCCACATATGATTGGCAAGATGTGAAATTTTCCAAAAATATTTGTATGTTGAGGGAGAGAAGAAAGCCACTGAGGGCTAATTGAATTTCTCATATGAGAAGGCAGATGACTAAATAATAGTCAAACTCAATATTTGTAATTTTCATTTATTTACTTATATTTAAATCCTAAAATGTGATGATATCAGTGACAATCCTAAATAGTAAACGACTAACACATCAAGGATCACAAAAAAATGCATTCCAAAGATGGAGCAGGCAACCTAAATGACTGAGCCGATTATAAGCAGTAAGAGACAACAGGGTGTGGTGGGGACTATGGAGAAGGATCAAGCAGATGCTCCTTCGAAAGGGATGGTAATTTGTTATCCTAATGAAATGAAGGCTCAGTATTGCAAGACAAGCCAGCGTTTCATATAAAATATCCACTCTCCTAAGTGAAAGTAATTTCAGTTTTTCAAAAATACAACATCATTGTGTAACCTTTACCTCAAGCCCATTAAAAATCTACCTAAAAACAAACAAAATCTCGTGATAGAGTTAAGTAGGTAAACATGACTTACCATTACCATTACATCCCAAAGGATGAAAACCTAATTAAGTCACAACTAGTTATAAATTAACTATATTTTTATTTATTATTTTAAAAACTACCAACATTTTTCACAGAATTTTTATCTTTTAGAAATAATACTAAAATTTTATAGAAAAACTTAAAACTAATAAAAGTTCATTAAAATCAAGACTTACTTTGGGTTATCCAAGTCATATACCACACGATCTATGATATCACTCTGATGTATTAGCCTTTCAATATCTTGAGCAATTTTTGTCCTGAAATCATAAAGGTTTAACCAAAATATATTGTTATACACTAATGTACAACTTTCTCCAAAGTAAATTTTGAATGAAAAAAGTGCATGATAAAAATTTCTTGAAATAAAAATGATCATTCCTCTATCTATATATTTTGCATACAAAAAAACTAGCAATACGTAATAAGACAAAAATCAGTATCAGAATTTGAGTTCTAGAAAATATCCACGTAGAATACAGCCACAAGTCCAATCATTTAAAAAAAAAAAAAAACTTGAATGTCTATTATGCCTTTCTACATAGAAATGGTGTGGTTTCGCTATCTAACCCTTGGGCAAATAATTCTGTATACATAATAGCAGCATTACGAGAAGGTATAAAGATGTGAAAAGCCAGAGATTATATAAGAATAATTTTTTTAAACCCACCTGGCTGGAATTTAGCTAAAATGCAATTGGCAGTCAGCCTGCATGTTCGCAGAATCTCTCCTCTCTTTTGTGGTAGGAAAGGAAAGGTAGAGGGAAGGGAAACACCTGTTTGAGGGAGCAGAGGATGATTCCCTGAGCATGCAAAATTCTCTAGACTTGATCTCTCCCTGAATCAGTCCAACAAAATAAAAATTCCTCCAATCCCTACCACTGTCCTAGAAGACTAAGTCCCCCATAGAACCCACAATCTTTACCCCATCAATATTTAAGCTAAGGAAGACAATAATCACTAAACTGTGTCAACACAGGTGACACTAAAATATAGCCAAAACAGAACAGATTTGATTCCTAAAGCCAGACTGCCTGTAACTCCAGGTAGACTGGCCACAAAGTCCTGCTAGTGTTAATACATAGCTACTTCTCATGTAAAACTTATTCTCAAAGAGGAAGGTGATTATATGCACTGATTTAAATTTCAAGTTTGTTCATTTCAGCTAAAGATAAGTAATGCAGATTAGAACTGTGGCTTATAGATTTATTGAGAGCAGGGTGAGAAAGTGTACCAAAATAGTTTGTAACAAAATCTCAAGAATCCATTAAACATTGACAGTCTTAAACTTCAGGCAAATCTGAAACTAGTCTCCTGCACGAAGATACTTTTCCATGATAAAAGGATATTAACTCTCACATAGTTTAGAAATATATGTAACAATATCACAGTATAACCTTAAATTTAAAATAAGCCAAGAACCTACCCTAATTGAAAAATTAAAAATTACCAGGAAAATATCAGAAGGTATGATAGTTAAACATATAAACAAAGGATACTAAAAAAAAAAGTATAATGCTAAAACTAATCTTAATCTACTAGTTAAACAGTTAAGAATAATTTACTTTTAATTTTATTCTATAAAAAATAACTCATTACTGACATAGTAGTCTATCAGGAAAAAAAGATCTACTATCAAAAAATTAAGCTACACATTCTTGATGTAAGTTTAATGTCATAACTTTAAAATGCCAATTATAAAGAAACAAGCTTTTTTAAAAGCTATCGATTATAGTAACACATAAATAAATTCAGAATTTACATCAACCAGATGGTCAATAGTGAAGGATATGGCACTTTCACATACTCAAAATATACCACATCAAAATTTAAGTGGTCAAGTATGGGTGAATGACTAAATATATCTATTTGTCAGAATAATTTATTTAATTAATAAGGTTGATATATGCCACAAATATGTAAAAATTAATATTCACAAAGGTTTGGTTTTTGTTTTTTTAGCAAAATGTTATGAGAAGCTAGTTTTAACAGCTCAGTTCCACAGTGATGTTCCATAACGCAAAACAGGGTCAAAGAGCTCGGGCCCGACAGGGGCCAGCAGATATGAGAACTGAGTGAGGCTGACGGGCAGGAACTGTGGAAAACTGAGGACACAGCTTCTGTCTAAAAACGAGCTGACTGCTGCTAGGCAGGAAACAGAGGTAAAGGTTGTTGACAACCTTCAAGAAACACCAGAAACTTGGACTTGTTTGGGAGATGTGGAATCTCCCAAATTTTAAAGGCTGGCAATTGGTTTAAAAAAAAAAAAAATGCCACTCTGCAAGTTAAGCCAAATCATGTGCAAGTTGAAAATGGCCTATATACCTGTTTGTATACTTCTAACACTGTATTTTGGGGGACATAATTGCCCATTTATATTAGACTAGATCTAAAATACTTGAGGGGAATCTTTGCCCTGCCCTAAGCTCTCTTTAATAAAGAGGAGAGGCAGGGCATGGTGGCTCGTGCGTGTAATCTCAGCACTCTGGGAGGCCGAGGCAGGAGGATCACGATGTGGTCAGGAGTTCGAGACCAGCCTGGCCAACATGGTGAAACCCCATCTCTATTAAAAAATACAAAAATTAGCTGGGTGTGGTGGTGGGTGCCTGTAATCCCAGCTACTCAAGAGGCTGAGGCAGGAGAATTGCTTGAACCTGAAAGGCAGAGGTTGCAGTGAGCTGAGATTGTGCCACTGCACTCCAGCCTGGGCGACAGAGCGAGACTCTGTCTCAAAAAAAAAAAAAAAAAAAAAAAAAAGGAGGGAAACAGTCTTTTATTCAGACATGTATTTGTGTTAAGCAGATCAACTTTTATAAAAGAATGACAACTCTTCCTTCCTTTACCCCAGCCAACTATTGAAATACATGGCTTTCCAGTCAAAACAAATAGTCTAGGTACTCTCAGGGACTATAACCTCAAACTTACTGCCATTCAACATTTATGAAAGACTTGGCATGGAAAGGAATAATTTATGCAGGACTGTCTAGAAAATATATAGCCTATTCAGTCCATACTCAAAAACACATGTGATATGTGGCCACCAGCAAAATTGTACTTTGTTAGGTTTTCAACCACAGAGCAACACTACAAGAAATCATTTAGTAAATCTCATTGCTATATTTATTGTAAGAACATTATGGGAAATGTTCATCACATTAACAGTATGCTCTGAGGTTCCATATTATCTGTATCTGCTAGAAAGAAGATTCAAGATCATCTTCTTTACAGAGAGTATAACATATATATGTGATCAGTACATATATACGATCAACAGGATAGGCTCATGATATAGACCAGGGTTTAACTCTTGGCTCTGCCATTTACCAGTAGTGTAACTCAACAACCCTGAGCTTCAACCTACTCTTCTGTAAAATAAGAAAAATAATAGCACCTTCCTCATAGAGCTGCTATAGTATTAAATGGCACACTTTATATGCATATATACACTGCATATAAAATGCTTGTTACTGAATTGTGTGTCTGGCCCACAAAATGCCTAAAATGTCTTTAATAAAAGCTATCTGCTGCTTTTACTCCTACCAATACTTCTTCCACTATTGCCTCAATTCCAGAAGTACCTGTGTTTTCCAAGCCATTCGAAGCTTCATATAAGAAATCCAGAGTTTTGTTTTCTTTATTTTGCCTTTGCCACAATTCTTTATCTACTTTTTAATTTAAAATTTCTGAAAAGGTAATATGCTGGCATTACACAAAATCAAGTATGATATAAAAGCAAAAAATGAAAAGTCTCACTTATTAACACAACCTGTATCTTCCATCCACATAATCAAGGAACTACTTTTATTACTTTTCTTCCAGATTTTACTTGATGAAAACATAAATGTAGACTGCTTTTCCCTCCTTCTGATACGAAGTCTAAAACGTCATAAAACAAGCACCTTGTTTATTTCATTTTATAATACATCTTACACCTCTATCAGGGTATAGACAGCTTTTTGTTTTTTCAACCACTGCACATTATTCATAAAAAGGTTACACCATAATTTAACTAGTCCCTGACAGATAGGCACTTGAGTTGTATCCAATCTCAAAACAATACTGCAATGAAAAACTTTGAACGCCACTTCACATGTATGCAAACTATGTGTGCACACAGACGTGTGAGATTTATGAAATAAACATATCTCACAAATTCCCAGATGTGGGACTGACATGTCAAAGGAAACATGCACATTAATCTTGATAGAATCTGTCTGACCACCCTCTACCAGTGGTATTCTCAACTGACATTCCCTCAATTGAGATTCTCTCATACATGAATTCTTTCAATTAATGTATGAGAGAGGCTGTTTTTCCATAACCTCATCAATAGAATGTTATGCTCAATTAGATTTTAGCCAATCTGATATGTGGAAAATGATATCTCAGTACATCTTAACTTACATTTCTCTCATTTGGAGTTAAGTTAACCATGCTTTTGTGGTTGTCACCGTTTCCTTTCCCTTATTTTTCATTTTATTTTCATAAGCGTATTTTTTAAAAATACCTTGAATGTTTTTTAAAACAGGCATTACATATTATATAAAAGTGTAATTTATAATAAAACGTTTTTAAAAATACAGGGTTTTTTTTGCCGGGCACGGTGGCTCACACCGGTAATTCCAGCACTTTGGGAGGCTGAGGTGGGCAGAACACGATGGCAGGAGATCGAGACCATCCTGGCTAACACAGTGAAACCCCATCTCTACTAAAAATACAAAAAATTAGCCAGAAGTGGTGGCACGTGCCTATAATCCCAGCTACTTGGGAGGCTGAGGCAAGAGAATCACTTGAACCTGGGAGGCAGAGGTTGCAGTGAGCCGAGATCGTGCCACTACACTCCAGCCTGGGTGACACAGCGAGACCCTGTCTCAAAAAAAAACCTAGTTTTGTTTTTTTTTTTTTTTAGGATATATGAAAAAACAATGGAAAGAAAATAAATCAAAATGTTAATAATGGTTATCTCTGCAGGATGGGACAAAAAGTGACTTCTTCCTACTCTCTAATGTTATGGACTATAAAAACAGAAAAAAATGCACCAAAAATGCTAAGCATACTTTAAAATAAGAGATAAATTTAATTTTAATTTTAAATCCAACTTAAACCAAAAATATAGGTTTAAGTAATCATCAGTGTGTTTGCAATACAATTTTTTAAATGTTAGTGTGCTATCTACATTGAGATACGAATCTTACTTATAATGGACTGTTTCTCTTTCATTTGGAGGTAAAGAGATTTTTAACCAAGTTTTATTCATTTTATACTGAACTTTCTTTAAAACAGTGATTGCACATAAGAAAACTGTACAGTAGAAATTCAAAATAACAATCAGGATATTTTCACTGAAATCATGTAAAGGAGTCTAATGTTTCCTTTTCTGAAAGTGATAAAACAGTAATTCTTCATTAATTTTGACATCATTCATTTCCAATGCATTCAGGTAGGGAATGTGATAAGTTGGCAAATAATTCACAAAATGTCATCATTTGCTCAAAAATAAGATGCAGAAGACTAGGCAAATAAGCAAACCAGAATTACCATCCTCAATGTATTTTTTAAAATAAGCATTTCTGAGTACTTTGGAAATACCTTTAACCTGAACTATATTTGATATTTTATCACAAATATAGAACCATAAAGCCTTCAGAGTGGCTACAGGGGTCAGCAAACTTCTCCTACAAAGAGACAGATAGGCTTTGCAGGCCACATGACAGCCATTCAACTCTGCCATGGTAGCACAAAAACAGTCATAGACAATGCATTAAAAAACAAGGCATGACTATGTTCCAACAAAGTGTTATTTGTGGACACGAATATGAATTTCATATCATTTTCATGTGCCACGAAGCCTTATTTTCCTCTCAATTGTTTTAACCACTTAAACATGTGAAAACCATTTTTAGCTCATGGGCTGAACATAACCAGGCAGATTTGGCAGATTTGGGATGGATTTGGCACATAGACCGCAGTATGCCAACCCTAACCTAGGTGAATGACTACCAAACTTTTTTAATATGACCAACAAGAAACACATTTTAAAGATCACAAGCCTACAAAAGAGAAACAGAGAGGTGAATCAAAAGAATTATGAAACAATACTTAGCTGTACTACATGTGACACATTGTTATTTTAATATTGGTTACTAATGAGTATCAACCCAAATTTGATAAACACTGGTCTAATCTTTGCTTTTAAAAAGTTGAGAAAATTGTTATCTAGAGAAATAAAGTTATTTATGTGTGCGCGCGCACACAAACACACACACACACACACAGAGTGGGAGAGTTAAGTCTAAAACTTGCTTTTCAGAGAGCATCCTGCCCTGCCCTGACAAGATGTCTCACCACATATATGGTCTCACCCCTCTCATCAAGTCTAACCCAATTATCCAAGCATTTCTGCCATACACATATGTTCTTCCAGTCTCACATTAGTGTTACTTGGAGGAACAAATAATTTTGAAGAGTTTCCTACCCATTATTCAAAAATAATGGGTAAAAAGGTGAAAAGGGAGAGTGGAGGCTTTGGAGTATGCACCTGTGAAGATCCACACTGCACTGCTCACCATAACTCCCATATAAACACTTGAAAAACTCAGTTGACCCCTGAACAACACAGGTTTCAACTGCACAGGTCCACTTATTTGTGGATTTTCCTTCCCCTTTGCCCCTGCTGAGACAGGCAGGAAGACCAACCTATCCTTCTTCTTCCTGCTCTTCAGCCAGCTGACAAGGATGAAGACCTCTATGGTGATCTACCTCCACTTAATGATTAGTAAACATATTTTCTGTTCCTTATGATTTTCTTAATAACATTTTCTTTTCTCTAACTTAGCTTTATTGCAAGAATACAGTATATAATACAAATAATGTACAAAATAAGTGTGAACTGTTTACATTACTGGTAAGGCTTCCGGCCAACAGTAAGCTATTAGTAGTTAAGTTTTGAGGGAATTAAAAGTTATACTTGAATTTTTGACCACACAGGGGCTGGTGCCCCAACCTCTGCATTGTTCAAGGGTTAACTATATTTGCAAAGAATATATAAAATTAGGAGGGGAAAGGCAATAACTTTCAAATACCAAAGTACTGTTGTCTATTACACAATCTGTAAACATTTTTAAATAAAAATACTTTGTTTTTTGTAGTAGTCATGGCTAAGGTGATTAACATTATTGGGGAAGTCCTATACATCTAAGTAATATGAATAGAATCATATTGTTTTGTTGAAATATGAAACCTTCATCCTCAACAATGCAATCGTTCTCACGGCTACAACTCCATAGTGAAATATGGTTATACTCTCCTGCTGCATGTCAACTATCTAATACCCACAGAAATGTTGGCAAATATGGCAGGAAAATGAAGCGACAAATATGATGAAAGGTGTTCTTTAAAACACAGGGTATACAAATCAGTCAAACTTGGTAAGAGTCACCACCATACAATTATATGATGATGAGAGACTAGCAGACAAAGGTTTTAGATTGCTTCAGAATTTATGACTTATTTCTGCAGCAACAAATCAGAACACATCTCCATCAAGGTCGTGAAAATCAAAGGGAAAACATCTCTATAGGGAAAGAAATCTTTGAAACTTCTGGAGAGACGTGGATCACTCGATTCTCAAATGCATTTTGGAGCCAGTCCTGTTTTTCTCATCGCAAATTTTCTAGGAGCAAATACAGGTAACAACAGAGTTGGTTGTTTTTGTTTTTTTGTTTGTTTCTTTGTTTTTGAGATGGAGTCTCACTCTGTTGCCCAAGCTGGAGTGCGGTGGCACGATCTCAGCTCACCGCAACCCCTGCCTCCCGGGTTCAAGTGAGTAGCTGGGACTATAGGTGCCCGAGTAACTGGGACTACAGGCATGTGCCACCACACCCAGCTAATTTTTTGTATTTTTAGTAGAGACAGGGTTTTACTGTGTTGGCCAGGATGGTCTCAATCTCCTGACCTCGTGATCCACCCACCTCGGCCTCCCAAAGTCCTGGGATTACAGGCATGAGCCACCACGCCCAGCCAACAACAGAGTTTTGAATTTCCAGGTTTTTTGTGTTTGTTTCCTTGAGCTGCATCTCCTTTGCACTTTAACTTGCACACCAACATATCTATGTTTAAAACACCTGTACCAACTCTCATCCACCTTTTGATTTCTTATCATGCTACTTACCTCACACTATTAAAAATGTATCTTAAAGCTTTGTTTTGAACTCAGTGGTATATTAGACTGTACACAGGCAGTAAGAATGTCAATTACTTCAGGAAAAAGTCCTACAGATGCCCTAATATATGGAAGAAGCTGGACTCTAATCTGTAGATTACATTTACAGGACAATTCTGAGGTCCATGTTTCAGAAACAAGGTGAGAAAACTAATCATAAATATTAAGACAGAGAAGGTTGGAGAAGAGTCACAGTAACTCCCAGTACGTATAAATTCCTCCATCATCAGGATAGGCTCAGTCAGGGAGAGAGAGGGAGTGAAGCTTGGAACCATGGATAGAACAATATTACCTGAAAGGTCAAGCAAGCCAGGCAAGGACAAAACACAGTATCAGAAATAGCTGCTCAAAGAGGACAGAGGTCACCAGAGCTAAGGGTGGTAGTCCTCAATCTGCATACAGACATTCACAGAGATATGACAGCTAGTCAAAGTCATCATGCATTTAACTATAATACATCTACGCTTCATTAAAACGTTAAGTTTCTTTACATATTGATATATACAATCAAGTAAACGGAGTTTAGCAATGGTTATCAAATGTTGCTCAGAAGCACTGCTTGGGAGGGATGTATGTCCCTTATTAACATAAACAGGTAAAATATCTAAATAAGTGTCTTGACCGATGAAAGCTTTCATAATATAAAGTCCATGAGAGGAAATAAGAGGGTTCCTTTGTAGTTAAAATTAAGGCTGAGAATCAGAGGCTTATATAAAATTATGCCTCTTTTCTATAATCCTTCTTCCTTCTAACCTTACCTCAAATATTACAGGCTAGTAAGAGAAAATACTTTCAGTTTGAGGCAATTTAATAACAAAACTTGCTTTCAGGGCTTAAAGAGCACTTAAAATTCAGGAAGTGCCTTCTGTAGTCAAGATGACATCTTTGACTTTGGAGAGGTAAAGAGCCTAAGAGATGATGCTGAAAAGAAGAAATATCAAGTTGCTGCCTGACTCTGACTCACTCCAGGTGGGTCGTTCAGATTCTTCAAAAAGCAGATGCCAAGGCACAATGAGATATGCTCCTGTGGGCCTCTCCTAAGGGGAAACTTGGAAGAAAAACAGTGGGACAGAGTTCATCCTCAATCACTGCAACTGTTCTCAGGGTTGCAAGCCCTCACCTCTATCCCCCAGGATCAATTTACTTACTTACAGGATTGACTTACTTACTTACTTACTTATTTATTTATTGAGACAGAGTCTTGCTCTGTCACCCAGGCTGGAGTGCAGCGGCATGATCGATTTATTTATTTATTTATTTATTTATTTATTTATTTATTTATTTATTTAGTGAGACAGAGTCTTGCTCTGTCACCCAGGCTGGAGTGCAGTGGCACGATCACGGCTCACTGCAGCCTCTGCCTCCTGGGTTCAAGCAATGCTCCTCCCTCAGCCTCCTGAATAGTTTGGACTACAGGTGTGTGCCATCACACCCGGCTAATTTTTGTGTTTTTAGTAGAGATGGGGTTTCACTATACTGGCCAGACTGGTCTCAAACTCCTGACCTCAAATGATCCATCCACCCTGGCCTGACAAAGTGCTGGGATTAGAGGGGTGAGCTACTGCACCCAGGCCCCAGGATCTATTTAAATCCCTCTCACCCTCAGCTATCACCTCTGCAGGTCTTGATAGCTTATCTGATTAAGCAATCCAAACTCTCATTCCTGAGCAGTGTGAGCCCCTGGTAATCATTCTCATTCCAGGCCGGCTGTAACATGTCCATTCACAGTTAAAATTGAGGAAGGGAGTAGGCAACAGGCCAATCACTGGATTGCCTATGTTCCACACATAGTCAACCCATTGCCACTGTGTAAAAACAACCCTACCTCTATTAGCTGATCTGGGTCAATCACTTGTTGTCAAAATGGTATGCTTTTCCCCTCACCTGCTGGTCTTAGACACAAGGAGTCCAGAGTACCCCACTGGCAACCACATCTTGTTGTTACATTGTACCCTGTGGTAAGACTGCACCCACTTTGGGAATGAGGACTTCTAACCCTGCAGAGCCCAGAGGTGGAGGGACAGAAAACAGAAAGTCCCTGGGTGGATACTGGATGCTACACTAAATAGGGCCACTTCTGTTCCCACCTCCTGGTTCCCAGGCTTGTGTATTCTTTCTACGGAATTATGGAAACATTTCTAATTTACTGTATGCACTGCATGCTGCAAGATGGCAACCCAACCATTCCCTGAGTCAGAGCTTTACATGAGCCTTTTGAAGGCCACTGTAGCACTCCACGAGGCCAGCTGCCTCTGGATGGTGCCATCTGTAACATGGTAGATGCCCTGGCACAGACCCACTCCCACACATCTTTCCCAGGGAGGTAAGTCCCCCATTCTGATGCTATGATGTACGGGATGACACGTCTGTGGATCAAGGGGCCAACCAGTGGCACTAAACATACACTAAGTTGCCAAGTAAAAATAATGAATTATATAAGATGCTATAGGTAAAAAAAAATAAGATGCAGTTATTTTCTCGAAGGAACTTATAGTCTAAAGAGAATCAAATACAGCAAGTTCTTCCTTGTTTATTACACACTATACTTGTAACAAGGGTATACAATTTTTTTCAGATACTGATACAAGCCATTATCATAAAACCTTCTCCATAATCACCAAAACCAGTCCAAATGCACCAAAAAAGGTATTTTTATATGACAAATATTCACTCATTGGCAATATTTAATATTATTTGCAATATCTAATCTTACTTGGCAATATTTAATAACCTTATTGTTGTTATGAATCCTGTACTTTTATCTATTTCCAATTAAAATGTTTTCCAATTAAAATCGCAAACTTTACAAAATAATACTGTCTATATTGTTTCATTTATAGTCTATTTTTATTTTTTCAATTTTTACTTTTTGTTAGTACATAGTAGGTGTATATATATATATTTATGGGGTAAATGAGATATTTTGATACAGACATACAATGCGTAATAATCACTTCAGGGTAAAAGGGGTATCCCTCACTTCAAGCATTTATCCTTTCTTCCAATTATACTTTTACTTTTTAAATGCAAAATAAATTACCGTTGATTGTAGTTGCCCTGTTGTGATTTATAGCCTATTTTTAAATCCTATACTTAACTCAAGTTCAAATGACAAATTACTAAGTTAACAAATATTGCTAAGAATATTCATTCAAAGATTATTAAATAATCTGTTTTTGTATTTTGAGATTCAGTATTAATAGAAAATTTCTAAACTATCCAATGGTCAGGTTTATCATTCTGGCTTCATCTGAATAAGGAATAAGCTCAAGAAATAAAGTAAACCAACAAGGACAATTTCAAAACAAGGCAAAATTTCCAAAGCAGAATTTAAAAATACAGTAACTTATAACTCACAGTAATTATCTTCCTAAATGCCCAAAGTAATTTTTTTAAGACTGCCTCATATCTTGACAATAGCCTTATTTAGAAGAGGGAAGAAATATGCAACTCACCTTTGTACACCATAAGGCCTTTCTAAAATAGGCTCTTTGAATGGAGGCGGAATGTGACCAAAATAATCGGGATAAGCCACCTCTGAATATTCTGGGACAGACTTCGTATTTTTCACAATCTCAATATAGAGGTCTGGGTCATGGAGTGTTGGTCCATCAGGTACTTCAACCGATGCTTGTTCTACCGATGAATTTGACTCAGTATCTTCATCATCTTCAGTTTCAACTCCAGTGCAGCAAAGCTTCCCTAGCTGAACTGTTCTTCCCTCAAACAGAACATTTCCACAAGTAGCCATGTGTGGACATGCTTTAGCACAGGTAAGGACAGTAAGAGGAAGACTGCAGTCCTTCTTCATTTCTGCAGTAAAACCTGGGGCTGTTTGAGAAGGAATATTCTGCAATGTAATTCGGTCCAAGGCCTTTACAATATCATTGTTTAAACCATGGACTGATGAAATAGTTCTATTTTGATCACCTGGCTGCTGTTGTAATGTTCTATCATTATCTTTAATATCTTCTTTTGCTAGATCCATAAAGGTAGACTTCTTTTCACCTTCATCTCCTTTAGAAGATATGTTCTCCTTCATTACAACTTTTCTTAAATTGCCAGAATTCCCAGATGTTTCCTCGCCTGCCGTGGGAACAACAATAGGACCACGTACTTTTCCCTCAAATACAAAAGGCTTTGGTTCTTTGGAGATTAAATCATAGTCCTTTGAAAATAAAAACATGTTTAAACTTTTAACTGTAAATATTAAAACATATTAACAAAACTAATACATTCATGTTATATATTGCTTCAGAAATTTTTGGAAATTTTAAAGATGGATAAAACCGGATATGTTTTCATTTCACTAAAAAGACAAAATTTTTAACCACAACAAAATTCATAACAACTACTTTACTTTGCCTACATTTCACAGAAATGTGGGAAATCTTAGAATTCTAAACAGAAAAACATAAAGACTCCAAAATCCTATTAGGGACAACAACTAAATTGTTATTCATTCATTCAATAACATTACAGTGTCTGTTTTGTGCAATATTTATGAAGTGTCTATTTTGTGCCAAGCTTTGTCTCAAGCACTTAAGACATTTAAAAAAACAACTCTTCCCTTTTGTAGCTTACATTTGTATAGGGGTAGAAAAGAGGACTGTCAATACAACAAGTAATAAATACGATATATATTTCATATATAGAACATTAGAAGGGTAAAGCTCTACAGAAAAAAAAAAAAAGGAGGGCAAGGCCGGGCACAGTGGCTCACATCTGTAATCCCAGCACTTTGGGAGGCTGAGGCAGGGAGATGACCTGAGGTCAGGAGTTCAAGACCAGCCTGGCCAACATGGTGAAACCCTGTCTCTACTAAAACTACAAAAATTAGCTGGGCATGGTGGTGGTGGACACCCGTAATCCCAGCTACTCAGGAGGCTGAGGCATGAGAATCACTTGAACCCAGGAGGTGGAGGTTGCAGTGAACCGAGATCATGCCACTGCACTCCAGCCTGAGTGACAAAGTGAGACTCTCTCTCAAAAAAAAAAAAAAAAAGGAGGACAGGACAGGCAGGATGTAATGTGGATTGGGAGTACCAAGAGAGCAGAGGTAGGTGGCAACTCTAAATGCTATTGGTTAGGGAGCCTCATGAGCAGATGAAATAGAAGCAAAGACGGTGAGGGCACCACACAAGGGGTGCATTCCAGGCAGAGAGGACTAGAGCACATAGCTCCCAGAGTGGAAGAACACCTGAGGTGTTCAAAGAACAGCAAGGATGGGATAGCTGGGAAAGAATGGACAAGATGAATGCCACGATGAATGCCAAGCACTGGAGAGTCTTGCACACTATAAGAATTTGGGTTTTTACTCTGAATGAGATTGGAAGCCATGACAGGGAGGGATGCCATGACACGAGTTATTTTTGAAAGATCAGATCCTAGTGCAGGGTTTCTGAATGACAGTGGCAAACATTTTGGGCCAGATCATTCTTTTTTGGATGATTTAAACAGATAAATAAGGTGTATATTGAAGTCATTTCCAAAATTTTGCTATTATACAAAACTGCAATAAAAATCTTTTTGCAAAGAGTTTTTGCTTTGTTTATAATGATTTCCTAAGCACTGAAATGGAACTGCAGAATCAGATATTATAATCAATTTTAATAATGCAAACTGGCCAGAACACCAAACTCTCCAAAAACACTTGTATTAATGTATATTCCCAGTAACTATACATAAGAGTATCTATTTCAACTGCTCTCTTCTTTGCCAACATTCGATACTATGGTTTTTTAAAAAAAAATTTCTAATGTGGTAGATAAGAAATATTATCTTACTGCTATTTTAATTTGCATTTCTCTGACTACTGGGAAGCAAACACTTTTCTATACATCTGTTAATCAGCCGCAATCCTTCATAGGTAACTTTTTTGTTCCTGGATACAGGGTTTTCTTTTTTTACGGTATAAATTTTCATGTTAAAAAATTTGTATACACATACATACATGAATCCTCCAGCTAACCCATTTTTTGAAAATATTTTTCTGGATTTGCAATTGATCTTTTAATTTGGGTTAATTTCCTTATATACATTATGGAGTCCAAATTAAGAATCTTCCATTGTGATTTATTCCTTGAATGTCCACTGTATACAAAGCAAGGATTCAAAGATGATTCACAGGATCCCCTGTACTACAGCTAAGCCAAGAAGACAGTGGAAGCACTAAGGAGGAAATAGGTAGATCTACCTTAAAAGGGTTAAAGGGGTAGTAAGTTTGCATTAAAAAACACATTTTGTAGGAAACATGGTAGGCTAAGTATCCACCCCACAGAACTATTTACAATTTTTACATATATTAAATATTTACAATTGTTACATATATTAAAATATTTTAAGTTTGTCATTAAGTGGATAAGAAAGCAAGGATAAAGGCAAAGTATCAAATGAAGAAGGGATCCCTATGTGATAAGCTAAAGACTGAAGCTACCTTTCACTTTGAAAACATTTGCTAAACCAGGTGACCTTGGGTACAGATTTTCCCATCTCAAAGGCGATGAAGGACAGGAGAAAAACCTTGAACTGGCATTAAGGTGATTTCCCTCTCAAAAAGATGAAACTCCAGAACTACATCTTCAATATATAGGTCCTAGAAACACTCCCACCACAAAAGAAAAAAAAAAAAACACGTAAAAAGAAGAGCCAACTGTCTTAAATTTTAAACCTTAGCTCTAAGATGGTGAAAAGTAGCACCACTCACAAACTGGTATTAAAAACCGGCCATCAAATCACATGGATTCGCAGCCTGAATTCATGTCATTTTGGTGGTCCAAAAGCCCTTGAGGATTCAATCTATAATGGTGACTCTCAAAAGCAACAGCTCCTGGAGTTTCCACATAATTTCCACATACAAAATTATAAAGAAGAAAAGAAACCTAAACATACAATTCAACAAGGTAGAAGGAAAAAGAACCAAAAGAAACATTAGATATTGAAAAAGACCTACCAGAATCTCAGACTAAGAAATGACCATATTTAATATGTTCAAAGAAATAAAATATAGAAAACAAGAAAGACTGATTAAATGCATTTTGTAAGGTTTCTTTTTTTTTTTTTTTTTTTGAGAGGGAGTCTCGCTCTGTCTCCAGGCTGGAGTGCAGTGGCGCAATCTCAGCTCACTGCAAGCTCCAACTCCCTGGTTCAAGCAATTCTCTCTGCCTTAGCCTCCCGAGTAGCTAGGATTACAGGCACGCACCACCACACCCAGCTACTTTTTGTATTTTTAGTAGAGACGGGGTTTCATCATATTGGCCATGGTCTCGATCTCCTGACTTTGTGATCCCCCCTCTTGGCCTCCCAAAGTGCTGGGATTACAGGCTTGAGCCACCGCACTTGGCCCCTAGTAGATATTTCTAATGACAGATGAGACAAAGCCAAAAAGAGAATTAGGAAACTGACAGATAGTTCTAATGAAATAATCTGAAGGCAGCATAGAGAGGCAAAGAAAAGGAAAACAGAAAAAAGAGGTTAAAAGACATGAAAGGGAGTAAAAAGGTCTACGTTCAATTAGAATTGCAAAAGAGGGAGGGCAAAAACAAAACGCAGTAACTAAAGAAGGGAACGCAGAGTTTTTCCAAATCTTATGAGAAAACAACTCACAGAATCCAAATACAATAAATCCCAAACAGGATTTTAAAAAAGAAAATCCACACTTAGTCAACATTACTAGGAACTGTAGCATTAAAGCAAAAAAAGTATATGTTAAAAGCCACCAAAAATAGTCTCTTATAAAATAAAAACATACACTTACCATACATACCACCCAGCAAGTTCACTGATAGGTATTTACCCAAGAGAAATGAAAGCTATCTCCCCAAAAAAAAATTTTTTTTTTTTTAGACAGAGTTTCACTCTTGTTGCCCAGGCTGGAGTGCAATGGCATGATCTCAGCTCACTACAACCTCCAGCTCCAGGGTTTAAGCGATTCTCCTGCCTCAGCCTCCCGAACAGCTGGGATTACAGGTGCCCATCACCATGCCCAGCTAATTTTTTGTATTTTTAGTAGAAAAGGGGTTTCATACCATGTTGGCCTGACTGGTCTTGAACTCCTGACCTCAGGTGATCCACCCGCTTCAGCCTCTCAAAGTGCTGGGATTACAGGCATGAGCCACCATGCCTGGTCACCCCAAAAAATTTTGTGCACAAAATGTTATCAACTTTACTCATATTAAAGTCCAATGAAGTCTAAAACTTCAGACATTCCAACACTCATCCACAAAGAAATTGTGGTATATTTACAAAATAAAATACTATCAAGCAATAAGGAAAGAACCACTGTTATATGCAGCAACATGGGTAAACCTCAAAAACATATGCTCAGCAAAAGAAGCCTGACCCTAAAAAGTAAATGCTGTATGATTCAATTTATAAGAAGTTCTAAAACAGTCAAGACTAGTCACAGTGACAGAGAGCAGATCAGCAGTCATCTGCGCAGGAGATGAAGAGACTACAAGGAGCCCAAGGAGACTTTCTGGAATGACAAGAAATATTTCTGTCTCAATGGGTGGTAGTCACATAGGTGTATAAATGTGTCAAAACTCACTGAACTTAAGTGAAACTTACTGTATGCAAATTTTAACTCAATAAAGTTGATTTTTTAAAAGTAACCAGAGAAAGAGACTAATTTTAAGAATGTTTACAAAATAAAGACACTTTCGGGGAGGGAGAGCAAGACAGCATGTGCACAAGTGCACAGGCAAGTACACGCCACTAAACGACGTGATCCCAACAGAAGGTCTGAGACACAAAAGGTAATGAAAAATTTTAAAGTGGTAAAAATGTGGGTAAGTCTACACTAAACATAAAAAAGCAAAGCAGTAATGTCAAATAGGTTTTTTATATATCTTAACTCTAGTTTTTAGAAAACCCACTTGACGTTACTGCTTTGCTTTTTATGTTTAGTAAAAAAAAGTGTGTATATATATATATATATATATATATGTTGATTTGGGAAGTCATGGTAGTTAGAATACTCGAAGTTTCCATTTATGGCTGAGGGAAAGAGGAAAGAAAGGTCCTGATTTACTTTAGACTTTGATAAATATGTTGGAAAATCTAGAGTAACTAGAATTTTTGCGTATTTGTCAATAATCAAACTAATACTTTAAATGGATACAGTTTATGTAAACTATACCTCAAAAAAGTTGATTAAAATAAAAAAAGACTGTATATACAGTTTTCAAACTAGTAATAGGGAAAAGGTGGAGTAAGAGAAAGATAATCCAAATGAAGGCAAGAAAAAGAGATAAACATAAAGAGATAAAACTATTAAAATAAGATTTCATAAATATAAATCCAAATATAGAAGTAATTATATGTAAATGATCTAAATGCTCCAGTTAAATGACAAAACTCAGATTTGGTATTTTTAAAATCCAACTATACGCTGTTTAAAAAATACACATCGAAGGATACTGAAAAGTTAAAAGTTAATATAAGTATATTAATATTTTTTAAAGTGCTTTTTGTCTTAGAATCTTAGAGGTAAAGATAGTAACTTCATAATGATAAAAAGTCCAACTCAAAAAGGAAGAAAACTCAATCTACATGTATATACAATAAATAATAACCCTCAAAAAATATACAACAAAAAACTAACAGACCTGCAAATAGAAACACACTCATAATCATAATCACAAGTGAGAAATTTTTTCATTGTGAGAAATTTTTAAAATACTTTTCACAGTGATTAATACAATAAGAATAAAAATCCATAAGGATAAAAGAGAACTTAACTTCTCAACACAATTAACAATCTTGTCCTAATAGGCAAATAGACAACTGTGACTAACAAGTATAGAATTCTTTTCAAACACATAAGAAAGAGTAACAAAAGTTTATCATATCCAAGGCCATAAAACGAGTCTCAAATTTTTAAAAGGTTGTGATTACAAAGACTGTGTCTTCTTATTCTACAACTATATGCTAGAAATAAATTTAAAAGATTTAAAATTTTTTCTTTTTTAGAAAGCCAATTTTAAAAATTATCTTTTTTAAAAAACCAATGAATCAAAAAAAAATAAGTTTCAGAGTAAAGATAATAAAAACACTAAACATCAAAATTACTGCTTATAAGATGCAGCAAAAACAGTAATTATAGGAGGAAAATTTATAGCCTATCTATGCATGCATACATACACACCCATGCGCGCGCGCACACACACACACACACACACACACACACACACATGAAAAGAATAAGGCTGAAAATTACTGGACATCTCCCTTAGATGACAATGCAAAAAAAGAAAATAAAAAAGAATGAAAGCAGCAAAAGTCAAGACACAGCACTTTAAACATTATTTAGAGATATGAGGATCAACTTCAAAAACATACAAAAAGTAATTTCAGGATTTAGCATGTGGGAAAGGACTACCTATATAAAACTATTTGACACTTTAAACTTTCTCCATGAATAACTTTGACAAAAATTTAAAACCAAATTTAACAAGAGGAAAACAAGAAAGAAAAACAAAATATAACAAAAGTCCATAGTAAATGCCATCATGCTACCACAGACATATGAATAAAAGAACTGTGAAAATGCAGAATTTTGATACTTTCATTATTCTGCCATCAAGAAACAAGAGAAAATAAAACTATAATTGTCACTATGAATAAATAAACATAGCTTTAAAAGGATGGTAAGGTCACTTCACAAAGGATGTTGATAATTACTTTAATAATACCATACGTTGCCTTCGAATAGCATTCATTTTCCTTCCATCTGGCCACTGAATAATGGCCTTAACACATCTGGAAACAAAGCAGGCGGTGTTCAAGATTGAAACAAACACATAAAGTAATCTTAAGCATTAATGGTTGATGCTGAAAATAATATACAAATGAAAGTGGAAAAAGTCATAATTGAAACTAACTTCATTTATGTTTATTATCTCATGATCTACAAAAAATTGATACAAAGATAGCTGAAGAAAATTCTTTCAAACACATCCTATCTGGAACCAACCAATCTTTTTAATCCTTGAAAGCATGTCACTTACATATTGCTGCCTAAAATTCAAATACACACTTCAAAAAACAGAGCCTAAAGTATCAAATAATGCATTCCTTTGAAACTTAAAAATGACAAAGATAATCAAGTGGCAACACAATTACCTTAGAAATAATTTTCTGATTATGTAAATAAAAGACGATATGCTATTTCCTATTACATATGCTACAGAAATAGAGCTACTCTATATAAAACTTTACAGCAGAATAGACAATGCATTAATAAATGTGTACTACTTGAAATATCTGAAGCAGCATCTTTCGCTTAAAGAAAATAAAAAGGATTAACTTAGTGAGAAGCTCTTACACTCAGATCTGTCTTTACAATCTGACCCTGGCCACACCTATTCAGACCCAAAGCAGGAAACTGCTCTAGGAGCAGCCAAACTAATGGACAAGTTGGCCAGCTGTTCATAAAGTGCCATGTAGGAAATCATCAAGGTTAGCCTATTCTGGGTGACAAACTATAATTAGAAAACAGGGAATCTAAACATAGAATGCAAGAACAACTCATCACAATCTAAAAGAAAACTCATTTGTGAAAGGATAAGAATCAAAGTCCTGGACTTAATACCCATAATCAGGTTACTTTTTTCTATTCCCAAATCAAAACTACAATCTGTAATCACATGAGAGTAGTGCGCTCTTAACTAAGGTTTTGATTTCCATGGTTTCAGTACTGGAGGTTAATCACAGTCTGAAGTATTAAATGGAAAAGTACAGAAATAAACAATTTATAAGTTTTAAAGAGTGCTCCATTCTGAGTAGCATACCACCATGGTCCATCCCACCCAGGACATGACTCTTCCTTTGTCCAACGTATCCACAGTATCTATGCAACTGACCTGTTAGTCACTCAGTAGCCATCTGCTACCAGATCAAAAAAACATGGTATATAAAGGGTTTGGTTTCAGGCATCCACTGGGGGTCTTGGAACCTATCTCCCACGGATAAGGGGGGCCTACCGTATATATTTCTCTTTTGTACAGAAAAAGTAGAAGGTACAGAAGAAACAGGTGACTTCTTCACACAATAATCGATTTCCTCCTCAAACTTTTTCCACAGTATTCTTCTGCCTTGATTTAGCAGTATTTGTTATTACTGATATTTTCAAGTGGTTCTTAACTAGACACAAATGTGTTAAAAGAGCTCACGGATAACTGCTGTAGGTTGAATGAAAGAGAATCAACCTGTACCCTTTCTCAAATGCCTCTTCCTGTCTTCTTTTTTTTTTCTTTTGACAAATACCTTCTCTTTCATTCCTGCCTTCCTTCTATTACCCCGATTTCAAAGTACCTTCTCATGTACCTCAAATCTAGGGGGAATACCAAGACACCAGAGCAGGGGGTGGCAGGGAAGGCTGCAGAAGGTGGACAGTTGTTGCATCTTTTATGGCATCTAAGGCTCCTAAGTTCCCAAGCTGAAACCTGAATGATTAGAACCATGAAATGTAAATTCTAGGTGATAAATGTTTCTTTTTTTTTTTTAGACGAAGTCTCATTCTGTTGCCCAGGCTGCTGGAGTGCAGTGGTGCGATCTTGACTCACTGCAACCTCCATCTCCCAGGTCAAGAGATTCTCCTGCCTCAGCCTCCGAGTAGCTGCAACTACAGGTGTGTCTCATCACGCCCGGCTAATTTTCTTATTTTTAGAAGAAACAGGGTTTTGCCATATTGGTCAGGCTGGTCTCGAACTCCTGACCTCAAATTATCTGCCCACCTCGGCCTCCCAAAGTGCTGGGCTTACAGGCATGAGCCACCACACCCGGCAACAAATATTTCTTTTTAATTTCTCACCTATAACCTCACAACTATAACCTCACAACAAAGTATTTTTCTTTAAGCAACTAGAAATTAAGTGTATGAAATTTGGGGAACAAAGGAAGGGCTAAACAAATCTTAGAGATTATCTAATTCAAACTCTTTGACACTTTAAGATCCTGGGCGATTTCATAGACTTATCCAAGGAACCATCACAAAAGCCAGCTAATTGCCAACAATTCAATCAACTTGACTTGCTCTGTAATCCAGGCTGAATAAAAAAACTGTGTCCATTAAAGTGATGCAAAAAGACTAAAGTGACAAAAAATGTAATAGTCCATCTCCACTCTTTTTTTTTTGAGACGGAGTCTTGCTCTGTCACCAGGCTGGAGTGTAATGGCGAGATCTCGGCTCACTGCAACCTCTGCCTCCCAGGTTCAAGCTATTCCCCTGCCTCAGCCTCCCAAGTAGCTGGGACTGCAGGAACGTGCCACCACACCCAGCTAATTTTTTTTTTTTATATTTTAGTAGAGACGGGGTTTCACTCTGTTGGCCAGGATGATCTTGATCTCCTGACCTTGTGATCCACATACCTCGGCCTCCCAAAGTGCTGGGATTACAGGTGTGAGCCACCACGCCCGGCCCATCTCCCCTCATTTTACAATTGCTTAACTGCAGCTCAGGATATTGACATAATTATTCAATGCCACTCAGAAAAGCAATGCTAGTTTCACTTTTTAGAAATGGAAAGAAAATAAAAACAGTGATTATCTGTTTTTATTTTCTAAGGGAAAAAAATAACTTTTTATTAAAATCAGTTAAGATGCTGAATTTTCTATATTTATACCTGAAAATCATCAACAAGCTCAGGGAAAAGGTGTTCATACATTTTTAGATCTTCTATTGTTCGTCCCGGTTCTTGCTGGGGTTTTAGTTTGTTAATATCTGTTTCAATATCATCATTCTGAAATGATAAAAAGAGTATGTTATCAGGTAAAACAAAATTTTTAAAAATTACAGAATACATTTTAGATTTAAAATGTTCCAAGTTATTAATTACATGTAATTAAAGAATAATTACTGAATAAATGCTGCATTAATTTTATCTTAAATTCAAATTTGCTTATTGTTTTGGGGTTGTTGTGTTATTGTTGGGTAGTTTTGTTTTGTTTTTGTCATGGTTACTCTAATATAACAGAGTATTCTGGCTACTCAAAACAGAAAAACTTGTGTAAAGATCAAGACTCCATTATGAAAAACATACATATATATGATGATGGTGATAATAAAACAGCTAACATTAAGCACTGAAAATAAATGAAACACTATGCTAAGCATTTTACATCTATTATCTAATTTATTCTGCATAAGAACACTATGAAGTTACCCCCATTTAACTGAAGAGGAAAATGAGGTACAGAGAAGTTAAGCTATTTGCTGAAAATTACACATCTTGCAAAGACAGGAGCCAGGATAAAAACCAGTTAGAGTGATTCTGAAGCACCACACTGTCAGCTAGCATGACACACTGCCCCAATACAGATTAATGATGATCACACAATCTTAGAGTGCATGGGAAATAAAGTTCTTTTAGAAAAACTCAGTGCCACCATTCACTCTGTTTTCAGTGGGGGAAAAAAGTCAGGAGTGGAACAAGAGCCAGAAATGATTTCCATGTCTCTCTAGGAAAAAAAGCAGGTGGATTTAAAGGAAAAGTATGTCCTCAGAGAAACAAGATATGTATCCAGGATCAATGTGTTCTAAACGCTCTTCAGAGAAGAGCTAATGAATCCCATGATAAGAGGGCAAATGTCAGATTATCTACTACCCAAGCTATTTTCTAGGATCCTCAATGACTCTGGCCTCACACAAACTAATTATTATCTTTGTTATGGCTGAAGAGAGATAATAATACCATTTAATAATTTTCAGCTGGTACTTATTTTTAATTTTGTATTTACTTACTACCAGAGTAAGCTACTTATTTTTCAGCCTAATTTACAAGTATATTTTACTATGCTTCAATCCTTAAAAAACTTTATATACATGTATCTGACCATACTTACACATATTAACTACTAGTTTAAAAGAAAAAAACATACTATGTATTTCTTATTATTTCATATTCAGGAATTTAGCTATTATTTACATAGCCAATGAAAAAGATTTTCCTCATTGATATGCATAATAGAGATTGATTTTATTTAAATGTTATCATATTAATCACTGTATCATTATTGTATACTTATTATTACATTAATATGTAATTTAATCTCTTTAAATTATACATTTATGAACCAATAATGTAATAATTTTCTTAACATCTAATAGAATACATGATGTTTCTAAAATAAAAAATAATTTACAAAGATATTCTTTTCTCTAAACATACTAGTTCAATATTTGACACTATTTTGTGAAAATATGGCCTTACATAGTGGCTCTCTATTTGGAGAGGAAAAAAAAAAAAGGCTTTACCTGTAAAACAGGCATAATGGGGAAAGAAAACTACAACACTCCGAAAGCTCAACAGCAGGGAATTTTGTGTTTGGTTTAAGAAGAAACAGTAGTGAAGGACTACTTACAGACTCATTAGAAAAAAACAAAACAACCTGCTACCACTCCTTAAAAGTTCTGCTAGTTAAGGAAGGAACAAAGAATGCACTGAAACTTATATACGGTCAAGTTGTGGCTAGCTGGAGATGAATCTTCTAGAAGCTACCAGTTTCTATAAATGCTCCAAACTCTGAAAAATCTGGGACAAAGAAAATGGAATCACAGGAAAAAAAGTTATAACCATAAGAGAACACAAATAAATAATACCCCCACTATGATGTAGCAGTTCACCTGAAGGATGAAGGAATAGGATTCAGATAAAAAAAGGAAAAATTAAGTAACGTCTAAATGTAAAGTCAATGAGATGTAAGAGGCAGGCAGCAGTAGGAAAGAAAAAGAAGATAATAAAGCTCAGCAGTCTCAAAAAGACAACAATTCTATAGTTCTTGAAGAAAAATTACATTTTAGTACAGTATAGTGATAAAGAGAGTGGACATTCCACTAGACTGCTTTCTGAATCCTGGCTCCACCTCTTATAAACTAGACTGAGAACCTCTCTCTTCCTCTGTTTTCTATCTACTTATACAACCTGTATTTACCTCATAGGGTTGCTATAAGGATCTAATGGTTACTATGCATATGTAAAGAGTTTGGACTACCACAGTTAAGTGTTCAATAATAAAATGTATTTTGTTCTTATTGCTATAACTGCTCTGTTAAGATAAAGTAGGGAAAATGTGAGCTATCACTGATACCCCAGTGAATAGTGAATAATGCAAGATAACAACTACATTTTCCAAAGATGTCAATGTTATAAGACAAAGAAATCTGTAGAAATGTCCCAGATTAAAGGAGACTAAAGAGACAAGATAATTAAGTGCAATACCTGATGCCAGGACGTAGATGTAGTTTAGATTGGCTAACTTGACAGTTTCGCCAAAGCTTACCTTGGTGATCACATTTGCTGGTTATAAAATGGGTTCTGTATCTATTAAGACAGAAATCTTCCAATATCTTAACTTCTATCTCCAAAGTGAATCGAATACTCAGTGTACCCCAATTTTGATACAGTTTTGCAAGACAAAAATTGGTCCAAACAGGAAAGAGTCAAATTAATCCCTCCTCCCCCATAAAAAAAACCCAGCAATAGGCTAAACAGCTAAAAAAAGAGACCATTTTTCTACAGATGCTAGAGTGGTCCTCTCTCTATAAATAAAGCAAAATATAGACTTTCTAGGCTTCCAGAGGTACAATGAAACTCCGAAAACTTACCTGCCTCCTTTACCTAACATCTTATGTAATATGACAATAATTTTATATTTTCTCAATAATACTTTTTTCACTTCCTTGTTCAATTAACTGAAACCTAAGAATCATTATGCAAACACTAATTCTCACAAAAAAAAATCCATTATAGAATATTTTCCTACTGTTTTTGTATCCCCGAAAGACTGCTGACAAAGGGTAATAACGCATTTTGAAATAAGTTGCCACAAGAGAGTTTCAGATCACTTTCCTTCAATTTTGTAGATTTCAAAATCTAAGGCAGAAAGGTTAGATAAAATCTTTCTGGTCAGAGAGAGTGAAAATAAGTTACTTTAAGGTCCTTTTCAGACCAGTGGATTTAAACCAATATCATCTACCCCTTTAATTGCATAGTCATTCATGGTAAAAAGATGTGGACAAAGTAAAACCTAAAATTACATATATATTTATTTACCCAATTTCTGTTTTACAACTGTAGTATATCATTTATAAAGCTAACTAATTACAGAAATTTATACTAACCTTAAAATTTTGATCTAGGTCATCTTCATTCTCAGTTTCGTTTTCAGCTTCTACATCAATATCATCGTTGTCATCACTTTCATCTACTACGTCATCCACTATGATACAAAATGTGCTATAAGTAGGTCAGAGGTAAGCATTCTACAATATGCATAGCCAATGGTAGAATGTGACTTATATAAAGTATTTCAATCACCAGAGAAAAACTAAATGAGATTTCTTATTTAACATGTCTCTAAGGCTGTCCCAGCTGTTGACAAACCCATGGGACCATATAAGAAAGTGCTTCAAAATTTGGAAAGCACTGTAAAGGTGAATTTTACTAATGTTCTCAGTTTTTAAAAATAATGTCTTATGTTGCGATAGCCTGAATGAAACATCCTGTTTTCTATTTATTATAAATTTCAATGACTCACTTCATCCCTTTATAATTGACCCCCTATTTGTTTCAATGACAGTCATGTGCCACATACTGTGCTATATGCTGGGAATTTTTTCAAAAGATGTGTAAATCGGGTTGTCTAATCTTTTTGTTTCCCTGGGCCACACTGGAAGAGGAAGAATTATCTTGGGCTACACATAAAATACACTAATACCAACGATAGCTGGTGTGCTTAAAAAAAAAAAAATTACACACACACACACAAATCTCATATTGTTTTAAGAAAATTTATGAGGTCAGGCGCAGTGGCTCACGCCTGTAATCCCAGCACTTTGGGAGGCCAAGGCAGGCAGATCACTTGAGGTTGGGAGTTTGAGACTGGCCTGACCAACATGGAGAAACCCTGTCTCTATTAAAAATACAAAATTAGCTGGGCATGGTGGTGCATGCCTGTAATCCCAGCTACTCGGGAGGCTGAGGCAGGAGAATTGCTTGAACCTGGGAGGCGGAGGTTGCGGTGAGCCGAGATCGCGCCATTGCACTCCAGCCTGGGCAACAAGAGCAAAATTCCGTCTCAAAATAAAAGAAAGTTTATGAATCTCTGTTGGGCCACATTCAAAGTCAATCTGGGTTGTATGTGGCCCATGGGCAGCATATTGGACAAGCTTGGTGTAAATATAGTCTCTTCCTTCAGGTAGCTCATGAGGTTAAAGAGCAGAAAGGAGTAAACATGTAATTATAATACCAAAGATAAACACTAATGAAGCCATAAACTCCAAAATACTATGGGAAAATGACGAATGAGGTGGCTCATGAGGCCAAAGAGCAGAAAGGAGTAAACACGTAATTATAATACCAAAGATAAATGCTAATGAAGCCATAAACTCCAAAATGCTATGGGAAAACGAGAAACGCAACAACTAATTGTAAACTGCTTGGAGACAAGGGGCTTGATGCTGACCACTTCACAGAATAGGTGATATTTAAGCAGTATCTTGTAGAAAGTATAACAGATTTCTATGTGAATGTAATGGTGGGTGAGTGTGGCTTTTAAGAAGAGGAAATACTACTACTAAAATAAGGAAGTGAAATGATATCTTTAGAAAATAACAAAAGGTATGACTAGGATGAAGAGTATGCTTATGAAAGTACTGAAAGGAAAATAAAGAATTAAAAAATGAAGGATGTAACATAGTAGGCCAAGTAGTATTGACTTTTAATATAAAGAAGATAGGCACTGAGAATTTTCAAGACAAGAATGGCTTAATTCAATTTTAAGAGGTGAGAGAGACAGCATACGGGTGGAAGGTGACCAACAAACAGGAAAAGAAAAAACACTGTCCAGACCATTATAGCAATAATAGGAATGAAACAAGAATATCTGAGGGAGTAGAATGTAAAAGGACACGGGACCATGGATGTAGGGGAGACAAGGGAAGACGAGGAAGAGTACTTGGAGGATTCTCTTGTAAAAAACGCTTCTAAACACAGTAGAAAATATTCTTAAAAGCTATTTTTCCAAACTCTTTTTGACTTCCATTTCCAATGTGACTTACAGTAGTGATTATTAACTGCCCCCCTTAGTATTTGTTCACCTCCCCTTCCTTTTAGTAATTGAGCCCCTGAGTTTTAGCTACGTATGGAGAATCCAGCCTCCCTTGCAGTAGTCATAGCCATCTATATGAGCAACTTTTGGCCAGTGGTATAGGAGGCAAAGTGATGAATACAAATTCTAGGTCACATTCTTTAAAAAGAAAATTGTCTTCTCCATTTTTTCCATTCGCATCTTCCACATGAGGAAACCACATGGAGATGGTTAAAAACACAATAAAAACAATCTGTTTTCTTTGATGACCCAGTAGAGGTCTACTGCCTAGGACCACCTGTCTATCTTCTGGATGGATATGTGGGAGGAAAAAAATTCCATGTTGTAGCAGGATAGCACAGGGGTTCTAGAAACAGAATACCTGAATTCAAATCCTAGCTCCCGAACTTACTAGCTATTTGACCTTGAGCAAGTTACATCAATTCTTTGTCTTCGTTTCTTTGTCTATAAAATGGAGATATCTACTCATAGTGTTTCTGTGGGCATTAGAGAAGTTAATATACGTAAAGTGCCAGGCAGAGTATGTGTTACACAAATGTTTATTACTGCTGTTGCTTGAGGGACTGTGCTACTGGGTCTCTTTGTAACAGCAGTTTAGTCGACCCTAACTAATACAGGTACAAATACAAAAACAAATCACCTCAAATTCTTAGATAGCAAAAAATAAATATTCATATTTCACAGGGTAACCTGGGTTGATTTATACTTATGCCCTAACGGCAGTTGGTCATGGATAAACAAGGGAAGAACTGACATTTGGAAGAAGAGAAGGAAGAAAATAACTCCTAGGAAAAAAGAAAGGGATTGAATTAAGGCGTGGTGGTTCACACCTGTAATCCCAGCATTTTGGGAGGCCGAGACGGGCGGATCACGAGGTCAGGAGATGGAGACCATCCTGGCTAACAAAGTGAAACCCCGTCTCTACTAAAAGTACAAAAAATTAGCTGGGCCTGGTGGCGGGCACCTGTAGTCCCAGCTACTCGGGAGGCTGAGGCAGGAGAATGGCGTGAACCCGGGAGGTGGAGCTTGCAGTGAGCTGAGATCGCGCCACTGCACTCCAGCCTGGGCAACAGTGCGAGACTCCGTCTCAAAAAAAAGAGAAAGAAAGAAAATCCTATTGCAAATAGGAAAAATGACTGCTTGGAAAGAAAGGGAGAGGAGAAAATGCAGTTCAGCATCAGAGAGAAAATATGTTTTCAATTTTTAGTCAAACCTTTCAAATATTTTCCTTTGTAGGATGTTTTCCTTTGGGTTTATACTCCAGATGTGAAATGCCATGTAGCTTAAGAGCGTCTGAGACCTTCTCTGCTATTTCAAAGATCCATTCATTATACCAGTACCAATAATTAACAATATTAATTAGTATAGCCAATCAAATTAAAACCAGGGACTATAAACCAAAATTCTTACTGATTTTCAAAATGTCCTTGGCTTATAGTAAAAACAGAAATATAGGAAACAACTTAAATGTCTATCAGTAGGACACTAGTTAGATAAATTATACTACAACTGTATGATGTAGTCATTAGAAGGAAAGAGTCTGCACATTCTATAAGGACTGGGAAAGTACATCACGGGAAGTTTATTTTGTTGTTGCTATTGTGCCTATAAATGTGATCTACTTTCCCTTTATGTTTTCTATGTGGTTTTTGTTGATACACATATACACACGTAGAGGAAGGCTATTTAATTTTATTCATTTTTCTTGTAAATAGTACTTTACTGTTCCTTTGCGTAAGCCACTTTTTTACAATTGATTTGCTTGGATTTTCTATATAGACAGTAATATCCTCCACAGATACTGATAAATTTATCTCACTCTTTTAACGGTTAAGACCTTTCTTTTCCCTATCTTACTGATTTAGCTAGAGTTTTCAAAACTACGGTAAATAATAATGGTTGAGAGAGGCATCCTCTAACATTTCATTACTATTTATGATGTTGGCTATTGATTTGAGCTAGATAATACTTAGCTTGTTCAGGAAATATTCCTGTGTTCCTTAAAAATTTTTCTAGACTGATATGATTTTTACGAAATCTTGTCATGGCATTTACTGAGATGATCATTTGGTTTTGTCCCTTTGATCTACTGATAATATATTTTACTAATTAAAGTCTTAATATTACAATAAACTTACTTTCTTAAAAATCATCTTTACTTGGTCAAGGTGTCCTAAACGTAAACAATACTGCTCAACTAAATTTGCTAATACTTTAGGATTTTTATATTTATTTTCATGAGTGACAGTGATCTGTAGGTTGTTTCAGATTAATCTTACCAGATTGTGTTTTCAGCATCATGCTAGCTTCTAAACTTTCCTTTTTTTTTTTTTTTTTTTTTTGCTCTGGAAAATAAAGTGTAGGACAATTTCTTGAAAGTTTGGGAGAACTAATCTATGAAGTCATCACCATTTGGTGTCTTCACTAAAGAAGCTTGATTGCATATTCAATTTCAAATTTTTTACTATTTGTCAATATTAGTTATTCATATTTTTCTAAAATATTGTCCATTCCAATCACACAGTGACCCTTGAAAAATGTAAGTTTGAACTGTGCAGGTTCGTTAATACACAGATTTTCTTCTGCCTCTGTCACTCCTCAGATAGCAAAACCCCTCCTGTCCCTCCTCCTCCTCAGTCTATTCAATGTGTAGACAACAAGGATGTAAACCTTTATGAAAACCACCTCCACTTAATGAACAGTAAATATGTTTTCTCTTCCTTATGACTTTTTAAATAACATTTTCTTTTGTCTAGCTTACTTTGTTGTACAGAATACACGTAACATAAAAAATATGTATTAACTGTTTATGTTATCAGTAAGGTTTCTGGTCAACAGGTTACTAGTAGTTATGTTTTGGAGGAGTCAAAAGTTCTACGCAGATTTTCAACTGCACAGAGTCGATACTGCTAATCCCCAAGTTGTTTTAGGGTCAAGTGTGTATTCAAATGCATTTGCAGGAGTTGCCTTTAACATCTACTTAGACTGATTTAACCACCCCTATTTACTTTGCCAAGAATGTAGAGGTATATTAAAATCAACCACCAACACTGTTTCTACCAATGCCTTTCTGTTATTCAAATGATTATAGTTTTGTCGACTTTTAGTATTTGGCACATGTGTTATCTAGCTTGCATAAAATAATCTTCACTGCCTTGTTTTAATCATTTTTTATTCTGTATTCGTGTTTTGTTTAACAATAATACTTTCCTTCTCACCTCTTCTGGGCTAAGGAATAACACATACATATTTGCTAATCTGTTTACTTTCAAGCTTTCTATCCTGCTGTCTTAAGAGACTTCATATGTACCAGCTAGTCGGATTTTGTTTTTTAACCCAATCTGGGAGTCTCTTTCCTTTAACAGAAGTATTTCATCCATTTAGACTTATTACTGAAACTGATCTGCTTGTCCTTGCTTAGCCTTTAGTGCTCTCAGGATATTGTGCATCTTTGAAATTTCCTTGCTTTTACACAGCAATGATGGACCCCTATAATTTTATATCAATTTTCAAAGTGTCCATAGTCTCCAAAGGCCACCCATGTGTTTCTATGGGTCAATGGACTCCTGTTTAAGGATCTCTGTTCCAGATGTTACCTTTACATTTGGCGAATATACATTTGGATTATTTGTATAATTTTCATTTTAGAAATGCAAGAACAGTAAAATATTAGGAAATCTATCAATATAAATTGTAGCTCATTTATGTAAATACCCACTTTATAATAACTGTATTATGTATCTTTTGCCAATAATTAGCTAAAATGTTTCATAATAATACTATAACAACTATTTAGTAATATATAGTTAACAGATTATAATGTTTAATACAAATACTCTTAGGTAACGTCTACATTCTTGACATCTCTAATTCATCATCTGACTGGCTGGAGTAATATTTCACATAACTACTTCAGGAAGGGAATACCTGGATAATATACTTCTGTACCCAAACATACCTAAGAATATGTCACCTTCACATACGGTGACAACTAATAAAGGTCCAGAAGTCTTGAGTCAGAGCCCTTTCCTTCAAATCTCCATAGATGCAGCATTTAACATTCAGGAGAATAAGTATCAAGGCCAGCTCGATTCATTTATTCAACAAACATTAAATGCACTTATTATGTCCCACACAATCTAATGGATGCTGAAGACAAAATGAAAACAACAACAGTCCTATTGTGATATATATTTGATCTTTGTCCCAGGTTCCTGGCACACAGCTGCTAAATCCCTTGGAATTTCCTAGGTAGAGGAGCGTCTTTTGTTCTAATGATGTGACTCTTTGTGGGCCCCTTGATAACTTCAGGATAGAGGCTGGTCACTAGAAAGATCAAGGCATGATCAGACAGTTGGAACTTCAGCCCCACTCCTCAACCTCTGGGGAGAGAGGAGCTGGGGACTGATTTTATCAAAAATAGCCTTATAATTAAGCAATCACACCTACATAATGGAACCTCCATAAAAACCCTAAACAATGGTATAAAAGCTCAGAGTTTTGGCCGGGTGCAGTGGCTCACACCTGTAATCCTAGCACTTTGGGAGGCTGAGGCAGGCGGATCACAAGGTCAAGAGATCGAGACCATCCTAGCCAACATGGTGAAACCCCGTCTCTACTAAAAAATACATAAAAATTAGCTGGGCATGGTGGCGCACACCTGTAGTCCCAGCTACTTGGGTGGCTGAGACAGGAGAATTGCTTGAACCCAGGAAGCGGACGCTGCAGTGAGCTGAGATTGCACCACTGCACTCCAGCCTGAAGACAGAGTGAGACTTCATCTCAAAAAAAGAAAAAAACAACACACCACTCAGAGTTTCTGAGTTGGTGAACACATCATGGTGCTGGGAGGGTGGCATACCTAGAGAGGGCATGGAAGCCCCACACCCCTTCTCTTATACCTGGCTGTATGCATCGCTTCCATTTGGCAGCTCTCGAATTGTATCCTTTATAATAAACCCATTACCATAAGTAGAGTGTTCCTGAGTTCTGTGAGCCATTCCAGCAAATTATCAAACTTCAGGAACAGGTTGTGGAAACCCCCACCCCCATCAACTTTATTGCCAGTAGGTCAGACATACAGGTAGTCCAGACTTGTAATTGTTATCTGAAGTGGTAGCAGTCCTGTGGGACTAAACCCTTAACCTGTGGGGTCTGTATTAACTCCAGGTCTTCAGTGTCAGAATTGAACTGAATTGCAGAACACCCAGCTGGTGTCTGGAGATATGGAGAATTGGTTGGTATGAGGACAAAAGACACATATTTGGGGGTCAGAAATGCTGTGAGTAAAAGAGTTCAGACCTATCCTTGTGGACTCACATTCTAGCTGAGGAAGGTAAATAATAATAAAGACTGTGAAGCATATAATGAAGCCTGACATGTGAGAAAATAATGGAAAACAAAGCAGAGGCAAGGGCATGTAGTCCCAGCTACTTGGGAGGCTGAGGTGGGGGGGATCTCTTGAACTCAGGAGTTCGAGACCAGCCTGGGAAACATGGGGGGAGGAAGGAGGAGGAGGAGGAAGGAATAATGGAAAACAGAATGAGAGTATTTTCCTAGTATCTATACACTTGCTATTAGAACCCTCCTCTCCCATCTGAATCAGGAAGGCTTGTCAGTCAATGTAAATATGCATTTCTAGTCCAGTGACTCATTGGTCTGAGAAGCAGGCATCAAAGGAACTAAAAGAAAAATATAATTTCTTGTTTGTTCCCATGTTTGGTGAATTTACTGCACTAGAGGTCGGCTTTCTCTATCCGTCAATCCAGACACTAAATAAAGAACTTGCTGGGGCCTATCCTACCTCCTTCCTGGTGTTACTACTGGCCGCAGCACAGGGAAGCCTCACCAGCTTTCCACCAGTGAGAACCACCACTTAACCCCCATAATCCTATGTTGATGTAGGAAAGAAAGGGATTCCAACTGCTTCCTGATTGTCCCTCCAAACTGGTGCTAATGGCACCTCAACTTTAGCAGAAGATAATGCATTCCTAGAAGAGGCAGTGGAGGCTTGATGCTGCTCCTGCATTTACTCACAGCTCCACCACATCTCTTGAATGTTCTGTATTTGTTCCATGCCCCTCTTACCCAGTTTTCAGATTTGGTACAGATTTTCTCCTGTAAAAGTCTGTCGGTAATTTCAAATGGAATGGGAAAAGGGTATTGGACCACTGCTTTTACTTAGCTTTCTTACTCACAAGTCCTAGACTTAGTCTTAGACTTCTCAACATTTTAAAGGAGGTTTCTAAATAATCCATTTTGATATGTTGTGTCAACTTGTTTTAATAACTACATATTTTAAAAATAAAATCATAATAGTGTACCCTATGACATATACCATTAATAAATTTATATCAAGGATAATGAAACTAATATAATTCCTTGAAAATTCTCTTAAAACACTTGTTTCAAATAAGAATTTTACATATAAATAAAGAATCTTCGTTTTTTTTTCTCAAAAAAAGTAATAAACTGATGAGAAAATACTATAGAAATTCTATTAAAAGCCAGGACTACTTTCTCTTTTTCACTTTGGTAGACGTTGTCAAAGAAATTCTTCTTCCCCATATAAATAAACTCTTACTTCCTCTACTGTATACCTACAGTATTATACGGAAAATGACAAACAGCCTACCTCAGATAATTTCATATTTTCATCCAAGTAAGTCATGCGAAAGTTTTTGTTAAGCATAAAACCATAGTAATTTTGGTGATTAGGTTGTTTTTTTTTAACTTAAGAAAAAAAATCACTGAAAAGCTACAAATGTAAACCCGAACATAATTTACCTAGACATTTAATGTTTATATTTTTACACTTTAAAAACATACATAAGTTGGGCCGGGTGTGGTGGCTCACACCTGTAATCCCAGCACTTTGGGAGGCCGAGGCAGGCAGATCACTTGAGGTCAGGAGTTTGAGAACAGACTGGCCAACATGGCGAAAACCCGTCTCTACTAAAAATACGAAAATTACCCGGGAATGGTGGCACAGGCCTGTGATCCTGGCTACTCAGGAGGCTGAGGCAGGAGAATTGCTTGAACACGGGAGGCAGAGGTTGCAGTGAGCCGAGATTGCACCACTGCACTCCACCCTGGGCAACAGAACAAGACTCTGTCTCAAAAAAAAAAAAAATTAAAACAAAAAAAAAGTACATAAGCTATCAAATAACATTCCTATGTGAAGCTTAATTATTTCACAATTCACATTTGCATATATACAACACATCCCACACCATTTCACTTAATTATTAGCCTCCAATTTCTTATATTTAAAGAAATGCTTAACTAAAATAAAATGTGAATGTTTATCATGTTAAGTAAGGCCTTCCTTTGCTGAGGAGTTAGACATAAATAAAAAGAAAATGACAGGGTCACATAATTCTAAGAACCCACAAAAAGCAGCAGTGACCCTGTGATCCTACCTTCAGGAGGTAAGCTGTAGAGCTGAGCCACAGGACCAGTCACAGGAATAACAGGCAACTGGAAATGAAAAGAACTTTTAATTGTTGGGAGTGGCAGTCGATTTTTTGGGAAACACTTCCTCATTATCAGACTGGAGGTATTGACAAGAGGATCCAGAGTCCTGACTGCCAGACATTCCTGTTTTTTAAAAAAAGAAAAAGAAAAAGAATGTTTTTGATGAATAACTGAACCAATTTTACTTTAGTTCAAAAAGTGTCATACATTAATTTTCTAGAAACAAATATCTCAAAAACCAATATTTTAACACAGAATAATTACAAAATAGCTTTACTATTCAGAATTATCTATCTGTAAGTAAGAACCCCATGTGGCAAATTCAGAAGAACTTTTCCTTAAATATTTTCACTAAGCAGAAATCAGTACCATCTTTGGAGTGACTTGGGGGGACACTTGGCAAGCCTAGGGCATAAAATAAAAAAGATAATTTAAGGGAAAAGGGGGAAAAGGATTAAGCAAGAAAATTTTAAAGGTGTAAGAAATTAAAAAAAAAACAACAAAAAAAAACACGCATTTGACCAAACCTTCCTCAGAACTGTATCAGTTATCATGCAATAATACCTCTCATAAGTTGGCTATTCACCTTATAAAAGGATAGCCTGAATATCACAATATAAAGGTTTTTTTGTTTCTTTGTTTTTGGTTTTGAGATGGAATCTCACTCTGTCGCCCAGGCTGGAGTGAAGTAGAGCTATCTCGGCTCACTGCAAGCTCCGCCTCCTGGGTTCATACCATTCTCCTGCCTCAGCCTCCCGAGTAGCTGGGACTACAGGTGCCCGACACCACGCCCGGCTAATTTTTTGTATTTTTAGTAGAGACGAGGTTTCACCATGTTAGCCAGGATGGTCTCGATCTTCTGACCTCGTGATCCGCCCGCCTTGGCCTCCCAAAGTGCTGGGATTACAGGCATGAGCCACTGCGCCTGGCCCACAATATAAAGTTTTAAGAGTCTGACTTGCTGTCCTGGTATCTAATCTGGAGAAGGGTTAAGGGACATGGGATATGAAACCGTCATATAACAACAGTTTATTAGTGACAATTGACATTTAGATGGTACTTTGATAGACTGTAAAAGTTTCCATATACATTTTCACATCTGACCTGTCAAAACAAATGAGAAATTAAGGCTCAGAAATGTTAAGTGGCATAAACCAAGTGACCTAACTCTTTCTCATATATAAAATATCCATCAATGTCTATACTAGGAATAGTAAAAACAAGTACATATGATTGATCTAGAAAAGAAAAAACTAAGGTAAACATAAAATATGTGTTCAGATATCTCAACTCTTGTCATATAAAAATAGACTGTGTTTGTCATGTGTGAGACCAGGAGGGCACAATCAAGATAACTGGCTGATATTTTCAAAAAGACAGATTTCTTTCTAATAATTATAGCTTTCTTAAAAAAAAAGGGGGGGGTTGCATTGCAACATCCTCATTCCCCATGGCTGACAGTCAACACAGCAACTAGAAAGGATCTCACTAAATACACTGTCAAAAACGTTTATGCTTAAAATGGCTGGCAGATATAGCATTCCCAGTTCCAGGTTTCATTTTTGTACCTTCTCTATTCAAAAAAGCCTCTATCCAGCAGGAAAACGTGCAGAATACTCACAGACAACAGAGCTGCTCTACAGGCTATAAAGGATCCACAGATACCTCATGAGAGGAGCATACAACACCGAGTACAGCCAACTACACATCCTAGAAAACATGGCTTTACGGAATCCCCTCTTGCTAAGTGGATGAATTTCTACTTCTTCCTTTTGCCTTAATGAGATCACATGGACACAGGAAGGGGAATATCACACTCTGGGGACTGTTGTGGGGTGGGGGGAGAGGGGAGGGAGAGCATTGGGAGATATACCTAATGCTAGATGACGAGTTAGTGGGTGCAGCGCACCAGCATGGCACATGTATACATATGTAACTAACCTGCACAATGTGCACATGTACCCTAAAACTTAAAGTATAATAATAAAAAAATAATAATACAAAAAAAAAAAAAGAAAATTTCACATTGCAGAGCTGTGCACTGACCATTTCCTGCAACTCAGCCTGAGGTCACATGTGAGAAATAATTGTGTCTTTTACTTTTAAGATTTTCGAAAAATGCATTTATCCTGTGTATACGTTTCTGAGTATTTGCACACTAATTCAGTTTTCTTAACAACCAAATCATATCATTAGTACATAATCACAATAAGAAGAAGAAAATAACTCACTTGCGAAGTATTATACAGAATTTTCATCCCATTGGCATCAATAAATGCTTTTCTTCCCAACTTGATGTTTGTAACACTTTTTAAACTCTGTAAAATTCCTTTCCGAATGAGCATGTTTCTATGCCGGTTATCATGGCGGTGCCAATCTACATAAATTGTTAAAAGCACTTGGACATATCCTCTGTCTACAGCTCTCCTGGCATTTGTTTCTTTAACAAAAGAAAATTGAGAAAGAATATTTTTTAAATGACGAGAGTGAGTGGTAGAATAAATCAAATTTAAAATATTACCTCAATATTGTGATGGATACTTATAATTCTTTTTTCCAAAACAAACGACAAGCACATATTTATATTTTTTCTAACAAAATAAATATGAAGTTCCAGAGAGAAAATTACAACCTCTTCCAAAATCTGCCTGTGTAATGTTTCACAATTTATAAATATCAAAATCTCTGTACTAAAATTAGAGGAACATCTTTTTAAAGGCTTTTGTTTACTAACAAAAGCTTCAGGTATTTTACAATTTATGAATATACTGATTTTTGTTACACCAAATGAAATGTATAAGCTTTCTACTTGCTAGTTGTGAATGTGATTTTTAGAAGATCTGCTATCATTTTTATAATTTCTATTACAAACTTTATGTTCCCACTGAAATAAACCCTATCGAATTGTAGCTTCTATTGCAAACTTTGTGTTTACACTAAAATTAATTGCTCTAATTACTCCACAATTATATAAATATTCATACTATAACAATGCTCATTAAAAAATACTTCCGTAACTTTTTTAATAAATGAAATTTAAGGAGCATTATATGATTAGAAAATAGTGCTTTCTGGCTTTCTAGTCATTAGATTTTTATTGCAATAAGAACTACACTAAAGGTTTTTGTAAATACTCAATTTTATTGGAGTAGAATTAACAAATAAATCCATGTTTGACCTAATTTTATTATTTTTAAAAGTATTAGTATTTAAAATTATTAACCATAGGGTACATTTTACTAAGATAGTGGCAAGGGAATCATATCAGAGCAACATATCAAGTCACCCAATGCTGCTCTGGTGGGTTAATTATAAGGGGTGCAAGATAATGTGCAATACCCATCTGAGGTTGTTTAATTACAAGGAAATACTAATCTCTTCTTAATCTCAAATACACCTATAAAATACCCACCAAGTTCACAGTATGGACACTAAGATAATGCAGTAGTAAGCCTCCGCTGATTTTAGCTGCCTGAATTATTACAGTTTCTAAAAGTGCTAGTACAAACCTAAAACATAACACTGAGATAAACTTATTAATTCCCTTTCAGAACTATGTTCTGACATTAGACAGGCAGAAGACACTCACTAGAGATACGGAAAAGATTTCTTATGTGAAGGCTTTAAACCCAGTATTGTGTCTACAATAGCTAGTGTGCTAAGGCTGTGGCTATTTACAAAATCACTTCCATTGTTTTGACCAAGAAAAGCTTCATACATTTTAAATGAATATATACTTTGTTTATACCAGTTGGAAATAAGCCTTTAGTTTACTAGCTGTGAATGTGATTTTGTTAAAAGCCATTAGGATCATTCTAATTCCTATTACAAACCTTGTGTGTTTCCACCAAGATTCCCAATAGCCTAAATGGAATTTATGAGAAATATTAAAATTCTTCACGAAAGATTAAGTAAGAAACTTGCCCATAATTCAAACACAGGTGCTGAGTGCCCCTTAAAGGAAGTGAACAGAGCTACATGCAATCTGTGCTGAGCACAATTAAAACATTAGTAAAGGGAACTTTATTCATGTATTCAGTGTACCAAACTCACAATTAGCCTATGTCTCTTCTTCCCTCTCTAAAGTCTAATTTATCCTTTTAAAGAAAATGATTGCTCCTCCCTGCCAAAACCAAAAAAATTTTGAAAAATAAATGAGAATGCTCCAAAATGCCATGATTTGTTTAAAAATATACAGTAGGCTACTAAATTTTATTTTGTATCATTCAATTTTCATCCTATTTAGTGCCATGTGTCATCTGAAAATATATTAAATATAAACTGAAGTCATTCTACTTGTCAGTTACTTTTTTTTATTTTGATGGAATAAACATGTATGTTTACCCACCACCCTCATTTGAAAAAGAAGGGAGGGAGTAAAAAGGAGACTACTACTAAAAACTGAAAATATTAAATTACAGTAATCATGGATTGATTTCTATAAAATACTTGCAACTTATGAGAATTTTGGCTTTTACTAACTTAGAATTAGTGACTTCACTATCAGTGATCCTGAAAATTAGTAAGCTTTAATAAAAGTTTAGTTTCAATAGCTATTCTAATCTACTCCAAATCAAAAGTATTTGCCCATATTAAGAATTAATCTTTATACAGTTTGAACCACAAACTCAGGACCCATCAAAGCAAACCTAAAAATATCTTCTAAAATTAATCCACATATTGTGATCTTGGTCTAAAGCTTACCACATCATATATGAAAATAAAGCTACAAAGCTAATCTAACTGAGTGTCATACATTTCATTCGAAAAATAAAATTGTTAAATGAGAATTCTATTATTTACTACTAATACCTAAGATGATTTTTAAAATTTAATAAATCATTACCAAATATTAGATTTTTGATCAATTCATTATTTGCTATTATTAAAAAAAAAAAGAGTTCTGGCAATTAAAATGTAGGGGCAAGTTGGTCTCACCCCTGACAGACAGTTCTTGATGAGCTAGCTGTTAATTATGTCTCCCTTGTGGAGGGTGGAGTGGGGTGGGGACATATAAAAGCCACCCAGCCACCAACACAGATTGTGAAGACCAAATGTTACCGTGATTAAACAAAATGTTTATGTAATCAACCAACAGACCCCTGAAGCCCCCCAAAAAAATATTTAAAATAAAGAGACTCAGTATCTTGGAGAGAAAAAATATATGTAAGTACAGACGATTACTCTCCAAAAGCATAAGACATATCTACTCCAATGCTTCAATTCTGATAAGGAAAACAGTGCTTTATTTTGTAAATGAATTAGACTGTAAATGTATATTGTCACATTTTCTAAATGTTATATAAACTTACATTTATGGTAGAAATAAAATTTGTAGGGTTCTAAGTCACTCACAAAATCAGAGATAGTAGTTGTTAAAGATATTTCTTATGGTAAAAGTTCAATACCATCTTAGCTTTACTTTCAAAACATGATACTTATATATTTTCCTCTACTAATGGATTTTTATGTTATCTAAATTACTTAGAAATAAGAAATCAATGTGCTTGACTAAATTATATAAATGTACTAAATAAATTATAGCTCAATAAACATAATATGGTATTAGTTATGATGCACATCAACTACACTAAAAGGAAAACTCAATTTTGACATTAGAATATTATAAACCAGCTTTATAACTATAGTCTAAATCTACATTTCCAGTTTCTTTAACATAATAAATAGAATTCTCAGAAAAATAGTATCTAGTATTTCTAGTATTTAAAAACTTACTTGATTTTAGCAATGCAGCAAGAGTGTCTAAAGCAACCCTGTCAACACAACAAGAAAACACAAACAACAACAAAACTAGTAAAATTAATCTACAATAGTAAATTCATACAATCTTTTTCAATAAGTCATTATTCTATTATCTATTCCAAAGTTTACTCTTGTTTAAGGTAATTACACATGGTATTTCTCCGTATGCATCTCTCTCTTCAGCTTAAAATTGGATATGAAAAAGATTGAAATATCAATAGATAGGAACAAACAAAATGTTTTGAGAAAGAAAAAGAAGGAAATTAACAATGTCTAAGTATTTGTCAGAAGTTAGATGAACGGAATCATTCATCAGCCTCTGTATCTGACCTGAGAGTTAACAAAGGAACCACACTATTAAAAATCATACGCCGTGACTTGCAAAGGAATTAAAAACAAATCTTAACACAAGTTCATAACAACAAAATTCTATAGATATTGTCACTTTCTGACTTCAAAGTATTTCCATTCTATCAAGGTATATATCCTCCTATTTAAGGCCATAATAAAGGTAAAATATTTTGGAACTTGAAGGTTGGGGAGAAGTATCAGCCCTTAACATTTTTCAGCTATGACGCACCAAGATGAATAAGAAGCCTAACTAATATCTCAAAAACTCTTACTGTCCCTTAGAGGACAAAGCAATCACCCCCAAAATTGAAAGTATTTAAATTGTATTTGAACGTAAATACTCAGTCACACACAGTGAAATCAACTGCCATTAATCAGCTGTAAAAATACACATAATATCACCATGGAAAACCTGTAATTCAATTCGTTTATTTTTAATCAGCTACTGAAGAAATGGCACTTAATTTCAATAATTTTTAAAATGTAAGGCACATACTATGGTACCTCTTGGTAATACATCAACAATTACAATTAATTTGCATTAAAATTGTGTATATTATGAAACAATCATTTCACTCACCATTAAGCATTTGTTGAATGCCTACTTGATAACCACAGTAGCAAGTTCTTCGTGGTTATAAAATTAGAAAACAAACTTATCTCTTCCACAGATAATTTTACAATCTACATAATGTAATAAAAGAGCACAGCTATGAAAAAACTGCTCAAGAAATTAGAAACAAAAAGGAGGTAATAAAGTAAAAGTTGCATACATCAGCAGTACAAGGGAAGTAGCATGACTAGGTGTAGGTAAAGGTAAAGAGCATAACAGATTACAAGACTTAAGATGGGTAGGTAAAGTTCACAGCAAAATCTGAAACAATAATCGAGGACTAGGCACAGGGTAAGTGCTCAACAAATGCCCAGTAAGAAGAAGTTCTTAATGGCTACACTTTTATTTATTGACAAAGATAAAGCAACTGTAAATTTTTATAATAACGAATTTGTAAAATAATAAATTCATACCTGTAACTTCCTCAAAACAATGTGAAGTGTTGGTGAGTTAAAAATAAACATTATAAAATTTTGTATTAAATTTTCATTGCATTGAATTATCAGTAAGAAACTTTCCATACTTTTTACACTTATGCAATAAAATGTACAGGAGAATATAAAACTATGAGAATAAGGATGGCTTTTAAATTGGTCAAAATTAAACACAAAACTAAATGAATATTCCATATGAGACTGCGATTTATAAAAACTAAAATGGAAAAGAAAACCTCTTCAGCAAGACCTGACAAATGCCAGACACTGTTACAGGTGCTTTATATATGTGTTTTCTAGTTTCCTTCTTAAAACAATTTTGTTCCACAGAACTGAAATATAACATGCCTAGGGCCACATAAAATCTCAATGCAACAGAAAATGAATAATGTAATTATCTTGTTGATAAAGGAAATTATGCAATCAGAAATGTCAGTCTCCCTTTGAGAAGGCTATCTGAACTTTCACTTCCAGACAAGATGGAGTAACAGAAACCGGATGTACCCTCTCATTTGATGTAATTTTTTTAAATGGACAAAATGGAATGGCTGTTTAAGATACTGGATATTAAGCAATGAAAGATAGAGATCCACAGAAATGGCAAAAATGAGATGGGCCCTACAATTGCCCCAGCTTACTACACCTTGAGAAAGCGACCAAGCCACAGCACAGGGAGACAGAACCTAGGTGGAGTCTGGCAGATCCCAAAAGTTCAGCACATGAACTCCCTGATTGAGGACATAGTGGGTCCAGGGAGACCAAGTCGGTTAGAGCTCACAAGGCAGAATACCAGAAAATGAAAGCTGTACAGGGATTTTCAGCGAGTTGTGTTTGAATATTCAGCAAAGTAGTGATCAGCACATGTGTGTGAAGTAACTACTAAGGCCGGGAAAAAGCCATCCAAAAGGACTGCAGAACCACATCTAGTATTCACACAGGGCTGAGAACAGTGCCTATATCCACCAATCACACTGGAAATCCTCATAACTCATGGGGTAGAGTGCTCGGAAGGATTCTGCCTCAGTAGTGGGGAATAATCAGTCCTAAACAGTGCTTTGATCCCATCTAACAAATGTGAAAAGACATTTACAGATCAAACTATTTCCAACTAACTTAACCACATCCCAGAAAAACCTCAAGAATATTTATAGAAATACAAAAATATCCAGCACTCAACAAGGTGGAATTCACAATGACTGGCACTCAAAAATTATCAAGCATGAAAAAAGCAAGGAAAAAAAGACCCATAATGATGGGAAAAAAAAAAAAAACAATTGAAACAGACCTAGATCTGACATAAACATGAGAAAACATTAAAACATTTATCACAATAGTACTCCACGTGTTCTAGAGGGAAGATCTAACATATTGCAGAAAGACAGTTTTTTTGAAAAGCTACCAATTGATCCAGCCATTCTACTCCTAGATATCTATTCAGCAGAAATAAAAAAATATATGACCATAAAAAGTGTGTGAATGCTTATATACCCAAATAAACATTCACAGCAGCTTTATTTGTAACAGTCAAAAACTAAAAACCCAAATGTCCATTAAGAGGTGAATGAATAAACAAATGACAATACAGCCACATAACTGTGACTACTACTCAACAATAAAAAGGAATAAATTTTTGATATGTGCAACGTAAGTGAATCTATAAATAATCATGATACATGGAAGAAGCCAGATCCACCCCACCACAAAAAAGAGTACACACACTATGAATCCATTCATATAAAATTCCTGAACTTACATGTAACCAAATCTACAGTAATAGAAGGCATTGTCATGACTGCTAGGGCCAAAGGGGAGAAGCAAGGGAAGAATTACCAAGGGCACAATAAAGCCTCTGGGGGTGATAGAGATGTTAGCTTGATGTGGTGATAGTTTTTCACAGGTTTAGCCATATATCCAAGACCACATTACGATTTTCATGGGCTCTAGACACTTCTTTGCCTTCATAGGCCCCTCCCTTCAAAAAAGTATTTAAAATTCATATAGCATTTTACAACCGTGTTGGTGTTGGTATAAAGATGAATGCACTAATATCACAAATGAAAACATTTTCTTCAGCCTAAAGTTCATTTTTATATGATTTTTAAAGAAATTAAAACATTTTTATGGGACCCTAGAAGTACTGTGCCTCCCAAGCCTAAAGGCTTTAGCCCAGCCTATGTCCATTCTCATCAAACTGTACACTTTGAATATACAGATTTTATCATGTCAACTACATCTCAGAAACGTATTTTTAAAAACAGAAGTCAATCTAATATAACAGAAACTAAGTAAACCCCTCTTCCTATGGTTACTGTTTAATTTCTACATGTTATAAATCCCTTCTATTTAAAAAGTGATTAAGAAAGCTGAGACAAAATATTTACTCCCCAAGGCACTAAACAATCTGCTGATTAATCATGTTAAGAAGGTCTCAAGACTCACTGCATTACATGTATTATCTAAAGTACCAGACTCCACTTACCATTCAATGTAATATGTTTCTTACCATTACTAAGAAGCCGTCTTTGTCAACTTTTATTCGAGACTACCATGATCCATCAAAAACGTTAACTTCCATGTATACACATAGATGTCAAGTTTTGTGAAAGACTATGCAAACTATGCAAAGTTAAGACACAGCTAACACAGAACACACTGAAAGATCACAAACTGTGCTTACTGCTAAGTACATGCAGTTAATCACTGTTATGGGTTGAATTGTGTTCAAAAAGGTATGTTGAAGTCCCAACCCCCAATACCTCCAAATATGACCTTATTGGAAAACATGGTCATTGCAGATGTAACCAGTTAAGGCAAGGTCATACTGGAGTAGGTGGGCCCTTAATACAACAGACTGGTGCTGTTATAAGGAGAGAGAAGACAATGTGAAGACAAACACAAAAGGGGAGAGTGCCATGTGATGATGGAGGCAAAAACCGAAATGCTATGGCTGCAAGCCTAGGAACACCAAAGATTGCCAGCAAACCACCAAAAGCTAGGAAGAAGCAAGGAAGGATGCTCCCTTCCAGGTTTCAGAGGGAGCATGGCCCTGCTGACAAGTTGATTTTGGATTTCCAGCCTCTGGAACTATAAAACAATAAATTTCTGTTGTTTTGAGCCACTCAGTATTGGACTTTGTTATGACAGCCCTAGAAAACTAATATAATAACTTACATGCAATCACTTACAATGAACTCATAAGACCTTCCTTTCTACAGCTAATTCTTTATTCAAAATTGTAAAAATCTTAAGAGTACTTTCAGAAACTCTTTCTCCCTACTGGTAGTTGTTTACAACTGTTTAAACCAAATAAAAGTGCTTCTGACAGTTTCTAATCCTAAAATAGAACATTTTTTTCTGTTGATGTTTATTTTTCAACACTGGAAAGCTGGGATATGAACCCAGTTCTTTCGGATGGCAACACCCATTGTGTATGTTTCTTATTATTTCCAGTAGATTAAAAGATATAGTCAAGTTTGGTGCAAAGTCATTTGTAAATTTTTACCAAATGTTATTTAAGAGTTATTTTTAGAACTTTACCACAAAGAAATTTCTGAAATTCTATAACACTTATAAGCCAGAGTAAATTAATGTTACAAAAGAATTTTAAAATGTTAGATTTATTGAAATGCATAGTTTGCAGTTAATTAATTAAAATTTCTCAGTATAAATAATTTATACTTCCTCATATATTTTTCCAGTCTTCATATTTCCACAAAGAACACTACAAGCAACAATAATTCAAAAAGTAGTCTGTGGCTTAGATTTAGGAGATGTGAAGGAAAAAAAGCTTAAGTCCCCAGGTACTAATGAAGTGACATCTACTTTCAATTGTGGGTCAGTCCTTGCAATGACTTCCAAACCTATGGGGAAACTCAAAAAGATACAGTTAAAATAACCTCCTGAGTTGCTTCCTTCTAGATTAACAGTTTTAAATCCAAAACCTAAAATTAAAAAGGAGAGGAAGCATAACCCTCCAAATACAACTCTTCCTCAATCGTCTTCCCATTAAATGTGGAGCATTGTTTAAAGGGAGGAAGAAATACAACAGAAAGCGTTAGATGTCTGAGGTTTTTAGTTAATTAGAGGAGAGACCCTCAGATTACTAAAAATGATAAGAGATCAAGATATAGCAAGTTTGGTCAATGAATGGCTTGTTCTTTTTAAAGTAAAAATAAAGTAAAAGATTATTTTTCCTTTTTAAAGTAGAAATAGAAAAATAATGAATAATTCATCTTTTCTCTGATGTTTTAGATCCACTGATTTCCATAAGGTTTTGGATATACCCCATGTGGTATATTATAAAGATCCTTTTGAAATGCTCCATTTCATTTCCCCTGGAAACATTTTATATTAGATTTGAAAACTTGGTTATAATAGAGCATAAAGTACATCTTAAGTAGGAGATCATGGCCATTATATAAAAAATAAATTATAAAATGCAGTACCGATTAAAGGGAGAAACAGCAAATAAATAAAAGCATAACTAATGTACTTTTAGTGTTAGCTAGGAATCATTCATACACACACTACTACATTGCTTATCTAAACTGTATTACATTAATACAGGCATTGTGCTAATTACAGGAATCATATCATTACAACCTTATAATAGAGGTGCTAAATATTATTACCATTTTACAGACAGGAAACTGGGGCATAATAAATTAAGTAACTTACTTGTATCCTGGGCCAGTAAATGATAGAGCTAACATGCAAATCCAAGTCTGTCTGTCTGCAGAGCCCACTCTAAACCACCATAAGACACCAATATTCTGTGTTACTGATTGTGATACAAACATTTTGTTTGCTTTGTTACATTTCATCAGATACTCTGGGATTGTGTATAATTCTTACACAGCTGTAACTATGTTGTCATCCCACCAAATAATATTTAATAAATAGTTATATGTGCAAGTAAGCTCCCAAAATATTTTAAAATATTTGACCCTTATTAAGAAAGGGTGAAAACACTGGAAATGTCCTGAACCCTATTTAAGAGTAAAGTCAAATCAAATAGTTCATGTGGACAAGTTCTTCATTACAAAAGATTCACAGCTAATAAACACAGGAAAAAAATAAAACTAGATAAGTTATTATTTTCCAACCACTAATGAAATAACAGATACAGGCAATGTCATGAATGACTGCTAAATCACTAAGTGAAAAGTGGATGGGGACATTTCTAATGGGTAGATAACCTCAACTCAATTATCTTAAGTGACATAAAACAAAGTTGCCAGCTCCACCTATGAAATATTTTTGACCAGAAAAAACAAACCGGAACCCCAAATCTAATCAAGCCACAGTTTTATCAGTCTACAGAAAATGTAAGGGATATACTCATATGTTAAATAACTTCAGGATATAGTCATTGTAAGCCAGAACGTGTGACATTTTAAAAGACCTATCACTGAAGTCCTTCAACAAATAAAACAAAACCAAAAAACAGGGAAACTTTTTTTTATTTCAAAAGATTATGAGACATATCAATCAAATATAATGTATAGACTTAATTGAAACCCTGAACAAGCAAGCCAACTGTAAAAAAAAAAAAAAAAAAAAAGCATTTCCTAGATAATCAGAAAATATCAGATATTAAGAAATTACCGTTAATATTGTTGGGCACAGAAAAGACAACTGTGGTAACACTAAAAGAGAAAAGATCTGTAATTGACAGTGATCATATTAAAGAATTTACAGATCAAATATAATGGCTGATATCTGCTTTAAAATACGCTGGGAAAAAAGAAAAACAGAAAGAAAAATAAAATTAAAATGACAGATTTTTGATAGTACAACTGGGTAACAGGTACATCAGAGTTCATTATATTATCCTCTCTACATTTGTGTAGGCGTGGAAATTTCCTAAATATAATGAAGAATAATGTATGTATCTTGTTTGGATTCTGATTCAAACAAACCAACTAAAAAGGGGCTATTTTGAGACAACTGGAGAACATCAAACAGACCAGATTTTAGATTGTATTAAGTAAGTATCAGGAGGGAGAGGTGGGAGCATCACTTGAGCCTAGGAATTTGAGGCTACAGTGAGCCATGATCATGCCACTGCACTCCAGCCTAGGCAACAGAGAGAGACTCCATTTCAAAAAAAAAAAGAAATTAATAATTTTGTTGGCTATGATTGTAGTATTCTGGTTATTTTTAAGTCCTTATTTAGTAGAATTATATACTGAGGTATTTAGAAAATAAATGATAGTATTCAAAGAAAATAATCCAAGAGAAAATATCTAGGATCTGCTTATAGAAATACACACACATTTATGTATATATAAAATACCTGAGATTTCTTAAAAGTACCCCAGGAAAAACAAACAAACAAAAGTGTGGAGTGGAAACAAATGAAACAAAAATGGTGGAATGTTCAGAATTGTTAAACACAACAAGTAATTAATATAACTCAACATAATCAGTTTAATATAAACTCTATTTTATGTATGTTTTAAAAATTCCACAATAAAAAAAATTTTAAAGAAAGACCTCTAAAATGGCTTAAGAAAATATTAAACTGTAACCAATAAATGAGACATGGCTTTCATTTTCTGAGGCTGAAAGGCCTAGGAATGAATAAAAATACATACATACATACATATGTGTGTGTGTGTATGTATATATATATATATACATATACATACATATGTGTGTGTATATATATATATACACACATACATACACACACACACACACACATCTCAGGATGGGGGAAAAAGAATGATGTGATTTTGACAAAATAGAAATGTATCAATTTAAGATTGTTCAGGTATTCATAAGAATGAAAAAGTCATTACAAGATTGTAAAATTGGGTGAGAAATATAGTAGGCACTCAATAAATGTTTCTGAATGAATACTCTATAGATAATCTTTTTTCCTTTTACAGTATCTAGAAATGTTCAGTCTAAGTTACTATAAACATTATATTCAATGAAGTCAAAACTGTCCAATTTTGAGATATTTGTGAAGATTAAATTTTATACTAAAGAAAATCTTTATCATGATAAAATCATTATTTAAGAACTAAGAAATGAAATAACCCTGGAGACAATTTAATTCAACCTGCTCATTGTACATATCAAGATAATGAGGCCCAGAGTAACAAAGGCTATACCTATGTTTACATTCAAAACATTTACTCACTTTATAAGACTGGAATTCTTCTTACTAAATGGTCCAATGATTTTAAACATCAGTTCCACAACTCCATTTTTCCCTAAGGATACTGAATTCACAGCTGAGAGGGGGAGAAAGAGATGCAAAATTATTTTAAGGTTTGACAACCAAAAATGTGTATATTTAGTGATACATAGGCAAAAACATATACAAATTGTTTAGTAAATGTCAACTCAAGTCACCTTAAAGTCCATCTAAGCTAACCACATGAAGAAATAGTGTTTTTTGTTTTTGCTTTGTTATGGAAAGTGCAGGGAAATTCTGAAACGAGTTATATGCAAAAAAAAAAAAAAACACTATTATAAAAAAAATTCTTCAGTTACTCCATATTTCTCTAATAAATTTAGTGAACCTCACTGAACACCAGGTTATGGGGATTCCGAAACAAGAATAAAATCTCTGACCTCAAAGAACAAAGTGTAGAGAGAATGACAGAAACAATAAACAAATAATTACTAAATTACTTTCAAAATAGATCAAGAGTTGTAGACTATTTGGATTACACCATTGAGAAGTTCCTAATTCAGAGTGAGACACAGACATTTCTGGAGAAAATGATGCCTAGGCTCAGTCTTTAAAAGTGAGTAGTAGTTAGTTAGGGCAGGAGTTGAGGTAAAGGGGTAGATGTGGCTCTGGACACAGGAATAATACAAACAACAGAACGAAGACAATGAACATCACAATGTGAGCAGTTACATAATGTTAAACACAGAGTATCAAGAAAAGATACACAAATAGGAAGATGAGGTGGAAAAAGATGAGAAATTATGAAGGGCCCTAGAAGTTGTTAATTCTTTTGACTATGGGGAATCACGCAAAAGGAACATATCAGATGTGAATTTTAAATAAATAGGTCAGAATTCAAAGAACTCTGAGGAAGCTGGTTTTGAAAGACACATTAGGAGGCTATGGTCTAGGTAACAGGTAATGAGGACTTTAATTAAAGCAAGTGTAGCAGGGAAAAAGATGGAACAATTTCAGTATTTAATATGGAATTACCTAACCAGAAAACTGTGCTAAACATTTTTAATTCTGAACAGATGTTATTAAATATATTGTAGAACCGGGGACAATGGCATGTGCCTGTAGTCTTAGCTGCTTGGGAGGCTGAAGCAGGAGGATCACTTAAGGCCAAGAGTTCAAAGCCAGCCTGAGATGTATAGCAAGACCCTGTCTCTAAAAGAAAATTGTTTAATAAACAATTTTTAAATTATAGATAAGCCATCTGCTAGCCTTCTATTGGTTAATCCAATAAAATGCCACCAAAAATGTAGCTCCTAATATTTCGTAGGATGATCTTAATTTTCTCTGCTTATTACTCCGTTATCCCTTCTAATTTCATGTCTATACTGTATTCCTTTGACCTTGATTGAAGTATTTGGTGGTTTAGCTGTTTTATTTTTACATTTGGGGGTTTTTGTTGCATTGTTGTTGTTTTTGAGACAGGGTCTTGCTGTGTTGCCCAAGCTGGAATGCAGTGGTGCAGTCATGGCTCACTGCAGCCTCAACCTCCTGGGCTCAAGAAATCCTCCCACCTTAGCTTCCTAAGTAGCTGAGACTGCAGGCACACATCACCACAACTAGCCAATTTTTTCCTTTTTTTTTTTTTTTGTAGAAATGGCATCTCACTATGTTGCCCAGGCTGGTTGCAAACTCCTGGCCTCAAGCGGTCCTTCTGCCTAGCCTCTGAAGTGCTGGGATTACAGCCATGTGCGACTGTACCAGTGTATTTTATTTTTAATCCAATACAGTTTTATTTTTTAAATCAACTGATTTTCTATTTTCTAATGCATATTTTTCCTTTTACCTTTACTATTTCATTTCTTGACTTTACTGGTGTTTATTTCTCTGTTCTTAACTTCATTGGTTAGATATCTAATTCATTTGTTTCCTTATGTTCTTTTTAATTACATGTTAGTTATTTAAGTGTTCTAAGCTGTTTTCCACAGAGCACACCTTTAGCCATATTTTAAAGGTACTGATATACACACACAGAGACATATACATAAGCTTATGTATGTTTATATATTACATATATGTATATACGCAATATACACACATATCTAGCACTCTATCATTATTTTGCAATGATATTCTGCAATAACATATATTCTGCAATTCAATCTTAGGTTCTTTCATTAACCACTTCAATTCTGCAATCAGAGAATAGAAAAAAAAATCCACACCTCATGCGTGGAACCTCGTGTTAGTGAGAGTGTGTGTTTTGGGAGACATTTTATCTGAGTCTGTCTCTCTGTGATCCCTCTTCTCTCTAGCTTCTCAGAGGTTCCCATACTAGTTATTTTCAGTTCTGCTACTTCCCTATTGATTGCTGAAGAGAATTAGCTCCAGGTGACTATGCTACTGCATCCTTTCCTTCTAGGCTTTCTCCTCTCATCTGTGACAGTCTAAAGAGGCACAGGAGTTTTTCCAGCTACCAATACCCTCATATTTTTCCACATCTTTTCTACAGGCTGCCTAGTCATCCTCCTCACTCCTATCCTTTATAAATTGGGGAAATTAGTTAGAATGTTCAAGGTTTTATCAACTTAACCTTTTTTTTTTTTTGGTTGAGACGGAGTCTTGCTCTATCACCCAGGCTGGAGTGCAATGGCACAATCTCAGCTCATTGCAACCTCCACTTCCCAGGTTCAAATGATTCTCCTACCTCAGCCTCTCGAATAGTCAGGATTAGGCGCCCACCACCATGCCCAGCTAATTTTTGTATTTTTATTAGAGACAGAGTTTCCCCATGTCGGTCAGGCTGGTCTCAAACTCCTGACCTCAGGTGATCCGCCCGCCTTGGCCTCCCAAAGTGCTGGGATTACAGGCATGAGCCACCATGCACAGACCAACTTAACCTTACCCCACATCACTTTTGTTGTGGTTGGAGTCAAGAGTTAAAATGAGCCATATTAAATCTTCTCTTTCCTTTTTCACAAATATCAGAGGTTTACAGAATCAGGATACTTTAAAATTCTTTTTGTGTAACTTTACAACACTGAGTTAACTAAAAGCCACCTAAATACTCACAGTTGGCAGAATATACTCGTAAAAGCTGAAGGCAAGGTAGAACCAAGCGATGATTCTGCAAATTCTGCTTGACCAAATTCAGGGTTATATTCAGAGCCCCATTAATTCTAGCCTTTACTCCAAATTTTTTATCTGTTTAAAAAAAAAAAAGACAATTTATTCACATATAACTTTTCTTTTCTTTTTTTTTTTTTTTTGAGACAGAGTCTTGCTCTGTCATCCAGGCTGGAGTGCAGTGGCTCCATCTCAGCTCACTGCAACCTCTGGCTCCCAGGTTGAAGCAATTCTCCTGCCTCTGCCTCCTGAGTAGCTGGGATTACAGGCACCCACCACCACACTGGGTTAATTTTTGGATTTTTAGTGGAGACGGGCTTTCGCCATGTTGGCCAGGCTGGTCTGAAACTCCTGACCTCAAGTGATCTGCCCGCCTTGGCCTCCCAAAGTGCTGAGGTTACACGTGTGAGTCACTGTGCCTGGCCCACATGTAAGTTTTGAATGAAATGATGATATTATAAATCAGTGATGTAAATTTTAAATTTACATTATGAATTAATTTTATGAAATATAAAGTTGGCCTGAAAAGAATAAAATTATACTCCTTTTTCGTATTATTTTTAAAATAAAACATCCCTTTTATTTTAAAACATTAGTTGAAAGAATGTACTAAGAAACAGACAGGGGGATAGGGAAGGAGGATGGAGGCCAGAGTAGCCCAACACTTAGACTGTCATTAAAAAAAACTGAACTGCTCCACTACACATATACATTTGTCTAGTTCAACACACTTCCCAGAACACCATCACAGAGTTAAAAAGGAACAAAATCCAAATGTCCATTACAATAATACTTACTTAATATGAACCATATTCTTTTCTGACTTGTAAAAAAATAAAAATTCATTTAAAAAATTAACAGCTTATGTAGAAAATAATCTGGCAAATATTACCAAATAAATTTCTAAAGGGAAATAATTCTTAACACAGGAAGGGAAGAAAAGATGTTCTTAATTTTTATTCTCATGAAGAGATTAAAACAGTAAAAAAAATTTTAAATAAGAAGGACTTAAGAATGTTAAGATTTATAGTAGACATTGGAGATACAAAAAGTGGCAGGGTGGGTGAGGGGTGAAGGTTGAAAAATTACCTGTTAGCTACAATGTTCACTATTCAGGTAATGGGTATATTAAATGCCCAGACTTCCCCACTATACAATACTACATGTAAGAAATCTGCACTTGTACTCCACTATATAAAACTACAAATAAAAATGAATTTTAAAAAAGACTTAAGGCAGGGCGCGGTGGCTCACGCCTGTAATCCCAGCACTTTGGGAGGCTGAGGTGGGTGGATCATGAGGTCAGAAGATCCAGACCATCCTGGCTAACATAGTGAAACCCCGTCTCTACTAAAAATACAAAAAAAAATTAGCCAGGCGTGGTGGCGGGCGCCTGCAGTCCCAACTACTCTGGAGGCTGAGGCAGGAGAATGGCATGAACCCAGGAGGAGGAGCTTGCAGTGAGCCGAGATCGTACCACTGCACTCCAGCCTGGGCAAATGAGCAAGACTCCATCTTAAAAAAAAAAAAAAAAAGACTTAAACAAAGTAAATAGGACCAGCAAACAAATAATTTTAAATCAAAATAACTCAATATTCCTGAGGAAAAATTATTTTACCTCACTAGAAAAATAAAAAGAATAGAAAAATCACTCAAGAAATTACCATATAATGTCCTTGAATGACATAAAAATGGGAAACTAGGGCAAACCATAAAGGAAATAGCCCAAATTTAAAAGAATATATGAGAAAATAAATATGACCTAAAACTTAAAAGGGATATTAAAGAATGATAAATATTTTTAAAATCAATATCTTAATTTCATGAAAAGTAGAAGATAACCTAGTTCTAATTAGAAGAGAAAGCATAACAATACTCATCAATAAATAAGGGGGTTTTTTTTAAATGAATTTTCTGCCAAATTATGGTTTTCTTATTTTTTCATTTTCATTTTCCACAAAAATCTCAAAAGGGAGTCTTTAAATCTTAAATACAAGAGCTAAAGAAAAATAAGAGACAGCTAACATATTCCTTAAATAAACTAAATACATCTTTAAGTCTTAAGGCTCCTAATATACCTGGAAAATTAAAGTCACTTCAGAGTTCCTTTCTTTAAAACAACACCTATAAAAACTACTAATTACTTATACAATACATAAAGATATGCTAGAAATACGTATGTTAATAAATACACAAACTATGTACACACGAATCCTCATTTTTTCCAATAAGCATTTTAGCCAAATACTCAAAGTTTAAAACTCACATGTATGCCACAGGCAAAGGCAAAACTCCTTTTTTTCTTTTTGAGACAGAGTCTCGCTCTGTCACCCAAGCTGGAGTGCAGTGGTACGATCTCGGCTCACTGCAACCTCCACCACCCAGGTTCAAGCAATTCTCCTGCCTCAGCCTCCCGAGTAGCTGGGATTACAGGTAGGCGCCACTATGCCTGGCTAATTTTTTGTATTTTTAGTAGAGATGGGGTTTCAGCATGCTGGCCAGGCTGATCTCAAACTCCTGACCTCGTGATCTGCCCACCTTGGCCTCTCAAAGTGCTGGGATTACAGGCATGAGACACCGTACCTGGCCAAAGGCAAAACTCTTAAAACACAATTCTAATAATTTAAGGAATTATTTTAATCTCTGTGCAAGTAGACAACCGTAAACTGAACTTGAGTTCTAGTCAAAGGGTGCCTTCCTTAGTTAACCTAACCTTAATCAGCTTCTTCCTTTGTTCTATATCCTATTTTTCCCAATTTGCATTTTTTAATATTTCACGTGTCTTACTGTTGTAATAACTGGTCTCATAATTTTTCTATTTTTGTCTTCTTAACTAAGATTGTAAGTTTCCTGAGCATTCACACTATGCAGCACAAATATGACTATTAAAGAAAGCAGTGACATATTTTACCTCCATGTTTTTCAAAACATTCCCATCCATACTACTTCCTTCTAGCCTCAACAATACCCATATTGCATGTATCCTTTACAAACACACTTGAGAGGGCACACACACACTCCAAGACACACTTGTGACCCAAAACTTTTTCTTTTTTCTACCACATGCAATAGAATTCCTCATAAATTTTGGATCCTCAGTTATTGCAGGTCACTAGTTGACTATAAAAAACCATTTCGGCTGGGTGCGGTGGCTCACGCCTGTAATCTCAGCACTTTGGGAGGCCAAGGTGGGCGGATCATGAGGTCTGGAGTTTGAGACCATCCTGGCCAACATGGTGAAACCCCGTCTCTACTAAAAATACAAAAAATTAGACGGGTATGGTGGCACATGCCTGTAGTCCCAGCTACTCGGGAGGCTGAGGCAGGAGAATCACTTGAAACCAGGAGGCAGAGGTTGCAGTGAGCCCAGATCACACCACTGCACTCCAGCCTGGTGACACAGTGAGCCTCCGTCTCAAAAAAAAAAAAAAAAACATTTCATTACTAAGTCTAAGAAAAAGCTGTAGCATGTTAGATTGTAAAAATTAAGCACTCTCCATAAGAAAACATTGGAGAAATGCTTCCGGATATTGGTCTGGGCAAACATTTATTTAGTAAGACCTGGAAAGCATAGGTAATCAAAGCAAAAACTGACAAATGAGATTATAACAAGCTAAAAAGCTTCTGAACAGCAAAGGAAACAATCAACAAAGTGAAGAGATAACCTACAGAATGGGAGGAAATACTTACAGACTACTCATCTGACAAGAGATTAAAAACCAGAATATATAAGGAACTCAAATAGCTCAACAGCAAAAAAAAAGAGAAAGGATTTTTTAAATGGGCAAAAGATCTGAATAAACATTCTCAAAAGAAAATATATAAATGGGCAATGGGTATAGATAAAAACGCTCAACATTACTAATTGTTAGGGAAATGCAAATCAAAATCATAATGAGATACCATCTCATCCCAGTTAAAACAGCTGTTATCAAGAAGACAGAAAATAATAAATGCTGGTGAGGATAAGGAACTCTCACACACTGCAAAAATCTAAGTTACTACAGCCACTACGGAAAACAGTATGGGGGTTCCCCAAAAAACTAAAAATAGAATTACCAGATGATCTAGCAGTCCTACTGTTGGGTATATATCCAAACGAAAGGAAATAAGTATATTGAAGAATATCTGCATTCCCATGTTTACTGCTGCACTATTCACAAAAGCCAAGGTATGGAATCAACCTAGGTGTCCATCAGTGAATGAATATATAAAGAAAATGCGGTTTATTTACACAATAGAATACTATTCAACCATAAAAAAATGAAATCCTGTCATTTGCAGCAACATGGATGGAACTGGAGGACATTATGTTAAGTGAAATAAGACAGGCACAGAAAGATAAATATCAATGTTCTCTTTCATAAGCGGAAGCTAAAAAAACTGATCTCATGAAAGGAGTGAATAGAATAGTGGTTATCAGAGGCTAGCAAGGGTAATGGGGAGCGGGAGATAAGGAGGAGTTTGTTAATGGATACAAAAACACATTTCAATAGAAGGAATAACATCCAGTGGTAACACAATAGGGCAAGTATAGCTAATAATAATTTATTATATATTTTTAAATAGCTATAAGAGAAGATATGGAATGATCCCAACACAAAGAAATAATGAATGTTTGAGGTGATGGACACCCCATGTACCCAGATTTGATCATTACACATACATTTTTATCAAAATATCACGTGTACCCCCATAAACATGTACAATTATTGTGTATCCATAGAAATTTAAAATAAATAACATTTTTTAAAACTGAGTAGTTACAAGGTGAGAGAATCACTGTTACAAAAATAGTTCTAGATACAATAATCATACAAATGAAATCCCTTACCTTTTGGTCCAATCTTTGCAAGAATAGAATGTATCTGTACCATTAAGTCCTCATGTGGGGGAGATTCTTTGCTGGCATTCATAAGTAACTGCAACAATATTTGTGAACCACCTTTGGTGACTAAGAAACTCACTCTTCGACCTCCACCTAAAAATTTAAAAAAAAAAAAATTTAAACAACAAATTAAAAAAAAATTAAACAACAAATTTAAACAAACATATTAGGTATCATAACTTGTTAGCATTCAAGAAATGGTTAAAACTGATGACCTCTAAAATCAAACAAATAAGGCCAGGCGCAGTAGCTCACGCCTGTAATCACAGCACTTAGGGAGGCCGAGGCAGGCAGATTCACCTGAGGTCAGGAGTTCAAGACCAGCCTATCCAACATGGTGAAACCCCGTCTCAACTAAAAATACAAAAATTAGCCGGGCATGGTGGCACACACCTATAATCCCAGCTACTTGGGAGTCTGAGGCAGGAGAATCTCTTGAACCTAGGAGGCGGAGGTGGCAGTGGGCAGAGATCATACCACTGCACTCAAGCCTCGGTGACAAGAGCAAAACTCCATCTCAATCAATCAATCAATAATATCAAACAAATACCATCAACACATTTTGTTTAATCTCATTTATTTAGAAAATAGCACACAAAGGGTAAACACAAATCACGCTGAAATTCTAGGTTCAAGGCTGTGAAATACATGGCTATGGGGTAGTCTGAGGGATACTTGAAAAGATACCAAAAATAAAGCAACAACAACAAACTATGACATTTCAGTTTCTAATTCCAATACTCAGAATAGCCTCTATAAGAGTATCGGAAAATTCCAAATAAAGTGAATACGATACATTGTTGATCACTGTTTAGAAACAGAAATTAGACCAAAGAAACAAAAACTTACCAGCTGACACCAGCTCAACAAGAATGCTTAAGATATTAAGTGTAGTTTGAAGATCTTTTGTGTTCTGAAATAAATAGTTTGTTTTATTAAAACATTGTAAACTTTTGATTCCCAGACTTTTGAATCCACTGGGAACTACCCATATTTTACAAATGACCTTTCCAATTTCTCTAGGAACAAAGGTATTCAGGTTTTCACTATTATCATTTCCGTCTGTTTCCTTCTGCCTTTAAGAATTTTTACAAATCATTTTTAGTTATTACTTGCATAATATCAACATTACAAGAAGAATCAATTTGTCATTTGAATTCCTCATCTTTCTACCAAATAGATAATAAAAGTAAATGAATCAAAATGTAAATGGCACTACAATGTATGTCTGGTGACTACTCAATCACTTAGCTGCCCTCTCAGAAGGCAATCACGTTATCAATTTCTTATGCATTCTGCCAAAGATAATATGCACACATAAAAGAAATCCATGTAAATATACACGTGCATACAGGTTTATTTCTCCAAATGGTATTGCCCTATAGGTACTATTTTGCACCTTGATATTTTACATATCGATAGATAAAGAGCTTCTTTATTCTTTTTGAGGGCCACAGGATATTTTCCATTATATGGCTATATCACCATTGTTTATGTACCCAGTCATCTACCCATGAAATATTTAGGTTGCTTTTAATATTTTGCTATTAAAAGTTTCAAATTTAACTAAGGATATATATTTACATGTGGTAAAGTACATCTGTATAGTAAGGTAAATGCCTACAATTCCAAGGTCAAAGAATATGGGCCTTTATTTTAATAGATATTACCAAATTGCTCTCTATGAAATAATTTATACTCCCATCAGCAATGCAGAAGAGTGACTATTTCTCCAAGTTTGGACAACTGATCTAATAAGTGAAAATGTTTAAACACTGTACTTTGGTTTTATTTATCTTCTTAAAAGTAATGCTCAATCTCAAGTGACATTTGTGTTTCTTTTCCTGAGAACTGAGCATAGCCTTTACATGGTTTTTGAAGTGGTTTTTTTTGTTGTTCCTTCCTAAATGAAGAAGTTCTTTTTTTCTTTTTTTTTGAGACGGAGTCTCGCTCTGTCACCCAGGATGGAGTGCAGTGGCGCAATCTCGGCTCACTGCAAGCTCCGCCTCCCGGGTTCATGCCATTCTCCTGCCTCAGCCTCCCAAGTAGCTGGGACTACAGGCGTCCGCCACCACATCCGACTAATTTTTTTGTATTTTTAGTAAAGACAGGGTTTTACGGTGTTAGCCAGGATGGTCTCAATCTCCTGACCTCGTGATCTGCCCATCTTGGCCTCCCAAAGTGCTGGGATTACAGGTGTGAGCCACCGCACCCAGCCTTTAACTGAAGAAGTTCTTTACATGTCAAAGAAATTATATAAGCCAAAATACTTTTCCTCAGTTTTCCAAGTATCCATGGTGTTTTTTTCTACATCCTTTTGTTAATATAGTTGAATCTATCAATCTTTTATAGTTTCTATTTCTTCATACTTAAAAAAGCCTTCTTTGTTGTAAGATTATTTTAAAATTCGTCTCTCTTTCTCTAGTATTATGATTCTATTTTCCATGCTTAAATCTTTGCTTCATATGGAATTTATTTGGGTGTGGAATGCAGGAAGTCATGATTCAATGTTACCTTTTTCCAGATAGCTACCAATCACTCTATTTCTCACTGATTTGAAATGCTACCTTTAATAAATAATACTAAATTCCCATATGCATTTTATGTTTAGATTTTCTATTCTGTTACACTATAGTAGTAGTCTATCTATTACTCATGCATAATTTCCAAACTATTTTAATTACTGAAGATTTCTAATGTTCTTTGATATTTAATGGGATAGTCCCTTCTCATTTATCTTCATTCTCAGAAATGTGCTTTACATTTTGCTGATTATGTCTCCCCATTTGGACTTTAAAAACAAAACTGTTAGGCCGGGCACAGTGGCTCATGCCTGTAATCCCAGTGCTTTGGGAGGCCGAGGCAGGTGGATCACCTGATGTCAGGAGTTCAAGACCAGCCTGGTCAACATGGTGAAACCCTGTCTCTACTAAAAATACAAAAATTAGCCGGGCATGGTGGTGTGCACCTATAATCCCAGCTACTTGGGATGCTGAGGCAGGAAAATCACTCAAACCTGGGAGATAGAGGTTGCATTGAGCCGAGATTGCACCATTGCACTCCAGCTTGGGCGACAGAGTGAGACTCTGTCTCAAAAAAAAAAAGAAAAGAAAAGAGAAAAAAAAAACTGTTGGTAACTTTTATTGAGATTGCTCTAAAGTAACAGAGCAATCTAGGGAGAAATGACATCTTTATGATGCTAAGACTTCCTATTGAAGAACATGAATTCATTTCTTGTTCTTAACATTGCAACTGAACAAAATACAGAATCCTGATTCTGAATACATCCTGCTGGTCCACCAAAAACTTTACACTGGCGTAGAAATTCAATTATCATCAATATAATATAGTTAACCAATATGTGTAGTAAAATCACAAATGTATATCAGCTAAAACAATAAACGATAATTTTCATTTGTTTTAAGCTAAAGATTTATTTCCAGCTAATGCTTTATTTTCTATACCAACTAGAATGGCATGTTAGGATTACAATTTACAGTTATCATTATAATCATATAAGGGAAATATACTTCAATAGTCACCTAATACATATTAAAATATTTATACCACCATTCCAAATAGTATTTTAAAAACCTAAAATGAATTTCCATTTACTGGCTTTACCTCTAAGACAAAAATTATTACATATACGTGTGTGTGTATATATGTACGTGTGTATGTGTTTCTGTGTGTATTTATACACACACATACGCTTTTTCTTCTTCAGTATTGCTTGGCATTAGTAGTTACATAATTAAAGCATGTCACTGATTTACCTCTAATGTTGACAGCAGAATTTCCATTCCTGTAGAACCTTTGGCTGTCATTTCTCTCCTCGTTTTTTCTGAAAAGTAGCAAACAATTTTTTTCTCAAACATAAATTTTTAAAAGTATGTATAGTTTTGTTGCATATAGCTAATAAAGATTCAACGAGTCTCCACTGGTACAGTAAACACTCTAACTTGGTTCACAGACATTCTTCCCTCTGATGTTGCTAATTCTACCATATGTGGACTTCAAGATTTCAGTTAACATGGCATTCTTCACATTTCATCACAGCTCCTGTCATGAATTAGGTGATTCCTATTCATCCATTTAAAATCTTAAAATCGATAATATAGTACAGGTGCCAGAACTAGGAGTAAGGGAGGAGTCTTACCTCATCTTCATGAGTAGAACTAGAAAATTGTTCATCAAAATGGGTGAAAACAAAAACCTACTACCATTTTCCAATGCTATGATTGCATTAATATCTTTTTTTTTTTTTTTTGAGACGGAGTCTCATTCTGTCGCCCAGGCTGGAGTGCAACGGCGCAATCTCCGCTCACTACAACCTCCGCCTCCCGGGTTTAAGTGATTCTCCTGCCTCAGCCTCCTGAGTAGCTGGGATTACAAGTGTGTGCCACCATGCCCAGCTAATTTTTGTATTTTTAGTAGAGACGGGGTTTTACCCTGTTGGTCAGGCAGGTCTTGAACTCCTGACCTCATGATCCACCTGCCTTGGCTTCCCAAAGTGCTGGGATTACAGGCGTGAGCCACCATGCCCGACCTGTATTAATACTATTTTAAAATTCTGTATCACACAAAAACAAACAAAACTAACAAAAGGCTACTTCTGAAACAATCTGGAGACCAGATCACCCAAATGATCCTTTTCCTCTCACTGGGATTGGTTAAAAAAAAAAAAAGCATAGATTATTTCTATTAGGTGAAGGTTTCTAGAGCTTCTCCGCAATTCTTCTCCTTTGATTAGCAAAAGAAGAAAAGTACATCCTAGGTCAACATTTAGAAAAGGAACTAACATTTACTATTCCATAGCTACATTATGTCATTTATAACTCACTTCAACGCTCTGGGGAAAAAAAAACTACTCTTTTCATGGATCTAAAGATTTAAGTTCAGAAAGGAGAATAAATCTGTACAAGTCGCTGAGCAAACAAGTGAAAAGACCAGGTGATCACTTGTGTTTCTGAACCCAAAACTTATAGTCTTCCAGCATTTAATGCACTTTATTTAATGTCAAACCTGAATACTAATGCCAGAAATTATTCTAATACAGAATGACAGTGCCATTTATTTCACATTTTGAGATTTTAAAAAACACAATCAACCCACTCTCAATACAGTACATATTCCACAATGAAGTTCAAAGGACTGATACCAAATTCAATGTTCCACATGGAGATAGTCAAGGGAGTTTAAGAGAAGAACAACAGATAGTGAGGCCCTGATTAAAGGAAAATATCAACACAGATGGGAGAAAAACAAACTCAGGCTAAGCCTTTAGAATATCATACTTTTGTTCTGAGCAAATCCTGTTCAACTTCATGAATCTGACATCACTTGAAAATTAAGTTACTCTAAATTAGGAGTAAACAGAGGGAAAAATGTACTACAGAAGGGACATAGTATAATGTTATTTATGACAACTACCTATGACTAGCTACAAAATAAATATGCTGGAGAGTACATGTCATATTTATCTTAAAACAACAATCTCATGCTATCATGCATCATCTCGGGTTCAGTTAATGGACTCCACTAAACTTAAGGAACCTTACATCTTTCAAAACAGAAACTCCCATAAGTGATATGAAGACCTAAAATAATATTCACCAGTTCCTTGCTGCCACATTGCTAATGCTTAAAAGAATATAAAATTTACCTAGAACAAAAGGAAAAACTCATTAATGAGAGTAAAATTAAATTTCTCCTTTTTAAAAAGTATGTCATTCCTTCTGATAATGCAACCTATCCTTTACTTTTTCTCCAGCCCTGCTGCCTCCACCAAAAAATGTTGAGTTGCAAAATAAAACATTGTTTCAAATATCTAATGTACCCTTGATGTAATATTTTAAAGGCCCCTGATTTAATATTAAAGCCAAATTATTTTTCAATATTAATATCACTACTAACAAGCCATTACATTTTCACCTCCATGAAGGGTAAAAAAAACTCTCTTCCTTTGAAGACAGTATAATGCAGCCTCCCCTTGTTAACATTCACCACTGTTTTGTTTACACCTCACACTAAATGAAAATTAGGTGTTTAGACTAACAGTTTTCTACTCTACTCCAAATTCTGCCACTATCTTGGGAGACTTCAATGTCATTGTGGAAAATTCATTCAAATACCTAGTTCCATAGTTTCTCGACCTCATAACAAAATCCTTCCCTCTGTGCTCCAATTCATCAACCCTCTGAATGGCCATTCTCAGGACCTCAAACTGCTCTGCCTCTGATATCTTAATCTCTAATCTTCTACTTATGGCCCATAACCTCCTAACATTTCTATTCATCTTTCCTTTATAAAGACTATATAAACCTCACTGTCACCTTTGTTGAAACTTCTTATCCAGTGTGAGGTAGCACTGTTTTCCCACAGTATCAGTCCCCTCCATACTTAACTTGGATTCCAAGCACCCCCACCCCCACCAATTTTCCCACCACAAACCCTGATACAGAAGTGAATCCCAAAAAGCTGAGTTCCCTGCTCCTACATCAGAGTAAAAATAACACCACAATTTAAGACTGTTAATACCATAAAATTAATGAATTCCAACCTCACTTGGGAACACAAAACTGCTCCTTTCACTTATCTTAGCTCACATCCATCACCATCTGCCCTGCCATAGCCCATAGCTATTTCAACATTTATAGTAGTCCTCAATCTTTCCTCTCATTCTCTGGACTTCTCAGAACCTACATTTCTCCTCATTAAAATGAAGCAAAGTAATTAGTTAACAAAACATTTTACTAATAACAACCAAACTCTATATGCTCCTGTACCAAAATCCTTGACAATCTTGCATTCCTTCCGCCAGTAAATGGCAGAGAGGAGCAGGACAGTGGAGGTTAGGAAGAAATGTCCTTTCACCTATGTTCTGAATTCCATCCTTTCTACCTTCTTATGAACCTTTATCTTCAACCTCTACCAACATATCAGTTGTTCCCTCTCAACCAATAAATACACTTTTTATTATTCCACATACTTACCAAATCTTATTTTACCCTGCCTCCCCCTCTATTTCCCTCTTTTCTTTCTCGGTGAAGCTCCTCAAACAAGTACTCTATATTCCCTGTGATTATTTCATTTGCCATTCACATTATAACATACTGCAATCTTCCACCTAATCCTACCACTTGAAAAGTGCTTTTGTTGTGATCAGTAATTTGTTAATAATCCAATCAAAAAGAACTGTAACCTTCCTAATACTTAGCACTGTTGACTACTGCATCTTCCTTTGGCTTCTTTAAATATAATCCTTCCCAGTTATCATAATGCTGTATTCTTTCTTTAACAGCTTCAATTATCTGAATGTTAGATTAGATTTACAGACAAGAACTTTAAAGCAGCTATTATAATAAATGACATTAAAGTAAAGAAGTACACAATGAATGAAAAGATGGGAAAACACAGCAGAGAAATAGAAACTACAAAAGCAAAAGAACCAAGTGCACACTTGAGAATAAAAAAAAAAAATCTGAAATAAATTATCAGATAGCTAACTGGAAGGATGCATAGGAAAGAGGCAGTGAAACTGACAATAGAACAATAGAAATTATCCAACCCAAATAACAGAGAATTAAACTTAAAAGATATAAGCCTCAACAACAGCTGAAAAAATGTCAAAAATCTAATATATGTATAATTATACTTCCACAAGACAAATAGGGAAAATAAGGGAGAAAAAAAACTGAGCAACCAAAAATGTCCCAAATTTGACTAAAGATACAAATTTACAGATTCAAAAATCTCAGTGAATTCCAAGCAGGGTAACTATGAAGAAAACTATAGCCAGTCAAACTTGAAAAGCAAAATCCAAAAAATAAATAAATAAATAAATCCTGAAATCAGTTAGAAAAAAATCACACATAACATTCAGGAAAATGAAGATTCAAATGACAACAGAGTTCTCATTTGAAATTACGGAGGCCATAAAATGGTGGAAACACAATTGTAAGCACACTTTAAAAATGCTAAAAGACGATGACGATGAAACTGCCAAACCAGAATTCTACATCCAGTAAAAAATATCCTTCAAAAATGGTGAAATAAATTCACTGTCAGATTAAGAAAAAAAAATCTTCCACAGCCAACCTGAACTACTGGAAGTGACAAAATTCTGTAGGCTAAAGAGAAATGGCACCAGATCAAACTCACATCATTAGAAAAGAATAAAGAGCTTCCAAAATGGTAAATATCTCTGCAAATGTAAAAACTACCTTTTTTCTTCTTAATGTCTTTAAAACATACATGACTTGATAAAGCAAAAATTGTGTGGTAATGTATACAGATGTAGATACATATGACAATTACAGCTGAAGAACGGTAGAAAAAATTTAAGATTCTAAATTTACATGAAGTAACAATAATAATTCTAAGCAAACTGTGAAAAGTTAATGACATTTAGTGCAATATTCAAAGAAATTACTTCTTAAAAATGAAAAGAGGTATAACTAAAAAGCCAATAGGTAAATTAAAACGAAATTCTAAAAAAAAAGTTCAAATAATCCAAAATAGGGTAGGACAGGAAGAAAAGGAATAAAAAACATAAAAGACAAACAGAAAATAAAATTGTAGACCTAAATCCAGTCAACAACTACATTAAATGTTAACAGACCAAATGCTCAAATTAAACACTCAGACTGTCAAACGGGATGTTTTTTTTAAAAAGATCCAACTATATACTGTCTACAGAAATCACACTTTGGATTCAATGACACAAAAAGGCTGGGAGTAAAAGAATAGAAAAGACTATATCATGCAAACAGCAACCACAGGAAAGCTTGAAGGGTTATACTAATATCAGACAAAATAAACTTCAGACAAAAAACACTGCCAGAGATAAAGAGAAACTTTCCATAATTATAAAGGGGTAAATCATCGGGAAGACATAAAAATCATGTGAATGCACTTGATTATCTTCACCCTCTTATAGCCCTATCTAAATGTGCACAGTTCCCAGGACACAAACCTCAGCTTTCTCACTCCACAACTCCTTCTAAGAAAACTTAATTCCACCCCCATTACTTTAACTATCCATCTGTTGGCTCTTAATCCTGCTCTTCATTCAGAACTTCTTTATAAAGCATAAGATTGTGTAAGCAATAATTACAACATTGTATTGTTGGGATTCTAATATGTATAAACATAACATGTAAATCAATAACAGCATAAAGAATGAGAAGGAAATGAAGCTATATGGGAAGTTTTGATATTGACTGGAATTAAGTACACTGTAAAAAGATGCACATTTTAATCCCTATAGGAACCACTAAGAAAAGAACTCCAATTTCTTTAAGTTAGATAACAACAAAAGCAGTGAAAGAATGAGAAGAATGTAAAAGACATGAAACAAAACAATTAGCAAAATGGCAGATGTAAATCCAATCATATTAATAAATGCATTAAATTGGAAGCACTAAAACACTCAGACTAGTTAAGAAGCAAGATCCAACAATATGTTATCTTCAAGAAACACACTTTAGATTCCAAGGTACAAACAGGTTCAAAGTAAAAGGAATGAAAAAAGGTACGATATGCAAAGAGTAATAATCATTAGGCAGCTGGAGTGGCAATATTATCATTAGACAAAATGAACTTTAAGTCTAGAACTATTATGAGACAAAAAGCAATATTTCACAATGATGGAAGAGGCAAACTATCAGGAAAATGAAACAACTATAAATGTATGCACAGCTAAGAACAGGGCCTCAAAATACATTAACCAAAACCTGCCAAAATTAAAAAGATATACAATTTAATAATATTTTAACACCTAACTCTTAATAATTAACAGAGCACCTGGACAGAAAATCAACAGTGTATAAGAGATCTGAACAACACTATCAACTAACCTAATTGATACTTATAGAACACTTCACCCAACAACAGCAGAATATACATTCTTTTCAAGTATGCATGGAACATTTTTCAGGAGAAACCATAAACTAAGTCATAAAACAAGTCTCAAGCAATTCCAAGGATTGAAATCAATCAAAGTATATTCTCCAGCCAAAAGAATTAAATTAGAAATCAACAGAAGGAAATTTAGGAATTCCTGAAATATTGGGAAATTAAACAACACACTTCTAAAAAAAAAAAATGGGTCAAAGAAAAAAACCACGAAGAAAATTAGAACATATTGTCAACTGAATCAAAACAAAAATACAATATATCAAAAATCTGTAGAATGTAGCTAAAGCAGTGTTTACAGAAAAATCTATGGCTTTGAATGCCTCCAGTAGAAATAAAGGTCTCAAAATAAATAATCTAGGCTTCCACTGTAAGAAAATGGCGGCCAGGCGCGGTGGCTCATGCCTGTAATCGCAGGACTTTGGGAGGCCGAGGTAGGTGGATCACCTGAGGTCAGGAGTTTGAGACCAGCCTGGCCAACACGGTGAAACCCCGTCTCTACTAAAAATACAAAAAATTAGCCGGGTGTGGTGGCAGATGCCTGTAATCCAGCTACTTAGGGGGCTGAAGCAGGAGAATCACTTGAACCCAGGAGGCAGAGGTTGCAGTGAGCCGAGATCACACCATTGCACTCCAGCCTGGGCAACAAGAATGAAACTCTGTCTCAAAATTTAAAAAAAAAAAAAAAAAAAAGGCAAAAAAAAGAGCATATTAAACTCAAAACAAGCAGAAAGAAGAAAGCAATAAATAAAAGAAGGAAATCAATGAAACAAAACAGAGAAAGTCAATTAAACCAGAAGTTAATTCTTTAAAAATATCAACAAAATTGACAAACTTTTAGCTAGGCTAGGGTCTCTTAACCTCAGCACTCTTGACATTTTGGAACAGATAATTCTTTCTTGTGGTGGGCTGATCTATATATTATAGAATGTTCAGCAACATCTCGGGCTTCTATCCAACAAATTACAGTAAGCCTCACTAAAAAAAAATTTACAACTAAAAATGTCACCAAACATTGCCAATGTCCCTGGGGGAAAAAGTGGGGCAGACACAATCACTCCTGGTTGAGAACTAATAAGCTGACAGACCAAGAAAAAAGAAAGGACACAATCAAAATCAGGAATGAAAGACACATCACTCCCTACTCTATAGAAACTAAAAGGATTATAAGGAAAGATTAGCAACAACCATGGGTCAACAAATTAACCATTTGCATGAAAGTCAATAATAGAAATGTTTCTAGGAAAAAAACTAAGGGGAAATTGCAAGAAATAACCATGTTCACTGTACATAAGTAGTTAACGAGAGGCAAATTATGGAAATTTATAAGTTTATTGTGTGAATAAAATGTGTTGTAGGGGTTGGTTTTTTATATCATTTAAATACATAGGTAGTATATGCTTGTTGCAACAATTTAAATGTCTGAAACAAAATTAGCTTACCTTATTCTCCCCCATTCCTATTCCATCAATATAGCTACTGCTAACAATTTGATGTGTATCCTTCCTTTTATTTTTTGGCCTGGCTCATACAAATATTACATACAAATATAATGGTTTATTTTGTACAAAAATGAGACTATACATATTTTGTACAAAAATGAGACTATACACCTTTACAGTCATATGAACTAAAGAAACTTGCTGTATGTAATATACTAAATTTAAGCCTCCAAGAGCGTGCATATAGTTACACATTTGAACTGTATGTTTCAACTATAATTTTTTTTTCAATGTCTACAATAAAGTTTATAGGAACTCAGCCATGCCTGTTTCTTTATGTATCATCTATGGCTGTTCTTGTGCTAAAGGGCAGAGACTGTATGGCCCACAAAGCCTAAAATATGTCTATCTGGCCCTTCCCAGAAAACGCTAGCCATTCCCTGCTCTAGAGCAGTAGCTTTCAATTTTGGAACCATCTGGAAAGCCTTAACAATTAAGATTTAATTGGTTTGGGGTGAGCCTGGGTGTAGGGGTTACAAGAGTCCCCATCATAAATAATGTATTATTCATAATAGCTGCATAATATGGCTATAAATTTCCACTTTGGTATATCAAAAATTACTCACACATTCTCTCAGTGATAGACATTTAGGTTGTTTCTTGAACTTTGACATCACAAATAATGCCACATGAATATCTCTATACTCTCTCTAACTAGCATTTTTATTTCAGTTAAAATATACTTCTTGGCCGGGCACAGTGGCTCACGCCTGTAATCCCAGCACTGTGGGAGGCCGAGACGGGCAGATCGCCTGAGGTCAAGAGTTCAAGACCAGCCTGGCCAACATGGTGAAATTCCATCTCTACTAAAAATATAAAAAATTAGCCTGGTGTTGTGGCCTATGCCTGTAATCCCAGCTACTTGGGGGGCTGAGACAAAGAATGGCTTGAACTCGGGAAGTGCAGGTTGCCATGAGTGGAGATTGTGCCACTGCACTACAGCCCGGGCAACAGAGTGAGAGAGACTCTGCCTCAAAAAAAAAAAAAATATATATATATATCTATATCTATATATAGATATAGATATAGATATAGATATATATATCTTAAAGTAAAAATCAAATACCAGGTGCTGGGTCAAATACCAGGTACAATTTGTTTTAGTACACATTGCCAGATTATTTTCCCCAAGTTTGTAATAATTACTACACCTCCAACAGTGTATGAGAGTACCCTCTCCCCGTGCCTTCAACAGCACCAGACATTGTCATTCTAATTTCTGTCAATCTGACTACTGAAAGATATCTTTGTTGTTGTTTTCATTAGCAGTTCCTGAACTGTAAGGGAGTAAAGAAAATTTTTGTACATTTCTTGGTTGTTTGCATTTCTTCTTTCAACTATAAATTCCAAACTTTCTCTCCCAAATGGATAGCTAACTGGATTATCCTATAAAGGATGGGACTGCCTTTCACTACCAACTTATACTGTGTTGGTTGGCTAATCCTAGGCACTATAAACAGAGTCACTATATTATACACCCCAAGGGACAGTATTCAGGAGTTAGACCCCAGTGGTGGCTGAAAAGGTGGGAAGAGGGTCATTCTCTGATAGTGGTATGGTCAGGAGTATTTTCAGTGGTGAGGAGTATTTTCAGTGGTGGGAAGAGGGTCATTCTCTGATAGTGGTATGGTCAGGAGTACTTTCAGTGGTGGGAAGAGGGTCATTCTCTGATAGTGGTAAGGTCAGGAGTACTTTCAGTGGTGGGAAGAAAGTCATTCTCTGATAGCGGTATGGTCAGGAGTATTTTCAGTGGTGGGAAGAGGGTCATTCTCTGATAGCGGTATGGTCAGGAGTATTTTCAGTGGTGGGAAGAGGGTCATTCTCTGATAGCAGTATGGTCAGGAGTATTTTCAGTGGTGGGAAGAGGGTCATTCTCTGATAGTGATAGGGTCAGGAGTATTTTCAGTGGTGGTAAGAGGGTCATTCTCTGATAGTGGTATGGTCAGGAGTATTTTCAGTGGTGGGAAGAGGGTCATTCCCTGATAGCGGTATGATTAGGAGTATTTTCAGTGGTAATGCTGGAGTAGGGGTTCTAGGTTGTGACACAAAGAAGAGTCTACAGTGGTAGGAGCAATGGACAAAAGTGTTTATCTATAGGTCTGAAGGATTCATTTTCTTTTGTTTTTGTTGGGTTTTTTGTTTGGTTGGTTTTTTTGAGGAGGAGGTATTTCATATGACAATGCAGTGAATATACCTGGCACATTTAATTTTGCACTGATGTAACGAACACCCTTGTTCATTAGTTGCCTTAGTTGATAAGTACAATATTTCCAGAGCCTGGAATCCAATACAGTGGCTTTCTTAATTAAAAGGTACAGGTATTTTAAATTATGCAAGAAACAATGGGGTGGTATCAACTATCCTCCAAATGCATGGGCTACATGGGAGGAAGTTATCAAAATAAATATAAGGGTCTATGACCAAGAAGAAGGGTTAACAGACACTGAGATCTTGAAACACTAAATGCCTGCCAAACATCTTATTTGAATGACCTAAGCCTCCAGAATAATGAAATTTTTAAAAATTAAATAAAGATTATAATTATTAGACCTTAATTCTAACAGAAATACCTTTTATGTGCACTGTTAAATATTAAAGTAGTGCTGGTTTTCTCTTATTCAAAAAAAAAAAGAGTGTGTGTGTGTGTGTGTGTGTGTGTTTTTTAAATCATGCACAGTTTTTAGTCTCATCAAAGTCCTTTTTACTATCTATTAAGGTAATCACATGGATTTTATTTGACCTGTTCAGATAATGTTATAGTGATATATTTCCTGGTATCTTGCGTTCCTGAAATGTGTTCTTTAACAATGATATTCATATTTCCATGTACAGACTTAATTCCCTAAAGTTTTATTTGAGCCTTTTCACATTATGTTCCTGAGTACAAAGTCAATACTATTTGTTTACTCTGTCAGGGTTTTGATATCAATTTAGTACTATTACCATCATAAAATATTTAAAAAGTCTAATTACAGCTGACATTTATAGAACATTTTAAACATTCTTTTTACATGCTTCTCATGTAAATCTCATGACAACCCCGTGATATTCGTTACCTCTACTTCAGAGATGGTACAGCTATTATACATCTTAGAAATTCAATAACTTCCCTAAGGTACCCAACCACTAAATAGTAGAGCCTGAATTTCAAAGTGAGGACCCCATAATAACCAATATTCTATGCTACTTGATATCTTTTTGCCAAAAATCTATATCAAGTAGCACTGGAATTAGGTACTATTTGTAAATGGGAGGGTGGTAATCATATGTAAGTAAAATTGTAATCATTATTAGAAACCATGCTTTGAAGATCAATTTCCTCCAAAGTTATTCAGTTTTCCACTCAAGTAAATTTGAGAAAGTTTGGTTTTTTTTTTGTTTTGTTTTTGTTTTTTTTTAATGAGACGGAGTCTTGCTGTCGCCCAGGCTGGAGTGCAGTGGCACGATCTCAGCTCACTGCAACCTCCACCTCTTGGGTTCCAGTGATTCTCCTGCCTCAGCCTCCCGAGTAGCTGGGATTATAGGTGCATGCCACCACACCCGGCTAATTTTTGTATTTTTTAGTAGAGACGGGGTTTCACCATATTGGCCAGGCTGGTCTCAAAACTACTGACTTCATGGATCTGCCCACCTCGGCCTCCCAAAGTGCTGGGATTACAGGTGTGAGCCACCACACCCGGCCTGAAAGTTCAATTTTTGTGGAAAATAGTCCATTATTAGAAGTTTGAACATTTTTAGCATCCACTTTTAAAGAATTAAAAAAGCATTTCAAAAACAAAGAAGAGATCAATGTTTACCTTGACTCTGAGCCAGATGAAGAATTTTTGATGTAACATATCGGGCAGTGTCTGATTCTGAAGGCTCAGCATTGATCTTCTCCAGTTGAGCCAGGAGTCCTACGATCCTAGAATTATTGGTAAGGCTAAAAAGAACGTAGAATGTTAGGGCACATTCTAAATCAATGGTGTAAATTCAATACTATAACGATCAGTGTTTAAAAAACAATTCTACTCTTTTAAAAACAGTAAGCATTTACACGTCGCACTTCCTTACTCTGTTCTATAGCTTAATATTGTTAAAATTCTACTGACTTGAGTGAGAAACACATTCTATTTCAGAAAACCACAAATCACAGATATCCCTTCAACCCTGTTCAGTAATCTTACATCACACCTGGAAAGTTCACCTTTCCACTCTCAAAGACTTTTTACACTTACTCTGCTCTCCTCAAAACTCTGATAATCCTTCTTCCCATCTGACTCCATTCTCAGTTAGTGCCCTGCTTCATAACTGGTATAAATCTAGCAAGAATACACTCACTTTCCTGTCACCAGATCCTTAAGCCTACCTATCCTCCACCTATGTTCTTTCCTCCCTGTTCCTATTTATCATACAAATATTTGTACATAGGCCAGGCACAGAGGCTCACACCTGTAAACCCAGCACTTTGGGAGGCCAAGACTGGTGGATCACTTGAGGTCAGTTTGAGACCAGCCTGGCCAACATGGTGAAACCCATCTTTACTAAAAATACAAAAAAATTAGCCGGGCATGTGGCGCATGCCTGCAATCCCAGCTACTTGGGAGGCTGAGACAGGAGAATTGCTTGAATCCAGGAGGCAGAGGTTGCAGTGAGCTGAGATCATGCCATTGCACTCCAGCCTGGGCGACAGAGCAAGACTTCATCTCAACAACAACAAAAAAAATTGTACATACGGTACTGATCTAGGTGTTGCCAATATAGTGTAAACAAAACAAGCAAAAACTCCTGCCCTGCATAGAGTGTACATTCTTATGGTGAGAAACAAGTCAAATAGGTAAATATGCACATTTTATATTTCAGGTGATGGGAAGTACTATGGAGAAAAAGCACATTGGGGGAATAAAAAGTGCAGGAGGAGAGAGACAGTTTTAGACAGCATGGTCAGAGAAGACCACTGAGAAGGTACCATTTAAGAACAGGCCTGAAAGAAGTAAGTAAATAAGCAAGCCGTGCAGATACTGGCAAAAAGAGCTGTCCAGAAAAACGGAGGCACAAGCTCCTAGATCCCTGCGCAGGAGCAAAACTGCCATGTTCTATGAACAATGAGGTGGCCAGTGTGGCTGGAGGAGACAGTGAGGAACAAGGTCAGAGTTGGGGGTAGGCATGGGAGAGAACAGAGAAAAATAGCAGATTGCTTAGAGGCTTGTAGGCCATTTTAAGGACTTTGGCTTTTACAATGAGTGAGATGGGAAATTTTTGAGCAGAAGAGTTACATGTTCTCACTTTTAACGGGCTCTATTTGGCTGGTACATTGAGATTCAAAGAACAATCCACTCGTACACTTGCTCCCAGCCCCTTTCATTCTCAAAGTACTTGCTTTCTCTTTCAATTATACTTTCTCTGATCCCTCATCTATCTTTCCCCTTCAATTAATCAGACTTGTAGGCACACAAGTATGATCTAGGAGCTCCTACCAGCTGTTTCTCTGATATTCCTCCAAAGAGAAATATGTACTGCTCTCTCCATTTCCCCACAGACTGTTCACTTTTCAAACCACCAGGTTGCCTTCTGAACTCTGAGATCTCCCAAAAGCCTCCTGTGGTCACTTCTAACCCCAACATATTCACATCTCTGCACCATACAAACCAGTTATCTCCTCTTTTCTTAACACACTTTCTTCTTTGGGATTCAATGACTCTATACTCGCCTGATTTTCCTCCTCTTGCCCCTTCTTTGAGATCCCCTCTGACACACTTCTAAGACACTGACATCTCCCCCAACAGCTCTGTCCCAGCCCACTTCTCTTCACTCACTACACTTTTGCCTTGAGTGATCCCATCTAATCCCACAGCTGTAATTATTATCTGTATGCAGCTTGGCTCCTATGTTCAATAGCAGCCTCAACCTCTGATAGCTTCACCAACCTAACCAGCCCAATATAAAACTTCTGTTCCTCCTCTCAACCTAGTCCTCTTCCAATCTTAACCTTTACAAATTCACATGAATTCAGTTGAAGGTTCAACATAAATATCTAGACTCCCTTTTCCACACTGCAACCCAATACAAGTTCTATCTCAAAACATCTCAAATCCATTCACTTCTCTCCATATCTACTATATGACTACCCACATCCAAGCAATCATCATCTCTCACAGCTTAGTGACTAGGCTGCTTCCCTTCTTGGTGCCCAATAATCCATTTCCACACAGTAATTTTTTTTAACTTTTATTTTGAAGTAATTATAGATTCACAGGAAGTTGCAAAAATAGTAGACTGGTGCTTTGTAAGCTTCACTCAGTTTCCCCAATGGTTACATTTCACATAACTATAGGACAATATCAAAACCAGGAAAACCGACACAGTTGCTACTTTCCTGTGAGAGCCTCATGGTCGGCCTGTACTGGCCCTTGGGTGCTCAGGGGCCCCTTGTTTTATCTGGTTCTTAAATGTTTGTTACCACAGAAAATAAAACTGAGCTTTAAAAAAAAAATGCTAAGGGTACCTAAGACCCTTTCAGCAAATGTGCAAGGCCAAAGACAATTTTCATAAAAATACTAACACATTATTTACCACTGACACTGTGTGGACATTTGCACCGATGGTCCAAAGGCAATGATGGGTACAGAGTTGGCATTGCAGCAAAATGAAGGCAGTGACACCAAACTGTTCTAATAGTCAGTGCATTTTTCACCACCATGAATTTGTAGTTTAAAGAGAATGTCAGCTTTACCCATGAGTGTACATCATCTTAATATTCTGTGTGCATAAAATCATTTCTGCTGCACATTGAAATATGATGGTTATCTTGGGAGAAAATACATGCAACTGTCTGAATGACAAGCTAAACTAGCCACTTTTTTCCAAAGAACATCATTTTTACTTCAAGAAAACGATGGACAATGATTATTCAGACTGGGATATTTTGCCAGACATTTTCTTTCCTTTTCTTTTTTCTTTTTTTTTTTCAGACAGAGTCTCGCGCTGTTGCCCAGGCTGGAGTACAGTGGCGCAATCTCGGCTCACTGAAACCTCCATGTCCCAGGTTCAAGCGATTCTCCTGCCTCAGCCTCCCCAGTAGCTGGGATTACAGGCATGAGCCATTACACCCAGCTAATTTTTATATTTTTAGTAGAGACGGGGTTTCACCACGTTGGTCAGGCTGGTCTCGAACTTGTGATCTCCAGTGATCTGCCTGTCTTGGCCTTCCAAAGTGCTGGGATTACAGGCGTAAGCCACCACACCTAGCCTTTGCCAGACATTCTCTTTTCATGGAGATAAGCAAAGTGAGCCTGTCACTTCAAAGGAAACAACTAATAGATTTGTTGCCGATGATAAAATTTGAGCTTTCAAGCAAAAATTGGAATTTTGGAAAACACTGATCTACCATAATGACCTTGACAGTGTCTCAATATTTAAAGAATTTTCTCATAAAATCAATGGTGATATTAACAAATATAATTTCTTAATATTGTGTAAAAAATGTGTCAACCCGGTCGGGCGCAGTGGCTCATGCCTGTAATTCCAGCACTTTGGGAGGCTGAGGTGGGCAGATCGCTTGAGGTCGAGAGCTCGAGACCAGCCTGGTCAACACGGTGAAACCCCATCTCTACTAAAAATACCAAAATTAGCCAGGCGTAGTGGCGCACATCTGTAATCCCAGCTACTTGGGAGGCTGAGGCAGGAGAATTGCTTGAACCCGGGAGGTGGAGGCTGCAGTGAGCCAAGTTGTGCCACTGGACTCCAAACTGGGTGACAGAGCAAGACTCCGTCTCAAAAAAAAAAAAAAGTATCAATCCACATTTATAAGATTTGCATAATTAAATCAGTACTTTCCAAATGACCAATGCATGGTGTTACAAAATCAGATGTGGATAAAAGAACTATTTTAAGTGTAAGATAGACCAACGGATTTTAATGTAACAGAGTACAAAAGTTCACTAATATGGTTTCAGATTCCACATTGTAACTAACCTATACGACACTACCACTTATCAAGCTTTAGTGTAATATCAAGGAATATCTATTTCAATTTGAATCTCAAATAATATGGTTTTATTTCCAAAGCACATTTTCATTTAAAACTGTTTGTTCTACATTTTAACTATGACTTTTGCTTTGATCACATTTTTACTGTTTTTCTCCAAATAGTGAACACATGATTTTATTTTCCTCCACCATAAATCAAAGGGCAACAATCTAAAAAGGCTACTAAAGTACTCCTTCCTTTACTCTATATTTCTGTGTGAACCCAGATATGTCTTCTTTGTACCCTTCAACAATACAACACACACAAAAAAAGTATGTGTATATATATTTAACACATAACATGTAAACTCAGAAGCAGATAAGAGAATCTCTTTTCTATTAAGCCAGACATTAATAAGATCTGCAAAAATGTAATAAAATATGCCACTCTTCCTACCAAACCTATTTTGTTTAGGAAACCATAGTTATTTTTAATGCAAAAACATTATATGTTATGCAGTGGGTTTATTATTTTTTAAATGAATTGATAAATATTTGTAATATGATAAATTATGGGTCTTAATTTGTTATATGATAAATATCAACAGATAAAATAATCCGCATGAACAAAAGTTTTTTGGAGTATCATTAACTTATAATAGAAAAAGGTTCTAAAGCCAAAAAGTTTGAGAACTGCTCTTTTAGGCTTATCTTGTACATTCAGTGATCTTGATCTGGTTCTTTTTGGTGAGAAATGATATATAAGTCACCACAATCTGTGTACTAGAGAGCAAACACATCTTTTTAAAAATTTCTGTAACCCAGATTTGAGAGAAATTTGCATTCACAGAAACCAACATTCTAAAATTTAATAACTGACCATTTTGTTTTTCGTTATTTTTCTTTTAAAAGGTCATCTGTTTTTTTTTTTTGGCAATTAATAAAACATCTATTCAAAAAATTCAACATGCAATTCACAAACATACAAAACACAGTGAATGGAACACAGGTCCTAAAATTAAGAGCTTGCTTTGCCAGTAACCCTGACTAGTTAAAATTAATTACGCCAATTAAAATAAATTTACCACTACAAAAGAAAACTTTCATCTTAGTGATTCCTTTGTGAGAATCATCCTTTTCCAAATGCCAGATGGATAGATGGGTAAATTTTTTAAAGGCAAATAAATGGAAATAAACAGTTAAATCAATCTATTTTTATTTTTATCTACAGAAGGAAAATGGAACAAAATTATATTCTAAGCCACTTCCCAACTCAGCTCTAAAATTTGTTAAGACTGCTGGTTGACACTAATGTTGAGAGTCAGAGGGTGAACACCAGAGGGCAGCTCTACCATTTGACTACATTTTGGCTTTGGAAAATCTGAGGGCGGTGGGATGCAAATGAAAGAAAAAAAGCTATATATGAGCAATTTGAGATACTACACTGCAAAGCAGAGGAATGTTAAATAAAGACACTTAGAGGAAGAAATGTATCTTCCCCACCTAACCCTTTTTTTTTTTTTTTTTTTTTTTTTGAGAAGCAGTCTTGCTCTGTCGCCCAGGCTGGAGTGCAGTGGCGCGATCTTGGCTCACTGCAAGCTCCGCCTCCTGGGTTCACGCCATTCTCCTGCCTCAGCCTCCCGAGTAGCTGGGACTACAGGCGCCTGCAACCACGCCCAGCTCATTTTTTTGTATTTTTATTAAAGATGGAGTTTCACTGTGTTAGCCAGGATGGTCTCGATCTCCTGACCTCGTGATCTGCCCGCCTCGGCCTCCCAAAGTGCTGGGATTACACACCTAATCCTATTTTTAGATGCATCAAAATAAGGCTGAGACCAACTTTGGGAGGTTCCATTTGTAATTGTCAGTGTTATATATGTAACAGTGAGAAAATTATGGAATTGAAAAAACGATCAATGTGAAACACATCAAATCAAGTTAACTTCAAATGCATATTTTTTTTAATAATTTCATTTATTTATTTATTTTTAAGAGACAGGGTCTCACTATATGCTGCCCAGGATGATCAAACTTCTGGGCTCAAGCGATCCTCCCACGTGAGTCTCCCAAAAAGTTGAAACCATAGGCACATGCCACCACATCCAGCCCAAATAAATATTTTAAGGGCATTATCACTCAAATATTTGTTTCATTGTATTGGTCTCATGCTGCTTTTGATTCTTTGAGCTTATATTCAATCTTGGAGCTATTTTCCTAAAAATATAAATTTTCTTGAATATGGCAAAAGTCCCAATGATATGCAGATACTGTCTTTGCAACAAATAATTTCCTAAGTAAGGGCAAGGGATATAAAACCTATATTCACATTATAAATAAATTACACTACCTTTTTCACCTTAAAATATAAATCAAATGCAGGCAATAAAGACTTCCTCATAAATACGGTAAAAAAAATAATAAGCAGCAAAAAAAAACCATAAAAACATACAAAAGTTTTAGGATTACACAGGATGCATGGTAGTAAAACAATTTCAAACAATATGGCTTTATTTTCAAAATGCACCTTATCTTTCAGAAATTTCTGCTCAATTATAACTTTTATTCTGGCTTTAATCACATTTTTACTGTTTCTCTCCAAATACTAAACACGTAACTGTTTTCTTCTAATTTATGTGGAATGGATTTTTTTTACCATAACACAAATTAAAACTGAACACATTTTAAAGTACTCAATCATTAAATCACTTAAAATAATAAATCCATTACATAACATTTTTATAAATGGTATCTGTATTTTACCAAAAAAGTAAAGATTTAGAGAGAAGAGCGGCAGTGTTTTACATTACTACAAAACTCTTTTAATGTCTGGCTCAGTAGAAGACAGAGTCTCATACCTACTTCTGTATTCAACCTGTTACAGTATCACACATCATGAGGCCTCTGGAAAACAGCACTTTATACTCATGAGAAAATGAGCGTGAATAAAGCAAATCATCTCTCAGTACTACTATGAAAATGGTTGTGACCGCATTCCTCTAAGGTCCACAGCTAACACCTTGAGAACTTCTGGGCTAGGTTATACTGCCAAAACGAACAACTCCACAATCCCCTTGGCTTATTCAACACAACGAAAGTGTAATTCCTGCTCACATTACGTGTACAGTGCAAGTCAGCAGGAGACTCAACTCATTCAACCATCTAGGCTGCCAGAGATATTTTCATGTTCGCAACACCAAGAGGAAAAAAAGAGAGAGATGTGGCAAATGGTGCACTAGCTCTTAAAGCTCTCACCTGGAAATGACAAATATCACTTCAGCTCATTTCACCGGCTAAAGCAAGTCACACAGCCACAGATTAACCTCAAAGAAAATACAGTACAACCCTGCCAGGTGCCGAAAAGGAGAACTAAAATATATGTGACCAGCCCTTGTCACTACCACACTAGGCATAGCCATGTATCCAAGTCCTGGCAAGTGAGATGTAGGCAGATGAGATGTGAGCCACTTCGCAAGTTTTGCTTTTAAGAATAAGATGTGCATCCTTTCTGCATTCCCACTGGCTATGACATAGTGAGAACAAGAGAAAATGCCTTGGACCCAGAGATAGAAGTCACATATTCAGGAAAAGCAGAGCCATTCTGCCACCCTTGAACAACAACCTCTAGGTTAATAAAATAGAAATAAGCTTGAATATTTAGCCATTGTATTCTGAGGTATCTATTACATCAGCTTAGCCTATGTCTAAACTAATACATTGCTATATATATTAAACACACTATACTTTTTTTTTTCTTTTTTGAGACAGGGTCTTGTTCTGTCGCCCAGGCTGGAGTGCAGTGGCGCAATCTCGGCTCACTGCAACCTCCACCTCTCAGGTTCAAGGGATTCTCGTGCCTCAGCCTCCAGAGTAGCTGGGATTACAGGCATGTGCCACCATGCCAGGCTAAGTTTTGTATTAGAGACGGTGTTTCACTATGTTGGCCAGGCTGGTCTTGAACTCCTGGCCTCAAGTGATCCACTCACCTTGGCCTCCCAAAGTGCTGGGATTACAGACATGAGCCACCACACCTGGCCTTTTTTTTTATTTTTATTTTTTAATTTTTTTTTTGAGATGGAGTCTTGCTCTGTCACCCACGCTGGAGGACAGTGGTGTAATCTTGGCTCACTGCAACCTCTGCTTCCCTGGTTCAAGCGATTCTCCTGCCTCAGCCTCCCGAGTAGCTAGGATTACAGGCACCCACCACCATGCCCAGCTAATTTTTGTATTTCTAGTAGAGACAGGGTTTCACCATGTTAGCCAGGCTGGTCTTAAACTCCTGACCTCAGGTAATCCACCCGCCTCAGTCTCCCAAAGTGCTGGGATTACAGGCATGAGCCACTGCACCCGGCCAACTTTTTATCTTAACCAAAGTAGATGTTTATAAAGAATTAAATCAATTACTACATTGTAGGAGTGATCAAACAGTCCACATGAGGAACACCATGAACAGAAGACAATGTAAAATACCGTAACAGAGAACAAAAACAGACTCTGACAGATTGCTTTATAAACAGGGAAAACAACCCTCTCCAAGCCCCCATCACCACTATTCCACTCTCTACTTCTATGAGATCAACTTAGATGTACTACCTTTTACCTGTCTTTACCAATAGGTCAATTAGGAAAGGAAAAAATGTGAATTCCTTTTTGGGAACTGTTTCACCTGTTTCCAAAGGTTAGTGTCTGCTTTCATTACCATAGTCAAGATATTCTCAAATGTCTGTTTTTATTTCCTCTTTGACTCAGGTTGTTCAAGAGAGTTTTAAATTGAAGGTGAACAGTCTTTGTTGTTAGAAGCAGCCTGATTCTTTTTGCCCCATATAATGTTATCTTTTTACCTAGCTACCCAAAAGACTATCTTTAAGATCCAAAACTTTTCTAGAACATGTTCTGCTATCTAGCGTATATCCTACTCTGCTCAGTTTTCTCTGACACAGCCTGTGTGTTTTAAGTCATCATTCTTCCTTCTCCCTCCATGCACTCAACCAAAAGTTTTCTTGATACGTTTCTAAAAACATACTTTTTAAATAATACATTCTATTCCACTGTTTCCATTCCTTCCTTGGAAATTACAGTTACAAGTATATTGGATTTCTTTTGCCAGTCTTACACATCTAACCTTTTATCTCCAATCTCTTTAATCATTTGTTTACATCCATTAAATTGTGATCACTTTCTCCATTACTATTCTTCGTGTGTTTTACTGTGCTTTTATAGTATCTACTTTCAAACTGCTGCTAATTTAATTGTCCTTTCTGTGATATTTTCTCTTCTGCTTTAAGTATTGCCAGTTCACATTTCATCTCTTCCTGCTGACTCACAATATCATCTCTCAATTTATCTGTTTCTGTTTTATGATCTTCACAGACGTAACTACATCATCAGTTTTTTTTTTTTAATTTGTAGTGAAATATTTTATAAGAATTTTCACCTGCTTCCTAAAAATGTTATTTCTGGTAACGACTCTCTGTCTCTCTTTTTTTTTTTTTTTTTAACAGTACCTTTTAATTACTCATTGAATGAGCTGAATTTTCCTCGATTGGTAACTTGTATAAGCTCCTATAAAAAGATGGGAGGTGAAGGAAGACCAGGGTAGCATTTCAAATTAATTAGGCCTCACAATTGAATGGCTCTCTCCTTTGCTGCCACAGAGACAGACTACTTTGGATACATGCTATTGGTTTACATAATTGTTGAACAGTCTGCCTGATCTGCTTCTCTGGACCAATTCCATCCATGAAATATTGTTCTCCCATCTCTACACAACCCAGTTACAGTGAGTTGTCAAACTGTTGCAAAACAATTTAGGGTCCACCCTAAACCTTCAACAAGTATATTTTTGCTGGAGCTTTCTGAGATCTGCTATTCTGAGCCCTCTGGTCCCTATGTGTACTTATCTTCACTTCCTCCCAAGTGGCTTCTGCCCAATGTCCCAGTTGCATTTGGCAGCCTTTACATGTATTGCTGAGTCTGCAGCTAATGTTTCCTAATCTTGCCAATAACTGAATTTTCAAAGAATGAGGCTGTTTAGTCCTCCTAGTTTTTTAGGATTTGAAATAATTTCCAGGAAGAGATGGGGAAGACAGAATTATTCAATGATGTTCAAACTGGAAGTTTAGATATACAATTTTTAAAGGCCTCCTGGCTCTTGTGAAGTGAATGGATTACATAAAGGAATCAAGAGTAGAGGCAGAGAAGTAAGGAGACTATTACAGTGGTCTTAGAAACAGATGATAAAAGCCTGGTCAAGGTAGCAACAATGGGCATGGAGAAATACACAGACAAGTGATTTACTTTTAGTGATAGATACAAAACACAGTATTCACTGGTAGCCTGGATGAAGAATGCTAAATGAAAAGATTGTCAAGGATGACTCCCAGATTTATGGCTTGCACTTCTGCGTGGTTAGAATGTCATTTCACTGAGTCAGAGTAACACTAGAGGATGAAAAGATTTGCAAAGGCTCAATCTGGGGGAACACATAATGTGAGAGACGACTATGAAACTTCCAGGTAGCAATACTTAATAGGCATGGAGATACAGAGGGATTGGTCTCCACTACAGATGACATCTAAATCAATAGGACTCAAATGAGATTGTCCAAGGACACTGTATAGGTTAAAAGGAGAAAAAGTTTAGGACTGAGTCCTGAGGACTATTTAGAGGTCCTACAGAGGAAAAAGTCCCATAAGTAGGTTTAGAAGCAGTGGCCAATGAAGTGGGAAGAAAAACAAGAGACAATGGTACCGCAGACACCAACTGAAATAAGTTTCAAATAGGAGGGACAACATCCAAAAGAAATGTCAACTGCTGCTTAGAAGTTAAATAAGACAGAAGCAAAAATAAAATAAATCCACTAAGTTACCACCTGAAAAATAAAGGTGGCCTTGGGCTTCTATAGCCTATCAACATGGAAAGACAGGAAATAAATGAGGTAAACCAAGTACTTGCCCTAGCTTACAGCCTTGACAGTTTCAGGTAATGTAAGAAGGCAGAACCCAGACAGCCCAACAGTCTTTAGTTGAGGAGATAAAGGTAAGAGTCCAGGGAAACCATCGTGGCTAGAATTCCAAGAAGAGATGACCAGAGGAGAGAGAGCTGCACAGAGAAAACTCCAGAGATGTGCAGAAAGCCTCCCTCAAATACACAGCTGAATATAGATCAGCTCAGGAGTGTAAGGAAACTACCCAAGACTAGGAAAAAACATCATCAGAAAGGATTCAAAGTAATGCTGCTAGGTAATCACAGGACAGGGAATTGTGTCTGATCCCACCAATCAAAATTTAAAAATCTCATGATTAGCAGAACACTGGATAGAGTACACACAGGGGTCTAACCTCAGTAGTAAGGAATAATTTAGTCAGATAGACTGAGAATAGCTCCAGTCCTATCTAACAAACATTAAAAGAAAGACTCAAAAGATTCACACTTTTTTGAAGTAACTTAACTGCATCCCAGAATAAGGCTCAAGAATATTTAAGGAATACAAAAATGTCCAGGACAGCAGAAGGTAAAAATCACCTATCAAAAGTTACCAGGCATGCACAGAAACAGGTAAGTACAATCTATAATGGGAACAATCAAAATGAACAAAGAATAGATACAAACATTATAATTAATAAACAAGGATAATAAAATAGGTGTTGTAACTATATTACGTGTGTGCAAAACTAGTCACTTAAAAAATATTAAAAAGTCCCAAATCAGACTACAATGTCTGAGATGAAATATACTTTGTATAAGACAAACAGCAAATTTTATGTGTCAGAAAAAAAAGATGAGTGAACTTGAGGACACGCAATAAAAAGTATCCAAAATAAAAGAGAGAGAAAAAAGAATTAGGAGAAAAAATTTGACAGGGCAGTGATCTGTGGACCAATTTCAAGGAAAGACATATACATTTCATTGAAGTTCCTGAAGGACAAGAGAGAGAGAAAAGAACAGAAATATGTAATAAAATTATGACCAAAATTTTTCCAATTTTGATAAGCTACATACCCAAGAAGCTCAATAAACTAAAGGCACAAGAAACATTAAAAAAAAAACAAAAAACCGACATCAAGGGACATCATAATCAAACCTTCCAAAATCAGTGATTTTTAAAAGAAAATGGGAAAAAGCAGCCAAATAACAAAAGACAGGCTATACACAGAAGAACTAAGATAAGTATGACAACAGAATTATCTTCAGAAAAAAAGCAAGCAGCCAGGAAGCCAAGAGTGGTGGCTCACACCGGTAATCCCAGCACTTTGGGAAGCTGAGGCAAGAGGGCAGCTTGAAACCAACAGTTCCAGATGAGCCTGGGCAACACAGCAAGACATATCTCTGTTCATTAAAAAAGAAAAAAAGAAGTAGAAAATGAGTGATAAGACAATGATAATATATATTATTTAAATTTCTCTAAAAGACAATTAACTAAACTAAAAGTAGTGTGCTGGGTCTATAACATAGGTAACAGTAAGCGTATGACAAACAGCACAAAGGTTAGAGAGAGGGGAAGTGGAAGGTTTTTTTGGGTTTTTTTTGAGACGGAGTCTCGCTCTGTCGCCCAGGCTGGAGTGCAGTGGCATGATCTCGGCTCACTGCAAGCTCCACCTCCCGGGTTCACGCCATTCTCCTGCCTCAGCCTCCCGAGTAGCTGGGAATACAGGTGCCCACCACCACACCCAGCTAATTTTTTGTATTTTTAGTAGAGATGGGGTTTCACCATGTTAGCCAGGATGGTCTCGATCTCCTGACCTCGTGATCCGCCCGCCTCAGCCTCCCAAAGTGCTGGGATTACAGGCGTGAGCCACCACGCCTGGACTATGGAAGGTTTTTATACTATGTAGGAAGTGATGTATCACTAAAAGATAGACTATGATAAGTATACTAGATGTATAGTATAAACCCTATAAAAATCACTAAAGCAAAATGGAGTTCTAGCTAATAAGGAGCTATGCCAACAAGAAGATGAAATGGAAACAGGAAGAAATATTCATTAATCTAAGAGAAGGAAGAAAAGGAGGAAGAAGAGAATAAAAAATGAGACATATAGAAAATAAATAGGCCAGGCACAATGGCTCACACCTGTAATCCCAGCACTTTGGGAGCCAAGGTGGGTGGATCACAAGCTCAGGAGTTCAAGACCAGCCTTGCCAAGATGGTGAAACCCCTTCTCTACTAAAAATACAAAAAACTAGCCAGGCATCGTGGCAGGCACCTGTAATCCCAGCTACTCAGGAAGCTGAGGCAGAGAATTTCTTGAACCCGGGAAGCGGAAGTTGCAGTGAGCCAAGATTGCACCACTGCACTCCAGCCTGGGCCACATGGTGGGACTCTGTCTCAAAAAAAAAAAAGAAAAGAAAAGAAAAGAAATAGTAAGATCATATTTTTAAACACATTAAATATAGAAGATCTAGGGCCAGGCGCAGTGGCTCACGCCTGTAATCCCAGCACTATGGGAGGCTGAGGCGGGCGGATCACGACATCAGGAGATCGAGACTATCCTGGCTAACACGGTAAAACCTCATCTCTACTAAAAATACAAAAAAAAAAAAAAAATTAGCCGGGCATGGTGGCAGGCGCCTGCAATCCCAGCTACTCGGGAGGCTGAGGCAGGAGAATGGCGTAAACCCGGGAGGCAGAGCTTGCAGTGAGCCAACATCGCGCCACTGCACTCCAGCCTGGACAACAGAGCGAGACTCCATCTCAAAATAAATAAATAAATAAATAAATAGGATCTAAAATCCTCAATTAAAAGACAGAGAAGGGTAGACTGTATATTTTTTTAAAAAAAGCAGACACAATACATGTTGCCTACAAGAAATGTGCTTTAAATATAAAGATAGAAATAGGCTAAAAGTAAAAGAATAGAAAAAATACATCATGCTGATACTAATCAAGTCAACTATGGAACTAAACTAAAATCAGTAAAAACCTTTAGAAACCCCTCAAATATTTGGAAAGTAAATAACAAGCTTCTAAATAACCCATGGATCAAAGAAAAATCAAAAGGGAAATCAGAAGGTATTTCTAACTGAATGAAAACACAACATATCAGAATTAGCAGGATATCACCAAAATAGTATTTAGGGGGAAATTTACAGCAATAAATGTCCACAGTAGAACGGAAATCTTTCAAACCAATGACCTTAGCTTTCAATGTAAAAAATAAGAAAAAAAGAGCACATGAAACTCAAAAGTAAGCACAAGTCAGGAAATAATAAAAATCAAAATAGAAATCAAAGAAACATGCAAAATCATAGGAAAATCAATGAAACCAAAAGCTTGTTCTTTGAGGATATCAGTAGAATTGATAAACTTCCAACCAGGCTGATCGAGAAAAAAAACAAAACACTAATTCCCAATATTAGGAATGGAAAAGTAACGTCACTATAAATGCTAGACAGTAAAAAGATAAAAGAATACTTCAACAACTTTATGCCTATAAATTGGACAACATAGAAGAAATGAACAAATGCCTTGAAAGACATTAGCTTCCTAACATTTTCACAGGAAAGTATTTGTTTCCTACTGCTGCTGTAACCAATTACCACTAACCTCACTGCTTAAAAACAACATGAACTTATTATTGTATTACAGGCTAGAGATCAGAAATCCAAAACCAGTTTCAATGGGCTAAAACCAAGGTGTAAGAAGAAATGGTTTTTGGCATGTTCTCACTCATAAGTGGCAGTTGAACAATAAGAAATCATGGATACAGGGAGGGGAACATCACACACTGAGGCCTGTTCGGGGGTGGGGGGCTAGGGGAGGGATAGCATTAGGAGAAATACCTAATGTAGGTGACGGGTTGATGGGTGTAACAAACCACCATGGCACGTGTATACTTATGTAACAAAACTGCACATTCTGTACATGTAACCCAGAACTCAAAGTATAATAAAAAATAATAATAATTTTAAAAAAAGAAGAAGAAATGGTTTTTCTAGAGGCTCTGAGGGAGAATCCATTTCCTTGCCTTTTCCAGTTTCTAGAGGTCACCTGTATTCCTTGGCTCATGGCCTCTTTTTTACATCACCCTAACCTTTTGCTTCCATCATCACATCTCCTACTACTGACTCTGATCCTCTTGCCTTCCCCTTAATAAAGACCCTTATGATTACACTGGGCCCACACAGATAATCTAGGATCATCTCTCTACATCAAGATGCTCAATTTATTTATATCTACACAGTCCCTTTTACCAAGTAATGTAACATATTCACTGGTTCCAGGGATTAAGGCATGGACATCTCCTAAGGGACCATTATTCAGCCTACCATAGACACAAATTACCAAAACTCACTCAATAAGAAATAGAAAAACCTGAATAGTGCTATCTATATCTAATAAAGAAAGTGAATTTATACTTTATTGTTTTTTGTTTGTTTGTTTTTTGAGACAGATCACTCTTTCACCGAGGCCGGAGTGCAATGGCACTGTGTCGGCTCACTGCAACCTCTGTCTCCTGGGTTCAAGCAATTCTCCTGCCTCAGCCTCTCGAGTAGCTGGGATTACAGGCATCCACCACCACGCCCGTAGTTTTTATATTTTTAGTAGAGACGGGGTTTCACCATGTTGGCCAGGCTGGTCTTGAACTCCTGACCTCAGGTGATCTGCCAGCCTCGGCCTCCCAAAGTGCTGGGATTACAGGCGTGAGCCACCATGCCCGGCCACGAATTTATACTTTAAGAACTTGTCACAAAGAAAATTCCAAGACAAGGTGCCTTAACTGATGAATATTACCAAACATACAAAGAAATAATACCAATTATATACAAACTCTTCCAAAAAACTGAAAAGGAGGAAATACTTCCTGATTCCAAAATTCTATGTGGCTAGTACCTAATACCAAAACCAGATAAAAATATTACAATATGCTTCATGAACATAGATGCAGAAGTTCTAAACAACCCTTTAGCAAATCAAATCCAACAATATATGAAAAGGATAATAACAGTATATCATGACCAAGTAAGATCAATCACAGGAATGCAAAGTTGGTTTAATATTTGAACATCATTCAATATAATTCACCTATTAATAAACTAAAAGAGAAAAACTTTGCAACCATCTCAACAGACAGAAAAAGTATTTCACAAAATCAGACATTCATACTGGATAAAAAATTCTCAGCATACTAGAATATAAGAGAATTTTTTCAACCTGATAAAAAGCATTTAAGAAACCCACAGTTAACAAAATGTTTAAAGGTAAAAGAATGCTTTTCTCCTACAACCAGAAAACAAGATAAGGATATCCACTGTCACCATTTTTTTAGTGATACCTACTAAATGAGTTCATCCTCCAATGTCATTCAGCTGCTCAATAAAGGTTATCCAGGGTAAGGACTTTGTCTCTTGGATGTGATGGAAAAATTTAAAGCAAGGTAAAGACATCTCAGATATCAGCAAGAACGTGTAATAATGGACAACAGATTCTATACTGTTGTATAGAAGAGGAGGAGGAAGAGATGAATGAGAGAAAACAAAAGTTAACAGATTAGAGCTCTGGGTGAGGTAGAACTCTTAGAGAACAGATATTTGAGCAAGTGAGCTAGAAAGATAACAGATTATAGTTGGAGAATGAAAAGAATAAATTAGTATTTTGAAATTAGAGTTTTCCTAATGATAAGATTTAGGGCATGACCATAATGGTAAAGAGTGAAGTGTAGAGAAAATTTCTGCTTCTTATATTTTACTAGACGTGCTTCTTTGATTTAAATTGCCACCTACTGCCATGGGTCTTTAAATCTGCCAATCTAATCTATCTAATTAGAATCTTTGTTTAAATTCAGCAATTCTGAATATTCTACCAACCCTCAAGCCACCCTTGACTCTTCAAGTCCCTATCACACAATAAACACCTGTTTATGAGTACCTTATTTTCTAATTCTATACACCTCAAAATTTAACACTTCACTATATACTGGTTAAGTCGCCATACTGCATTTGTTCAGATATTCTTTATCAGCTTACAGGCTTTGTGTAAAAAGAGAATAGGGCTCTTTTTTTTAGAACATATTCTACACTCATTTTCTTCAATACACTGTATTAAGTGTTATACTCATGTTTCTTTTCTACTCTCACAGATTTAGTACCAAGCTAGGTAAAAGTATTTCATAATTGAGAAATAAATCAAAAAGAGGCAAAGAAAAAAAGAAAGAAATCAAAGACAGTATCTACAGAAGCTTCTAGAGACATGAAAGTATACAAAAGATTTTCTGTGAAAATTGGTGAGCTCTCATCAAATTTGAAGAAAGAAAAAAATTCAAAACAAAGCCTGGAAGTATTATTTCTCCCCCCTTTTCAGACCCTTAGAAGACATTCTTGTAAGTTCTCTAACACAGTCTCAATATGCCATACTATAGGAAGGGAGCTTTGACCCTTTTCTATCTATCTCAATTTGCCTTATTGCATTCAGCTTTCTTCACAGAGCAGTATGACAAGTTTTACTAGAAATTATAATTTCCTTTAGACAAAGACTATTTGCAGTGATTCCAAATTAGTTACCCTACAACAACAACAAAAAAAAAAAAAAAACAAATATCCAATAAAATATACTTCATGAGAAAAAAATTAAAAATGACCTTAGGAGCCAGAGGCTTTCAAACTAAAAGTAATTTCACATTTTTATGAACAATGATCTGGTAATTTTAGATAGTTTAGCTAATCAATAGAAATAGCATTATTTGTTTGACCTGATGCAAAAAGTAAGGCATTTTTTAAAAAGATCCTTTTTAAAATACAAATAATGCCTAATTCCTTTCCTATAGAAATTACACAAGTACGTGACTAAAATCAAATTTGATATGATGTATTACATAGTTAATAACTGCAAAACCTAGCAATTTAAGGAATAAATCTTATCTAAACAGTGTGTATACTATTCATTATATAACAGATTTAAAGCATACCAATGAATGTAAAGTTATATACACGTAAACATAAGAACATTGCTACAAAGCAGAAACTTTCATTACCAGTATTAATACACTGTCAATTACCAAGCCAAATACCATTTAATCTTCACAGCCTTATAATAACAGCATTATCATTAAAATAATTGTTCAGATGAGAAAACTGAGGCTTCACAAAGTTACACAATTTGCTCATCGCTGTATAGCCAAGACAATTTCAATATACAATCAGAATTGTCTTTCAACTGAAAGAAATAAAACCAACATTAAGACAATTTCTTGATATTTAAGAACTTTAACAGAGATGATACAGTGTGCTTTAACTCAGCAATCAGTTAAACTTTATCTTTTTTCTTCCTTTTTTTTTTTTTTTTTGAGACAGAGTCTCACTGTGTTGCCCAGGCTGGAGTGCAGTGGCGAGATCTGGGCTCACTGCAACCTCTGACTCTCGGGTTCAAGCGATTCTCCAGCCTCAGCCTCCAGAGTAGCTGGGACTACAGGCGCCCGCCACCACACCTGGCTAATTTTTGTATTTTTTATAAAGACAGGGTTTCACCATGTTGGCCAGACTGGTCTCGAACTCCTGACCTCAGATGACCCACCCGCCTCGACCTCCCAAAGTGCTGAGATTACAGGCGTGAGCCACTGCGCCCGGCCTAAACTTTTTCTGTAAAGGGCCAAATAGTATATATTTTAGGCATTGTGGGCCATGCAGTCCCTGTCATAACTACTCAAATTCACCATTTTAATAGAAAAGTGGCCACAGACAATATGTAAATGAATTAGCATGGCAGTGTTCCAAAAAAACACTTTATTTATAGATGCTGAAATGCAAATTACATATAATGTTCATGTATCACAAAATACTATTTTTTTAACCATTTAAAAATGTAAAAACCGGCCGGGCATGGTGGTTCACGCCTATAATCCCAGCACTTTGGGAGGCCAAGGCGGGTGGATCACCTGAGGTCAGGAGTTCGAGACCAGCCTGGACAACATAGTGAAACCCCGTCTCTACTAAAAGTACAAAAAATCAGCCGGGTGTGGTGGTGGGTGCCTGTAATCCCAGCTACTCCAGAGGCTGAGGCAGGAGAATCACTTGAACCCAGAGGCAGAGGTTGTAGTGAGCCGAGATCGTGCCACTGCACTCTAGCCTGGGCAACAAGAGTGAAACTCCGTCTCAAAAAAAAAAAGTAAAAACCATTCTGAGCTCACAGGCCATACAAAAACAGGAGGTGGTCATAGTTTGCTGATTCCAATTTTAACTGAAAAGTTAAACATTAATAAACATTTTTAATTACATAAATATAACATACTATACTTAAACACAAATAATACTTTGTCAAGTATTGAGTTTCAAGTAATTCTGTCATACATTATTTCTGTAACTTATGCATACTGATATTCAGAATTACAGTACCTTTTTTCTGGTATCACTTTTAACTTGCTCATCTTGAGTTACTTCATTTCATAATTGCAGATAATCTAAAAGAAAAATGTTAATGATATTAAAAACTTATAACTCTTTTTTCTATATATTAGATATCACAGAAGCCATACAATGGAAAGTTTTCATTATGGGCAACACAAGATAACAGCGGAAACAAAAAGAGAACATTTGAGTTCTATGTGCTTCTACTGGGTCACTTCAGAATGCAATGTATGACTATTAAAATACCTATAATCAGCCAGGAAACTTATCAAAATCCGGAGCTACAAAAATGCAGAAACCTAACATAATGTCATTTGCAACCTAATGTTAAGATCTTTTGAGACGGTTCAAATTATGCTTTCTGTTCTAATACTCCTCCTTAAAATACATAAACCAATCACAGCATCCTGTGATTAGTGCACTTACTATACACCATTCACACAGTAGTCAAATACTAGTCAATATGTGTTATTTCCATATAAGAACATTTTCAAATTAGTAAAAGCTTCTATGCACATCTTCCCTCAAACAATAGTTTTCATTTTTAGACATTATATATGTTTAAACAACCTTAAATCTCGATTCACACAATTTTTATAAATCTTCAAGTTTATTTTGCAACTATTAACCCTAAAATACTCTAAATATCTTTTAAATACCAATGCTTACTGTAGCAGAATTTTTTGGCATCACCAAACAGTAGAATAACTACTGTGAATTCAAAAAGTTAATCATGGCTGGGCGTGGTGGCTCACGCCTGTTATCCCAGCACTTTGGGGGGCCGAGGCAGGTGGATCACCTGAGGACAGGAGTTTGACACCAGCCTGGCCAACATGGTGAAACCCCATCTCTACTAAAAATACAAAAATTAGCTGGGTGTGGTGGCAGGTGCCTGTAATCCCAGCTACTCAGGAGGCTGAGACAGGAGGATCACTTGAACCCGGGAGGTGGAGGTTGCAGTGAGCCAAGATCGTACCATTGTACTCCAGCCTAGGCGACAAGAGCGAAACTCCATCTCAAAAAAACAAACAAACAAACAAACAAAAAACCAGTTAATCACATACTTATGAAATATTTAGTAATGTCATATTTAAAGAGACAACAAACACACAAAAAGAGCAAACTTCAAATTGTTTAACTTAATACATTTGGAAGATACTCTGATGAAGTAGAAGATATTCTGGATGTTTGTCTTCAATAACAGAACTTTTCAACACGACATACATAATTTTTTTTCATTTTCCTTAACTAAGAAAAGGAAATATTTAGAATTGTGTACAAAAATTACATGAATTGTTTTTAAAGTCAATGAGAAATTTTAAATTGTAATTTTTTTTACTCTTTTTTAAGACACAACTACAAAATCAAAGTAACTTTTTTCTATTTCTAAATTAAGTAAAAATCACTATATATCCACAGGGAGAAAAAAATCTTACGTGATTTCAAAAGCACTGTTGCTGCCACAAACAGAAGAAACTATTAATACACTAACAGCACATCTCATGAAAAGTTCCCTGTGGATTTTACTAGAGTTGATAGAGTTGAAAAGAATAATGGTGAGCACTAATATCATAGCCAACTGTATTTCAACAGATAAGAAATGATTTGAACTTGCAGTTCACAGTAAAATAAACCACAGGCATTTCTCTCCTCTTACTCTTGGGACTAGATTACAGTAAAAGTAAAGAAATAAAGTTGGTTCCTCTCAAGTCCTCTGGCGTTACCAAAGTGAACAGATCCAGGAGCTGAAGAGGGTCCATAGGTGGGAAGTGAAGTCAGTGCCTCAGTTGCCAGTGTGTGTTTTGTGCCTTATTCTTCAATCACGCAAAAAAGGAGAATACTGCAGTGAATGAAGTGCATTTTAGCACTGCTTTTTCTACTGTAATTGGTGTTTGAATGAGGATAACAATGGAAGAGATGAAGAATGAAGCTGAGGCCATTTCCACGTTTTATATGCCCTTCTATGCAGTCATGTATCCTGTGTGTAATGAGCTAGAAGGAGTAAATCTGCCTGCATCTCTAGAATGAGTAAATCTGTCTGCAGCTAGACACCAAGACCATTTTCATTATGGTTGAAAAAGACAATTGTAAAATGTAGCTTCATCATAATCTCACACTGAAGATTTTTTGCATCATTTTTGCTATTATCATTCTAAGAATTACAAATCAAAAGAATCTACACCTTAATGTGTCATTATATAGCATTCCTTAAAATAATTATAGATATTGGTATTGTTTCTGGCATTTTAACTTGAAAGTGATATGCTGCAAGATAACATATTTAAGAATATTTGATGGCAAAAATTCAATATATGGTATATATCTGTTAAACATCTCTTGAAAAAATGAATATATATGTGTGTATATATGATCAGAATATCAAGACAACGTGGTGTAATGCCTAAAAAACTTCTAACAGGAGCTTATAATAGCAGCTTATCAAAAATAAAGGGCCGGGCACAGTAGCTCACACCTGTAATCCCAGCACTTTGGGAGGCCAAGGCGGGCAGATGACCCGAGGTTGGGAGTTCAGGACCAGCCTAGTAAACATGGTGAAACTCCATCTCTATCAAAAATACAAAAATTAGCCTGGCCTGGTGGTGCAAGCCTGTAATCCCAGCTACTCAGGAGGCTGAGGCAGGAGAATCACTTGAACTGGGAGGTGGAGGTTGCTGTGAGCTGAGATCGCACCACTGCACTCCAGCCCGGGTGACAGAGCGAGACTCTGTCTCAAAAAAAAAAGAAATAAAGAAATAAAGCAACAAGAATTCTGAAGAAGGGAGGGAGGAAAGAAGGAAGGTTGGTTATGTTTAAACCTAGTGACAAAAAGGAAAACTAAGAGGGAAGAAGGAACAGGTATTATGCTAAGAAGAACTCAGGAAACTAGAAACCTAGCACTCAGAAACAAGGACGACAGAGGAAGACTACAAAACAGGGCTAACTAAAACTTTGGAACTGCAAATAGTAACTTCTTACCTCCTCCATATCTCCATGCCCTACCACTGTGGAACATGCTCAGCAGTATCAAACATCTAACCCCTGGCAAATAATCTTCACTAAACAAACAGACAACCTCAAAGAATTCTGCTTTCTAGGCTTAAGAGTCCCCCAGGAAAAAGGTCAGTTCTCAACCCTGTTATCCTAAGGTAGGCCAGTGTATCCCTTACAGTTCACTTTTTATTACTGAAGCCTGAAGCCAGAACATAATGAAAAATCTTGCTAAAGCTTGTGTTGATTACAATATGGTGTAATAGAAAGTGCAGGCACCTAGAAGCAGAAGTGTTGCATTTCACCAAGTTTGTGGCTTTGCCAAGCAAGTGTCATAAAGCAAGAGGGCAGAGGAACTGAGAATGTATGAAAAAAAGTGATAAAAACTGAGCTCGAAATTTAGGTATAATCTCCTCTTTCCTCTTTATTGAATCATTTTCATCACCATAAAATCATGATATTTCTGTGTCTCAGGAAAAAAACTTTCTCGCTCCCAATTCAGCTACTGTCCCATTTCTCTCCTTCTGAAAGCAAAGACTTGTTTATGCACACTGTCAACAAGTCCTCCCTTCCAATCCTCTCTTAAACACATTCCAATGAGACTTTCCCCACCCCACTCCACCAACACCATTCTTATCAACAACTAATGATCCCCATGTTACTAAATCCAATTGTCAATTCTCAGTCCTCATCTTATTTGTCCTATCAGCAGCATTTGATACAGCTGACCACATCCTCTTCTTGGAAATGCTTTCTTCATTTGGCTATATACTTTGCTTTCTCCCAACCTCACTGACCACTTCTAAGTTTCCTTTAACGGAATGCCCAGGGCTTAGTCCTTTCTTGTCCTCTTCTAACTACAGTCTCTTCCTTGGTGATCTCATCTAGTCTTGTAATTACTCAACATTTCCACTTGAATCTCTAATAATATTACCAACTCGACATATGCAAAACGGATCTGACCTTCCCTTCCAAGTGTGCTCTACTCTGGCTTTCCCATCTAAGTTAAAGACAATTCTATGCCTCCAGTTGCTCAATTCAAAACCTTAGCTTCATCCTTGTCTCCTGTCCCACATCCAATACATCAGAAAGTCTTGATAATTCTACTTTTAAAATATATCCAGAATCTGATCACTTTACCACATCTACCACGGTCAAGTAAACAATGTCACTAGTCTCCCTTCTACCTCTGATGCCCCCTACAGTCTATTCTCAACACAACATGCTTAGTGATCCTTTTAATACACTGGGGGACAGAAGAAGGAAAAAACACCTTAAGTAGATTTTTGTCACTACTCTGCTCAAAGCCCTCTGCGGCTGCCAATTTCAATGACATAAAAGACCCTAGAGGAATACCCCCAGTCCTTACCTCCCTGTCTTCATATCCTACCTACAACTTTTCTCAGTCACTCTGCTCTGGATGCACTGGCTGGGCCTCCTTGCTTTCCTCCAACATGCCAGGCTCTCACTTTAGTGCCTTTGCATAAGCTGTTTCTTTTGCCTGGAATGTGCTTCTGCCAGATATCCCAATAACTAACTCCACCACTTCCATTGCTCAAGTATCACCTTTTCAATACAACCCATCCCAACCAACCTATTTAATATTGCAAACTACCTCCAGACCCTAGCATACCCATTGCCCTTGCCGGAATCTACTTTGTCTTCTTCCAAAGCACTTACTGCCTTCTAAAACATGATGATTCAAAAATAACTGAACAGGCTGGGTGCAGTGACTCACGCCTGCAATCCCAACACTTTGGGAGGCCCAGGTGGGAGGACTGCTTGAGCCCAGGAGTTCAAGACCAGCCTGGGCAATACAGCAAGAGCCCTCCTCTAAAAAATAAAAAAATTAACTAGGTATGGTGGCATACACCCGTAGTCCCAGCTACTCAGGAAATTGAGGTGTGACAACCACTTGAGCACGGGAGGTTAATGCTGCAGTGAGCTGTGTTCACACCACTGCGCTTCAGCCTGGGTGACGGAGCAAGACGCTGTCTCAAAAAATAAATAAAATAAAAATAACTGAACATTTTTGCTATGGTCTGAATGTTCGTGTGCCTCCCAAAATCCTTATGTTGAAAAGCTAACCCCCAAGTGACAATATGAGAAGTTAGGGCCTTTTGGAGATAATTAGGTCATAAGGGTGGAGGCTTCATGAATGGGATGAGTATCCTTTTTTTTTTTTTTTAATATACTTTAAGTTCTAGGCTACATGTGCACAACGTGCAGGTTTGTTCCATAGGTATACATTGCCATGTTGGTTTGCCACACCCATCAACTCGTCATTTACATTAGGTATTTCTCCTAATGCTATCCCTCCCACAGCCCCCCACCCCCCAACAGGCCGTGGAGTGTGATGTTCCCCGCCCTGTGTCCATGTGTTCTCATTGTTCAACTCCCACTTATGAATGAGAACATGCAGTGTTTGGTTTTCTGTCCTTGTGATAGTTTGCTGAGAATGATGGTTTCCAGCTTCATCCACGTCCCTGAAAAGGACATGAACTCATCCTTTTTTATGGCTGCATAGTATTCCATGGTGTACCTGTGCCACATTTTCTTAATCCAGTCTATCACTGATAGACATATGGGTTGGTTCCAAGTCTTTGCTATTGTGAATGGTGCCATAGTAAACATATGTATGCATGTGTCTTTATAGCAGCATAATTTATACTCTTTGAGTATATACCCAGTAATGGGATCACTGGGTTCTAGTTCTAGTTCTAGATCCTTGAGGAATTGCCACACTGTCTTCCACAATGGTTGAACTAATTTACACTCCCACCAACAGTGTAAGTGTTCCTATTTCTCCACATCCTCTCCAGTATCTGTTGTTTCCTGACTTTTTAATGATCGCTATTCTAACTGGTATGAGATGGTATCTCATTGTGGTTTTGATTTGCATTTCTCTGATGACCAGTGATAACGAGCATTTTTTCATGTGTCTGTTGACTGGATAAATGTCTTCTTTTGAGAAGTATCTGTTCATATCCTTTGCCCACTTTTTGATGGGGTTGTTTGGTTTTTTCTTGTAAATATGTTTAAGTTCTTTGTAGATTCTGAATATTAGCCCTTTGTCAGATAGGTAGATTGCAAAAATTTTCTCCCATTCTGTAGGTTGCCTGTTCATTCTGATTACAGTTTCTCTTGCTGTGCAGATGCTCTTTAGTTTAATTAGATCCCATTTGTCAATTTTGGCTTTTGTTGCCATTGCTTTTGGTGTTTTAGTCATGAAATGTTTGCCCATGCCTATGTCCTCAATGGTATTGACTAGGTTTTCTTCTAGGTTTTTATGGTTTTAGGTCTTACATTTAAGTCTTTAAACCATCGTGAGTTAATTTTTGTATAAGGGGTAAGGAAGGGATCCAGTTTCAGCTTTCTACATATGGCTAGCCAGTTTTCCCAACACCATTTATTAAATAGGGAATCCTTTCCCCATTGCTTGTTTTTGTCAGGTTTGTCAAAGATCAGATGGTTGCAGATGTATGGTGTTATATCTGAGGCCTCTGTTCTGTTCCATTGGTCTATATCCCTGTTTTGGTACCACTACCATGCTGTTTTAGTTACTGTAGCCTTGCAGTATAGTTTGAAGTCAGGTAGCGTGATGCCTCCAGCTTTGTTCTTTTGGCTTAGGATTGTCTTGGCTATGCGGGCTTTTTGGTTCCATATGAACTTTAGAGTAGTTTTTTCCAATTCTGTGAAGAAAGTCATCGGTAGCTTGATGGGGATGGCACTGAATCTATAAATTACCTTGGGCAGTATGGCCATTTTCACAATATTGATTCTTCCTATCCATAAGCATGGAATGTTCTTCCATTTGTTTTTGTCCTCTTTTATGTTGTTGAGCAGTGGTTTGTAGTTCTCCTTGAAGAGGTCCTTCACAACCCTTGTATGTAGGATTCCTAGGTATTTTATTCTCTTTGAAGCAATTGTGAATGGGAGGTCACTCATGATTTGGCTCTCTGTCTGTAATTGTGTATAGGAATGCTTGTGATTTTTGCACACTGATTTTGTATCCTGAGACTTTGCTGAAGTTGCTTATCAGCTTAAAGAGATTAGGGGCTCAGACAATGGGGTTTTCTAAATATACAATCATGTCATCTGCAAACAGGGGCAATTTGACTTCCTCTTTTCCTAACTGAATACCCACTATTTCTTTCTCTTGCCTGATTGCCCTGGCCAGAACTTTCAACACTGTTGAATAGGAGTGGTGAGAGAGGGCATCCTTGTCTTGTGCCAGTTTTCAAAGGGAATGCTTCCAGGTTTTGCCCATCCAGTATGATATTGGCTGTGGGTGTGTCATAAATAGCTCTTATTATTTTGAGATACATTCCATCAATACCTAGTTTATTGACAGTTTGTAACATGAAAGGCTGTTGAATTTTGTCAAAGGCCTTTTCTACATCTATTGAGATAATCATGTGGTTTTTGTCATTGGTTCTGTTTATGTGATGGATTATGTTTATTGATTTGCGTATGTTGAACCAGCCTTGCATCCCAGGGATGACGCCAACTTGATTGTGGTGGATAAGCTTTTTCTTGTGCTGCTGGATTCAGTTTGCCAGTATTTTATTGAGGATTATTGCATCGATGTTCATCAGGGATATTGGTCTAAAATTCTCTTTTATTGTTGTGTCTCTGCCAGCCTTTAGTATCAGGATGACGCTGGCCTCATAAAATGAGTTAGGGAGGATTCCCTCTTTTTCTATTGATTGGAATAGTTTCAGAAGGAATGGTACCAGCTCCTCTTTGTACCTCTGGTAGAATTTGGCTGTGAATCCGTCTGGTCCTGGATTTTTTTTAGTTGGTAGGCCATTAATTGTTGCCTCAATTTCAGAACCTGTTATTGGTCTATTCAGAGATTCAACTTCTTCCTGTTTTAGTCTTGGGAGGGTGTATGTGTCCAGGAATTTATCCATTTCTTCTAGATTTTCTAGTTTATTTGCATAGAACTATTTATAGTATTCTCTGATGGTAGTTTGTATTTCTGTGGTATCAGTGGTGATATCCCCTTTATCATTTTTTATTGCATCTATTTGATTCTTCTCTCATGTCTTCCTTATTAGTCTTGCTAGTGGTCTATTTTGTTGATTTTTTTCAAAAAACCAGCTCCTGGATTCATTGATTTTTTTAAGGGATTTTTTGTGTGTCTCTCTCTCTCCTTCAGTTCTGCTCTAATCTTAGTTATTTCTTGCCTTCTGCTAGCTTTTCAATTTGTTTGCTGTTGCTTCTCTAGTCCTTTTAATTGTGATGTTAGGGCGTCGATTTTAGATCTTTCCTGCTTTCTCTTGTGGGCATTTAGTGTTATAAATTTCCCTCTACACACTGCTTTAAATGTGTCCCAGAGATTCTGGTACGTTGTGTCTTTGTTCTCATTGGTTTCAAAGAACGTCTTTATCTCTCTGCCTTCATTCCGTTATGTACCCAGTAGTCATTCAGAAGCAGGTTGTTCAGTTTCCATGTAGTTGTGCAGTTTTGAGTGAGTTTCTTAATCCTGAGTTCTAGTTTGATTGCATTGTGGTCTGAGAGATAGTTTGTTGTGATTTCTGCTCTTTTGCATTTGCTGAGGAGTGTTTTACTTCCAATTATGTGGTCAATTTTAAAATAAGTGCAATGAGGTGCTGAAAAGAATGTATATTCTGTTGATTTGGGATAGAGAGTTCTGTAGATGTCTATTAGGTCCACTTGGTCCAGAGCTGAGTTCAAGTCCTGGATATCCTTGTTAACCTTCTGTCTCATTGATCTAATATTTACAGTGGGGTGTTAAAGTCTCCCATTATTATTGTGTGGGAGTCTAAGTCCCTTTGTTGGTCTCTAAGGACTTGCTTTATGAATCTGGGTACTCCTGTATTGGGTGCATATATATTTAGGATAGTTAGCTCTTCTTGTTGAATTGATCCCTTTGCCATCATGTAATGGCCTTCTTGGTCTCTTTTGATCTTTGTTGGTTTAAAGTCTGTTTTATCAGAGACTAGGATTGCAACCCCTGCTATTTTTTTTTTTTTTTTTTTTTTTTTTTTTGCTTTCCATTTGCTTGGTAGATCTTCCTCCATCCCTTTATTTTTAGTCTATTTGTGTCTTTGCATGTGAGATGGGTCTCCTGAATACAGTACACAAATGGGTCTTGACTCTTTATCCAATTTGCCAGTCTATGTCTTTTAATTGGGGCATTTAGCCCATTTACATTTAAGGTTAATATTGTTATGTGTGAATTTGATCCTGTCATTATGATGTTAGCTGGTTATTTTGCCTGTTAATTGATGCAGTTTCTTCATAGCATTGATGGTCTTTACAATTTGGCATGTTTTTGCAGTGGCTGGTACCAGTTGTTCCTTTCCATGTTTAGTGCTTCCTTCAGGAGCTCTTGTAAGGCAGGCCTGGTGGTGACAAAATCTCTCAGCATTTGCTTGTCTGCAAAGGATTTTATTTCTCCTTCACTTATAAAGCTTAGTTGGCTAGATATGAAATTCTGGGTTGAAAACTCTTTTCTTTAAGAATGTTGAATATTAGCCCCCACTCTCTTCTGGCTTGTAGGGTTTCTGCTGAGAGATCTACTGTTAGTCTGATGGGCTTCCCTTTGAGGGTAACCCGACCTTTCTCTCTGGCTGCCCTTAATATTTTTTCCTTCATTTCAACCTTGGTGAATCTGACAATTATGTGTCTTGGGGTTGCTCTTCTCAAGGAGTATGTATGTGTTGTTCTCTGTATTTCCTGAATTTGAATGTTGGTCTGCCTTGCTAGGTAGGGGAAGTTCTCCTGGATAATATCCTGAAGATTGTTTTCTAACTTGCATCCATTCTCCCCACCACTTTCAGGAACACCAATCAAACGTAGATTTGGTCTTTTCACATAGTCACATATTTCTTGGAGGCTTTCTTCGTTTCTTTTCACTCTTTTTTCTCTAATCTTGTCTTCTTGCTTTATTTCATTAATTTGATCTTCAATCACTAATATCCTTTCTTCGACTTGATCGAATCAGCTATTGAAGCTTGTGCATGCGTCACGAGGTTCTCGTGCTGTGGTTTTCAGCTCCATGAGGTAATTTAAGGTCTTCTTTATACTGTTTATTATAGTTAGCCATTCATCTAACCCTTTTTCAAGGTTTTTAGCTACCTTGCGATGGGTTAGAACATGCTCCTTTAGCTCAGAGAAGTTTGTTATTACCAACCTTTCTGAAGCCTACTTCTGTCAACTCATCAAACTCATTCTCCATCCAGTTTTGTTCCTTTGCAGTGAGGAACTGCAATCCTTTGGAGGAGAAGAGGTGCTCTGGTTTTTTGAACTTTTCAGCTTTTCTGCTCTGGTTTCTCCCCATCTTTGTGGTTTTATCCACCTTTGGCCTTTGATGTTGGTGACCTACAGGTGGGGTTTTGAGGTGGATGTGCTTTTTTTTGATGTTGATGCTATTCCTTTCTGTTAGTTTTCCTTCTAACAGTCGGGCCCCTCAGCTGCAGGTCTGTTGGAGTTTGCTGGAGGTCCACTCCAGACCCTGTTTGCCTAGGTATCACCAGCAGAGGCTGCAGAACAGCAAATGCTGCTGCTTGATCCTTCCTCTGGAAGCTTCATCCCAGAGGGGCACTCACCTGTAGGAGGTGTCTGTCAGCCCCTACAAGGAGGTGTCTCCCAGTCAGGCTACATGGGGGTCAGGGACCCACTTGAGGAGGCAGTCTGTCCGTTCTCAGAGCTCGAACGCCATGCTGGGAGAGCCACTGCTCTCTTCAGAGCTGTCAGACAGGGAAAATTAGGTCTGCTGAAGCTGTCTGCTGCCTTTTCTTCTGGTAGGCACTGCCCAGAGGTGGAATCTAGAAAGGCAGTAGGCCTTGCTGAGCTACGGTGGGCTCCACCCAGTTCGAGCTTCCTGGCCTCTTTGTTTACATTGTGAGCACAAAACCACCCATTCAAGCCTCAGCAATGGCGGACGCCCCTCCCCCAGCAAGCTGCAGCATTGATCTCAGACTGCTGCACTAGCTGTGAGCAAGCCTCCATGGGCGTGGGACCTGCTGAGCCAGGCACAGGAGGGAATTTCCTGGTCTGTGGGTTGCGAAGACTATGGGAAAAGCGCAGTATTTGGGCAGGAGTATACCGTTCCACCAAGTACAGACTGTCATGGATTCCCTTGGCTAAGAAAGGGAAATCCCCTGACCCCTTGCGCTTCCCAGGTGAGGCGCTGCTTCAGCTTGCCCTCTGTGGGCTGCACCCACCGTCCAACCAGTCCCATTGAGATGAACCAGGTACCTTAGTTGGAAATGCAGAAATCACCCGTCTTCTCCATCAATCTCGCTGGGAGCTGCAGACCGGAGCTGTTCCTATTTGGTCATCTTGGAAGCCTCCTCTGGGTTGAGTGTCCTTCTAAAAGAAACCCTAGAGAAAAAGCTCTTCCCTCCCACCATGTGAGCACACAATGAAAAGGCACCATCTATGAACCATGAAACAGATCCTCACCAGATATGAATCTGCCAGCATCTTGATCTTAAACTTTCCAGCCACCAGAACTGTTAGAAATAAACATCTGGCCGGGTACGGTGGCTCATGCCTATAATCCTAGCACTTTGGGAGGCTGAGGAAGGTGGATCACTTGAGGTCAGGAGTTCAAAACCAGCCTGGCCAAGATGGAGAAACCCAAACTCTACTATAAATACAAAAATTAGCCGGGTGTGGTGGTGAGTACTTGTAATCCGAGCTACTCAGGAGGCTGAGGCAGAAGAATCACTTGAACCTGGGAGGCAGGGGTTACAGTGAGCCAAGATCACACCATTGCACTCCAGCCTGTGCAACAGAGTGAGACTTTGTCTCAAAAAAAAAAAAAAAGAAAGAAAGAAATAAACATCTGTTCTTTATAAGCTACCTACTCTATGGTATTTTGTTGTAGTAGTGCAAATAGACTAAGACAACTTTGAAAATTATCATTACTGAATAACCAGTTATATACAAACCTGTGTCAAAACCAGTTTTTGAGAGAACAATCAGTTTATTTCTATAAACTTACAAATGCTCAATATATGCCACATCATAACACATACATTAATGCCACAATCTACTTTATCCTAGACCCTTAGCCATTTATCACCACTGTTTACTACAAAAGCAACCAAAATAGATTATTTCCTCAAGGTTGTGGGGAAAACCATATCCGCATAAATACTCACATGGTATAATATCTAAGACTTCACTGGCCACTACTTGATTCTTTTTATTCACACAATAACACAGACAACTAATTTAACAATGTATTATGCCTATTATCTATCTCTTTCCACTGGAATTAAAGCTGCATGAGGCCATGGATCTTTGTTTTGCTTACTAAATGCCTCCCAAGTATCTAGAAGAATGCCAGCACATTGCAGGTGCTAAATAAATTTTTTAATTAATGAATGCTCTTAAGTTTTCTTTTGAAAAAAAATTTTACTACACAAACAAGCAAGAAAGTCTTCATTTTTAAAAATCCAGTAATATGGCAGATACGGTATAATGGCACACAGTATCTATCCCAATTTCCCTCTACCGTGCCTTCCTATACCACAGGAACTTGGAAGTTTAAAAACCAAAAAGCATTTCCCAGACTCCCCTGCACCCTGCAGCTACACTTCCAGATGTAACTTAAGTCTACCAAATTCGTCACTTGTGAGAGATTTCGAAGATGAGCAAAAGCTGCCTGATTATAGAGGAAAGCATAGACACAGACATGTTCAGTTTTTCTACAACAATGTATGAAGAGGTCCCAGAGTGTAAGGCAGGGATTCTCAACCTGGAGTCCACAAGATATTGAAGATACTGCTTGAGTTCTTTGAGAGATCAGAAATTTAACCAAAAAATTAAAAAAAAATTTTTTTTAACTTTTGTGCATCAAGCAATGGCAGTATTGACAGTAAATGAACAACCTCATTAACAATTGTGTTAGAAATTAGCCATGTGGTAGTGCACAGTAAAACCATGTTTATTGAGATACAGTTGTCCTTGATAACTGGTGGTTGCTACGCATAGGGGGAGGATGGTAGGTGGCTAATGAACATCAGCCTCTCCCTCAAATTACCTCCACAAACCTCCCCATAGGCACCGCCAACTACCTGATATAAGCGAAAAAGCTCTACAAGTGTAATGGAAAATTGGAGAGAAATTTTAATTCTGATGAAAAGGCCAGCCACAGTGGCTTACACCTGTAATTCCAGCACTTTGGGAGGCCAAGGTGGGAGAACTGCTTGAGCCCAAGAGTTCGAGACTAGCCTGCGCAATATAGGGAGACGCCATTTCTGCAAAAAATTTAAAAATTAGGTCAGGCGCAGTGGCTCACACTTGTATTCCTGGCACTTTGGGAGGCCAAGGCGGGCGAATCACCTGAAGTCAGGAGTTCGAGACCAGCCTGGCCAACATGGCGAAATCCCGTCTCTACTAAAAATACAAAAAAAATTAGCCAGGCGTGGTGGCACATGCCTGTAATCCCAGCTACTCGGGAGGCTGAGGCAGGAGAATTGCCTGAACCCAGGAGGCAGAGGTTGCAGTTTGCAGTGAGCCAAGATCATGCTACTTGCACTCCAGCCTGAGAGACACAGCAAGACTCCATCTCAAAAAAAAAAAAAAAAAAAATAGCCAGTGTGGTGGCATGCACCTATGGTCCCAGCTACATGGGAGGCTGAGGTAGAAGGATCGCTTGAGCCTGGAAGATTGAGGCTACAGTGAGTCATGTTCACGCCACTGCACTCCAGCCTGAGTAACAGAACAAGACTCTGTCTCAAAAAAAAAAACAAAAAACAAAAAAAAAAAAAAAAGAAAAATGTTTACATGTTGCAACTCAGTTACCCCCAATGTTTTGCTATTTGGCGCAAGCTTTGCAAAACATGGACAAAATTACAATGGAGTTATATCATGAAAATTTAGTTTTGTGATTTTTCTCAATTGGTTTTTTGCTATGGTCTTAAGTCTTATACATTAACATCTGTGTTTTACAAATGCCCGATAATCCGATGTGGTAATTTCTGAGGATGAAGTGTGAGAATAGGGCCAAAGGAAAATTCCAGTAAGGTTGGTAAAGAACTGTATCTAGTGAGTCATTTCATCGCACTAGTGCATCAAGAGACATAAAACAAGTCCCTCTTTACAATGCAAATAAGTATCAATGGATGTATACATGGGCTGTACTAAGTTTTCCTATACCATTTTGTGTTGTCTGTGGAAAACAACTTTACAAATACAGCAATGGTTCCAGCAAAATTCAAAAGACACTTAAATACAAATTACATTCATTTGACAAGTTAAGTGTCAAATATACTGGAATCTCAAAACAAACAGAATAAAGATTTTGTTTTAAAAAAAATCAGTGAAAAGACTGAGGCAGCAAGTTACATAGTAGTAGAATTTATTGCCCAGAAAAGGGAAAGTCACACAATTGGTGGTGAGAATCTACTATAATTATAATAAAAAAGTATAAAATTACACTGAGTAAAAGATCAGTAAAATGTTTATATGAGATACAGAAAGAGAAACTGAAAAAAGTTCTACAGTACATGTTGAGCACCCCAAATCTGAAAATCTGAAATCCAAAGTGCTCCAAAATTCGGCCGGGTGTGGTGGCTCACGCCTGTAATCCTAGCACTCCAGGATGAGGTGGTCAGGTCACCTGAGGTCAGGAGTTCGAAACCAGCCTGGCCAATATGGTGAAACCCCGTCTCTACCAAAAATACAAAAATCAGCCGGGCATGGTGGCACGCACCTGTAATCCCAGCTACTCGGGAGGCTGAGGCAGAAGAATCACTTGAACCCAGGAGATGGAGGCTGAAGTGAGCCGAGACTGCACCACTGCACTCCAGCCTGGGCAACAGAGGGGGACATCGTCTCAAAAAAATAAAAGCAAACCCCACTTCACAACACAGTGTTTTCTTCACAGAGAGATGCTGGTGTCAAAAGCCCTAGGAAAGGAAATTTTTAAAGTTCCAATTGAAGCTCCAAAAAAGTATTAACTGTTATATAAAAACCTGTTCATTCAAAAATGTTTAAAGAACTGTGTAAAAACGTGGATAAAGAGGACATAAATCTACTACATACAGAAATACAGTGGCTTAGCAGAAGAATTCTCAACAGGTATCTAAGCTGAAAGATGAATTCCAGGAGTACTTTCACAAACACAGCAGACCAGATTTTGCCAAGTATTTTGAGAATGAAGAATGGCCCAATCTACAAACATTTGTTATCACATGAAGTAACTGAACAACTCTCTGCCAGGCCTTAGAGAAAATATTTTTAAGGCCAGTTGTGTGGGTTCACACTTGTAATCCCAAGTGCTTTGGGGAGACCAAGGCAAGAGGATCACTTGAGGCCGGGAGTTCTGGACCAGCCTGGGTAACATAGTGATACCTCCATCTCTACAAAAAAATTAAAAAATTAAAAAAATTAGCTGGGTATGGTGGCATATGGCTGTAATCCCAGCTGCTTGGGAGGCTGAAGCAAGAGGAATCCCTGAGTCCAGGAGTTCAAGGTTGCAGTGAGCTATGACTGCATCACTATACTCAAGCAAGAGCGTGTCTCAAAATATATATTTATATATATACATATATACACACACACATACACACACACACACACACACAGACACACACATATATTTACTTCAAGTGACAAGATTCTTGGGAAAAAAAATCCTGTGATTAAAAAAAGGCAATCTTAAAATGTTTCCATTGTTTCTTGGGCTTGTGAGTAAGAATGTTTATCTGCAAATCTCAAGTCTTGCTGATATAGGAGAAAAATATTGAAAAGGAAAAGTAAATAGTATTTCCCTTTTCTTTTCAAATAAACGTAAGACTGAGGAAGGAACCCTTTCTCTGAATCTTGTGCTCAGGCTGAGAACTTAACTTTGAGGAGGAGGAATTTTGCTCTTCCTCCTCACTGATTATACACTTAAGATGAGATTTATGCTCTTGATTATACACTCGAGATGAGATTTACTGATCTACCCCTAAAAAAGTTATGGATTTCCCTGAACCAGTAATGTCCTGCCAATCATAGGAAAGTAATGAACATTTAGCTGCAAGTTTTCAACTTCTTAAGTTTTTTCTTACTTAACAAGCACCTACAGCAAGGAGGAACTGTCTCATGTCAGATAAAAATGAAAACTGTGAATGCTTATTTCAAATTAAACAAAACAAAAATAGGTTTCATGTGAACAAGATGAACTTCATTCTTTTAGTTTTAAAAGGCAATTTTATTATATATGTTAAAGCCTAGAAAAGATGAAAAAAATCAAAACACATACAAATATTTTGTTAACTTGTGGACCTATATTTCAGCCTCACCTTGCCAATCAGGAAAAAAAAAAAAGTTGGCTTATTTCAAAATCTTACATAAATTATGACTTGGACTATATTTTTATTAGTATTACTTTGGCTTATGGTTTTTAATAGCTTTGCTATTTGATATTGTCAATAATTTTCATGGTATATTAGGTGCAAAAGTAATCACAGTTATTGCCATCACTTTTAATGTTAATTGTACTTTTAATTAAAAGTAATGGCAAAAACTGTGATTACTTTCACACCAACCTAAATAAATAACATTAATTAAAATCAGCTAGTAGTAGCATAAAGACAGACATACAGACCAATGGAATGAAAGTCCAGAAATAAACTCATATATCTATGGCCAATCGATTTTTGACATGCGTGTCAAGTCCATTCAGTTGGAAAAAATAGTCTCTTCAACAAATGGTGCTGGAACAACTTGATATCCACATGCCAAAGAATGAAGCAGCATTACTCACAACAGTCAGAAGATGAAAACCACCCAAGTGCCCACCAATAGATGAATGAACAATACATGGTAGAAACATACAACGGAATACTATTCAGCCATAAAAAGCAATGAAGTTCAATACACGCTACAACATAAATGAACCTTGAAAACATTACACTAACTGAATTAAAGACCTAAATGTAAGACCTAAACCATAAAACTCTTAGAAGAAAACACAGTGAACAAGTTGCTCAGCACTGGTCTTGGCAATTTTTTGCATAGGATCTAAAGTATGGGCAACAAAAACAAAAACAAATGGGACTACTACGTCAAACTAAAAAGTTCTGCACACCAAAGGAAATAACAAATGAAAGACAGCCTATAGGTTCGGAGAAAGTATGTGCCAGCCATACATCTAGATATATAGCTTATCTCAAGATACAAGGGGTTAATATCTTAAATACATAAGAAACACAACTCAATAGCAAAAAAAAAAGAATGACCCAATTAAAAAATCAGCAAAAGACCTGAATACTCTTCCAAAGAATATATTAAAATAGCCAACAGGTATATAAAAAGTTGCTCCACATCGCTTATCAGAGAAATGGAATTCAAGACCACAGTGAAATATCATCACCTCACACCTGTTAGGATGGCTATTGTCAAAAAGACAAGAGACCTAAAAGTTATTTCACAGCTCCTCCAGGGTATAAAGATTTAGAAAAGTTGGGGCAGTCACTAGCAGGCAGCTGGTGCACACCAGAACAGGCCCAACATGGTTCTACAGCTAGTAAGGATAGTCTGAGGTTCCTGATCACCAGAGCCTCCTGACCTCAACTGTTTCCAGATTCTGAAACAGCAGTGTGGTTCCAGAAATGAAGCTCTAGAAGCAATTTCACAATTAGACCGGAGGTTTCCTAATCATAAAAGAGGTAACTCTCTTGGTTTCCCAGTTCTGTGGTAAGATGTGAGAGTTGTTCCTTAAAGCTCAACCTATGTCTCTTTCTTCAGATCTCCCAACTTAATTCCTCCTAAGTAAGCCACTTAATGCCTGTGCCAGATATTGATTTATTGCCCCTCATCTCCCAATTCGCCCTTTTTGTCTGCTTTGTGAAAATGAATTTGTGTCCTTTAAATATCTTTTTTATCTGCCAGCTGACATGACATTAAGCTGTGTCAGTAGACAGCGCTGGAAAAGCATTGCAAGGGAAAAGAATTGGGCTTCCTAGTTCCAGGGCATTCACTTGGCTCCAGTAGGCAAGGCTTTTCCAGGGACCCACTCCTTCAACAAGGATGGTTCTTCTACCACCAGGCTCCTCAGTGTGTGCTGCTTTTCCAACAAGAGCCTAGGTAGTTTTGTAGTAGAGGTCTCTGATGAGATACCTCTTCATAAACAGCATTCCCTGGTACCCTAAGGGGTAAATTTCCAGCAAATGCCACTAGTGCTGTACCATAGCTTGAACTTGCCCTTTGACATAGCCTTGAACGTGCCCTTTCCAATAAGATCTAAGTTCATTTGGAAGATGGAAACGCACTCTATCTTAGTCCTGGGATAGTCACTGCTCCTTATATCTGCTATTCCTATATTCTTTAGCATTATCTTTACTTCTCACTGGTAAATCTCTTATTACTCCAATCCCCTGTTACAGTCAATAATTCCTTGTATTATTCTTCCCCTGTTAAATTACTATCTGGTTTCTATCTCCTGATTGAACCCATACTGATACATGCCAACAATTCTTTAAACTATTTAGCAGCCTATGGTAAACCCTCTCTTTGCTTAAGGGAGAGTAGTTCTTTCTCTACAAGTGTGTCTTTACTGTTTTATTTTTAAATGAAGGATTTGGGCCATGGAGTAGGAGAGGAATCGTACAATATCCTCAGAAATGAAATGAAGTTGTGACATCAACTTTTTTAAATTAGGAAGTGATACTAATCATGCATAGCCAGGGTCAAGAACCATTCCTAGGTCAGCCTATTCAATATTTTAATTGGAACATTAACTTCATCTTAAAGTACTATCACTCCTGTTATGCCTAACTGCTATTTTGAAACTTAGCCTACTATGAGATACCACTTCACAACCAATAGAATGGCTAAACTTTAAAAAGACAGATAACAACAAGTGTTAGCAAGGATGTGGGAAACTGGAACCCTCACACATTGCTGACAGGAATGTACAATGGTGCAATTACTTTGGAAGTAGTTTGGCAGGGTTTTTTTTTTCGGGGAGGGAAGTGTTTTGGTTTTTTTGTGTGTGTTTGTTTGTTTGTTTTTGAGACACGGTCTTGCTCTGTCACCCAGGCTACAGTACAGTGGCACAAACAAGGCTCACGGCAGCCTCAACCTCCTGGGCTCAAGTAATCCTTCTGCCTCAGCTGGGACCACAGGTACACACCACCAGCCACCTAATTGTTTTTTTCATTCTTTGTAGAGACCGGGTCTTGTCATATTGCCCAGGCTGGTCTCAAATTCATGGGCTCAAGCAATTCTTCCACCTTGGCCTCCCAAAGTACCGAGATTACAGGCATGAGCCACCAAGCCCAGCCCAATGATTATGTTATATTTTAGTCCAATCTTCAAACAGGAAAATTGATTTCACCTATTTTATTGTCATTAATTTTATCAAAAAGTATGGGTAAGAGTAAATCTACAAAAAGCTTATGTATCTTTCCTGATCATGCATTCTTATCAAAACCAAACAAATCTGTAAGGTTCACATACTACTCCACAAAAAATGTTCAGATACTTATAAAAAGTCTAATTAGTTTTGCTTTGTGACATTTCCATTTTGCTATCAATAAATGAGGTAGGTTTGAAGAGCAGAATCTCATTACCCTTCAACTATTAAATGATTTGTTTAAAATAACTCTTCCTCCAACTCAGATTTCAACTATTTTCAGACTTAAACAAAGCCAAAATTTCTAAGTCTATACAGATGATAAATGAGATTTAAAATCTTACCTTGAAACACACATTTTTCTCTGCCTCTAACCTATGACTATGACCCTTTTTTTTTTTTTTTTTTTTTGAGACAGAGTCTTGCTCTGTCGCCCAGGCTGGAGTGCAGCGGTGTGATTTCAGCTCACTGCTAGCTCCACCTCCTGGGTTCCGGCCATTCTCCTGCCTCAGTTTCCCAAGTAGCTGGGACTACAGGCGCCCACCACCACGCTCGGCTAATTTTTTGTATTTTCAGTAGAGACGGGGTTTTACCATGTTAGCCAGGACGGGACTATGACGAAACCACTATAACTCAAATAGTGGTTTGGGTTTTTTTGAAGAAACCACTTTATGAAGAAAACCACTATAACCCAAAGTCAGCTCCAGCTAATATCCCAATATAAATCAAAATATATAAAATATGAGGAATAAAAACAGCTAATATGGCATATAAAAAACAAAGAACAGAAATAAGTAATTTACTTTAGGAAGCAATTACTTTAAATGTAAAGGGATTAAATTTGCCAATCAAAACACAAAGACTGGCAGAATAGATTTTTTTAAATGATCCAACTGTATGTTGTCTGCAGGAGACTTACTTTAGATCCCATTGCACAAATACATGGAACGTGAAAGAATGGAAGAAGATATTCCATGCAAATAGTAACCAAAAGAGAGCAGGAAGGGCTATACTAGTATCAGACAAAACAGACTCTGAATCAAATAAGTTTACAAGAGAAAAAGTATATTATATATTAATAAAAAGTTCAATAGAGCAAGAAGATAAAACAATTATAAACATTTACACACCAACAAAATATATGAAGTAGTTACAGATCATCAAAACACGAGGCAAAAATTAACATAATTATGGGGAGAAATACTTCTATAATAAAAGGTGGAGACTTAATACACCATTCTCAATGAGGAAAAGAACAACCAGAAAGAAGTGAAGAGAGAGATGATTTGAACAACACAATGAATCAACTAGATCTAACATATATTTAGAACAAGGTACTCAACAACAGAATATAAATTCCTCTCAAGTGCACATAGAACATTCTCCAAAACAGGCCACATATTAGGATACAAATTAAGTCTCAATTGATTTTAAAAGATATTTATCATACAAAGTGTGCTCTCCAACCTCACAACAGGATTAAGTTAGAAATCAATCTGAGAAAGAAAACTGGAAAATACACAAATTTATGGAAATTAAACAATGTACTCTTAACCAATGAATCAAAGAAGAAATCACTGGGTTAACCAGAAAATAGACACAAATGAAAGCAAAGACACGACATACCAAAACTTACAGGATATAGCAAAAGCAGTGCTGAGGAGAAAATCTATAGACATAAACACATTAAAAAGGAAGACAGCTCTCAAAACAACCTATCTTTACAACTAAGGAACTACAAAAAGAAGAACTAAACCCAAAGTGAGCAGAAGGAAGAAAATAAAAAAGACCAGAGGAGAAATAATTAAAATAGAGACTAGAAAAACAATAAAGAAATCAACAAAACCAAAAGTTGGTGCTTTGAAAAGATTAACAAAACTGACAAACCTTTAGCAAGATTTAAAAGAGAGAGGACTCAAATTACTAAAATCAGAAATGAAAGGGGAGACATTCATGACCAATTCCACAAAACCAAAAAGGATTATAACAGAGTACTGTGAACAACAGTACACCAACAAATTGGATAACCTAGATTAGATAAATTCCTAGAAACACAAAACCTACCAAGCCTGAACCACAAAGGAATAGAAAATCTAAATAGACCCATAACTATTGAGGAGATGTAATCAGTAATTAAAAACCTCCTTACAGGCTGGGCACGGTGGCTCACGCCTGTAATCCCAGCACTTTGGGAGGCCAAGGTGGGTGGATCACAAGGTCAAGAGATCAAGACCAGCCTGGCCAACATGGTGAAACCCTGTCTCTACTAAAAATACAAAAAATTAGCTGGGCGTGGTGGCGCGTGTCTGTAGTCCCAGCTACTCAGGACGCTGAGGCAGAAGGATCGCTTGAACCCAGGAGGCAGAGGTTGCAGTGAGCCAAGATGGCACCACTGCACTCCAGCCTGGCGACAAAGAGAGACTCCGTCTGAAACAAACAAACAAAAAACCTCCTTACAAAGCAAAGCCCTGAATCTGATGGCTTCACTGGTAAATTCTACAAAATACTTAAAAAAAAAAAAGTCCAGCTCTTTTCAACTCTTCCAGAAAAGTGAAGAAGGAACGCTTCCTACCTCACTCTATAAGGCCAGTACAGCCCTGATACCAAAGTCAGACAGATGTTACAAGAAAATGACAGACCAGTATTCTTTATGACCATTAATGCAAAACTCTTCAACAAAATACTAGGAAACCAAATACAGCAACATGAAGGCAAATCAAAACTACAAGATATCACTTCGTAGCTATTAGGATGGCTGCTACCAAAAACAAAACAAAAACACAAAATAGTAAGTGTTGATGTGCATAGATTAGAATCTTTGTGCACTATTGATAGGAATATAAAATGGTGCAGCTACTATGAAAAACAGTATGAAGGTTCCTTGAAAAATTAAAAATAGAATTACCATACAATCTGGCAATTCCACTTCCGGGTATATACTCAAAAGAATTGAAAGCAAGGTCTTCCATGGGAGGCCGAGGCAAGTGGATCATGAAGTCAGGAGACAGGGACCATCCTGGTTAATACGGTAGAACCCCGTCTCTACTAAAAATACAAAAAAAAATTAGCCAGGCATGGTGACACACACTTGTAGTCCCAGCTACTTAGGAGGCTGAGGCAGGAGAATCACTTGAACCCAGAGGCGAAGGTTGCAGTGAGCTGAGATCGCGCCACTGCCCTCCAGCCTGGGCAACACAGCGAGACTCCATCTAAAAAAATTTTTAAAATAAATAAATAAAAAGCAAGGTCTTGAAGAGATGTTTACATACCTAGATTCAAAGCAGCATTATTCACAGGCAACCCAAGTGTCCATTCATCAATGGATGAACGCATAAACAAAATCTGGTATATACATACAACAGATTATCCAGCCTTAAAAAGAAAGTCCTGACACACGGTACAACATGAACGAACCTTGAAGACATTGTGCTAAATGAAATAAGCCAGTCACAAAAAGATAAACGCTGTATGATTGATTCCACTCATGTGACCTACTCAGAGTTGTCAAATTCATAGCAACAGAAAATAGAACAGTGCCTGCCAGGGAATGGATTATGGGGGAGGGGGAGAGTAATTGTTTAATATATACAGAGTTTCAATTTGAGAAGATAAAAGAAGTTCCATAGATGTATGGTGGTGACTGCCGCACAACAATGTGAATATACTTGATGCCACTAAACTACACACTTAAAAGTGATTTAAATGGTAAATTTTATGTTATATATGTTTTACCACCAATTTTTAAAATAAATATTTTTTTAAAGATCAAAATATGAACCTTGTGTTAAAAATTGGGAAAAAAGTTGTTTCAAATATAAATAAAAGTTAAAATCAATAAGATTAAATTAAAAGGTGAGAGATTAGTTTTCACCATGCACCAAAAAGGAGTCTAGAAAGTGTGTTGACCATAAATTAATAAACCTAAAGAGTTCTTGTTAAAATAATATTTTTTAATTCATTAAACTCTATTACATGTAGGCAGTGTTCAGATTTTTATTAACATTATGCGACCATAAATCCCTCTGGCTGACTTTATTATTGTTTTTAATCCCTATATAACCAATATCCTTATAATCTTCATAATTTTAAATCATTTTCCCCTTAAGGAAAAATGTGAGGCAAAGACAGCAAGTGCCTGGCATTTCTCCATAGGGCAGTTCATTCTCAGCATGAATTAAGTGAGAAATGAGCAGAGATTAAGAAGGGAAACCAGGTCGCTTTTTTTTAAACTTATGAGTTAGATATTAGTGGAGCTTTTCACGTTGTGCCTTCACTGTTTAATATTTACATTCCCAAAATGTTAAATTTGAACATTTATATAGAAATGTACTACCAGGTCTGATTTTTGTTTTTAGATGGTATTCAGATTACTAATACTATAATCCCATTGTATCAGCACCTGACTAAAACCATTAAGAAACTTTCTGTGAATAACCTTTACTGTACTTAATTTTGTATGTTAAAATATTTTTCTTTAAATTTTTTAACTGGCACATAATAATCATATGTATTTATGAGGCACAGTGATCTTTTGATACATGTAATGTATAGCAATCAGATCAGGGTAATTAGCAAATCTATCATCTCAAACATTTATCATTTCTTTCTGTGCATTTGATATCCTCCTGGCTATTCGAAAGTATATATTATCAATTACAGTCATCCTATAGTGCTAGAGAACACTGTAGAGCTTATTCCTACTATCTAGCTATAATACTTTTTTTTAATAAGACCTTTACCTTTACCCAAAGCGTAAAACAAAAGCAAACAAGAGACTGTCACTACCACTTCACTTCTTAATCAAACGTTTGTGAGAAAGCCTCTTTAAGATTTAAATCCAGAAGTTCTAAAAGCACGGTGCATGGGCCCCTGTGGTCCTGACACTCTTTTAGGGGACCCACAAGTTCAAAACTATTTGTATAATACTAAAATTTAAAATCTTAAAATTACTGGCATCTTGGACTGAATTAAAGTCACCATCAACCACCAACAATTATAAAACAAGAAAAAGCTAGCCGTGGCTCACGCCTCTAATCCCAGTACTTTGGGAGGCGGACACGGGCGGATCACAAGGTCAGGAAATCGAGACCATCCTGGCTAACGCGGTGAAACCCCATTTCTACTAAAACTACAAAAAATTAGCCAGGCGTGGTGGTAGGCGCCTGTAGTCCCAGCTACTCGGGAGGCTGAGGCAGGAGAATGGCATTAAGCCAGGAAGCGGAGCTTGCAGTGAGCAGAGATTGCACCACTGCACTCCAGCCTGGGCGACAGAGCAAGACTCCATCTCAAAAAATAAAAAATAAAAAGACAAGAAAAAGCCAATGACACTTAAGAATGTCCTTGAAACAGTAAAAATTAATTTTTATGCACCTTTTTATGTGACAAAATGGGAACTTTCCATGAACCATTTCTGCTACATACTGAATTACAATAGTTGATGGCTGTCTCAAAGTAAAGTGCTTCTGTAACTGAATTGACAGCTTGAACTAGCCTCTTTTTTAATGAAAGTGACTGAAAGAATGATTGACAGACTATGGTTATTCAAATTGGAATATTTTGGCAGAGATTTTCTCAGAAATGAATAAACTGAGCTTGTCACTTTAAGTAAACAAGTCACATTTGTTGCCAATGATAAAATTTGAGCTTTCAAGCAAAAATCCGAATTCTGGAAAACTCATATCCACCATTGTCATGTCAAGACCTAAACAGCTTCCCAATAATTTGTCTCTAACAAAATGGGTGGTGATATTAACAACCATAACTTTCTTTAATATTGCATGATGAAAGATGTCAACATTTGGAAGATCTGCATAACACTGAACCAATATTTACAAATGACCAAGGAATGATGTTACAATCTCAGGAATGAGTATAAGACCCATTCAAAGTTCAAACCAATGGGTTTTACTAGAGCATGCAAAAATCCACTTACTGGATTTCTCACGGCATCTAACCTTTAAGAAATTGCCACTTACTGAGTTTTAATATAATACCAAACAAGAATGTCCACAATTATCTGAAAAGACTATTAAAATGCTCCCTCCCCGGCCTCCCCACCCTGTTTAGCCATTAACTGTGTGAGACTGGATTTTCTCCATATGTATTTCAACCCAAACAACATATTGCAATAGACTGGATGCAGGAGCAGATATGATAATCCAGCTGTTTCCATTAAACCAGACAGATTTACAAAAAAAGTAAAACAATGCCACTTTTCTCACTACCTTATTTTTTGTTTTAAAAAAAAAGTTGTTTTCATTAAAAATATGGTGTTTATATTAACATGTAAAGAGTTTATAATTGTCATTTTAAGTGAACTGACAATTTATATTTCCCTTTTCATTTACAATACAGTAAACATAGATAAATTCACAAAAGCTTTTTGGGGATCCTCAACAACTTTTAACAATATAAAAGGGTCCTAACCAAAAGTTTGAAAGCATTTAGAGTTTTAATATTAGATCCCTGCAAACCAAGAACAAGTATGTAAAATCATACTGGAGGGAAAAAAAAAGTTCCTAGGAAAATTATATGAAAGCTGAAAATGAACACAATGTCAAATCAAAACTGATTTCACTCTATATAATATCAATAAAAAAGAAAATGCTTAGATAAAAAAGAATGCTTAGAAAAACTGATTTTGTGTGCCCTGGAAACAACATACAATATTCTGATCAAATAAACAAGTACATATCTACCAATATTTTGACAGATCACATTTTTGATAGCGGCACATTATAGTCAAAGAAACACCCAATCACAAACTCAAAAACAGATGATTAAAAGATTAAAATAGCAGCCATCACCAACAGGAGGGAGACAATCCAAGGTTCTGTCAGAAGGGACAAACAGGGATTTATCAACAGCTCTCCAGTAGCATCCCAGGGCACCCAGCTCAGGGTCTAGCTGTTCTATTTAAAACTGACTTACATGTTTCCAAGGCAGGAGGCAGGACAGTGAGACTAAGCTCTCATTTAACCCCAAAGGAGCAAATGGGTCATAGTGGAATTAATCTGCACTAATGCTGCTCCATCCACCAAAAGTCCTTTTTCTGCTTACTAGATCCCTTTGAAGACTGAGGAAGAGCAACGGTAATAATAGCAATATTTACTGGGCACTTACTACATGCCAGGCACTGTGGGCTAAGCACTTTACTTGTATTAATCACTTAATATTTGAGAATATCTTAAGAGTATACACTAGTATTATGTCATTTTTGGAGCTGAGAAAATTAAAGTACAAAAAGGACAAATAACTTGTCTTAAAAAAATAAAAATAAAAATAACTTGCCTAAAGCAAAGCCAGGACCCAAACCGAGCCATCTGGCTCTGAGGCCCAACTCCTTAGCCACTACACCATAGTACACAGGCACAGTAATCAACAATAACATCTGAAGTTTAAAATTCAGTGCCCACCCAACAAAATTTATGTTGTTTATACTGAAACCCATTGCCTAAGGAAAGCTCCCATCTTGCAGATGGCCCTCTGACAGGTGCATCCATTGCTATTCACGCACTGTTCAACTTTCAGATAGTGGGGCACTTCAAGCAAGAAAAGCAGATTTGGGAAGATGAATACTTTGGATGAGGTTTAAAAAAATTCAGGCCAGGCCGGGCGTGGTGGCGGACGCCTGTAATCCCAGGACTTTGGGAGGCCGAGGTGGGCGGATCACCTGAGGTCAGGAGTTCAAGACGAACTTGGGTAACATGGTGAAACCCTGTCTCTACTAAAAACAAAAACTTAGCCGGGCGTGGTGGTGTGCTCCTGTAATCCCAGCTACTCGGGAGGCTGAGGCAGGAGAATCGCTTGAACCCGGGAGGCAGAGGCTGTAGTGAGCCAAGATCGTGCCACTGCACTCCAGCCTGGGCGACAAGAGCGAAACTCCGTCTCAAAAAAAAAAAAAAAAAAAATTCAGGCCAGGCTTGGTGGCTCACGCCTGTAATCCCTGCACCTTAAGAAGCTGAGGCTAGTGGATCACCTGAGGTTGGGAGTTCGAGACCAGCCTGGCCAACATGGTGAAACCCGTCTCTACTAAAAACACAAAAATTAGCTAGGCGTGGTGACGCGCGCCTATAATCAAGAAGCTGAGGCGGGAGTATCGCTTGAACCCGGTAGGGCCAGGTTGCAGTGAGCCGAGATCGCACCACTGGCACTCTAGCCTGGGCAACAGAGTGAGACTCCGTCTCAAAAAAAAAAAAAAAAAGTAAAATACAAATTACAAAATTTCATAACTGTTGGACCTCTTTTCCTTCTGCTAATGGAAGTAAAACCATTATTATATAGCAGCCTAGCCAGACTCTTCTAAAGAGAAGAATGCCTCAATTCGGAAAAGCTTTATAAAAATTGCTTCTACAAAAGTTTAATTAATAGATTTAAATGCTTTGCAATGTTGGCCAAATACGAGGGTAGTTTTAAGCCTATCCACTTCATTTCCGAGTTCAGAGTGAGTCTGCAGTTGTAATTATGTGATTAATCAATTCAAGGCAGAGTTTTGTGATCATTAAAAATGAACCTATAACTTCACCATAGAATTTAACTTAAGAGAAGTGGAATGGGAAAAAGAGCAAGTCATATTAGAACTCTGCCTGCAGGATGAGAAACAGTGGGTAAGGCACGACTTATTATTTCGCAGTAATTCTACATAGGAAATACAGATCTTTCAGAGTTTTGTTTGGTTTTGACATTTGGCACATGTTTTAAAATAAGCACCATTTAAAGTTCCTTAAATAAATCATTTCTTTTTTGGCCTACTGAACTAAAAACATTCCACAATACAATTACAAAAATAACTTTCCGGTTTTCTCAGACAACCAGTTTATAAGAATAATTCAGAAGTTCACAAAGGATAATTTGATTTACATAAAGCTTAAAAAACGGACATAAAAGGTAAGTGAAAATGACCGATTAAGAAGACTGTTAAGGTCCTTTCTAACTACAAATTGTCATGCATTGTAATTAAACACAACTACAATTTTAAACACCTGAAGGAAAAAACCCACATAGAATTAATACTGCCAAAGAAAATTTCCGCTATCTTCAGGCACTTGAGTAAGCTATGTTAAAACGGGAAATGGGCTTTAAATTATCAACATTCACATCGATTACACTATGATGCATGAAAACTCCATTCTACAATGAGTAAACGCCCAAGAAAGGAACCCAACCAACTCCAATTGCCCTGGTGCTCCTAAGAGATTTATACGGCACAAGGGGTAAAACAACGGTAGAGTCGAGCAAGCCTTTGGGTTACAACAGTCCTTGAACACTTGCAATTGAGAACCTGCAATTCAGGAAGGAAGACACTAAGGAAACTCTGCACTGTCATCCAGGGTGATCTGATTCAGGTTCAAATCAAACGCTCAAGGCGACAAGTTGTAAACAGAAGACACACTTCAGCTCAAACCACCCAGCGAGAGGAAGCAAACCTGCCCATCGCCGATGTCACAGCAAATCCCACCTTGCTGGCGCTCAGTCGGGAACGCTAGAATTCTCGAAGCACAGGGGCCCGCGATTCAGCGGCCCGCTACCACTGGGGCGGGGGAGAGCGGGGCTGGGCGCGCCCGCCCCCGGCCCTGCAGCCCCTCGGCTGGACTCCCCGCGACGCCGCGAGCTCGGGCCCGAGAGAAAGGGCAGAGCAGAAAGGGCGGCCTCCGCCTAGAGACCGCGCCCGATACCCTCCGCAAGGTCTGGGACGGGGATCCACCGAGGGTCCGGGGACTGGGGAAGGCGTTTTCCAGACCCAGCCAAAGCCCCACCCCGTCAGGGCTTTCCCTCAAGACCGAGTGCGTTCCCCTCACGCGTTACATGTGTAACATGCGTTACACAACCCGTCAGGTAAGGGGCGCAGGGATCCGGGGTCGCCCCTCCTACCCCCGGGCGCCGTCGCCCGCATCTCCCGCGGCCCGGGGAGAGCAGAGGGACGGCCGGCCGGGACATGCGGACTGCAGCAGGGCGCTCACCGGCTCAGGATGGGGCGCTGGCGGGGACGGCGCAAAGCCGCAGCACCCGGCTCGGCACCTGGATCACGGCGGATCCCTCGCCGCCCGCCGCCCGGTGTTTTCATACAAACCCCGGTGGCAGGCGAGGCGGAGGCGGCGGCGGCGGCGGCGGCGGCGGCGGCGGCAGCTGCGGCGGCGGCGCTGGAGGCGGCGGAACCTGTCCGCATCCCGGGCAACGTCAGCGCGGCGCCCCGCCCACCGCACGCCTTTGCCAGTCGGCTCCCAGCACGCGCAAGGAGTGGGGGCGGGGCGTGCGAGGCCGCGAAAGGGGCGGGGCGGAGCGCACGCCCCCTTCCCGCCGCGTCCCTTGTTATCTCCGGGCGCGCTGCGCCCCGCCTCTCTGCGCGCCTGACGGGAGGGAGCGCGCGCGTGGGGGCGGAGCGCGCACGGGAGCGGGAATTAGGGGCGGGTGTTCCGCGCGCTGCCGGTCCCTTGTACCCAGCAGCCCCGGCCACCGCCCCACCGTACCGAACTGCGAGCGACTCCCCACGTTCTTCAAGTCATCTTTCTGTACACTCCCAACGAGGGCCCCAGCCTTTTCCCGGAACTAAGCCCGCGCCCACCCCCTCCCCCGCCATCAATCAGTCACTTTCTTAGGAAGGGTTCTTAAAGCTCCCCACGTGATCCCGGGGTCGTATCAAACGCTGGGGACTGCGGTAAAGCTTAGACCTTTCCTGACCTCAAGGAGGGTCCATAATAAGAGGCTGGAAGGGACATGCTGTTACTACAATCGGGCTCCCAGAAAACAACAGGATTGCACCTTGTGGCCAAATCTCAGTAAATTAGATGCCTAGTGCTGCAGCGAATAAAATAGCATGCTGATTTACTGTTTTTTGAAAAAGTGCCTGCATATAATCAAAACGGTAATGCTAAGTTGGCTACTGAAGGCAAAGGCGGAATGTTTTATCTGAGCCAAAGTAATGTGTCAGAGAAATTACTAATACACCCCCTTCTGTTTTGACTGTACTTCAGTGTACTGTAGTGTATTGCAAATAAATACTGACATCATTTACTTTTTCACGTTGCACAAGATCATGTTTGCTACTGTTTATGGTAAGGAATGTAATATCACAACTAGATAAGGGAATGCATTGAGAACTGTGAGATTTTTGTTTTGTTTTATGATCTTGTTCAAATAAAATTAAGCAGGTGTGAAAGCAATTCAAAAAGTAACCCAAGGTACACCACAGTGCTTCTTACAGTTTGCCCTTGGTAGATGTCTTTATTCAGATGAACAAGAAACTGCCATTTTATAAACATCGTAGTTTCCCTCATCGTGAGCACTAAAAGATAGGTTACGGCATTTAAAATAATTTTGAAACAACCACCACGCCAAACCACCCAATCAGAAACGTATTATCTGAAAATACCCAATAATAATGTAATAATTTTACAATAATGCTAAATATGTATGTAATATACCTGAAACTTTTCTTAAAGAACATGTTTCTAAATGAGTCAACCTGCAATATAGGAAGATATTATGTGGATGTGTGTGTTTGTGGAATTTGAATCCCACTTTCACAAGCACTGTTAGCATAGTTTGATGACCACAACACAGACCCAGGAGATTAACCCACACAAGATAAATAGCAGCATTACATAGCTTTGAAATGATTCCAATCACATAGTTTGCCACAAGAGTGAGTGATTTATGTTTTGCGGTAATTAAGAACTTAGAGCTACTCCCCCACCCCCTGGGAATGTGACATCACTCTTCATCAGATCCCACGTGTATGAAGTTGAAATAAACTTCACCTCTCCTAGCTAATGTGACGTTACACCTTATCAAACACCATATATATGTTACTGACCTCAACTACAGGATTTCAAAATACATATAAACTCAAGAATTTGCAAGATACTTTGAGAGCTCAGCAGGTGGCAGATCGCGTGCTCTGTCAGCCACTTCCCTGAACGCTACCAGCTCAGGCTGCAACAGGGCCACACCCTGTTAGCCTTTAAGCTTTGAAGCCTGTCCACCAACACTGGCACAGCCCTCTAGCATCGTGGGACCTTGCATATCCTCACCGATCTCCTGTATGTTGGACACCATCTCTCCCGAGAACCTCAGCCTCCAAAAGGTAAAGGTACACCTCAGTTGTTTTTCTTTTTCTTTTTTTTTTTTTTTTTGAGACAAGACTCTCACTCTGTTGCCAAGGCTGTAATACAGTAGTGCAATCATGGCTCACTGCAGCCTTGACCTCCCAGGCTTAATGAATCCTACTACCTCAGCCTCCCACTGAGTATCTGGGACTACAGGCACATGTCACCACACCTGGCTAATTTTTTTAATTGTTTTTGTAGAGTCGGGGTCTCCCTAAGTCACCCAGGCTGGTCTCAAACTCCTGGGCTCAGCAGTCCTCCTGCCTTAGCCTCCCAAAATGCTGAGATTACAGGCATTAATATCACACCCACCTCAATCTTTAATCAGACTTTACTTTCCACAGAGGTCTGCTTCAATCTTAATTGAACAACTAAGTTTTAATAGTTTTGGAACTCACTCACTATGTAGTTAATAAACATCATCTATGGAGTGTATTCCCTGTGAAATTATTCTCTTAATTCTCTGCCTCTATACATTGTGAACCTAAGAAAATAAATTATCTTCACATGGCAATAAACCATGTTGATCAAGGATTGTTTTCTCCTTAGCTCAGCTAGATCCAGGTTCTTGTCTCAAGACCAGGAAAAATCAGGTACACGGACACTTGAAGAATGAGTGGAGTAGAATTTGTTAAGCAAAAGGAAAGCTCTCAGCAAAGAGAAGGATCCTGAAAGCAGGTTCCCAGTTGCCCGCTTCACAGTTGAATGCAGGGGCTTTTACATGCAAGCTGATGGGGCCAGGTTCCCTATTTGTGTAAGGCGCAAATTCCTGGTGGCTCCACCCCATTCCCCCAGTGTGCACGCGGGCCCTTAGTCCACTGTAGGCATGTTTAGGCAAGACTCCTGTGTAAGTTCCCTTATCTGTACAAAACATGGGTGGGAGCTTCTCTGGGGACCCTTTGCTTACTATCTGCCTAAAGCAAGCTGGCTGACGCCTTTCAATGTGATTCATGAAATCATACTTTTATCTCTCTACTTTGAACCATACAAAACACAGAGCTAATTTCTATTGGTCACTCTTTCCACAGCTTCTTCAATAAACCTTATTATGATATATAAAACTAAATGCGAATGGCTGATATAGATCAGAGTTGGACTATATAATGGAATTCATTTAACTTGGATTCCTCTATTCAGTCTAGCCTTGTAGGTACTCAGTAAATGTTTTCCTGTTTCATTTTTGGACTAGTCATGGGGAGAGAGAGGTGAACATTGGAGCCCAGCTATCTCTTTCTCCTCTTCTGCGGATCACCTTATCTCCATGCTTTTAATAAGGTAACGTACAAAATGCAACACACTGTATTACAAAACTCTATAGTCATAAGGCTTAGAACAGCCATGGACCTCTCAAAAAGTCTACAGCAATTTCCATCTAGAACATAAATGTTAGGAGAGCATGATTGATCATGAGGTTTCTGAAACATAGCTGGTCCTCTGGAGTTAGAGGATTGATTGTTATAACTATTCAACAATCAACCATTTATTGAGCACCTCTTATGTACCAGACAGTCCTCTTGAGATCTTCTGAGGAATTAAGCAAATGATAATGCTCAACAAAATACCTAACCACTGCCTTGTGTCAAACTAAAAGGTTTACCACAAATAGACCACAGAACAGAATGTAGTACGAACGACCAGAGCTGAATCTAAATGAATGCGGCAAAACTGGGAAATGGAGGGAAGCAATCTGGGATTTCACACATTGAATGGTTCTGATGAAAAATCTTTTACAGTGGCAAACGGTTTCCAAGGTAAACTGTGAATGATATATAATTCGGGGTCAGAAAAATTGAACTTAAAGGCCAGGTGTGGTGGCTCATGCCTATAATCCCAGCATTTTGGGAGGCCAAAGCAGGAGGATCAATTGGTGATATAGGAGTTAAGAAGAAATCACTTAGGCAGATAGTAAGAGTATGGCAGCCTTTGGTAAGGCTTTTCTCTTTAATGAAAAGCAGCCCCAAATCATTTTCTAACAAAGAGCAGCCTGTAAGCTCGAGCTCCAGACATAGACAAGCAATCTGGGAGCTTGCACTGGTGAATGCCAGCAGAAACTCGGGGCTAGACATGTTCAAGATGGCAGCTCCACTTTCCCTTCTCTCTGTCAGCCACGTTTACAGTAAGAAGCAGACAACATGGTGCAGATCAACAGGAAAGCCCATTTGCAGAATAAGATTAGGGTGGGGCGACCAGCCTTCCTTTTCCCCCTGCCCCCACACAGTATATAGACGTCATACCTGATGGAACCAATCTGTGAGCCCCATATAAATCAGACACCGCCTTCTCCAACCTGCTGCCTATAAAATCTGCTGCGATCCACTGCCTCACCCCCTCTTTGGACATCTCTCTTTCCCAAAAAGCTGCTCTCCTCTCTCCTTTCTTCTAACTATCAACTTTCCACTACTTAACCCACCCACATGTGTCTGTGTCCTAAATTCTTTCTTGGCACACAAAACAAACCACAAGGTATATACCCCAGACAGCATAGGCATATCATTGGAGCCAGGAGCTCAAGACCAGCCTGGACAACGTAGTGAGACCCCCCACATCTCTACAAAAATTAAAATTAAAATTAGCTGAGCGTGGTGGTGCATGCCTGTAGTCCTAGATACTTGGGAGGCTGAGGCAGGAGGATAGCTTGAGCCCAGGAGTTCAAGGCTACAGTAAACCGTAATCACACCACTGCACACCAGACTGGGCAACAGAGCAAGATTCTGCCTCTAACAAAAAGAAAGAGTGGGGGGAGAGAGAGAGAGAAGCAAAATTGAGTAGAGACTTAGTGTACAGCATGATGACTTTTGTATACTGGAAATTTGCTAAGAGAGTGGATTTCAGGTACTCTTACCACAAGAAAAAAACCAAAATGCTAACTATGTGAAGAGATAAATATGTTAGCTTGACTATAGTAATCATTTCACTATGTATATCAAAACATCATGTTGTATACCTTACATATGTACAATTTTGTTTTTTTTTGAGACAGGGTCTCACTCTGGAAGTGTGGTGGCATGATCATAGCCCACTGCAGCCTCCAATTCCTGGGCTCAAGTGATCCCCCTGCCTTAGCCTCCTAAGAAGCTGGAACTACAGACGCACACCACCACACCTGGCTAATTTTTTTTTTCTACTTTTTATAGACAGTGTCTTGCTATATTTCCCAGGCTGATCTTGAACTCCTGGCTTCAAGTGATCCTCTGGTCTTGGCCTCCCAAAGTATTGGGATTACAGGCCTGAGCCACCATGCTTGGCCCCAATTTTTATTTTTAAAAAATCAACTGGCCACAGATATATGGTTACTAAACTCTCAGTTCTATTCCATAGGTCTATATGTCTATCCTCATGCTGGTATCACACTATTTTGATTATTGTAGGTTTATATTAAGTCTTGAAATCAGGAAGTAAGTCCTCCCACCTTGCTCTTCTTTTTCAAGATGATTTTGGCTATTCAGGGCCCCTATAATTTTCCATGTGAATTTGAGGATGGGCTTTTCCATTTCTGCAAAAAAGGCCTTTGGAATTTTGATAAGGATTGTTGAATCTCTAGATTGCTCTGAGTAGTATTGACATCTTGACAATATTAAATTTTCTTATCCACGAGCATGGGAAGTCTTTCCATTTGTTTAGGTCTTCATTAATTTCTTTCAGCAATGTCATAATTTTTAGTGTACCAGTAGTATTTTACCTCTTTACTTAAACTTGTTCCTAGATATTCTTTTAGATGCTATTATAAATGGAATTGCTTTTTAAATTTCCTTGACACTATAAGACAACCCAGTGAAGAGTATGAGTTTAATTGCAGCTATGGAAAAGTATTCTATACTCACCTAGGATGGAGTATAGAAGTTAAGAGGGCAAAAATCAGAGCCATGAGGAACTCCCATATTTAAAAGAACTGGTAATAATAATAATGATATTCATAATAATGGTAATAATAATTATAGCAATCGTTAACATTTATTGAGATTTATATTCAAGCAATACTTTGCTAAGCATGTATGTGTCATCTTTTATCCTTTTTTCTTATTTTCAACTTTTTTTTTCTTCTGGATTTGTCTTTAAATATCTTAGTTTTTTTCATCCTAAAATTATCCTCCTTCAACCTTTTTCCCCTCCCTTTCTTACCTCCCCTTTGTAACCAAACTTCTTGGAAAAGTTGACTGCATTTGTTTCTGTTACTTCTACTTTCATTCATTCTCTTATCCTCTCCACCTGGCTTCTGGCTCTATCACCCACTTCACAGCTCTTGAGAAGTTCACTAGTGCTCTCTCTGTCACTAAAGTCCTTATCTTAATACTGTGCATCCAGCACAGTTCAGCACTCCCTCCGTCTTGAAGTATTTTCCCCTTGCCTTTGTGACATTATACTTTCCTTGTTTTTTCTTCTTTTCCTGATTGCTTGTTCTCTGTCTTGGCTAGCTCATCCTACTCCACCAGTCCTTTATCAATGTGGGAGTTCCTCATGGCTCTGGTCTCTGCCCTCTTCTATACTCTATCCTAGGTAAGTATAGGATACTTTTCCATGGCTGCAATTAAACTGAAAATTTCCAAATTTAATGCTTAATCCCAAGTCTGTTCTTTGAGCTCCAACCTCTCCCCTAGGTTGTCTTATAGGTGAATTAATGATCTTCCTTACTTACCTTTCCATGATTCCCCACTCCCTGCTCCCTTCATGGGGGAAAAATGTAGTTCTCCAATGTGCCTTACATGATATATCAGTTGGGTGTGCTAGAAGTTTAGGCATCATCATTGGCTCTTGCGTCTTTCTTATGCATATCCAATGAACCACTAAAGCCTTCAGAGTTTATCTTTAAAACACCATGAATCTGTCCAATTTTCATTTCTTCTGCCAACAACTTAGTCTGTTTTGTTTTAGCTCTTCTTCCAATGTGAAGATCAGGCCAGCCTGTTCATTGTTGTGGTCTTTGGGTTTTAACTCCTCATCTCTTATAGGCCATGGCTTAAACCAGCAAGACATAGCACTCTTTAAATCCATGCTTAGGGAAAAGAAGACACTGTCTTCTTCAAAGAGTAGAAGTCTGCTGAAATGCAACTCTGCTTGTAACTCAAACTTTTACCTTCTTATCTAGTGCACTTTTTTTTTTTTTTTTTTTTTTTTTTTTTTGAGACAAGGTCTTGCTCTGTCATCCAGGCTTGAGTGCAGTGGTGTGATCGTGGCTCACTGCAGCCTTGGGCTCAAGCAATCCTCCCACCTTAGCCTCCCAAGTAGCTAGGACTGCAGGCACATGCCAGCGTACCTCACACATTTTTTAATTTTTTGTAGAGATAGGGTCTTACTATGTTGCCCAGGCTGATCTCAAACTCCTGGGCTTAAGTGATCCTCCTGCCTCAGCCTCCCAAAATGCTGGGATTACAGGCATAAGCCACCACACCTTGCCACCTAGGGCACTTTTATTCCATCTTGCCACATCTCTAATTCTAGTGAAATGACCCACTTATGGGGGATATCAGGTATTCCAGAAAAAGGAACAGACTTTCCCAAAGATATATTGATGTATCCTCTACTTAATGCAAAAACAGAAAACCTGCTTACAGTCCTAAAGGATATTTGCTCTCTGCTTGGAGCTAACTCTCTGAGACTCCTGTCTGTCTCTTTTCTACTTGACTAAACCATTTCCAAAGAATAGTACAACTTCTGCATAGGTTCTCTTCAGAGCAGCAGTTCTTAACTGAGGTCCATGGATAGGCTTTGAAGAAAAGATATGGGAACTCCTGAAATTGTAGGTGGTGGTGTGATCTTAAGCTTTTTAACCACCCATTTCCTCACTATAAAATGGATTTTATAATAGTCCCTAAATCATAGGATTGTTGTGAGGGCTAAATGGGATAATTAAATAGATATAAAAAGCCTAGCACAGTGCCTGGTACACAGTTATTTTAATATGTATAACAAAAATTACAATGTAAGAAAAAAGGCACTGTCTGGAGCAACATGTGGAAGAGGGAATTAGAAGTACTCCTGTATCCTTTTTTTTTTTTTTTTGAGACGGAGTCTCTCTTTGTTGCCCAGGCTGGAGTGCAGTGGCGTGATCTCATCTCACTGCAAGCTCTGCCTCCCGGGTTCATGCCATTCTCCTGCCTCAGCCTCCCAAGTAGCTGGGACTACAGGCACTTGCCACCATGCCTGGCTAATTTTTTTGTCTTTTTAATAGAGACAGGGTTTCATGGTGTTAGCTAGGATGGTCTTGATCTCCTGACCTTGTGATCTACCCGCCTTGGCCTCCCAAAGTGCTGGGATTACAAGTGCAGTATACTTTTAAAGTGTATGTGGACAAACAGAAATAGTAGAGAGTCAACTCCAAGTATAAGGTCTCTTTATTTAAGGTAGCTTTATTTCATCATCCTGAAATGTCTAGGACTATCACAGGGGCTAAATTATAGCTATGAACTAGAACTAGGGAAGCATCAAGAACTATGGATGGTAAACATAATAGAGTCCAAATTCACTTATAACTCAGATGGGTGTAACATTTTTCTTTATTTAGTCTATAGCACCTGTCTTCTTTGTGAGTGCACTTCTCTTATATCCATGTCATGATTATTGCTGGAAATATGGTGGAAACTAATCAAATTTTCTCTCTGTTCAAACCTTGTTCTAAAAATCTAAACACTTCCTTTAAATACTTCTCAGGTCTTTTGAATAAGAATGCTCAGTCTCTTAGCCTCCTCTTCCCTATGCTTCTCTCCCTAAGATGACAGCCAGTGTATGTTGTAGTTGGGTGTATAGCCTTCTTTTATCCTATGCCTTGGAGTTGAGGATTGTGACCAGCTGGAAATTGTTCTCCCTTGTCCACCTTACCCTGCCTAATCTGCTGGCCCCTGATGATGAAACCCCTGGCTGGTATAACTCGCAGTTTGATCTTGCTTCTGGTTTGGAGCATGGGGGTGCTTTCCCTTCATCTCATCTCCCACTAGCATTATAAGCCCCTACTGAGGCTACTAGGCATTCCGTCTAGCTTGCTAGCCCAGTGGCCTGTCCTTATACCTACTTTGGGAGCCAGTTCCCCACAATGACTACCTACATTAGCTCTCAATTCAGGATCCATGCCACTTGAGACCAAGGAGTCCAGCTGGGGTCTCTTTCCTAATCGCACATCTCTGCTCTTTCAGCAAGGCTGGGCAATTGTATATCGGTGTGGGGCTTCTGCGCTGCAGTCTGCATTTTCTCTCCTGAATAGTTTAGGAGCCCGTCTCTCCCCATTGATACCTTTACTTATCATCCCCCTTTCTGGACCAAAACTCAGACAGAGGACAATTGGGAAACAAGTCTTTCTTACTGTCTCTTTTCTCCTTTCTGCCATTCCCAGGGCTGGAGAGCACTAGGCTTTTCTTTTACTTCCTTTCTATCAGTGCTTCTGAAATTACTTGTGGAGAAGGTATAGTTTTTATTTTGTTATAAATTTGTCACAGCCTAACACTTTTATAAAACATGAATTAGTAGAAAAGTGAAATTTAAAATATACAAATAAAAGTCCATTTTAAAAATTGTTAGAGTCATCAGACATAAAATTATTCTGTCAAATTGCTATAAAAGTATCTCAGCACTTTCAATTGCATACTTATCCATCATGGACCAGTAACAGAGAGTATGTGAACTGGCCAGCTCTGACTCATGGCCTCCTTCCTGTCCTGCTAAGCTTTAGTGATGGACAACATCATTTCTAAAACCCTAGAAGGCACCATGAACATTGCACCTTTTGTTTTGTTTTGTTTTGTTTTGAGACAGAGTCTCACTCTGTCACCTAGGCTGGAGTGCAGTGGCGCGATCTCAGCTCACCGTAATCTCTGCCTCTCAAGTTCAAGCGATTCTCGTGCCTCAGCCTCCTGAGTAGCTGGGAATACAGGCACACGCCTGGCTAATTTTTGTATTTTTAGTAGAGATGGGGTTTCCCCATGTTGGCCAGGCTGGTCTTGAACTCCTGACCTCAGGTGATCAGCCTACCTCGGCCTCCCAAAGTGCTGGATTACAGGCATGAGCCACCACTCCTGGCCAACATCGCACCTCTTGACTTGACCCTTAAGATGTGGATGGAGGCTGGGCATGGTGGCTCATGCTTGTGATTCCAGCACCTTGGGAGGCTGAGGCAGGTGGATCACCTGAGTTCAGGTGTTCGAGACCAGCCTGGCCAACATGGTAAAACCCTATCTCTCCTAAAAAATAAAAAATACAAAAATTAGCCAGGTGTGGTGGCACACGCCTATAATACCAGCTACTCAGGAGGCTGAAGCATGAGAATTGCTTGAATCCCGGGAAGCGGAGGTTGCAGTGAGCTGAGATTATGCTATTGCATCCAGCCTGGGTGACAGAGTGAGACTTTGTCTAGAAAAAAAAAGATGTGGATGGAAACTAAAGAAATCTGGAAAGTGCACTTCATAAGACCATGATCTGTCTTCCAAGTCTATTCTCATATTGCAAACTCCCATTTTTGAACACAAGAAATTGAACATTACATTTTGCATTTCTACTATAATAAATTTTAATATACTCACAGCAGATGGATGTCTTGGGTGGAGTAACTATGAAAGTAATAAGCTCAGAAAGGCAGAAGAGAATAACCCACTTATAAATTTCAGACTCTTATCCTTGTTACGCTAATGTGTAACACTCACGAAGAATGAAAAAAAACGCTCAGTTTTGTTAGTAAATCCTAATTTTTGCAGTTGTATTGTATTGCCTCAGTAAGAGCTAACATTCCTTTCTTCTTAGATATGCTAATTACCCTGGTCTGATCACTATACATTATATGTATTGAAATAATCACTGTGTACCTCACGAATATGTACAATTATTATTTGTCAATTAAAAATTAAGGCTGAGCATGGTGACTTATGCCTGTAATGCCAGAACTTTAGGAAGTTGAGGCTGGAGCATCACCGGAGGCCAGGAAGATCACTGGAGACTGGCCTGGGCAACATAGCAAGACCCCATCTCTACAAAAAATTTTTTAAAAATTAGCTGGATGTGGTGGTACACACCTGTAGTCCTAGCTACTTGGGAGGCTGAGGTGAGAGGATTACTTGAGCCCAGGAGCTTGAGCTTACAGTGAGCTATGATCATGCCATTGCACTCTAGTCTAGGTTACAGAATGAGACCCTATCTCTAAAAAATTTTTTTAAACAAAAAAATCCCCAGATTATTTTCTTCTCAAATAGAGCCCCAACTGTCATCTACTCATTTTCTCTTTCTGTGACTAAGGAAGTAAATGTTAAGAAAATGTGGCTGGATGGCTTGAGCCCAGGAGTTTGAGGCTGTGATTGTGCCACTGCACTCCAGCCTGGGTGACACAGCGAGATCTTGTCTCCAAAAAAAGAAAGAAAAAAAAATTGTCATCAGTATACTTAATGGTCAGGTGTAAAAGCAATAAGGTGTTTTCAATTTCTTTTTCTATAGGAACTACAATTAAAAACAGGACAGGAAGAAGATCTAAAACCGAAAGCTGAGGACCTTGATGCATGTAACTTGAAAAGGAGAAAAGGTTCGTTTGGAAGTATAGACCATCTCCAGGTTTGTCAATTCTATTTAGCGTTTCTTGGTTTCTCTTCAATCTGATGGTTGTCTAAATAGAGGTAAACTCACACCTGTAATCCTAGCACTTTGGGACGCTGAGGTGGGTGGATCACCTGCGGTCAGGAGTTCGACCAGCCTGGTCAACATGGTAAAACCCCGTCTCTACTAAAAATATAAAAATTAGCCAGGCTTGGTGGCGGGTGCTTGTAATCCCAGCTACTTGGGAGGCTGAGGCAGGAGAATCGCTTGAACCCTGGAGGTGGAGGCTGCAGTGAGCCGAGACCATGCCACTGCACTCCAGCCTGGGCAACAAGAGCAAAACTCCCTCTCAATAAATAGATAGATAGATAGATAGATAGATAGATAGATAGATAGATAGATGTAAAAACTGGTGGACTCTGAATAAAACCTTCAAACACTAGATGCCGCCCAAATGCAAAATTTCTAGTATTTGTTTTGAAACTTTATTATTTTTCTTTTCTTAAATTTTAGACTCAGGGATACACATGCAGGTTTGTTACATGGGTATATTGTGTGATGCTAAGATTTGGGCTTCTAATAATCCTGTTGCCCAAGTGGTGAAACTTTATTATTACAAAATTATTTTCTCATCCAGAAATGTGCTGTATTTTTTGTTTTTCCTTGCTCTCAGCAGAATCAATATATTCTTATTTCAGTAGAAAGGAGTTGATTTGAATGTTGTAGAATATAAACATGAAATCCGTGTTCACTGGACTGTATTTATTCCCATCTCATGAAGACGAGTATATTTTATTTTTTTTGAGATGGAGTATCGCTCTGTCGCCCAGGCTGGAGTGCTGTGGCACGATCTCAGCTCACTGCAAGCTCCGCCTCCCGGGTTCACACCATTCTCTTGCCTCAGCCTCCCAAGTAGCTGGGACTACAGGTGCCCACCACCATGCCCGACTAATTTTTTGTATTTTTAGTAGAGACGGGGTTTCACCATGTTAGCCAGGATGGTTTCGATTTCGTGATCTGCCTGCCTTGGCTTCCCAAAGTGCTGGGATTACAGGTGTGAGCCACCGCGCCCAGCCAAAGACAAGTATATTTCTAAAAATCAGAACTCTACATTCAAAGAAAACCAAATTGTATATGTACTTTATATATTAAAAAGCCATTATTTTAGTGCCACCTTTTAAAAAGAAAGTAATAATCCACAAACTAATTTTGAAGTTCAAAGAAATTGAAATTTTAAATTTTATGTAAGCAAAAAATACTGTATTTAAAATACCTAGAATGCAATTATCTCTACCTTACTTTAGAAAGATTTATTCTCTCTTCATAAATTTTACATTACATTTTCTTAGTGACATTTAATAGTGACATGGGTACATTCCCATACACACCCATTCCACCCAGAAATGTCATCACCAGTTGTAATTTTTTAGGTTTTTTCCTTTTAAGTGGAGCTTAAAAAGAATCTCTTATTCATCTTTCAAACCCCACTCACAGTTTAAGAATGTTTGTAGAATATATTTAAGTTACTTGCTAGACTTCCTAGGATCTCCTACTGGAGTATTTAAGGATATGACAAAATTAACATTTTTATAGTTGCTCTTTCTCTTCCTAATAATTGTAGAGCTACTATAATATTTTAGGCTCCAGTGTTATCTGGACATGATAGTGCTTATAAAATTATACTATTAATATCTTGGTATTATTGGAAGACCGAATAGCTATGCATCTTCTTTGTCTTGGCCATTTTGCTCTCTTTTTCTCATATATATTCACTGTCTCATTGTATGATAGATTTCCAGAAACCCTTTCTATAAGGTTCATGAAGGACTAGGAAATAATACTATATGGATTTCTTTTCCTATTTATTTGTTGTTTTGGTGGCAGTGCTTCATTACCGTGTCCACTTGGTAGAGTTCCTTTTAAACAGTCATATTCCATCTATATTTATGTTTGTATTTGTTTCCGCATATCCTTAATTCAAGAGAGTACTCAGATGTTTGTTTTGGAGATCTTTTCAGCAATTTTTTATTTTTGTTTTTTCTTTTTTTAAAATAATTATTTGAGGTTGACAAGCTACAATGCAAATTGGCTTTCCTTCCATCCTCCATCATCTGTGTCTTCCACTGTGTGTATTCATTTATTCACTTCATTGACTGACTGAATCAGGCATTCATTCACTCATTCATTTAACATTTTATTGAATGCCCACTGTGGCCCAGGCAATATACCAGCCATGTGGATAGATGGGTAAAAACTACAGCCCCTGCAACCAATCAAGGAGCTCAAGTTGGGGAGATAGATACGTAGGGCAGCCACCAGTGTAAGTGCTGTGATGGAACTGTGCAGCACTACAACAGAGTAAAAGACTCCAGCATGTTCTTAATATAGGCATAGAAAATTATCAGCCCTTTCTTTGTCAGGCTAAAAAATCCTAGACTGTTTAACATATCTGGGGGGTAAATTTTAATTCTTTATAAAACAACATAGCTACATCTTGACTAGAACCACTGATGTCTTTAGGATCTCAGACGGCTACCTGAGTTACTCTAAGTGATAGTTTTTAAATGTTCATTTAAGAGATTTCAGCCAATCTGAAATTCTATTATTACCATATAATTTTTATGGTAGAAGGAAAAACAAGTAACTTTTTTTAATTTTAATGTAGAAATTGGATGAGCAAAAGAAATAGTTAGATGAAGAAGTAGAGAAAGTTCTGAACCAATGCCAAGAATTAGAGGAGCTGGAAGCAGACTTAAAGAAACGGGAGGCCATAGTTTCTAAGAAGGAGGCTCTGTTACAGGAGAAGAGTCACCTGGAAAATAAGAAATTGAGATCTAGTCAGGTATTCTGTTTAATACACTACTTGATTCTGGTTGTAAACCACTCCCCACTCCCCACTAGGATGGCTATAATCAGAAAAACATAATAAGAAATGTGTGGGAGGAGGTGGAGAAATTGGGACCTTCATACACTGCTGGTGAAATTGGAAAATGGTGCAATCGCTTTGGATAACCATCTTGTAGTTCCTCAAAAGGCTAAATTTAGAGATACTATGTGACCCAGTAATCTCACTCCTAGGGATGGGTGGGAGGGTGGGTGGGTGGATTGATGGATGGATGGATGGATGGATAGATGGATAGATAGATAGATAGACAGAGAGATAGACAGATAGATAGATCTATCTCTGTATGCATTTCTCCATGAGAAATGAAAGCATGTATCCACACAAAAACTTGAACATGAACATTCATAGTAACAGTATTCATAATAGCTAGAAACAAAACAACACAAATGATCATCAAGTGATGAATGGATAAACTGTGATTATCCATACAATAGCATATTATTTGACAACAGAAGGGAATGAAGTAGTGATACATGCTACAACATGGATGAACGTTGAAAACCTATGTTAAGTGAAAGAAACCAGTCACAAAAGACCACCTTTGTATAATACCATTTGTATCAAGTCTCCAGAATGGGCAATTCCATTTCTGTCCAGAGACAAAAACTAAAATAGTGGTTACCTAGGGTTGGTGGGGGATTGGGGGGGAAATAGAATGCCTACTAATAGGTGTGGGGTTTCTTTTTTTTGGGGGGTGAAGAAAATGTAAAATTGATTGTGGTGATGGTTACATAAGTGTGAATATATGAAAAACCATTGAATTATATACTTTATTATTTTTTTTTATTTTTTGAGACTGGAGTGCAGTGGCGCGATCTGTGCTCACTGCAACCTCTGCCTCCTGGGTTCAAGTGATTCTCCCGTCTCAGCCTCCTGAGTAGCTCGGATTACAGGCGCACACCACCATGCCCAGCTAATTTTTGTATTTTTAGTAGAGACGGGGTTTCAACATATTGGTCAGACTGGTCTCGAACTTCTGACCTTGTGATCCGCCTGTCTTGGCCTCCCAAAGTGTTGGAATTACAGGCATGAGCCACCATGCCCGGCCTTGAGTTATATACTTTAAATTGGTGAACTGCATGGTATGTAGATTATATCTCATTAAAGCTATTATGTTTTTTGAAAAGCCATAAAAGGGAAAAGACAGTAGAGGAGATAACAGAGGACAAAAGATTACAAAAAAAGAAAAGATGGAAAGCAAATAGATGAGAGCTTATTAACTTAGCAGAACAGAAGATGCTGCATTCCAAGTACCTAGAGAGACACAAATGAGAGCCAGGCCAAGATCCTACATATATGCTATCACCACACATCTTACCAGCTTTTTAATACCTGACTCTGAAATGTGATGGGCATTTTAGGAATGCTTTAGATGTTTTCCTTTTTTAAAAATAACAGTTTTAGAGAGATAAAATTCACATAGAACATCAAAAAGACTCAGAAATGAAGGGACCAAGATTTTCAGAAGGCAGGAGTAGCATAAAGATGAAAACAGGGCATAGTCATGAAACTATTTTTTCTCACTCTGGGACCGATTTATTTTCTGAAGACTGAACCAGGCACAGCAAAGGTTGTGATAAGTCAAAAAAACTCCAAATAGGGAATGAATGCAAGTCTGCATATGAATTGTGAAACATCTATTTCCTAATCTCTACTTGGATCTAAGAATGCTGGCAGCCAGATTTATACTTCCTAGCCGGAGATTGGCATATTTTCTGAAACATCTAAAAAGATATGAAAACTCTTAAATTTGGAAGCCCCCACTTAAATAAGTGGCCCACATATATGCTGTTACCACAAATCTTATCTGCTTTTCGATACCTGACTCTGAGATATGATGGACATTTCAGGAATGCCACTATTAAAGACAGAAAACAAAACAAAAGGAAAAAATAAACTCAGAGACATTAGAGATAGAGCAAGAAGCTGAAAAAAACTTCACAGAAATCTTAATATCCTAAATGTGGTAAAAGATGACTATCTATAAATAACTACAAGTTATTAAAAACATGAAAGAACTCTTGGAAATTAAAAGGGTTGGAGGGATAGGCAGAGCGCGGTGGCTCACACCTGTAATCCCAGCACTTTGGGAGGCCAAGGCGGGCAGATCACGGGAGGTCAGGCGTTCGAAACCAGCCTGACCAACATGGTGAAACCCTGTCTCTTCTAAAAATACAAAAATTAGCCAGGCGTGGTTGTGGGCACCTGTAATCCCAGGTACTTGGGAGCTGAGGCAGGAGAATCACTTGAACCCGAGAGGCAGACGTTGCAGTGAGCCGAGACCATGCCATTGCACTCCAGTCTGGGTGACAAGAGCAAAACTCCATCTCAACAAAAAGGGTCAGAGGATAAAGTTGAGGAAATATTCTGAAAAGTAAGTAAAAATACAAGTTAATAGAAAGTAGGAGCGAAACATTTTTAATTGGCAGATAAATTCAGAAAGCCCAAGATCCAAGTAATGGGAATTCCAGAAAGATACAACAGAGAAAACAGAAAAGAGGAGATTATCAAAGACATCATATAAACAATTTTCTCAACACCAGTAATGTGAGACTCTAGGCCTCTCACGTGCAGAGACACGCATAGGCTCAAAATAAAGGGATGGAGGAAGATATACCAAGCAAATGGAAAACAAAAAAAGGCAGGGGTTGCAATCCTAGTCTCTGATAAAACAGACTTTAAACTAACAAAGATCAAAAGAGATAAAGAAGGCCATTACATAATGGTAAAGGGATCAATTCAACAAGAAGAGCTAACTATCCTAAATGTATATGCACCCAATACAGGGGCACCCAGATTCATAAAGCAAGTCCTTAGAGACCTACAAAGAGACTTAGACTCCCACACAATAATAATGGGAGACTTTTAACACCTCACTGTCAACATTAGACAGATCCATGAGACAGAAAGTTAACAAGGATATCCAGAAATTGAACTCAGCTCTGCACCAAGCAGACCTAATAGACATCTACAGAACTTTCCACCCCAAATCAACACAATATACATTCTTCTCAGCACCACATCACACTTATTCCAAAATTGACCACATAGTTGGAAGTAAAGCACTCCTCAGCAAATGTAAAAGAACAGAAATTATAACAAACTGTCTCTCAGACCACAGTGCAATCAAACTAGAACTCAGGATTAAGAAACTCACTCAAAACCGCTCAACTACATGGAAACTGAACAACCTGCTCCTGAATGACTACTGGGTACATAACGAAATGAAGGCAGAAATAAAGATGTTCTTTGAAACCAACGAGAACAAAGACACAACATACCAGAATCTCTGGGACACATTTAAAGCAGTGTGTAGAGGGAAATTTACAGCACTAAATGCCCACAAGAGAAAGCAGGAAAGATCTAAAATTAACAGCCTAACATCACAATTAAAAGAACTAGAGAAGCAAGAGCAAACACACTCAAAAGCTAGCAGAAGGCAAGAAATAACTAAGATCAGAGCAGAACTGAAGGAGATAGAGACACAGAAAACCCTTCAAAAAATCAGTGAATCAAGGAGCTGGTTTTTTGAGATCAACAAAACTGATAGACCGCTAGCAAGACTAATAAAGAAGAAAAGAGAGAAGAATCAAATAGATGCAATAAAAAATGATAAAGGGGAAATCACCACCGATCCCACAGAAATACAAACTACCATCAGAGAATACTATAAACACCTCTACGCAAATAAACTAGAAAATCTAGAAGAAATGGATAAATTCCTGGACACATACACCCTCCCAAGACTAAACCAGGAGGAAGTTGAATCTCTGAATAGACCAATGACAGGCTCTGAAATTGAGGCAATAATTAATAGCTTACCAACCGAAAAAAGTCCAGGATCAGATGGATTCACAGCCGAATTCTACCAGAGATACAAGGAGGAGCTGGTACCATTCCTTCTGAAACTATTCCAATCAATAGAAAAAGAGGGAATCCTCCCTAACTCATTTTATGAGGCCAGCATCATCCTGATACCAAAGGCTGGCAGAGACACAACAAAAAAAGAGAATTTTAGACCAATATCCCTGATGAACATCGATGCAAAAATCCTCAATAAAATATTGGCAAACCAAATCCAGCAGCACATCAAAAAGCTTATCCACCATGATCATGTGGGCTTCATCCCTGGGATGCAAGGCTGGTTCAACATACGCAAATCAATAAATGTAATCCAGCATATAAACAGAACCAAAGACAAAAACCACATGATTGTCTCAATAGATGCAGAAAAGGCCTTTGACAAAATTCAACAGCCCTTCATGCTAAAAACTCTCAATAAATTAGGTATTGAGGGGACATATCTCAAAATAATAAGAGCTATTTATGACAAACCCACAGCCAATATCGTACTGAATGGGCAAAAACTGGAAGCATTCCCTTTGAAAACTGGCACAAGACAGGGATGCCCTCTCTCACCACTCCTATTCAACATAGTGTTGAAAGTTCTGGCCAGGGCAATCAGGCAGGAGAAAGAAATAAAGGGTATTCAGTTAGGAAAAGAGGAAGTCAAATTGTCTCTGTTTGCAGATGACATGATTGTACATCTAGAAAACCCCATCGTCTCAGCCCAAAATCTCCTTAAGCTGATAAGCAACTTCAGCAAAGTCTCAGGATACAAAATCAGTGTGCAAAAATCACAAGCATTCTTATACACCAATAACAGACAAACAGAGAGCCAAATCATGAGTGAACTCCCATTCACAATTGCTTCAAAGAGAATAAAATACCTAGGAATCCAGCTTAGAAGGGATGTGAAGGACCTCTTCAAGGAGAACTACAGACCACTGCTCAGCAACATAAAAGAGGACAAAAACAAATGGAAGAACATTCCATACTCATGGGTAGGAAGAATCAATATTGTGAAAATGGCCATACTGCCCAAGGTAATTTATAGATTCAATGCCATCCCCATCAAGCTACCAATGACTTTCTTCACAGAATTGGAAAAAACTACTTTAAAGTTCATGTGGAACCAAAAAAGAGCCCACATTGCCAAGACAATCCTAAGCCAAAAGAACAAAGCTGGAGGCATCACGCTACCTGACTTCAAACTATACTACAAGGCTACAGTAACCAAAACAGCATGGTACTGGTACCAAAACAGAGATATAGACCAATGGAACAGAGCAGAGCCCTCAGAAATAATACCACACATCTACAACTCTCTGATCTTTGACAAACCTGACAAAAACGAGAAATGGGGAAAGGATTCTCTATTTAACAAATGGTGCTGGGAAAACTGGCTAGCCATATGTAGAAAGCTGAAACTGGATCCCTTCCTTACATCTTATACAAAAATTAATTCAAGATGGATTAAAGACTTAAATGTTAGACCTAAAACCATAAAAACCCTAGAAGAAAACCTAGGCAATACCATTCAGAACATAGGCATGGGCAAGGACTTCATGTCTAAAACACCAAAAGCAATGGCAACAAAAGCCAAAATTGACAAATGGGATCTAATTAAACTAAAGAGCTTCTGCACAGCAAAAGAAACTACCGTCAGAGTGAACAGGCAACCTACAAAATGGGAGAAAATTTTTGCAATCTACTCATCTGACAAAGGGCTAATATCCAGAATCTACAATGAACTCAAACAAATTTACAAGAAAAAAACAACCCCATCAACAAGTGGGCAAAGGATATGAACAGAAGCTTCTCAAAAGAAGACATTTATGCAGCCAACAGACACATGAAAAAACGCTCATCATCACTGGTGGTCAGAGAAATGCAAATCAAAACCACAATGAGATACCATCTCACACCAGTTAGAATGGCGATCATTAAAAAGTCAGGAAACAACAGGTGCTGGAGAGGATGTGGAGAAATAGGAACACTTGTACACTGTTGGTGGGACTGTAAACTAGTTCAACCATTGTGGAAGACAGTGTGGCGATTCCTCAAGGATCTAGAACTAGAAACACCATTTGACCCAGCCATCCCATTACTGGGTATATACCCAAAGGATTATAAATCATGCTGCTATAAAGACACATGCACACATATGTTTATTGCGGCACTATTCACAATAGCAAAGACTTGGAACCAACCCAAATGTCCAACAATGATAGACTGGATTAAGAAAATGTGGTACATATACACCATGGAATACTATGCAGGCATAAAAAATGATGAGTTCATGTCCTCTGTAGGGACATGGATGAAGCTGGAAACCATCATTCTCAGCAAAGTATTGCAAGGACAAAAATCCAAACACCGCATGTTCTCACTCATAGGTGCGAATTGAACAATGCGAACACTTGGACACAGGAAGGGGAACATCACACACTGGTGCCTGTTGTGGGGTGAGGGGAGGGGGCAGCGATAGCATTAGGAGATATACCTAATGTAAATGACGAGTTAATGGGTGCAGCACACCAACATGGCACATGTATACATATGTAACAAACCTGCACATTGTGCACATGTACCCTAGAACTTCAAGTTATATATATATACATACAACTTTATATATGTAAAACTATATATATATAAACTTTATATATATATATCTTTATATATATAAACTGTATATATATATAAAATTTATATATATATATAGAAAGAAATAGCCCATCAAGGGCCCAGCAAAATGAGTACCCAAAACATATCACTGTGAAGGTTTGGATACACTGACTGAGGAAAAAAGAAGGTCCTGAAAGCATCTAGACAAAAAAGACTACTTGTAAGTTGCAAGAATCAGAATGGCATTGGACTTCTCAGCTTTCCTCATTAGAAGTTTAAGATCTGAAGCAATCTTTAAACTCATGAGGAAAATTAAGTCTAATAAATAATTTTCTTCTTAGCCAAACTCTCAATCAAATGTGAAGCTAGAATAAGCATTTTCAGGCAAAAAAAACAAAAACAAAACAAAACAAAAACCCTCACATCAAGCCTGTCCAGGGAAACTACTAGAGAATGTGCCCCACAAAAATAAGGGCACCAACTATGAAAAAGGAAGACTCAGGATTCTGAAAATGTGCTCCAACATGGAAATTCTCAGGAAATACCAAAGGGAAGACCCAGGACAACTGGTCCAGTGTGGAGCAGGAGGATGGATGCTCCAGGCAAAATGTTTCCAGAAAAGAATAGATTGAAAAGATTTCCTGATAAGTTTGATCAAATGAAAAAGTGTTGAGGAATTTTATAGTTCTGTTGGAGAAGAATTAGTATAAGGTGCAAAAAAAAGTTGTATCAAAACAGAAGCATGATCATTTCATACTAGATAGTTCACCTATGAATAACAAAGTTATAATAATGAAAATGAATATTGATTTAACTAAAAACTATAATGTAACTTATATTGGGAGAATGGAGGAGGATGGGAAGTAGAGTAGGTACAAGAGTGCTAAATCCTTATCTCCCATAATACACAGTCAGTAGACAATGTCTAAAATTGATAATGCCATTTAGAAACATGGACATAAACACCAGAAGAACCAACTGAAAAGGTTGAAGGTGGCCGTCTGGGAGTAGGATTCAATTAAAAGCTTGGGGGAGGGGAATGCTTTTTTAAAATTATAAACCTTATGATAGTATGTGTCTCTATAATAAACCTCATGGTAGTATATACAAATAATTACTGTGAAAAGTATTTTACAAATTACCTGAAATTTGACCATAGTGAACATCTCCATAAATCTGGCCATATTTTCTGATCAGAATGAAATACGAGTAAAAACAAATTATATGTTTAAGCCAACCAATCATATGTTTAAACACACCACATCTCAACCCCTAGTAAATTGTAACATAATTCTACAATGTAGAATGTAAGCCAAGAAAGAAAAGTTCAATTTAGAAAATAAGAAAAAAGAAAAATACTGCCTCTGAAAACCTAGTCAAGGCAATTCTTGGCAGTAAACTCAGAGTTTAAATAGACTTTTTTTTTAAAAAAAGGCATTCAACTTAAGATTTTAGAAAATGAACACCCCAGTCGGGTGCGGTGTCTCACGTCTGTAATCTCAGAACTTTGGGGGGCTGAGGCGGGTGGATCACCTGAGGTCAGGAGTTCGAGACCAGCCTGGCCAACATGGTAAAACCCCATCTCTAGTAAAAATACAAAAAATTAGCTGCGCGTGGTGACGAGCGCCTGTAATCCCAGCAACCAGGGAGGCTGAAGCAGGAGAATCGCTTGAACCTGGGAAGCGAAGGTTGCAGTGAGCTGAGGTTGCACCATTGCACTCTAGCCTGGGGAACAAGAGCAAAACTCCATGTCAAAAACAAAAAAAGAAAATGAATACCCCCTCCCTCAAAAAAATCCATGGGAGAAAGCAATAATGTAAAAACTAAAAATATATTCATTTAGAAATTTTCTCTATGTTTTTCCTAATTTTTATGCAGTCTGGATTTCTAGTAACTGTTTTTGGGGTGGCTGGTGGGTTGTATCTTTTAGGCCTTAAACACAGATAGTTTGAAAATATCAACTCGCCTGAACTTACTGGAACAAGAGTTGTCTGAAAAGAATGTGCAGCTCCAGACCAGTACAGCTGAGGAGAAAACAAAGATTTCAGAACAAGTTGAAGTCCTCCAGAAAGAAAAGGATCAGCTCCAGAAACGAAGACACAGTGTGGATGAAAAACTTAAAAATGGTAGAGTGTTATCACCTGAAGTAAGTCAGTATTCTTTGGAACTGGAGGTGCTGTATGATGGATCACTTGAGTGATTTCCTCAGTCTTTTTCACATAATCATAAATATTATCTGGTAAACTTGGTTCCTTGAGATTTTGTCAGATGTAGTGAGTTCACCTGGCACTTATTTGGCACCATAAACCACGCTTGACCAGAGACTGAGATATCCTTACATAGTGGTCCATGGACATGGCCCCTTCCTGGCACTGCCAGGCATTTGGAAACTATTAATTTCCTTGAGTATATTTGCCTTCTCAGCTGGGGTTTCTCGTCTGAAATCACAGAACATACAAAATGATTTGAGGGACTCTACTGGAGGGCACCTGACTTTTCTCTATACATATTTCTTGAAGGATACTAGGTAATTTATTACATACAAGAGATGCCTAAGGAATTAGGGGTTAATTCTTTCCATGAAACCTTGGTTTAAAAGGCCCAATGTCCATACTATGTCCAGCCAAATAGATGCACAAAATTCCAATCCCAGTAAAAGACCTTTTAGTTACAGTTTTTTTTAAACTATAGTTTTAGTTATAGTTTTTTAAAACTATGTAGAAGATGATTCATTTATGGGCTGTCAAATTGCCCCAGACTTTGTCTTTTTTCAAAATTTTCAGTCAGTTGGCAGTGGTACCTTTACCTTACTTCATCAGAGAAAGATGAATTTTTGAATCTGAACTTCCTCTGCAAATATTTATTGTTGGTGTCTCATCATTACCAAACCAAGGGAAAATTGCTAAGAGAAGGTGAATAGCTGAGAATCATACACAGTGGTGAATCTTGTAGTGTTTTAGTTTGGAGCAAGTGACAGGAAGTTATAGGGGCTAGTTAAGAAATAGGAGCAAGGATAACATTAGATTGTTGCTCACTGAGAATTGATGAAAGGATTGACTTACAAATCAATCCTTGATTGGGGGCTAAGTGGCAGTTGAAAGGAACATTATAGCCCTCTGTTGCCCTGTTTTATAACTTAAGCTGGGTAGCTGTGCAGAGGAACAGAGAGCCAGGCTGTCCTCCCAAGGTATTAAATTGGAGCCCAAGGGTTATAGATTTGAAGACATGAGAGCCTAAGATACAGCAGAATTCAAATATTTAAGGAATTCTGCCTGCCTGAGACTATTACTAAGCTCTATAGAAGATAGAAGAAGCCAAAAAAAAAAAAAAACCCAAAGTATTATGTTTCCCTTGAGAAATTAATACTCTATTTAGGAAAACAGATAGAAATATAAGAAAACTGTAAACTCTGAAGGACACTGAAAATCAAGTTGTGGATAACGTATTACAGCTATACCTCTTACATTATTTATTCAAAGCAATGAAGTGATCATTTGGGGGAAGATTCATCAAGGCAGCCTCAGTAGATCAGAATCTTGAGCTAGATTATGAAAAACATGATATGCACTGGCAGATACAAGAAAGAAGTCCGTTTTAGACAGAACATCTTTGAAGAAGGCACAGAGATGAGAATTAACAAATTATGTTTGCAGTAGGGTAGAGTTCCATTAATATCAAGAAACATTTAGGTTTCTATTTCATGTGGGATCCCGTAACAAAAAACGTTATTTACAGATTTGTGGTGAAAATATAGTACGGTGCATGATACCTATTTTGCGGCTATTCTGGACTGGGGTTTGAGGGAATGATGAGCCTCCTACAACTGGTAGAGTTCTACTTACTCACATGAGCTTCTATGCACCTTTCTTCCACATGGTTGGTTCTTCTTAGTGTAGCTCTCAAGTGAGGCTCTGCTCTTATCACGATTTTAAAGCCAAGGTTAGTATTCCAAATAGATCTGTCACTAGCAGATGATCGAGAACATGAAATTCTGATGTGACACAAGGTATCAATAAAATCTAGTTGGAATGGTTTGCTATCTTAATGTCTTTAAACTTGTTTAGGATAATTTTCTCTTTCCACAGTAAATTAAAATATTTTTCCTAATTTTATTACTTTAAGGAAATGGATAGAAAGATTTTAGATCATTACACTAATAGAAGATTACCTAACAATTTACTACAGACAAGTCACACCGCTTTTTTTTTTTTTTTTTTTTTGGTAAAATCCAGAAACTAAAATTAAAGAATACCTGAACTTTAGATTTCTAATAATACAGAGTAGTTGCTTAATAAGTAGGGAGGAAAATATAAGAACTATTATGTTTATCTAATCTTTTAAACTTTTAATTTCTCATTTTATGATGAGAACATACTTTTTTTTTTTTTTTTTTTGAAATGGAGTCTCACTCTGTCACTCAGGCTGGAGTGCAGTGGTGCGATCTCAGCTCACTGCCTCCGTCTCCTGGGTTCAAACAATTCTCCTGCCTCAGCCTCCTGAGTAGCTGGGATTACAGATGTGCACTACCATGCCCAGCTAATTTTTTTTTTTTTTTTTTTTTGAGACTGAGTCTTGCTCTGTCACCAGGCTGGAGTGCAGTGGTGCGATCTCAGCTCAGTACGACCTCCGCCTGCCTGTTTCAAGCGATTTCCCTGCCTCAGCCACTCGAGTAGCTGGCACTGCAGGCACACGCCATCATGCTTGGCTAGTTTTTTGTATTTTAGTAGAGATGGGGTTTCACATGTTGGCCAAGATGGTCTCGATCTCCTGACCTCGTGATCCACCCACCTCGGCCTCCCAAAGTGCTGGGATTACAGGCGTAAGCCACCGCGCCCGGCCTAATTTTTGTATTTTTAGTAGAGACGAGGTCTCGCCACGTTGGTCAGGCTGGTCTCGAACTCCTGACCTCAAGTGATCCACCCGCCTCAGCCTCCCAAAGTGCTGGGTTTACAGGCCTTGAGCCACCGCACCCTGCTGAGAACATATAATTTATAGGGAAATCTCTGCAGTGCTTGCTCAAAAGTTGTCGTTAGTTTTTTGTTTCATTTTACTTGGTCTCTGGACCAGCAGCAACAGCATCACTTGGAGGCTTGTTAGAAATGCAGATCCTCAGGCCCCAAGTGGACCTGCTGGATCAGAATCTGAATTCTAGTGAGCTCCTGGGTACACATTAAAGTTGAAAAGCAGTGCTCTATCATAAAGCAGAGTCAACTCTTGATAACCTGTGGTTTGTATTGTGGCAAATTTTTCATCCCAGGATAGTTACCCATTGCCACGTATCTTGTCAACCTACACCTATTGCTGAGTTGGAGGGAACTGCAAACACTGATATGCTGCAGCCTCACTGGAGCGGGCTGTCCTTGGGTTTCTATATTCACACTACCTTATATTATCTCAGTATTTCCTTAACTTAGATCCAAAACCATAGAAACTGAATTTATACGAAATTGTCCTCAGCCACATATAAAGGCAAACTCTTCACATTTGTTTTTGATAAAATATAGTCACAGTATAAATTCAAAAGTCAAGTACAGTAAAGTCCTCACTGAACATTGTGGATAGGTTCTTGGAAATTGTGACTTTAAGAGACACCATGTACATCAGGTCCTCAGATTACATTGTTTTCCTTCAACATAGTTGCTTTTGTTACAAAGTTAATAAGAAAAAAATTTGTTTCGTTATGTATTGTTTCTCTTAAAGTCACAGTTTCCAAGAACCTATTGATGATAAGGACTTACTCTATATTGGATAATTCACTTCTATTTGTGGCTCCTCTTATTCGTTCACCTAAGTACATTTTAGTATTTAAGGGGTTTTTTCTTGTAAAGGTGAATATTATTTTATTCCTTATGGAGCAATTATCAAACCATCAAATTCCATATGGTTAGTGATTGCACAGAGAAATAGAATGGCTGGTGAACATTTTTCTTTAGGTAGATCAGAAATATTCACATTATTGGCCAGGCATGGTGGCTCACACCTGTAATCCCATCACTTTGGGAGGCTGAGGCAGGCAGATCACCTGAAGTCAGGAGTTCCAAGACCAGCCTGGCCAATGTGGCAAAACCCCTTCTCAACTAAAAATACAAAAATTAGCTAGGCGTGGTGGCATGCACCTGTAATCCCAGTTACTTGGGAGGCTGAGGCAGGAGAATTGCTTAAACCCAAGAGGTGGAAGTTGCAGTGAGCTGAGATCCCACCACTGCACTCCAGCCTGGATGACAAAGTGAGTGAGGCCCTGTCAAAAAAAAAAAAAAAAGAAATATTCACATTATTTTCCTTTGGGATGTTAGGGAGAGGAGTGGAGAGAAATAACATGGGTCCTGTAACCAAGGACACATGAAACTTTTTTCTCTTCTCTCTTCATTAAGTCAACAGATATTGAGTTCAAACTATGTGATAGGTACTGTGCTAGGCAATAAGGGTGTGCAGATGGACAAGATAGTCTGCCACAGGAACTTATCGAGGTGGCCTCCACAATAGGTATGGGTATATGGAAACATATATCCAAATCTCACCAATCTGAAGTAATTCCTTACCATAGATTTGTATCACCAACATAACATGTATTTGGATAGTTCAAAGAACTGGAAGAGCTGGGCATGGTGGCATGTGCCTGTAGTCCCAGCTACTCAGGAGGGCAAGGTAGGAGGTTCGCTTGGGCCCAAGAGTTTGAGTTCAGCCTGGGCAACATAGCGAGACCCTGTGTCCAAAAAAAAAAAAAGAAAAAGAAAAAAAGAACTTGTAGGTTTTCCTACAGGGATTCATCGATCTTCTCTAGTATGTGAAAAAATACTACGTTGCCCTATTTTTAACACCTACATTTTCCTTCTAATAACATTTCATAGGAATCTTATGAAATATTTCAGATACTTAAATCCTCACTACTTTTTTATGCCATATTGTGCTTTTTTATTACTAGTTCTTAATAACTTATTCTAACATTTAGAATAAGTTATTCCCTCTAGGCAGTATATTGTTTTGATAGATCACTGAAGGGACAACAGTGAGTCTCTAGATCTCACTAGTGGAAATATTGACACACAATATGCACTTTAGGGGTTATGGAGGAGATATATGACAATACTGCTAATCCTGTGGGCTTAGGCTTTGTTCAAGTATATTCCTTGGATTAGATGATCAGCATTTGTTGTATAACCTTGGAACATTTCAGAACTCCCCTAAACTTCTGTCTTTTCCATTTTACTCCATCAGGTTTATTGTGACGGCTTAATGATTATGTTAATATGTTGTGTGTGTGTGTGTGTGTGTGTGTATGTGTGTGTATACACACATGTATACACACACTGCATTATGTGGCATAGCAAGCGCTCAAAAAACATTTTCTTAAAATCTAGTACAAGAGTGGTAATATCCATTAGACTCAAATAGTTTAGTAGTATCTGAGTATATGACAAAGTCAAAGTTATACTATTTCATTTAAAATGAGTGATTTCTGTTATATCTAGGAAGAACATGTTCTTTTCTAACTTGAAGAAGGGATTGAAGCTTTGGAAGCTGCAATTGAATACAAGAATGAAAGTATCCAGAATCGCCAGAAGTCACTTAGAGCATCATTCCAAAACCTCTCTCGTGGTGAAGCAAATGTCTTGGAAAAACTAGCTTGCCTGAGTCCTGTTGAGATTAGAGCTATTCTTTTCAGATATTTCAATAAGGTTTGTTTTTGAGGGTCAGAATATTTTTCTTATAAAGATGGGTCAAGATGCTTACATCCTATATTTATTTTGAATTTTTAAAGAAATTGAGAGGCTTAAAGATTTGATGGTGTAACTACAAATTTGAGCATGATTTCTCTTTATAGAACTAAATGTTGTTATCTAAAAGCTTTGTGATTATCCAAATATGTAGGCCTAACTTTGTGAGGTTCTTAAAGTTGGAGGGCCTTTCAAAAGAAGTCCTTTTCGAAAGTTTTTAAAACCAAAGAATTTAAGTTATATTCCTTGCTCATTATTTCTTGGATGTTTTCTAGATTTGGATGTTCTACCTGGCACTCATGAAAAATCAAGGGCCCTCCAAGTTTTGATTCCCTTTCCTTCATTGCTGCAGGGTAGGGGAATCTGTACTTTCTCATCATGTATGAGTTGAAATGAAGATGAAGTGGTGTATCAGTGGCAAAGATAATAGATTTTATTAACCTGAATGTGCTTAAATCAATTAAAATGTTGTATTTTTTACAGATTAGTCAATTTACTGATCCAGAGATGTTTCATAGCATTGAGAACTATATCCGTCTTTTCTCTAATGTCTTTTCCACTTAAGTTATATATTATGAAGTGTTAAACAATGAGATAACTCTTCTCTGAAAAGTACATTCAATTTATGGGAATATCAGACAATTAATGAAAAATAAAACACTGATATTTTAAAATAAAGTCCTAAGGCCAGGTGCAGTGGCTCATGCCTGTAATCCCAGCACTTTGGGAGGCTGAGTCAAGAGAATCACTTGAGCCCAGAATTTGAGATCCTGTCTCTACAAAAAATACCAGAATTAGCCGGGTGTGGTAGCATACACCTGTAGTCCCAGATACTTGGGAGGCTGAGGCAGGAGGATCACATGAGCCCAGCAATTTGAGTTTGTAGTGAGCTATGATCACTACTGCACTTCAGTCTGGGGCAACAGAGCAACAGCCTGTCTCAAAAAATTAAATAAAATTATAATTCTGTGAAATAAGATAAATGAAAATGTTATGCACAGCCTCCTCTTGGATAATCATCATCAGTAGTAAGCTACTGTTATTGTTATTGATGAGAGTGCATCCTATTGCTGCATGTTTGGAGGGTAGAAAGATGGTGGAGTGCTTTGACATAGATAACTTTTTTTTTTTTTTTGAGACAGAGTCTCGCTCTGTGGCCCAGGCTGGAGTGCAGTGGCGTGATCTCGGCTCAGTGCAAGCTCTGCCCCAAGGTTCACGCCATTCTCCTGCCTCAGCCTCCCGAGTAGCTGGGACGACAAGTGCCCACCACCACGCCTGGCTAATTTTTTTTGTACTTTTTTTTTAGTAGAGACGGGGTTTCACCGTGTTAGACAGAGATGGTCTCGATCTCCTCACCTCATGATCCGCCCGCCTCGGCCTCCCAAAGTGCTGGGATTACAGGCGTGAGCCACCGCGCCCAGCCTGATATAGATAACTCTTTATGCTGTTCTTTTTTTTTTTTTTTTTCCTGAGATGGAGTCTCACTCTGTTGTCCAGACTGGTGTGATCTCGGCTCACTGCAACCTCCGCCCCCTGGGTTCAAGCAATTCTCCTGCCTCAGCCTCCTGAGTAGCTAGGATTACAGGTGTGTGCTGCCATGCCCAGCTCATTTTTGTATTTTTAGTAGAGATGGGGTTTCACCATGTTGGCCAGGCTGGTCTCAAACTCCTGACCTCGTGGTCCTCCCGCCTCGGCCTCCCAAAGTGCTGGGATTACAGGTGTGAGCCACGGTGCCTGGCCCTTGTGCTACTCTTAAAGCAAGGCAACCTGGCTAAGGTCAGTGGATTTTCTGATCCTGGGAACCCTTGTATTAATGATTATTTTTCTGGAGAGGTCATTAGATTATTAACAAGTTCTGTGATATAGACATTGTCTGAAGTATTTTTACTTCACATCAGCAGGGAAGAATCCAGTAGACAAAATGCATAACATGGCTGGGTGTGGTGGCTCATGCCTATAATCCCAGTGCTTTGGGACCCAAGGCAGGAGGATCACTTGAGTCCAGGAATTCAAGACCAGCTTGGGCAACATAGTGAGACCCTGTCTCTACGAAAAAAATTTTTAAAAAACTTAGCCAGGCATGATGGCATGTACCTGTGGTCCCAGCTATGTGGGAGGCTGAGGTGGGAGGATCACTTGATCTCAGGAGTTGGAAGCTGCAGTGAACTATGATTGCACCACTGCACTCCAACCTGAGGTGACAGAGTGAGACTCCATCTTAACAATAACAACAACAACAACAAAACACCCAAACTGTCACTTATTTATAACATCCATTCTGGAGTTAAAACTTGGAATTGTCTAGATGTTTCAAGAATCTTTGCCCTCTCACTATCCACTTAGACTAGAGAAATAAAGTTACAGAATTATTAAATGTAAACTGCATAGATTACATTTAAGAAATTATGGAAGGGTGATTATTAGAGCAACAATATATTAAAAATGAAAGTGTCGGCTGGGCGCGGTGGCTCACGCCTGTAATCCCAGCACTTTGGGAGGCTGAGGTGGGCAGATCACGAGGTCAGGAGATCGAGACCATCCTAGCTAACACGGTGAAACCCCGTCTCTACTAAAAATACAAAAAATTAGCTGGACTTGGTGGCGGGCGCCTGTAGTCCCAGCTACTCGGGAGGCTGAGGCAAGAGAATGGCATGAACCTGGGAGGCGGAGCTTGCAGTGAGCCGAGATTGCGCCACTGCACTCCAGCTTGGGTGACAGAGCAAGACTCCTTCTCAAAAGAAAAAAAAAAGAAAGTGTCATCAATTCAGAATTCCAACAAATTCTTTTTTTTTTTTTTTTTTTTTTGAGACGGAGTTTTGCTCTTGCACCCAGGCTGGAGTGCAATGGGGCTATCTTGGCTCCACTGCAGCCTCCGCCTCCCAGGTTCAAGCCATTCGCCTGCTTCAGCCTCCCAAGTAGCTGGGATTACAGGTGTGCACCACCACACCCAGCTAATTTTATATATATTTTTTAGTAGAGACGGGGTTTTACTATGTTGGTCAGGTTGGTCTCGAACTCCTCACCTCAAGTGATCCCCCCACCTCAGCCTCCCAAACTGCTAGGACTACAGACGTGAGCCACCGTGCCTGGCCTGAATTCTAACAAATTCAAAAGGCTGTTAGGTTGTTTTGTGAATATGTTACAAAGCATTTGCCTAAGGACCCAATACCTGGCAGGAATCATTTACACTATGGAGATTAAGGAAGTTCATCTTGAAGTAGCCTAAGAAAAGTAGATTATTATATTAGCTTATCTAAGACACACTTAACAGGTCAAAATATGTATTTGTTAGGTGGTGAATTTGCGAGAAGCTGAACGGAAACAACAATTATATAATGAAGAAATGAAAATGAAAGTTCTGGAACGGGATAATATGGTTCGTGAATTAGAATCTGCACTGGACCATCTAAAATTGCAGTGTGACCGGAGACTGACCCTCCAGCAAAAGGAACACGAACAAAAGATGCAGTTGCTGTTACATCATTTCAAAGGTAACTTCCCCTTTTGACAGTTATGTAAAGTTGATGTGTAGGTGTGGGTACTGAAGGAAGATAGGACAGAATTTGATCACTTAAAAGCTCAACATGTTTAAATAGTTGCTACTTAGACAAGTTTTTGGGCTTTACATGTTTTGGTTGCCGCATTTTGGGACAGTTGACTTTGTTGTAGGGCTATTCGTGCTTGGAATGCCATCCCTTCTGCCTGCCTCCAGTATGCACATAAGAACTGCTACAATCCTGTCAGCTTGTTGTTCGTCTAGTTTTTATGTAGAAATGTGGGATTGATTCAGGCTTTTTGGTATACAGTTGAATTTTTTTTTATTTCCCAGGGATATAATACTATCATATTTAAGTTATTTTCCACTCACAAAATTAAAGTGATAGGTTCTGTCATATTCCTAGTTATATTTCTGGTTATAATTGTCAGTTGATTATAAAATTTTATGCATTAAAGTAATATCTTGGGTCAAAATTATACTGCCATTGATGGGCACATACCATTATCAGTGAGCAGTAGTTCACCACCAACTCTGATAGAAAACTCTGAGAGTGATCTGGCCTCATTTTACCTAGGCATATGGCCAGTATACAAACAGCTACTATGGCAGCAAAATCATTGTTAGGTGATACTGTTACTCCTTCAATTCAGGCTGCTTAGTCTTGATTCTCATGAATCCATAGCTGAAAATAGATCAAAAGGGATCTAGAAGAAGCAACCTGAGTAAGCAGAAAATTGGAAAAATCTGTGAATTTGATTGTTGAGGCAATTTGCTTCTAAGTTAATTCTGTCACTGGTTAATTAGCAACCAGTTGCCTAATGACAATTTCCTGGCAAGATCTCACACATCATTACATTCAAACATGCTCTCCTTACCTTAGTTTAGTTCCGAAACTGATATTTTAATATTTTTTTAAGTGACTGGGATTATACCACAAAAGTTCATGCTATAGCCAAATAAGAATATATAAAAACTTGGCCAAACATGGTGGCTCATCCCTGTAATCCCAGCACTTTGGGAGGCTGAGTCAAGAGGATTGCTTGAGCCCAGAAGTTCGAGACCAGCCTGGACAACATGGCGAAACCCCATCTCTACAAAAGATACAAAAAACTAGCCAAGCGTGGTGGCACGCACCTGTAGTCCCAGCTACTTAGGAGGCTGAGATGGGAGGATCACCTGAGTCCCAGAGGTTGAGCCTGCAGTGGCTGTGGTCACACCACTGCACTCCAGCCTGGGTGACAGAGTTAAGACCCTGTCTCAAAAAAAAAAAAAGTAAAAAAGTCATTCATTTCTATAGCTGTACAAATTGTTCATAATAAAGTTGTGGCTGGGTGCAGCGGCTCATGCCTGTAATCCCAGCATTTTGGAAGGTTGTGGTGGGAGGCTTACTTGAAAGCAGCCTGGGCAGCATAGTGGGACCCCATCTGTATTAATCAAGGATCTCTAAAGGGACAGAATAGCATATATATATCATATATATGATATATATAGATATATAAAATATATAGGATTTATATTATATAAATATATATATAAACATAAAGGGGAGTTTATTAAGTATTGACTTACATGATCACAAGGTCCCACAATAGGCTGTCTGCAAGCTTGAGGAGCAAGGAAGCCAGTCCGAGTCTCAAAACTAAAGAACTTGGAGTCTGATGTTCGAGGACAGGAAGCATTCAGCATGGGAGAAAGATGTAGGCTGGGAGGCTAGGCCAGTCTCACCTTATGTTTTTCTGCCTGCTTTATATTCATTGGCAGCTTATTAGATGGCGCACGAGATTGAGGTTGGATCTGCCTTCCCCAGCCCACTGACTCAAATGTTAACCTCCTTTGGCAACACCCTCACAGACACACCCAGGATCAATACTTTGCATCCTTCAATCCAGTCAAGTTAACACTCGGTATTTACCGTCACAAGTCCATCCCTTGTCAACTTGAACTCATACACATCTCCTGAGATCATACATAATCTTCAAATAAAGACAATAATAAGGTTATAATTACACCTCACATAATACAACTATCCTTCGTACAACCGGAAATGCACCAATCCCCAACCCAAATGCTATTACATAAAGTTAACAGTACTTAAATGCTGATGTGAAGTCAATAAATCTTATGTCACATGATAAAGGAAAAAGGAAATAAAATGAAGATATTTTCTCAGTACAAGTGTATACATGCACAAACATGTTTTTAACAAAATAAGGAGGAAATATGACAGTTACCGTCCTCGTTTCTGTGGCTGGTCACATGGTCATAGCTGGTATTGACGACCACCTTCTTCTGCTACCCATTCTTTATTCCCTTTGCCTTTAGCAAGCACCTCAGCATGTTGTGGGTTTTTCTCCTAGTGGAGTGACCCAACCCTTCATTCCTGAAGGGTCTGGACCATTTGTAGTCCTGACTGGAATGGGCTGTTGTAGTTTCCAATTGACCTTAATCACAGAGCATGGTAATACTAAGCGACACCCTAATGGATCTCCTGTATTTCTTGCATACTCTTTCTTACCTCTGTTATGGAGTAGTAGACTGATTTCATCTTGATAGTCCAGGTCAGTCACCCCAGCCAATACTGTAACTCCCTTCTTAGCCTGCTGACTTAACGGTAGGTAGAGCCCAAAGTGTCCAGGTGGCAATCTTAACTTTCAGTTTAATGGAATCATTGTTGTGTCTCCTGTTGGCAGTGTTCCTTCCTCTGAAACAAAGACCTCTAGGCCAGCAGAACGTAATGTTGTGGGAACAGGAAGCAAAAATGTTGCTAATGGATCACTAGGGGTGATAGTGGGTGGTGCCACTTCCACTTCCACCCCTTGGTCCCTGGACTCGTGAATCCTGACTATGGAAGAAACAGTACCATATACTGGATGCTGATGCAGAGCATACATGGCCTTCTGGAGAACTTTGTCCCAGTCCTGCAAAGTATTGTCATGTAATTGGTGTTGTAATTGTGACTTCAAAAGGCCATTCCACCGTTCTATCAGTCTAGCTGCTTCAGGATGATGGGGACCTTCATCCTGCAAATGACCAGTGAATCCCATGAGCATGAGCCCACTGCCACACTTCTTTAGCCATAAAGTGAGTAACTTGGTCAGAGGCAATGCTGTGTGGAATACCATGACAGTGAATAAGGCATTCTGTGAGTCCATGGATGGTAATCTTGGCAGAAGCATTGCGTGCAGGATAGGCAAACCCACATCCGGAGTAAGTGTCTGTTCCAGTGAGGACAAACCTCTGCCCTTTCTGTGATGGAAGAGGTCCAATATAATCAACCTGCCACCAGGTAGCTCGCCAATCACCCTGAGGAATGGTGCCATATTGAGGGCTCAGTGTTGGTCTCTGCTGCTGGCAAATTGGGCACTCAGCAGTGGCCGTAGCCAGGTCAGCCTTGGTGAGTGGAAGTCCATGTTGCTGAGCCCACATCCCTGCCACCATGGCCACTTTGTTCATGGGCCCATTGGGCAATGACAGGGGTGGCTGGGGAAAGAGGCTGAGTGGTATCCACAGACTGGGTTATCGTTTCCACTTGATTATTAAAATCCTCCTCTGCTGAGGTCATCCGTTGGTGAGCACTCACTTGGGATACAAATATCTTCACAGTTTTTGACTACTCAGAGAGGTCCATCCACATACCTCTTCCCCAAAATTCTTTGTCACCAGTTTTCCAATCATGCTTCTTCCAAGTCCCTGACCATCCAGCCAAACCACTGGCTACAGCCCATGAATTGGTATATAACCGCATATCTGGCCATTTCTCCTTCCATGCAAAGTGCACAACCAGGTGCACTGTTCGAAGTTCTGCCCACTGGGAAGATTTCCCTTCACTGGTATCCTTCAGGGATGTCCTAGAAAGGGGCTGTAGTGCCGCAGCTGTCCACTTTCAGGTGGTGCCTGCATATCGTGCAGAACCATCTGTGAACCAGGCCCTAGTCTTCTCTTCCCCTGTCAACTGATCATAGGGAACTCCCCATGAGGCCATCGGTGCAGGCTGGAGGAGAGAAGGCAGGGTGGCGAGTGGAGACCATGGGCATTTGTGCCACTTCCTCATGTAACTTATGCCTTCAGGACCTGCTTGAGCCTGATCACATATATAGCATTTCCATTTGATGATGGAATGCTGCTGTGCACGACCCACTTTATAGCTAGATAGGTCAGAAAGCACCCAGTTCATGATAGGCAGTTCAGGTCGCATGGTGACTTGATGACCCATAGTCAAACATTCAGTTTCCACCAAAGCCCAGTAACAGGCCAAGAGCTGTCTCTCAAAAGGAGAGTAGTTATCTGCAGAAGATGGCGGGGCCTTGCTCCAAAATCCTAGAGGCCTCCACTGTGATTCACCTATGGGGGTCTGCGAGAGGCTCCAAACAGCATCCCTATCTGCCACTGACACCTCAAGCACCATTGGATCTGCTGGGTCATGTGGCCCAAGTGGCAGAGCAGCTTGCACAGCAGCTTGCACAGCAGCCTGGACCTATTGCAGAGCCTTCTCCTGTTGTGGACCCCATTCAAAACTGGCAGCCTTTCAGGTCACTCAATAAATGGGCCAGAGTAACACACCCAAATGAGGAATGTGCTGCCTTCAAAATCCAAATAGGCCCACTAGGCATTGTGCCTCTTTCTTGGTTGTAGGAAGGGCCGAATGCAGCAACTTATCCTTCACCTTAGAAGGAATATCTCGACAGGCCCCACACCACTGGACCCCTAGAAATTTTATTGAGGTAGAAGAGTTCATCATTTTCTTTGATCAGTTTGTCCACTGAACTGAGCAGCAACCAACCAGCTTCATTATGTTCCTTGGTTCTCCATGTATGGTCAAATTTATTACATAGAGTCACTAAACTCCTTGCCTCTCACAAGCAGTGAATCAGGAGTGTCAAATGCATTTATTTTGCATAATTCTGTAAACAGTTCATGTCAAGGACTATCAGTGTTCTCCATACTATTAGGAGTAGAGTCCTTAGCATTCTTGGGTCTAATCAGATTAAGCAGCCAACTCCAGAAACCCCAAAACCAACAAAAGAACTCCATCCTTAATATTCTGTTCCTTTAGAGCCACTCCTGGTACCAAAACCTGTATTAGGGTTCTCTAGAGGGATAGAACTAATAGGAGATATATAGATATAGATATAGATATCTATATAAATATATATAGCTATCTATATAAATATCTATATCTCTATCTATATATATAAAGGGGAGTTTATTATTAACTTACACAATCACAAGTTCCCACAGTAGGCTGTCTGCAAGCTTGAGGAGCAAGGAGAGCCAGTCTGAGTCTCGAAACTGAAGAGCTTGGAGTCTGATGTTTGAGGACAGGAAGCATCCAGCATGGGAGAAAGATGTAGGCTGGGAGGCTAGGTCAGTCTCGCCTTTTTCTGCCTGCTTCATATTCACTGGCAGCTGATGAGATGGTTCCCACCAGATTAAGGGTGGGTGTGCCTTCCCCAGCCCACTGACTCAAATGTTAACCTCCTTTGGCAACACTCTCACAGACACACTCAATACTTGGCATCAATACTTGGCATCTTTCAGTCCAATCAACTTGACACTCAATAGTAACCATCACACCATCTCTACCAAAAATTTAAAAAATTAAGCCGGGCATGGTGGCATGTGCCTGTGGTCCCAGCTACCCTGGAGGCTGAGGTGGGAAGATTATTTGAACCCAGGAGGTTGAAGCTGTAATGAGCCATGATTGCACCACTACACACTCTACCCTGGGCAACAGGGTGAGACGCTGTCTCGAAAATAATAGTAATAGAAAATAAAATAAAAACAAAGTTATAACTGACAATGTTAACAATTCATGAATTTTCTAATTTCAACTGAATATCAGACATAAAATTAAGTTGATTTATATGACATACTTTATGGGGATTCTGATTTATGATCTCATTAATTTTAAGTATTTTTAAAAACAAGATGATGGACTAATTTAAAATATACAAATATACTTAAACAAAATTCTACAAAACAGCCAATTGTAACCAAAGAAAATCACAAACCAGTAGGATCATTTTATAAATATGCCAGTAGGGGAGAGTAGGTCTGAAATTATGTTTTTTCTGAAGGTTAGTAAACTGGATTTCACTGGTTCAAGAGCATAACCCAATGGAGACAATGTTAGACATTCATAAATATTAATGAAAGTATTAATAAAGTTTCTAAACTTTATTACCTGTAAACTTAAAGTTTAGAAACTTTAAGTTATATTGTGGCATAAACTAGAACTTTATGCTGGATTATATTCCCTCTTCTTTTTCTGTGGTGTTTTCCTTTGTGATTTAGTCTTTATGGCCTCTTTTAACAGGTTTTGGTTTTTGTGGGGGTTTTGGCTGTATATTTCTTGGGCCTATAAATCCTAGTCATGTGACTTTTTATATAACCACAGTTCCTGATATAAACTTTACAGAAGATACTAAAGCAGCCAATGAACAGAGTTCCAAACTTGAACTTTTTATAGAAAACACCTTACTTCTGGTGTTCTAAGGATAGGTCTAGTTGGTAGCTACTGCAAAAAAAATCTTATGAAAGTGTGAGGGTTGGTAGGGGGTAGGATGGAGGTGACTAAGGGCTCAATCCTACTTTGGGAAATTTTACAGGCAGAAAAATCCAAATTGTAGCTGAAAACAAACCCATTCAGGTAACAGATATGTGTAACATGCTTCTTATCCTTTAAATATATAGTCCAGGGCCTATGTTAAAACATAATTTTGCAGCCGGGCACGGTGGCTCATGTCTGTAATCCCAGCACTTTGGGAAGCCAAGGCGGGCAGTTCACGAGGTCAGGAGATCGAGACCATCCTGGCTAACATGATGAAACCCCGTCTCTACTAAAAATACAAAAAAATTAGCCGGGCGTGGTGCTGGGCACCTGTAGTCCCAGCTACTTGGGAGGCGGAGGCAGGAGAATGGTGTGAACCTGGGAGGCGGAGCTTACAGTGAGCCGAGCATATCACGCCACTGCACTCTAGCCTGGGCGACAGTCCGAGACTCCATTTCAAAAAAACAAAGAAACAAACAAAAACATAATTTTGCATCATTTATTTAAAACTGATTTTAAATGCAAATTTTTGTTGTATAGAACAAGATGGAGAAGGCATTATGGAAACTTTCAAAACATATGAAGATAAAATCCAGCAGTTGGAAAAAGAGCTTTATTTCTATAAGAAAACCAGCCGGGATCATAAGAAGAAACTTAAGGAACTGGTAGGGGAAGCAATTCGGCGGCAACTAGCACCATCAGAGTGTAAGACTTTTAGCGTTGTCACTCTTAACACTGTTTCTCTAGCATTTGGTGAAGTCATGCCAGCTTTGTAGTGTAGCCTTTACCAATTGACTGGGTTATTTAGGATTAGATACTTCTATTTGTCTCTGTAAACAAAAATCGTTGTCTAAGGTAGAACCACATGAGAAGTGAATGAACAAATTTATAGATGCAAAGGAAATGATCAATTATTGATTGTCTGCCATGTGCCAGGGGCTTGTAGACCTTAACTCATTTAATCCCTAAATTAACTATATAATCTAACATAGCTGTTGTTTTCCTATTTTATAGTAAATTAAGCCTTCTGATTATCACAAAAAAAGATGTATGGTAGGTAAGAGTAAAAGTATGTATTTTTAAGATAAATCAGGTCTTTTTATATATCATGGCCCCTGGAAATTAAAAAATGTAATAGAACCCATTTTTGAGACAAAGATGTTTCCTTGTATAATCATATGTAGATATGTAGATTTAGTGCATTCCTAAATGAAATAACATGACAAAATATACTTTGCAAAAGTAAAAAATACTATGAAGGTAATATATTGCGATGATTAAAATATACCCTCTTTAAGATAGCTGAATAGAGAGGAATCAATATTTCTAAAATAATAAAGTCTACATTTTATAAAAGAATTAGCTAATACTTTCTAATAATTCTAATAAGTTAATTCTAATAACTTCGATAATTTAGGTATGGTTTATGAAAAGTTGACTTTAAAATCTTTTAGGCACACATGTATTTTTTACCTTGAAAGAAAACTACTTAAATATGGGCACACAAGATGTAAGAAGACCAGTGAAAAATAATATGGAGGAGCAATGAAGTGATATATGCTGAATATGTAATAGAAGTAGAATTGGCTAGGTGCGGTGGCTCAGGCCTGTAATCCCAGCACTTTGGGAGGCCAAGGCAGGTGGATCACCGGAGGTTAGGAGTTCGAGACCAACCTGACCAACATGGTGAAACCCCGTCTCTATTAAAAAATACATAATTAGCCAGGTGTGGTGGTTCATGCCTGTAATCCCAGCTACTCAGGAGGCTGAGGCAGGAGAATCGCTTGAACCCAGGAGGCGGAGGTTGCAGTGAGCTGAGATCACGACATTGCACACCAACCTGGGCAACAAGAGCGAAACTCTGTCTCAAAAAAAAATGCTAACTTATATTTGTGACATTTATCATGTATAGACATTTTCAAGAATAATTCCCTTTAGCCCTCAAACTCAGGATAGGCTGGGGTCTGCTAACTCCATTTTCAGATGAGGCAATTGACGCTTAGAGAAGGCAAGTGACTTATGGACAGAACAGTAACTATAACATAGTCTAATGTCCCTCATCTTCTGACTGCTGGTTCAGTATTCCAAGATGAAAGTTGTCTGAGGATAAAGATGTGATACAAACATACAAATCCTGCCAAAGAGATTACACTTTCTGATTCTCAGTATAGTAATACAGAGGTGTTTACTGATGTAACTCATTTACTTGAAATACTGCCTGCTATATATAGCTAAAACTTTAACTTGAAACATTACTTGCCAAAAATTAAAAAGTAAACAAGTATCAAGTAAGAAACAAAATAATCAACATAAGACCACTTTAGCTTTGAAAAAAAGTCTACTGTCAAATTTGAGGTATCTGATATTAGACATCTAGTTTGTAAATGGCCCATGTTTATGCCACCGAGTCTACTAGACATTTCTTTAAAATGACAATGTAGTATGGTGGTATACAGGTTTAAGAAATCTGGATCTTCATCCTGCTCTTTAACCAAACACACACACAAATCTAAAACATAGTTAATCTTGGAGAGGTGTAAAATGAGAACAACACTGTTCTGACCAATTTACCCAAGGAGTCTAGTCTTGATAATAACGTTGGAGATATTATTTCAGCTAATTTGCTATTCTACCTAGAAACATTTAAAATACTTCTATTTTTGACTATAAAAATAATGTATAGTCATTATAGAAAAATCTGAAAATGAAGAAAACAAATCAGTTATAATCCTACCCACATTTGAGCATAATTCTTTTCATATTTTCCCCATGCTTTAAAATATACAGTTGCAATTATATTGGGGATATAGTTTACACTATATCCTGTCTCATAATGCTACTCTAATATAATGACATGAAACAAGGTTTGTTTGAATTATAAAATATAGCAATTTATATCAAACTCTGAGTTCCATAAAATGTTTTACATGCTTAATAATCAGTATCCTAGTTAATAACTTAGTATTTGGTGCAGTGTTTTTTTTTGTTTGTTTTTTGTTTTTGAATGGAGTTTCACTCTTGTTACCCAGGCTGGAGTGCAGTGGTGCTATCTCAGCTCACTGCAGCCTCCACCTCCCAGGTTCAAACAATTCTCCTGCCTCAGCCTCCTCAGTAGCTGGGATTACAGGTGCCGCCACCAGGCCCAGCTAATTTTTTGTATTTTTAGTAGAGACCATGTCGGCCAGGCTGGTCTCAAACTCCTGACCTCAGGTGATCCACCAGCCTTGGCCTCCCAAAGTGCTGGAATTACAGGCATGAGCCACCGTGCCCAGCAGTTCAGTGGGTTTTGATAGAAGACTGCCTACAAGACTTATATTTTCTTTGAATATTTTTGGCATTTTCCAGTTGCAGAAAAATTCATCTTTTGACTAAAATATCTTGGTCACTTGATGGTCATCCCTCTGTTACAGTGTATATGTTTTCTAACATGAGGATAAAATCAGTTTTATATGAACCTGCATTCTCTCTACTTGTATTTAAACCTATCCTTGTATCAATTTAAATCACTATAAAACTATATGTAAGGATAATAGAGTCAAAAGATCTGGGTCGGAATCCTTACTTCTTTTACTAGTTGTTTGACCTTGGGCAAATTAATCTTTCCCTAGTCGGTTCCCTCAATTATAAAATTCTGGAAGAGGGAAACTTTCTTGTGAAGAATCCAAGTGGGCTCTGGAGTGAGCCTCAGCAATGAGCCTCTTTTCTTATGATCTTTTGAAAATAAGATGCCTTACTCCTTCCCCCAGATACTGTCACCTGGGGAGCAGGATTTTTTTTTAGAGTTGGGGTCTTGCTCTGTTGCCCAGGCTGGAGTGTAGTGGTACATTCATGGCTCACTGCAGCCTCAAACTCCTGGGCTTGAGCAATCCTCCCACCTCAGCCTCTCAAGTAGCTGGGGCTACAGGCATAAACCACTCCACCCAGCTAGGGAGCAGGATTTTTTAAAGCTTCCCAGTGACTCTGATGTACTGCAGAGTTTGGGAGCCACTGTCTGTGGTCAACTTAGTATGAGTTCCATGTACAAGGATCTAGATCATTTGCTAGTTCCGGTTATTTGATTTTGAGAGAATTTTAAAAACTAGAGAGTCAGTTATGTTTTAAACCAGGGGTTACAAACTAGAACGCCTACCTGAACCAGAGTGAGCAGTGGGGACTGCAGCAGTCATCTAAATGGTCAGTGGCAACGGTGTTCCAGCTGCTGTTGCAATTCAGAAACTGTTAACTCTTATAGTTTTTCTAGAAAAGCTGTAAATCTATATTTTTATATGAAACTTTTCAAATTTTAAATCTTGGGTCAAGTATTACTAACATTATAGGCCAAGCAAAACATGTCTATGGGCCAGATTTGGCTTGAGAGCTGCCAATGTGCAACCTGTGTTTTAAAACTTTGTCTTTGCAGGGCTGGGCCAGGTGCGGTGGCTCATGTCTGTAATCCCAGCACTTTGGGAGGCCAAGGCAGGCGGATCACCTGAGGTCAGGAGATCGAGACCATCCTGGCTAACACGGTGAAACCCCATCTCTACTAAAAATACAAAAAATTCGCCGGGCGTGGTGGCGGGCGCCTGTAGTTCCAGCTACTCCGGAGGCTGAGGCAGGAGAATGGCGTGAACCCAGGAGGCGGAGCTTGCAGTGAGCCGAGATCACGCCACTGCACTCCAACCTGGGCGACAGAGCGAGACTCTGTCTCAAAAAAAAAAAACAAAAAACTTTGTCTTTGCAGGACTAAAAGTATACTAAGCATGCATCAATATGTTGAAGTTGGCATTTTTCATCATATTAGGTCTAGTACCTGTATGCATTTCTCTTAAGCAAGTTTTTGTCTTTGCTATTAGATATTCTTTGATTTAAGAACCTCTAGCTTTGATCTCCACTTTAATTCCAGTGGGGTGTCCCCACCGAGGGCATATTCTCTCATCTCCATTTCGATGACAGAAATTGTGGCGCACACCCCAGAGTACATTCAGACAGCAGAACCCCGCTATCATGCTGGGAGTGCCAACCAAGGCCAGATTTCCACACATATAATGCCAAGTCCCAGAGTTTTCCCTCGAGATATGGGGCAGAGCCAATATTATCCAGTGCTGGCATCACTTGGCCATGATTTAGAATTAACTAGTAGCAAGAACAGCAGAGAAGGCAGGCATGGAAAGGCACCAGAGGTGCCCAAAGCACTCTTATGTTTCCAGGGAGTACCAAACCCCCAAAAGACTATTTCTCAATCTGTTCCATGAATTAAAGTTGTGAGTTATTCACATGCAAGATGCCTGTAAGTGAAATAAAAATATTCATATTCACACATCTGTTCATCTAAAATAAGTCATTTAACAAAAAAGTTGAAAAACATTATGCATATTGGGTGATAATAATGTATTTATGTTAAGATGTTTTGATTAAAACACCTAATTTTGAGGAAATAATATCTAATTTTTTGGTTTGGGGATTATTTTTAGATCATAAGGCTGGAGATGGAGTCCTGAAGCCAGAAGGAGGCATGCTTTCAGAAGAATTAAAATGGGCATCCAGACCTGAAAGTATGAAATTAAGTGGAAGAGAAAGAGAAATGGACAGTTCAGCAAGCAGCTTAAGAACACAGCCAAATCCTCAAAAGCTCTGGGAAGATATCCCAGAATTACCTCCAATTCATAGTTCTTTAGCACCCCCCAGTGGGCATATGTTAGGTAATGAGAATAAAACAGAAACAGATGATAATCAGTTTACAAAATCTCAGTCGACTGTCATCCCAAATTCAGGTTGTGGGAAATGTGGGACGACTTCATGGTGTCACACCTGTAAAACTGTGTCGAAAAGAATTACGTCAAATTTCCGCCTTGGAACTATCATTGCGACGTTCCAGTCTTGGAGTTGGCATTGGATCAATGGCTGCTGATTCCATCGAAGTATCTAGGAAACCAAGGGACTTAAAAACTTAGACATTGAATAATAGAACTTTTAGTAGATATGTAAAAAGATTCCTTTTTCTAACCTGTTAAAAACTAAAGCTCAAGTTCACTACCTCTTTCCTCAGAATAAAGGAAGAAGGGGAGGAAGGAATCCCTAATTCTTTTATATGCTATAGATGTGTACATCTTCTATATATATTCGGGGAGTTTTAGTTTATATTCCCATAGTAATCAAACATGTTTTCCAATACTTGATAACATTTAAATATTTACATTTATAAATACGCTTAAATGTTTTTCCAGGCATATTTGAAGAATAAAACTAGTAATAGACTAAAATATCTATCAAGTATGTATTACTATATAATATAAATGTACATTATAAAAGTATGTTACAATATAACTATATTATTGTTATTCTCAAATACAAGTATATTGTTATTTTTTAAAAGATCCAGCTAAATCTTGCTTTTGTCAGAGGGAGTCACCTGCTGCATATGTGGGCTAAGACAACCTCTCAGCTTTATGGATTGAGGCTCATTTACAGTCCTCCGAGCTCACAGAAATGGTCAGTCTTGACTTTTTAAACATGCTCACTGTTCTGTTTCTGGAATTTTTTTGGATTTTTAAAAATTTATAATGCTATCTTTTTTGTTTGCTAATATTATGCAATATAAGTTTTCATGTCTTTCCTGCTCTATACACTCAATATATCTCTCATTATGTTACTAAAATTGGGAGAAATGAATGCTGTTCCATGGAACACGGAAATTATAGAATAAAACTAAAGCATTCTAACATTTCAAGAGAAAGAACACTGGTTATGACATCTCTGGTCACATGGAGTATGTCTGTAAAGCTTGAAGTCTTGCTAAAGCATCTTTAATGATTTGATAGGCTTTAAGTCTGATATTTTTTTCTATAACCTCCTTAGTCAGGCTTTGCACACCGGCCAAACTACACTGGGGCTGTAAATATGTCAATGAAATTTTTACTAAAATCTCCAAGTTTTTCTGGTCAAAATTTTACTATATAATGTACAATTTAGTTTGGAATTAAGAACTAAACAGTTTGCACACCAAATGTAGTTTGTACTTTTTAACCATATTTTTCAGTTATAGGAAACATCCATTGTAATGACCTGAGGAATTATTTTGTTACTTAGGTTGTTCTTTGTTACTTTTCCAAAACACTTGTAAACCAAAGTTGAGTTTCTTAAACTAATTAATGTTTGGTTGGGGGCTGTAGCAAAACCATCCTGACATGCATGCTTACTCAGAGTCACCCACTTCCTTGCTGAATCCATTTTTTCTGATGTAGTGCTGCTACAGACCTTTTCCTTTTGTCCTTTCCTCTGTTGCTGTGGATTTGATCATCTCACATAGGACCCAAACTGTCACCCTGTGCTCAAAGACTCAAGGCTTCCTTTCTCTCATTGCTAGCCCCTAGGGAGTAGAGTTTCTTGGTCTCCTTGCTAAAAACCAGTTCCTTTAAGAAACAAACCAAAACAAAACAAACTTATAAAAAGGAAAATAGTTTATCTCTTAAGCATGGTACTAAAATTTATTTAAATTAAATAGATTTCTGTGGACTTACCTGGGAATGAAATAATTTATAAATATTGGTCCAATGAGATACTATTTTCTAAATTTCAAAAAATGAATTTACAAACTAACTGGGAAATTTTATTTTTACCAGAGACTGTTTGAAGTCAGATTCTGGTTTCCAGCTAGTCTTCCACTTTTATAAATTTATGTATATTTATATATAAATATAAATCATAGAAACCAAAGGTAAAACATACACATTATAAATATGTATAAATGCACTGACCTTTTGCCATTATTATATATATTTCATATATATATACACTTGTACCTATACAAGTATATAAGGAAATGTGTTTGTATATCCATAGGTAAAACAAGTATGTGTAAATTAATTATTTCTAATTAAGGCATAGCACATAATCTTACAAGGAACTTATAATGAGGACCTTTGTTAATAAATACATATTTATTTAAATATATTATTGCTGTGCTTTGTTGAAGGCACTGACCTTTTACCATTATAATATATACACTTGTATATAAACACTTGTATATATATAGTATTATATATATACTTGTATATAGATATAGATATAGGGTATACATTATACATTATTTCACTTTATAATATATTATTTAATATGATTTTATATCATGATATATCATTATATAGCTATAATGTATATATAGATACACTTGTATATATACATAGATATAGATATATATAATGGCCAAAGGTCAGTGCCCTTAACAAGCACAGCAATATTTATAAATAAATATTTATTAATGAAGATCCTAATAATAAGTTCCTTATAAGATTAAGTAATGTGCTATGCGTTATTTAGGAATAATTCATTTAAGAATGTATTCTGATACTGGAATCCTACTTGCTCAAGAAATTAACACATACTTGTTTTACCTGTGGAAATACACGTTTCCTCAAAGCCAACTCACTAATAAAGCAAGAAAATTTATATCAAAACAACGATTAGGTTTGATTATGCAATTGTGAGTTGCTTTCTAAATAACAAAGGTATGGTGTTTTTCTTCCTTTTGGTTAAACATATATCCTTTATATATATGACAGATTTCATGCCACATATGCAAACACACATATAAATAACGTCGTGAATAATATATTCTGGAAATGAACCTCTGGTCATTCTAGTTTAGTCGGTGTTCTCACAAAGGAAAGAAAAAAATTAGACACCTACCCAAGGCAAGTAAAATTATTTTTTTACATATACTAAATGATTTTACTTTTTCACATGCTTTTTCTAAACATTTTGTCACTTTATTGCCCTTTTGCATGTATATAAAATGTTTGTGGTTTTCTTTTTTTTGTTCATTACGTTCTTTTTTCCTCTTAACTGTAATAAAGCATTTGAAAGGAAAAATATTTGTAAAGTACTAGTTACTTTCCTAACTCTAGAGTGTTATAGCTAACAGAGATGGAAAATTCTTTACGTTGGGAACCACAGGTGGTGAGAACATTGATGAAGGTGCTTTTGTGCTTTAATGTTTGCTTTCTTTTTGTTAATGTATTTTTTTGTTGTTGCCTCAATTCTTCATATCTTCATGAACCCAGGGTCCAAGAAGTCAGCAAAAATATGATCTTCATTAATTGTGGACTAGATTGCCACTAGCCATTGCCTTGTTCAGTCTAGGCCAGTAAAGTGAGGAATGCTTATTTGAGACTAAATTCCTTATATAGAAAAAAATGAAAGTCTTATACTAAGTTTTGGAATGACTATCAGGGAGTGAAATCCTTAGTGGGAGTTCGGTTCTGTGGTCAAAACAAATTCTTACACATTAAATGCAAGTATGACATATTTTGATCTTTCACTTATTTCCTTAGGCACCTACTCGTGACTTTAAAACAGTGGGGTATCAGTATTTGAAAGTTCAGGTAGAAAGTTACTTATGTCCACAATTCCTCTCTCAACTTCATTGGACTTTTTTAAAAAATTCATTATGTATATTTTAAACATTTAAAGTTGTAACAGATTGTAGGCTGCCTTGATTAACACTGATAATATATTCTTCTACATTTATATTTTCAAAAATTGAAAATAAAGGCGAGAGTGAGATCCATTTGCAATAAGCATCTCAAAAGCATTGGGCATGTAGTACTTTTGAGCTTATGTTGGCAGAAGTACACCAAGGGTAGGGTACTGGGGAGCCTCTGCCCAATAAGGAGAAGTATTTTATCATTGTCATTGCTGCTGATAAAAGCAGGCTGACTTTTCATAGGTTTTGTTGTTTTTAAATTATCTGTAAACAATGCACCCCTTATTGCCTACACCAAGGTTGACTGCTGCGATTCCTTCCATTCCCTGGAATGTACTGCATACAAAGAGAAAGCATCAAACACTGGAATAGTGTTTGATTTTTATAATGGCTTTCATGTTGACCCCAACATGACTCCAACATGGAGGTAATTAGAACAAAGGAAATTATGAAAAGAAATCCCAGAAAAAGTTGATGTTATAATGATGGCTTTTGATATTTTGCATAGTTCTCATTTGTCTGTTTTTATATTTCCTTCTAGGAATTTCTGCAATGAGTCAACAGAATTGGCACTATTTGAAATGCTAACAGTGTAATTTGAACCCAAATATATTGAATTAGACTTAGATATTATGTTCTACTGGTTAATTGTAACACACAGCTCTATTGAGTTATCTACAGTACTTTAAGAGAAAAAAACAACAATCTCATAGTCTGTTATAATGAGCAAGATCCCTATATGCCCAAGGTACAAAACCATTCACAACAGAAAAGAATAGAAAATTAAATATTTTTTTAAATGTATACTTAATGATTCTTGGAAATTTAAAACTATCTATTAATAATTATATAACTAAAGTAGAAAAGGAATTATTTTAAAACCTTATTTGTATACTGTATTATTGTGTTTTCAAGCTTATTAAGTACATATATAAAGCAAGGTATAATTTTTCAAGTCCAGTGTGGTAAATATTGTTAGAAGTTATGTGATCAGCCAGGCACGGTGGCTCATGCCTGTAATCCCAGCACTTTGGGAGGCTGAGGCAGGTGGATCACGAGGTCAGGAGTTCAAGACCAGCCTGGCCATGATGAAACCCCATCTCTACTAAAAATACAAAATTAACCGAGTGTGGTGGCACACACCTATAGTCCCAGCTACTCGGGAGGCTGAGGCAGGAGAACTGCTTGTACTCATGAGGCAGAGGTTGCAGTGAGCCGAGATCGCGCCATTGCACTCCAGCCTGGGCGACAGAGGGAGACTCCGTCTCAAAAAAAAAAAAAAAGTTATGTGGTCTGAAGTGTCTTATTTTTAAACGAACCATTCCTTGGACCCCACACCACACTTACCAACAACAAATCATAGGCATGTACTTACTTACCTTTCATTTCCCACAGTGATCCAGGATTCCAATAGCTCTAAGACAGATGACTGGAGTGGGAGGGAGACAGGGGGGAAAGAGGTTTATTTGAAAGCATTCCATAGACAAGCAAAGGATTTTCAAAAAATATTTTGAGAGAATATATTTCTCTGGCATAAGGACTGAAACTTAAATTCAACCTTTGGCTATCTCTAAACACTAAAGAATACTCTTGGTTAGTACCGACTTTGCCATTAAAAAATAACTATTTTTTATACTGGTTTTTATTTTTTATACTGGTATATTTTTATACTGGTTCCTTTCCTATGTTTACTATTCACTCAGGATATTATGAAAAGAAGCCATCCTAGATCGAATTTGAATAGAAATTGTGGAGCCATTCAATAGAGAATTACAAGAAATAGCAGTTTGTGGTAAATTCCAATGGCCTAACAACATACACTGAAGGAAAGCAGTTAGGACTTAAGTGATTTTACCTTTGAAGAACCATGAATGATATGCCAAAACAAACAAAAAAATTGCTGTAGGCAAAATGGGATTTATTTTTGTAAAACAATGGTATCTTAACTATTTTGCTTATTTTTTTCCCTGTGCTAAAATGTCCCTGATTTTGTCTACCGAAAAACCTGTGTATAAAAAAACCTTAATTCAAGATTACAAACCAGCAGCTACTTGCCTGCCTTGAGGGGCTGGATTAATTTTATTCATTTTCATTTGCGGGCTGTAGTTGCACTTCACTGTCTATCCTCTAGGAATGAAAAGGAGTGAGGAGTTATCTGAGTTCAACTAACTGATAAATTTCATAATTTATAACTATTAAAGTCAAAGTTTTGTTGTTACTTTCTAGCATGCTTTTTCTAGATGGGAATAATGGGAACAGGGCAAGGTATTTTAATACTGAGGAGTTAATCTCCTTTTGAAATTCCCATCACCTGGGAGGGTTGGACAGCATCTGAATTGTTCCATTCAAGGCCTGGGGCTAAGCCCATCCGTTTCACTAGACATTTTCCTGGCTAGCTCCAGGTGTCACCAGCTGTTAGACATGACTAGAATGACACAGGCTGTAATTTTATTAATAGAGTACATTAAATGATATTTTCTAAACCAAATAGCCTTTAAAAAACTATTTATGAATCACTACCCTGCATTTAATATCAAAATCATATTTTTCAAATGAAACACAAAGTAATTAGGAGGGAAATTACTATTTTTGTTACATAGCAAATATTTTTGTTACATAGTCTTACTTTATCAAATAAATGCTTTATCAAATAAATGCTTTATCAAATGAAAGCACTTTGAAAATTGAAGCATCATATATGTTTAAGATTAAATTATAAGTAGGTTTTCCATACAGTTGGATGTCAAAATGGGATAACTGTTTGGCACACATGGTTGTTTATTTTATATAAACAAATCATAAGTCATCTTCTAAACAAATTCTCAGTTTTAGTTATATATATCTTCTAAACAAATTCCCAATTTTAGTTATGTATGTTTCAACAGTATAAATAAGAGTATTCTCTGGGAAGATTAATGTGAATTCTAGCAAAAATATTTTAAAGACTTGCTGAATCTATTTTTATAGGCATAGAAGTGCTTCATGACTATTTCTTTGATTTATGAGTGAAAGAGGATGTTTTTTACTGGATCTTTGGCCACCAGTTTTTGGCTATTTATTACTTATTTTTTTAGTAACAGTTACGTTTGTGAGCTATTGAACTATGGCTGGAAAATAACTTTTCTTAAAACTGATAAGAATTTTAAACTATTTTTCCCCAAAGACACTATAAAACAAGAAGTTAATTTTTTTGCACATGTATAGGTATATGATCAAATAAAAAGAAATCAGTCCTCATTTAGCATCTGAGACTTTTAGCTCCTAAATACAACAAGTGTATTAAATTTAACATTACCACAGTGGTCTCTCCTTCATAAACATTCAGAAGGAAGCTCGTTCCCCTTAGTTTGCAAGTATCTGCCAGTGTAAGGAATATTTTGTCTCTAGATTGCAGCACCTATGACCTGAGCAGCCAAGGAAAGAGAAGGTCAAGACTTTAAGGGTAATGGAACCTACAATCATAAGTATTCTAGTGGATTGTGAACAAATAAATCAGAAAAGAAGAATACTAACATACAGTTTTCCTGAGTTACCTTAAGTGGTATGAGGTATTCTTAGTAAGGTTTATTACAAAATTCAGTATCTCCCATAAGAAAGGAAGCTAGGTTTAAGCATTTGATTATGTGAGTTTAGTTGGCCCTTCACCCTTCAAGACATGGGCCAGTAAGTACTGTGGGGTTTAGTTCTTATATGGGAAATAATCTGTACCTCTTCCAAAGGGTGGGCTGGTAGCTAAAGTTATTTATTTCCTGAAAATATAAAAAAATGGCATCTATATGTAAATGCTAAAATGTAAAGATGGAAATTTCTACAGGCTTTTAATTTATAGGCATTTTCCTGCTTTATATTTTCTATCAACCTTTATATTTTTGCTGATAGAGTTGAAGACTAAAAGCCCTATCCCTCAAGGAACTTATAGTCCAGTGATATTACTTATGGAGAGAGTAAAGCAGGGTAAGGAAACAGAAAATTAGGGGTGCTTTTTCAGATGGAAATAAGTTTCTGAGCTCACATATATATAAAGCTGTTAAGAACTACATGTAAACATACTGATCAAAAAATGCTCTTCTAATGTATGCATGCCCAAAAGAAGCAAGTATCATAAATTGTATCTGAACATGGAAATCACATCCAACCAGCTTTGATGGAAGGAGAAGAGCACTTTACAGTTTTAAGTCTTACATTTGGGTCTTTGATCAATTTTGAATTAGTTTTTGTACATGGTATGAGTTAAGGGTCCAACTTCATTATTTTGCATGCAGATATCCAGTTGTGTCAATACAATTTGTTGAAAAAAACTATTCTTTCCTCATTAAATTGTCTTCATACATTTGTTGAAAACCAATTGACCACACAGGTTTATTTCTGGACTCAATTTTATTCCACTGGTCTATATGTCTGTCCTATGACAGACTGTACCACACTGTCTTGATTATGTAGTAAATCTTGAAGTCAAAGTGTGAATCCATGAACTTTGTTCTTCTTTTCCAACATTTGTTCGTTATTTGGGGTCCCTTAAGTTTCCATATGAATTTTAGAACCAGTTGTCCATTTCTACAAAGAGGGAGATGGAATTTTGATAGGAATTGCATTGAATCTGTAGATCAATTTGGGGAGTACTGCCATCTTAGCAATATTCAGTCTTCCAATCCATGAACATGGGCTGTCTTTCCATTCTTTTAACCATGTTTTTTAGTTTTCAGTGTACATGTCTTACACTTCTTTGGTTAAATTTATTTCTAAATATTTTATTCTTTTTGATGCTACTGTAAGTGGAATTGTGTTCTTAATTTCATTTTCAGATGGTTCATTGCTAGTGTCACGAAATACAACTGCTTTTTATATATTGATCACTATTTATTTTTAGTGGATAGTAAATTGGTTTAAGAACACATGCCATGAATCAAGAAACTTAGGTGGTGCTTACCCATACAAACTAATTTAATGAGCAAAAACCCCAACTACTTTTTTGTTGTTGTTGATAAAATTTTAGCTGGTTATTTTTAAGACTGTTTCTTTAGGAATTGTTTCTATTTTATTTCCAGGTTAAGGGTGGTATGAGCACAGTAGGTCATTTGGCATTTGTAGTCTATAGTATGAGATCTTTCCTGTAAGTGAAACACAAAGGAATAATCCTGAGCAACCCATGTCTCTCTGTATCTTGAGAATACTTTCTATATATTCTTCAATGCTATATACTGTATTTTAAAGATTAATTATAATGCTGACTAATTTATTCAATAAACTTCTGTGGGCTAGGTCTTCATGCTGAGTGCTAAATGCTAAAAGAAACAAAGCTTAATAAACCACAGATCCATCCACCAAAGAACATACAGCCTGTTGAGGAAAGACAGACAAATAAACAGGCAGTTACATTTGAGTTTGTTTATTCAACAACCATTTGAATGCGAACAATGAGCCTGGCACTGTAGTGACATACCAATGAGTAAAACAGACCCGGTCTCTGCTTTTAAGGGGCTCACAAAGTAAAGAGGAATATAATGACTCTGGTAAAAATATAGAGGGTACTGTGGGAGTATGGAGGAAGGGCACCTAACTTTTAGGGGTAAGGTAAGTGAGAACACATGGTATTTGGTATTCTGGTTCCTGCACTAATTCGTTTAGGATAATTGGCCTCCAGCTGCATCCATGTTGCTGCAAAGGACATGGTTTCGTTGTTTTTTATGGCTGTGACTATTTCTCCTGGAGGTTTTTATCCCTTCTTCTTCTTAGTTTTTTTTTTTTTTTTTTTTTTTTGAGACGGAGGCTGGTGTTTTTGAACAGGTTGAAGAATTAATTGTTGAAGTTTAGTTACTATATGCAATGACCTTGGAACGATAAGAGATGGTTGGAGAGTGGAGGCTTGAATTAAATTAGAGGAGGAGCTGTAGTTACCAGTAATATTACAGTGTAAGGAATGCATATGAGAATGGATAATTGAGGTACCAGAGGGTACAAGATCCTTTGAAAGGAGGTAAAGGAATTGAGACACAGTAAGGATTTTGAAGTGAACATCCACATAGTTATAGATATCTATTATACATACGTACATACATATATACACATACCCCTCACAAAGAATTACCGCAAGAGTGATTCCACAGTAGTGTTGTAGTAGTGAGTAGTTTTGGAGAGAGTGATAGCAGCCCTAGTACTAAAATCTTTAATCTATGAGTGAGGGGTTGAATTCTTCAAATTAGGCTGCACAGGGACATCAGTGGTTTAATATGTTAAACTCTTGCAAATATCACATTTCATTAAACAGATGCTTTTACGTTTTATGTTGTTAAAGTGAGATTTCTAATTGCTTCTCTCTGACCTCTCAAATTACGATGGTAACTGCCTTCTTTTACAGGAAATGCCCATCTGTCTGTATTATAAACCAGACACATGCCAGGTTTTCCAATTTAAATGACAGTGCTTTAAAACTTGTCATAGACTACTCTGTCCTACCTCCAATGTGTATTTCAAGTAGATACATCTACAGATGCTAGCTCTGCCACATCAAACAATGCACAGTGAATGTTCAAAATCTACATTAAAAACCTTGGTTATAAAGAGCTAGATACCCTGTTTTACATGATGTGATTATTACACGTTGCATGCCTGTATCAGAACATCTCATATACCCCATAAATATATACATCTACTGTGTACACACAAAAATTAAAATTATTATTATTTTTGAGATGGAGTCTTGCTCGGTCAACCAGGCCGGAGTACAGTGGCACAATTTTGGCTCACTGCAACTTCTGCCTCCCTGGTTCAAGCAATTCTCCTGCCTCAGCCTCCCGAGTAGCTGGGACTACAGGTGCCCACCACCACACCCGCCTAATTTTTTTATTTTTAGTAGAGACAGGGTTTCACCGTGTTAGCCAGGATGGTCTCGATCTCCCGACCTCGTGATCTGCCCGCCTCGGCCTCCCAAAGTGCTGGGATTACAGGCATGAGCCACTGCGCCAGGCTCTTCCTTCTTTCTTAAGTTGCTTAGTTTTATCTCTCTCTCTCTCTTTTTTCTGAGACTGGATCTCATTCTTTCACTAAGGCTGGAGTGCAGCGACGCGATGATAGCCCACTGCAGCCTCAATCTCCCAGGCTCCCACCTCAGCCTCCTGAGTAGCTGGGACTACAGATGTGCACCAGTACTCCTGGCTAATTTTTTTTACTTAAGGTAGAGACAAAGTCTCACAATGTTGCCTGGCCTGGTCTCAAAACTCCTGAGCTCAAGCCATCCTCCTGCCTCAGTTCCCAAAATGCTGGGATTACAGATGTGAGCCACCACACCTGGTGGTTGCTTAGTTTTCTCTAAATCTATCACCATTACATCTCCGTATTTTCCACCAGAGTTGTGAAATTTTGTTCAAAAGGTTCAGACATATTAGGTAATCCATCATTTCCATTTTCTTTTCTTGGAGACATCCCTTCTAGAGCCTTCCATCCTCTAGTGTGCTCTCCAGGCCTGCTACACAGCTGACTTCCTGGAACCTCCCTTCACCTTCACCTAGGGCAGGGGTGTCCAATCTTTTGGCTTTCCTGGGCCACACTGGAAGAAGAATTGTCTTGGGCCACACATAAAATACACTAACAATAGCTGATGAGCTAAAAAAAAAAAATCACAAAAAAGTATGTTTTAAGAAAGTTTACAAATTTGTGATGGGCCACATTCAAAGTCATCCTGGGCCACACACCACGGGTTGGAAAAGCTTGATCTAGAGAATTATCTTTGTTTTCTGCTTTGTCGGAGTTCTGGTTTACCAGATCCCATGTTTTTCTGTTTCTCTTTTTCTCTTTTTTGAGACGGACTCTCACTCTGTCACCCAGGCTGGAGTACAGAGGCATAATCTCCGCTCACTGCAGCCTCCGCCTCTCAGGTTCAAGTGATTCTCCTGCCTCCGCCTCTCAAGTAGTTGGGAATACAGGCATGTGCCACCACATCGGCTATTTTTTTTTTTTTTTTTGTATTTTTGGTGGAGACGGGGTTTCACCATATTGGCCAGGCTGGTCTCAAACTTCTGGCCTAAAGTGATCCACCTGCCTCAGCCTCCCAAAGTTCTGAGATTACAGGTGTGAGCCACTGTGCCCAGCCACATGTTTTTCTGTTTCTTGATATACACCTTTACTTGGATGGAGTTCTCCTTCCAGCAGTTTCCTGAGTGAGAAGAGTATATGGAAGTTAAAATTTTTGTGAATTTCTTGATTTTGACATGTTTTCTGGCTTTCTGTACTGCTTTTATTTCCTCCAAGTTCTTTTTTTTTTCTTTTTTTTTCTTTTTTGAGACGGAGTTTCGCTCTTGTTTCCTAGGCTGGAGTGTAGTGGCGTGACCTCAGCTCACTGCAACCTCCGCCTCCTGGGTTCAAGCAATTCTCTGGCTTCAGCCTCCCAAGTAGCTGGGATTACAGGTGTGTGCCACCACGCGCAGCTACTTTTTTGTATTTTTAGTAGAGATGGGGTTTCACTATGTTGGCCAGGCTGGTCTCGAACTCCTGACCTCTGGTGACCCACCCACCTTGGCCTCCCAAAGTGCAGGGATTACACCACACCTGGCCTCTAAAGCTCTTTTTTTCCTTTTCTTGTTTGTTCATTGTAGGTTCTGTCTTTCATGTAAGGAGGTTTCTTCAAATAAATGGAGATCATCAACTGTTCACCACATTTAAGAATGAGGTGATATCTGGGCATCGTGGCTCATGCCTGTAGTCCCAGCTACTTGGGAGGCTGAGGCAGGAGGATCTTTATTATTATTATTGTTATCGTTATACTTTAAGTTCTAGGGTACATGTGTACAATGTGCAGGTTTGATACATAGGTATACATGTGCCATGTTGGTTTGCTGCACCCATCAACTCATCATTTACATTAGGTATACCTCCTAATGTTATCCCTCCCGACAGGCGCCGGTGTGTGATGTTCCCCGCCCTGTGTCCAAATGTTCTCATTGTTCAATTCCCATCTATGAGTGAGAACGTGTGGTGTTTGGTTTTCTGTCCTTGTGATAGTTTGCTGAGAATGATGGTTTCCAGCTTCATTCATGTCCCTGCAAAGGACATGAACTCATCCTTTTTATGGCTGCATAGTATTCCATGGTGTATATGTGCCACATTTTCTTAATCCAGTCTATCACTGATAGACACTTCAGTTGGTTCCAAGTCTTTGCTATTGTGAATAGTGCCGCAATAAACATACGTGTGTGTGTGTCTTTATAGTAGCATGATTTATAATTCTTTGGGTATATACCCAATAATGGGATTGCTGGGTCAAATAGTATATCTAGTTCTAGATCCTTGAGGAATTGCCACATTGTCCTCCACAATGGTTGAACTAATTTACGCAGGCAGGAGGATCATTTGAGGCCAGGAGTTTGAGGTCAGCCTGTGCAACACAGAGATACCCCATCTATAAAAAACTTGTTAAATTTGTATTATTTTTAGAGAGGGTCTCACTCTGTTAACCAGACTGGAGTACAGTGGTGCAATCACAGTTCACTGCAGCCTCAAACTCCTGGCTCAAATTATCCTCCAGCCTCAGCCTCCCAAGTAGCTAGGACTACAGGTGTGTACCACCAGGCCCAGCCAATTTTTTATTATTTTTCGTAGAGGTGGGATCTCACTATGTTGCCCAGGCTGGTCTTGAACTCCTGGGCTCAAGTGATCCTCTCACCTCAGCCTCCTAACGTGTTGGGATTACAGGTGTTAGCCAGTGCGCCCAGCCAAAATTTTTCAAATAAAAGAATGAGGCAATAAAATGTTGATGAGAGCCTCTGTAGGTACAATCAGGGATTGCTGACTACTGGGCTGACTGTAAAAGACAGTCAACAAGCCACACTCTTCACCATGGGATCCCCAAACCTCAATATTTGGAGACCTCTTCTCTTGGAGCAGCTGGTTTTCCCCTAAGAAGCTTCCAGTCTCTTGAAAGGATCCCAGCATTCCAGGATCTGAATTTGTGAATGAAGCTGGGGGAAAGGGGTCTGCCTTATAATTTAATATGCACAACTTCACTTAATTCTGCTTTTCTGTGTAGTGAGTCATCCCTGTCTTCAGCTCTGCCTGGTGCCTAAGAGAGCTCTGAGTGAACCTCTCCAGAAAGTAAACCATCTATCTTCCGGTGAATTGGGGCAGCATGGAATGGAGTAGGGAATATAGGGGAGGCAGGATCTCATTCTCTTTAGAAAACATTCACAGTGAATTCTCCTTTTTAGCCTTGCTCTCCTTCTGCTTTCGGAGAGAAAGCAGCTGTAGTTTTAGAGCCTTTCCAGGGTGCTGTGACATGGATAGGCTCACTTCTGGCTGGTTCTGCCTTCTCCCAAAAGCTGAAGTAGTCACTTTGGCAGCTTTGGTAAGTCAGTGATCACTCATCCATCTGCTTTCCACGTTTCTAAGTTTTGTTGGCATTTTATTCAGCGGGGATCTCTTTCCCTGTTTGCTTTTTCTTTATAGATTTATATCTTTTTTATTCCTTTACTGTCATTTTAATGAGGTCTCTGGAATAAGTGGAGACAAACGTGCGTTCAATGCACTATGCTTAACCAGAAGTCCCCTTGCCACTGGGTCTTAACATGTACATATGCAATGAACATTTTCTAAGTAGGAAAAGTCCATGTATAGTTAAAGCAATTCCATAATAATTAGAAATAAGTATGATAATAGAATAACCATACCTAACTTAATGCTTATATGTACTTGCAGTCTTTAGAATGGGTGTGTGTGTGTGTGTGTGTGTGTGTGTGTAATGTGTCTTATCCTCACAATAACCTCATAATTCTACCCCTAGCAGTCTTATATAACATGGTACATCATTTCCCAAGCTACAGGTAATCTTATCTTCAATTTATCAGGTCTTTAGCCAATCCCTACTTACTGTTAACTTAAGCTATAACTGAAGTTTTAATTTTTTAATTTTTAATTTTAATTTTTGGGCCGGGTACTGTGGCTCATGCCTATAATCCCAGCACTTTGGGAGGCTGAGGTGGGTGGATGACTTGAGGTCAGGAGTTCGTAACCAGCCTGGCCATCATGGTGAAATCCTGTCTCTACTAAAAATACAAAAAATAGTCAGGTGTGGTGGCATGCACCTGTAGTCCCAGCTACTCGGGAGGCTGAGGCAGGAGAATCGCTTGAATCAGGGAGGCGGAAGTTGCAGTGAGCCGAGACTGCACCACTGCACTCTGGCCTGGTTGACAGAGTAAGACTCCATCTCAAAAATAATAATAATGTTAATTTTTGTGTGTACACAGTAGATGTATATATTTATGGGGTATATGAGATGTTCTGACACAGGCATGCAACGTGTAATAATCACATCATGTAAAACAGGGTATCTAGCTCTTTATAACCAAGGTTTTTAATGTAGATTTTGAACATTCACTGTGCATTGTTTGATGTGGCAGAGCTAGCATCTGTAGATGTATCTACTTGAAATACACATTGGAGGTAGGACAGAGTAGTCTATGACAAGTTTTAAAGCACTGTCATTTAAATTGGAAAACCTGGCATGTGTCTGGTTTATAATACAGACAGATGGGCATTTCCTGTAAAAGAAGGCAGTTACCATCGTAATTTGAGAGGTCAGAGAGAAGCAATTAGAAATCTCACTTTAACAACATAAAACGTAAAAGCATCTGTTTAATGAAATGTGATATTTGCAAGAGTTTAACATATTAAACCACTGATGTCCCTGTGCAGCCTAATTTGAAGAATTCAACCCCTCACTCATAGATTAAAGATTTTAGTACTAGGGCTGCTATCACTCTCTCCAAAACTACTCACTACTACAACACTACTGTGGAATCACTCTTGCGGTAATTCTTTGTGAGGGGTATGTGTATATATGTATGTACGTATGTATAATAGATATCTATAACTATGTGGATGTTCACTTCAAAATCCTTACTGTGTCTCAATTCCTTTACCTCCTTTCAAAGGATCTTGTACCCTCTGGTACCTCAATTATCCATTCTCATATGCATTCCTTACACTGTAATATTACTGGTAACTACAGCTCCTCCTCTAATTTAATTCAAGCCTCCACTCTCCAACCATCTCTTATTGTTCCAAGGTCATTGCATATAGTAACTAAACTTCAACAATTCTTCAACCTCATCAAAAACACCAATTCAGTCACTCTACCATCTTTCCACCATTCTTCACTCCTCTCATAGCTTTACTTCTTACCACTTCTGAAATTATAAGGCCTCCTTTGCCTCTACCACCACCAACTCTGCCCTTATCTTCCCCTTATACTTGCCTGGTCAAATCTCAGTCCTGGTTACTGCCAAAACTGCCTACTCAGTGCCTGCACATGAGCAACTGAATATGGCTAGAGAAAATTGCATAACGAAGTGGCTAGCCTCACTATAAATTCATGACCACTTACTCAATGGGGCTCTTAGTAATGCCTGGAAACTTTACCATGTTCTTTAGTCAGTTCACTCTCCCTCACTCATAAACTCTGATTTCACCTCCCTTCTCTCTTTTTTTCTCAATACTTTCCGTTAAGGACTACATTACCTAGAGTAGGCTAAACTGCTATAACAAATAGACTGCAAAATGTTATGGCTCCAACTCAATAGAAATATATCTTGCTCACATAATTGGGTGTCCAGGTCAGTGGGTAGCTCTCCTTCATCCAGGCACCTTCTTTCTTGTGGCTCTGCCAACCCCAGAGGCTTGTGGTCATCTGCATAATTGAATCAGAGTCACCGTGTCCAGGGTCCAGCTGGCAGAAAGGAAAATGTATGAAAGAGGCACAAGTACTCTCAAAGTAAACGCCTTGGCCTGACAGTGGCAGACACAACATCTGCTCATGTTCTATAACTTAATACTTGACCATATGCAACTGAAAGAGAGGCTGAGAAAAGCAGTCTGTGTTTTCAGGGAGAAGGGGAGACTAAATTATGATGGACAATTAGCAGTCTGCCAAAATGATCTTGCTCCTCACTTTGCTGAGAAAATAGAAGCAACTGGAAGAGAACTACTTTCTCCCACTGTCCAATCTATCTACTTATCTCGACATGTCCCATATACGTGGGAACTGGGGAAGATGGGATGGATCCCTAGACTAACCTTGACCAGAAAGGGGATCCTTCTTCCCAGGCTTTCAATGAGAACAATGTGGTCTTAAAGACCCTACTACCTAATCACAAAGTGCAAACATACCTTCTTTCCTTGTGCTTTTCAACCTCTGTGGTTTTGGATATTGTTGAGCAACACTCCTTCCAGCCCTGTTTTTGTGAAACTCCAATTTACCTTGTCTTGATGATTCTGCATTACCCTATTCTCCTCCCATTTTCTGCTCCACCCCCTTTCTTCGCTGGCTTGGCTCACCTAGATCAGAGCTTCTCAAACTTTTTGATGTGGCACAAATCTCTTTGGGTTCTTGTTAAGTTGAAGATGCTGGTTCAGCAGGTCTGGGGTGGAGCCTGAGATTCTGAGTTTCCAACTAAGGTCCTCATGTCAGTGCTGCTGGGCCACTGACCACGTTTTGAGCAGCGAGACTCTGAAGAGGGTGTTTTCCAAGATTCTGACTTTGTTTTCTTCTTTTATCTCACAGCAATATCACTCCTAGGCTGATTATTTTTTGAGTCTATTTTCTAGCTCAGTCCTCTTTCCCATATTACAAAACCTTTATTTCTAACTTATTAGTGTCCATGTCCGTCCGGCTGTCTTGACAACCCTTTGAATTCTTAAAATGTCTAAATCTAAACTGATCTTCTCTCAAGAAGTAGCTCCTTCTCCTTTCCTTTGTAATTGTCTCTTTTCTCTCTTGCAATTATCTAGAAACTCAAAACCTCCACTTTCTTTGATTTCTCTCTTCCTACCCACAAGTAATCAATCAGTTAGCAAATTCTATAGATTCTGCATGCACATCATCTCTCAACTATGCTCTTTAAATTCCCCTGGCTGTCCCTTTAGGTCAGACTCATCATTACCTTTTACCTGGCCTACAGTAGATCTGTCAGTTTTTCCACCTCTGATTTCTGCTTCCCTTCACAGATAAATCACTAGCATAAAGAAAAAAAAACCTTCCTTTTCTTCCCCCAAACTTCTGAACCATAAAAACTCAAAATACTGAATTAAATATAAATTCATCCATTTGGTATCTTAGGCCCCATACTCCTTTGTCTTTTCTACCTTTCAACATACCTGGAGTCTTTGCTCTTTCCCCAACACAACTTTCACTGATTCGCCTTCATATATATTCTCATGCTATCCCTTCTTGCTGTAAAACTCTGTCTCCTTCAAGGTCAATCCCAAATGCCTACTCCTTCATGCTGCCTTTCTTTCCTTATCCCCAAGACAGATATACACGGTTCTTTGATTCCCGGCAGTACTCTGCCACTTTTCACGTGGCACCTATCATGGTTTGTCTTTTATTGTCTGTTTTATCTTTGTTTCATTCCTTACTTCTTTGAAGGCAAAGGTATCTTCAACTCCCCTCTAACTCTGAAGCATCTTACCTGTGGGGCGTCTAATATTAGTTGAATCAGGAGGATTTATGGAGATAATGGGATGCGCTGGAAGCCAGTACAGCTGGGTGCCGGCTCTGCCGTTTATTAGCTGTGAGGTTTTGGGTAAGTCACTTAACTTCGCCTGTAAAATTAGTCCACTACGACCTGATGGAGAACCAAGGGAGATAACGTCAAAGCGGCCTGCAACTCTACAGGGAACTGAGCAATGTTAGTTATTTTCCTTACAGAGATGTGATGAAGTCTTGCTACTGGAATCTTGGCTTGCAGGACCATCCCTACTTCATTGCCTGGAGGTCGAACCCCAAGTTGCAGGGAACCCAAGCTACCAGGTCCCACTGCCCTTTTCCACTCCAGGGCCCTCTAACCGCTCTCCGCGACGCAGGTGATCCTGCCTTGCTGCGGGGGAGTGGCCTGGAGTCTCATTCCCTCGGGAGGCCTCCCTCCTTCCACCCGCTTGAGAAGAGCCCTTCTCTTCCCTGTGACCCCGAAGACCGTGGCGCCGCCGCCTACGTGAGGCGTTTGGACCCTGCCCGGTCCCCGTAGCTCCCTTTCTCCAGCAGGTGGTTCTGGTCCTCTCCCCCAACTCGGGCGCTCACGTCACCGGCGAACCTCTAACCAGCGCCAGCGCCGCTACCAACCGCGAAAATAAACAAACCCCCGCGCTCGGCGGACGCGCCAGGCCCCGCCCCCGCCCCCGCCCCCGCCCCCGCCCCGAGGCTCTCACGCCGCCCCCTCCGCCCCGGCTTCCCGCTACCCTCCGCCCGCCTGCTCGCAGCTGCGCTCTTCCCGCCCCTCACCGCGGCCTGCAGCCGCGCTCACCGCCGCAGTCCGCCCCGGCGCCCCGGGACCCGTTAGTGCCCAGCCTGCGGGCCGACCGCGACCCCCGCCCGGCGCGAGCCTGCCCCCAGCTCTGCCGACACTTGACCCAGACCAGTCCCAACGCCCAGTGCGGCCGCCCGGGGAGCCGCGGGAGAGGCGGCGGCGGGGGGAGGAGGGAGAGGAGGGCCGAGCCGGCGGCCCGGGAGGCCCGGTGAGTACGCGGAGGCGGGCCCGCCTCGCGGGTGTCCGCTCCGGAACCCCGGAGGCGTAGGCAGCGGCTCGACAGCGCTCCCCTCGGCGCCTCGGGTGGCGGGGACTCGGCCTGAGGCGACGGGCCCCACTGGCCGGAGCCGCTGGGCAGAGGGCACGGGAGGGCCGCTCCGCGGAAGGGGCCGCGGCCCGACGCTCGGCGCAAGGCTGGGGGCGGCGGGGAGGGACTCGCACCCGACTCCCAGGCCGGCGACCGCTGAGCCTCCCGAGACCCCGTGGGGGCCGCTCGAGTGACAGGTGCCACCGTCCCCTCACCGCCGCTGGCGCCCGCACTCCCTCCCGGGGAGCCAGGCGCTCGGAAATTTCTGGAGCAACGACCTGACTCGTTGTTTTCTCCCTTTCAGGTTTTGAAGCCGCTTCTCTGCCCGAGTTAGGTTTCGCCCAGCGCAATTTCTTTCTCTATGTACTTTGCGAATAAGTTTCGGAGCATCGGTTAACAGCCTATGGGTGAAATTTGGCTTTCATTCATGAATGAGGTATAGTGAATTACTTTTTGAATATAGTGCTCCTCCTCCTCCCCCGCCAGCTATTGAAAAGTGATTTTTTTTTTCTGTATTGTTTGGAACAGCCTTACCGAATTTTTGTCAGATTTCGAGCATTAAGGTGCTTCATAAATATTGAACAGTAACGACAAAAATAGTTTATCAAATTGGCTGATTGCCTTTTCTCTTCCTTCTCTTTTTCACTCTTTACCTTCGCCAGATTTTTCAGAGTAGATGCTAATGCTTTCATTAGAAGGACTAATGAAAGATCGTGTCTTACACTAAAAAGCTGGAGACACTTTTCTTCAACATTTAGCATTGCCTGTTGTGTAGTAAATGTGCTTGGGATTGTAACTGGAATCACTTAATAAATGTGACTTGTAGCTATAAAAATATTTGAGAAGCTTTTTGGCAAATTAAAATATTAAAGATCTTCATACAAATCTAGATTTCTTTTCTCAACAGATTTATAACACTATAGTAGCTTCAATTCTGGAGTAAGAGCAAAACCCAGAAGTTGACCAAAAGAACATTGTGGGCAAATGAAAATACATGTATTTTACTCGTGGGAGAATCCCTCAGGTCCTCACTGAGTACCTGCTTGTATTTTTTTGTTTAACTTTCTTGGCCTACAGAAAGTGGGAGCTGCAGATTGGAGAGGGGTCTCAGTACTTAACTGTGAGGAAAAAATGGAGTTTGGGGCATACCCATTGGGTTTACATCACTTACAGTAAGTGTGTTTGGAGCAGAGTTTTAGTATGCACTTCACACTTGCTGATTGTGAACCCTATTTTTTTTTTTTTCCCTGAGGCGGAGTTTTGCTTTTGTTGCCCAGGCTGGAGTGTAATGGCGCGATCTCGGCTCACAGCACCTTCTGCCTTCCAGGTTCAAGCAACTCTCCTGCCTCAGCCTCCTGAGTAGCTGGGATTACAGGCGCCTGGCTAATTTTTTTTTTTTTTTTTTTTTTTTTTTTTGTATTTTTAGTACAGATGGTGTTTCGCCTTGTTGGCCAGCCTGGTCTGGAACTCCTGACCTTGTGATCCGCCCGCCTCTGCCTCCCAAAGTGTGAGCCACCACACCTGGCCTGTGAACCCTAATTTTTAAGAAGCCAAAGTGAAAGATACTGTTTGGTTATTTGAAGAACAGAACATGAAATAACACAATTTTTTATTTCACCAGGTGTTAAATCAGTGATACTTGGTGCCATTTCATATTACGCTCAGTTAATTTCAATCTAAGTTATATTTCAGTGAGGCCACACTAATTGGCATCTACATTAATACCTTTTTTTGGTCAGGCTAATTGGTAGTGTTAATAGAAGATGGCTATCATTCATCTCATAAAAAGTGATATATTTGGTTGTTCTTGATTTAAGGATTTTATATATGTAATCGTGTGTGTGTGTGTGTGTGTGTGTGTGTGTGTGTGTGTGTGTGTGTTTTGAAGTTCCCTAATTGTGGTCTTCTGGACTGAGATATGGCTGCTGCTGTCTGTGTTGATTCTAGTGAGGTCATAGTGTAGAGAGTAAGGTCATAATGGCAATGTGCCTCCAAACCTTGATAGAGGCCAAGACTACCAGCCACTTAGGAATTCTTCTGCTTGGGTCAGGCATGGTGGTGCATGCCTGTAATCCCAGCACTTTGGGAGGCCGAGGCTGGAGGATTGCTTGAGCTTAGGAGTTTGAGATCAGCCTGGGCAACGTAGTGAGACCCCATGTATACACAAAGAGAAAAAAAAAGAAGTTCTCCTGCTTGTAGCTTAGGCTATTCATTTTTAGAAGAGTTTACATAAGCAACCAATGCATCCTAATTCTCTTAAATTAACACTTTTGTTTTTTGTTTTTTTGAGACAGTCTCTCGCTCTGTTGCCAGGCTGGAATGTGAATGTGGTGGCGCAATCTTGGCTCACTACAACTTCTACCTCCCTGGTTCAAGCGATTCTCCTGCCTCAGCCTCCCGAGTAGCTGGGACTACAGGCGTGCGCCACCACGCACAGCTAGTTTTTGTATTTTTAGTAGAGATGGGGTTTCACTACGTTGGCCAGGATGGTCTGGATCTCTTGACCTTGTGATCCGCCCGCCTTGGCCTCCCAAAGTGCTGGGATTACAGGCGTAAGCCACCATGCCCGGCTGGTGTAAATCAACACTTTAAAACCATATATGCTTCCTAGACAAAATTGGTTGTGGCAGTTAGTTTGTTAGAATAGTACTTACCGTAATGAAACAACTTCGAACTGCTAATAATTGCTCATGCACATCTGCATTATGGGAATTGAGGATTGTCTATTGTGCACTTCACATATTTCTTTTTCTACTTGTAGAGCACATTTTTCACTGCATAGACAGCTGTGTACTTGAATGTAAACATGAAGAAAACACTGAGTTCAATAAATGTGTCTTCTATGTGCCAGGTCCTGTGGTATTTGTAAGGGATAGAAACTCTTGTCTTTCAGGATCTTGAAATCAGGATCATAGGGGCTAGGCACAACAATAAAGAGAATTTTTTTGGAGTCCATTCAATAATAGTAAGTTTAAAGTATGGAAATATTACAGAGGAGGGAATGTTTGACTTCAGGAACAGGTCAGAGAACGCTTCATAGATATGCTAGCACCTGAGCAGGATTTTGAGGAATAAATGGAAGTTTTCAGTGGAAGAGATAGATGGCTTTGTAGACCAAAGAGAACAGCATAGTTAAAGATATGAACAAGTAAACTGTGTGTTCAAGAAATTTCAAGTTGTTTTTTTCTTGGAGTACATGCAAAATCTGAAGAAAGAGGGTTGCTAGAGAAAGCCCTAATGTATACTATTACATTTAATAAGTCAAATAGTTGGCTTTTTGGGTATGAAGTATATGTAAAATAGAGACTGTTATATTTTTGACACTGCTGCCATCTTTTTTTTTTCTTTTTCTTTTTTGACAAAGAGTCTCAGGCTGTCACCCAAGGTGTAGTGCAGTGGCACAATCACTGCTCACTACAGCCTCGACCCCCAGGCTCAGGTGATCCTCCCACCTTAGCCTCTCAAGTAGCTGGGACCACAGTCGTGCACCGCTATGCCTGCTAACTTGTACATTTTGTAGAGAAGGGGTTTTGCCATGTTTCCCTGGCTGATCTTGAATTCCTGGGCTCAAGCAATCTGCCCACCTCAGCCCTTCCAAAGTACCAGGATTACAGGCATGAACCACCATGTCTGGCCTGCTGCCATCTTAAGTATAAATTAATAGTTTTTACTAGTGGTAGTCATTACATTATGGAAGAGAGTAGAAGATATATTTATTTATGGTGAACTGCCTGCATATTGAGAATGTGTGTTTATTTCACATTTTGCCCTGAAACATTTCTGTTTTTAAAATTATCTTGTGAATTTATTTTGTCTTCCTTCAACTATGCATTATCCTTGAAATTAGTTTTATCATTTATTTTATGAGATAGGGTTTTGCTATGTTGCCTGGGCTGGTCCCAAACTCCTGGACTTAAGTGATCTCATGCTTCAGTCTCCCAAGTTGCTGAAATTACAGGTGTGCACCACTGAGCCAAGATATCCTTGAAATTATTTTTAAAAGGAACTCAAAGGGAAGAGGGGAAAAATGTAAATAAAATAATCATTAGATTTCTGCACCAAAAACCTGATTTGTGTAGTATTTTAATAATATGTAAATGTTTAATATACAGTATTAGCCACCATATTCATAGACTAATGTATGTAACTTAATTGGCAGTCCATTGTATTTTCATTTGCATTGTATGCCTTAATTATATTATGTGTATATAAATGTCTGAGCATAGAAGCATCTAAATTTTAAAGACCAAGTGTATTTGAAAGAGAAAAAGTATAGAGAGGGAGGGAGAAGAGCTGTGTTTGAATCTATTTATCCTAACATCTCTTAGATGTGACTGTATGTGGAGATGCAGAAGTTTAGGACACAAGACTGAAGGAATACTAACCCTAGCCATGACCTGAAATATAGTATCTTTTAAAAGCCTAATGTTTTCGTAGTCTTCCTATTTATTTCTTCTTATCAAGATTAAAAAAAAAAGTTACGGAGGAATTCCCGGATTGCAAAACATGACTATCTTTTTGAAAATTCTGAAAAATTAGTTAACGAGGATAATGTTCTCTTAAAAGTATGCAACATATTAGTCTTCGATAGTTGCTCTCTGTCATTTGACTTGTCTGTCACTGATGTGAATGGCCAAAGGCGTCTCATTGTCAATTCTGACCTGTAGTTGCCCTTTCTAAATTTTGACACAGGGCAAAAAAATCAATATTGTATTGATTACATTATGCTTAACTTTTTCAACTTGAGTATAGATAACCATTTTTTCTTTTTGAGATTTTTTTTTTTTTTTTTTTTGAGAACTAATATCATTGTAGAGCCGGGCATGGTGGCTCATTCCTGTAATCCCAGCACTTTGGGAGGCTGAGGTAGGAGGATTGCTTGAGCCTAGGGGTTCAAGACCAGCCTGGGCAACATGGCAAAACCCTGTCTCTGCAAAACATTAGCCAGGCATGGTGTCACGTGCCTGTAGTCCCAGCTACTCCGGAGGCCGAGGTGGGAGAATCACCTGAGACCAGGAAGTTGAGGCTGCAGTGAGCCGTGATCACACCACTGCTCCAGCCTTGGTGTGGGAGTAAGACCCTGTCTCAAAAAATATATATATATATGTGTGTGTGTGTGTGTGTGTGTGTGTATATATATATGTATGTGTGTATATATATATGTATATAGTCATTGTAGAATATTTGGGGAAATAGTAAAAACTATAGAAAGGAAAATAAGCATAGTGAGTAATCCCATGCATTTCTTTCTTCATTTTGGTATGTGTATGAATAATAGACATATTTACAAATTGGGGATTATTTTCATATTAAGTTTTATTCCCTTCTTTCATTTAAAATTACATTTCCTTCTCTTCTACTTCTGAAGTACTGGTCATTGTACCTTTTGACATAGTATGTAGATTTCTGTCAAGGCTGTTGCAGTAGATGATGTGTTGATATGTTGGCTATTTTTTTTTAAGTATAGCATAGCACAGATGATTGAACCCTTCCAGTTGTTTCATCTCCTATCCCCTTAGCTGCAGATTAAGTAGTGCTATTTTTTGTCTTTAATATTTACTGTTATGTAAAGTATAATATAATGGGAAGTGGCTGCACTATCTTACTCTTTTTTTGCACTTTACCCTGATCAAACAAGGGGTCATTAAAGGAGCTTTTCCCCCTTTCCATTTTACCCTTTTAGAAGTTAGGACATGTTAACACATAGGTTGCTGATGTGACATAGCATAAGTAGCTGGTTAGGACATGTTAACACATAGGTTGCTGATGTGACATAGCATAAGTAGCTGCTTTACCAGAAAAATAATTTTGTCTTTTGAGTGTTTGTCATTGGTTCTTTTCTTGATTAACAGTATTTGTCATAATACTTTCTGTTTGCTTTGTGTTTCTTTTGTTACTTTTTTTCATTCATTCAAGAAACATTTATTATCTATTGGATGCCCACTATTTAAGATATAGTCTCAACTGTGACTCTTGGGTTTCTGGTAGATAGGTATTTTCCTTCTGTAGTATGTTATGTGTAATCTTTAGGTCTTTGACTCTTTTCAGTGGCTGACCACTCACCTACTACTCAATGCCTAAAAACTTTTTTATTTCAAAGATTAAAGCCTTAGCTTATATAGGGGCCAGATGTTGATAAAGTTTCAAAACACTTTGCAATGGAGTCAGGCATGCTTAGTCAAATTTTTAAATAGTTTGTACCAATTCTCCTATGCCTCATAGCACCTCATGGCACATTTCAGTCTAATAATAATAGTAAGAACACCCATAAATGCTTATGTAGTCATGTGCTGCATTAACTATGTTTTGTTTTGGTCAATGATGGACGTATATAAAGCGGTATTTTTATTGTACCTTTTCTTTAGATATACAAATACTTACCATTGTGTTAACAGTTGCCTCCAATACAGTCACAGGCTGTACAGATTTGTAGCCTAGAAGCAATAGGCCATACCATGTAGCCTAGGTGGATAGTAGGCTGTACCAGTTAGGCTTGTGTAAGTACACTGTGTGATACTCATACAATGATGAAATCACCTAATGATGCATTTCTCACAACGTATCCCCATCATTAAGTGATGCTTGAGTATATTGAATGCTTCTGGCTACTGTTCTAAGTGCTTTATATATTAACTTATTCAGTCTTTACAGCAACTCAAGAGAGATCAAGTAGGTTGCTCAAGTACTTACAGTAAGTAGCAAGTTGGGTGTGATGGGCATTCTGGCTCCAGGTCAGTGGTCTTGTGCTGGTGCTCCCTGCCATTTGCCTTTTGCATTACTGGCATAAAGAACCAGAGGCATCTCATTCTCCCAAAACTGGAAAGAGATTTAAAGGTGTCTGTATTGAACTAGATGGAAAAAAATGTGAAAAACGTTTTTGTTATAGTATAGGATAAGTAAAACATAATATAAATTTATATGAAAGTTACTAAATGTTGAATTTCTATAAAACTTCAGACTCTTTTCAGGGTTTCTAATGAGAGAATTGTACTTGCTTCTGTAAACATTAACTTTTCATTTTAAAATCAGTTTATCCATGAAATAAGAATATTCAGTTCCTGATCTAAACTTTTAAATAATGATTTCTTAGAATTGAGTGCCCATTACAATTTCATTTGTATGAGTAGGTAATAAAAATAATTTTTATCTAAGCATTCAGTAATTTACAACAGTTGGAATTATTTTTAAATAATCTAACAGCTCTTTTCATCAAAAATGTAATAGAAAATTTCTTGTGATAAAAATGAAAGGATTTGGGGCAGTTGAGGAGGCTCATGCCTGTAATCCCAGCATTTTGGGAGGCTAAGGCGGTAGGATCACTTGAGCCCAGGAGTTGGCGACCAGCTTAGGCAACATAGGGAGACCCCCATCTCTATAAAAAAATAGAAAAAATTAGCCAGGCATGGTGGCACACACCTTTAGTCCCAGCTACTCAGGAGGCTGATCTGGGAGAATCATTTTAGCCCAGGAAGTTGAGGCTGCAGTGAGCCATAATCATGTTACTGCAATCCAGCCTGGGCGACAGAGCGAGACCCTGTCTCAAAAATAAACAAATGAATAAATAAGTGAATGACAGGATTTCAAATTCAATTGACCTTTCTAATTTCAAGTGTTTAATGACAAAGCTCTAGGTGACAGAAAGCATATGCATTGTTTGAGCAGTCACCTTGCAGCTAGATTTGATGCTGAAAATGCATGTCACTGGCAAATGGGTAAAAATATAATCATTATAGAAATTTAAGGCTGTTGCTTTAAGGAAACCTTGCTCACTAGATTTTGGGCTCCCCCATTCTTGACTTGCTGCTTATTCTACTGTGTGCCTTGCTGTTTAGGCACCTTGAACATAATCTTCCAACAGTTTCACAAGCCTGTCTTTGATAATGGGTAGCAGTGCATTCTGCAGTTGTCTGATGAGGTAGATTACTAGGACTTGGAGCACTTCCCTTTTCATAGTTGACATAACTCCAGAGCAGCTTGTGCAGGAGCTACCCACTGAGGAGCACCGGATGAGGTTTCTTGTATCTGGAAGTGACTGGAACAGAGGCTTTTACTTTTTCAGGGGTTTCCTGGCTGCCCCAAGGCCTAAGGGAAACTTTATCTAAGGATACCCTGGTAGGATAGCTCTGCCTTATGCTACAGAAAGAAAATTTCTATGAGCCTTGGAGAGATGTTTCAGAATAGACATTTATGAATAACGCATGCAAATAATCCATATATGAAATTCACAGTTTTCATATCAGTCCTAGAATGGAAAGAAATTTTTTTGTGTAAGATATAAGTCTTGATAAGGCTTCAGTAGCAATCTGAAAATCTCAGCAGCTGAAAGCAGCAAAGTTGCTTTCTTGCTCAAGCTACCATGTCCACCACAGGTTGGTAAAGGGGCTTTGTTCATTGTGGTTCACTGCGTTCCAGCGTAGACTCCATCTCAAAAAACAAACAAAAAAAGTGTGTACAGTTCCTTACTTATCTCCTTGCCTTAACTTTCTAACTCCCTGGTTATTTAATATTTAGATTAATGAACTGGGAAACATTATTACTGTAGAAATAAAGGCACAATGGAATCCCATGTACTTACCACCTAGCTTCATCATTTATCAACTCATGGACCCCACACCTAGATTATTTTGAGGCAAACCCAAGACATACTAGTTTGTCTACAAATTTACGATGTATTTTACAAGACAGGTTTACTCATTTTAACTATGTTGTATTGAAACAAAACCTGTTCTAATTGACTTTGCTTTAGAAGGTGGTTAGTTTATTGGGATACAAGGAATCAGTAATTAAAATTTGCTTTTTATTTTTGATACACAGGAATCCAGATCTTACATAAGATGGAAGTCTCTCACACTAGATACTGAACATTAAATAGAAAATCTACTTAGTAAAATCTAAGTTGCCATGGAAGAAATACCAGTAAAAGTTGCTGTAAGAATTAGACCTCTGCTTTGCAAAGAAGTTCTTCATAATCACCAAGTTTGTGTGAGAGTTATTCCAAACAGCCAGCAAGTTATCATTGGGAGAGATAGAGTCTTCACTTTTGATTTTGTTTTTGGCAAAAATTCCACTCAAGATGAAGTTTATAACACATGTATAAAGCCCCTAGTGTTGTCACTCATTGAGGGCTATAATGCAACTGTTTTTGCCTATGGACAAACTGGATCTGGGAAGACATACACCATTGGAGGGGGCCATATTGGTAAGATTCTCATACTCTTTGACTTTTATTTGTGACGCTAGAAAGAAGCTAAAATATGACCAATACCTGACACATGGTAGGTGTTTAGCATATTGATTGAATAGTGAAGGAATGAATCATGTAATCAAATGTGATCGTAAGATCATTATCTTTGAAAGATTCGTTTTTAAATATTGAAGTTTCATTAAGCAATCTAACTTAGGATTATATTTGCTTGAGGAAAGAAGTTTAAAATAGTTTTCAGTGGTCAGCCCTTGTTATCTTGAACAGAATTTAAAATAGAGATAAATGAGTTAACATGATCAGATTTTGCATTCTTTAACAAGCCAGTTGTAAATATTAAGAGTCCTGCAATCAGGACTTAGGGACTGTAGAAAAAATTTATTATGTAAAGTATCTTTTTTTTTTCATATTCTAGCCAGATTTCTTTTTTAAATTCTGAATATTTTAGGACAATTGCTGCTGCTTGTAATTATAGTTTGGAAAAGATGGAATCATAGGATCTCATATAGAGCTGAAAGGAACCTTGGAAATCATTTTAGTTAAGTGTCTGGTAATAGAGTGGGGGAATTGACAGCCAAGTCCTCTGTTAAGATTGTTTACTGTATTTATATTTTTCCACTAAAAACAAACTTTTGAGTAGTGCACATATGCATCATTGTCTGAAGTTTTAGTTAGTATTCTGTGTATGAATAGTGGCTCTCAATATTTTTCTATTTTCATATTTCACAAATGTAAAATACATGGCTTTCAGAAACTCTTTAGCTGTTCAGATATGAGCTGAAACAATAAAAAAAAAATTTTAAAAAGAAACTTCTGATTACGTGCATGGATGGGAGGCGGCTCAGAGGGTGGTTGTGTAGTTTCAGGAAATCTTTATTCCAAAGATTAAAATGGAGGAGCCTTAAGAGGCCAATACTCTCCAACTAAAAGAAAACAATCTGTATATTCTGCAGGATTAGGAGATCACAGATACTAGATTGTTTCAGCGTCTTACAATAAAAAGAATTCAGTTTTTCTAGTATAAATTGTGGCTTTTCTTTAGGATTGTAGGGTTTTTTTTTTTTTTGATTGGCAAATGTTTTATAATCCTAATGACCCATTATGTGCCTTATACCAATAGGAGTTATAAATGTTCAGAAGCTGGTGACTTAATTATAGCTATACTTTTTTTTTTATTATTAAGAGACCATGAGTACTATTTTAATTTTGTAAGGGAAAAAGTTATTGAAGTTATCTGTTGTCCTAACATTTTAATTGCTCTAAAATTCCCTCTATCAGAAGAAATGGAGGTCAATTAAGAACATTTTGGATGGTGTTTTCTTTCTACTTTTTTTAAATTAAAGAAATATTTATTATAAGAAGGATTGCAAGTGATGCATAAGAAATTAAGCAAGTGACAGCTTCTCTCACCCCAAAGAAATAAGTGTGATGCATATTACTCACTTGTGTAGTTTTTTGGGTTTTTGTTTGTTTAATGAGATATTATACCTGTGATTCTGTAACTTTCTTTTTGCATTTAACAATGTAAAATATCATTTCAGACCAGATGCAGTGGCTCACGCCTGTAATCCCAGCACTTTGGGAGGCCAAGGCAGGCAGATCACTTGAGGCCAGGAGTTTGAGACCAGCCTGGTCAACATGATGAAACCCTGTCTCTACTAATAATACAAAAATTAGCTGGGCGTCGTGGCACGTGCGTTTAATCCCAGCTACTTGGGAGGCTGAGGCAGAGAATCGCTTGAACCTGGGAGGCGGAGGCTACAGTGAGCCAAGATCATGCCACTGCACTCCAGCCTGGGCAACAGACCAAGACTGTCTCAAAAAGAAAAAAAAAAGTTGGATTTATTTTTTGGTGTATTAGTGAGCATTTTCTGTTTCCCAGAATGTCTCTATAGGACACCAATTCTGGGTCAGCTTTTTGGTTATTGACCATGCAAATAATGTTTTCTTTTTCCCCCTCCAGTGAATATTTATTGAGCATCTGCAGTGTCTAGGTTACCGTGCTGGGCACTAGGGCAGAATGAAACTCTTTTATTTTAAAATGTATTTTACTTTATTTTAAAAACCTTTTTGTAGAGACAGTCTCACTTTGTTTTTTGTTTTTGATTTTGCTTTGAGATAGGGCCTTGCTCTGTCACCCTGGCTGGAGTGCCGTGGCGCACAATCACAGCTCACTGCAGCTTCAACCTTCTGGGCTTATGAGATTCTTCCACCTTGGCCTCCTAAGTATCTGGGACTACAGGGGCATATCACCACTCCCAACTAATTTTTTTTTTTTTAATTTTTTGCAGAGACAAGGTTTTGCCATGTTGTCCAGGCTGGTCTTGAACACCTGAGATCAAGTGATCCACCCTGCCTCAGTCTCCCAAAGTGCTGGGATTACAGGCGTGAACCACCACGCCTGGCTTTATTTTTAAATATGATGCTTATTTAGCTAATATTCATTTTCCTGCTTTTCAGAACGTTGGAATTACCTTTACAAGGTATAGCCTTTTCCAAAAACTTTTGTGTACTCTTTAAATACCATATAATAGCTAAATGAGAGTTGTTGAGGTATAAAACTGCAGGTTTTCTTTTGGAAATGGTTTATTTCAGGAATATAAGACTAACATTGCAAATTTTATATTCAAGTTATCAAAATACATATTGGAGCTTTATTATAAATATTTGAAATTAAGCTTTTTGATACGTCTTTTAAATTGTGCTTTGTTATCTATAGATGTGGGGAGTAACTGAACTATTTCTCGTCAATTATTTATTCTGGATAATCAAGATTGCTTATCTATACTACAGTTTGAAAGGTTTAGATATTTCCTACAGCTAGTTCCTATAAGCTCTTAAAAGGGAATCTTCCTTTGTACTGTATTAGAAGAAAACCCACAACTTACTTTACTTGCCACATGATGGCAGTCTTGCCTCTTAAATTAGGGGAAAGGCAGCCATCGAAGTTGATGGAAACTCGGATTTTCAGAACGATTGTTGCCAGAAACCTAAACTTTGGTAATCTTCAACTTGGAAGCAAGTTGTTTTTAAGTTTCATTTGTAAGTCAACTCTTTGTTGCTTGGAATACATTTTCCATGGAACAATGCTAAAAATGATGGGCAGTTTTCTAAATTAGCCTACAGAAACTTTTAAAGTCTCCATTTTTCCCGCCACTTACTTTAAATTTTATCTCATACACTTTTTTTTTTTTTTACTATTTTTACAATTGTGATAAAGTACACATAAATATAAAGATCACCAAACTTACCATTTTAACTACTTTCAAGTGTAGAGTTCTGCAGCATCAAATATACTAATTGTTAATGCAATAATAACCAGTATTTCCAAAGTTTTCATCACCGAAACAGAAGCTATGTACCCATTAAGCAATAGCTCTCCCCGCATTCTCTGATAATCCCTGATTTACTTTCTGTCTCTTTTAGTTTGCCTATTCTAGATATTTCATATAAGTGGAGGCCAGGCGTGGTGGCTCAATTCTGTCATCCTGGTACTTTGGGAGGATCACCTGAGCTCAGGAGTTTGAGATCAGCCTGGGCAACATGGTGAAACCCCATCTCTACTATAAATACAAAAAAATCAGTCAGGCGTGGTTGTGTGCACCTGTAATCCCAGCTGCTGGAGGCTGAGGCGGGAGAATCACTTGAACCTGGGAGGCAGAGGTTGCAGTGAGCTGAGATCGTGCCACTGCACTCCAGTGTGGGCAACAGAGCAAGACTCTGTCTCAGAGAACAAAACAAAACCAAACACATAAAAGTGGGCCGGGCGTGGTGGCTCACGCCTGTAAGCTCAGCACTTTGGGAGGTCGAGGCGGGTGGATCATGAAGTCAGAAAATCGAGATCATCCTAGCCAACATGGTGAAACCCCATCTCTACTAAAAATACAAAAATTAGCCATGTGTGGTGGTGGGCGCCTGTAGTGCCAGCTACTCAGGAGGCTGAGGCAGGAGAATCGCTTGAACCCAGGAGGTGGAGGTTGCAGTGAGCCAAGATCGCACCACTGCACTCCTGGGCAACATAGTGAGAGCTTGTCTCTACAAAAAACAACAAAAAAATTAGCTTGATGTGGTGGCACATGCCTGTAGTCCCAGCTACTTCAGAGGCTGAGGTGGGAGGATCGCCTGAGCCCAGGAGGTCAAGGCTGCAGTGAGCTGTGATTGTGCCACTGCACTCCAGCCTGGGTGACACAGTGAGACCCTGTCTCAAAAAAGAAAAAGAAAAGAAAAAAAGAAGTGGATCATACAGTATTTTTCCTTCTGTGTCTAGCTTCTCTCTCTTAGCATGTTATGTCACCTATCAGAACTTCATTCCTTTTTCCAAGAACATTCCATTGTATGTATATACTGTGTTTTATTTATCCATTCTTCTTTTGATGGACATTTGGTTTGCTTCCCCCTTGTAGCTCCTGTAAATAATGTTGCTATGAACACCGATGTAGAAGTATCTGTTTGAGTCCCTCCTACGCCTATTTGTAAAGCTGCTCTAACTCCTTTTTGAAACAAGTGGGAGCAGAAATAAGTGTTTACTCGTGATGTTATTGTACTGGTCTGTGTTCTGGTTTGTAGAAGCTGTGGGCTTAGATAGTGCTGGAGGAGAAGAGGTGTAGAGATGTTTCCTTCCTCATTGTTGAACTGAGGGTCTAGGCCTGGGCATAACTGGCCTTTCTGCACCTGTCTTCTGCACACATTCTCTGTCGCCATCAACTCTGGCTTATGTCCCTGTCTTTTCTTGTTGTCCCTTTCTGCTCTCAAGCTCCTTGCACCTTTTCACCCCATCCAGAAATCTCAGAACAGATAGACTTGGTGACATGTGAAGAAATATGATACAAGAATTGTTTTTAAAAAGCATTCTTGCCAACATAAATGAATTGTGCTCCAGTGATTGGGATTCCACCCAGACCATAATAAATGATCTAAAGAGAAAGATATTTTAGTGCAAAGGACTGTGAAATAGATTGGTCTTACCTAGGGTCAGTTTCCTGCTTTTTACAGCTATTTTGTGCTTTAGAAATTATATGTCATCTAAAAGCATCAACATTTTTATAACATGGCTCCCACTAGTAGTAGTGAATATCCGAGAGGTGGAGTGGCTTTGGGCAGGGGAAGCCCTCTGTGTAGAATGATGTTTTATGAGCCAAGGGCCACCTCTCTGGATCTAGTATTTAATGAACAGTGAATTGGGAAAGATTATGTATGTATGTATGTATGTATGTATTTAGAGAAAGGGTCTTGCTGTGTCACCTAGGCTCTGTCTCCTGGCTCACTGCAACCTCTGTCTCCCAGGCTCAAGTAATCCTCCCTTCTCAGCCTCCCAAGCAGCTGAGACCATAGGCATGCAACACGATGCCCAGCTAATTTTTTGTGTTTTTTGTAGACAAGGGGTCTTGCCATGTTGCCCAGGCTTGTCTCAAACTTCTTAGCTCAAGCGATCCACCCACCTCGGCCTCCCCATGTGCTGGGATTACAGGTGTGAGCCACCACAGTATGGCCTATTTATGGAATAAAATGCCACCCCATATAGTTTTATCATTTATATTAAAATGTACATTTCTACCATATCTACCTGCTTTGAAATTCACCTGTGCCACTTAATGTCTTTTTGATTCCTGGGCCTTTTCAAATATATTTTCTTATTAAATCTTTTTTCTTTTTTTTTAGACAGTTTCCCTCTGTCGCTCAGGCTGGAGTGCAGTGGCGCTATCTCAGCTCACTGCAACCTCCACCTCCCAGCTTCAAGTGATTCTCATGCCTTAGCCACCCAAATATTTGGGATTACAGGCATGGGCTGCCACACCTAGCTAGCTAATTTTTGTATTTTTAGTAGGGACAGGGTTTCACCATGTTGCCCAAGCTGGTCTTGAACTCCTGGGCTCAAGTGATCTGCCTGCTTCAGCCTCCCAAAGTCTGGGATTACAGGCGTGAGCCACTGCGCTCGGCCTCTTTCAAGTCTTTTCTCAGATGTCACCTTCTGAATGATGCCCACCATGACCTTCCTATTTAAAGTTGCAAGCATCTCTTGGCTGGTGGTTACACTTCTAGTCCCCTTACCCTGCCGTGTTTTTTTTCCTCCAGGTACAATTAACACTTTTTAATACGCCATGTAATTCACTTATCAATTATTCTTTTTTGCTATTGTCTGTCTTTCCTCAGCAGAATCTCACCAGGGAAGGGATTTCTTTTCTCCCTGTTTTGTTTATTGGTGGACTGCAGAGTCCTAGAATAGTGCCTGGCACATAGTAGATACTAAATAAATATTTGTTCAATGAATGCATGAATGAATTCTTGGTAAGGGGATACATGTGAAAACTTTTACTTGTTAATTTTATAGTTGTGGTTTAAAAGAGTTATAATAGCCTGGTGGTGGGCATCTGTAATCCCAGCTACTCAGGAGGCTGAGGCAGGAGAATTGCTTGAATTTGATAGTCGGAGGTTGCAGTGAGCTGAGATTGTACCACTGCGCTCCAGCCTGGGCAACAGAGCAAGACTCTGTCCCCCCGCCAAAAAAAAGTTATAATATATAGAACTGTAATAAAATAAATTAACTATAAATTTGGGGTTGTAGCTTTTCTTTTGTTTTAAGTTCCAGATATGCTTTCTTTTTCTAAATTTTCAGCTTCAGTTGTGGAGGGCCAAAAGGGTATCATTCTTCGAGCTATTCAAGAAATATTTCAAAGCATCTCTGAACATCCTAACATTGACTTTAATGTGAAAGTATCTTACATAGAAGTGTACAAGGAAGACCTAAGAGATCTTCTAGAATTGGAGACATCCATGAAAGATCTTCACATCCGAAAAGATGAAAAAGGAAACACAGGTAAAGTAGCCCGCTTAATCAGTTGCCTTCATTAGCAAACAGACATGCTTTAATGCTTTAAGTTTCTGGATATATTCCAAGGAATCTTTAAAAACAGATGTAGAAGCAAAATGAATTTATTTTTACTTTTAAATTGAACAGCTTTATTATTAATCCCTCTCTTTTTTTTTTGAGATGGAGTCTCACGCCATCACCCAGGCTAGAGTGTAGTGGTGCAATCTTGGCTCACTGCAACCTCTGCCTCCTGGGTTCAAGTGATTCTCCTGCCTTAGCCTCCCGAGTAGCTAGTATTACAGGTGCGCACCACCATGCCTGGCTAATTTTTGTATTTTTAGTAGAGACGGGATTTCACCATGTTGGTCAGGCTGGTCTCGAACTCCTGACCTCGTGATCCGCCTGCCTCAGCCTCTCAAAGTGCTGGGATTACAGGCGTGAGCCACTGCTCCCAGCCTATTAATCTCTCTTAAATCACTCAGATGAAAAAGTAGTTCAGACTGGTTGGTAAGGTGAAGTTATTAATTTGTAATGCAAGATACTGAATTCCTATCATTGTTCCCCTCTAGACTCACTTCAGGTGAGACTGTGATATAGGCTAAATTTGTTTTTGTATCTTTTTTCCTCTCAGCTCTACCATGAGATTGGAGGTGGCTTTTGCTTTAAGTGTTTATCAAAGTTGACCCAGAACTTGCCTTTCTTTTCTTTGATTTTTGTCCCAGCACACATACTTCTTCTTCTTTTTTTAAAGTTGAGAGTTTATATTTTTGTTTTTTGATATTGACATTTACCTGTTTGTTTTGTTGTGTTCCTCAAGGTCTGACTTTTGCATTAGTAGCCTGTTCATTTCATTAACCAATACCCATTTGTTGGAAATGGGAGAAGGTTAGAATGGGAGGCTCAAACTGCAAATATTTTAAAGAATAACAATTTATGCTTTTCTAGTTTAAAAGCTAACATGTTCATCAGAGTATTTTCAAAACAGAAAAGTGTAAGGAAGAAAGTTAAAAGATTATCTTTAATTCTAGAGCCTAGAAATACCAACATCTCTTTTTGGTGGGTTTCCTTCCAGAATTATTTTTCTATGTACATATAATTTATTTATTTATTTATTTATTTATTTATTTATTTATTTATTTATTTATTTATTTTTGAGACGGAGTCTTGCTCTGTCACCCAGGCTGGAGTGCAGTGGCGCGATCTGGGCTCACTGCAAGCTCCGCCTCCCAGGTTCACGCCATTCTGCTGCCTCAGCCTCCCGAGTAGCTGGTACTACACGCGCCTGCCACCATGCCCAGCTAATTTTTTGTATTTTTAGTAGAGACAGAGTTTCACCGTGTTAGCCATTATGGTCTCAATCTCCTGACCTCGTGATCCTCCCATCTCGGCCTCCCAAAGTGCTGGGATTACAGGCGTGAGCCACCGTGCCTGGCCCATATAATTTTTTAAAAATATGTACTTGCAACCCTACACACAGTTTTGCATTTTATATTTCACTTAATATTTATATTTTGAATATTTTCACACATGATTAAATATTTTTCATACTTGACTCTTCATGTTTATATGGTAATTTGTCTTATGAATGTGTTTATAGTTATTTAATATTCCATTGTTGGACATTTAGGCTGTTTCTAGGTTTTAACTATTATTAAATAATATTGCAGTGACTATTCTTTTTTTTTTTTTTTTTTTTGGAGACAGGGTCTTACCTCTGTCAGCCAGGCTGGAGTGCAGTGGCATAATCACAGCTCACTGCAGCCTCAACCTCATGGGCTCAAGTGATCCTCCTACCCCAGCCTCCCGAGTAGCTGGGACTAACAGGCACCTGCCACCACACCTGGCTAATTTTTGTATTTTTTTGTAGAGACAGGGTTTCACCATGTTGCCCAGGCTGGTCTTGAACTATTGGGCTCAAGAGATCTGCCTGCTTTGGCCTCCCAAAGTGCTAGAATTACAGGCGTGAGCCACCATGCCTGACGTGAGCCACCATGCCTGGCCTATTCTTGGATGTCTTCTTTCCCTAAAAACCATATTTAGTAGAACCTTCCTGGAGATCCTGCCAGAGGAGGGAATTTCCTAGCAGTTAGGAAAGTTAGGAAAGTAAGATGGCTTTAGTCATTCAAATAGCAGCCTACAGGAGGCAGCAAATCTTGCATCTTTATAGCCCTGTCCTGGCATTCCTGCATGGGTGAAGAAATTGTTTCTGTTTTTGTTTTTTTAAGAAGAAACTATATATGGTAGCTTATGGTCTTATTAGATAATTCAGTACAGTTTATCTCTTCTGGATAAAATTCAGACTGATGTTTTGAGCTCCTTTATCTTATGGAATACAATTATTGAATGTTTTCATCTTTTATCAAAGAGTTACAAAAATAATACATGCTTCTTTGTAAAATATCAAGCAGAATAGAAGTATATACACTTCACTATCACTCTTGATAAACTTGATCAAAATACTTCATATCTGATATCAATGTTGAAAAAATTTTGGAAGGATGTTACAAATGATCTTAAATTACAGTATGTCTTACATAATGTCCCACTCACAAGTAAAGTGCATTTGTTTGACATATTTCTTTAGAATCTCTGTATGAAGCAGCGATGTCCATGCTTGCTGCCACACAATTAGTACACGTGGGAAACTTTTTAAAAATACTGATTTCTGGGTCCTACTTCACAGGGATTCTGATTTAATTGGTCTGAGATGGTACCTGGGCATTGGCACTTTCTTTTTTATAAAGCTACCAGGTGATTTGCATCTGGATTCAAGAACCATAGTGCTAACTTATAGCCTAACATTGGAAAAATTTAATGAAAGTTTTACTATGACTTACAGGACTTTAAATGAACTGGGTTGTTTAAAAAGTGTCATGATGGAAATAATGAAACTGAAATGATTATTTTTTAAAGAAATAGTGATGTGACAGTATCTGAGTAAAGAGGAATTATGGCAATATAATATGAGCATGAAATCAGGAGCTTTCCTTCTCTGATTCAATTCCTAAGTCCACCTACTTCTCTTTGAAATATTTTTGGATATAGGCCGGGTGCGGTGGCTCACGCCTATAATCCCAGCACTTTGGGAGGCCGAGGCGGGTGGATCACGAGGTCAGGAGATCGAGACCATCCTGGCTAACACGGTGAAACCTCGTCTCTACTAAATATACAAAAAAAATTAGCCGGGCGTTGTGGCGGGTGCCTGTAGTCCCAGCTACTCGGGAGGCTGAGGTAGGAGAATGGCGTGAACCCAGAGGGCAGAGCTTGCAGTGAGCCAAGATCGCGCCATTGCACTCCAGCCTGGGGGACAGAGCGAGACTCCGTCTCAAAAAAAAAAAAAAAAAGATCCCACTTGCGTCTCTTATTTCCTTCTTTCTACCCTCCCCTTTCCTATTGCTTCCTGCTCACAATTCATACCCTTCTTGGCTCCTCCTCCTTTCTCCTTCGGTTAAAGTGTATTTTAATTTGTTATATTTATTAAATAGAACTCTGTGGATCTGGTTGTCAATTTAGAGACTGAAAATAAACTTGTTTCAGAAATAAAACTTGTTATCTTTTACTGAGTTTTTCTCCCTTTGTCGGTCAGTAGTTCTTGAAAGAAAAAATTACTTCATCTCTTGTGTTTGGAGTATAGGTTTTTAAAAAAACCAACAAATTAGCATATTTATTAATGTTTAAGGAATGTAGGTATGTACATGTATACTTGTTATATGTACATGTATTGAGTTCAGATTTACATTTCCCCGCTTTTCATTCAGAAACTATTGTGTGAAGATTGTATGTCGTGGGAATAGTGGAGGACAGGACACACCTAGTTACTGCTTGCTTGGGTGGAGTTTGCAAGCTAGTGAGCAAATGAATGGTGCTTCAGTTGTTCCTGAGATAACATGGTTCCCAGCTTCCATGGTTCTGTCCATTTTTCAAAATAGGAAAACTTAAAAAGATAGCTTTTTAGTTAAAAAGGAAATAAGTATATTTCCTTTTTTTTTAGGCTCTAAGCTTACTTCTCTATCTAGCTAGAAATATTTCCTCAAAGCCTTTTTACATGTAATATTATAAAGAAGGCATTTGTATTATCCTCTGTTACAGCAGTGCTCAAGTTCTCAAACTTTTTGATCACAGGACGACTTCTTTACACTTTTAAAGCGAGATCCCTCAAAGAGCTTTTGTTTATGTGGGTTATATCTATTGATATTTACTGTGTTAGAATTAAAACTGAAAAAATCTAAGCTATTTATTCATTCAAAACTAACAGTAACCCAATTACATGTTAATATAAAGGGCATTTTTAATGAAAAATATTTTCTAACAATTTTTTTTTTTTTTTTGAGATGGAATCTTGCTCTCTCGCCAGGCTGGAGTGTGGTGGTGTGATCTCGGCTCACTGCAACCTCCGCCTCCCAGGTTGAAGCAATTCTCCTGCCTCAGCTTCCCGAGTAGCTGGGACTATAGGCACATGCCACCATGCCCAGCTAATTTTTGTATTTTTGTAGAGACGGGGTTTCACCATGTTGGCCAGGATGGTCTCCATCTCTTACCTCATGATCCGCCCGCCTCGGCCTCCCAAAGTGCTGGGTTACAGGCATGAGCTACCGCACCTGGCCAACACACAAAAAAATTTTAGTAAGAGTAGAATTCCTTTACATTTTTGCAAATCTCTTTAACATCTGACCTAATAACAGACAGTTGGATTTTCATATCTGCTTCAGTATTCAGTTTGTTGCAATATGTTTTGGTTGAAGTTTGTAAAGAAAATTCAGCCTCATAATTGCATAGTTTGAAGGGAGGAGTATTTCACTGATTTTTTCAGATAATTGTGGATGTTCTTCTTTCCTATTACACCAAACTCAACAAGCAGAAATTTCTAGTTACTTGAAATATGAGATTTGAAACTATCTTGTTACATTAAGATCTGTACATTAAAATGTACTAGTCTCAGCCAGCACAGCGGCTCATGCCTGTAATCACAGCACTTTGGGAGGCTGAGGCTGGAGGATCGTTTTGAGCCCAGGAGTTTGAGACCAGTCTGGGAAACAAAATGAGACCCGTTTTACAAAAAATCAAAAAACTAGCCAGGCATGGTGGCATACGCCTGTGGTCCCACCTATCTGGGAGGCTTAGGTGGGAGGATTACTTGAGCCCAGGAGTTCAAGGCTGCAGTGAGCTATGATTGCACCACTGCACTCCAGCCTGGGTGGCAGAGTGAGACCCTGTCTCTAAAAATAAATGAATAAATAAATAATAGCATAAAAGCAGGTAAGGTAATACTTCTTAAATCTTTTTTTTAGTTCTTTTTTTTTCTGAAAGGTAATAACTGTCTAGGTAGAGCAGGCCCTTCCTCATTAGTATAAGAAACTGGTGGAACAGGAAGTACTGGTAATTGGAAGCTTGAATGTTGGGACACATATAGGAGTTGGTTTATATAGGAGTTGTGATCTATCTATCTATCTATCTATATCACAGTTTCTTTATCCATTCGTTGATTGATGGGCATTTGGTTTGGTTCCACAATTTTGCAGTTGCGAATTGTGCTGCTGTAAACATGCGTGTGCAAGTATCTTTTTTGTATAATGACTTCTTTTCTTCTGGGTAGGTACCCAGTAGTGTGGGATTGCTGGATCAAATGGTAGTTCTACTTTTAGTCCTTCAAGGAATCTCCACACTGTTTTTCATAGTGGCTGTACTAGTTTACATTCCCACTAGCAGTGTAGAAGTGTTCCCTGATCACCACATCCACACCAACATCTTATTTAGTGAGATTTTTAAAATGCCAAGCCAATATGTGGAATGAGGCTCTCGACAAATAATTTTCTGTTTATTTCATTTAAAAACTACTTTATTATTTACATATCCCAAATGTACTTCAAAATCGGCAAATTTACTAGAAACCAAAAAGTAAAACTGTTTAATCATTTTTAGACATCTTCAAAATATATCTCTTCATAATGAAAGTGTACAAAATCAGCAAATCTGCTTCATTCAAATGCCCTAATGTATTCTTATAATCCTATATGTCAATTTGGAAAATGTGAGCTCTTTGAGTGATCCACATTAAAATCTCATAGCAGTTCTAGCAAACTTGTAAAAATCTTAGTGAAGGTACTCTAGAACCAAAACAACTAGTTTTTATATACAGGAAGTAAAAATCAGGAAAATCTTCTGTCTTCATGGTAATGAATTCCTGTGTTATAGCAATGGTAGGTTCTCTCAACTCTTTCTGCCTTTCTTAGAAAGAAATCAGAAAAAGTTGAAAATGAAAAAAAATTTATGAGACATCATCAAGCTATAATCAAATCACCATTTTTGTGTTATCATATGGGGTTTCTTGATTATTTTCCGTGGTGAATGTCACTTGTGCTTTCTTTCCCCACTAGTGTGTGCTTGCTGCTGATGAAGTAGTATTTAATCAGAAGGAACTGGAGGTTAAGGAACTGAAGAATCAAGTGCAGATGATGGTACAGGAAAACAAAGGGCATGCTGTATCTTTGAAAGAAGCGCAAAAAGTGAATAGACTGCAGGTAGAGTTTCTTAATGCATCTAGCTCTGTAGATTTTCTGGAAATAGTACCTAACTAAACACAGTAGCATTTTAAATGATAAATGGGAACTTAAAAAAAGGATGTTCATTTGAAGACTTCTGAACATAGGCACCTGAGAGAATTATTAGTTTTTTCTTTAAATCTGCTTAAATGGAAACATTTTTATTGTTAGCCTGACTTTGGTTTTAGAAATATAAAGATAATACCCAGGAAATTAATTTATAAATCATACCATGGTTATTTTTCCATACTTTTCCTTCCTGTTGTTTGCCAAGGTATTAGGAAATGCAGTATTGTTAGGAGTTGGATGGTAAATACATAATTTAAACTTTAAAATGTATTAAATTATCCTCTTATACCTCGTGAGTGATTTGCTTTTTAACTTTGCTTACATCTTTCAAATTTTCTATCCTAGCTTTCCTATTATATTAACATGGATATGTCTACAGTATAACGTAGTATGCCTCTACATATTATACTCCCTGGCTGTGGCTTCTCCCATCACCCCAAATAGTTAATATCATTTAAAGCCTTTAGCTTCCTATCAGGGAATAACTAATGCCCCGAGAAATAATCTGATCCAGCACACATCAGATTTTGATTTTCACGTTGTTTGATTTTTGTTTTCTTTTTTAACCCTTCTAATTGTATTTTGTTGTTGTTTGTTTTTGTTGTTGTTTTGTTTGTTTTGAGACAGGATCTCATTCTGTTGCTCAGGCTGGTGTGCGCTGGCACAATCACAGCTCACTGCAGTCTCGACCTCCCAGGCTCAAGTGATCCTCCCGCCTCAGCCTCCTAACTGTGACCACAGGTGCATGCCACCATGCCCGGCTAATTTTCTGATTTTTTTGTGGAGACAGGGTCTCACTGTGTTGCTCAAGCTGGTCTCGAACTCCTGGGCTCAGTGATCCTACCACCTCAGCTTCCCAAAGTGCTGAGATTGATTACAGGTATGAGCCACCATGCCTGGCCCTAATTGTATAATAATTTAAAAACATAAAACTAAAGTATATACAAAACAATACATATTAATCAGTGATTTATCACAGAGAGAACAGCTGGGTAACCACCACCAGGTCAAGAAATTGCTAACTGCCAGCGCCTCAAAATTTTTAGTGCCTCCTTACAATTATTATTCCTCCCTCTTCCTCAGAGAGCCAGTCTCTTGACTTACATGGTAATCATTTCTTTGCTTTTCTTATGGTTTTACTATCTAAATATGTATCCTTCAACACTACAGTTTAGTTTTTGGAATTTTTATTAATTTATTCAGTATAGCTTATTCAGTATCTGGCTGCTTTTGTTGAACATTATTATGATTTATCCACTTTTTAATTGTAATATTTTTTCTGTAAATTCTAATATTTTATCTGTAATGTGTGACTGTGGTTTGTTTAGTTTTATAGGTACATAGGATTTTATTGTATGACTATACCACAATTTATTTTCTGTTCTACTGTTTGATGGACATTTGTGGCTTTCTGTGAAATTTTCTCGTGAATTTTCAGTGTCTCTCGGTGCACATGCACATACATTTCTTTCAGATTTGTGCCTAGGAGTTGAATTGCTAGGCCATAGGGTAGGTATATCTTCAACTTTTGTGGGTGATACCAAATTGTTTTCCACTTTATACTCCCACCCAGCATTCTCACTATTCCATGTGAGCATTCTCACTGTTCCATATGCTTCTCAACATTTGTTATTAATTTTTAAATCTTAGCCAATCTGGTAGGCATGTAGTATCATTTTATTGTGGCTTTAGTTTGCATTTCCCTGATGACTAGTGAGGTTGAGCATTTTTTTCATATGTTTTTGGCTATTTGGATATCCTCCTTTGTGAAGTACTCATTCAAGTCTCTTGTTTGTTTTTCTATTGAGTTACCTGTCTTCTAGATTAATTTGTAGAGTTTGTTGTATATTCTGGGTGTGAGCGCTTTGTCACTTACATGATTGCAAATAATTTTTCTGTGGCTTGCTTTTTACTCTCAGTGGTATCTTTGATGAAGAGTTATTGTAATCAAATTCATCAGTCTTTTCCTTTATGGTTAATGGTATTTGTTCTCTATTTAATAAGTTTTTCCTTTCCCCAATTGTTTCCTCTGAGGATACTTTCTATATTATCTTCCAGAAGCTTTATTGTTTTGCCTTCCACATTTAGCTGTATAGTCCTCCAGGAATTGATTTCTGTGTATGGAGTAAAGTAAAGATCAAATTTCATTTTTTAAACATATAGATATTCATTTGTTCTAGCATCATTTATTGGAAACCATCTTTTCACAATTGTTTTGAGTGCTATCTTTATCATAAATCTATCTTTATCATAAATCAAGGTCCATTTGTGCATGACTCTCTTGTCTATTTCTTGGCCTTCTATTCTGTTGGTTGATTTGTATCTCCTTGAGCCAAGATCACATTTCTTGTTTATTGTAGGTTTATAATAAGTCTAGATATTTTGTAGAGCAAGGCCTTCTGCTGTTCTCCTTCCCTCCCCACTCCCCAGATGTCTTGGTTGTTCCATATAAATTTTATTTTAATTTTTAAATTTTTTAAGTAATTACTTTATTGAGATATAATTCACATACTATAGAATGCAGCCCTTCAAATATACAATTCAGTGATTTTTTATGTATTTACAGAATTGTCTAACCATCACACCATCTAATTTTAGAATATTTTTATCACCCCAAAATGAAAATATTGTATCCACTAGCAGTCACTCCTCATTTTCCTCCTTTCCTCAGCCCCTGGCAAAAACCACTTTACTTTCTACTTCTATGGATTTGCCTATTCTAAATATTTCATACAAATGGAATCATACAGTAAGTGGCCTTTGTGTGTGACTTCTTTCACTAAGTACGCTATTTTCATTTATTTATTTTTCATGGTCAAATAATTTTGTATGTTTCTGGGATACAGTGTAATGTTTTGATGTATGTATACATTATAGAAAGATTCAATCAAGTTGGTTAACATTAATTAACTAATTAACATTGAATTACATTTATATATCTGTTTAGAATTAATGAACGTATTTTGATTGAGTCTCCTAATCCATAAGCATGGTATAGTTCTCTATTTACTTAGATTTCCTTTGTTTTTTCTCAGTAATGGCCTACATTTTTTTGTGCAGAAATATTGCAAATAATTTATAGATTTCTTTTTAGGTACTTGATTTTTTTCTGTCACTGTAAATGGAATCTTTAAAAAATTTTATTTTTCAAATTCCCCAATTGTTGGTATGTGGAACTGTACTAATTTTTAGATATTAATACATTATATATCCAGCAACCTGACTAAACTCAGTTTTTGATCAGGAGTGTCTACAGTTACCATCAGGTGGGGAGCCTTCAAAATTCCCAAGATAAATGGAAAAGATGCAAACTTTTTGGAAGTAATTTCTTTTTTTTGTTGTTTTTGAGATGGAGTCTCACTGTGTCACCCAAGATAAGAGTGCAGTGGCACAATCTCCGCTCACTGCAACCTCTGCCTCCCAGGCTCAAGCGATTCTCCTGCCTCAGTCTCCTGCGTAGCTGGGATTACAGGCACCTGCGCCACGCCTGGCTATAAACTTGTTTTTGTTGTTTTTTTGTTTGTTTTTTGAGACAGAGTCTCACTCTGTCATCCAGGCTGGAGTGCAATGGCATGATCTCGGCTCACTGTAACCTATGCCTCCTGGGGTCAAGTGCTTCTCCTGCCTCAGCCTCCCTAGTAGCTGGGACTACAGGCATGCACAACCATGCCTGGCTAATTTTTTTGTATTTTTAGTAGAGACAGGGTTTCAACATGTCAGTCAGTCACTTCTGACCTCAAATGATCTACCTGCCTTGGCCTCCCAAAGTACTGGGATTACAGGCGTTAGCCACCGTGCTCGGTCTATACTTGCTTTTTAATTCTAATATTTTATCTGTAAATTCTTTTGGATTTTCATTTATAATTATGTCATCTGCAAATAGTAACAGTTTCATTTCTTTATAATCTTTTCACCTTCTGTATCTTTTTCTTCTATATCTTCTATATTGTATACTTTAAATAGTTGGATTCTATAGTATGTGAATTTTGTCTCAATAAAGTTATTATAAAAATACCTTCTTGTATTTGCTGGGATCTCCAATGCAGTGTTGAAATACAAGTGGTGATAGAAAGCATCCTTGTCTTGTTTCCAATCATAGAGGCAAAGCTTTCAAAATTTCACTCTGAAGTATTATATTTTCTATAGGTATTTTTAATTTACCCTTTCCCAAACTAAGGAAATAACTGAGAATTTTTATTATGAATGGATATTGATTTTTATCAAATGATTTTTCTTTATCATATGATTTTTCTTCCTTATTCTGCTAATATGGTGAGTTACACTGATTGACCTGATTTTTTTTTTTTTTTTTTTTTCGAGGCAGAGTCTCACTGTGTCACCCAGGCTGGAGTGCAGTGTTGTGATCTCGGCTCACTGCAAGCTCTGCCTCCCGGGTTCATGCCATTCTCCTGCCTCAGCCTCCCAAGTAGCTGGGACTACAGGCGCCCGCCACCACGCCTGGCTAATTTTTTTTTTTGCATTTTTAGTGGAGACGGGGTTTCACTGTGTTAGCCAGGATGGTCTCGGTCTCGATCTCCTGACCTTATGATCTGCCCACCTCGGCCTCCCAAAGTGCTGGGATTACAGGCGTGAGCCTCAAAGCCCAGCCGATTGATCTGATTTTTAGCCAATCTTTTATTCCTGGAATAAACCCTTTTTGTTGTTGATGTTGCGATATACTGTTGTATTGGGGGTTCCCCAAAACCACCCTCAGATTGGATGACGTACTAGGAGAACTCAATATATATTCATTCTCCTGGCTAGGATTTATTACAGTGAAAGGATGCAGAGCAAGATCAGCAAGGAAAAAGACACATGGAACAAAGTCTGGAGGAAACCAGGCACAAGCTTCCAAGACTTGTCTCTCAGCAGAGTCACAGAGGATGTGCTTAATTCCCCAGCAATGAGTTGTGACAACACCTATAAAATGTTATCTGGCAGGGGAACTAAGTAGACTCAGTGCCTATGGGTTATATTGAGGATGCGTGGGTCATGAAGGCACCCTTTGCCTAGCCCAGACTACCAAAGTCCCAGACTACAGGGAAAGCAGGTGTACACCATAAACCACATTGATTGTGCAAATAGTTGAGCACAGTGAGTCAGTATTATCAGAGTGTTTAAGAACACTCCCAAAATCCAAGCTCTCAGACATCTGACAACCTCATAGCAGATCTTCTAAAAGATAGCAGTCAGGTCTGCTATGTTAACTCTTCTGCACAATTGACCTAGATTTGGTTTGCTAGTGTGATGTTTATATTTGTCAGTAAGCTTGTCCTATATTTTTCTTTCTTATAGTATTCTTGTCAGATATTGTAACAAGTTATGCTGGCCTCATAATATAGATTATTTAATTCCCCCTATACCTGGAAAAGTGTGGGAAAATTGGTATTATTTCTTTCTTAAATGTTTGGTTGAATTAGCCTGTTAAGCATTTGGGACTGGAAATTTTCTTCGGGGGTATGTTTTATGAATTAAATCATATTAGTATTTTCTTTTCCTCCAGTTTTGATAAGGTTTATTTTTCTAGGAATTTGACCATTGTATATAATTTTCAAATGTATTGGCATAAGTTTGTTTATGATAGTCTTTTATTCATTAATATCTTTAGCTATGTAGTCACATGTCCGCTTTTTCATTCCTGATTATTTGTGCCTTCTCTCACTTTTTTTCTTGCAGTTTCACTAGCTAGTAAAATTACCAATTCATTAGTCTCTTCAAAGAGACAATTTTTGACTTTGTTAATCCTCACTAGTGTATGTTTGTTCATTATTTCATTAGTTCACTATTTCACCAATTTCTGCCCTTTATTATTTAATTCCTTCTACTTTTGGGGTAACCTCCTGCTATCTTTTTAACATCTTTAGATGAATATTTAGTATATTGATTTTTAGCTTCTCTTCTTTGGTATATGCATTTAACATTACATATTTCTAAGCTTATCTTGACTTGCACTCCACATTGAGCTCAAAATGTTTCCTAATTTTCATTGTGACGTTTTGATTTGTGAATAACATAGTTATTTTATTTACAGGACATGGATTTATTTTTGTTTTATCAATTTTTATTGCGTTGTGATCAGATAACATACTATCTCTGATTTCAGTCCTTTGAATGTATTGAAACTTGCTTTTTGGCTCAGAATAAGGCAAATGTTTGTAAATGTTACAGAGGTACTTGAGAAGAATATGCATTCTGCAATCATTGGGCACTGTTAATCCTATTATTCAAATCTACATTTTTTACTCACCTTTGAAGTCTTTTTGTTATATCAGTAATTTATAAAGTGATGTTAAAATCTCCCACTATGACAGACCTCCACTCTGTCACCCAGGCTGGGGCACAGTGGCACGATCATGAGTCACTGCAGCCTCGACCTCGTGGGCTCAAGCAATCCTCCCACTTCAGCCTCCTGAGTAGCTGGGACCGCAGGCGCACACCACAATGCCTTGCTAATTCTTGTATTTTTTTGTAGAGAAGGGGTTCTTCACCATGTCGTCCAGGCTGCTCTCAAACTCTTGGGCTCAAGTGATATACTGGCCTTGGCCTCCCAGTGTGCTGGGATTACAGGTGTGAGCCCTACTGTGCCCAGCCCTACTATAATTTTGGATTTGTCTTATTTCTCCATGAAGTGCTGATAGTTTTTGCACTACAAATATTGAAGCTGTGTTATTAAGTGGACACAAATGTAGAATTGTTATACCATCCTGGTGAATTGCTCTTTTAATCATTTTTACCTCTTCTTATCTAATGAGTTTTGCCTTAAAGTCTACCTTGACATTACTATAGCTACACCAGCTTTCTTTTGATTAATATTTACATGGTATCTCTTTTTCTATCTTATTTTTAATCTTTCTGTGTCTATTTTAGATATGTTTCTTGTAAGCAGCATATGGTTAGATAATTTTAAAATCCTTTCTGATAGTCTTTATCTTTTAGTTTCATTATTCATTTATTAATTTAACATAATTACTGTTTTGGTAAAAATCCACCATTGTGCCTTTTATTTATCCTTCCTCGTCTGTGTTCCTTTTTCCCTCCTTTGGATCGTTGGTTATTCTTTTTCTGTTGTTTTCTCCACTAACTTAGAAGTTATAGTTTTACTCTTTTTTTAGTGGTTATCCTAGAGAGTATACCATGCACCCTAATATTAATTGGTACTTTTATCCTTTTCCCAGGCAATGTAAGAACTCCATTGAATCCTTTGATGTTGTATATTTTAATTATCTGAATACGTGATTTTTAAGTAAGGTTGCATTTTTATTGCTCAGCATTTATACAATGAAAACGTAAGGTTTTTTTTTTTTCCTATTTCAACATTGTAGTACATGTGAAGTATTAAGATGAATGAGTGTTTCTTATTTACATAAATTTGTGCTTGTAAAACAAAGATTGACATTAGAGCTTTCTAGATTTGATACACTTCAAAAATTTTCTTTAGAGGATACACAAAAAAAACTAAATCACATATACACAAACACACACACACATTCCTGATAAACAATTTGTTCTGCCTTTGATTTCCAAGTTCTCCTTCCTCTCAGGACTATCAGTTGGCTATCTTCTATCTGTCTGCTTTTGGCTTCCTTTTTCACTAAGGCTTTCACTTCCCTGCACTTGTTACCTCCTTCTGCCTCCTTTGCTGCAAACTCTGCTGCCTACAATTCTTTCTCCACTTTTTGAACTTTTTTGTTTCTTTTTACTTTTTGGATTTCACTCAGAAAGTTCATACTTTAATAAAGATAGCTAATCAAAGTGCTTCAGGTTGGCAAAGCAACCAGTCACAGTGGATGGGGTGTTATCTTTGAGTATTTGACTTTTGACTTTTTTGGCTGTGTTTGTTGCTCCTTACTATTAAAAAGGTTTTACCACTCAGAACAATGTTAGTTACTTGTGAACACCAGAAGGCTAGTCTCTGGATAAATGAGAATTTACTGTATTATTAAAGTAGTTATGAGTTTGGTCAATGTAAAATTCGTTTTTAATCATAATCTAAATGTACTTAAGTGCTCTATTTTAAAATTTTTCATCTCTCTTCTACAAAGAATGAAAAAATAATAGAACAACAACTTCTTGTGGATCAACTGAGTGAAGAACTAACAAAACTTAACCTGTCAGTGACTTCTTCAGCTAAAGAAAATTGTGGAGACGGGCCAGATGCCAGGATCCCTGAAAAGAGACCATATACTGTACCATTTGATACTCATTTGGGGCATTATATTTATATCCCATCAAGACAAGATTCCAGGAGGGTAAAGTCCAAATAATCTTTTCCTTATTTTGAGATTAAAAAAATTTTAGCCATGTGTAATATCACAGTGTATTTATACAGTCTCAGCAGATTTTTTTTGTTTGATTTTATGGAATTTTGTGTATACCTTTTAAGCATACTTCTTTCTAATAAAAAACTAATAAGAGAATACACAGTTACATTTGGAGGGAATAGTTGGATGGAGATAATGTCTATACTTCATCAATGTGAAAAAGGTATCCTTTGCCATATTTTCAGACATGACCAAGTTTAATATCTACATGAATTTATTTCTTCCTTTAACCACACAAAGTTGAGATGTTAGAGGATATTTATTTCAACTTGTTTGGTCTGTCATTATTTTTGAAATAATATTTATATGCTATTCAGTCTTACCAAGTAGACATAATCAAGACAATATAAATATCAATATAAATTTTAGTTTGTGGTTGGTAAATATATACACACACAGTTTTAAGAATTATCAAAGAATCTCTATTATGGAAAAGACTTAATTAGCAGATTCATGAGTTTTGGTTTAGCAGGTTCATGAATTCTGGTGTCTGTTTCCTCATTTTATGAAGGGAAATGATTTGTTCACGTGAGATCCATCTGGTTGTTACAGTCAGAGGGATAAGAAATGAAAGGCAAATGATATATGAGCAGTGCCATGGACTTTGCATCAGGCAGCCTTGGGTGGTATGAATACTATAATAGCTCTGGACATTTGGTTTTCTTTTTTACAAAAGTCAGATTTGGAGAATGAAGGTACATAGATTTTCTTAAATAATGCAGACCTAATGGTTATAGGACACTTACCTTTTTCCTCAGTTGATAATTTAAGAAATTTTAAAAGGAAATTACAATCCCAGAGAACGAAGTTGGACTCTGAACAAAAGGTTTTATTATTTGCTCCTTAAATAATTCCCAAACTCTCACAAGAGAAAACTAGATGCCTGCCAGTTATGGGATAAAATAGCCATGTCTAGTACGTTGTATTTGTTAGATCAGTACTTCTTGAGTTGGTTCTTCCTTAAAGAATTCCCCTCCCTCATACCCCATTGGGAGGCCACCTAAAAAACTTTACGCCCATCTATCATGATGCTGATGTGACAGATGATCTAATTAGGTGACTGACAGCAGAAGCACAAAAATCAGATATAAGATGATTTTCAGAATCAGGTAGGATTTTTTAGGAGAGAATACATGACGGGGGCCTATTGTCAAGTGATTAAATCCCAAACACCATGTGATACTCATATTCCACTATATGTTATAATTTTAACAGCTTATAATAATTTATATTGGTAAATGGACTGTCTCCTCTAAGATTTTATTGCCTTTTGTGAGAAGTCATCTTGAGGTTTGGTTACAGAGATGGTGCAGAGGAAATATTTTGTAATAGAAACCAGAACAAAGGTATAAAGGCAATTTCTAATTTATTGTTGTTGTTTTCCAAGGTCATTTTTTTTTTTGAGAATTTAAAGTGCATTTCCAATAGAAGAATGTTGTACTGTAGAAAATTCCCAGGCTAGCCATACAATTTTATTTGTCCTATGACATATATTAAATATTTTTCCTAGAGCCTTAATTCAGCTATACCTAACTACCATGTATAAAGAATTAAGTATATACATTGTGGTATTCAGATTAGGAATATTGCCCTGGCAGAGGGAGTGGAGACAGCTCTGGGTTTCTTCTTGTGGTAGGATTTGGATTGGAGGGGATGCAGACCTTTGGCAGCAGCACCACAGTTCTCCAGGTGTTCTGAACTGGGAAGATGGGGAAGAGGGCACATTTGTTGGGGTGTGTCTGTGCTGTGTTTAAGAGCTAGGATGTTTTCCATGCGTTCTTTTGGTTTCATTTTTGAATACTGTTTTCTGTAAGTGAAGATAGAAGAGTTGTCCAGAAGAGAAGGAGCTGTGTGGATTCTGAAAGAAGTATTTGTCTGTGAGGCACAACAGTATTGTTAAATTAATTTTGACCTTTGTTTGAGGGGAGCATTTTCCAGTGATTGGCTATTTTAAGAGTGCCAATCTAATAACCCCTTTAAAAGCACTTAGAGTAATAGGATAAAATTAGACTTTTAAAATATCATTTTTTTGTTGTTGGGTGGGGGAATCACTTGCAAGGTCCACACAAGTCCACCTATGTACTCTCTGGATCGAATATTTGCTGGATTTCGAACACGAAGTCAGATGCTGTTGGGTCACATAGAAGAACAAGATGAGGTCCTCCACTGCCAATTTTCTGATAACAGTGATGATGAAGAATCAGAAGGCCAAGAGACATCTGGAACTAGGTATGTTAAATATACACTGATTTAATAAATATTTAGAATTATATGCTGCAATAAATATAGAAGTGTAGGTTTTTTCCATTGGAGTATATCTTTTATGTTTAGTAGAAGAGTAGGTAACTTTTGCTAAATGTACTATCATCTAATGTGTTATGAAAATAGTATTTGAACACAAGTCATCAGTCTTATAACTGAAAAATAATTTTGCTTTTAGAGCTTTTATAGTAATGAGATTCTAATTTTCAGAGGGTTTTTTTTTTTTTGGATTTCCTTATTCTGCTGCCACATTGGCAACAAACATGACTTTTCTGCTGGATTCAACATGGGTGAGGGGGGCATCCTTCTATTTTGAGCAATATTAGTAACATTCTGTTTTTATATGTAATTAATAATTTTTTTAACATTACTGTCACTTTTTGGGGAAACTAATTTGAGGGCAGATTAGAAAACACTAACAAATAAGTTAACTTTCTGATTTTTTTTTAAGATGTAGAAGTCGTTCATGGATTCAGAAGCCAGACTCTGTTCCCTTGTTGAATTGAGTGATACTCAGGATGAAACACAAAAGTCAGATTCGGAGAATGAAGGTACATAGATTTTCTTAAATAATGTAGACGTAATGGTTATAGGACACTTATCTTTTTCCTCAGTTGATAATTTAAGAAACATCCAGGAATTCTCAAAGACCAGAATTTGGTACAAATGGTTTCCTAGTTGATAGAACTTCTTTTATGTTCTCTGTTTTACCTCTTTTACTCCTTAATAAAAAAAGATTTTCTATCAATTAATTATGGCTAGAGATATAGGCTAACTCCCTCAGAATAAGGATTTTTATATTCAGACCTGAATTGATATGCTTTGTATTCCTGATGATGTTAAAATACAGTATAAATAATTGTACTAGGTGTCTACTCCTTCACTGGGACTTGTGCCTAACGTCAATGATGTATTTGGCATTAGAGCCCAATTAGTGTACTGGGTGTTGGTAATGTTTTAGTACACAACTGCTAAGAATTTTTATGCATCAATAATAACATCAAAAACATTTATGAGCCACGCATAGTAGCTCATGCCTGTAATCCCAGTGCTTTGAGAGGCTGAAATGGGAGAATTGCCTGAGGCCAGGAGTTTGAGGCCAGCCTGAGCAACATAGTGAGATTGTCTCTCTACAGAAAATTAGCCGAGCATGGTGGTGTGTACCTACTCAGGAGGAAGGCTGAGACGGGAGAATCGCTTGAGCCCAGGAGTTCGAGGCTGTAGTGAGCCGAGATCACACCACTGCACTCTAGTCTAGGCGACAGAGCAAGACCCTGCCTCAAAAAAAAAAAAAAACAAACTCCTACTACCCTATAGTTTTCACAACTTTTTTTTTTTTTTAGACGAAGTCTCTCCCTGTCACCCAGGTGGGAGTGCAATGGTGCAGTGTCGGCTCACTGCAGCCTCCGCCTCCTAGGTTCAAGCGATTCTCCTGCCTCAGCCTTCCAAGTAGCTGGGACTACAGATGTGTGCCACCACACCCGGCTAATTTTTGTATTTTTAGTAGAGATGGGGGTCTCACTATGTTGGCCAGGCTGGTCTCGAACTTCTGACCTTGTGATCAGCACACCTTAGCCTCCCAAAGTGCTGGGATTACAGGCGTGAGCCACTTTGCCCAGCCGGTAGTAGTAGATTTTGTTAACTCATCTCTCTTGGTCAATGCGTGGTTGACCCACAAAAAATAAGGGAATAGGGAATATAATACAAGTGCTACACTTTGAAAATATGGAGCATCTCTTTAAGAATCTATATGTGGCTTTATGAGCCAAAAATTTAAGTATAACTAAAATAAATTTCAAAATGTGGAAATAATAAAGGTAAATGCTACTCAAGCAGCCATGCTTGAGCTGTTTGTTACTGCTCTGCAACCAGGAAGAAAACTTACGTCGGAATGTAAATGAGCTTACACTAGTTCCTTCCTTGAGAAAGTCTGGCTATGAAAAAAATGTCACCTGAACTAAAGCAGTGTGCTTAGTGACATAGTTGATTTACATTCTGGTGCAGGACAGTAACAAACAGTGCTAGACCACACTCTGAGTAGCCTGGTATAGTCTGCATTCTCCAATTACAATAAAAGTAGAAGTGATAGGAAACAAATTCACCCCTCTCTCCATCTAGAAATTTTACACCTATCTCAAATAACTCATGTTAAAGGCAATGAAAAACTGTGTGTCTGAACCTATGGGATATTAAGAAAGAATATATACATACATGTATTAATTTGTAAGAAAATAAAAACTCTTACTGTAAGCTGGAATGCTAGAGTCCCAATTGCTGTGTATTTTTTCCCCTTTTTCCTCCCCTTCCTTTTTGTCTCTTCCACTGCCACCTCTAAATTGCTTTTGAGTCTGCTTTTCTTTTTTTAACTCTACTTCTGTTGAATATTTTACCAGCAGATAGTTTTATTTCTCCATTTTTTTTAAAAGATTTAAAGATTGATTGTCTCCAGGAGAGTCAAGAATTGAATTTGCAAAAATTAAAGAATTCAGAACGCATACTTACTGAAGCTAAACAAAAAATGAGAGAACTTACAATTAACATCAAGATGAAGGAAGATCTGATTAAAGAATTAATAAAAACAGGTAATAGTGTCTTGTGAACCAGCTTAAATGAGAAAGAAAACTTCTAAAATTGCTTCTGATGTGGTAACAGTTACTTTAGTTTTTGAAGCTCAGGTCTATCCACTTAGCTTGGATTGGTGTAACAAGGTGAGTTTTTAGGCCAATATGTGGAGGTTAGTTATCAGAAGAATTTTGTTCTTTTGGGATTTCACCTCTGAATTGTTCTAACTGGTGTGAACTCTGCATTGTGCTGAAATTCTGTGGCACTTAATGTGCCAGTTACAACATGTTTATTTTATTTTTTTGAGACAGGATCTCACTCTGTCACCTAGGCTGGAGTGCAGTGGTGTAGTCATGACTCACTGCAGCCTTGACCTCTGGGGCTCAACCAATCCTCCTACCTCAGCCTCCCAAGTAGCTGGGACTACAGGCGTGTGCCACCATGCCCAGCCGGGTTATTTGTTTTTTGCTTGTTGATTTGTTTAAATTCCTTCTAGATTCCGGATACGAGAACTTTGTTGAGTGGATAGTTTGCATATATTTTCTTCTATTCCATAGGCTGTCTGTTTATTGATAATTTCTTTTGCTGAGCAGAAGTTCTTTAGTTTAATTAAGTCCCACTTGTCAATTTTTGTTTTTGTTGCAGTTAGTTTTGAGGACTTGGTCATAAACTCTTTCCCTAGGTTTTCTTCTAACATTTTTATAGTTTGAGGCTTTACATTTAAATCCTTAATCCATCTTGAGTTAATTTTTGTGTATGGTGAAAGGTAGGGATCCAATTTCACTCTTCTGCATATGACTAACCAGTCCATCCCAGCACCATTTATTGAATAGGGAATCCTTTCTTCATTGCTTATTTTTGTTGACTTTATTGAAGATCAGGTGTTTCTAAGTGTGTGACTTTATTGCTGCATTTTCTATTCTGTTCCATTAGTCTATGTGATCTGTTTTTGCAGAAGTATCATGCTGTTTTGGTTACTGTGTCCTTATAATATAGTCTGGAATCAGGTAATGTGATACTTCTGGCTTTGTTCTTTTTCTTTAGGATTGCCTTAACTATTTTTAGGTTCTATATGACTTTTAGAATAGTTTTTTCTAATTCTGTGAAAAGTTACACTGGTAGTTTTGCAGAAATAGTGTTGAATCTGTAGATTGCTTTGGGAAGTATGGCCATTTTAATGATATTGATTCTTCCAATCCATGAACATGGAATGTTTTTCCTTTTGTTTGTGTCATCTCTGATTTATTTCAGCAGTGTTTTGCAGTTCTTCTTGTGAAGATCCTTCACACCCTTGGTTAGATGTATTCCTGTGTATTTGTGTGTGTGTGTGTATGTGTGTGTGGCTATTGGAAAAGGGATTGTGTTCTTGATTTGGCTCCCAGCTTGAATATTATTGGTGTATAGAAATGCTACTAATTTTCATACATTGATTTTGATCCTGAAATTTTACTGAGGACATTAATCTGTCTAGGAACCTTTTGGTGGAGTCTTTAGGGTTTTCTAGGTAAAGAATCATATCATCAGCAAAGAGATAGTTTAACTTTTTATTTTTCTATTTGGATGTCTTTTATTTCTTTCTCTTGCCTGACTGCTCTGGCTAGGACTTCCGTATTATGTTGAATAGGAAAAGTGAGAGTGGGAGTCCTTGTGTTGTTCCAGTTCTCAAGGGAAACGCTTCCAGCTTTTGTCCATTCAGTATATGCTGGTTGTGGGTTTGTCATAGATGGCTCTTATTATTTTGAGGTATGTTCCTTTGATGCCCAGTTTGTTGAGGGTTTTTATGATGAAGGGATACTGGATTTTATCAAAAGCTTTTTCTGTGTCTATTGAAATGACTGTATGGTTTTGTTTTTAGTTCTGTTTGTGTGATGAATCACATTTATTGATTTGCATATGTTGAACTAAGCTTGTTCCCCAGGATACCTTGATTGTGGTGCATTAACTTTTTAAAGTGCTGCTAGATTCAATTTGCTAGTATTTTGTTGAGGATTTTTGGGTCTATGTTCATCAGGGATATTGGCCTGCAGTTTTCTTTTCTCACTGTGTCTTTGCTGTATTTTGGTATCAGGCTGATACTGGTTTTGTAGAATGAGTTAAGGAGGAGTTGCTCCTTCTCAATTTTTTTGAATAGTTTCAGTATAATTGGTAGAAGCTCTTCTTTGTAAGTCTGTTAGAATTTGGCCATGAATCTCTCTGGTCCAGAGCTACTTTTGTTTGGTAGATTTTTTATTACTGATTAAATGTCAGAACCCAATATTGGTCTGTTCAGGGTTTCAATTTCTTCTTGATTCAATCTTGGGAGGCTGTGTGTTTCCAGGAATTTATCCATTTCTTCTAGATTTTCTTGTTTATGTGCATAGAGGTGTTCATTTTAGTCTCTGAGAATCTTTTATATCTCTGTGGGATTGGTTGTAATGTCACCTTTGTAATTTCTGATTGTGCTTATTTATATCTGCTCTCCTTTTTTCTTTGTTAATCTAGCTAGCAGTTTATCCATTTTGTTTATTTTTTCAAATAACCAACATTTGGTTTTGTTGATCCTTTGTGTGAATTTCATTCAGTTCTGCTCTGATTTTAGTTATTTCTTTTATTCGGATAGCTTTGAGGTTAGTTTGTTCTCATTTTTCTAGTTCCTCTAGAAGTGATGTTAGATTATTAATTTGAGATCTAACTTCTTGATGTAGGTGTTTAGAATCATAAACTTTCCTCTTAACACTGCTTTTACTAACAAAGAAATTCTAGACTTAAATTGAACACTTGACCAATTGGACATAATAGATATCTAGAAAATACTCCACCCATCAACCATAGGATATATATTTTCTTCACATGGGACATACTCAAAGATTGACCATGTGCTCAGCCATAATGCAAGTCTCAAAAAATTAAAAAAGATTGAAATTGTACCAACCATACTCTTGGACCACAGCGGAAAATAGAAATGCCAAGAAGATCTCTCAAAACCACACAATTACATGGAAATTAAGCAACTTGCTCCTGAATGACTTTTGGGTAAACAATGAAATTAAGGCAGAAATTTAAAAATTATTTGGAATAAATGAAAACAAAGCCACAACATAACAAAATCTCTGGGATGCAGCAAAAGCAATGTTAAGAGGGCTCTGTGGTTTTGACAGTGGCAGCTTCATTGCACAGCTGTAGCTCTTGCAAGATGGCCCATCCTCCCCAGCTCTGCACTATCTGTGCTCCGGTAACACTATTTCCTCCCCTGCATCTTCAGCCTTAGAAATGGTAACAGAGTCCCACTGTTGCAAGCTCTAGGTGGCTCAATGTTCTTTGCTTGGTCCTTTCATGAAGGAACTCTTTAAGTAGTTCCCTCATTAAAGACTTTTCATTTGATATATTTAAGCCTCATGCCTGTAATCCCAGCACTTTGGAGGCCGAGGCAGGTGGATCACCTGAGGTCAGAAGTTCGAGACCAGCCTGGCCAACATGATGAAACCCTGTCTCTACTAAAAATACAAAAATTAGCTGGGCATGGTGATGCATGCCTGTAATCCCAGCTACTCGGGAGGCTGAGGCAGGAGAATCGCTTGAACCCGGGAGGCAGAGGTTGCAGTGAGCCGAGATCGCACCACTGCACTCCAGCCTGGGTGACAGAGTGAGAGTCTGTCTCAAACAAAACAAAACAAAACAACCCCATTAAAATGGGGGGGCAGCGAAGGACATGAACAGACACTTCTCAAAAGAAGATGTACAAGCAGCCAACAAACATGAAAAAATGCTCAACATCACTAATAATCAGAAAAATGCAAATCAAAACCACAATGAGATACCATCTCAAACCAGTCAGAATGGTTATGATTAAAAAGTTAGAAAATAACAGATGTTGGCGATATTTCTGTGAACAGGGAATGCTTCTACACTGTTAGTGGGCGTGTAAATTAGTTCAGCCACTGTGGAAAGCAGTTTGGAGATTTGTGAAAGAACTTAGAACAGAACTACCATTAGGCCCAGCAATCCCATTACTGGGTATATACCCGCAGAAAAATAAATCATTCCACCAAAAAGGCACATGCACTTATGTTCATCACAGCACCATTCGCAATAACAAAGACCTGGAATCAACCTAGGTGCCCATCAGTGGTCGATTGGATAAAGAAAATGTGGTACATACACATCATGTAATACTACACAGTCATAAAAAAGAATGAGCTCTTCAAAACCAGCCTGGCCAACATGGTGAAACCCTGTCTCCACAAAAAAAATACAAAAATTAGCCGGGCATGATGGCAGGTACCTATAATTCCAGCTACTCGTGAGGCTGAGGCTGGAGAATCACCTGAACCTGGAAGGTGGAGGTTGCAGTGAGCCGAGAGCTTGCCATTGCACTCAAGTCTGGGCAACAGGGCAAGAACTTATCTCAAAAAAAAAAAAAAAGCTGGTCCAGGCACGGTGGCTCACGCCTGTAAATCCCAGCACTTTGAGAGGCTGAGGCAGGCAGATCACCTGAGGTCAGGATTTCGAGACCAGCTTGGCCAACATGGTGAAAACCTACCTCTACTAAAAAAATTAGCTGGGTGTGATGGCTCACGCCTGTAGTCCCAGCTACTTGGGAGGCTAAGGCACAAGAATAGCTTGAACCCAGGAGACAGAGGTTGCAGTGAGCCGAGATCTCGCCATTGCATTCCAGCCTGAGCGACAGAGCGAGACTCCATCTCAAAAAAAAAAAAAAGTGAGCTCATGTCCTTTGCAGCAACATGGATGCTGCTGGAGGCCATTATCCTAAATGAAAAACAAAACAAAACAAAACAAAACACACACACACACATACACACACACACACACACACGAACAGAAATCCAAAAACTGCATGTTCTCATAAGTGGAAGGTAAATATGGGGTACTGGTGTACATAAAGATGGGAACAGTAAACACTGGGGACTACTAGAAAGAGGAGGCAGAAAGGGGTGCAAGTGTTGAAAAGAATTTATTGGCTATTATGCTTACTACCTGGGTGACGGAATCATTTTGTACCCAAAACTTCAGCATCACACAATATACCCATGTAACAAACCTGCACATGTACCCCTGGAATCTAAAATAAAAGTTGAAATTATATGTAAGAAGAAAACCACACAGAGCCCAAGTAAGGAGGAATTGGTGGAATTAATACTGTCACCACTGTCTCCTCTACACTCCCCTGGCTAAACCCGGCCAGCAGTCAGTTGATAAGGGAGCATAGGTAACACAATCCGTGGCTTCCAGGAACATTGAGAAAGGCAGAGAATGGCAGAGAATGAATCTTGGATGGTCAAATGGAAAACAACTAGCAGAGATACAAAAGAATGTTTTATTGAAAGAATAAAGAAAATAGACCACAGAAGAGAAGGAAAAAGTCAAATATGACAGGAATCTTCAAAGAGAGTATTAATTCTGTTACCCTTCAGTCTCTTAGTTTTTCTTCTTGTAGTAGGTATATTCATTATTTTCCCCCTGGAACCTTATTATTGTCCTCATTTCTTAATGTTTTAAGTATAAATGTTTTAACTATCATAGATGATTTCAAACATAGTAGAGTGATATAATAAACTCCCATTACACCACCCAGTTTCAACAATTAAAACACACTTGGCCAATCTTCTCTATAATTCAACTCTTTCCCTCTACTCAGATTATTTTAAAGCAAATTCCAGACATTATACATACATATTTCATACATATAATAAAGATGACTCTTTAAAACACAGATATAAGATCATTATCAAATCTAAAAAAAAATGAACCATATTTAGCAGCTGAATATCCAATTAGGCAGTCAGCTTTTACAGGTTCCTGATTTTCTTACAGAATTTGTTTTTACACTTTACTTTGTGAATCAGAGTCTCAATGAGGTGTGTGTGTGTGTGTGTGTGTGTGTGTGTGTGTGTGTGTGTAGTTACATATATGTTGCCCAGGCTGGAGTGCAGTGGCATGATCTTGGCTCACTGCAACTTCTGCCTCCTGGGTTCAAGCGATTCTCTTGCCTCAGCCTCCCAAGTAGCTGGGATTACAGGTGCCCATCACCATGCCCAGCTAATTTTTTTGTATTTTTAGTAGAGACAGGGTTTCACCATGTTGGCCAGGCTGGTCTCAAACTCCTGACCTCAGGTGATCCACCCACCTCGGCCTCCCAAAGTGCTGGGATTACAGGTGTGAGCCACTGCGCCTGGCCGAGGTCCATGTATTTTAACTGGTTGATATATCTTTTAATCTTTATGTCCCCCTTCTATTTTTTTCCTTTTTCTTTTCTTGTTTTTTAATATGCCTTACAACTCAACTTTTTGTCAAAAAAAAATAAAAGCAAGATTGTTTTTCACAGGCTAGATTTTCTGGTTGCATCCTTAGGGTTTTTTGTTGTTGTTGATGTTGTTTTGAGATGAGTTTTTGCTCTGTCACCTAGGCTGGAGTGCAGTGGCACAGTTATAGCTCACTGCAGCCTTGAACTCCTGGGCTCAAAGGATCCTCCTGCCGCAGCCTCCTGAGTACCTGGGATTAGAGGCACGTGCCACTATGCCTGACTAATTTTTTAAAGTTTTTGTAGAGACAATGTCTCTCTGTGTTCACCCTACTAGTCTCAAACTCCTGGCCTCAAGCAATCCTCCTACCTCAGCTTGCCAAAGTGTTGGGATTATAGGCGTGAGCCACCGCACACCAGTCGTAGGGTGTCATTTAACACATTCCTCTAACCTTTTCACTGGAGTTTAATTTAAAGTCTTGATCAGATTCCTTTTTTTTTTTTTTTTGGGAAAGACTGTTTCACAGGTGGTGCTACCTCTACCTTTTTCCCTCAGGAGGCACTGTGTCTAGTTGCGTGTGTGTGTGTGTGTGTGTGTGTGTGTGTGTGTGTGCAGTTGATGATGACAGTTGCCTATGTTGATTAATTTATTAGGAATTGAAAAATGGTGATGCTCTAATTTTACCATTCTTCTTTATTTATTAGAGGGAATATAACTATAAAGAGAAACTTTTCATCATCAACTACTGGGTTACCCTGTGGTACAAGCAATATAAGAAAGACAAAATAAATGCTTCATTCTTTTCCCTTTAATTACCAGTTTTCAGCATAATGAGTTAGTTTCCTAACATCCTCCAAAAATGACCAATGGTATTTTTTTCTTTAGCATCATTATGAACTCATTGATTTTAAACATATTTAAATATTTTAAACAATATTGAAATATTCAAGGTATTCAATTCCTTGAAGATATTGTTGTTATTCATGTTAAAATTTCTCCTTCTTTGGCCAGTGAAAGTCTATTAAAGTTGGTTTCAGGTTCCTTTAATGCAAACCTAGTAGTCTTTGATAGCTTTGTTGTTGTCTGGTATTGTAAGATATTCCAGCCTCATCTTTTACTTTCCCTGCCCCAAACATGGAATCACCAATTTTGCCAAGGTGTCTTGGTGCTCTTTCCTAATCAGTAGGGAAAAACCCAGAGACAGTGACCAGCTGAAGATCAATGAACACCTGAAGTGGCTAGATTGGGGTCTCTAAATAGCATTTTTTCAGTAAATCATTGCTTCTAGGCATTGTAAAATGTGCTAGAGAATGATGGTAAATTGCAGAAATGGACACAAATTCCTCTCCCTCCTGCATACCCCATGTCTCTTTGTAATGTGGCTTTGACACTTCTACCATTGAGAGGCGTGCCTCTTTACACCTTGAATCTGCACTTGGCCATGTGACTTGATTTAGCTAATGGAAAACAGCAAAGGTGACAAAAGCAGAGACTTAAAAAGCACATGTGCAATGGGGCTTGCTCACCACACTGTTGGGAACAAGCCTTGATTAAGCTCCTAGAGAATAAAACACCACATGGAGAGAGGCACCTGCCATCCTAATTGTCCCAGCTGCAGCACAGATGTGAATTATGCCATCCTACAATCCGTCCCCAAACTAGCCAGCCAAAACCATAAACTAGCCAGCTGACCCATAGAATAATGAGAAATAAAAACATTTGTTGTTTTACGCCATTAAGCCTCGAGGTGGTTTGTAAAACCCCAAAAAAGCAAAAGCTGACTGATATAAAAATATGTATTTTTTCTTTTTTTAAATTATTTTATTGTTGTTATTGGTTTTAAGTTCTGGGGTACATGTGCAGGATGTGCAGGTTTGTTACATAGGTAAACCTGTGCCATGGTGGTTTGCTGCACCTAACAACCCATCACCTATGTATTAAGCCCAGCATACATTAACTCTTTTCCCTAATGCTCTTCACCTCCGCCCCCTGCTCTCCCCTGACAGACTCCAGTGTGTGTTGTTCCCCTCCTTGTGCCCATGTGTTCTCATTGTTCAGCTCCCACTTATAAGTGAGAATATGCTGTCTTTGGTTTCCTGTTCCTGCATTAGTTTGCATAATGGCTTCCAGCTTCATTCATGTCTCTGCAAAGGACATGATCTCGTTCTTTTTTATGGCTGCATATATTCTGTGGTATATATATACCACATTTTCTTTATCCAGTCTATCATTGATGGGCATTTGAGTTGATTCCATGTCTTTGCTATTGTGAGTAGTGCTGCAGTGAACATACACGTGCATGTATCTTTATAATAGAACAATTTATATTCTGGATTGCTGGGTCAAATGGTATTTCCTGTTGTAAATCTTTGAGGAATCACCACACTGTCTTCCACAATGATTGAACTAATTTACATTCCCACCAACAGTGTAAAAGCGTGCCTAAAAAATATGTATTTTAAAGATAAAATATGTATTGACATTAACACTTTAAACTAAAACCCAAATCTATAGCGTTTTTTTAAGCCCTTTATTGATCTTTCACTGAAACTTCTTTCTCCTACTCTAAAAATTACAATTGTAAACAAAATAAACAGAATAACTCATTTGTTTTATCTCGATCTACATATAAAGAGGTCTCAGAATGATAATACTAATACAACCTCTGTCACAGGTTACATTTTGTGGAGCAGACACTGAGATGGAATTTGGGGTACAACATGAGAAAGAAGCGGGGATCAGGAAGAACTGAGCAGAAGACAAATTAATATGATACCGTATGATCAGGCCATTCAAAACTTTGGCCAACCTAGCAGGGAATTCTGGAATGAGTAATACCCGTCATAGATGTCTCATGTTGGGCCAAACTGGTCAGACTTTATATTCCTATCATACTTGGCCACCAGATGTGGGCTGTACCAGGAAGCGCATGACTTTATGCATGGCAACTCTGCATATGATATCAACCCTGGAGGAGCTAATAGTCTGAGGCTGTCCACTCCCAGCAGCAAGATCTTCCCTGCAGGAGGATCTGAGCAGCACTTCTCCATGTCTTCCAGTCTCCAAAATACAGTTCCCGAAAACAGGATTATTTTTATATATCTTTTTGTCCTTAGTATATGTGCCTCTAGGTACATGCAATCAAGCTGTTGAACAGATGATCCTCAACTCAATGGTTCAACATACCAATTTTCAGCTTTACTATGGTACAAAAGCTATACACATTCAGTAGAAACTACACCCCAAATTTTGAATTTTGATCTTTTCCCAACCAGCAATACACAGTACAATATTCTCTGGAGATGTTAGGCCGTGGCCATGAGCCATAACTTCCAGTCAGCCATGCCGTCATGAGGGTAAACAAATACTGTATTCTGCAGTGTACTGTATTCAATAAATTACATGAGATATTAAATACTTTATTGTAAAGTAGACTTTATGTTAGATAATTTTGCACAACTATATATAATGTAAGTGTTCTGAGCACTTTATTTTATTTATTTATTTATTTTTGCATATAAAGATGGAGTCTCACTCTGTCGCTCAGGCTGGAGTGCAGTGGCGCGATCTTGGCTCACTGCAAGCTCCGCCTTCCAGGTTCACACCATTCTCCTGCCTCAGCCACCCGAGTAGCTGGGACTACAGATGCCCATCACCACACCCGGCTAATTTTAGTATTTTCAGTAGAGATGGGGTTTCACCGTGTTAGCCAGGATGGTCTCGATCTCCTGATCTCGTGATCTGCCCGCCTGGGCCTCCCAAAGTGCTGGGATTACAGGTGTGAGCCACCGCGTGCAGCCGAGCACGTTTAAGGTAGATGAGGCTAAGCTCGGTAGGTTAGGTGTATTAAATGCATTTCAACTTACGATGTTTTCAACTTATGATAGGTTGATCAGGATGTAACCTTGTGTTAGGCCGTTCTTGCAATTCTATAAAGGAATACCAGAGACTGGGTAATTTATAAAGAAAATAAGTGGGCTGGGCGCGGTGGCTCATGTCTGTAATCCCAGCACTTTGGGAGGCCTAGGTGGGCGGATCACAAGGTCAGGAGATCCAGACCATCCTGGCTAACATGGTGAAACCCCGTCTCTATTAAAAATACAAAAAATTAGCCGGGCGTGGTGGTGGGCGCCTGTAGTCCCAGCTACTCGGGAAGCTGAGGCAGGAGAATGGCGTGAACCCGGGAGGTGGAGCTTGCAGTGAGCCAAGATCGTGCCACTGCACTCCAGCCTGAGCGACAGAGTGAGACTCTGTCTCAAAAAAAAAAAAAAAAAAAAAAAACAGAAAATAAGTTTAATTGGCTCACAGTGCTGCAGGCTATACAAGCATGGCACCAGCATTTCCTCAGCTTCCGGGGAAGCCTCAGGGAGCTTTTTACTCATGGCAGAAGGAAAAGTGGGAATAGCCATGTCACATGGCAAAAGCAGGTGCAAGAGAGACAGTGGGGGAGATGCCACACACTTTTAAACAATTCGATCTTGTAAGAATTCGCTTACAATAGTGATGACAGCACCAAGCTATAGGGGACGCACCTCCGTGACTGAAGCACCTCCTACCAGGCCCCACCTTCAACACTGGGGATCGCATCTCAGCATGAGATTTAGAGAGGACAAAATCCAAACTGTATCAAACCCCATCATAAGTTGAAGAGCATCTGTTTTTTGTTTTATTTTATTTATTTATTTATTATTATTATTTTTTTGAAACGGAGTTTCTCTCTTGTTGCCCAGGCTGGAGTGCAATGGCATGATCTCAGCTCACCGCAAACTCCACCTCCCGGGTTCAAGCGATTCTCCTGCCTCAGCCTCCCGAGTAGCTGGGATTACAGGCATGCACCACCACCCCAGCTAATTTTGTACTTTTAGTAGAGACGGGATTTCTCCATGTTGGTCAGGCTGGTCTTGAACTCCTAACCTCAGGTGATCCGCCCACCTCGGCCTCCCAAAGTGCTGGGAATGCAGGCATGAGCCACCGCACCCGGCCAAAGAGCATCTGTATTTTAAAGACATTCATAACAATCTCTCTCTCTCTAGTTATGCAATCAACTGGATCTCTTATTTTAAGTTCATTTGTTTACATTTTAATTTTACATTTAATTTTATATTATGATTTTTTTTTTTTTTTTGAGATGGAGTATTGCTCTTCTTGCCCAGGCTGGAGTGCAATGGCATGATCTCAGCTCACTGCAACCTCCGCCTCCCGGGTTCAAGCTATACTCCTGCCTCAGCCTTCCGAGTAGCTGGGATTATAGGTATGCACAACCACGCCCAGCTAATTTTATTTTTTAAGTAGAGAGGGGGTTTCATCATGTTGGTCAGGCTGGTCTCGAACTCCTGACCTCAGGTGATCCGTCCGCCTCGGCCTCCCAAAATGCTGGAATTACAGGCATGAGCCACCACGCCCAGCCATATTATGATTATTTTTAAAAATTTATATGCTTCCAAAATCAAATAAATAAACAAAATGTGTTTGAAGAAATTAGCTTCTCTCTCTGTCCTCACTGTTCTCTTCCTCCCTATAGGTAACCTATTTTTAAAATTTTAATAGTTTGTCCTTCCATTTTCTCGTTAATTTAAAATCACTTCACTAAGCAATTTAAAATAAAATAAATCACTTTGTTTGGTAATAAGAATAATTTTTTTTTCGAGACAGAGTTTTGCTCTTGTTGCCCAGGCTGGAGTGCAATGGCACTATCTCGGCTCACCGCAACCTCCACCTCCCGGGTTCAAGCGATTCTCCTGCCTCAGCCTCCTGAGTAGCTAGGATTACAGGCATGTGCCACCACGCCCAGCTAATTTTGTATTTTTAGTAGAGACAGGGTTTCTCCATGTTGATCATGGCTGGTCTCAAACTCCTGACTTCAGGTGATCCGCCTGCCTCGGCCTCCCAAAGTGCTGGGATTACAGGCGTGAGCGACTGCGCCCAGCGGTAATAAGAATAATTTTGTTAAGCTTTACATTTGCCTAGAATTTCACAGTCTACAGAGGTCCTCTTTGATTGACAATTGCATTGTACAAGAAGCTTCCAGAAGAAAATGTACCACTGAGTCTCTGTATGGACCTATTCTCAAGTGAGATGTGATGCTAAAAGATGCACATTCTCCTCTTCTGAAAATTATGAAGACTTAGGAATTTTGTGCTTTTTTGCCTCCAAGTCATCACATAGGGGTATGCATGCCAATGTATTGAGGCGAGCCTACTGAGAAATAAAGGTAGTGCCAGAGGTAGGATAATCAATGCTTCTTTCCAACTGTTACTTGGCTCAGATCCCTCTATTCTTTCTTGGTTCCGCTCCAATAGCTAAATTAAATTAATAGGAATTTTTTTTTTTTTTTGAGACGGAGTCTCGCTCTGTTGCCCAGCCTGGAGTGCAGTGGCGCAATCTCGGCTTACCGCAAGCTCCACCTCCTGGGTTCACGCCATTCTCCTGCCTCAGCCTCCTGAGTAGCTGGGACTATAGGTCCCCACCACCGCGCCCGGCTAATTTTTTTTTTTTTTGTATTTTTTTAGTAGAGACAGGGTTTCACTGTGGTCTCGATCTCCTGACCTCGTGATCCTCCCACCTCGGCCTCCCAAAGTGCTGGGATTACAGGCTTGAGCCACCACGCCCGGCCAATTTATAGGAATTTTAAACTCACTTCCACAATGCAGTCCATACAGTTTGGAAAATGATTGCTTGGTGTAGGGGATATGACAAAAGGCAAAGCCCAATGCTTGACTCTAGAAGCTCAGACTCAAGTGGATTTTTAAAAAGACATTTCAACAATCCAAACATTTTTCTTCATTGAAAACAGTCCTACTTTGCATAGAATTTATTTTCTGGAGAGCTTCATCAAATGGAAGTCTTTGAACCAGGGTTTGAGAATAAATTAAAATGCTGTTGCTTTTTTGTCTTCAGATTAATTGTGGAAAAACTGTCTTCTGACTTTAGGATTGTAACCCTGGTTCTAGAAAGAGCTTCAACATTACTATGCAGGGTAAGAGCAATAAGGTAATGTACAGGCAGTCCCTCCAACACAGAATGTTCCTACTGTGAACAGAACCTAGAGGAGAAGAAGCTAAACATACTGTCAGAAAGATTTATGTTGTATTTCCACATAGCAACAACTGTTTTCTCTTTGAGGTTTTTAACTAGACTCTCCAGAGAACCCCCTATAAAACAAAGATGGTTGAAACAGTTTCATGAATGATTAAAAATAAAACTCACTAAATAATTTTTTAATTTCACATTTTACTTATAAAATATCATAATTAGGAAAGAAACTTAAGAAAAGGCAAAATGATTTCACTTTTTTTTTTTCAATGTTGTTAACTCTAGTAAGTTAAGGGTGCAAAGATCTGTCATTGTAAAACAGGGTTTATGAATAGGAAGATGTTTGGTGTTTTTAAAGGAGCTCATTGTAAATATACAGTTAAAATTTATGAAGCAAAATTACGCGACCTTGAAAACATTTACCTTCAAGCTCTATAAACATAAATAGTGATAATACTAATGCTGTCACTAAACTACAAAATATATTTTGAGTTTAGTGAATTCTTACCTTGTACAAGACAAGGGGTCAGCAAACTATGGCCTGCAGGCTAAATCCAGCCCACTGTCTGGATTTAGGATCTTAAAAAAGTAATGTTCTCATTACTATTCAGTCTCTTCGTAGTCAGCTAATTTATTATTCTTTTTCTGGCAATTTAAAGAGCTTAACTTTTTGGCTAGCTTTTTTTTTTTTTTTTTTGAGACTGAGTCTCCCTCTGTCGCCCAGGCTGGAGTGCAGTGGTGCGATCTCAGCTCCCAGCAACCTCCACCTCCCAGGTTCAAGTGATTCTCCTGCCTCCGCCTCCTGAGTAGCTGGGACTACAGGTGCACACCGCCACGCCTGGCTAATTTATTTTTTTATTTTTTATTTTTTTTTAAGATGGATTCTCGCTCTGTTGCCCAGGCTGGAGTGCAGTGGCCCTATCTCAGCTCACTGCAACCTCCGCCTCTTGGGTTCAAGTGATTCTCCTGCCTTAGCCTCCCAAGTAGCTGGGATTATAGGCACACGCAACGGCCACCATGCCTGGCTGATTTTTGTATTTTTAGTAGAGATGGAGTTTCACCATGTTGGCTAGCCTGGTCTTGAACACCTGAACTCAGGTGATTCATTCACATCGGCCTCCCAAAGTGCTGAGATTACAGTCATGAGCCACCGTGCCCAGGCTTTTAAAAATACAGTAGAGATGGGGTTTCAACACGTTGGTCAGGCTGGTCTCGAACTCTTGACCTCAAGTGATCCACCCACTCAAAGTGTTGGGATTACAGGCCAGAGCCACTGTGCCTGGCTCTGGCTAACTAACTTTGATATGTATGTAGGACCACATATGCATGGGATCTGGAGTGAGCTTCAGATCCTGCCTATGAATGACTTTACATTTTGAAATGATTGGGGGAAAAAAAATCAAAGGAAGGATAATATTTCATGGCACGTGAAAATTATATATGAGATTCAAATATCAGTGTCTGTAAAGTTTAATTGGAACTTTACCATGCCCATTCATTACCTATTGTCTATTGCTTTTGCACTGTAACAGCAGAATTGAATTGTTGCAGCAGAGACCATATAGCTAACAAATCCTAAGATATTTACTACCTGACCCTTTACAGAAAATGTTTTCCAATCCCTGTACAGGGGTGACTGGTGAGTCAAAACAGACAAGATCCCTTGCTTCATAGAATTTACCAACAAGACATTATCTCACTTTGACCAGGCACGGTGGCTCACACCTGTAATCCCAGCACTTTGGGAGGCCGAGGCGGGTGGATCACCTAAGGTCAGGAGTTCGAGACCAGCCTGGTTAACATGGTGAAACCCTATCTCTACTAAAAATAAAAATTAAAAAAAAATTGCTGGGCATGATGGCACGTGCCTGTAATCCCAGCTACTTGGGAGGCTAAGGCAGGAGAATCACTTGAAGCCGGGGGGTGGAGGTTGCAGTGAGCCAAGATCAAGCCACTGCACTCCAACCTGGGCAACAAGAGAGAAAACTGCCTCTCAAAAAAAAAAAAAAAAAAACATGATTTCACTTAAATCTCATAACAAATCTGGAGGTGAAGGTACAATTTTATTATTATCTTCGTGAGGCAATTGAGGAATGTCATTATTATACCCACAGGCAACTGAGGTACGGAGAGGTTAAAAATCTTGTCAAAATCCACACAGATCACTGAGGGAGGCAGGATCCGCAGCTCACTCCAGACCCCACGCATATGTATTCCCACTGATCAGCATTAGCCAGCTAGGAAGTTAAGCTCTTTAAATTACCAAAGGAAAAAAATAGATGCTGACTATGAAAAAAGTGAAATAGTAATAAAGATGTTATGATTTTTCTGACAGTTTTACAGAAAAATTGAGCAGAGACTACAGAGAGTGCCAATATGTGACCCCAATCTCTGCACACAGTTGCCCCTTTGAGTAATATTTTACATTAATATAGTACTTTTTGTCATGCGAGTCCGTGTGAAGAGACCACCAAACAGGCTTTGTGTCAGCAATAAAGCTTTTTAATCACCTGGGTGCAGGCAGGCTGAGTCTGAAAAGAGTCAGCAAAGGGAGATGGGGTGGGGCAGTTTCATAGGATTTGGGTAGGTAGTGGAAAATTACAGTCAAAGGGGGTTATTCTCTGGCTGGCACCGGAAGGGGTCACAAGGTGCTCAGTGGGGGAGCTTCTGAGCCAGGAGAAGGAATTTCACAAGGTAATGTCATCAGTTAAGGCAGGAACCAGCCATTTTCACTTCTTTTGTGATTCTTCACTTGTTTCAGGCCATCTGGATGTATACATGCAGGTCACAGGGGATATGATGGCTTAGCTTGGGCTCAGAGGCCTGACATTCCTGTCTTATATTAATAAGAAAAATAAAACAACATAGTGTTGAAGTGTTGGGGCAGCGAAAATTTTGGGGAGTGGTATGGAGAGATAATGGGAGATGTTTCTCAGGGCTGCTTCGAGCGGGATTAGGGGCGGCGTGGGAACCTAGAGTGGGAGAGATTAAGCTGAAGGAAGCTTTTGTGGTAAGGGGCGATATTGTGGGGTTGTTAAAAGAAGCATTTGTCATATAGAATGATTGGTGATGGCCTGGATGCAGTTTTGTATGAATTGAGAAACTAAACGGAAGACACAAGGTCTGAATAAGAGAAGGAGAAAAACAGGTATTAAAGGGCTAAGAATTAGGAGGACCCAGGACATCCAATTAGAGAGTGCCCAGGGGGGTTCCGCATAATTACTTGCTTGGTTGGTGAGTTTTTGGGCTTATCCTTGACAGAGTCCTCCTTTTTAAGTTGGAGGCTGAACTTGGTGAGGTGTGTTTTTAAAGACCATTAGTCCATTCTACCTTTTCTGAAGATTGAGGACGGTAAGGGGTATGAAGTTTCCACTGAATACCAAGAGCCTGAAAAACTGCTTGGGTGATTTGACTAATAAAGGCCGGTCCGTTATCCGACTGTATAGAGGTGGGAAGGCCAAACCAAGGAATTATGTCTTACAGAAGGGGAGAAATGACCATGGTGGCCTTTTCAGACCCTTTGGGAAAGGCCTCTACCATCCAGTGAAAATGTCTACTAGACCAAGAGGTATTTTAGTTTCCTGACTTGGGGCATGTGAGTAAAGTCAATTTGCCAGTCCTGGGCAGGGGCAAATCCCCGAGCTTGATGTGTAAGGAAGGGAGGGGGCCTGAACAATCCCTGAGGAGTAGTAGAATAGCAGATGGAACACTGAGAAGTGATTTCCTTGAGGATAGATTTCCACGATGGAAAGGAAATGAGAGGTTCTAAGAGGTGGGCTAGCAGCTTGTAACCTACATGGAAGAGGTTATGAAATGACAACAGAATAGAATGGGCCTGTGAGGCTGGAAGGAGATATTTTCCTTGGTCCAAGAACCATTTGCCTTGTGTGGGAAGAGATTGATAGGTGGAAGTTTCCGTGGGGGAGTAGGTGGGAGTGACCAGCTGAGAAGGAGAAAAACTGCCATAAGGGATAGAAGTTGGAACCTAGTTGCTTTTTTAGCTACCTTATCAGCATAAGTGTTGCCCTGAGCGATGGAATCTGATGCCTTTTGATGGCCCTTGCAGTGAATGACTCCAGCTTCCTTTGGAAATAAAGCGGCCTTGAGAAGAGTTTTTATTAAAGAGGCATTAATGATGGAGGATGTCAGGCCTCTGAGCCCAAGCTAAGCCATCATGTCCCCTGTGACCTGCACGTATACATCCAGATGGCCTGAAGCAAATGAAGAATCATAAAAGAAGTGAAAATGGCCGGTTCCTGCCTTAACTGATGACATTTCACCATTGTGATTTGTTCCTGCCCCACCGTAACTGAGCAATTAACCTTGTGAATTTCCTTCTCCTGGCTCAGAAGCTCCCCAACTGAGCATCTTGTGACCCCCACTCCTGCCCACAAGAGAACAACCCCCTTTGACTGTAATTTTCCACTACCCACCCAAATCCTATAAAACGGCCCCACCTCTATCTGCCTTTACTGACTCTCTTTTCGGATTCAGCCCCCCTGCACCCAAGTGAAATAAACAGCCTTGGTACTCACACAAAGCCTGTTTGGTGGTCTCTTGACACAGATGTGCATGACATCTGGTGCCGAAACCCAGGACAGGAGGACTTCTTCAGGAGACCATCCCCTGTCCTCACCATCACTCCATGAGGAGATCCACCTACGACCTCAGATCCTCAGACCAACCAGCCCAAGGAACATCTCACCAATTTCAAATCAGGTAAGCGGTCTTTTCACTCTTTTCTCCAGTCTCTCTTGCTACTCTTCAATCTCCCTCTCTCACTACCCTTCAATCTCCCTGTCCTTCCAATTCCAGTTCTTTTTCCTCTCTAGTAGAGAGAAAGGAGACACATCTTATCCGTGGACCCAAAACTCCGGCGCCAGTCACTGACTCGGGAAGACAGTCTTCCCTTGGTGTTTAATCACTGCAGGGATGCCTGCCTGATTATTCACCCACATTTCATTGCTGTCTGATCACCATGGGGACACGTGCCTTGGTCAGTCACCCACATTCCCTTGGTGGCAAGTCAATTGCGGGGATGCCTCCTTTGGCTGCTCACCTACATTACAGCCCAGGGCTGCTCACCCACTCCCTTCTCCGTGTCAGTATCTTTCTCTTTAAACTTCCCTCCTTCACTAGGGGCAAGCTTCTGCCCTCCATTCCCCCTTCTTCTCCCTTAGCCTGTGTTCTCAAAAACTTAAAACCTCTTCAACTCTCACCTGACCGAAAACCTAATCATCTTATTTTCTTCTGCAACACCTCTTGGCCCCAATACAAACTTGATAATTGTTCTAAATAGCCAGAAAACGACACTTTTGATTTCTTCATTTCACAAGACTTGGATGATTTTTGTCAAAAAATGGGCAAATGGGTCTGATGTGCCTGACTTCCAGGCATTCTTTTACACATTGGTCTCTGCTCCAATGTGACTCATCCCAAATCTTTCTTTTTTCTCGCCTCTCTGTTCCTTCAGTCTCCACCCCAAGCTCTGAGTCCTTTGAATCCTCCTTTTCTACAGACCCATCTGACCTCTCCTCCCCAGGCTGCTTCTTGACAGGCCAAGCCAGGTCCCAATTCTTTCTCAACCTCTGCTCCCCCACCCTATAATCTTTCTATCACCTCCCCTCCTCACACCTGGTCTGGCTTACAGTTTCATTCCGTGACTAGTCCTCCCCCTCCTGCCCAACAATTTCCTCTTAAAAAGGTGGCTGGAGCTGAAGGCATAGTCAAGGTTAATGCTCCTTTTTCTGTATCTGACCTTTCCCGAATCAGTTAGCATTTAGGCTCTTTTTCATCAAATATAAAAACCCAGCCCAGTCCATGGCCCGTTTGGCAACAACCTTTAGACATTTTACCACCCTAGACCCATAGGGGCAAGAAGGCTGTCTTATTCTCAATACACATTTTATTACCCAACCCACTCCCGACATTAAAAAAAGCTCCAGAAATTAGATTCTGGCCCTCAAACCCCACAACAGGACTTAATTAACCCCGCCTTCACAGTGTGCAATAATAGAGTAGAGGCAGCCAAGTAGCTATTTCTGAGTTACAATTCGTTGCTTCCACTGTGAGACAAACCCCAGCCACATCTCCAGCACACAAGAACTCCAAACGCCTGAACTGCAGTGGCCAGGCGTTCCTCCAGGACCACCTGCCCCAGGATCTTGCCTTAAGTGCTGGAAATCTGGCCACTGGGCCAAGGAATGCCTGCAGCCCAGGATTCCTCCTAAACCATGTCCCATCTGTGCGGGACCCCACTGGAAATCAGACTGTCCAACTCGCCCAGCAGCCACTCCCAGAGCCCCTGGAACTCTGGCCCAAGGCTCTCTGACTGACTCCTTCCCACATCTTCTCAGCTTAGTGGCTGAAGACTGATGCAGGCCAATCGCCTCAGAAGCCGCCTAGACCATCACAGATGTTGAGCTTCAGGTAACTCTCACAGTGGAGGGTAAGTCTGTCCCCTTCTTAATCAATACGGAGGCTACTCACTCCACAGTACCTTCTTTTCAAGGGCCTGTTTCCTTTGCCTCCGTAACTGTTGTGGGTATTGATGGCCAGGCTTCTAGACCCCTTAAAACTCCCCTACTCTGGTGCCAAATTGGACAACATTCTTTTATGCAATCTTTTTTAGTTATCCCCACCTGCCTAGTTCCCTTATTAGGCCGAGACATTTAAACCAATTATGTGCTTCCTTCACTATTCCTAGGCTACAGCTACACCTCATTGCCGCCCTTTTCCCTAGTTCAAAGCCTCCTTCGCATCCTCCTCTCATATCCCCCCACCTTAACCCACAAGTATGGGGTACGTCTACTCCCTCCTTGACGACCGATCATGCACCCTTTACCATCCCATTAAAACCTAATCATCCTTACCCAGCTCAACACCAATATCCATCCCACAGCACACTTTAAATAGATTAAAGCCTGTTATCACTTGCCTGTTACAGCATGTAACTTTTAAAGCCTATAAACTCTTCTTACAATTCCCCCATTTTACCTGTCCAACAACCAGACAAGGCTTACAGGTTAGTTCAGGATCTGCGCCTTATCAAGCAAATTGTTTTGCCTATCCAACCTGTGGTGCCAAACCCATATACTCTCCTATCCTCAATACCTCCCTCCACAACCCCTCCATAACCCATTATTCGGTTCTAGATCTGAAACATGCTTTCTTTGCTATTCCTTTGCATCCTTCATCCCAGCCTCTCTTTGCTTTCACTTGGGCTGGCCCTGACACCCATCAGCCTCAGCAACTTACCTGGGCTGTACTGCCACAAGCCTTCACGGACAGCCCCCATTACTTCAGTAAAGCCCAAATTCCTTCCTCATCTGTTACCTATCTTGGCATAGTTCTTCATGAAAACACATGTGCTCTCCCTGCCGATCGTGTCCTACTGATCTCTCAAACCTCACCGCCTTCTACAAAACAACTCCTTTCCTTCCTGGGCATGGTAGGATACTTTCGCCTTTAGATACCTGGTTTTGCCATCCTAACAGAACCATTATATAAACTCACAAAACCAAACCTAGCTGACCCCATAGATCCTAAATCCGTTTGCCACTCCTCTTTCCGTTCCTTGAAGACAGCTTTAGAGACTGCTCCCACACTAGCTCTCCCTGACTCATCCCAACCCTTTTTGTTACACACAGCTGAAGTGCAGGGCTGTGCAGTCGGAATTCTTACACAAGTGCCAGACCACACCCTGTAGCCTTTCTGTCCAAACAGAAAGTAAGATATTCCTTGGGCTGGTTGGTCTGAGGACCTGAGGTTGTAGGTGGATCCCCTCATGGAGTGAGGGTGAGGACAGATGACCGGTCTCCCAAAGGAGTCCTCCTGTCCTGGGTTTTGGCACCAAATGTCACACGCGTCCATGTGAAGAGACCACCAAACAGGCTATGTGTGAGCAATAAAGTAGGTAATGAAAAATTACAGTCAAAGGGTGTTGTTCTCTGGCGGGCAGGGGCAGGGGTCACAAGGTGCTCAGTGGGCGAGCTTCTGAGACAGGAGAAGGAATTTCAAGAGGTAATGTCATCAGTTAAGGCAGGAACCAGCCATTTTCACTTCTTTTGTGATTCTTCAGTTGCTTCAAGCCATCTGAATGTAAATGTGCAGGTCACAGGGGGTATGATAAATTAGCTTGGGCTCAGAGGCCTGACACTTTTGTTACAATTAATGAGCCAATATAATTACTTTATTATTAACCAAAGTCCATACTTTATTCAGATTTTCTTAGTTTTTCTCTAATATCATTTTTTTTGTTTGAGGCAGAATCTTGCTCTGTTGCCCAGGCTGGAGTGCAGTGGTGCAATCTCGGCTCATTGCAACCTCTGCTTCCTGGGTTCCAGCAATTCTCCTGCCTCAGCCTCCCAAGTAGCTGGGACTGCAGGTGTGCACCACCACCATGCCCAGCTAATTTTTTTTTTTTTTTTTTTTTAAGTAGAGATGGGGTTTCACCATGTTGGCCAGGCTGGTCTTGAACTCCTGACATCAGATGATCCACCCACCTCGGCCTCCCAAAGTGCTGTGAATACAGGCGTGAGTCATGCTACCGGCCTCTAATACCCATTTTCTGTTCCAGAATCTCATCCAGGATACCGCATTACATTTAGTTGTCCTATCTCCTTAGGTTCCTCTTGGCTGTGACAGTTTCTTAGACTTTCCTTGTCTTCAATGATTTTGACAGTTTTGAGGAGTACTGATCAGCTATTTTTTAAAGAATGTTCCTCAATTTAAATTTAAATGGAATGTTTTTACAATGATGAGACTAAGGCTATGGGTGTGGGGGAGGAAGACCACAGAGGTAAAGTGTCACTCTCCTCACATCATGTCAGTGGTACAGACTGTCTGTGTGATTTGTGACTGTTGGTGTTGACCTTCGTCACCTGGCTGAAGGACGTTTGTCAGGTTTCTCCACTGGGAAGTTACTCTTTTCCCCCTTTTCTATGCTGTATTATTGAAAGAAAGTAAAAATGTGCAGCCCGCACTTAAAAGGCAAGAAGTTATGCTCCCCGTCTTTAGAGTGAAGTATCTACTTAGGTGATTTTGAATTCTTCTTTACAGGACATTTGTCTTTTCTCTCCCATTTATTAATTTATTTAGATCAGTAGGAACTGCTGGGTATTTATTGTACTTGGGTTATAATTCAATACTACTTTTTTTTCTCTAATTCTTCCAGCTTTGGCCATTGAGAACTCTTTCAGTTGGCTCCTGGGCCCCTTTGAAATGCCTTTTTTTTTTGAGACAGAGTCCCGCTCTGCCACCCAGGCTGGAGTACAGTGGCACGATCTCGGCTCATTGCAACCTCTGCCTCCTAGGTTCAAGTGATTTTCCTGCCTCAGCTTCCCAAGTAGCTGGGATTACAGGTGCATGCCACTACGCCCGGCAATTTTTGTATTTTTTGGTAGAGATAGGGTTTCATTTGTTCATTTTTGAGAAATTCCTGTTTCTAGCACTACAGGATGCCCTAGGCTCATCATGTGTATATCCTGCCCAGTACTAGAATCAGCCATTTCTCCAAATAGCCCTGGTTTCTTCTACTAGAGAATGGTATTACAATAGAAACCAAGATCTGAATAGTCACCGTGTGCTACCTTGTTTCTTTTTAGGCCCTCTCAGCCGACAGAGCAAGGAAATATATGTGTATATACTAATCTGTATGTAGTAGGCCAAGAACAGCCACCTAAAAGATATCTACCTCAAATTCCTAGGGACCTGTGAATGTTAAATTATTTGGAAAAATTTGTCTTTGCAGTTGTGATTAAGAATTCATACTCAGCAACGTTTCCATTTTCCTTCCACTCACTATGTGTTGTTGATTATGAACTCAGCAATATATAGTTAGACACAGCCTGTCTGACTTCTCTCCCAACCACAAGAAGGCCAACCCTGTACCTGTGGTCACTGACTAGTTGAACTTCAGATGCCTGAGCTAGCAGGCTTCCACAAAGATGAATGAACCAGAAAGTTTCTGGGAAAGTAGAGAAATTTTGAAAAATGAGAGAAATGATGTGAGATTAGTGAAAAGTGAGATATGGTAGATCTCTAAAGGTCTTGCAGCCAGGGAAAGAGAGAAACCTATGGTAGAGCGAGAAAGTTGAGACTGAGGTTAGATGGAGACCAGCTTCCATCCCAACTGAGGCTAGCCACCATGGAAGGCTCAACCGTCTCAGAAGCAGACTGGTTGACTCCTTGTAGCAAATTCAGTGGCTGACCTTGCCAATGCACAGCTAGAGGACTGCCCCTGATCCCAGCACACTTCCGAAGCCCTGGAGATCAGATTCTATTTTGAAGAGGAAAGTGACAGTAATGTATTTCAGGGCTTCTCAAATTTTAATGTGCATATAAATCACTTGGAAATCTTGTTAAACTACTGATTCTGATTTAGGGATTTTTAATACAAATCTTGATTCTGACTCAGAAGATCTGCAGTGGGGATCAAGATTCTGCATTTCTAAAAAGCTCCCAGATGCTGCCGATGCTGCTGGGTCCATGGACCACAACTCGAGTAGCAAGGATGTGTTTGACTGAATTTTAAAATGCATAAGAAATCTCAATATTTGGCTGAGTTTATCTGGAAATGTCTAGATTAAGTTTTGCCATAGCAGGCAGAAATGGAGACTTGAGATAGAAATTAAGTTCAGTTTTAGAAAAATTTAAAAATCAAATTTTTATGTACTGATTTTATGACTTGAGACATCTAGGCATATAGTGATCACTATTATCCTTCAGTGTCCAGTTCAAATATATCCTCCTCCTGAAGTCTTTCCGGATATTTCTCTGGTTGGAATTAACTATTTATTATTGAGAACCCATATCTCATGTTTCTTTAAAAGCTCATTTTTCCATGAATCACAAATATTTACTACAAATGTAGAGATGTGACTGTCTCTTCTTTTTCCCCAAGCATAGTGACTCATAGAAAGTACTTAATAATTGCTTCTTGATGAAAATGCTGATTTTAAAATAGACTGCCTGTAGAATGAGAATAGTATCTCAAAAGTTAAGTGCATCATGAAATCAAGCAGCTAGCCCAAAAGTATTTGAAAAGACAAAATGAAAACAATGATTGCTGGCTGGGGACTTCTCTAAGCAACAGAAGGAAATGTTCTCACTGTTTGGGAGACAAGGATAATTCAGCAGAAACAAGTCCAGACTTCTTTAGGTAATTAAGTATTTAACCTTTAAGATTGTTAAAAGACTTTTTCTTTACTAAATCTGAAATTAGTAAAATTACAGTAAAGACTGTAAAGCTAATAGTAGTTGTCATGTACAAACTTTAAAAAATATTATCAGCCAGGTGCGGTGGCTCACGCCTGTAATCCCAGCACTTTGGGAGGCTGAGGTGGGAGGATCACGAGGTCAGGAGTTCAAGACCAGCCTTGCCAACTTGGTGAAACCCCGTCTCTACTGAAAATACAAAAAATTAGACGGGCATGGCAGCAGGTGCCTGTAATCCCAGCTACTCAGGAGGCTGAGGCAGAGAATTGCCTCAACCCAGGAGGCGGAGGTTGCAGTGAGCCAAGATTGCGTCACTGCACTCCGGCCTGGGTGAAAGAGTGAGACAGCATCTTAAAAAAAAAATTATATATATATATATATGTAATCGAAGTTAGCTTACACCTTAGGGAAAGTTGCCAAGCTTCAGTTTTCTTTTGGTAATGGTATTTTCTTTTTTTCTTTTTGTTTCTTTTTTTTTTGATTCGGAGTCTCGCCTTGTTGCCCAGGCTGTAGTGCAGTGGCACAATCTCGGCTCACTGCAACCTCCGCCTCCCAGGTTTAAGCGATTCTCCTGCCTCAGCCTCCCGAGTAGCTGGGACTACAGATGCATGCCACCACGCCTGGCTAATTGTTGTTGTTGTTGTTGTTTTTGTATTTTTAGTAGAGATGAGGTTTCACCATCTTAGCCAGGATGGTCTCCATCTCCTGACCTCATGATCCACCTGCCTCAGCCTCCCAAAGTGCTGGGATTACAAACGTGAGCCACAGCGCCTGGCTGGTAATGGTATTCTCAAAAATTAGGTACTGTAGAATTGTTTCATACCTGGAAGTTAGGTTCCAATATTAAAAAATATTGAATTTAGTAAAAATTATTCTTAAAAAATCTGTTGACACCAATAAAATATATGTATGAAAAATATATATTTGCAATCTGTTTTCTTTTTTGTCAATATGTGTATTTAAATTTTTTTAATTTAAATCCATGCAATATGCTAGACCTCCACTCTGGAGAAGTGGGAAAATTCAAATGTTAAAAATATATTTCATTAATATCTATTTATAATTTTTTCTGGTTTTGTTCAATTAGCAGATAACTGTTACTTATTTGACAAATAAATCTAGCATACAAACAAAGAAGAAAAGCTCTTAGGAGTTAGAAAAAGACACTCCTCTATTCCCCCAAATTAAGATCACTTTTACTGGGGCATGAAAGTAGGTATATCTCCAAGGATCTTAGTCTATAGCAATAATATTTGCACAAATACATGCCCCCACTTAGAAGGGAGGAATAAAAGACCTTGCAAAATGATCATTAAAAAGCTGGAAACTGTTTTTTGACCATGAAATCCTGCCATCATGACCACATTCCTTATATAAAGATGAAATATGAATTTAATGACTTAATAGACTCACCAAAGTCAAGAATAAAATTTCATTTTGCCTTCAAGATTTCATACTATCCACCAGCAAGCATCTGAAGTGTTGCTCAGTCTGCAGTCATTACGGAACAGGTACACCTATCAGACCACAGTCAAGAAGCTGGAGAGGACGGACGCTGTAGCTCACGCCTATATTCCCAGCAATTTGAAAGGCTGAGGCGGGTGGATCACCTGAGGTCAGGAGTTCAAGACCAGCCTGACTAACGTGGTGAAACCCTGTCTCTACTAAAAATACAAAAATTAGCCGGGCATGGTAGCGTGCACCTGTAATCCCAGCTACTTGGAAGGCTGAGGCAGGAGAATCACTTGAACCTGGGAGGCAGAGGTTGTGGTGAGCTGAGATCGTGCCATTGCATTCCAGCCTGGGTGACAGAGCAAGACTTTCTAAAAAAAAATATATATATATATATGTATATTATATATATACATATTGTATATACATACACATATGTATATACATATGTGTATATACATATATACATGTGTATATATATACATATGTGTATATATATACATATGTATATATATACACATATATATGTATATTATATATAAAATATAAATATATGTATATTATATATATGTGTGTATATATATAATAATAATAATGAAATAGGGAAAAATAACTTTTATTATAAACTGCTCACTTAAGAATTCCCTAGTCAAAAACCAGTACCTGTTTTGGTTGGGCTCCGGCTCTGATATGCTGCTGGTGTGTGCTGGTTTGGCATCCATCTGGTCATTCTGGCATCTGCTGTATTCATAGTTGAACAACTTTGAAATCACCCTGCTCAGATCCTCACTAAAGTCCCCTCTCTCAGACTTAGGAATATGAACTCTTGATCTCCAAGGAGGGCCTCCTTAAAGTCAGATTGTTATAGGTTGTTTCTGCTTTATGAATAAATAATCCTCCCCCCCTGGATAAGGAATCTGTACCAGGTTAGTATAGATATGCCACTGATGGAAAACAAAGTGTGTTTACCTCAGAAGCTACTTTTAAACAACACAGGATGGTTATTCCATAGACAGTTGGCAAGTAAAGTTATCAAGTCTCAGATTCAATAGAGCTCTTATTCTGATTGAGTTCTAGATGGTATTAAGTACTTATACAAATTTAAAATATCAGGTCTGAAAGACTTCCAGAAAGAAAAGAAATGGAAAAACAAAAAAAGCAAAGAAACAAATGAAGTCAAAACTGTTACTGCTTTATATGAGCTCTTTAAGAAAAACTTTTCAGGGTGGTAGAAATAAAATTATGGACTTCATGAAAGAGCCAAGCAGTACATTTTGCTCTATAATTTGCACATATGCTTTAAAATACATTAAAAAGATCAGTCTTTAGAGAACTAAATTTTGCAATGGTTTTTTACTTTGGAAAATATCCTTTTTCTGTTCCAAGTGAAAATCAATTACTCAATTGAGTTATGAGACTTTTGCTTAAAGATAAATGCTATTTTTACGAAATAAAAATGTAATTTTGGTTTATTAAGGTATTGCTCGGTATCCCTACTAATCAGTTATAAGATCATGACCAAAGAAATGCAAATTAGCATACTTGACACTAGACCAATGATTAGTAGTTGTGAGAAGTCTTCAAGAACTTTTCTTTACTAAGACCTTTTGCTAAGATTTACAGAGTTTTAATACTAGACCATAAAATTAATTTGAAGAATTCTATTTTAAGAATTAGTTAAGTTTACTTAAGTTTATTTTATGAATGGGGTTAAAAGATGGCTAAATGTCTTCTGATTTTTACCATAGTGCAAAAATTAAATGCAGACATGACATTGTACTTTAACGTTTGAATTTGTTTTTTTGCAAGAAGTTCAGTAATTGTAACTGCCAACATTTGTTACATGGTCATGCATCACTTAATGAAGGAGACACTTTCTAAAAAATGCATTGTCAGGCAATTTCATCATAGTGTGTCATTATCATAGAGTGTAATTACACAAACCATGATGGTATAGCCTACTACACAACTAAGCTATATGGTGCATTAGTTTGTTCTCACACTGTTAATACAGACATAACAGAGACTGGGAATTTATAAAGAAAAAGGTTTAACAAACTCACAGTTCCACATGGCTGAAAAGACCTCACAGTTATGGTAGAAGGTGAAGGAGGAGCAAAGGTATGTCTTACATGGCGGCAGGCAAGAGAACATGTGCACAGGAACTACCCTTTATAAAGCTCTCAGATCTCGTGAGACTTATTCACTATTATGAGAACAGCATGGGAAAAACCCACCCCCATGATTCAAATTACCTCCCATTGAGTCCCTCACACAACACATGGGAATTATGGGAGCTACAATTCAAGATGAGATTTGGGTGGGGACATAGCCAAACCATATCCTATGGTATACCCTATCGCTCCTAGGCTACAAATCTGTCAACAGGTTACTGTACTGAATACTGTAGGAGTTGCAGTACAGTGATAAGTACTTATGTATCTAAACATATCTAAATATAGAAAATGAATAGTAAACATGAGTATTATAGTCTTGTGGGACCACAGTTGTACATGCGGTCTGTCATTGACTGAAACATCATTATGTGACTTTTTTTTTTTTTTTTTTGAGATGGAGTCTCGCTCTGTCACCCAGACTGGAGTGCGGTGGCCTGATTTCGGCTCACTGCAAGCTCTGCCTCCCGGGTTCACACCATTCTCCTGCCTCAGCCTCCTGAATAGCTGGGACTACAGGCATATGCCACCACGCCTGGCTAATTTTTTGTGTTTTTAGTAGAGACGGGGTTTCATCGTGTTAGCCAGGATGGTCTTGATCTCCTGACCTCGTGATCTGCCCACCTTGGCCTTACACTATTATTTTAAAGTATGTAAAAGTAAATATGAATTCAGTAAACTGAATTCTTAAACTATTATTGTTATAAAATGGGCTTTTGCAAATTTCAAGCACTACTGAAGATTATGTGGACCTACAGAGATTCTCCAGGATCAACACCACAATCCTGGTGATGCTTTTGGGTGTTTTATTTTTCTGATAAATTCTTTTACTATTATTTTAAATTGACAGATAGAGTTGTATGTATTTCTAGTACACAATGTGATATTTTGAGATATATGTGCATATTGTGGAATGGCTACATTGAGCTAATTAACATATGCATTACCTCACATTTATCATTTTTTTGTGGTGAGAACACTTAAAATCTACCCTCTTAGCAATTTTAAATATACAATACATTGTTATTAACTATAGTCACCATGTTGCAGGATGGATCTCTTGAACATATTCTGCCTGTCTGACTGAAATTTTCTCTTTTGACCAACCTCTTTTCTATCCCCTCACCACTACCCGTCCGTTAGTAACCACCATGCTACTCTCTGCTTCCATGAGTTCCTCTTTCTTAGATTCCACATGTAAGTGAGAATATGCAGTATTTGCCTTTCTGTGTGTGGCTTCTTTGACTTAGCATGATGATGTCCTCCTGGTTCATCCATGTTTTCTCAAATGACAAGTTTTCCATCTTTTCTTTTTTTGAGACAGTCTCACTCTGTTGCCCAGACTGGAGTACAGTGGCGTGATCTCGGCTCACTGCAACCTCCACCTCCCAGCCTCAAGCGATTCTCCTGCCTCAGCCTCCCGAGTAGCTGGGATTACAGGCATGCGCCACCATGGTTGGCTAATTTTTGTATTTTTAGTAGAGATGGGGTTTTGCCATGTTGGCCAGGCTGGTCTCAAACTCCTGACCTCAAATGATCCACCCGCCTTGGCCTCCCAAAGTGCTGGGATTACAGGCGTGAGCCACCATACCCGGCCGTTTTTCATCTTTTTAAGGGCTGAGTAATATTCCATTGTGTATATGTACTGCATTTTCTTTATCCATTCATCAGGGGATGGACAGTTAGGTTTATTCTATATCTTGGCTATTGTGAGTAGCACTGCAATGAACACGGGAGTACAAATATCTCTTCAGCATACTGATTTTATTTCCTCTGGACATATACCCAGAAGTGAGATTGCTGGATCATATGGTAGTTCTATTTTTAATTTTTTGAGAAACCGCCATACTGTTTTTTCATAATGGATGCACTGATTAATCCTTTCTTTTTTTCGAGATGGAGTCTTGCTCTGTCGCTCAGGCTGGATTGCTGTGGCACAATCTCGGCTCACCGCAACTTTTTCCTCCCAGGCTCAAGCAATCCTCCTACCTCAGCCTCCCAAGCATCTGGTTCTACAGGCATGCACTACCACACCCATCTCATTTTTGTAGAGTTGGGGTTTCACCACATTGCCTAGGCTGGTCTTGAATTCCTGGGCTCAAGTGATCTGCCCACCTCAGCCTCCCAAAGTGCTGAGATTACAGTCATGAGCCACTGCGCCTAGCCTACTGCTTTTTTTTTTTTTTTTTTTTTTTTTTTGAGACAGAGTCTCGCTCTATCACCCAGGCTGGAGTGCAGTGGCTTGATCTCAGCTCACTGCAACCTCTGCCTCCCGGGTTCAAGAGATTCTCCTGCCTCAGCCTCCCAAGTAGCTGGGATTACAGGTGCCGCCACCATGCCCAGCTAATTTTTGTATTTTTAGTAGAGACGGGGCTTCGCCATGTTGGCCAGGCTGGTCTTGAACTCCTGACCTCAAGTGATCTGCCCACCTTGGCCTCCCAAAGTGCTGGGATTACAGGTGTGAGTCACCACACTCGGCTGATTTATTGTGTTTTTTAAAAAAAATTCTACTGGAGCATTTTACCTCTGCTATAGCTGTTATAAAATGCTGTTACCCTGTTGTTAATAATCCAGCCGTGGTTATGGCTATTTCTTGTTCTTAGACATCTTTGCTGTTCTTTGCTGTATCCTCTGGAGCTACCTGGCAATGCCAAGGTGTGCTCCTCACCTTGCTCATGTAACCCAAGGAGCATGCTAGAAATAATCAGATATTACTGGGATGCTTCCATCCCTAGTTCTTTTTCTGGAATTCTCTAGTCTTGTCAAAGCTGCTCTGCTTGTCTGTGAACTGAGACCAGATGCTGGGCAACCTCATGTACTGACAACCTATTTTTTGCCAGAAACTGATTAAATTTCTGTTTCATCTGGAAATAAGTTCTTTCTTGGGATCTTTTACACAATGCAGAGATTGAGTAAGATTGTTAATTCTCTTTTCTATTAACAAAGAGTAAAATGTGTGTGTCAGCAATCCAGTACCCTGATATTTGCTTGATACCACAGCATTCTACCTGAATTTAATTCACAATTGTAAGATGATCAAGGTTCTCTGTCAAGGAAAGAGTAAAGTTGACCTTCTCTAAAAGATGGGGCCAGGCCAGGCGTGGTGGCTCACACCTGTAATCCCAACACTTTGGGAGCCCGAGGTGGGTGGATCACCTGAGGTCAGGAGTTTGAGACCAGCCTGACCAACATGGAGAAACCCTGTCTCTATTAAAAATACAAAATTCATCGGGCGTGGTGGCACATGCCTGTAATCCCAGCTACTCGGGAGGCTGAGGCAGGAGAATCGCTTGAACCCAGGAGATGGAGGTTGCAGTGAGCTGAGATCCCGCCATTGCACTCCAGCCTGGGCAAGAAGAGTGAAACTCCGTCTCAAAAAACAAACAACAAAAAATCATGGGGCCAGAACTGGTAACCATGACTATTTACATGAGTTGGTAGCCTGTGAATACAATAGCAATGCAATTTTTATTGTTATATCAATGAGCAAATGTTATAAATATCTCTCATTTCTATATCTGCTTTTATACTCCATTCATCACCGTGTGAGGAATGTCTCTGATGCCTTGTCTTGCACCTGGGATGACAGGTGTGATAGCCGGGCAAAAGAAGGCAAACATCTAGCTAAATATTGATTTGGGTACAGCAGAGTTCTAATTTTGCATAATTGATGCTTGTCTGCTTCATCCTGTTGAGAAAAAACGGTGTTCCTGAATTGTTGTGATATATCAATGGTGATACCTGACCTAGGCTGTGCTAAAAATATAACCCTTGCAAAGTAGATTTCTCTTCTGTTCTTGGGATGAAACTTGCAGCTTTATTACAGCTCATAAGAGCACCTATTCTACTTGTGGAAACTATGCTTGCCCATGTTTACCATGTGTTTGGTCCATTTCTTGCATTATAGGTAGGGTGAGTCTAGTTTGAGTTTGCACAGTACTGTTTGCTCTTGTGAAATTTCAGTTTGTACCTTATATCTCAGTATAGTATAAATATTAATAGTACCTTATGCTTTCAGAAGTATCCCAGTTTGGATGAGAAATTATATGTTCATCTTATGCATGTATGTTATAGTACCTCCAACACAAGTCATCTCCCAACTCTCCATATTGAAAAGGTTCACAGCTTCCATGACATAAATGAAACACTACAGTTTGGAAGAATAGAATAGTAAGTTTTCATCAAATGGAGTTTTACATTCTATTCAAGGATTGAGGACCGCACTGGCCTTTTTGGAACAATCTGGCAATGCCTCAGCTACATCTCTAAAATCTGCTCAGTACTGACACAGTGGCCACTAGGGCCATGGTCCTTTGGAACTTCTTGACTCTAGATTTCACCTTAATCAATAGAAGAGTAGTGTGTGCTCTTACTGGCAATGAATATGCTATCGTTATTCTTGTCAATTAGAACTTGTCTAGGATTTGCATATTCCCATTCAAATAGAAACTACCACATTTCAGCAGTCGGAGAGAAGGAACTGAGTTGCATGGGCTGGTAGCCTTTCAGAAAACTGTGTAAGGCATATTAGCAATATTGTGGACTATGATAAGCCTGTATATAGTGGTAATACTGATAAAATGTTGTATATATTGTCTTAAAGGAATGCATCAAAAATTTTCTTGTGTAAGTGTTGAAACTGTACATTATGTATTTAAGAGAAAGCAAATTTGAGGCTCAAGTAATAAGAGATCATATGCAGATTTAGGTCTTATAACAACAAAGATGGAAGACTAGAGAAAAAAAATGCTATAACTTCTTGATTTCACTGTTAGTAGGTAATATCCTTAAGTGTTTTCTCCATAACTGCAAATAAATTCGATCTCCACAGGCTGCTTTTTATAAAAAATGCTAATTAATTTGTGTCCTTGTAATTAACTAAGGATCTATCTAAAAACAAATAAAGATGATGTACCATCTCCCCCACAGCAACAGAAGGATTTTGCTTTGTGTCATAAATCAAGTTCAAAGAATATTCTTTGGTAACATGTTAAATTGCAAACTTTTTTTTTCTTTTGTTTGAGACACAGTCTCACTGTGTCACCCAGGCTGGAGTACAGTGGCACGATCTCGGCTCCCTGCAACCTCCACCTTCTGGGTTCAAGCAATTCTTTTGCCTCAGCCTCCCAAGTATCTGGGATTACAGACATGCACCACCATGCCCGATGAATTTTTGCATTTTTAGTAGAGACAGGGTTTCACCATGTTGGCCAGGCTGGTCTCAATCTCCTGACCTCAGGTGATCCACTTGCCTCAGCCTCCCAAAGTGCTGGGATTACAGGTGTGAGCCACTGTGCCTGGCCATTAAATTGCAAACTTTCACAAGAATTACCCATCTTGTTCTCTTTGTGAGACAGAGATTCATGTGAATTTGAGTTAATGTTATCTATGCTTTGTTGTCTATTAATGTAAAGTTTTCCAGGAAGTATTATTTGACCAGCGTCATTGTGAAACACATACTAGAAATTATTATTACATCCTTTGAAAATAACCTCCACCATAATCTGTACTTTTGATTACTTTTCTTACTGGATACATTTTCTTATTTGATAAATTGTACTTCTGGGCATAATGTTGAGTTGAAGCTGCAATGTGGTAGCTTCTTTTAGGATCATCTCTATATTTCTAAAGTTTAAAAATATTTATCATATTTCTTTATCAGTACAGAAAAGAATTATTGCCAACTTGACTCTGCTGGCACATAATTTGACAACGTGTTCTTCATTTAATTTAGATTTTAGCAAAATCTAGAAGATAGGAATCCTGGCAATTGGGGTTATTTACCTTTAGGACATTTTCCAGCTAAATGGAGGAGTGGTTCTTTTGACAGCTGTAATGTAAAAGGGGTATGAAAGTTGGAGTCCAGGTCCCACTAAGGGAAATGTCCTATTAGCACAACCCCCCACACCCGATACACACTTTTATCTAAATGATAGTACCCCAACTGTAGGGAGAACTAAAAGAAAAGCAGCCCCTCCTCAGACTGCAGCCCAGCTTCCAGTGATCTCGAAGTCTAGTCTCTGAAATCAGATTGAGGTCGCTCAAGACGACAGTGCTAATGGGGACCTGATCAAAACACATGAAAATATTTTCTGGGGAGAGGTATCTCCTAGGGCTCAAATTATGTGAACAATCTTTCAAATAAAATGTCCAACACACACTCCTATGTACCCAGGCACATGAGGTGACAAGACAACATGAAGACTGAAAGAAACCATAAGCAATAGACCTAGATCTGTAGGGATTCTGGATATTGGAACTAACAGATCTAGATATTAAAATAACTATGCTTACTATAGCCAAGTAAGCAAACCTAAGATAGAAAATACAGTTGAAAACTGCACAGAAATAACATAGACAATTTAAAAAAAGAAGTACCCAGAAATATTCGAACTTTAAAAACTATAACTGAAACCAAGAATTTAGTGGGTAGGTTTGACATCAGATTTAAAGGAGAATTACTATAAGAGCGGACAGAAAAAAACCCAGAATGAAGCATGGAGAGACAAACAGATAAAAATTACATAAGAGAGAATAATAAACCCAGAGGATGTGGTGAAGGAAAAAAACTAACATGCATTTTACAGAAGTTCCAGAAAAAAAAAGGAAAGAGGAAGTGGGTCAGAATAAGTATTTGAGGAGCTCATAGCCCAGATCCTCTAAAAAGCAGAGCCTGAGGCAAAAGCTTACATGTATACTTTACTGGTAAGTGTATTCCTACAAGCGCACGAGTGGGGCAAAATTGATGTGAGATAGAGAAGGATGTAGTACAGATGTAGCGTGTGTTACACTAACGTGGGCATACACCCATTTTAAAGTCTATTACCTCGTCTCGCAACCCATCATCAGAAAAGGTATGAGCAACTGTTACTTCAACAATCTGGTTCTGAGGAGGAAGGGAGAGAAAACTGTCCAGGAGTTTTCCCCTCCCATTGGGTAGAACCCACTATATGGCGTGATACCTCCCACACTTCAAGATTGTGTACACGTGAGCGCTGAGTGGGTACCATGGTATGTATCTCATGCCTCAGCCCACCGGGAAAGCCCCAGGGCAGGACATGAAAGCACATAGCAAGTGTGTGAGATAAGCCGCTGGCAGGTTGTGCTCAAGTGTGACAAGGATCAGGGAACAGCCACCACAGAGGGCAGATATGAATTCGTGTCAATAAGGTTAGCGCATGGATCTGGGGTAACACAGAAGTAAATCTTGTACAGACATCAGTCCAACCAATTCCAGAAGCCCTACAAGCCCAAAGCAGGACAGGAAAAGGTTTTCACCTAGGCACATTGGAGTAAAAAGGCTGAAAATCCAAGGAAGACAGAAACTCTTAAAAAGCAGCCAGGGAAGGAGAGCGGGCCGAGGAGAAGCTGTGCGGCGCATGCGCAGTATATGTGGCTAGGGAATTCGTGTGGAAGTCAGGGTGGCAGCGGGTGCGAGAGGGTCCAGCAGAAGAAAACATGGCTGCCAAAATGTTTGAGTTCATCGGCAAGTTTGGCCTGGCCTTAGTTGTTGCAGGAAGCGTGGTGAACTCTGCCTTATATAGTGTGGACGCTGGGCACAGAGCTGTCGTCTTTGACCGATTCCGTGGAGTACAGGACATTGTGGTAGGCAAAGGGACTCACTATCTCATCCCATGGTTACAGAAATCAATGATCTTTGACTGCCGTTCTCAACCACGTAATGTGCCAGTCATCACCGGTAGCAAAGATTTACAGAATGTCAACCTCACACTGCGCATCATCTTCCGGCCCGTCGCTAGCCAGCTTCCTCACATCTTCACCAGCATCGGAGAGGACCATGATGAGCGTGTGCCGCCGTCCATCACGAACAAGATCCTCAAGTCAGTGGTGGCTCGCTTTGAAGCTGGAGAACTAATCACCCAGAGAGAGCAGATCTCCAGGCAGGTGAGCGATGACCTTACGGAGCCAGCAGCCACCTTTGGGCTCATTCTGGACGACGTGTCCTTGACATATCTGACCCTCGGGAAGGAGTTCATAGAAGCGGTGGAAGCCAAACAGATAGCTCAGCAGGAAGCAGAGAGGGCCAGATTTGTGGTGGAAAAGGCTGAGCAGCAGAAAAAGGCGGCCATCATCTCTGCTGAGGGCGACTCCAAGGTGGCCGAGCTGATCACCAACTCACTGGCCACAGCAGGGGACGCCCTGATCGAGCTGCCCAAGCTGGAAGCTGTGGAGGACATCACCTACCAGCTTTTACGCTCTCGGAACATCACCTACCTGCGGGCAGGGCAGTCCATGCCCCTGCAGCTGCCCTGGTGAGGGCCCACCCTGCCTGCACCTCCGAGGGCCAACTGGGCCACAGCCCCGATTATTCTTTTTTTTTTTTTTTTTTTTTTTTTTTTTGAGACGGAGTCTCGCTCTGTTGCTCGAGCTGGAGTGCAGTGGCGCAATCTCTGCTCACTGCAAGCTCTGCCTCCCGGATTCAAGAGATTCTCCTGCCTCAGCCTCCTGAGTAGCTGGGACTACAGGCCCACGCCACCACGCCCAGCTAATTTTTTGTATTTTTAGGAGAGACGGGGTTTCACCATCTTGGCCAGGCTGGTCTTGAACTCTTGACCTCATGATCCACCCGCCTCAGCCTCCGAAAGTGCTGGGATTACAGGCGTGAGCCACCACACCCGGCCGGCCGTCCCGATGATTCTTAACACGGCCTTCATTCTGCCCCTACCTCAGAAATCACTGTGAAATTTCATAATTGGCTTAAACTGAAGGAAATAAAGGTAAAATCACTTCAGATCTCTAATTAGTCTAAAACAAAAATGTCAGCCAGAGGAAAAAAAGACAGATCATCTTAAAAGGAACAACAACTGAAATGATAGCTTACTTCTCAGTAGAAGCAATGGAAGCCAGAAGACAATAACATGGCATTTTCAATGTCCTGAAGGAAAATAACTGCCATAGTGACTTAGCAAGCATCTATAAATAGTAAAAATACTCTTTAGAAATGACGTAGAAATAAGGATTTTTTTCAAGAAAAAAATAGAGTGAGAATTCATCCCCAGCAAGCCCATACTGCAAGTATTAAAAGGTGTTCAGCTAAAAGGAAAATGAACCCACGCAGAAGGTCAGAAATAGAGGAAGAAAGACGAAGCAATAAAATAATAATTATGCTAGGGTCTTCGTTCATTTGTGCTGGTATAACAGAATATCTCCGACTGGGTAATTTATAAAGAACAGAAATTTATTTCCTCATACTTGTGGAGGCTGAGAATTTCAAGATCAAGGGGCTGAGAGCCTTCCTGCTGCGCCCTCACATGGCAGAAGACGGAAGGGCAAGAGAGAGTGAACCTACTCCCACAAACCCATTAATCCATTCACCTACCCCTTCCCCAAAAGCCCCACCTCCCAATACTGTTGAATTGAGAATTGAGTTTTCAACACAAATTATCAGGGACACCTTAGAGCATAGCAACTAGTAACTCTAAATAAATAGTTAACTATATAAAACAAAAATAATGTATTGTGCAGTTTAAAATATTTATAGATACAAGACCACAACAGTATATAATTTGGGAGGGAGGTATATGGAGTTACAGGGCTTAAAAGCCTCCTACTGGAAAAGGGTAAAAATACCAGTTGACATTAGACTTTGTCAAGTCTAATGCTTGCTAAAAATCTGCATGCTATAGTCTCTAAGGCAACGACCAAAGGAAGAGTAAAAGCTGTATAATGTCATAGCAAATAGAGATTAAAAGTAGAATTGTTAAAAATATCAATTATCGGCTGGGCATAGTGGTTCACACCTGTAATCCCAGCACTTTGGGAGGCCGAGACAGGCAGATCACGTGAGGCCAGGAGTTCGAGACCAGCCTGGCTAACATGGTGAAATCCTGTCTCTACTAACAATACAAAAATTAGCCTGGTATGATGGCAGGTGCCTCTAGTCCCAGCTGCTTCGGAGGCTGAGGCAGGAATCACTTGATCGCACCACCACACTCTAGCCTGGCTAGCAAAGCAAGACTCTGCCAAAAAATAAAAAATAAAGGAAAGAAAAGAAAAAAGATCAATATAAAAGAGACAAGAATGGAGAGAAAAAGGAGCATAGAACAGGCAGAACAAGTGTACATCACATAATAATTTGGTAGATTTAAAACCAAATATATCAATAGTTATAGCAAATGTAAAGCAACTAAATGCTACAATTGAAACACAAAGAATGAGAGGCTAGTTTAAAAAAATAAACCCCATGGAAAGAAAGTTTAGATTTCATCTCCTCCAAGTTATCTATAAAACAAAACCATCTATAGCCCCTCAGATTCGGTTTGAATTTATAAACCATAGCAATCTCACTTATCACCAGATCCTAATTCAGAAAATTTTGTTTAGATAGGGTCTCACTATGTTGCCCAGGCTAGACTCAAATTCCTGGGCTCAATCAGTCCTCTCACCTCAGCCTCCCAAGAAGTTGACTACAGGCATATGCCACTGCACCTGGCTTCAGGTAATTCTTTTCTTTTCTTTTTTTTTCAGGTAATTCTCTTCTTTTCCTTTGTCTTCAAATGTTAAAGAATCCCTTCATTATTGAGCCAAAAAAATTATCTTAGACCTACTTTATTGAGACATAGACAATATCTCTCTCTCATTTCATATGACAGTCCATCAGATATAGGAATATGGATACCAATTTTTCTATTTATATATCCCTAGTTTAAAAAAATAATTTTTACATAATCTTCACCATATTTTTATATCATTTATGAAAACAGCTCCTTGTACAGTTGGCTCATTGATCCAGCTTGTTAAATTATTTTCAGACTTTGCTTCAGTAAGCCATCATATTGTCACTTTCTTCCATTTCGTATCATAGGGAAATGATACAAAAAGCATGCTTTCTATATTTTCATCTTATTCATTGATAAAAACGTTGAATAGAACATATCTGATGACTGTGGTTCAGAGCAGGCTTTGGAGAACTTTTTCTAAATTGACCTTGATCCATGAATCAACATTCTGCAGGTATGCAGTTTTAAACATTAATAAATTTGCCTGTGTAGCCAGTTCACATTTCTCCAACTTGTCCATGAAAGGCCTTGAGATGTCTTGAGTTGGCATAAGAGTCCTTGTTAGATGCCTTGCTTAAATTCAAATACCTGGCTGGGCACAGTGGCTCATGCCTGTAATCCCAGCACTTTGGGAGGCCAAGGTGGGCGGATCACCTGAGGTCGGGAGTTTGAGACCAGCCTGGCCAACATGGTGAAACCCTGTCTCCACAAAAAAATATTAAAAATTAGCCAGATATGGTGGCATGTGCCTGTAATCCCAGCTACTCAGGAGGCTGAGGCAGGAAAATTGTTTGAACCTGGGAGGCGGAAGTTGCAGTGAGCTGAGATCGTGCCACTGCACTCCAGCCTGGGCGACAGAGTGAGACTCCATCTCAAAAATAAATAAATAAATTCAAATACCTTAGGTCTGCTTATCAAGCTAGATGTGACAATCTCAGAAGGGAGTGCACATCTCATTTCCATTTGTTTATGGGGACAGAGAGTCAACTATAAATAATATACAAGTCTGCAGACTTAGGTTAGAAAAAGTATGATAATCCAGTGCCTCATGCATCTATGGGCACTGAAGCTGCTAAACATCACTTTTTTTTTTTTTTTTAAGACAGATTCTAGCTCTGTCACCCAGGCTGGAGTGCAATGGCGCAGTCTTGGCTCACTACAACCTCTGCCTCCCAGGTTCAAGCAATTCTCCTGCCTCAGCCTCCCAAAGTAGCTGGGACTACAGGCACGTGCCACCACACCTGGCTAATTTTTGTATTTTTAGTAGAGACGGGGTTTCACTATGTTGGCCAGGCTGGTCTCAAACTCCTGACCTCGTGATCCTCCCACCTTGGCCTCCCAAAGTGCTAGGATTATAGGCATGAGCCACTGCGCCTGGCCTAGACATGAATTTTTAAAGAAAATGCCACAGTGGAACACACTGGACCTTTGAACCCCTGGAGAAACTCAATGGGTTCCAAAGCATGAATAAGTAAAACTGGTAATAGCCTTTAGAAACTCCAGGGGCCATAGTCAAGGTAGACTGTACTCAAAAAGTTACAAACTGGTTCATCTGAGGCTCAGAGGGCACTGGTCTCAGAGAATTTAGATAAAGATGCTCCCTGAACCAGAACTCTGATGTCCTTCTTAGTAAATTGGAATCATGACAGTGGACTTCTTTCCTAGAGGAGCTGCATGAGTTAGGATACTTTCTGCTGTATGTAACAAAAACTGACTCAAACTGGCTTAGACAATAAAGAAGTTCATTATTTCAATAAATCAAACTCCAAGAGGCAGAGCAGGCTTCAGGCTTGGTGGATTCAGTAGCACAATTCTGCCATTGGCAACCCAGGAATATTTTTCATCATTCCAATTTGGGAGAGAAATAGGATTACTAAAATTGATTTAGACTGTTTTCTGGGGATGAATGGATGTTGGTGAGTCAACGACCAACAGAAGAGTTTTTGAATGTTGAATGTAGATAGCACTCCTAGTTCTAAGCCAGGTTTTCTTTCCTGACTTTTAGGGTAGTGTCAACCCTAAGGGCGATAAGATTAAAGGCAAGGATATAAATTGGCTGACCTAAGAATACACCCAAAGGCATGTAGCTTTACCCCTAGGAACATACCTCTATACAGTCCTATGATCTTCTCCAACACAGTAGTAACACAGTTCTTGAATTCTAAACAGAGGCCTGGGATGCAGGTGGGGAGACCTTTGTTCCATGGATGCAATGTGTATAGAAACCTTTCTTTTCTTCTGGAAGTTAAAGGCAGAAAATCAAGATGGGAAAGACACCCAGGTACCTTTCCAGTTGGAAATCAGCCTAGACTAATTTTAACAAATGGTAAAACATAAACTGAATGATTTTATTGGCTGTTCAATAATGGATTTAGTGAAGAGAAGCTGGAACTAATGAATAAACTAAGGAATGGGATATTGTTTTCATTAACTTATGCTACCTCTACCTTTGTTCAGGAAGGTATAAGAGCTAGCTATGTACTATAAGGTATAATATTTTTCTTTATTCCTTAATGATTGAAGTGTTTTTAAAAAGAGGAATTTTTTTTTTTTTTTTTTTGGAGACAGGGTCTCACTGTGTCACCGCCAACTGGAGTGCAGTGGTGCTATCTCAGTTCACCGCAACTTCCGCCTCCCAGGCTCAAGAGATTCTCCTGCCTCAGCTGCCCGAGTAGCTGGGATTACAGGCACGTGCCACTACTGCCCAGCTAATTTTTGTATTTTTAGTAGAGATGTGGTTTCACCATGTTGGCCAGGCTGGTCTCGAACTCCTGACCTCAAGTGATCCACCTGCCTCAGCCTCCCAAAGTGCTGGGATTACAGGCATGAGCCACCGTGCCCAGCCAGGGGAATATTTTTGACAGCTCAATTTGTCATATATACTAAATTTACAATGCATGCTAAAAAGAGAAACTATTAACTACCAAAAATGAAACTGATTTTTCCCATAGAATGATTTCAATGTTCTTAGATATGTATGTTTGTCTTAGTCATATGTGTTGCTCTTTCAAAGATGAGCATTGAAAAGAGAATTCCATTTCTAGAGTAAGATGAATGTGTAACTTCTATTGACTTCAAGGATTACAATTGCCTCCAGTTGAAGCAATTTTCGTTCAAACCACATATTTTCTGTCTAGTCTCCCTACCTTTGGATAGCATATAAATTTCTAAGAAATAGACAGGGAGAATGATGGATTTGCATGCAAATGTTGGCATTTATTCCAAATTTAGCTATCCCATGCAAGGACACTATCTGAAGAGCTGATGAAACATATTTGAATAATGAAATCTTGGGTTAGAGAAGGCCACATATCTGATGTTTGCATTGCATTCTATAAATAACTGCAAGTTAATATTGTGCAAATTAACATTTTAAAGCAAATATTTCAATGAAACTTTCAGACTCGCTCAGCCTCCTATGTATTAATTTAGCTGACTGTCCCTTAGAGACTATAATTTACTAATTTGTTCAAAAAATTTGATATGCGCCAGGTGCACTGCTTTAGGCATTGGGGGTACGGTAGTGAACAAGATGGGCACAGTCCTAGTCTTTGTGGACATTACATTCTTGGACATAACATTCAGGAAATAACCAATCAATTGAATGAACAAGATAATTTCCAATAGTGATAAGGCAGTGGGACAGGGTGATATAATAGACAGTGAGGTAGGAGTGCAATATGAGCTGGTCAAAGAAAGTCTTTGAGGAGGTGATATTTGAGCAGGAACTGAAATAATGCAAGGGAGGCAGACATGTGCACAAAAATCTTTATTTACTCCAAGAGAAATAATATATGCAAAAGAACTCTGCAGCACTAGCACAATGCCTTCTTCCTTATAGCTGGTTGGTGCTCCAAAACTTGCTTAGTTGAAAAACTGTCACATTTACAATAAAATACTTAGGACTGTAGAAATTAATTTGTCATGGAAAAATATGGACAAATTTAGCACCTGCTCCAGGATGCTATAGTCTGACATCTTTATTGAGGGTCACTGAGGATTTAAGGAAGAAGAAGGAATTGCTAACTTCTATTTCCTATTTTACTAGTCAATTTTAATTACTGTAGCCTCATCAGATGCTTTGTGCAAATGTGAGTGTCTTTGCCTGCTTTCTCGTTTGATTTTAAGTTGGGATACAAGTTACTTAACAATAACAAGAGTTGGCAGTAGCTGATCTTTCCCAGGTCTCAGACACACATCCATTTGCAAAACATTTCCATTTGTTCCCACTGTATGTGTGAACTTGGCATAGTCAAAAACAGAAGTACACATGCTATTGTCCAAAATATTTTCTGAATATTCATTATTTACCAGAAGTATTTTCTGAATAGTTGTTATTTAACTCCTGAAGTAACAAGGTTGTGAAGAGAAGCAAAATTGATTTAAAAAAAGAGAGAGTGACAAGCTGGGCATGGTGGCTCATGCCTGTAATCCCAGCACTTTGGGAGGCTGAGGCGGGCAGAGCACCTGAGGTCAGGAGTTCGAGACCAGCCTGGCCAACATGGTGAAACCCCGTCTTTACTAAAAATACAAAAATTAGTCGGGAATGGTGGCAGGTGCCTGTAATCCCAGCTACTCAGGAGGCTGAGGCAAGATAATCGCTTGAGCCCGGGAGGAGGAGATTGCAGTGAGCCAAGAATGCGCCATTGCACTCCAGCCTGGGGGACAAGAGCGAGACTTCATCTCAAAAAAAAAAGAGCGAGAAAGAGGAGATACCACATGATCTGGTGTATCTAGGTCAGTTAATAAATGAGGGAAAAAATATAACGAGGATGATTAAGACATGAGAGGAGCTTCAAAAAGGAGCTAACTATCAAAGGATTAAGATAGGCCTCTTGAGAAATCTGATGACGTCTTTAAGTATTTTTGCAAAAATACTTGTGCTGCAAATGTCAGTTATGAAGAACGGCATCTCCTACTATCCTGCAAAAATCAGTACTTGTTTTAGTTTTTATGTATTCTGTGATCTGATGCTTAGTTGAAATTATAACCTCAATTTTATCCAACTAAGGTAAAGTTTTTACATTCCTTAATTTTAAGATTCAAGATAAACTTCCAATTGAAAGTTTTTTTTCACTATTTCTATGAAAGTTTTGTTCCCATTCCAACTTGTCCCACTTCTAAAAGTAGACGGTGCATTTGCATACTTAAAGAATAATAATACCAACTCTGATTTAGGCCTATTGCTCTGTATAACATGCTGGCATTCATTAACCAAGCCAGAAAAATGTCACGATAATGCATCAAGATGGAAATTATGATTAAACCACAGCTAGCTTTTCTTTCTCCTTCAAGGAACTCTCTGGATGAATAGCTGCTTTTCTTTTCTCTTTTTAGAGATAGGGTCTCATTATGACGCCCAGACTGACTCCTGGGCTCAAGGGATTCTCCCACCTCAGCCTCCAGAGTTGCTGGGACTACAGGTACACAACACCACACAGGCTTATGGCAGCTTTTCTATGCCCTAAAGCTCTAAAGCCTAGGCTTTTTCCTTCAATGACCCTATACTCCAAAAGAACGTGGAATGGAAGACACTGGAACTGCTGGTTGTTCCAAAGCAACAAGCTTGCTTTTTTTTTTTTTTCTTTTTTTTTTGTTTTTTGAGACAGACTCTCACTGTGTTGCCCAGGCTGAAGTGTAGTGGCACTGTCTTGGCTCACTGCAACCTCCACCTGCCTCCTGGGTTCAAGCGATTCTCCCACCTCAGCATCCCCAGTAGTTGGGACTACAGGCATGCAACACCACACCTGGCTAATTTTTTGTATTTTTTAGTAGAGAGGGGATTTCACTATGTTGGCCAGGCTGGTCTTGAACTCCTGACCTCAGGTGATCCACCTACCTCGGCCTCCCAGAGTGCTGAGATTACAGGCGTGAGCCACCGCTCCTGGCCAGCAACCAGCTTTTTATCCCTGGTCCCTGTCACATTCCCTTGGCACTGTTCTGCACTCTAATTTTTTCCTTTTTTATATATACTTGTAGCCGGACCTGTTGGTTTAATTATTATTTTATTATTCCTATGTTCATTTAGTTTATTGACTTTCAATGTTGCTGCTTTGTATATTGTCTAGTTTTTACTGTTTTATCTTATTTTATTATATAAGCAGTTTATTTTATTCTTCCTTTTACTTATCTTTGATTTTAAAATTTTAAAATTATGCTCATCTTTTACCATGTCTTATTTATTTATATCTCTTCTATCTTTTGTTATATGTCTCTTTTTTCTTGCCATTTTAGCTTTTTAGCATTTTGAGGGGACCTACTCAGAACCCCAGAGTTTGTATGAAGATTATTTTAAGCTGAAAATATTTGAAATTCAACAAATGCAAAAAGAAGCATTCTCAGACCTTCCCTTATCTGACTAAAAGCAGCAATTGCTGGGGCTCCCAGAATCCCCTCTCTCGGCTGGAGGCTTCCATAAATCCCCTCTCTGGAAGGGAGTTTCATGGCCATGAGGAAAATGAAAGGCTACTTGCACCTGCATAAACCAACATTATCACAAACGTATCCAAGGACACATGGGTAATTAGGGTCAGACTCAAAACCAGTTCCCTTAACACTGCCTACCCTGGGGCTACCCCTGTTCCACACTTCAATTCCATTTCCCAGTCTTGGGTGAGGAGCTGCACTGTGGACATCACCACAAGAACTTGGTCCAGGCTGGAGCCACAGGCAAGAACAGAGTGCTTCCTGGTTTCTTTCCCACTCCCACCAGCTTCAAGAACACCCAAGCTGGGTGGGGCATCATTGTCATTTTCAACTAGAAGTGGACTTAATTCTCTCCAGCTTCAAAACATACCCAGCCTGAAAATCTGCTCCCTGAGGTTTGTTCCCATCGGGTACACCCACCCATCCAACCCTAGTAGAAGGGTAGGACCAGGGACATGGGGAGCGTGATAATTTGGCAGTTTTTTTCTCTCTTTTCCCAGTGTCTCATAGCTGAAATATTTTTTTGGAGGCCCCAGGAAGTGGCTGAAAAAGAACTGGATTATTGCCTCTAAGGCCACTAAGTAGTGTTAAAACTCCGAGTAAGATACTTCAGCTGGGTGCGGTGGCTCATGTCTGTAATCCCAGCACTTTGGGAGGCCAAGGTGGGTGGATCGCTTGAGGTCAGGAGTTCAAGACCAGCTTGGCCAACATGGTGAAATTCTGTCTCTACTAAAAATACAAAAATTAGCCAGGCATATGGTGGCGTGTGCCTGTAATCCCAGCTACCTGGGAGGCTAAGGCAGGAGAATTGCTTGAACGCAGGAGGTGGAGGTTGCAGTGAACCAAGATGGCGCCATTGCACTCCAGGCTGGGTGACAGAGTGAGACTCCATCTCAAAAAAAAAAAAAAAGATTCTTCAAAGAAGGTAGAGAAGTATGTCCAACACGAAATGCTGGGATCTCATGTCATCGCTTCCCTAACACGACTTTCACCAACTGCTTCCCCTTCCATCATCGGTTTTGAGTTTTTCTCCACGTGTAACCTTCCCAGTTTCCTCCTCTAGCAGCAGTGGTGAGAAGAGCTGGGCTGCAGATGAACTCTCCACCCCAGGAGGGTTTTACCATGGAAGGAGCTGCTTTTCTAGCTTTCTCCTACACATAACACACAGATCTCTCATTAACCAATTAGGGCCTATTTGGGACCCCACACTCCAGTATGAATAAAGCATTGTTCTCTCTCCATGTATTTTTAAAAAATCCTTTATCCAATCCAATAAGAATCAAAGAATCCTTTGATTCTTTCTGGATTTACTGAAGGAAAAAAGAGTGGCAGAGATAAACCTTGGCCAGTCATGCTAATGTCACTTAATTTGACATTTGATACCTGAGATCTTGTGACTCTGTAATAGTAATATGCTTCTTCTGATCTCGGCTCAATTCCCCAATGAATGAAAATGCTGTCAGTATTTATATCCTTCTGCTGAAGTACATACAGATTTTTAGGCATCAGACCTTGATTTAAGAGTCTTTTAAGCTCTATTTTACAGGAGAAGACCTGGTAGGAGTAAAAATAAGTACATGAAAGCCAGAATGCCTGGTTGAAAATTTCTCCTCTCAATTTAGGTCCTGTTACTTAATCTCTATAAAATGGAGATAATGACACTTAATTCTGTGAATCTTAAATAAATATATGTAAAATGTCTGACCTTCAACAAGCTTAAGGCTATTAAATGATTTTCACTCCTAAAATCAAATGAATTCTTGTTTTGATGATTCTATTGCCAAGACTGCAGCCACAAAAATTCTAAATTATAAGAATTATCTCCATAGGCCAGGCACGGTGGCTCACACCTGTAATCCTAGCACTTTGGGAGGCCGAGGCGGGTGGATCACTTGAAGTCAGGAGTTTGAGACCAGCCTGGCCAACATGGAGAAATCCCGTCTGTACTAAAAATACAAAAATTAGCCAGGAAAGGTAGGGCACGCCTGTCATCCCAGCTGCTAGGGAGGCTGAGGCAGGAGAATGCTTGAACCCAGAGGGCAGAGGGTGCGGTGAGCCCAGCACCCAGATTGCATGACTGCACTGCGGCCTGGGAGACAAAGTAAGACACTGTCTCAAAAAAAAAAAAAAAAAAAAAAAAAGAATTACCTCCATGGGAGTCATCTGTAAGTGATATATAAATTCCTGAAGAAACTAACCAGCCAATTTTATTTATAATCTTTGTATCGAGTCTACATGCCCCTCAATCAACCACTCCATTTCTCTGTTTCTTTATAGCAAAATTCCTCCAAGGGCTACCTCTACTCATTAATTCTGTTCTTTCTTGACATCTTTTGTCTGTTTTGGAACTTTCTTGGCTATACTCTAGTTTGCTTCTTCCTCTTCACTCTTTCCTTCATCTGGACCATGAGAAAGGGGTTTTGATCTGACAGTCTTCCCCTAGAATGCTATTTCCTAAGTCCCAGACTGGGATGGAGAAGGTGGTCGTTGTCAAACTATTAGGGCTTGTGAAAACACAAATCGCTGGCCCCACTCCCAGAGTTTCTGATTCAGTGTAGCTGAGGTGGGGCCCCAATTTCTAACAAGTTCCTAGGTGAGACTGATGATACTGGAATATATTTTGAGGACCACTAGAATAAGGAGTTCAGGACTCTCTTGCTCTCACAATGAGTTAAATTCTCCAACCTAGCTTTACCAGTAACACAGATGTCATTTTGATGTTTCATCTGCTGCTTCTACCATTTTATACCTGAAATGATTCACAATTCAGGCAAGAAAGAGAGGTGCTGTATATTGAACTCCTCAAAAGCCCAACAGCTGACATTTATTACTTACCATGTGCCGTTTGATGTCCTAAGCGTTTTATGTAGTCTATCTCATTTAGTCCTCACCAAAGCCCTAATATCATTTCACCTTTCAGTAAGGAAATTAAGATACTACTGGGGGTGGTAGCTCATACCTGTAATCCCAGCATTTTTGGAGGTTGAGATGGGAGTATCACTTGAACCCAAGAGTTTGAGACCAGCCTGGACAACATAAGGAGACCCCATTGCTACAGAAAAAAAAATAATAATACCTGGGCATAGTACCATGCACCTGTAGTCTCAGATACTTGGGAGACTGATATGGGAGGATCACTTGAGCCCAGGAGGTCGAGGCTACAATGAGCCATGATCATGCCACTGTACTCCAACCTGGGCAGGAGAGTCTCAAAAAAAGAAATTAAGACACCAAAATATTAAACAATTTTCCAGGCCACTCAGTTCTGGAGACATAATTCGAATCAAGGGAATATGATGTCAAGGCTGCGGTTTTAACCCCTAGGATATGCTATCTTGTGTGTGGGAATATGAAAGTCATCTGAGTACGTATCTATGTTCAGTATAGCCACCATCTTCCCATGCAATGATTCATGACCTGTGTTTACCCTTGTTAATGTGGCATAAACTGCTCTCCCAAGGCCGTCACAGTCAACTATAGAAGTAGCTACAAATAATGTTACTGCCACAGTCTAAACTCCTCTAAGTTGAGCAAATTCAGAACAAATATCAGAAAAGCAATTTATATTTTTAGATTTATTAATAAGATGTTAAATTTCTCATTCTACAAACATTTATTGAACACTACAATTTGCCACGCAGTTGGGGGATTTCACTGCACCTAATAAACAGCACACTTCCCCCACCCCCAAAGTTTCGAATCAATTGAGAAATAGGCAATATATTAGTTTGCTAGGGCTGCTGTAATTGAGACATAAAGAAGGAAGAAAATGTGACAGTGAATAAAAGTGGACTCAGAGACGGAAAAGATGTTGGAACTAGCAGACAAGGACTTTAAAATAACAATAGTATATATGTTTAAAAGATTGGGGTGCAGGGAGGTAGACAATATATAGGCAGGGAATTTCATTCCAGGAATGGAAACTACAGAAAAGATGCAATGGAAATGCTAGGACTGAAAAAGTACAGTATTAGAAATGAAGATTTCATCAGTTGGGCTTAATGGCCAACTTGACAAGAGTGGAAGAAATGATCAGGGAATTTGAATACAAAGTGTCTAAAATGAAATGTAAAGAGAAAAATGAATGGAAAAACCGAACAAATCTTTGAGACTTATAGGTAATAATCAAATCAACTAATAGATGTGTAATTGGAGCCTAAGAGGAACAGGAAAGGGAGAGTGGGGAAGGAAAAATACCTGAAGAAATAATGGCCAAGAATTTTGCAAAATTGATGGGGGATTGAGGGTGGTGGTGGCAACTCACAGATCCCAAATCTTAAACAGGGGAATAATAACAAAATTTTTGGCTGACTTCTCGTCAGAAAGAATGGAGATGAGCAAACAATGGAACAGCATCTTTAAAATGCTGAAAGGAAAAAAAAGGCTGAACCTAGAAGTCTATATACAGTGAAAATATCCTTCAAAAAATTAAGGCCAATTAGATACATTTATAAACAAACATGGAAAGAATTTATCCCCAGACCAGTGCCATAAGACATGCTAGGGGAAGGGGAAGTCTTTAGGTTGAAGGACAATGAGGTCAGATGGAAGATCAAATCTGCAATAAGGAATGAAGGATAACAGAAAAAGTAAATTAGTACATAAACATTTTAAAAACCTTTAAATTTTTTTTTTTTTTTTTTGAGACAGAGTTTCGTTCTTGTCGCCCAGGCTAGAGTGCAGTGGCACAATCTCGGCTCACTGCAACCTCTGCCTCCTGGGAAAAACCTTTTAATTTTGTATTTAACCGTATCACACTTTTTTCATTTCTAGAAAAGACGATTGATTTTTAAAGTAAAAATATGAACATATCAATATATCATGGGGGCTTTTAACATACAATGTACTGTGGGGTTTATAATACATGACAATAAGAGGATGAAGGAGGAGGAGGAGGAAAATTAAATTATACAATTGTAAGGTTCTTACATTGTTTGTGGTCATTTAATATTATTTTAGGCTGGGCGTGGTGGCTCATGCCTGTAATTCCAGCTACTCCAGAGGCTGAGGCACAAGAATCACTCGAACTCAGGAGATGGAGGTTGCAGTGAGACGAGATCGTGCCACTGCACTCCAGCCTGGGCAACAGAGTGAGACTCTGTCTCAAAAAAAAAAAAAAAAGAAATATATTATTTAAAGGTAAACATAAGTTAAAGATGCATACCATAATCTCTAAAGCAATTATTATAAAAATAAAAATATATATTTATAGATGACCCTTGAACAATTCAAAAATTAGGGGTGCCAACCCCTGTGCAGTAAAAAATCTGCACGTAACTTTTGACTCCCCCAAAACTTAACTACTAATAGCCTACTGTTGACTGGAAGCCTTACCATTAACATAAATAGTTGATTAACACATAGACTAGTGTGCATTTGTGAGATACTTTTTCTGAATTTTTTTGGTATTTCTAGGCTATATAGTTTGTCTGCAAGTTTTTTCAAATTGTTGCAAATCTCCAAAAATTTTTCCAACAAATTTATTTTTAAAAATCCACATATAAGTGGACCCATGCAGCCCAAACCTGCATTGTTCAAGGGTCAACTATACATATACATGAAGTGGAGGTGACAAATGGAATTCTAAAAACAAAAACTGATTAACTCAAAAGAAGACAGGAAAAAATAAAAAAAGAGAAGAACAAGGAACACACGAGACAAACAGAAAACAAATAGCAATGGTAGACTTAAGCCCAACCACATTCATAGTTACATTGAATGTAAAAGCTGAACACTCCAATTATAAGATAAAGATGAACAGACTGGATTTTTAAAAATGTACTAACATTGTCAGGATGCAGTGGCTCACATCTATAATCCTAGCATTTTGGGAGACTGAGTTGGGAGGATTACTTGAGGCCAGAAGTTTGGGACTAGCCTGGGCAGCATAGTGAAACAGAAACTAAATACAGGATGTGAAAACCACCAGACTATATTTTCATAAACACATCAATCCAATTCTTAGGTATTACTCAAGAGAAATGAAAACTTATGTCCACAAACTACTGTACAATAATGTTTGTAGCTGGCTTATTCATAATAGCTAACAACTGGGGAAACAAAAATCCTAAATGTCCACCAAAAGGAGAAAGGATAAAGAAATTGTGGTATAGTCAAACAATGGAACACTACTTATCAGTAAGAAAGGATTGAACTACTGGCACATGCAGAAACCTGGATGAATCTCAAAAACATGCTGAGTAAAAGAAGCCAAACACGAAAGGGTGTATACTAAGATGATTCCTGTATATGAAGTCCTGGCAGAGGCAAATGTAATTTACTGTGATAGACATCTGAACCTACTACTTCTGGGAGTAGGCAGGAATTGACTGAAGGAGGCACACAGGAACTCTCTGGGGTGATCGGAATATTTTGTGTGTTAATATGGGTATGGGTGGCATGTAATGTTAATTGTGTTACTGTGGACAATCTAACCCGGGACTCATGTCACTTGTCAGTGGGCTCAACAGTTATCCTGTCTGGATTGGTTAATTATGGATAAGTAAGTTGACTGCCATACCAGTTTGCCTCAGATAGTCCTAATTTTCATCAACTGTCCTTGTAATAATTATGAAGTGAGTGCCTTTCATTCTCAAACATGTCTTAGTTTGGATGATAAATCATGTGGTCATCTTAAGAAATCACTTAAGATTTCTTTCTTAGAAATCTTAAGTTATTTCTTGCTCTTACATGATATTAGGCAGAAAAAATAGATACTGTGTCTCCTGCCTAAAAAGGCCCATTTTTTAGAGAGAATAGACACCGTGTCACTAAATTCAGTACTGAAACTCCCAGGAGACATGGATTTTAAGAAGTTTTGAAATTACTTGGTGAGAAATGTACCTCAAATATGACCTGGAAATAGGGACTGCCTCTATTGCAGATTTTTAACTTTACAAAAAAAGCAAAAGTTCTCAAATGTCTTTGTGAAAGGAGAAAAAAATCCATTGGTAGATTATACTTTCAGGTTTTTTCAGTTTTCATTACTGCAAACTTAAGCAGTGGTTCTCAATCACTCAATTGTAGTCAACACCTCAACGTACTCAATGGAAAAGGCAAGGGAACAGATTCTCCCCTGGAGCCTCCAGCAGGAGTGTGGCCCTGCAGACACCTTGATTTTTTAGCCTCATAACACTTACTTTGACTTCTGGCCTCCAAATGGTAAGAGAATAAATTTCTATTGTTTTAACAATAGCTTTGTGTTAAGGTATTAACAGTAGTAATGGGAAACCAATACAAAGCAAATGTAAAAAGTTCAAATAAAAGTTGAAGAGGGCAACAGAAGAGACAGATATCAGAAAGAATGAGGTCATATTTGTGATCACTTTATGAGAACATCAAAAGAGCAAACTATAGAGCTGAGAAGACAGAAGATCTGCCCTGGCTTATCCCTCTAATATGGTTTGGCTGTGTCCACACCCAAATATCATCTTGAATTGTAGCTCCCATAATTCCTGTGTGTTGTGAGAGGGACCTGGTGAGAGTTAACTGAATCATGGGGCCGTTTCCCCCATACTGTTCTCATGGTGGTGAATAAGTCTCATGAGATCTCATGGTTTTATAAGGGGAAACCCCTTTTGCTTGGTTCTCATTTTCCCTCTTTGCCTGCAGCCATGTAAGACATTCCTTTCGCCTTCTGCCACAATTGTGAGGCCTCCCCAGCCAAATGGAACTGTGAGTCCATATTAAACCTCTTTTTCTTTAAAAATCACTCAGTCTCAGGTATGCCTTTATCAGCAGTGTGGAAATGGACTAATACACCCTCCCTCTCGCTATTATGTGAAACCTCATTTCACTTAAAAATGAGCAAAAGATCCATCAACAGATGGATAAACAAAATGTGGTATAGCTGCTATGCAATGAAATATCATTAAAGGAACGAAGGACTGATACATGGATACTACAACATGGATGAACCACAAAAACATTATGCTAAGTGAAAGAAGCCAGACACAGAAAAATCACATAACGTATGATTCCATTTATGTGACATATCCAGAATATTCACAGAAATAGAAAGCAGATTGGTGGTTGCTAGGAGTTGTGGGAGTAACTCTGGAGACAGAGTTTCTTCTGGGGTTAATGAAAATGTTTTGGAACTGGATAGATGTGGTAGTTGAACGACATTGTGAATATACTAAATGCCACTGAATTGTTCACTTTAAAATGATTGATTTTGTATTATGTGAATTTCACCTAAATCAAAATAGTCCACTGCAAATATTGAAGAATATGCAACAAACTTAGAAACTATTTCAGTGATCCCTCCTGAGAAACCTGGGGGTTAATGAGCTTCAGACAAAGAAAAAGAAGGGAAACATTGAAATAAAGCCTGTGGTGAGGTTTAAGTGTGCCCTTTCTGTAGAACTATTAATAAAACAAAATGACGCAGCCAGGTGCAGTGGCTCATACCTGTAATCTCAGCACTTTGGGAGGCCGAGGCGGGCAGATCACCCGAGGTCAGGAGTTTGAGACCAGCCTAGCCAACATGGCGAAACCTCGTCTCTACTAAAAATACAAAAATTAGCCGGGCATGGTGGTGCACACCTGTAGTCCCAGCTACTCGGGAGGCTGAGGCAGGAGAATCGCTTGAACCCAGGAGGTGGAGGTTGCAGTGACCCGAGATCACATCCCTGTACTCCAGCCTGGGCAACAGAGTGAGACTCCGTCTGAAAAAAAAAAAAAGATGCTTATAAGAGAAACGGTGTAATGTGTAATATATAGTAGCAACGTGCTCTGAAAATACAGACAATACAACTCTTCAAAATGAGCAGAAGCCGGCCACGGTGGCTCATGCCTGTAACCCCAGCACTTTGGAAGGCCAAGGCAGCAGATCACTTGAGGTCAGGAGTTCAAGACTAGCTTGGCCAACATGGAGAAACCCCATCTCTACTAAAAATACAAAAATTAAGTGGGTGTGGTGGCAGGGGGCTGTAATCCCAGCTACTCAGGAGGCTGAGGCAGGAGAATCGCTTGAACCCAGGAGGCAGAGGTTGCAGTGAGCCGAGTTGGCGCCACTGCACTCCAGCCTAGGCGGCAGAGCAAAAGTCCATCTCCGAAAAAAAAAAAAAAAACTGAGCAGAGAATGCAGAACCTACATGGAAAATAAACCAAGTCATTGATTATATTATTGGTATTAACATTTTTAAAAGGTCATAGCATAGGGGTTTGCTGTTTGGAGAAAATATGTGGGACCTTGTCAGTGTCCAGTTAGAGGTGACATGGACTCTAGGTGTCCACTAAGATTCTTTAGATATTCTTGTGTGATCTTAAAAATTCCAGTTTAAACTGGACTTACATGTTGTGTGGATACTGCAGATTGCCTGATTCAACAGCTCGATCACTCTACTCCCTGAGTGCTTTCCATATGGAAGCTGGAAGCGAGGCTGTCTTTTATTCATTCCCAACAATTGCTGGTCACCCCTGACAACGCTGCAATGAACATCCTTGTACATATCCCCTTTGGGACCCGTGTGCATGTTCCTCTGGGTGTACTCAATATGGATTGTTTGGTCGTAGTAGACATAGTACACATATACAAATAAGTACTCTCAGGCTACTCTCCAAAATGGGTGTGGCTGTATGACGCTCCCTGCAGAGTAGGAGGGTTCCATTTTCCTACATTCGCACCAATATTTAGCATTATCTGATATTCTAAGTTTTTCTGATCTGATGGGTGTAAAACTTAGAATATCAGATAATGCAAAATATTCGTGAACTATTTAGGGAAACTAGAAAAACTTGATTCAAAGAATGTAATCAGAAAACACCTTCTTTCTTTCCTTCTTTCTTTCCTTCCTTCCTTCCTCCCTCTCCCCTCTCTCTCTCTTCCTTCCTTCCTTCTCTTTCTTTCTCTAATTCTTTCTTGACTTCTGCTCCCTTTAAATTTATTTAGTGGGAAAGTACCTTCTGTTCCAACTTGAAAATGTACGCATTCCCATGACATTTCTCTTACTTTCAGGAAATAAAAATATCTTGGTGACATTGAATAAAAACACAGTCTTATTTCAGTAACTAAAAGTACACTATGTTAAGTTATTATAAAATCTTTGCATTTAAATTAAGTTAAAATCTTTCTCCTTCCCTTGATGGAACCTTCTACAGGCAGGAACCAGGGGAGGGACTGTGATGTTTCTTTTCTCTATGCTCACCTTCCACTCCATCTATGTTGCTAAGTATGATTTCCTCTAAGAATGGGGAGGCAGAGGAGGTAAAAAGCGTTAGGAACATGATGACTGGTATTGTAAGATGGTGTTCTCTGGACCTAATAAGTGTTTAGAGCTGATAATGTTTGGGGTGGGAGTATTCAGAGGATTCTGTTGGGAATGCTCAATGGTGTTTTCCTGATAGGGGAACTGGAGTTTCCTCTGACTTGCTGCTCCCCTCTTAGCCCCTAGTCCTTTGACTGACTCTACTCGGGAGGCACTCACAGACTTTTTCTGTTAAGATCCTGTGGCTCCCCCAGGCAGCCCTTCTTGGGACTTAAAAGGCACCAGATTAGCTCTTTCTCCTTAGTGGTCATTTTGCAAAGGTAGCATGAATACATGCACTCCATCAATGCCACATGGTACAAATATAAAATAACATTTATTGGGAGAAATGGATAAGCAGAAATGTGCATAGTTGACAGTTCCTACTGTCATGAGTCCTCCAGGAATGATGCTTGGACTGATTGTGGGTGGGCTGGACTCAGTGGGGCCGTGGTCCCATAATGAAGAGCTCTACTTCCACCTACATTCCATATTCGTGGGAAAATAGAGACAAGGATCATCTACGTGCCTTTGTAGTGATGGACAACCTCTGATTGCAAACAGGCTTTATTAGAAAGAAGCAACTTCTGAGATCAGTTTTCATGTTTTAGCCTGTTTTCCTATTGAGTGAACTCAGATCTGGTGAGCCAGCTCTTTACCAGGCTACTGAAAGGACACAGGGAATCAGCCTCCAGGGCTGCCCTGAGCAGTCGGCATAGGCATCCATTGCCCTGACCAACTGGAAGTACAGGCCCATCCCAAAGCAGCTAACTTCTTGCTTTCCAGCACTGGAGTAGTTAGTGAGTCTACCTCTGCCTTCACAATTTTCCAGTGGTCAGATACCAGTCCACTGTGTCTCCCTGGCTAGTAGAATGAATATAAAACTCTCTAAGTAGTACTGCTGAAGCCTCTCTCTCTTAACTAAGGTGAAGGGGCAGATATTCTCTCTCTCTCCATTCTAGGAATGAGAGTCAAAGAACAACTGTTTCCAAAGAAACCTTCCTAACAAATTCTCTTTTGACTCTTTTATAGCCTCAATATGAGGGTGATTTTGAACACCTACTTAGAAATTTTTGAATAGTGGAATAATGAATTCTTTGAAATAAAATCTTTGTTTTTTCTTCATAGAAACTGAGCATGGGATATTTATAAAGACTTTGACAGTTGGTTCTCAACTTTGGCTGGATATGAGAATCACTGGAGAAGCCTATGCCTTGCCTGCATCCTGAGCAGTTAAATCAGAGTCTCTGGAGGTGGGCTCTCTAGGTGATTCTAATCTACAGTCAAGGTTGAGAACCACTGCTTATGTAGAAACAAAGGCTTTGAAAGCAGAAACAATTACATTGGGTGATTAAACGTAATTTCCAGGCCGGGCGCAGTGGCTCACGCCTGTAATCCCAGCACTTTGGGAGGCCGAAGCAGGTGGATCACAAGGTCAGGAGATCGAGACCATCCTGGCTAACACGGTGAAACCTTGCTCTACTAAAAATATAAAAAATTAGCCGGGTGTGGTGGCACGTGCCTGTAGTCCCAGGTACTCAGGAGGCTGAGGCAGGAGAATCACTTGAACCCAGGAGGTGGAGGTTGCAGTGAGCCGAGATCGCACCACTGCACTTCAGCCTGGGTGACAGAGCGAGACTCCGTCTCAAAAAAAAAAAACAAAAAACACACACACGCACACACACACAAAACATAATTTCTGCCAGTTTCCCCTCTTGATTATGGATCTATTCAGTTCATGTGGTGTATGCCTCTTTTTTTTTTTTTTTTAACAATATCAAGTCTCACTCTGTCACCCAGGCTGGAGTGCCAGGGTGCGATCACGGCTCACTGCAGCCTCAACCTCCTGGGCTCAAGCGATGCTCCCATCTCAGTTTCACAAGTAGTCGGGACTATATTTGTGCCACCATGCCCCAAATAATTTTTGTATTTTTTGTAGAGACAGGGTTTTGCCATGTTGCCCAGACTGGTCTCGAACTCCTGTGCTCAAGCAATCTGCTTGCCTCGACCTCCCAAAGTGCTGAGATTACAGGTGTGAGCCACTTTGCCTGATCTTGTGCATGGCTTTTAAAAGCAGGCAACCCAGTGCCATTCCAATTTGCATTTGGTGCACAGGAATAGGCTGCAGTTAGCAGTGTTTCCAGGAGTTGTCCAGAATACATATTTTACTTTCTTTTTGTGTTTTTCTGTTTTCTTTTGTCTGCTAAGTTTTGTGGCTGAATTTTTGAGTTGTGCTTTCCACCTCTTTCTTTGGGGGAACTCTTTATACCTCTGTCTGACACAGTACATTTTGTCCCCTTATCCACTTGCTGTTGTGGACATCAGTGAGTGCACCCACAGCCTCAGGTAGGTGACTATTTATTTATTTATATTATTATTATTGTTTTTTGAGACAGGGTCTTGCTCTGTTGCCCAGGCTGGAGTGTAGTGGCACAATCTCAGCTCACTGCAACCTCCACTTCCCAGGTTCAAGTGATTCTCATGGCTCAGCCTCACAAGTAACTGGGATTACAGGCACCTGCCACTATGCCTGGCTAATTTTTGTATTTGTAGTAGAGACAGGGTTTTGCCAAGTTAGCCAGGCTGGTCTCGAACTCCTGACCTCAAGTGATCCGCCCACCCCGGCCTGCCAATGTGCTAGGATTACAGGCATGAGCCACTGCGCCTGGCCAAGGGATTCTTTAAAATTCCACCAGCAGCTATAATCTCTTGCTTCCCCTTTCCCATACAATCAGCTCCAAGTGCTAAGATTTAGGCATCTATTATGTGCCAGACATTGTTAAAATAAATTCTTTATATTTCAAGCTTTCTATATATGATCTTATTTCATCTTTCCAATTATGCTAAAAAATGGGTGCTATTATTATCTTCCCCATATTATTACCTTTCCCTAAATGGAAGAAACTGAAATTCTTTCCATTTCAGTCACACCTCAAAATAAGGAAAGAGACTCCATGGTTCCTGGTTATAAATGACAGAAACTGACCCTTGCTGATGTAAGAAGGGAGCACATTTATTAAAAATGTCTTGGGTTTGGATGTAAATGTCTTCTTGGTGTCAAAATTCTATTGATTTTATAGCTCATCTTTATCCTATTTGAGTTTTCTAATAAATTTAAAGTTGACAAAAGACAGAAATTCTTTACATTTTTGCTTCTACAAGACTATGAACCTGTTAAAAACCAATTATGTCCCTTTTTTCTAAGTAGCTAATGTAGGGACTTGAATATGTTGTGTACTGATTAAATGTGTGACTCGTTGAGGTATAGGTGGATTCTGCCTTCTAGCATAGGGCTGAGGTGTGGTCTGAAGCAAGCCATGCCTAGGAGCTTGTTAGAAGTGTAAAGTCATGGGCCTCACCCTGGACCTGCTGAATCAGGATCTGGGGAAGAAGGAGCAGGACATATTAACAAGCCATTCAGGAGATTCTGATGCACTCTTGGGTTTGAAAAGCTCTGCTTTCATGGCTCCTAGTCCAGTAGACTCATGGAAAAATTAATTTATAAAGAAATATTCACTATTTAATCTAAAAGCCATAGTAATAAGTAATGCCTCTTTACTAAAATGTAAGAGGTATGAGTTCACCTTAAAACTGTGATGTCTTTCTCATCTTCTCCTGCCCTAAGCTACTTCATTCCTTCCTTTTTCATTTGTGTGCTGTTCAGAAATCAAGGTAGAAGTCAAGTAATGTTTGCTGTTTTGTGTGACACACCAAGTCACACCCGATCCACACTGATCAGGATAGGAAATTGTTTCTTCCATCTAGTGACTTGAAAGAGAAGGGAGCATCAGTTTGAGTGAATGTGTGTCAGCCTAGAGAGATAGATAGAGCATCTATCTCTCTGTATCTATCTATCTATCATCTATCTGTCTGTCTGTCTGTCTGTCTATCTATCTACCTATCTATCTATTGATCGAACTCACTCATTACCATGAAGATGGCACCAAGCCATTTCATGAGGGACTTGCCTCCATGACCCAGACACCTCCCACCAGGCCCCACCTCTAACATTGGGGATTACATTTCAACATGAAATTTTGAGGGGACAAACCTCCAAACCATATCAGCCAGCTTTCTCTAGAGAAGTGATTCTCAACTTTGGCTTCACATCAGAATCACCTGGTGGGTTTCTAAAAACTTTCATTACCCTGTGCTCTGGAGGTTCAGGTGGAGTCAGGAGAAATGTGGATCTTCCCAAGTTGCCCATTCTTTGACACTTACCCACTTTGAAATCAACATATGACTGGTTAGCTGCAACTTATGAGATACTATTGCTAGCAGCTCTTTGGGCCTTGTGGGTGGCCACAAATCCCTCCAATGGTACCAGGTTGGCCATAAAATATGCTGCCCTCCAGACCTTCTGCTTCTGGGACTATTCCAGGAGTTTGAGTTCTAACCAAGAATGTTTCTTGCCTCTCTGAGCTGGAATCCCTAGCCCTCTGAGAGCTTAATTTTTTTAAAAAAATGTTGTATTGCAGCTTCAGTTAAATGATTTTTAGTAAATTTACAAAGTTGTAAAGCTATCACTACCCCAGAAACATCCCTCATGACCCCTTACAATCACTCCTCATTCGCACTCCTGACCATGCTCAAATTCTTTTTTTTTTTTTTTTTTTTTTTTTTGGAGACAGGGTCTTTCCCTGTTGCCCAGGCTGGAGTTCAGTGGCACGATCATGGCTCACCGCTGCCTCAACATTTTGGGCTCAAGCAGTCCTCCCCACTCAGCTTCCCAAAGTGTTGGAACTGTACGCATGAGCCACCGCACCTGGTCAAATTCTTTTTTAAAAGAGCTATATTGAGATATAACTCACATACCATGCAATTCATCTATTGAAGGTGTACAATTCAAGGGCTGGTAGTATTTTCAGAGTTGTGGGCCCATCGTGACATTGTATTTTAGAACATTTTCATTACCTCAGAAAGAAACCCTGTACCCCTTAGCCATCACTCCCAACCTTCTAACTCCCCTAGCCCTAGGCAACCACTGGTCTACTTTTTGTCTCTAGAGGTTCGCCTTCTCTAGATATTTTACATCAATGCAATCATATAATGATGTGGTCTTTTGTGACTGGCTTCTCCTTTGAACATCAGAGTTTCAAGGTTCATCATCCATGTTATAGCATGTATCAATACTTCATTTCTCTTTATTGCTGAATAGTATTCCATTGTATGAATATATCACATTTTATTTATCCATTCATCAATTGATGGACCTTGGGTTGTTTTCACTTTTTGGCTCTTAGGAATAAAGGGACTGTAACCTACTCTTGTAACAAGTAGCAGAGAGCCAATCACAGAAGCTGAGTTTCAGCCAATCACAGGCAGCCAACTGTTTAAACCACGTTCCAATAAGGCAAATGCAGAGCTGTAACCAATCCACCTTTTTCCTTACCTCACTTCTGTTTTCCATATATCATTTCTTTTTCTGTGCATAAATGTCATGTGACTATGTGGCAGTCCCAGAGCCTGATTTGTTAATTGTTCTTTGCTCAATTAAACTCCAAGTTTAATTTGTCTAAAGTTTTTCTTTTAACAGGACATTCATGTACACATTGTGTGGAAATAAGTTTTTATTTCTCTCAGGTATATACCTAGGAGTAGAATAGATGGGTTATAGGGTAACATATGTTTAGCTTTCTTTTCTTTTCTTTTCTTTTTTCTTGAGACAGGGTCTCACTTTGTTGCCCAGGCTGGAGTACAGTGGTGGGATCACAGCCTTGCAGCCTTGAATTCCTGGACTCAAGTGATTCTACTGCTTCAGCCTCTTTAATAGTTAAGACTACAGACGTGCACCACCATGCCTGGTTAATTTTTAAAAATGTTTTTGTAGAGACTGGGTCTCACTTTGTTGCTCTGACTGGTCTTGAACTCCTGGCTTCAAGTGATCCACTTGCCTTGGCCTTCCAAGATGGTGGGATTACAGGTGTGAGCCAGTGTGTCTGGCCTGTTTTAGCCTTTTGAGGAACTGCTATTCTTTTCAAAGCAGCTGTGCCATCTTACATTCCTATCAGCAACGTATGCGGGTTCCAATTTCTTCACATCCTTATCAACAATTGTTATTATGGATCTCTTTTATGGTGTGAAGTGGTGTCTCATTTGTATTTTCCTGATGGCTAATGCTGAGTATCTTTTCATGTGTACACTGGCCATTTGTAGTTCTTATTTGGAGAATAGCCTATTCAGATCTTTTGCTTATTTTTAGATTGGGTTACTTGTCTATTTATTATTGAGTTGTAATAGTTCTTTATATGTCCTATATACAAGTCTTGTATCAGATATATGACTTGCAAAAATTATCTTCCATTCCTTGGGTTGTCTTTGGACTTTCTTTAAAGCTTCTACCACTCTTGTGATACTCTGCTTCATGCTGGCTCACGTTATAGTGAGTTGTTAACATGTACCACTCTTCTTTGAAATCAGAAGCTAATTGAGGTGCATATCTTTGTTTTTGTATACCACCAGAAACCTAGATTGCTTTCTGCACATGAATAGTGCATTTGGGATTTGAGGCCTGCATGCCAGATCCTATTGTATGAACTATTTCGAGTGTTACTAAAGCCAGACATTTTGTTTTCCACATCAAGACAACCCAGCTGCCTTGTATCTGGATAAAATAAATGGGCGAACACAATTGATTCTATCCATTAACAATTGTTCCCTTTACCAAGAAAAAAAATAGCATTGCCATGTGAGTCACCATTTCATAAATAAGCTGTATTCCAAAAATTCACTTGTATGGCAGTTATTTGTAGTGCTGAACATATGAACATATTTTCATCTAGTACCAATGTGATAACAATGGCTCAGTTTACGATTCTAGGACTCAAAGCCAACTGCATTTCTGAAGAAGCTTGCTGTAAGCGTGTACATCATAGGCCAAAAGAGCCCTTCATGATCTGGTCTGGCCTGGGAATGATGGATATCATCATGTGATATCCATGAGGAAGTGTGTTAGGGCATCGAGCAGCTGCATAAACATGTGTCTTCTGTCTGTGTACGTGTGTTGTAGACCCAGTGACTTCTGGTCAGCAAGCCTGAAGTTAAAAGAGGATTTGGGAGTATAAGGAGAATTTCTTTTCTTTTCTTTTCTTTTTGAGATGGAGTTTCACTCTTGTTGCCCAGGCTGGAGTGCAATGGCACGATCTCGGCTCACCGCAACCTTAGCCTCCCAGATTCAAGTGGTTCTCCTGCCTCAGCCTCCCTAGTAGCTGGGATTACAGGCATGTGCCGCCAGGCCCAGTTAATTTTGTATTTTTAGTAGAGATGGGGTTTCTCCATGTTGGTCAGGCTGGTCTCAAACTCCCAACCGCAGGTAATCCACCTGCCTCGGCCTCCCAGTGTGCTGGGATTATAGGCGTGAGCCACTGCGCCCAGCTATAAGGAGCATTTCTAACAAACCCTAGTGGAGACCAGTTATTCCTAGGGATGGGACGTGTGAATTTAAGTCAGGGGTCCTACCCAAATACCAATCTCAAAGAAAAGTGAATGTTTGAATATTATGCCCTATCAAAATGATGGCCATGAAGATTATGCTGTTACATAGGCACATGTTTATAAGCAGAAGAATGTAGGATCTCAGATGTTAAACAAAACCCCCTCAACATACACACTCAACAAAGGAAAGCAACAAAATAAAAACAAAAGTCCTGGCAGAGGAAAAAAAATAACTGAAAACAAAGAAACCAAAATCCTAACAATAATTTTGTTCATGTGGATTTACTTTTTTCTGCTTTTCTTTCTTCTGAATTACCTCCAATTTGCTTAGATTTATTTTAATAGTAAAATCCTAGACAATTTCTCTGCCTATGTTTAATTTCTACAAGATCAGGGGTCTTGTTTGTCCTCTATACAGAGATTATCACCACTGCACAGAAGAGTACTTGGTACAAAAAAGGCGCTTAATAAATATTTGTTGAGTTAGATAAGTAATCAATAAAGAAAGCATCACAGTGGAAAAATAAGTAGAGTCTGGAATGCAGTTATGGACTTCAGAGTAAAAGAGGTAATATTGTTCTATATTTTTCTCATATGGAGGAAAGTCAAGCACCATGTAAAGATTCGAGGAATCATTTTTCGAGGTCTATGTTGCGGAGAAAGTTTCTGAAACATAAATGTAGTTGGCCATCAGCAGAACAAAGACTATGTGCAGAAGTAAATGTTCCAGACCAAAATCCTAAGAAATCGGCATTTAATATCTTCTTCAGTCTTCTTTAATTTCCAGAAAGTTTGCACTGCAAGTGTTTTGCAGATGTCTTCTAAGTTGTCTCTGTTTTCATTGTAATATGTGCATGGAAGTGTATGTCTTGATTAACTTAGATTCTAGTAGAATCTAGAAGTCATGATGTTTCTTGGGATTCTTTAGTATAACTCCAGGTATTCCAACACTCACGTGCTGCTATTATAATTTCCGTTAATTCCAAATTTCATGTATTAGCATATCTGTTGCAATCCTACTTCTCGAACATCCCTAAGGAGGAAAAGGCTGAAAAACACTGGAAATGTTATTAATCATAGTTTGTAACAGAGGATCTATTTTCTCCCTTAACACTTCCCAAAATATTTTATCTGGATTATTTTCAAATTATTTTGGCAATGATTTGATAGGAAAGATTGTTATAGTAGGTTTCATTTTGGATCCTTTTTTAGCTACTCCTTCCAGTTTTGAATGAGTCATATTCTTAGTCTTAACTTCACATAATATATTCCCACTTAATAATACCAATGAATATAAATCTCATTTGTTGTCAAATATATGTTAAGGATAACTGGCACAGAAGGATGGAAATATACCATTCTATAAATAACGAAATTATCTTCATAGAATTCTACTTTTTTTAACGTTGACAAAGTTCTCCAAAGATTTAAGATGTGTAGAGATTGCATAGATTAGGGTGGCATTTCATATTTCCGTTCTAAAAGGTAAACATGATTTTTATAGCTTCTAAAAAAGCATGTCTAAAGGATAAAGAGAGAAATTTAAAAGACTATGTCTCATGCAAGCATCTATACTTTTGTTTCCATTTATTTTAGAATAAAAGTGGTTTTACATTTTATCTCAGGGCTGACAATCATCAGACACAATATAAATCTTCAAGTATCTGAAAGGCTGCTTTTCAGGCAACCTGAAATGTTTTTTTCTTCGAGTACCTGTAAAGTACTGACTCTGAAGCAGGAGCGCCTTAATAGTTTTATAAACTCAATCAATAGAATGAATTTTTTCTTTTCTCCCTTTCTTTCTCTCTCCTTCCTTCCTGCCTTTCTTTCTCTCCCTTCTTTTCCCTTCCCTTCCCCTCCCCTCCCTCCCTCCCTCCTTCCCTCCCTTCCTTCCTTCCCTCCTTCTTGGTCTTGTTCTGTAACCCAGGCTGCAGTGCAATGGCAAAATCATAGCTCACTGTAACCTCAAACTCTTGGGCTCAAGGAATCCTCTGGAAAGCTTTTTCAAAGAGATGGTCGTAGGTCTTCTCCTCAAAGATGTTTAAAAATGAGATCAGGCTGGGCTCAGTTGCTCATGCTTGTAATCCCAGCACTTTGGGAGGCCGAGGCGGGCAGATCACATGAGGTTGGGAGTTCGAGAACAGCCTGACCAACATGGAGAAATCCCGTCTCTACTAAAAATACAAAACTAGCCAGGCGTGGTAGCACATGCCTGTAATCCCAGCTATTTGGGAGGCTGAGGCAGGAGAGTCGCTTGAACTGGGGAGGTGGAGGTTGCAGTGAGCCAAGATCGCACCATTGCACTCCAGCCTGGGCAATAAGAATGAAACGCCATCTCAAAAAAAAAAAAAAAAGGTGGGGGGGGATCAAGTTCGGCATACTGGCGTGTGCCTATAGTCCTAGCTACTGGGGAAGCTGAGGCAGGAGGACGGCTTGAGCTCAGGGTTCGAGACTGCGGTGAGCTATGACCACACCTGTGAATAGCCACTGTACTCCAGCTCAGGTGACAGAGTGAGACCCTCACTCTGTCTCTAAAAAAAAAAAAAAAAAAATTACAGTTAAAAATTTTTAAAAAATTAAAAATAGGATCAGCAGCCATGAATATGACAAAAGAAAACTACTTGAATTTAACTTTCAGTACCAAGATAAATAGCCTCTAGATAATATGGTCAAGTGGAATTGAATAACTGAGATATCAGAAAATTGAAAATTATTACTTTATGTAATTTTATATAGGTTCATCAAATTCTCTGATTCTCGAACTTTAAGCAATGCAAAGTCTGTTTCACAAATGAGGACACTGGGATTTATCATATTCAGGACACTTGCTCAAGATCCTAAGCCAGTTAAATATGGAGAACTGAACAAAGGTATTAATCTCTATAAAAGACACAAGGACAAAATGAATGGGTGAAGAAAAACCAAATCTTTGAAAGTACGAGACAGATGGAGGGGGACAATGACTTAGCCATTCAGGAAGGTTGACTCATGAACCATTGGTGGGAAATCTGGGAAGCCACCTGTTTTGTACCACAGAACTGCCCAGAAGACTCAGGAACTGATGGAGCCAGGTACCCCCAGAGGGAGAGTTTAGGGTGAAGTTGAAACAAGAGAGTGTATTTAAGAAGCACTAGGACCTGACATCTCCCTGATTCCATATTGCTTATGACTGCCCCTCCTCAATGTCTGTAAACGACTGGCAAGAGTGAAGAGAAAATCTCTGGCAAGGAGAGGCTAGTGAGGGTTGGAGAGGAGACAGCAGAACAGATGAGAGTTGGGGTACCTTATGAAAAAGGGAATTAAGTGAAAAAAATAATAATGGATGTTGAGATTCTCCACTCCCCGCCTCCCACCCCCCACCACTTCCCAACCTTCTTCCTCCTCTCCAAATGGCTGGCAGCTTGCATATTTTTAGGGCAGGGCTAAGTGGCACAGCTCCTGAGGAGTCTTTCATACACATGGTTATGAGAATGACGTCCCCTGGAGTCATGCAGGGTCTAGTTTGCACTGTCATACGTAAAGGTCCCGGAGCAGAGGCACCTCTTCTGAGAAACTGAACCAGCCCAAGACACAAAACCCAACAGTAATGATGTCAGAGATTCACTGACTAAGTGGTCCAGCTGGCTCTCCCAGCAGTGAAGTGAACATTTGACAAGCCCCTATCATGAGCACAGAGCCTTAGATCCACTCTTTGGAACCCCATTAACTTCTAGCCAAGAATCACCAGACTGAAGAAATCTCTATATGAAAGACAGAGACTGAAATAATTAGGAAAAAAAAAAAAAAACTTAGAGGAAATAAAGTATGCAGGAAGAAGACAAAATTATCATTAATATATGAGAGATGAGAAGCTAATGCATATGTGGAAGACAAGCAGTGTTGTATTACAGTAAGAAACATTCAGAGAACAAAAAAGAGCTCTTGGAAACTAAAAATGTGATAGTAAAAATGAAAACTCAATAGAAAGGTTAGAGAATAAAGTTGAAAAAGTCTCCTGGTAAATAAAGCAAAAACACCTAAATTAGAGAAAATGTTTTAAAAATTAAAGGATCGGTTAGGGAAACCTGACATTTGAATAGTAAGATTTCTAGAAGTTGAGGTCAGAGAAAAAAGATGAGATGACATCAAACACAACTTAAGGAAATTCCCTGGAACTGAAAGATGCATGTTTCCACACTCAAAGGGTCCACTGTGTGGCTAACAAAATAAATGAAAATAGACTCATACTTTAGTATATCATCATGAAATTTCAGTGCTTTAGGATGTTAACTGATTATTAGCCAATAAAATTCAAAATGCATAATATATTGATGACCCCTCAAAATGTTAAATACTTTGAAATAGTTGGCCAGGCACGGCGGCTCATGCCTGTAATCCCAGCACTTTGGGAGGCCGAGGTGGGCAGATCACAAGGTCAGGAGATCGAGACCATCCTGGCTAACACGGTGAAACCCCGTCTCTACTAAAAAATACAAAAAAAATTAGCCAGGCCTGGTGGTGGGCTCCTGTAGTCCCAGCTACTCTGGAGGCTGAGGCAGGAGAATGGCGTGAACTCGGGAGGCGGAGCTTGCAGTGAGCCGAGATCGCGCCACTGTACTCCAGCCTGGGTGACAGAGCGAGACTCTGTCTCAAAAAAAAAAAAAACTTTGAAATAATCATTGGATCAAGGGGGAGCTTAAGAGAGAGATGAATTCAATAAGTCAGTGGAAATAGGAATATTTTATAATCAAAGCCTTTAGGAGGAAACTATTGTCTCAAATGTCCACATTATTAAATACAAATGATTAAAAATTGAAGGAACAAACTAGTCTTATGAAATTAGGAGAGGACTATGGAAACAGCCTGATAAGGTATTAGTAAAGATAAAATAAGACATTAATACATTAGAAAACATACAAGAAGGATTAAGAAATAAAAACCTAATTTTTAAGAAAAACACAAATGGGAAAAATCTTATGTTAAATAAGCTTCGTACAAGCCTAATGGTGGGGAGCACGGGATTGGGGAATGAAACTGACAAGATCAGAAATCAAAAGGAGAAATAACCACAGATATGAGAGAGATTTAAAAAAATCTTGAGTGGGAGAAAAATATTTGTGTCTGAGTGGTCTAGAATAATTTTCACTAGTGTGAAAGATATAATCCATTTTGAAGTTAAAAATAGAATGGGAAACATATATAGTGAGAATTTTTTTAAATAAATAAAAGCAGATATATGTATGGAAAATAAACAGTATGAACAAAAGTCATTTCTAGGCATGAAATTATGGGTGATCCTGATAGTTTTGCTGATATGCATGGGTAACTTTTCTGTTGAAACATATATTGGTTTTATAGCAATATATATATTGCTATAAAATATATATTATATTAATATATTATATATAATAAAATTATAATAAGCGCTAAAAGAGAATTTAAGTCACTGAACAGTAACTGTTCGATGTAACATTTAAGGAAAGATGACTTTAAATTCCCCAATTTACTTTGCAGTTTCCACACCAACATGTTTGATTTTGCAGCAACATACCTGTTGCAATGCTTCATGTTACTCATATTTCTGGGACAATGGTAATACAGCAGAGTAATGATTATTTTCTCCTTCAATGAGATAAAGCCAATAGAAACCGAAATTTGATTATTATTTTCTCTTTTAGAAAACTTTTTTCTTTTTTTGAGACAGGGTCTTGCTTTGTGCCCCAGGCTGGGGTGTGATCATAGCTCACTGCTGCCTAGAATTCCTGGGCTCAAGGATCCTCTTGCCTCAGCCTCCTGAGTAGCTGGGACTATAGGCCACACCACCATGCCCAGCTAACTTTTAAAATTTGTAGAGACAGGATCTCACTAGGTTGCTCAGGCTGGTCTTGAATTCCTGGGCTCAGTCAATCCCCCCACCTCAGCCTCCCAAAGTGCTGGGATTATAGGTGTGAGCTACTGTGCCCAGTTTAGAAAACTCTTATTATGAAAACATTAAATAAGTAGAAAAGTAGAAAGAGTAGTAAAATGAACTCTTATATTCATCACCATCTTCCACAATTGTCAGCAAATCTTATTCCCTCTATCCACTCATCCCCAGCCCCACTGAATGATTCTGAGGCAAATATCAAACATCATATATTTTCACTCGTAAGTATTCCAGTATGGCTCTCCGAAAGACACACATTTTTTAAAAAGGTTACTACAATGTCATTGTCCCACCTGAAAATTTTAATGTCTTTTTCTATTTTTTTTTTTTTTTTTTTCGAGACAGTCTCACTCTGTCACCCAGGCTGGAGTGCAGTGGTGCGATCTTGGCTCACTGCAACCTCTGCCCTCCGAGTTCAAGCGATGTCCTGTCTCAGCCTCCTGAGTAGCTGGGATTACAGGTGCCTGCCACCGCTCCCGGCTAATTTTTTGTATTTTTAGTAGAGATGGGGTTTCACCATCTTGGCCAGGCTGGTCTTGAACTCTTGACCTCATGATCCACCCACCTCGGCTTCCCAAAGTGTTGGGATTACAGGCGTGAGCCACTGCGCCTGGCCAATTTTAATTTCTTAATATCATCAAATATCCGGTCAGTGTTCACATTTATTCAATGGCTTCAAATTGTTTACAGTTTATTTCAAATAGGACCTAAAGTTTATCTAATTCATAAGTCTTTTCAATATTTATTCTTTCTACTTTTAAATTTATATTTATTTATTTATGAGGCAGGGTTTCACTGTCGCCTAGGCTGGAGTGCAGTGGTGCAGTCTCAGCTCACTGCAGCCTTGACCTCCTGTGCTCAGGTGATCCTCTGGCCTCAGCCTCCCAAGTAGCAGGGACTATAGGCACATGCCACTACGCCTGGATAATTATTTTTGTGGGGTTTTTTTGGTTTGTTTGTTTTTTGTAGAGACAGGGTTTTCCCAGGTTGCCCAGGCTGGTCTCGAACTCCTGGGCTCAAGCAATCCTCCCCACCTCAGCCTCCCAAAGTGCTGGGATTACAGGCGTGAGCCAACTGCACCCAGCCTAAGTTTATTAATTTTACATTATATCTGCAATTGGTTGATATTTGTCTTATGTTCATTTCCCTTTTGATAGAAACTTAAGAATTTCAATATCTATGCATTAGACAATTCATTGATGAAATGTAAAAAAATCTATAAACGTAGTACTTATTTTTTTAGTAAAAAATTCACATATTTTTAGACCCCAGGAAGCTGCTTGAAAATTACTAATGTAAAAGTGATTTGAATAGGAATTTTAAAAGGAAAACATATACTAAATATTATGTTATGTATGTATATTATTAGGATAATAATTGGGAGTTAACGTCTCTCTCAGATTCAGTGAACCACACTCTTCTGGTTTTTCTTCTGCTGTTTACTCTGAGCCCTTTATTAGGTCCTCTTACTCTACCTGACCTCTAAATGTTGGGGTTCCTCAGTAGGCCATTTGAAGCTCACTTCTTTTGCATCATTTTTTTTATGAAATCACTGTAATACCCCTAGTTGTAAATGATGTCTTTATTGGCAAAATGGACCAAAAACAGTTTCACATAGCAAACACCAAAACAAAGTAAAAAGGGCAAATGACACACTGGCTTACAAAAACTGCAGCTTCAATCAAGAGTTAATATATACAGCTTCTTAAAAACAGAAAAGAAAATAATCAGCCAGGTGTGGTGGCTCACGCCTGTAATCCCAGCACTTTGGGAGGCTGAGGCAGGCAGATCACGAGGTCAGGAGATCGAGACCATCCTGGCTAACACGGTGAAACCCCGTATCTACTAAAAATACAAAAAAATTAGCTGGGCGTGGTGGCAGGCGCCTGTAGTCCCAGCTATTCGGGAGGCTGAGGCAGGAGAATGGCGTGAACCCGGGAGGTGGAGCTGGCAGTGAGCCGAGATCGTGCCACTGCACACCAGCCTGGGCGACACAGCGAGACTCCATCTCAAAAAAAAACAAACAAAAAAACCCCAAAAAAGTAGCCAGGTGTGATGGTGCGTGCCTGTAATCCCAGCTATTTGGGAGGCTGAGGCAGGAGAATCGCTTGAACCTGGGAGGCGGAGGTTGCAGTGAGCCAAGATCACACCACTGCACTCCAGCCTGGGCAACAAGAGCGAAACTCTGTCTCCAAAATAATAATAATAATAATAATCATCATCATCATCATCATCATCAATGATCCTATAGAAAAATGGGTTAGAGACAGGCACAGACTGATCATAGAAAAAGGTGCAAATAGTCATTAAAAAGATAGATTCTCCACCCCACTCATGATAAAAGAATGCAAATTACAGCTATACTGAACATTTTTATCACTTAACAGCTTGGCAAAATTCCAAAAGTTTGACCATATACTTTATTGATAAAGGCTATGGGAAAGCAAGCACTCTCATACACAGCTTGTGGAAATAAAAATCAAATTCTAGGCACATCTTTATGAGATGAAAACAAAATCAACTTCAGGCGTGACTGCAACCTCTAGCTCGATTCCAGAGTCCCCAAAAGCACTGAAGCAGCTGGACAAAGAACAGGTTGAAAAGGCAGTGGACACTCTGTTGACACATTGCAAGTCCAGGAAAAATGATCATGGATTGCTTTTGAACAAGAATGAAAATGTATTTTTAATGGTGGTATTATGGAAAATTCCAGGTAAAGAACTGAGGGTCAGATTGGCCTTGCCTCATGGTATTCAATCACATTTAGAAGAAATCTGTTTATTTACCAAGGGTGAACTCAATTCAACTCCTGAAAAGACATAACAGTTCTATAGAAAGCTTTTGAACAAGCATGGAATTAAAACCGTGTCTCAGATTATCCCCCTCCAAAACTTTAAAAAAGGAATATAAAGCCTATGAAGCCAAGCTCCACCTTCTGAGCAGTTTTGACTTCTTCCTTACTGATGCCAGAATTAGGTGGCTCTTACCTTCACACATTAAGAGACATTTCTATCAAACAAAGAAAGTTCCAGTATCAGGCTGAGGAGGGCAGATCACGAGGTCAGGAGATGGAGATCATCCTGGCTAACACAATGAAACCCCGTCTCTACTAAAAATACAAAAAAATTAGCCGGACATGGTGGTGGGCACCTGTATTCCCAGCTACTCAGGAGGCTGAGGCAGGAGAATCGCTTGAACCCGGGAGGCAGAGGTTGCAGTGAGTCAAGATCGCGCCGCTGCACTCCAGTCTGGCGACAGAGCGAGATTCCGTCTCAAAAAAAAAAAAAAGAAAGTTTCAGTATCTGTAAACCTTATGTCCAGGAATTTATCAAGAGAGATCAATGAATGTATAGGTGGAACCGTCTAAGTATTTCTAAAAGTGGTTCTTGCAGTGCTATACACATCGGTCACACTGGGATGCAGATCGAGTACATCGTTGAAAACATTGTTGCTGTCACAAAAGGACTTCCAGAAAAATTGCCAGAGAAGTGGGAGAGCGTGAAACTTCTGTTTGTGAAAACTGAGAAATCGGTTGCCCTTCCTATTTTTTCCTTGTTTGTCAACAATTGAGATGAAGCCACCAGAAAATTTATGCTTAATAAGTAGAAAAAAGCAGCAAGGAGAAAACGAAGGGAAGAAAATCTTGAAAAACAAAAGGAGAGGAATAAAAACAAAAAGAAAAGGCAACAGGCTAGCAAGCCTGCATCAATCCTAAGTAAAGATGACGTGGCACCTAAAAGTGGTGGCACTGCAGTGAAGAAACCATAATTAAAGAAGAAACAGACTCCAGAGCATGAGAATAAAAAATGCGGCAGAGGAAAAGCCCAAGATAAAGTAACAAATGAATCAAAAGATGAAATTCCACAACCGTTAACCATAGGAAAAACTCCAGCTCTTGAAAATATACAGATTGAAAAACGTGCTATAGGCCCAGGCGGGCGGATCACCTGAGGTCGGGAGTTTGAGATCAGCCTGACCAACATGGAGAAACCCGGTCTCTACTAAAAATACAATATTAGCCGGGCGTGGTGGCGCATGCCTGTAATCCCATCTACTCGGGATGCTGAGTCAGGAGAATCGCTTGAACCCAGGAGGCGGAGGTTGCGGTGAGCGGAGATCGCGCCATTGTACTCCAGCCTGGGCAACAAGAGCAAGACTCTGTCTCAAAAACAAAAAACAAAAACAAAAAAAAGAAAACAAGAAGAAAACGTGCTATAGAAAGAAGTCTCCAGAAAAGAGTCCTGATCCCAACACACCTTGTGGGAAGAAGAGAAAGGCCTTCCCAGCCTCTGAGACCCCAAAGGCTGCAGAGTCTGAGATCCCGTGGAAAGGCCCAGGGAAGAAGCCAAAAATTAATGAGTCAGTGAAGGAAAAAAAATACTTCACTGGGGAAAAAAGCCTGAGACAGGTACAAAAAAGCCAGAGGCCAAGTTTTTTACTACTCTTCGTAAATCTGTGAGAAAAGCTTCCCATAGCCCCTCAAAACGACCCCAAAAACCCAAAGTACCCCAGTCGACCTAAAGTCAGTGATTCAACTGGAAGGAAACATTAGAACTACCTGAGGAGCTTTTTAGAAATACTGGGGTCCTGGCCCGGTGCGGGGGCTCACGCCTGTAATCCCAGCACTTTGGGAGGCGGAGGCAGGCGGATCACGAGGTCAGGAGATCGAGACCATCCTGGCTAGCACGGTGAAACACCGTCTCTACAAAAAAATACAAAGAAATTGGCCTGGCGTGGTGGCGGGCGCCTGTAGTCCCAGCTAGTCGGGAGGCTGAGGCAGGAGAATGGTGTGAACCTGAGAGGCGGAGCTTGCTGTGAGCGGAGATCCTGCCACTGCACTCCAGCCTGGGCGACAGAGCGAGACTCCGTCTCAAAAAAAAAAAGATTTCTTAAAGCCTCCATAGGTCCATAGGTAATTCTGACATATGATGTGTTATTTTAATAGAGGTTTATTTGAAATTACATATTCTGCATTATTTAATTTTCTGTTACATAAGTGTTGTTATTAAACAATAGGACTAGTAGTTAATAGTACTACTAATGCGGGAGAAGGAAAGGAAGACTTATTTGGGGAAAATTCAGACTGCAGAAGTGGCCTGCCTGAAAAGTCACAGCAACAGGCAAAAATAAAATAACCTAGGAAAAAAATCTCAGGCTGCACCTGCAGACAGAGAAGCAGACAGGGTCCAGCACAGAGGCCCTTTGTTCTTTGTATTAATAGCAAGCTCCCAGGAAAAAGTTTCCTCCTCTTTTCAGGCATATACACGTTGGGAGCCTGCACAGGAAGGAGGGGATCTTACCTAAAACAAACCCACAGTTATACAAACAAGAGAAGCAGCTCTTTGTGCTTGTCTAGAGACATACCCACAGCTGTGTAAGATAAGGGGAGTTGCACAGACACCTTTACTGATAAGTCACTCAAACTGTTACAGAGAGGAGTTTCTTTTCTTTTCTTTTTTTTTTGAGACGGAGTCTCACTCTGTCACTCAGGCTGGAGTGCAGTGGCGTGATCTTGGCTCACTGCAAGCTCCGCCCTCCAGGTCCACGCCATTCACCTGCTGAGGTGGGTGGATCGCCCGAGCTCAGGAGTTTGAGACTAGCCTGGGCAACATGGCAAAACCCCATGTCTACCAAAAATACAAAAAATTAGCCAGATGTGGTGGCATGCACCTGTAGTCCTAAGTAGTTTGAAGGCTGAGGTGGGAGGATCACTTGAGCCCGGGGTCGAGGATGCAGTGAGCTGAGATTGTGCCACTGCACTCCAGCCTGGGTGAGAGAGGGAGACCCTGTCTCAAAAATACACAAATAAATATAGTAGGACGAACTAAACTGATATTTTGATATTATCCATATTTAATTTAAAAACTCACAAAAACAGTGCCATGTTTCTTTCTGCCACATGATACAGTAGGATATGTTAACTCTTTCTGCTTCCTTTTCTGAAAATATTTCTCTGAGCAGCCTGTAGGTCCTCCTTAATTTATTTTATGTAATGGTAAAACTGATGTAAAATCCACTTTGACTTGCAGCTCTGCTCTTATCAAACTCATGTGACACTGGGTTCCAGTGTCAGTACAATATGATGACATTGAGCTAAAGTTCATCTCAACACAAGTGTTGAATCACGGAATAGTTAGGATTTTATCTACTAGCAACAACAAGATTTAGACTTGTAGGAATTAATTTCCATCTCTCCAAAAATGGCCATCTACTCTTATGTTGTTTGGGTAGATCATTATTTGTCAATCAGTTCCTTTGCATCCATTCATCACATAGTCTATGTCTAAAATGCCCGTTGCTTTTTCAACATTAGAAAGAATATTGGATGTCATCAGAAGTTAAACGTTTCTCAGGGAAAATGGTTTTTATATCAGAGAGGTTAGGAGAAATCAAATATGGATTTCAAATAAATTATAGTTTTAGTAAATAAAATGGTTTCACTTGGCTGCCCTGTTCTGGTTATAAATGTGTATGTGAAATATATATGTGTGTATATTTGTGTATTTAAAATATATATGTGTATATTTGTGTTTGAGATATATATATTTGAAATATATATAAGTTCTGAAGCAGTCTTATTTACAAAAAAAGAGTGTTTTTTCCTCTATCAGTTTTTGTCACAACCTATACATGATCCTGAACAACTCAGATGCAGTCAGCTCATCCTTTTCTAGATATCTCATGGTCCTGCAGAGATCATTAAACAGTTTTGGAAAACTAGCATATATGTTTCTACTTTATTGTAACTCTTTTCTACATTCTCATCCTCAAATGTATTTAGTGAGTACCTACTATAGGCCAACCACTTCCCTAAGTCCTGGCGACACAGCTTTGATCAAAACAGGCAAAACTTCTGCCTTTGGGAAATTATTCTGTAAGAGAGATATGCATTCTTAATTTTTAAAATTTTTTGAGACAGTCTTGCTCTGTTGCCCAGGCTGGAGTGCAGTGGCATGATCTCGGCTCACTGCAACCTACACCTCCCAGGTTCAAGCGATTCTCTTGCCTCAGTCTCCTGAGTAGCTGGGAGTACAGGTGCACGCCATCACGCCCGGCTAATTTTTGTATTTTTAGTAGAGATGGGGTTTCGCCATGTTGACCAGGCTGGTCTTGAACTCCTGACCTCATGTGATCCACCCGTCTCAGCCTCCCAGAGGACTGGGATTACAGGCGTGAGCCACCACGCCTGGCCATTTAAAAATTTTTTAAACCAATTTTTGTGAAGTTCGGTTTACAAACAATAAAATGTACACATTGTAAGTATATACTTCAGTGAAATTTTACAAATGTATTCACCCACACAGGCACTACCTTAATCGAAAACAGAATATTTACATCTCTTCAAATCAAGCTCTATCCAACTTAGTCTCTTCTTGAGCCCTGAGCAGCCACTAATCTGTCTTCTGTCACTATAGATGTCTTTTAAGAGCCTGGGGTCTCACTTGGGGAATCATACTCTTGCATTTGATTTCTTACTCTGTCGCCCAGGTTGGAGTGCAATGGCACCATCTCGGGTCACAGCAACCTCTGCCTCCTGAGTTCAAGGGATTCCCCTGTCTCAGCCTCCCAAATGGCTGGGATTACAGGCGCACGCCACCATGCCTGGCTAATTTTTTTGTATTTTTAGTAGAGACAGGATTTCACCATATTGGTCAGGCTAGTCTCCAATCCAACCTCTCCACTGCCAGCCTCCCAAAGTGTTGGGATTACACGCATGAGCTACCAAGCTCAGCCTGATTTCTTTTACTCAATATATTTTTGAAATTCATTCATGTTGTATGTCAAGTAGTTTATCCCTGTTTATTGATAATTACATTCATTACATTGTATGGATATGCCACAAATTGTTTTTATTCAACAGTTGATGGACATTTGGGTTGTTTGTAGTTTTTGATTATTAAAAACAAAGCTGGGCCAGGCACGGTGGCTCACACCTGTAATCCCAGCACTCTGGGAGGCTGAGGTGGGCAGATCACGAGGTCAGGAGTTTGAGATCAGCCTGACCAACATGGTGAAACCCCATCTCTACTAAAAATACAAAAAACAGCCTGGTGTGGTGGCAGGCGCCTGTAATCCCAGCTACTCGGGAGACTGAGGCACGAGAATTGCTTGAACCTGAAAGGCAGAGGTTGCAATGAGCCGAGATCAGGTCACTGCACTCTAGCATGGGCGACAAGAGCGACACTCTGTTTCAAACAAAAACAAAAACAAAGCAAAACAAAGCTGGTATGAACATTAACGTACAAGCCTTTGTATGAATATGTTTTTGTTCCTAAGTAAATTCGTAGGAGATTACTGGATCGAATGATAAGTATATGATTATAAGGAAAGATTGTAAGTTTTCCAAAGTGGTTGTACCATTTTGCATTACCACCACCAACATAACAGAGGTCCAGTTGCTCTGCATCCTTGCCAACATTTGGTACTATCTTTTCCATCTTTTAATTTTGGGCCATCCTAAAGAACAGGTGGTGATAAAGATGTGCTTCTTACCTGCGCCCGTCTATTTATGTAACCCCATTTAAAAACTGATCATTTTATTAATAAATTAAAAAAATCTAAAACATATAAGAATCTGAAATTAAATGTCTGGCTTGACTTTGCAGATATTTTGAATCTATGTTTCCTCACGAAACTCCCAGGCGCTGTATAGGAAACATAAATCCGTTGTCAGGCAGCAGTAGCACGCTATTGCTCTCGGAGCTTGGCTGCTCGTTCGTGCTCGCAACCACTAAGGTCTACGCAAACCTCCACGGTTTCCTTCCGCCTTCGCGTCACCTTTCTAAGAAATTCCCAGAGGGCAGAGCAGACGGGGCGGGCTCTGAGACTCCGGGCTCCGCCTCTTTCCGGGAACCGCCCACTACCCAGGACTCCGACAGAGGGTGAAAAAAGATAACTTCCGGTCTCGCGACCGTCTCTAATCTCGCGAGAAGAGAAAGGCGGCCGCCATCGGCCGAACGGAGGCGGTGGCGAGGGAGGGGGTGTGGCCGGGGAGCGCGAAGTCCCCGGGAGTAAGGGAGAGGGGGCGGGGCCGCGCGTCCCGGGCATACGCATGCGTGCACGCTGCCGGTCGGGCTGGGCTGAGAGGGGAGGGGGCGGCGGCGGCAGAGGCGGCATCGTTATTTCCGTGGTCCGGACAGTGCGTGGCGGCGCGGGTGACCACGGGAGAAGTAGGTAGGGACCGCCCCTGCGTAGCCATTGAAACCCTCTCGCTCGTGTGTCCGAGAGCCGCAGCCCCCCGCGCGTGTGGCAGACCCTGGGGACCCCAGGTCACCCTGCGGCCCCGGCCCTCCCGCTGCGCGTCAGGTAGGAGCCGCGGGCTCCCCAGTGCCCGCTGTCGGCCGAGGCCCCACTCTTGCCCGGTGTTGCCGAGGCGACGACCCGGCGCCGGACGTGCCCGCCCTCCCGCGCGGCGACAGCTCTGTCCTTGCTTATGCGCCCAGTGGGACCGGGGCTGGGCCGGGCTGACCCGGGCAGGGCGGAAGGGAAGCGTGTGCCCGCCTCAGGTGTGCCTCGGCCCTAGGCCCGGCCGGCGGGACCCTGCGGTGCCTGCCGGCTCCTCATTGCTCCCGGCGAGGTTCTGCCTGGGTCTGGGCCGGCTCTGGCCCGGGAGAGGTCCCAGCGAGCTCTGGCCAGATGAAGGGCTACCTTGATTGACTTCGGTAGCTGCCGCATGGGGTCCTGGGCTGTGAGAGGGGACCCTGAATAGTGCCTTGGTCTTTTGTGGCTATTATTGAAAGTTGGAAGCTCTGGCTCTTTTCGGGCCAGAGGTGAGATGGTTTGTGATTTTTCTTCTTAAACAGTAGGAAGGCAAAATGTTTATGGGCCCTGGTAGGTGGTGGGCTAATAGTAAGCAGCAGGAGTGTTAATTGACGTGCGATTTGATTGCATTAAGGTTATTCTTTGCAGTACTGTCCTTAGACTCAGAAGAGTTCTGCTTTAAAGAGTTTAGTTAAGACTTCATCCTATGCTGAAACAAACACCCATTTCTGCAAATACTCTTGCCCTGAAAGCTACATCCTCTCTCTTACATCAGTATTAATTTTACAGGCATAATGGTTATGAAAGCTTCTGTAGATGATGACGATTCAGGATGGGAGCTCAGTATGCCAGAAAAAATGGAGAAAAGCAATACAAACTGGGTGGACATTACCCAAGATTTTGAAGAAGCTTGTCGAGGTGAGTCTGATTTTTGGATTAGAAGTTCAACATCTGGAAGGGGTAGAATGACGATTGTGCTTTCTAAACTTACCTCATTAGATGAAATCAACAGGTAAATGTGGTTTGTTGAGTTTGTTAGCCACACTTATTCTGTATCCTCTAATTTTAACTTTAAAGCAAATGTATATTTGATACAGCATTAAATACAGATGTTGAGGCAGTATTTTAAAAATTGAATTTTTCTTGCTTTAACAGGTTAGAGAGAGCAGTAATTTCTAACTGTGAAAAACACTTTGTTAATCTAAAAGATAATAGTATTTTTGTATGTTTGAGGTTTCAGTATGATCAGATAACATCATTCCTTGTTTAAGATCGTCCAGTGGCTTCCTGTTGCAGGTAGAATAAAATCCACCCTCCTTCCCTATGGGTCTATAAAATCTGGTCCCTGCCTGCCACTCAGGTTTCATTTATGTGCCACTGCCCCCGCCAGGCTTATTACATTCCAGTCACAGGTCTTTTTTATCTCTTCGTAATACACACCAAGGTGGTTCTCCCAGGTGTTTGCATTTTTTGTTTTCTTTCTTTTAAATTGCTTTGCCCCTCGCTTTCACACAATTCTTCTTAAGTGTTAACCTCCCTGGTGAGGACCTCAAAACAACCACTCATTCTCTCCTCTGCAATTCCACCTCAGTTGAATCACTTTTTATTTTCTTCATACAGCTTATCTTTTTCAGAAGCCATAATTGTCAATTATTTCTTGTTTATTTTCAGTCTCACTCACTGGAATATAAGCTCCGTGGGGGCAGAGATAATTTCTGTAACCCTAGTATACAGAACAGTTCCTGGCACGTAGTAAATTCAATAAATAGGAGTAAATGATTGGAGAAATGAACATGCTTGTTGGTTGAGGGGAAAGAGTCTAGGGAGAGACTGAAGATAAGAGAAAGGAACAAATTAACTAGAGTGAGAGCTTGAACGTTAAAGAGAGGATGAGATCGAGGAGATAGTAGAGAAATTGGGGAAAAGCACAGGGACACACTGAGACAGGAAGGACTGAAGTGAGGATGAAGATAAAAGTATATTTCTAAGTGACAGAGGAGGACTGGTGAAGGAATTCACTCCTGATGGCTTGTATTGTCTCAAGCAGCTTAGGTCTTTTGATGATAGGTAGGGTGTGTTTGGATAGTGCTCTGAAGGGGAGGAGTAAAGACTTGGGGCAACTGCAGGTGGAAAGGGAGCCAGCTGTGTATAAGCAAAATGATAAATCATGTGCCATCCTTTGTTTTGAAATCACTTTTTATAGCCTCAGTGAGACAGTGGAAAGGACGTAAGACTGGGAGTTGGGTGACTGCCCATGTATGTCTATCTAAGGAAGAGAGAAAGAAATGTCAAGTTACAGTGTAGTTTTTGTGCTCAGAGATCTTAGACTATTAAGTGGATTATACCTGTCATCTTGCACTGATTTTAAGTAATCTATTAGGGGGCTGTCATTGTTAACCTAAATAGGGAAGGTTTTTGAAGGTTATATGGCTTGGGTTGGGCCTTAAGGAGAGATCAAGTTTTTGGAAGGGGATGTGATAGAGTTATTCTAGACTGAGATGAAATATGTGAGTCAGAGTTTGGTGAGGTTTTTATGTTAGGGGAACAGTAAATAATTTTACTTGGCCACAAAACAATTTTAAATGCTGGGAATTATAGAGGGTCTTTAGTGCCATTGATGTTTTTTGTTTGTTTTGGTTTTTTTGGTTTGAGCTTGTTTTATAGGCAGTAGAAGTAATGGATTTGAGCATAAGATTGAAAGTTTGTTCCCCTTGATGATCAGTACAGTGGCTTGGACCAAGTAGCTTCTCAGTAAGTAATGTAGTAAGCTTTATAGTCAGATATGAGCTGGAGTCCTAACTCTGTCACTTACTAGTTTAGTTTCCTTGGAGTTTAATTAATCTGAATCTTAGTTTTCTACTCTGGAAAACAGAGCTTCTACTTTAGAGAATTTTGGGGATTAAATGAGATAGTGGATGTAAAGTACTCTATAGTAGCATTCAATGATGGTAACTGTTGTTACTCAAGGTATTTAATTTAGAGTTGAAAGCATATAAAGAAGTTTCTCTACCAGCATAATTTATGATGGATTAGGATGAAAAGAGTCTACTTAGACAAGGTTTTGCACTCAGCCCAGATTTGGGCGTTAAGGCCTTGGACTAGGCCTTGACAGAATGGACTAGAAGGGTAACATATGAGAACAAATAAGTTCATGTTGCTGGAGAGGTGAAAGAAACAAGAGAGATGATGTGTGCCTTAAACTTTTCCCTTGGTGACAGCAGAAGAGAGTGAACACGTACACTGCTTCTCAACCTTTCCTTCCCAGATCTTATGGGTGGAGTTCAAAGTACCTTAATTCATAGGTACAAGATATCTTGATAATTTCCTGTTTTATCTTAGAAATTCATGGAAAAGTTTGCATTTTACAACATGTTTGTTGTTTGAGGGGAACACTTATGTTTCATTTATGTTAAAGATCTTTTGCTTCCCACATCATCACATTAATTTGATATTAGGCAGCTGTACAAATTTTTTATCCTGTGTCTTTGAATCCCCTGGGACATGATGTTCACCCAGGGTGGTTGCATACCACAGTTTGAAAACCACAGGTCGGCAGAATTTAGTCTCAATGAAATACGACTATCAAGGTCCTCTTAATTTTAGTCTTGCAGCTTTCTTTCATATATACATTCTCTACTTGTTTTTGATTGTAAGAAAAATTGAACCCAAGAAAGCAGTTTAGAATACTGGTGGGAGAGATGTTTTGGCTTGCCTTCGAGTTATATCATAAATTAGCCTTATTTCTTTGTGAAGGAACCTTGAGTGGGAGATAAAGTTTAATCCATGTTTCACTGTGGATAGAGAGGGGGTGACATGCCATTTTGTGGCCAACATACCATCCTATTAACTCTTCCATAATTAGCTCTTGCACTGTGTTGAGTGGCGCAAATGTGAGGTATCCTTCTTGGAACTAAAAAAAAATTGATGTAGAATTAATCTTCATATGTAGATTTAGGACTAAAGACTGTTGGCATTTCTTGAGCCCGTGGTATTTATTTTCCCGTCTTGGAATAATCAGATTTGTAGTCTTGATTATGGTTTAGGCTTCTGTTCTAGTGACTTTCTAAAAACTAAATTTAAAACAGATATGATTACACTCTTTCTTTTAACTTGCAGTAATGTCTCCCCTTTGGTAAGAATGTAATGGCATTTGGCTAGACTCTGGTGATTTTTTTTTTTTGAGATGGAATCTCGCTGTCACCCAGGCTGGAGTGCAGTGGTGCTGTCTCGGCTCACTCGGCTCACTCGACCTCCCGGGTTCACGCCATTCTCCTGCCTCAGCCTCCCGAGTAGCTGGGACTACAGGCGCCCGCCGCCACGCCTGGCTAATTTTTTTGTATTTTTAGTAGAGACGGGGTTTCACCGTGTTAGTCAGGATGGTCTCGATCTCCTGACCTCGTGATCCATCCACCTCGGCCTCTCAAAGTGCTGGGATTACAGGCATGAGCCACTGCGCCCAGCCTGACTCTGGTGATTTTTTTAGTACCACAAAATAGTTGGCATACTGATGGCGAAGTTGTTTTTCATGCACATTTGTACTAAAAGTAGTGGCTCTTTAAAGTCCTGAATCAAAAACAAACTTTCAACTTTTATGATTTATTTTATCTCCTACTAGGCAGGTGGCACACATTCCTTATAACTACTCTTGAGGCTCTTATTTTTTTCTTTTCTAAATTATTTATAATTTAGCCATTACTGTTGTTTTGCCTGATAGGAAATATGTGATTATTTTAAGTAACACTTCTAGGCTTTCTTTTTTTAAAAAAAAATTTGTAAGTTAAATTTTTTTTTTCTTTTTAGAGTTAGGGTTTTGCTGTGTCACCCAGGCTGAAGTGCATACAATGCCATGATCATTCCTCACTACAGCCTTTACTATAGGATGGGTTCAAGCAATCCTCTCATCTCAGCCTCCTGAGTAGCTGAGACTACAGGCATGTGCTATGCCTGGCTTATTTTGTTTTTTGTAGAGACATTATGTTACGTAGGCTGGTCTCAAACTCCTGGCCTTAAGGGATCCTCTTGCCTCAGCTTCTAGGCTTTATCCACACTATGGATAGCAACATTCTCTCCTGGGATGATGGCGCCAGTGGTATCTGGAGCCCAGGAGTAATCCAAAATCTGCCATGCTGACTTCCATTCTTTTTATGTTTTAGTCTAGGAGGATATGGGCCCAATCTTTCATTCCATTTTCTTCTCTTTTTGATGGCTTAGTTTAAGCTTCTCCAACCCATTGCCCAAGGGCTGCATGTGGCCCAGGATGGCTTTGAATGTGGCCCAACACAAATTCGTAAACTTTCTTAAAACGTTATGAGATTTTTTTTTGTGATTTTTTTTTTTTTTTTAAAGCTCATCACCTATCAGTGTATTTTATGTGTGGCATAAGACAATTATTCTTTCAGTGTGGCCCAGGGAAGCCAAAATATTGGACATGCCTGGCTTTGTTCATTCCTCTGTAGTCAGTCTTTATTATTAGCACCATTGGTTAAGGCCTTCCATATCCATTCATCTTCTTCAGTTCTTGCTTAGTACTTTAGGAAAATTCTTTTTACACTTTCTCTTGCCTCTTGTAAAACTTGGGATTCTTAAGTTTCTTGTTGCTCTTCCTTTCTTTTCTGTCTTCTCTCACCCAGAACATTTGTAGGTGCTCAATATATATATTTGTTTTAAGAATGAATGAATTTTCTAAGGCCATGTTTCTTCAAACTGGAGAATATTTGGATCTGGGACTACAGAAGTTTGAGAACCACTGCAGTACATTAAATGCCGTCATTTTGGGGGATTGCCTGTAACCAGCATAATTATGAACCACAAGCATGGACACTGAAATTATGTTGATACTTGATTATAATGTTATTATCTAGGTGATCTGGAATATTCTGTGATTTTTTTTTTTAAAGACTATCATTGAACTGATTATATAGCTTTTAAAAATTATGGAAAAAATACAAATTCTTTGTGAAACTTTCAGTGAAATCTTTTTTGCCCCCCACAGCCCCATCCGTGTGGGGTGAGAGTCATTGTTCTAGGAATTTACTGTTTGTTAGCACTTGATTCTAAGAGGAAAAGGATGAATGGATGGAAATTGTCCTGGCAAAAGATCTAGGCAACATGTAAAATTGTTTTCCGTGTTCTGTGCCATCCAGAATGTTACCAAGAGGTGGAGCATGGGTGAGATGGCCAGCGCTGGCATTTATGGATCACTTTAGATTAGTGGTTCTCAACTGGGGGTGATTTTTCACCTCAAGGGGCATTAATGTCTTGAGACATTTTTGATTGTCACAGTGTCTATGAGGTGGTGCTACTGGCATCTAACAAGTACATGCCAGGTATACTGCTCATTCAATTCAACACACAGGGCAGCCCCCACAAACAAATAATTATCCTCCTCAAAATATCAATAATGCTGCTTAGTTCACTGCATTTAGATTACTTTCAAGAAGGTTCAGCTATCACTTAACCTCTCAAACCCTGAATTCTTCAGGAAAGGAACACATGGATACTGGACTTAACACCCTTAAGAACTAGCATTGACATAGAGCAAGCAGTGTGAATGGGACCTTTGATGTACTTTGAGGGCTCTTCTGCAGTGTTGAATACATCTTATCAGATTTTTCCCTTAATCACGTATAGTGTATCTTGCTTCATCTTAGGAGCTTTAGTTAATGAAAAAGGAGTCTCTAGAAGACACTGCGTTCCTCCTTTTAGCTGGTTATTTTGATATTTATTTTGCTGGTTTTGGGCAGCTTGCTTTTATACTACTTTTTGATTCCCTTCATCCCCAGTTTAGGCTGTATCTATGGACTTAACCCCTTATAGTTATAGGTAGCTACACTGTGGATATGCAAATATTATTCATAGCTGAGCCAAGGAGTAAAACCATTACTACTTTTTCTTTCCTGCATACTTCTGTTTTACACAAAAAATTTTTACCCAAAAATTGGTGTACTTATCATTAATTCTACTTCTAGATTAATGAATCTAGAATTCATTAATTCTACCAGTTGTCTAAATCTCCTTAAGACATTCAGACTCATTGGAGATCCTGTTGGTTTCATCTCCTTATAGAACTTTCTTCTTGATCCTCTTAACTGCAGTCTAGGCTTATTGCCTTTTGTACCTAGTATGTAACTTCATTTTGAGATCTTCTTTCTTCATCAGCCTGGGGTGTCTTTTCTCTCTTGTTGTGATTGGATATCATTATTATCTTCTTGAGTAAAGTGCATGGGAGATAAAATGTTTTGAGGCTCTTAATATCTGAAAATGTCTTTATTCTGTCCTCCCACTTGACTGATATTATGTCTGGGTGCCTTTGAGAATTTTGCAGGCATTGTCCATTGATCTTTTGCTATTAAGAAATCTGATGACATTCTGATACATGTGAAAGTTATATGTCGATACCATTATTTTATTTTATTTTTTTTTGATGTGGAGTTTCGCTCTTGCTGCCCAGGCTGGAGTGCAATGGCATGATCTCGGTTCACTGCAACCTCCATCTCCCGGGTTCAGGCGATTCTCCTGCCTCAGCCTCCCGGGTAGCAGGGATTACTGGCGCCCACCACATGCTCAGCTAATCTTTGTATTTTTAGTAGAGACGGGGTTTTGCCCTGTTGGCCAGCCAGGTCTCGAACTCATGACCTCGGGTGATCCACCCGCCTCAGCCTCCCAAAGTGCTGGGATTACAGGTGGTAGCCACCATGTCTGACCTTGATACCTTTCATACGTAACTTTTTAGGATCTTCTGTTTGTCCTCCTTGTCCAGAACTTTCACTGTGCTCTGGAGCCTTTTCACTTTGATGCTTCAGTTCTAGGAAGCATCCTTGAATTATCCTAACTTTTTCCTATACTCTCCTTATGGAATGTCTGTTATTTGGATATTGAATCTCCCTAAACTTGTCCTCTGGATTTTTTTCTTATCCTTTCTTCCCTATTTTTCTTTTTCTTTTTTTTTTTTTTGAGACAGTTTCACTCTTGTTGCCCATGCTGGAGTGTAATGGCGCAATCTCGGCTCACCGCAACCTCCACGTCCCAGGTTCAAGCGATTCTCCTGCCTTGGCCTCCCGAGTAGCTGGGACTACAGGTGCCTGCCACCATGCCCGGCTGATTTTTGTATTTTTAGTAGAGACGGGGTGTCACTGTGTTGGCTAGGCCGGTCTCGAACTCCTGACCTTGTGATCCACCCACCTCGGCCTCCCAAAGTGCTGGGATTACAGGCGTGAGCCACTGTGCCTGGCCCCTTTCTTTCCTATTTTTTATGTCTTTTTCCTCAACTTCATCTTCGAGATCTTTCATTGCACTTTTCTCCTGTGATATTTTTAACTTTGAATCATTACAACTATGGCTTGAGTCCAATTTTCCTCATATCAGATTTTTCCTTTTGCTCTGAATGGTGTAAGCTGTATACTATTGAGCCTACTTAAGGCTTTAACTTAAAGTAGAAGTAACTTTAAAAAAAAAAAACAGTATCATTTTACCCTTAGTTCAGTGGTTTGGTGTCGTCTAGAATTGCTGGGATCCCCGAGACTGTTTTGCAGGATATGCAGAGTTGAAACAGTTTGGAAGGTACTTGCCTTTTTGACTGTTACTCTCTTGTTAGTATACGGTGGAATTTTTCAGAGGTTACATGATGTGTGATGATGTCATTGCTCTGATGGCTAATGATAATTTGAAACATTATCTTTCTCATTAAATTTTTTGAGAGATGCTGCCTGGTTGGATAAGGCCCAATTTACTCAGTTCTATAGGGCTATACAAGATCATGATTCTGTGTTCAGTCATTGATCATGCAGGGTGGGGCTTGTACTCTGCTTCATGAGTAAATTCTTAAGTTTACTGTCTATAAAGTTTAATAGTGAGAGATATGATTACTGATGTTCTTTTTTTTAGATGTGGAGTTTCGCTCTTTTTGCTCAGGCTGGAGTGCCATGGCACAATCTCAGCTCACTGTAACCTCCGCCTCCTGGGTCCAAGCAACTCTCATGTCTCAGCCTCCCAAGTAGTTGGGATTATAAGCATGTGCCACTGCACCTGGCTAATTTTGTATTTTTAGCAGAGACGGGGTTTCACCATGTTGGCCAGGCTGTTCTCGAACTCCTGACCTCAGGTGATCCGCCTGCCTTGGCTCCCAAAGTGCTGGGATTACAGGTGTGAGCCACTGCGCCCCTGATTACTGAAGTTCTAAGGAATCTTACGAGTCATCTAGTCTAACCTTTCATTTTACAGACGAGGAAACCAAGGCCAAGAGTGTTTGACTTGCTTCTAGATCTGTGGGGTGTTTTTAAGTTTGATGAAGCTATTTGGTACCCAGATTTACCCTAAATACATGATAGATTATTACAGCAGTTTCCAAACTTTTCGGTCTTAGGACCCCATTATACTTTTTAAAATTATAGTCTATGTATGTATTACATATATATACGTGTTTATTGTAATTTAAAACTGAGACATTTAAAAAATATCCATTTAAAAATGATGATGGGCTGGGCACGGTGGCTCACACCTGTAATCCTAGCACTTTGGGAGGCCAAGGCGGGTGGATTACTGGAGGTCAGGAGTTAAGACCAGTCTGGCCAACGTGGTGAAACCCTGCCTCTATTGAAATACAAAAATATTAGCTGGGCGTGGCAGTGTGCACCTGTAGTCCCAGCTACTTGGGAGGCTGATGCAGGAGAATTGCTTAAACCCAGGAGACGGAAGTTGCAGTGAACTGAGATCACACCACTGCACTCCAGCCGGGGCGACAGAGTGAGACTCCATCTCAAAAAAAAAAAAAAAAATGATAACCCGTTGCATGTTAACATAAATAACATTTTTTAAAATGAGAAATCATTGTATTTTCCAAAACAAAAAAATAATATACAAAAGGAGAGTTTGACATTTTTGCAAATCACTTCAATGTCTGGCATAACAGAGGGCAATTGAATTCTCATATTTGCTTCTGTAATTCAGTCTGTTGCCACATGTTGTTTTGGTTGAAGTATCTGATGTTAATTTGGCCTCACCAAATATGTAGTTGAAAAATGGGGGAATCTTCAGATAATTTTGGATATTCCTCTTTGATACTCCAAAAGCTTGACAGGTGGTAGTTTCTTAAAGGTTAGTTGCAGTCTGGAATCTGAAACCCTATTAATGGACTCTTTATGCTCTGTTACATTAAAATTCATTGCTCTTTCTTGAACTTTGAATGGCTCTTTAATCCATGCCTGATTTTGTAACATGCACTGCCATTTGGAAAATATTGTTTTCCAAATATTGAACGTTCAATAAGTTATGCAGATCTTCCAAAAAAAATTTTTTTTGAGGCATAGTCTTGCTCTGTCACCCAGTCTAGAGTCCAGTGGCATGATCTCTGCTCACTGCCACCCCTGCCTCTGGGTTCAAGGGATTCTCCTGCCTCAGCATCCTGAATAGAGTAGCTGGGATTACAGGTGTGCACCACCATGCCTGGCTAATTTTTGTATTTTTAGTAGAGACGGGGTTTCGCCATGTTGGCCAGGCTGGTCTGGAACTCCTGACCTCAAGTGATCTGCCTGCCTTGGCCGCCTCCCAAAATGCTGGGTTTACGGGCGTGAGCCACTGCGCCTGGCTAGATCTTCCAAATGTTAACACGTTTCATTATACAATATTAATAAGCACATTTGTTATCACTACCAGTACAGAAAGCTCTTCTAAGTATTGGGAAATTGTTAGACTTACAGTGGCAGATACGTATTTACCAAAATTTTAGATTTTGCTTGAAAGCTCAAATTTTATTATTGGCAACAGACGTTGTCAGTTTTTCTTGAAGTGACAGACTCATGTATTTTTTTAAAAAATGCCACATTCTCAAGTCTGAATAACCATAGTCTGTTGATTGTTTTTCTTTTTTTTTTTTTTCAGGTAAAAGTAGTGTTCCATGATAATTGTACAAGTGTTTTGTTTTTTTTTTTTTTTTTGAGACGGCGTTTCGCTCTTTTTGCCCAGACTGGAGTGCAGTGGCGCCATCTCGGCTCACTACAACTTCTACCTCCTGGGTTCAAATGATTCTCCTGCCTCAGCCTCCCGAGTAGCTGGGATTACAGGCGCACACCACCATGCCAAGCTAATTTTGTATTTTTAGTTGAGACGGGGTTTCACCATGTTGGCCAGGCTGGTCTTGAACTCCTGACCTCCAGTAATCCACCTGCCTTGTCCTCCCAAAGTGCTGGGATTATAGGCGTGAGCCATTGTGCCTGGCTGTGCAAGTGTTTTTTTTCCCAAGACAACTATTTTCTTTGATATGCAGCAGAAGTGTTTGTCTGCTTCCCATTTTTTTCAAGTAGAATATTTAAAAACTTATACAAGGTTGAAACTGAATAAGATTAATCAGGGCTGGTACTAGGGTGAAGTGAGTGAGGTACCTTATGGTGCAAAATTTAAGAAGTCAAGAACTAAAAGTGAGTACATTTTGCCCTGTAGGTACCTCACTTACTGCACCTTGGCCCTGAGAGTAATAATTTTTACTGCTTTATCAAGGTTGTTTTTTAATTTTGCCCAGCTTTTTTATTGTGTTAAATTAAACAACATATTATTTACCATCTTAGGCCAGGCGTGATGGCTCATGCCCATGATCCCAGCACTTTAGGACGCCAAGGCGGCAGATCACTAGAGCCCAGAAGTTTGAGAACAACCCAAGCAACATGATGAAACCCCGTCTCTATAAGAAAATACAAAAAAATTAGCCGGGCATGGTGGTTTGCACCTGTAGTCCCAGTTACCCAGGAGGCTGAGGTGGGAGGATCACCTGAGCCTGGGAGGTCAAGGCTGCAATGAGCTGTGATAGCACCACTGCTCTCCAGCCTGGGCAACAGAGTGAGACCTGCCTCAAGAGAATTTTTTTTTTTTTTTTTTTTAAACCGGCTTAACCATTTTTAAGTGTACACTTCAGTGGTATTTAATACATTTGTAATGTCTTGCAAGCATCACCACCATTCATATCCAGGACTCTTACCTTGTGAAGCTAAAATTCTCTATCCATTAAACAAACGGTGACTCTTCATCATTCCTCTCCCCATTCTCTGGCAACCAGCAGTCTACACTATGACTTTTTTTCTCTTTTTGAGACAGAATTTCACCCTGTTGGCCAGGATGGAGTGCAGTGGTGCAATCTCAGCTCACTGCAACCTCTGCCTCCTGGTTTGAGTGATTCTTCCACCTCAGCCTTCCAAGTAGCTGGGACTACAGGCACCCACCACCATGCCTGGCTACTTTTTGTATTTTTTTTGGTAGAGATGGGGTTTCACCACATTGGCCAGGCTGGTCTTGAACTCCTGACCTCAGGTGATCTGCCTGCATTGGCCTTCCAAAATGCTGGGATTACAGGCATGAGCCACCATGCCTGGCCCTACAGTATTATTATTGACTACTTTAAGTATTTCATTTAAATGGACTCATACAGTATTTGTCTTTTTGTGCCTGACTTTTTTCACTTAGCATAATGTCCTCAAGGTTAATCTATGTTGTAGCATGTCAGAATTTCCTTCCTTTTTAAGACTGAATAATATTCCATTGTATGTGTAGACTATGGTTTATCATTCATCTGTCAATGGGCGCTTGGGTTGTTTCCCATGTTTTTTGATTGTGAATAATGCTACTGTGAACATGAGCATACGAGTACCTCTTTGAGACTCTGTTTTCAATTTTTCTGGGTATATGCTCAGAATTTGAATTGGCTGGATCATATGGTAATTCTGTTTAAAATTTTTTTTTGTGTTTAGAGACAGGGTCTCACTCTGTCACCCAGGCCGGAGTTCAGTGGTTCTGTTGTGGCTTTCTGCTACCTCAAACTACAGGGTTCAAGCAATCCTCCCACCTCAGCCTCCCCAGTAGCTAGGACTACAGGTGTGCACCACCATGCCTGGCTAATTTTAAAAGATATTTTATAGATACAGGGTCTCACAGTGTTGCTCAGGCTGGTCTTGAACTCACGGGCTTAGGTAGTCCTCCTGCCTTGGCCTCCCACAATGCTGGGATTACAGGTGTGAGCCACTGCATCTGTCCTGTTTTTAATTTTTCAAGGAACTGCTGTACTGTTTTCCACAGTGTCTCGACCATTTTACAAACCTACCAGCAGTGCACAAGGGTTTCAGTTTCTCCACATCCTCATAACACTTATTTTCTGCAGGGTTTTTTTTTTTTTTTGTAGTACCGATCTTAATGAGTGTAAGGTGGTGTCATTGTAATTTTAATTTGCACTTTCCTAATGAATAGTGATCATCAAGGGCATTCTTAGATTGAAGAAAATTTTTGTCTTTTTTTAGCCGTAAGTGCATGGAAGTGAAGAGTACATGATTAGTTTAGCTTGGGGCCACTGTCTTGGTTTGTGCTGAAGCTGCAGCAGTTTTGCCCCCCATTGCCTTTTTACCTTCCTATCATTGCTTTTGCATCATTAGTACAGGTGTCAACACAATAAAAAAAGACAACGAATGTTTTGGCATGATTATCAAAGTAATTTTAACATGGCAAGTTCCTGGGTTCCCAGACCACTCTTCGAGAATTGCTGGATTACTAGTATGTGTTCTGCTATGTTTTGTTGTTTTGTTTTGTTTTGTTTTGTTTGAGAGGGAGTCTCCTTCTGTCACCCAGGTTGGAGTGCAGTGGCACAATCTCGGCTCCCTGCAACCTCTGCCTCCCGGGTTTAAGTGATTCTCCTGCCTCAGCCTCCCAAGTAGCTGGGATTACAGGCACCCACCACCACACCTGGCTATTTTTGTATTTTTAGTAGAGATGGGGTTTCACTGTGTTGGCCATGCTGGTCTCAAACTCCAGACCTCAGGTGTGATCCACTAACTTCAGCCTTATTGGTGTATTTTCACACATGATTCTTATCTGTTTCAGTACCTGGAACTGTTAAAAATTAATATTATTTAACTTACAATTGGCTAGGGAAGATTGGCTAAAGTTCTATAAACTGCTTTTTTACACCTTCCACAGGATTTAGCCATCTATATACATATATATATATATATGTATATATATATATATATATTTTTTTTTTTTTCCAGACAGAGTCTCGCTCTGTTGCCCAGGCTGGAGTGCAGTGGCGTGATCTCGGCTCACTGCAAGCTCCACTTCCTTGGTTCACGCCATTCTCCTGCCTCAGCCTCCCGAGTAGCTGGGACTACAGGTGCCCGCCACCACACCTGGCTAATTTTTTTGTATTTTTAGTAGAGATGGGGTTTCACTGTGTTAGCCAGGATGGTCTCGATCTCCTGACCTCGTGATCCACCCACCTCAGCCTCCCAAAGTGCTGGGATTACAGGCGTGAGCCACCTGGCCCGGCCGCCATCAATATTTAATCTACTTAGCATGTTATAGCAGTGATTTCTGACTTACCTGCATATTAAAATCATCTGGAGTGCTCTAAAACCACTGTATAGGTCCCAACTCTAGATTTCATTGGTTTGGGATGCTGCTTGGACTTTGGGATTTAGAAAGTTTCTCAGTTGACTCTAATATGCAGCCAAGGTTGAGGACCACTGCTTTATAGGGATTGAACAGTGTTTTGATTACCTGTTTACTCAAGTGTCTTCTACATGATTTAAACAAAATAGGATTTTAAAAAATGGTTTTGACACTGTTACTGGAACAAAAGGAAATTAGATTATGGTAACGTGGTTTAAAAACTTGAGAAGTAGCAGTCAGTTCTATGTAAAAGTTTACTTGGCGAAATATACTAGTGATTTTTAAAAATGGGGTTGGTAATTCTGATTGGAATATTATGGCCTGCGATGGGTCACTTATTCTCAAAAGTATTATTTTTTTCCTAAACCACTTGATTTGTCGTATTCTTTTGTATTTACACAAGTACTCACTGTATAGAATGCATTATATTAGTAATTGAGTAGAAATAAGTATTTCTTAGAAAATGAATTTTAAAGTAATACAAGCACATCTTTTCAGGTGCTAATGTCTTTTTTGTCTTAGAATTAAAAGTTAAATATAAATATGTTCAAAGGGTTTTTCTCTTTTTTTTTTAGAATTAAAGTTGGGAGAACTACTTCATGATAAGCTGTAAGTATTTATCCTTTGAAAATAGTGTAGTGTAATGTTTCAGTCTGTTTTTTTTTCCTCATGTGGAGTAATATTCCCTGAAGTTTGAGTAAATTTACGTTTCAAAATTGTGAAAATAAAACTAATTATAAATATATTTTTAACTGTGATGAGCTATTTTGGGGCAGCTGACCCTAGTTGTGATGTGAAATGGTTATACCTAGGGAAACTGTAACTTATGGTCCTTTCCTTGAGAGCAGATGTAATGAATGTGGAATTTCTTGAATAAAAGATATCAGTTGTATGTCATATGTGATAGGTTGCTTGATAACCAGAAATTGGGTGACTAAGTGCCTAGATAAAAGTAAATGAGAATCCCTGTGTTTTAGTCAGTTTAGTGTTGTTGTAGGTGAATACCTGAGACTGGGTAGTTTATAAAGAGGTTTATTTGGCATACAATTCTGATGACTGGAAAGTTCAAGACTGGGCAACTTCGTCTAGTGAGAGCTTTAGGCTGCTTCACCTCATGGTGGAAAGCAGAAGGGGAGCAGTGGGGAGTGGCATGTGGTGCAAGGAGATCACATGGCAGAGGAGGACGCAAGAGAGAGAACCCGAGGAAGTCAGAGTCTTTAAAACAAACCACCCTCTTGGGTAGTATCGTTGACCCTTGAGCAACTTGGGGATTGGGGTGCCGACCCACCCCCTCACAGTCAAGAATCCACGTATAACCTTTGACTCCCCCAAAAGCTTAACTACTGGTAGCCTATCATTGACTGGAAGTCTTACCAATAACATAAACCATTGATTAACACATATTTTGTACGTCATATGTGCCATATACTGTATTCTTAGAATAAACTAGAGAAAAGAAAATGTAATGAAGAAAATCATAAGGAAGAGAAAATATACTTACTGTTCATTAAGTGGATCATCATAAAGGTTTTCATGTTTGTCATATTCATGTTGAGTAGGCTGAGGAAGGAAGAGGAAGTTAGTCTTGCAGTCTCTGGTGGCACAGGTGCAAGAAAACCTTTGTCTAGGTGGACTCCAGCAATCCAAACACATGTTGTGAAAGGGTCAACTGTAATTCGTTCCTGGGAGAGCAAGAACTCACCTCCCTGGGAGGGCATTAATCTATTCATGGGGATTCTTCCCCATGCCCCAGACACTTCCCACTAGGCCTCACCTCCCAACACTGCCGCATTGGGGATCAAGTTTTAACATGAATTTTGGTGGAGGCAAACCACATGCAAACAATAGCACCTTGGAAAAACAAAATAAATGGAAATACTTGTTCGTCTTTATATGCCCATATGTAGCCCCAGTTCCTATACTGCCATGGCCAGGCTCAATTTTCAAGGTTAAGAATATGAAACTTTTAATTAGTAAGTAGACAAGATTGGACATTGTGGTTGCAGGGAAGGGGAAGTAGAATCTGAAATTCAGTTCTTCTCAGATTTGAGCGTGTGCCAGAATTGTCTGGAGGGCTTATTAAAGCGTAGATTGCTGGGCCCTACCCCGAGAATTCTTTATTAGGTCTAGTGTGAGACCACAGACATCTTATATATTTTCTTTTTTTTTTTTTTTTTTTTTTGAGAGGGAGTTTCACTCTTGTTTCCCAGGCTGGAGTGCAACAGTGCAATCTCAGCTCACCGTAACCTCCGCCTCCCGGGTTCAAGCGATTCTCCTGCCTCAGCCTCCCAAGTAGCTGGGATTACAGACATGCACCACCACACCCAGCTAATTTTGTATTTTTAGTAAAGATGGGGTTTCTCCATGTTGGTCAGGCTGGTCTTGAACTCCCAACCTCAGGTGATCCACCCGCCTCAGCCTCCCAAAGTGCTGGGATTACAGGTGTGAGCCACCACGCCCGGCAGAAATCTTTTTCTTCCTCACAGTACATGTGAAATAATTTGAGTGGCAAGTACATGAAATAATTTTTGTGTCAGTCGACAGTTAATTGAAATAGAAGTGTTAGCAAGTTGAGAAGACTAAATGCATAGAATACTTTAGTTATTAAAAGTAGTATAATTTTATACTGTTGTGAAAATATGAATAAGCTTACTGGCTCAAAAACAATTTGTTGGCTCAATTTTTTTATTTGCAGATTTGGTCTTTTTGAAGCCATGTCTGCTATTGAAATGATGGATCCCAAGATGGATGCTGGCATGATTGGAAACCAAGTTAATCGAAAAGTTCTCAATTTTGAACAAGCTATCAAGGTAGTTACCATTGTACTTTTTGTGTTTCCATTTATCTTTTGTTACTTCCTGTTAAAACATGGTGCTTAACAATGAAATGAAACGTTGTATTCAAGTCTGTTTCCTTCAAAGCAGCTCAAGTATATAAACAAGAATTAGTTATAACCTTTGTATGTTAAAGTCTGAAAATTGAGGTCTTCATTAAAATCTTGCTCTAAATTTCTGCATTTGTGTACTTTTAAAATTAATTTTTGAAAGCATTTGACTATTCAAATAGGAAAATTGGCTTGGGGGTTAAATTTTGTGTATTAATATATTCATATATAAAAGTAAATTTACACAAGTAAAATACTTGTGGTAGTGAATTTAAAATTGCTTTAGAAATTCATTTATACTTGCCATAGAGTTTGATTTTACATATTTTATAAAGAAAGATTTACTAGGCAAATGGATATCGTAAACAAAATTTACAAATAGTATAGTTAACCAACTTAAGTGAAGCATTTTAAAAAATCTTTAGTTTTCGGCTGGGTGCAGTGGTTCATGCCTGTAATCCCAGCACTTTGGGAGGCTGAGGTGGGTGGATCACGAGGTCAGGAGATCAAGACCATCTTGGCTAATACAGTGAAACCCCGTCTCTACTAAAAATACAAAAAATTAGCTGGGCGTGGTGGCAGGCGCCTGTAGTCCCAGCTAATCCGGAGGCTGAGGCAGGAGAATGGCGTGAACCCGGGAGGCGGAGCTTGCATTGAGCCGAGATCACGCCACCTGCACTCCAGCCTGGGCGACAGAGTGAGACTCTGTCTCAAAAAAACAAAAACAAAAAAAAAAAACTTTAGTTTTCTTTCTAAGTAGTTTTGGGTCATTAAAATGATTTATATTAATACTTAAAGCTGGTTTGAACTGTGCTTTTAAAATACTTGTTGATTTGGCTTTTCATTTTATATAAAGGCCTTTATTTTGATATTTCTTGTTGAAGACCTAAGATACATTGTTTTTACAATTATTATTTGTCAATTAAAAATAAAATTTATAAGAAGATATATTGTTTTTAAGAGTACAGAGTTAATTTGGTGTGATAGTTTTATCAGATGATAAGATAGCATTTTCTTAGAATTGCTGTTTTTAAATATTGAATGTTAGAAATCCAAAATGCTACTATACATAGTAACCATAAGTTTAAAAAATTTTCTGCTTATATGTCACATTCTTCCTCCTTTTTAGGATGGCACTATTAAAATTAAAGATCTCACCTTGCCTGAACTGATAGGGATTATGGATACATGTTTTTGCTGTTTGGTAAGAATGGAAATAAGACTATTGGTTAACTTTAAAACTGTGATTTACCTGAATCTTGTGATTTAAAAGCCTATACACTAATGTTGTGTATGAAATAAATGTAATACTTGGCCTAGTAAAGATGTGCATAAGATTGACAGGCCTAGTAATAGCATTTCATCTTGTTATCTACTTGATTTTACATTCTAATTTTCTGGGTGAAGGGATATTTTCTTTTCAATGAAGATAATATCATAGCCGTGGTTCACAATACCCTTTTCGTTCTCAAGTTACTCAAGTGATAAGTCTGTAATTGGAAGGTTTCATAAATAAGCATGGAATTGAAACAAAAGAGAGCTATTATGCAATGGCTTTGGAGAGATTTTTTCTAATCTAGGATAAATTGTAGTAAACTGGCCATCTCCTGTGAAGAAAATTTTTTAGTGATTTGTATATGCTGAATTATGTCTTCCCTAGAAAGTACTGTTTGTCGAGAAATTCTCATTTCTACTGCTTCCCCCCCGCCCCACTTTCTGACCATCCCTTTCTTTTTATATTGACATTAAATCATTTTCCTTAGAAATATGTAAAATTTATTCATTTGTTCATTCAGCATTTATTGATTGCTAGTGTGTGTACTTGTATTAGGTGTTTTATATGTATAGTTTTCACTTATGTTTTACATGAGCTTTATTAGGTATCTGTATTATCTTACTGCCTGTGATTACATTGCCTGGGAGGGGCCTAGCCAGAATCTTAATCCTGATCCTTCATCTTCCAAAGCTGTCTCTTTACCCCCTCAAAGATTTCTTTATTACCTTTTAGCAGTTTACAGTCCTAGTGGGTGGAGTAAAGAAAGGAGTCAAAGGATTGCTGGGAACAGACATGTGAATAAACAATTCTGACAACATGTAAATGCTTTTATGATGGTGCCGTGGGAACAGAGAGGAGGAGTTAATTATGTCTGAGAGAGTAAGAAAGGCTGTAGAAAGGAAGTAATACTGGTGTGAGGTACTAAAGAATGGTAGGCGTATGACAGGAAGATTCATGGTTTAGTAGGCAAAGAGGGTATATTGCATGGGCATGACAATGTGAAAATGTTCATTTTGGAAAATCATAAATAGCTGCTTAAGTCTGGCAGGGAGCCAAGTAGGAGGAGTGTGGGATTAGTGGAGAGTGGTGGAGAAGGAGGAAAGGGTAAACAGAGGGAGGATTTTTGCCAAAGTTGAGGAACTATTCTGTGAGACTCTTGGGACGGTATTTAAAAATTTGGACTTTAAAAGGCAGATGGTTTTTAGTCTGGAAAGTCTGTCTTCTGCACACTAGTTAATACCAAATACACACCTTAATTACAGAGTTTTCCACAAACATTTGTCATTTTGCAATGCAGTAGCGTATGTCTTACTCTACTGCAGAATTCTTGGGCTTAAGGTAAAAATAACTATAAACTTGGGCAAATGATTTAAACTCTTACTCTGTTTCTTTACATATAAAAGGAGAAAAATACCACCTTTCTCAAAGTGCTAGGAAAAAAATGAGATAAGATATTTGAAAATAATATAATATTTGGGACACAGTACTTACCCAATTTTGCCTATTGTTGGTATTCCCAACCTCTAGTACATGGTGCCAGACATATAGTGGTCACTTAGTAAAATAGTATAAAACAATTATCTTAGTGTTTTAGAAAGATCTCTAGTTGGGGGTATTAAATTAGAGATGGGAGGCAGGAAAACCTATCTAGTTTCTTGAAATAATCTAGGTGAGATACGATGTTGGCTGGGTTGTGGTGGTAAGGATTATAAAGTTCAATGAGTGTCTAAGGATCTGGTTAGTTCTATAATTGTGAATTTTCCAGTTTATGGATTTTTTATTGACTACATTGTGGAGTTGATTTCTTTTGGATGCTACATAAAGAGGCAGTCTTAATTTCATTAATGTCTAATATGTTGCAAACTGATTTATGTACGACAATGATTCCCATAGACACTTGAAAAATGTTAGTCAATGAAAGTGAATTCTAACGTGTCTTTTTTTTTTAAGTCTTGTGATTAATCTTATTTGGGTCTATGGTGGTCTGGCCTTTGACTCTAGGATCAATTTAGACTTTGCAGACTCAGTTTATCACCTTAAATATATACTCTTTTGTTTCTTTATAGATAACGTGGTTAGAAGGCCATTCACTGGCACAGACAGTATTTACATGCCTTTACATTCATAATCCAGACTTTATAGAAGATCCTGCTATGAAGGCTTTTGCTCTGGGAATCTTGAAAATCTGTGACATTGCAAGGGAAAAAGTAAATAAAGCTGCTGTTTTTGAAGAGGTAAGATTTCGTAATGTAAGAATTCCTTGGCCAGGTGCGGTGGCTCATGCCTGTAATCTCAGCAGTTTGGGAGGCCAAGGTGGGCAGATCACCTGAGGTCAAGAGTTTGAGACCAGCCTGGCCAACATGGTGAAACACTGTCTCTACTAAAAATACACAAAATAGCCAGGTGTGGTGGCATGCATCTGTAATCCCAGCTACTTGGGAGGCTGAGGCATGAGAGTTGCTTGAACCCAGGAGGCAGAGGTTGCGGTGAGCTGAGATTGTGCCACTGCACTCCAGCCTGGGCAACAGAGCGAGACTCTGTCTCAAAAAAAAAAAAAAAAGAAAGAAAGAAAAAAGAATTTCTGAAGTTCATTGACTACCTTATTCACTGTGATGTATTTAAATGATTTTGTGATATGTACTTTCGTCTACGTGTATATTTAAAAACAGTTTTTAAAAGTAATGCTGTTGCCATTTACAGATATATTGGGTAAAGTAATTCAGTTCTCTCCAAGAAAGGGCTTTCATCTTAGCATATGTTCTTTCTGTAGTACCATTCATTGAGTATCCGTATGTGCAGAGTACTGTTTTTGGATGTTGTGGGGATTCCCAGAGAAAAATGAAAGAGACAGCCCTTGTCCTCAAGTCTCTTAGAAGTTATAATACAAAAAGGGAGCTAAGGAGAACAAAGATATGAATATTTTAGGGTATAGACATTTTCCTTTAGTTTGTCCTAAGTACCTCACCTGAGGAAGTATTGTGAGTTTTAGAGATAGAAAGATTTTTTTCCCCTTTAGTATACAAAATAAGCTTTCAGACGCTGATAATTTTCAGGGAATTGCATCTCAACCTAGGACTACAAAAAAAAGAATTGTAAGGGAAAATGTGATAGCATTTGAAATTATTGATAACTATTTTTGTTAAATTCTTCTGTTGAAACTGATGTTTCTTTTTAGTGCTGTTACTGCTCCAGAATAAATTTCCTAGGATCCAACAGTGGTTCAGTGTATAGTATGTAAAACTTTTCTCAATTTATACTATGTATGTGAGAATAATTAAATGTATACCCAATATGTTTGTCCATATTTGAAGGTATGGCTTTTTTTTTTTTTTTTTTTTTTTTTTTTTTTTTGAGAGGGGGTTTTAGTCCTGTTGCCCAGGTTGGAGTACAATGGGGCAGTTTCGGCTCACTGCAACCTCCATCTCCCGGGTTCAAGCTATTCTTGTGCCTCAGCCTCCCGGGTAGCTGGGATTACAGGCGTGCACCACCATGCCTGGCTAATTTTGTATTTTAGTAGAGACCCGGTTTCACTGTGTTGGCCAGGCTGATCTCGAACTCCTGAGCTCAGGTGATCCACCTGCCTCAGCCTCCCAAAGTTCTGAAATTACAGGCATGAACCACTGTTCCTGGCTGTATGGCTTTGTGAGTTGTTTGAAATAGTGTCTACTTTTTATACAGTTGGTGGTTATTTACATATTTGTATTGATATGGGTATCATTATGGAAAATCTTACTCATTTGGATGGAATTTTAAAAAGATTAGTTTGAGTTAGAGAAATACAGATTATTTTAAATACTAGTATTTTCAAAGTACAACTAAAAGGCCATCAAAATCAATGGGGCAGAGAGAGGATTCCTTGAACAACAGTGTGTGAACAAGGTGATTAGCACCCTTGAAAGTTACTTTATCATCATTTCATATCAAAATTTCAGATAGCTGAAATGTGTTAAGTATAAAAAATTACTTAAAAATCAGGAGAAGATAGTTCACAGAAAATAAAATGGCCTTTAAATGTAAGGTGCTTAACCTCATTTTAATGCAAATTAAAACTGAAATGTCATGTTTTTACCCATTGTTGGCAAAGATTAGAAATTTTTTATAACAAGATTGATGAGGATGGTAAAACAGGCACTCAAATACTCTATGTGTGTGTCAATGAATATGAGCAGTCATTATTTCCCACTTCTTAGTCTTTTTTTTTTTTTTTTTAGAACTTCTTATTGGGGAATAATTTCAGATTAACAGCAATTATGGGAACCAGCACAAAGAACATGTAATTCGTATGCAGATTCAGCTACTATTAACATACTGTCCCATTTGCTTTTTTCACTTATGCGCGTGCTCCTGCTCATGCTCTCTCTCATGTATATATGTATGTATGTCTTTTCCTGACCTGTTAGTAAGTTGTGCCCATTAAAGCCTTCTTCGCTGTGACACTTTAGTGTGTTTCTTCGAAGAAAAAGGGCACTGTCCTGCAGAACCACAACACAATTATCAACTTCAACAAATCTGTAATAACAATGCACTATTCAGATTCCATTTTTGTTAATTGACCCAATCCTTAGTGTTTTTTCCCTACAATACAGGATCCAGTTTAGAATTATGTCCTGCATTTAATTGCGTATCTCTGTAGTATTCTTTAAGCCACATCAGATCCTTAGCTTTTCTTTGTCTCCGGTGACATTGATATTTTTGTGAACACAACCTTATCCTGCTTTTCATTTCTTAATAGGCTATGCCTCACTTGGGTTTATCTGTTCTTTCCTTACGATTAGATTAAGATTGTGCAATCTTGGCTGGAATATAACATAAGTGATGTGTGTTTTTCAGGGTGTCCCAACTGGAGGTACACTGTCTGTCTTTCAATGGCGATATTATTTTGATCAATCCATGAAGATTTTGTCTTATTACCATATGGTTACTGTTTTTTTCCCTTTGTATTTAAGCAATCTTGGGATACACTTTAAGACCATAAAAATATCCTACTGACTGAAGTCTCTCCCCTTAGATCAAATATCCATTGACGGTGCTTGCCTGGACTAATGTTTACTGTGATGGTTGCAAAATTTGTATTTTTTTATTCTAGTTCATTTTCCACATTGATCAGTCAGCACTTGACATCCTACTCTAAGCAAGACTCATACTTTTTTGATGGGAGTGTAAATTCTTAACGACTTCAGAAAAGAGCAATGTGGTGATATCTATCATAATCTAAAATGCACATCTTGACTCAGCAGTTTCACTTCTAGCACTCTATCCTACAAATATATTTGTATTTGTACACAAAGACCTGTGTACAAGGATATTACTTACAGAATTGTTTGTAGTAACTAGTTTGGAAACCACCTCAGTATCCATCAGTAGGAGACTAATTAAAAGATGTTACATTCATACGATCAAGTGCTTAGCTGCTGGCCAGGCATGGTGGCTCATGCCTATTAATCCCAGCACTTTGGAAGGATGAAGTGGGCGGATGGCTTGAGCTGAGGAGTTCGAGGCCAGCCTGGGCAACATATCCAGACCCTGTCTCTACAAAAAATACAAAAATTAGCTGGGTGTGGTGCTGTGTGCCTGTAGTCTCAGCTACTAGAGAGGCTGAGGTTGGAGGATCACCTGAGCCTGGGGAGGTCAAGGCTGCAGTGAGCTGTGATTGTGCTATTTTACTCCAGTTTGTGTGCAGAGTGAGACCCTGTCTCAAAAAAAGGGTATTTTACTGCCTTTAAAATGGAGGTCAATTAAAAAAAAATTGGAAAAAAAAAAGGAGATTGATTTATGTGTAGAGATAAGATTAGATTTCTAAAGTGAGAAAAGTTGGGTGTAGTAAAGCATGTATATAGCTTGCTACCACTTTTTTCTTTTTTAAAAAGGGAGGTAGCTAAATCTTCATACATAAGAGGATAACAGGTTTTGAGGGCTGGGGTATACACTTGTTTGCACTGTTGGGATTTTTAGGGTGTGTCTGCATTATTTTGTTTTTAAATAAAGTAAGTTTTTTAGTAACAGAAGAAATTGTAATTGAATTTTATTTCTAGGGGGTTCCACTTTGTTACCCAGGCTGGAGTGCAGCGGCATGATCGTAGCTCACTGGTAGCCTTGAACTCCTATGCTCCAGCGATACTTTGTCTCAGCCTCCCGAGTAGCTAAGACTGCAGATGTGTTCCACCACACGTGGCTAATTTTTAATTTTTTTTGTAAAGACTGGGTTTTGCTTTGTTTGCCAGGCCGGTCTCAAACTGCAGTGCTCAAGTGATCTTCCCACCCCAGCCTCCCAAAGTGCTGGAATTATAGCTGTGAGCCACCACACCTGACCTGTAATTGAACATCCATTTATATTCTGGATGAAGGTCTTACTAGGAAATGGGAGAAATCTTAAAGGAAGAGACTAATAGGACAAGAGTGATAGAAAAACTTTTAGGAAAAATAAAGATACAAAGATAAGACAATTTTTATGAATTATGATCGTGTTCAAATAAAGTACAACACTCAGGCCCAAATGAATAAATGGGCAATAAAATAAGTTGCTTATTTTATGAAGGAAGGTTATCGAATGTTTATAACACCTTTAAAATTTAGCTTCACTATAATCCAGGAAATACAAATGAAAATGTAGTTTGATTTTTTCTTTCTTTCTTTTTTTTTTTAACCTCACCCACCTCTTGATCTCAGATTTCGCGGCTCCTAGAACTGATTGATTTTCATGAATATAATTTTAAAAATGAAAATGTTCAATGTTGGAAGGAATGCAGTAAGTTGACACTTCTGTTTTTACTAGTATACATTAGCACAGCTGTCTTGGCAAACAGTTTAATAATGTGTATATCAAGAATCTTAAAAATACTGATATCATTTAAACTAGTTATTTCACCTCTATAACTCAGCCTTAAAGAAATAATTAGGCCGGGCGCTGTGGCTCACGCCTGTAATCCCAGCACTTTGGGAGGCCAAGATGGGGTGGATCACCTGAGGTCAGGAGTTCGAGACCAGCCTAGCCAACATGGCGAAACCCCGTCTCTACTGAAAATACAAAAATTAGCTAGGCATAGTGGCACATGCCTGTAGTCATACCTACTTGGGAGGCTGAGGTGGGAGAATCGCTTGAACCCGGGAGGCTGAGGTGGGAGAATCGCTTGAACTCAGGAGACGGAGCTTGCAGTGAGTCAAGATTGTACCACTGCACTCCAGCCTGGGTGACAGAGTGAGAGTCCATCTCAACAACAATAACAAAAAAGGAAGTAATTAGAAATATGGGTACTTTATGCCACATAGGGTTATGGTTGAAATAAATTATGGATAATTGATTACACATAATTTATTATGTATATTGAGTATGTAGTTATTAACATGATGAAAGAGTGCTTAATAACATGGAGAAATGCATATGTCAAAAGGTTAAAAAAAGCAGCATTGTAGCCAACTGTGTAAAAATAAAACTGGAAAGAGGAAACCAGAAGTTTGCTTCTGGGCCAAAAGATTCTGTTTTCTTCGTTTTGCTAAATTTTTCAGATTTTCCAGATAAGTTTGTCTTAGTCTTATAATTAGAAAAAAATACGAATCTAGTAAAGTCCTCAAGAGACCTAGTGATGAATAAGAATGATTTGGCCGGGCGCGGTGGCTCACGCTTGTAATTCCAGCACTTTGAGAGGCCCGAGGTGGGCAGATCACGAGGTCAGGAGATCGAGACCATCCTGGCTAACACAGTGAAACCCCGTCTCTACTAAAAATACAAAAAATTAGCCAGGCGTGGTGGTGGGTGCCTGTAGTCCCAGCCACTCAGGAGGCTGAGGCAGGAGAATGGCGTGAACCCGGGAGGCGGAGCTTGCAGTGAGCTGAGATCCCGCCACTGCACTCCAGCCTGGGTGACAGAGTGAGACTCTGTCTCAAAAAAAAAAAGATTTATAATGAGCAAATTATTGATTTAAATTGGATATTTCTGGAGTTCCTAGCTGCTGGTGTATTTTGTTCTCAGGCGTGTCTCCTGATCTGGAGACGTTTTCTGATTTCTTTCTTAACATCTTGCTCACATGCCCAAAATAGGAACTCTATCAAACTACTTTTCTTTTGGCATTCTGTATCTTGCAATATCGTACTGCCAGTGTTATCTTTGATTACCTCTTTCTTCTTACCCCTTACGTTCGGATTATTTTGCTTTGGCTTGCAGATGCCTTGAATCGGGGCACTGTTTTTTCTCTCATCCTTTCTGCTTTAGTTCGTCAACCTTAGGTTTGGCTTCCTTGGAGTTTCTGAACTCTTCTCTCTGGTCCAGTATTTTCTCTCTAGTTCATTCTCCATGTGACCAGCAGTTATCTTCCTAAAAATAGGTATCCTGTCACCCAGGCTGGAGTTCAGTGGCGCTATCTCGGCTCACTGCAAGCTCCGCTTCCCGGGTTCACACCATTCTCCTGCCTCAGCCTCCTGAGTAGCTGGGACTACAGGCACCCACCACCATGCCTGGCTCATTTTTTGTATTTTTAGTAGAGACGGGGTTTCACTGTGTTAGCCAGGATGGTCTCGATCTCCTGACCTCGTGATCTGCCCACCTCGGGCCTCTCAAAGTGCTGGAATTACAAGCGTGAGCCACTGTGCCCGGCCAAATTTGTTATGTGAAAATTTAAGTGGGGTGTGTGTGTATGTACATTTTAATAAAAGTACTAATACTTGTATGTAGTTTAAAAAGTTAAATAGCCCACTTATGAGGAAAAATAGTTCTCTGCTCTTTTTTTTTTTACTGTTCCATATTATTTCCATATATCTGGATATAATCTAATATTCTAACTTCTGGATTTAAGGATTTACTAACTTTAGCTTTGATATGTTACATTAGATCAGAATATATCATATATTACCTCTGCCCTTGCCCCAACTAGTAATCTAAAAGCTGGTTAAATCATTATGGAGCATCAATGTTGTTGTGATTGTATAAATATTAATGAGAGGTGAACCAAAGTAGTATATGCTTATATTTCCCTTCTCATACAAAATTTTGTTTTTCTTATATGTGATAATTGTCTCTCTTTTTGATTTGCTTAGTTTTCTATGTACTTCTCCCCAGTTCTTTTGCCCTCTATTGTGAAACCTATCAGATAATCTGTCAGTTGTATATATTTTTTTGAAAATGCTCCTCTTGAAGTCTTGTTCTCCAGCTTCAGTCTGCATCACTGTGTGCTATGCCCACTGCACAGCTGTGTCATTCTAGTTTTTTGTTCTCTGTTCTCCGGGAATTTCATTGTTTTGTTAGGTCCCTTGTTATCTGGCCCACGTGCCTTTATTATTCTTAGTTTATTGTTTTGCTTGGTGGAATATTTCCAGTTCTTCAGAGAGACAAGAAGGTAGATTTTGAGACCTGGTATGTCCAAAAAAAAAAAAAAAAAAAAAGTCTTCCCTACCCTCACACTTATTTGGTAAGTTGCTATTTACCATATAAATAGAAGTAGTCTTCCTACCTGCCAAAATGTGCCCTATATTCTGTTGCTTTTCTGTTATATAGATGGACCTTCTGTATTCCTAAGGGTGATAACTTCTGCTTGTGCATTGATCCCATGCTCTATCTTCAAAGATACTACTCTAGCAATTCTTCCCTGTGTTCTTTGCATAATGAATTTACCCCTCTGCTAGATAATTTACATCAGCATGCAAACGTGCTTTATATTCCTCTTGTTAAATCTATCATTTCTTAGCATAATATTGTCCTTCATCTTCTGCACATACCTTAATTCTTTTCAGCCAGATCCTTTTTAAAAGGGGTACCCACAGCCTGGACAACACAGCAAGACCCCATCTACAAAAAATAAAAAATTTAGCCAGGCATGGTGATGTGGTACACCTCTGTAGTCCCAGCCACTTGAGGCTGAGGCAGGAAGATCACTTGAGCCCAGGAGTTTGAGGCTATGGTGAGCTACAGTTGCACTCCACTCCAGTCTGGATGGTCAAATGACTCTGTCTCTTAAAAAAAAAAAAAAAAAAAAAGATGTGTTCATACTCAGTGTCTCTGGTTTTCTTCTTTTTCTCTCTGCTCTAGTCAGGCTTTACACCTTTCACTAAAACTACTGTGTCACAGTCATCAAAGACCTCAGTGTTAAATTCAGTGGTTAGATTTGGTCTTAAACTTGAATTACCAGCAGATTTTGATGTAGTCATCACTCCATCCTCAAAATACATTCTTTGCATGGCTTTTAAGATGCTTTTCTTCCCTGGTTTGCTACCTCACTGGTGGTTCTTGTCTGTTATCTCTTTCTGTAAACCAGAACTATACAATAGAAATACAATGTAAGCCACATGTATAGTTTGATTTAGTGTTCTAGTGGCCATGGGTGAAAATAATTTTAATGCTATATTTTATTTAATTCAGTATATCTAAAATATTAATGTTTTGGCTGCATAGTATTGTGTGAAGAGTACAGTTTTTGAATACTTATTTCTGGCAATCAAAGGATGCTGCAACTACTGGACAGAAGTATAATGAGACACAGGATATATACCTAGTCTCAAAATATCTTTCCACCAGATACTTATTAATTACAAAGGGAAAAATGATAGCTTTGTGATAGAGAAACTTGGTGGATAGCACCTTAGTCAAGTGGCCAGAATTACCATTAGTAATTGGACAGATTGACACGTGCCGGCTTATACAATGCTCTAGGAAGGACACATCATCATTTCTGTGGCATTCCTATCAAATATGATATAACTTAAATTTAATCTTGAAGAACTATCAGGCACATCCATTACTGAGGGATATACTACAAAATGTATACTACAAAGTACTATTCAAAATATACTATTTTGAAGTACTGTTTGAAAAGATACTTCCAAGTGTCAGATATGAATGTTAAGGACAGAGGAAATGCTCCAGATTAAAGGAGGTTAGAGACATGAATTTCTGTATTTGGTAATTGTACTGTGATTATGCAAGAGGAAGATTTTGTTTTTAGGAAATCACGCTGAAGTGTTTAGAAGTAAAGGGGCATCATAGTCTGCAACTTAATCTCAAAGGTTTCATTTTGTCATTATCACAAGTGCTAACCTGTTTGTTAATACTCACAAACTGTCTTCTCACTTGTTAAGATGAAAGTATTCCTGTTATAATCTAAGCTCAGCTCCTCCACTTGTGTTGCATTACTAGGCTCTCCTTCACTACTCGCTTACTCTTATTGGCATGTAAACATGCTTTACATTCATTTGAAAACACCACAGTTTCCTTGATCCCATGGCTCCTTGTATCTACAATCCCATTTCCCAGCTACTTGCCAGGAAAAATGTCTTTAATGATTTGCTTATGTTACTTTTTCTTTCATTTTATCTTTATTTACTCCAAATGGTCATTCTTTACCACCACTACAGAGAACTGGTCTTTACCCATCTTGCTAAATTCAGTGTTCTCACCCCTCCCTCTCCAACCTGTGAGCATCGTTAGACCCAGTTGACACACTGTGAAATACTTTTTTCTCTTTGTCTTCTTAATACCAGTCTTTTGGATTTCTTTCTGCCTCACTGGTAAGCCTAGTTCCTGTGCTTACGTCTCTAATTGCTAGAGTACTCCTGGACTCCCTCCCTCCTCCATAACTGTTCCCTAGGTTGATTCCTCTAGTTCTGTGGCATTCAGTATCAACTAACTATACAATGATGAAGTCCGAATTTATACCTCTAGGCTTGAGTCTTTCCCTGACTTCAGTCTCAAGCAAGTGAAATCTGAAATCTCCACTTGGATGATCAAAGAAATTACAAACTTGATATAACCAAAATTATACTTCATTTCTGCCCTTACACCTGCTCCTCCCAAATACTGCCTTATCGCAGGAAATGGTACCATCACCTGCTTAGACCAAAACCCTAAAAATGAGGCTTGATTGTATAGTTTACCTCATATCCACATTCAGTTCATCAGCATATCATGTTAGCTCTACCTTTGAAATATATCCTGATTTTTTTTTTTTTTTAACCAACTTCTTACTCTCCCCACTGTTGCAATCCCAATCCAAGTCATCATCAGCCCTTGCTTGGACTGTTGGATAGAGTCCAATGTCTGATCTCCCTAGTTTCACTCTGACTTCTGTCCTCAAGTCCACAAATCTTCAAGAGTGATCTTTAATGGTAGCAGTCTGTTTACATGACTCTCTTGCTCTCACTTATCCAATAACTTAGATTAAATTCTTATTACTGAGGTTTATATTCCCAGGACTTGTGATGTTCTTCCAGAAAGTTTTCCTAAGACTCTTCTTGGCAAACTTACAGATAAGTTTTATGGATATTTTTGTTTTGTTGTTTTTCCTACACAGTGTTTGTCTGATTTTTTAAAAAAGGAAGAGGAAGCTGGATGTGGTGGCTCACACCTGTAATCCCAGCACTTTGGGAGGCTGAGATGGGTGGATCACTTGAGCTTAGGAGTTCGAGACCAGCCTGGACAACATGGCGAGATCTCATCTCTACTAAAAATACAAAAAAATTTAGCCCGGTGTGGTGGTGCATGCCTGTATTCCCAGCTACCTAGGAGGCTGAGGTGGAAGGATTGCTTGAGCCCAGAAGGGGGTGGAGGTTACAGTGAGCTAAGTTTGCATCACTACACTCGAGCCTGGATGACAGTGAGACCCTGTCTCAAAAAAAAAAAAAAAGGGTCGGGGGGTGGAGATTTTATGTTGAAAAAGAAAAACCTAGATTTTTTTCTGAAAAATTAGGAGACCTGACCACACTGGCCCTGTATTCATTCATAGCCACAACAGGATAAGTAGTGGCTGACTCCTTTTAAATGAAGCATGTGTTTTCCAATTTGCCAGTCTCTGCCATTCCCTAGTGTATGTTGTAGCTAGCCAGATGTATTTAGGAAGATAACCTGCCTTTTGAGTTCATGACCCCTGCCCTGGAATAAGTCATTCGTTGAACACATATTTATTGAATAGAAGTCTGTTTAGCACTATTCTAAGTCCTATAGGTGAAGTAGTAAATAAAGCCGTGATCTCATGGATTATACCTTTCTTGGGACAGATAGTCAATGTATATGTAATTAAATACACATATAATGTCAGGTGGTGATTAAGTGCCATGAAGAAAAGTAAAGCAGGCTAAGGGGATATAAAATGGTGGATGGTGCTGTCTTAGAATGCATGGGGAAAATCTCTATTTGAGGAATTGACATTAGAACAGAGGCTGGAATATAAGGGATGAAACCTTGTACATATTTTGAAGAAAATCATTTTGGTGTGGGAGCCGTGAGAGGAGAACATGTTTGGTATGTTTGAATGACAAGAAAGACCTGTCAGACTGCAGTGCAGTGAATGTGAAGTGGTAGGAAATAAAGTTGGCGAGGGAGACCGGGCCATGTGATGTAGGGCCATAGAGGCCATGGTGGACTTAGGGATTTTGCTATGAGGTAGAAAACTATTGAAAGGTTTTGAATAGGAAATGACATGATGTGACTTATTTTCAAACAATCCTTCTGCCTTCTGGTGGTATATAAATTATAGCAGGGACTAGTGTGGTAGGTGGGGGAGTTGTCTGGAGGTGGTTACAAGAGTGAGCAATAGTGGTGACTTAAACTAGAGAGAGCTGTGAAAGGGTGAGAAGTAGTCAGACTAGAATCTGAAGATAGAGCCTACAGTGTTTTCTGGTGGATTTGATACAGGATGTAGAAAAACGAGAAGAGTAGAGGCCAGGTTTTCAGCCTGAGCAACTCTAGATAGATAGTAGTGCCATTTAGTGGTATGGTAAACACTAGGAAGTAGGCGTCAAGCTCCTTTTTGGAGATGTAAAATTTGAGAATCCTGTTTGATGTCCAAGTAGAGACAGACTATAAAAGAGAATAAGCTTATATAGCTCTGTAATATGATGAGTGTTTTTTTTTTAAGGATTTGATCATGTAAGTCATAAAATACACCTGAGTTCTTTGAGACCAAGGACATTGGGTTTATTTTCTTACTGTTTGTGGGGTATAGTACCTCACTTGAATTTGATGCTCACTGTTTTTTTTTTTTTAAGAATCCAGAAATTGTGCTGTAGCTCCATCCCCTTTTGAAACTATTGTTCTGTTATTTTAGGATTCTATCTACATTTTTTTTTTGAGGCAGAGTCTCGCTCTGTCGCCCAGGCTGGATTGCAGTGTCTCGATCTCTGCTCACTGCAGCCTCCACCTCCTGCGTTCAAGTGATTCTCCTGCCCCAGCCTCCCAAATAGCTGGGATTACAGATACATGCCACCATGCCTGGCTAATTTTTTTGTATTTTTAGTATAGACGAGGTTTCACTATGTTGGCCAGGCTGGTCGTGAACTCCTGACCTCAGGTAATCCACCCGCCTCGGCCTCCCAAAGTGCTGGGATTATAGGCACGAGCCACCATGCCCAGCCCTAGCTATGTTTTTATAGGAATTATAGTAGGCAGAAACACTCTTTTAATGGGGCATATGACTTGTTAATCAAATCAGCCAGATGACAGTAAATGTATTTTCTTCAAAGGAAGTCCAGCAAATCACTTAATTTGTTAATGACTCAGCATTGAAATCATTTAAAAAATGATTTGGGGAATGGGGGTCCTATGTCTGAATGACTCAGTTTTTTTCCTTCCAATGGACTATAGTGGAACATGGTTTTACTCTCACTTTGAATAATTCTGTTTGAGAAATCTTAACTGTGCAAGCAGTCACTTAATAATTTTTTAAGTAGTCTTATCTAAATCTTGCAGCACGGTCATTAAACAGTAATTACTACATATTTACTGTTCACCTGTGAATGTGAGACTACTTTGTGAGAATTATTACTGTGCGATATTTTCTTAAGCATTACCCTTATATGGCAAGTGAACGTATTAAATTGCCTAAGGACAAGCAATTGAAAGTAAGGACAGAGACAACATTTGAATATGGTGTTTTAAGTGTATGCCTTCAAGAAAAGCTTGTGTGTATCCTAGCAATATTTAGACAAGCAGGATGACCTCCCATTTCTCTTTGTTTATTAAATAGTGATTTTGTAAGAGAAATATAAAGAAAAGTTTTATATTTTGCCGCTATTTAAGGTTTTTTGCTATTCATGAGCCTGATTATTTCTTTTTTGTATAGGAAGATTTTCAGTCAATGACTTATGGATTTAAAATGGCTAACAGTGTGACAGATCTTCGAGTTACAGGTAAAATTATTTTTAAAGATAATTCACAAGTTTTACATTTTCATATGTTTCCTTTTAAAACTTATTGTTTCTTTTTCTAGGCATGCTAAAAGATGTGGAGGATGACATGCAAAGAAGAGTAAAGGTATATATGTTTTCTCTTTGGTGTGGGGTTTTGGTACACTTCTAAATGTCAGTTTAACTTTACCTAATTAAAAATGTGTAGAACCACCTTTCTCCTGTATGTGCTTTGTATTTTTTTTTTGTAATGAATTTGAACACTGCTAGAGGAGTTTCTGATAAATTAATGTCATTTTCAAATTTTAGTATATGTGCTGCCGAAGCGAGCACAAATTAATGTCATTTTCAAGTACAGCCATCCCTCAGTATTCTCAGGGCACTGGTTCCAGGACCCCTGTGAATACCAAAACTCAAGGATGCTCAAGTCTCTTATATACAATGGTGTGATATTTGCATATAACCTGTTCACGTCCTTCTGTATACTTTAAATCATCACTAGATTACTTATAATATTTAATATGTAAATGCTATGTAAATAGTTGTACTGTACTTTTAAAATTTGAATTTTTTAATGTTATTTAAAAATTTTTTTCTGAATACTTTCAATCAGCGGTTGGTTGAATCCAACCCATGGATACAGAGAGATGAGTATATTAAAATTTAACCCACTTGATTCTTTCAACTTTTTGCCAGTGTTTTAGATTTTTACTATGGTATTTTAAAAATAGTATTTTTCTCCCACTACTGTTTTCGGTTCCTCAAAGGTAAGGACTATCTTGTTCACCTTTGTATCTTTAATAGCTGGTACAGTGTCTGGAACACAGTAGGTGAGCTCAGTAAGTGGTGATATCCCAAATCTGGTGAAAACCTTCTAGATGACCTTGATGATTTGCTGCTTTTCATAGAGATGGGGGAAAAGTTATATTTCTACATTTTTTTTAACACTAGTATGACAGTATGGTTGTCAAACTTCATATTCTCTTTTTTTGATTTTTACAATTCAGTGAATTGGGCAGTTAGACACACACAGTGCTCCACTTTTAGATGAGGAAAATACAGATCAAAGGAGTTAAATAACCTGTGTCTTAGCTTTACTAAAGGGCATGTAAATGGCAGCTTTAGGGGTAGAACCCACAACTTCTAGTAGATCTTCCTGTAGTACCACCCTGGTATTTGGTCAAATAAAATTGTCCACTATAACATTTGTATTAAGAAATTGTGTATTTTAGTGTAAAATGGATCAGTATTGACCATTGAACTTTATTTTTTCATAATGTGATTTTTGCGAAGGTTACAGTTTTTTTCTAACAGGGTTAGTTTTGAGAGCATCAGGAATTTCAATTAATATCTCCTTTTAAAGGAAAATGTACTATGTGCCATATACTTCTGCTTATGTTATTTCATTGTTTTGCTGTTTGAATACTTAATTCTTTTCCATGATCTTTATAATTTATGTCAAAATGACCTTTCTGTGTATAGGATTAATAGGAGGAACGTAAATACTAGACACAGCTTTTTTCCCCAACTATTTTCCCCAAAAACAGATTCTTGTGTATACTTAAAAAATTAGTGTTTTTCCTTATGTATTTGTAATGTAATATTTTTTCAGGTTTGTGTTTAATTCACCTTTTTTAAAATTTTAGAGTACTCGAAGTCGACAAGGAGAAGAAAGAGATCCAGAAGTTGAACTAGAAGTAATTGAACTTATTTTCTGGTAGATAATATCAGAGAAGTCTACCTGTTAATGTTGTAGTTTTATGAACTGCGTTATAATTTATGGAAGCCCTTTTTAAGGTATTTCTTTAAAAATTGGACGTTGCAAGGGATTTTATTTCCCTTGTATTTATTTTGATAGAATGATAATACAGCTCTTTCAAATAGATGATTTCAAAACTCTTCAGTGTATTCCTGTGAGGTAGGAAGAAAAATACGGTCTTTCACAGATGATGCACCAGAGCGCCACAGTATCAAAAGTTGCTGAACCTTTGTCGAGATTCTAAATTTTCTGACTCTGCTTAAAGCACATTTTAATCAGTCCTTTTTAAAATGCAGATAACATCAGTTTTTTGAGGTAATAGTGTAAATTTTGACTTAGGACAAGATCAGTGCTGTTGATATAGAAACTTCACATTCCAATTTCAAAAGAATAGGCTTTGTTTTGTTTTCTGCAGCTCATTTTTCAGGCTTTTAAAAGCCTGTAAGTGAAGGTGTCTGTAATGTAGTAAGTTATTAACATTGAGATTTAGGAGTTAATATATTTTAAATGAAATTCCTTTCACGGGCTTTGCATCTTTTAACTTTTAGTCCTTTCTTGTTTTTTTAGCACCAACAATGTTTAGCAGTATTCAGCAGAGTGAAATTTACTCGTGTGTTACTGACAGTGCTTATAGCCTTTACTAAGAAAGAGGTAAGGGCATTCAATATAATATGTCTATTTGTTTTAGTGATTTTGGCTGGAATTCCTGAGTGAAGCAGTTCTGAAACTTCTCCCTTGAAGTGCTCCTGATCCCAGATATACAGAACTCAGAATTTGGTATATTTATACCAGTGTAACACTGATGACTTTCTCAATAAATCACGTGAATTTTGTTTTATTTTTTACTTATTTGTAAATAATACATTAGAAGCTGAAATTACTTGTAGGTTGTTATATTTTGTGAATTGAAAAGGAGAAAGTAAAATTTTAGGTAGGCCTAGTCTTACCTTCAGTTACATAATTAACTGTTGGATTTGTATAGAACCAAAAGCAAGCCCTAGATGGTGAATATTTTTTCCTTTTTGTATTTTTGCACTAATTCAAGTCAATTACAGATTAATTTGTGAGTAATTTATAAGTGGTGAATAGGGATCCAATTTTTACCACTAATTTAATTTCTGTAATTCTATTTCTTCCCATTTTTTTTTTCCTACCTTGATGAATGACATGGTAGAATTGTTGAAAATTTTTTCATTTTCTAGTTGATTGCTTCTTTGGTTTTTATTGTGGAAAAAAAAAAACCAAAAATATTTTCTATTATTTTAATTGATCCTACAAGTTATAGATGTGAGTAAAAAAACCATTTTCTATCCTAACAGGATCTGGACATCCTGTATTAAGTGCATAGTTTATGAAAACCAATGTCATTACAGCAAGCATTTAATTTCGTTATTGTTTATAGGATTTTCCTATTTAATGTATATCTTTCAGTGAAAGAATATGTAAGAATGTTTTTGGTGATTTATTTGCTAGACCAGTGCTGTTGCAGAAGCTCAAAAATTGATGGTTCAAGCAGCAGATCTTCTTTCTGCCATTCATAATTCATTGCATCATGGCATCCAGGCCCAGAATGATACTACAAAAGGAGGTAATTGTTCAATTTGCTCCTACTCTTTCTTTTCTTCGTTTCTATCCAAAATATTTAGTGCTTAGCTTGTACTAAAGTTTTTTCAAGTCAGTCTTGTACCTTGGAATGTTTTAATCCAGAGACTTACAGTGTTTAGGCTCTTCTCTGTAAATATATACTAGACTAAAAAACAATACTGTGGAACTTGGCCGTTTCCTGTATATTACTATTTAGACTTGGAATATGTATCCTGTCTTATGTCCATGCTGTGATGTTACAGTCTGGCAGCTTCTTCTTGCTGCCCAGAAAAGCCAGCGCAATGAGAACAGCAGAGAAAGAGTTTAATTATCATGAGTCAGCCAAGTGGAAGGATGACAGCTGTTTCTCAAATCTTCCTCCCCGAGAATTCAGGGACTAGAGTTTTTGAAGAATAGTTTGGCGGGCAGTGGGTGAGCAAGGAGAGGAGATTTGTTTCAGGAAGGGACAGTTACCATCTTTATTTAAATTGTAAACTAAATTTCTCCCATAGTTGCTTGGCCTACACCAGGAATAAGCAAAGACAGCTTGTGAGGTTAGAAGCAAGATGGAGTCAGCTATGTCAGGTTTCTCTCATAATTTTTACAAAGGCCATTTCAATAACAATGAATCACCTTTTTAATCACCTCTCCTCTTTTTTGTCTGAGAGATCGTCACTTCGATTACACATGTTAGAAATGATTGTTCCCCAGTGCTGTAAAGAAATAGCACTTGAACATAAATTTAATTTCCTTGGCAAGGCCATTTTTACTTTCTGCAGAAAGGGTACACTCGCCAGCAGTTTTGCCACGAGAGTACGCTAAGCAAAGGAGACAGGATCATTTATAACCTGACACGTCCACCCTACTGCTGTGTCCGGTTTCCATTGGCTGGAACAGGACCTTACATTTCTGTATTTGTCCCAATTGGCTAGCAACTTAGAACTTTTTAAAAGAGGCAAAGGCAGAGGAGAACAAAGGAAGGAGGAAGTAACTTGTGGAATGCTGAGAAAAGTAAAAACTCCTTCAAATAAGAAAGAAGAACAGGCTATGACCTAATGCTTGCTTGGACCAGTAAAAGCATGCCAGGGCAAATATTTAGGCTAAATTCTGGGAGCTAAGAACATAAAGTACATTGATTTATTACTGCTAGCAGATATTTAATAATGTTAGCACAGGTTTTTGAATAAATTTTGCTTCTAAGAGAAGTTACTATTTATTCCTAATTAGATGGGGAGGAAAGTCTTTGAAGAGGAACTTCTACTTTGCTTTTTACACACAGTCTACTCTGAACACCAGGCAGGCGTTAGATATTCTCCCTGTTTTGGAAAAGATTTCAGTCTGTATTTTTCCTGTGCTCTCACACCACCACAACAGTCATCAGTACAGAAGACTTGAGTGATAACTGTGTAGGTTTTTCCACACACACCAGCTGGATGCCCTCTAATTAAACTCCCATTGAAGGAGTGTTTGTGGTAGTGTGGAAAACACAAACTCCAACCTCTACTATCTACCCGGAGGTAATGCCAGATCCCACAGGTTGACGGCTCAGTCCCCAAGACTGCTCTTCCTCCCCAAACACCAGTTCCATGTCTGGGTTTCCAGAACTTCTGACCCACTGGCTTTAAGTTGGGATTCCCACGACTCTCTTTTTGGTTTCAGCTAATTTGCTGGAGCGAGTCACAGAACTCTGGGAAACACTTGGTGTGTTTACTGGTTTATTGTGGAGGCTATAGGATGTGAAGGCTACAGATGAAGAAATGCATAGGGTGAAGTATGGGTAAGGGTCTCGGAGCTTCCATGCCTTCCCTGGGTGTACTATCTCCTAGGAACCTCCACATGTTCAGATATCTGGAAGCTCTCTGAACTGTGTCCTCCTGAATTTTTACAGAAGTTTCCTTACATAGGCATGATTGATTAAACCTTTGGCCATTGGTGAGCAACTGGACCTTCAGCCTCTCTCCCATCCCTGGAAGTTGTGGGGTGGGGCTGAAAGTTCCAGCCTTGTACTCATGCCTGTCTTTTTGGTTATCTGCCCTACCCTGAAACTATCAGTCATTCGCATATCAAAAGACAGCACTTGGAGAGTCTAAGGATTTTAGGAGTTAACGTTAGGAAACAAGAAGGAAGACCAAATATATATTTCATAATGTCACACCCTCTGTGTTCTCACTGCATTCATACAGGCCTCTGTTACATTTTTTTGTACATTGTATTTTAGTTTTTTTACCCATTTGTCTTTCCATGAGATTTTGAGCACTTTTAGGCCAGGCACTCTCTTCTTGTGTATTGCCATGCTTGGCATATTGTTGGCACTCAGATTTTATTTATGAAATATGCCTTAAAAAGAATAGTGTACCTCTGTTGTAAAGTTTACAGTGGGTTAACATTGTAGATAATGTGTAGCAATTTTGATTGTCCTTAAAACTCATTAAAATGAGATGACATTTATATCCTTTTTTCGCCCCTCAACGACTTGGCCATTCCAGTAGAGAGGAAGAGAAATTTATATGCTTCAAATTAGTGTTACCCAGTTGTCAGTCTTGTAACCAGAAAGGCAAGTTTTTACTGATCGACACCTCATTCCTTTTCCACACATACCCTCCATTTAGAGACAGACATTGTGTTCCCCTTCCCATATATTTTTCTTTCCGTGCTAAAATGTTAGGTAATACAGCAACCCAGAAGGTAATTTGGGTTAGGAAATCAGTATTGTCGTAATTTTTGTGTTTCTACTAGTTGTGCTGACTTTGTATGTATTTATCATCATTTTCACTTTTTCCAAAAGAGGGAGTGTGTTTATAGGATGAGTGACTAGGTAGCATTCTGTACCATAGGACATAAGGAGGTGGTTATGCATAGCAACGTAGTAGTACATGTTTACAGAGAGGGATAAAATGTCCACAACTCTGAAATGCTTTGAAATCTACAGCAATAATACTTTTATGAAAACCACTATATAATAAATGACTTCAAAGTAATTTGTTGGTTTGTGTATCAACAAGATGATGCAAAGCAAGAATCTTCCAGATGATTGGAATCTGGATGTTTCTTTTTGCCATGTCTGACTACTCCTGGGCTATTCTGCTCTGTATCTGTAATCAAACTCTGAGATGATAATTTCCGTGGGATCATTAGTAGCTACAGCTTGTGACTTTTCTATATTTCAGACCAGTGTTAAAAATAGCTTGTGCATATGATCTCCTCTATTACTCTGGTTTTATAGTGTGCTGACAGGCTTCAGGAAAATTGTTTATGTAAAACTGGCTTGAATAAACCTTTTAAAAATGTAATCTTACGACTAAGCAAGTGAAATTTTAAATTTAACAAGTACTCACCCTGTGCTTGTATGGGTAATACCTTTTAGCTGGCATAATTTAACGTTCTAATTATCCCTTAATCATAAGCTGTACGATTCTATAATAAAAAAGTTAATGCCTTCTTAATGTCTATTCTAGTAGAAGAATGATGAGAAAATAATAGTATAGATTAGTTTTGGTCTCTACTCATTTTGCCTTCTGATTATATTACAACTCCAGCTGGTGACAAGATGGCTGTGTAAATCTTGAAATCACTGAGCATTCATTTTAGCTTCTCATTGAAAGGTAGATATTCAGTATGAATTGTAAACTGGCATTAAGGGAGAAAGTAGGAATAATCAAACTTGATCTGAGAATTACTTGCTGGTGCATTTTCTCAATACATAGTAATATCTTTATGAAGATGCAGAATGCAAAAGTGGTTTTGGAGGTGGATAAGGAGGGCAGCTTACTGATAATGGGATTTTTTTGACGTGGTTACATGGAGCACTGTACTAGTAAAGTATTTGGCCCTGGAAAATGGATAGAGAAGCAGATTTTGGAGTCATTTTCAGCGCTTATTGAGGGAGCAGATGGTGTTTACTTGGGACTTACTGGATTCAAAGATGTGACCTTGGGTTATATTGTTGTTGAAGGAAGAAAGGAGCAAAAAAATCCAGTGAAACTGTTGTTTTTCTTTGTTTTTGCTTATGCTGTCTTGAATTTTACAGTTCTTTTTAATATGTCTGTGGAAGTTTAGCTCATCCTTTAAAATGATGTTCACATCACCTCCTCCAATGAGACTTTCCTGGTTCTATTTGTCAAAATATGTTTCTCTTTCCATGTTCACTCATAGTTATCTGTGAATTGGGTCTAATTTACCCTTTAGATTATGAGCATCTTTAACAGTTGCCAATGGAAATAATATATTTAAATTTATGTTGCCTGAAATTAATAGATACTCTTGGGGAGTGTATTTTCAAATCTAACACACAGTTTCAAGAGGACTTGTCATCTTTTAAAAATAAATTAAAAGATACCTGAATAAACTTGGTGGGTTGAACACATGTATTTGCTTTCTAAAATTCCAAACAAGCAATGAAGAAGTGATTTTTTTCTTTCAAGGCATAATTGATAAAGATGAAAAAGACAGGGAAAGGAGAAAATAGCAACAAAATTATTTTAGAAGCTGGAAAACAGAAGGACATTGACTTACCTATCTCCAAATAACTATTTTTAGCCACTGATAGAGGAAGTCAAAGGCAGCCCAGTTTATACTGTGGATCTCCTGAAGGCTGCATTATTGGTTTGCCAGATACTTCTGGAAATGGGTATGAGAAATTTAGCTGAAAACATGAGAACTGGTTGATAATCTGTTCAGAAGCAGAAATTTCATCCCTCTTTTTGCTGAGTGACATTCCTGAACCTCACAATACTAAAAGTTTATTCTCTGGAGGAGGGGGACAGAGGGATTCTGTACTTGAGGGTATATGAGGCCCAGGTGAAGGGTACACATTATGAGAGAGTTAAGTGAAAGTTAAGTAGTCATTATTGTGACCTACTTTCTTTCCCCATCTGCTCCTCTCCTCGCTCCACTCGGCCTTCAGAACAGTGTAGCCAGGCACATGCTCTCCACTTAAGAGTTTAGAAGATTCTTCTTAGGGAAATCTGAAAAGTCCAAGAGATGGGGAAAAACAAAAGCAAATTCTAAATATGCTAATTTCAGCAATTCCCCTGATAAAATGGCTTGGTTGAAAGCTTGACGTGTATTCACAGTGCTCTTAATGGTTTTTTTTTGGTATGTGCTCTAGTTTCAAATCTGAGTATATAGTTAAGGGTGGAAATCTCTAGCCTGAAAGAAAGAATAAAACAGGCAAAGTACCTTAAGAGAAATGAGAAAAATCAATACGTATGTAAAACAAAAATAGGATGCTATATGAAAGGAAAAAAGGGGAATATGTTCTTTGAGATTGAAAATAGAAGAGCACGGCGGGTGGGGGGCAAGGGGAGGGATAGCATTCAGAGAGATACCTAATGTAGATGATGGGTTGATGGCTCAGCAAACCACTATGGCACATGTATACCTATGTAACAAACCTGCATGTTCTGCACATGTATCCCAGAACTTAAAATAGAAGAGCAGAAATGACAAAAATAAGTAGGAAGTTTAGAATACAAAGTTGCAGAAATCTTAGAGCCAAAAATGAAAAGGTGAAAAATAGGAAAGATAAAGATTATACTAGGCTTAGTCAAGAAAGGTCTACTATCTAATAAAGGTAAGTAAATAAAACATATAAAGGATAAACTAATAAAAGTTGTTCCAGAAGTATAGATCAGAAAATAGAAGCAAAAAAAAAAAAAAAAAAAAAAAATCACTGGATGTGGTAGCCCATGCTTGTAATCCCAGTGCACTTTGGGAAGCCAAGGTAGGAAGATTGCATGAGGCCAGGAATTCGAAACCAGCCTGTACAACATAGCAAGACCCCATCTCTACAAAAAATTTAAAAAGTAGCCAGGTGTGGTGGCATGTGCCTTGTAGTCCTAGCTACTCGGGAGATTGAAGTGGGAGGATTGCCTGAGCCCAGGAGGTTGAGGCTACAGTGAGCTATGATTGTACCACTGCATTCCAGCCTGGACGACAGTGAGAGACCCTGTCTTTTTAAAACAAACAAACAAACAAACAAACATGTAAGAAAATTTCCTGGAGACAGATGATATGAATGCTTAGATTGAAAGGGCCAATAAAGAGCCACCCAGCACACCAGAATGAAAATTGACTTGTGTTGAGGTGGCATATCATTATGAAACTTTAGAAAAGTGGCAACAAATAGAAGATCCTAAGAGAAAAGAGGCAAAACCAAGTTACACAGAATCAAGACAGAGTGTCACATGTGCAGCAGTAGTGGAAATTAGAAGTCAATGAAGTGAAAACCAAGATCATATTTCCTAATGCAAAACTTATTCAAAGCTATAGCAATGAAGACAGTGTAGTTCTGGATAGATACAGATCAGTGGAATAGAACAGAATTGAGAGCCCAGAAATGAACACTCATGTTCTCGGTTGCTATTTGACAAGGGTGTCAAGACAATTCAATGAGGAAAGAAAAGTCTTTTCATCAAAGATGCTAAGACAACTGGATATCCACATGCCGGAGGATAAAGTTGGATACTCCCCATCACCCCTGCTGGTCTTATGCAAAAGTCAACTCAGAATGGATCAGTGACTTAAATGTGAGAACTAAAGCTATGGAACTCTTAAAACATAGGCATTAATCTTACACCCAGGTTAAAAAAAGCAAACCTGCATAAAAAAATGGGCAAGAGATTTGAACAGACATTTCTCCAGATAAGATTTGCAAATGGACAAAAAGTACATGAAAAGATGTGCAACAACGTTAGTCTTCAGGGAAATGCAAATCAAAATGAAAAGTTACTGCGGCCCACCCACTTGATCGCTTTAATAAAAAAGATAATAAAAAGTGTTGGCAAGGATGTGGAGAAACTGGAGCCCTAATACAGTACTGATTGGAATATAAAATGATACAGCTCTCTTGGAGATAGTCTGGTAGTGTCTCAAATGTTAAACATAGAATTATCCAAGGGAAATGAAAACATCCAAACAAAAAGTTATACACTAATGCTCATAGCAGCATTATTCATAATAGCCAAAAGGGAAAAATAGCTCAAATGTCCATCAGTGGATGAATGGATGCATAAAATGGTATATCCATGTAGTGGTGTATTATTTGTCAACAAAAAGAAATGAAGTACTGAAGGACCTTTAAAACACTGTGTTACATGGAAGAATCCAATCAGAAAAGACCATGTATTGTATGATTTCCATTTATATAAAATGTCCAAAGTTGGCAAATCCATAGAGACAAAGTAGATTAGTGGTTTCCTAGGATTGGGGGAAGAATCACGGGCAGGTAAGAGTGATTGCTAATGGGTATAGAGTTTCTTCGTGGGGTGATGAAAATGTTCTAAATTTGATTGTGATAGTTTCACAACTCTGTTAATGTATTAAAAAACCATTGAATTGTATACTTTAAATAGGTGAGTTATGTGGTATGTTAATTATATCTCATTAGAATTGTGAGTAAAAGAAAATCACTAGAGAAATGATTTCAGACTTTGGGGGGAAATGGTTTTTAATGTTGAATTCTAGACACAAACCATCATTTAGTTTTGAGGAAAGATAATTTCAGGCACTTAAAGTCTCAGAATTTATCTCACAAAAGTTTTGGAAGATGTGCTCCATTAAAACATGGGAATAAATCAAGAAAGAGGGAAGCATGAGGTTTAGGGAAAATGAGAATCCATCATAAGAAAATAATGAAGGAAATCCCCAGGATGGTGGTGAAGGGAGAAAAACACAAGATAATAGCTGAGCACCATGTATGGACAAGTCCAGATTGGAGGAAGCCCCAAGGCTCTAGGGAAAATGTCTCGAAGATACAAGACCACTGTTGCATTTGATGTATTCAGAAGAGATTGAGAGAACTGACAAATGGTTTGGGGTTGAATTAAGCCTTATGAGACAATTATTAAACTTCAGAATGCATATGAAAATTAAAATTTTCACATCTGGGGCAATGGATAACTTAAATCATAGTGGTGCTAATGCTGACTTATTTACTTGATCATAGTGGTGCAAATGCTGAATATTGATTATAACCAAAATTATGATCTAATGGTGTTGTAGGTGAGGGGACAGAAGTGTGTGCAGGCATGTAATTTGTATGTGGTTACAGTGCTACTTGTTTTTTGTTTTACACATTGTCTCTGACTTCCTCCTTTTCAGGTCTCTGACATCTTCTAGAGATGGAGGTGGAAGTCAGAGATAATGTGTAAAACTGAAAAGAAACGAAGGAGTACTCTAAGCTTGTTTTTTGCCAATATGTAGATCAGAGGTGTCCAATCTTGTTTTTCTGAGACGAAGTTTCACTATTGTTGCCTAGGCTGGAGTGCAATGGCGTGATCTCGGCTCAATGCAACCTCTGCCTCCCGGGTTCAAGTGATTCTCTTACCTCACCCTCCTGAGTAGCTGGAATTACAGGTGCCTGTCACCATGCCCGGCTAACTTTTTGTATTCTTTTTTTAGTGGAGACGGAGTTTCACCATGTTGGCCAGGCTGGTCTCGAACTCCTGACCTCAAGTGATCCGCCCGCCTTGGCCTTCCAAAGTGCTGGGATTATAGGCGTGAGCCACTGTGCCTGACCGGGATGTCCAATCTTTTGGCTTCCCAGGGCCACCCTGGAAGAAGAATTGGTCTTGCATCACACATAAAATATGCTAATGAGAGCTGATGAGCCAAAAAAAGAAAAAATCACCAAAACAAATCTCATAATGTTTTAATAAAGTTTACAAACTAGTGTTGTACTGCATTCAAAGTTGTTCTGGGCTGCAAGTGGGACAAGCTTGAGGTAGATAATACCAAAAAAGAAATACAAGAGATAACTAAGAGGAAATGGAAGAGACTGCCTCTGGGGAGAGAGGCATGTTGGGTGGAAAACATGGTTAGAGGATTGATTGTTGGTTTTAATAAAAGCCTTGTTCAACTGATTCTTGAGCCACATGCATGTGTGACTGAAAAAAGTTAAAAATGTTGTGTGTATTAAAAATAGATTAAAATATGTACAATATGATGGTACATTATCTGTGATATGGCTCCTTTAACTTCCTGAGGACTGACCTCGGTGCCAAAGACAAAACTATGCTATTACAACCCAGTCGGCTTAACTTGCCCACCATGGCAGTGTATTGTGCAACAGAGGTAGAGCTGACTTCATTTTAAAATCACAAGCCATTAGAGAGTACTAGGCCATGATGTGCTAGTGCCAGGAGCTTGAGATGTTTATTCTTTTAGTTCAAAATTTTTTCTGTTTTTAAAAAAGTCCATACATACCCACACATGTGTGCTTGTGTGTATCTAATCTAGAGGATTTCTAGTTTGGGGATGGTACTGTGAAGATGGCTCTGATGTTTCTACTCTCTAAAACCAGCCAAAATCTATAAGGAATATGAGAAATAGAATCTTTCCAGTGTCTTAAAAAGTAGGGAACACTTATAACCAGAATCAAAATAGAATGGGACCCAGGAGAGGGAGAACATTGAGAATGGATAGATTTTCTTAGTGTAAACATAAGTAGACCTGCAAAGGACAGTGTTCTCACAAGGAGTTGACATAACTTGAAGGGACAAAACTAGAGATTCTCTTGGAATAATCACAGGTGTAGAGTACACAAGCTGACTGTGTTAAACTATGTGAATAATACCTTGGAAAGGCAAAGGAGGTGGGGCTCTGCCAGAAAACATGCACATGTACTGTCTTGGTTTCTGCTGCAAGATAGAGGAGATGCTGTTGATGTTTTAGTAGTCTGGTTAACTGGTAATCTTTGTGTCAGTAAAAGAAACACATGCACACGGGCACATCACATGTGGCTTAAGGAAAGTCAATGAGGCCTCCAGCTAGCCTAGAGTGCTATTCTAACACCTCACTCAAAAAACTGGTTCAAGAAGCACTCCTTCAGTGATATCATAATCAAAAAAGAAACTGCATAGTATTTATACACAAATATTCCAAGAAAAGAAGCAGATGAAAAACACTGCTCAGAAACACTTTTGTACAAAAATTGAAAGAATTTATTTAAAAATGGCCTCTATAGAACAAGAGCAGAAAGCGAAAATATGAAGACTAAAGGAAGAAGTAATGAATAATAGAAAGGGAGTAAAAGTGACCAGGCAGAGTTCAGGAAAGCAGTAGAAGAGAAAAATCCTGAGAGATCTCATTGAAAATAGCAAAAGCATTCTAGACATTGCTGAAAAGCTGTAAAGGACATGGAGGGCCGGGCGTGGTGGCTTACGCCTGTAATCCCAGCACTTTGGGAGGCCGAGGCAGGCAGATCACCTGAGGTCGGGAGTTTGAGACCAGTCTGACCAACATGGGGAAATCCCCATCTCTACTAAAAATACAAAATTAGCTGTGGTGTTGCATGCCTGTAGTCCCAGCTACTCAGGAGGCTGAGTCAGGAGAATCGCTTGAACCTGGGAGGCGGAGGTTGCAGTGAGCCGAGATCACGCCATTGCACTCCAGTCTGGGCAACAAGAGTGAAACTCCGTCTCGAAAAAAAAAAAAAGGACATGGAGGTCAGGATTGAGGAAAAAACTAAGCGAAGCAGAAGTGAGCAAAGGAGATGTGAAGTATGATGAGAAAGTAATAGCAAAAGAAGTCTCAGTATACATATGATTGGCGTCCCTTAAGATGTGAACCGTATAATGGAACAGAAAAAACTGTTAGACATTTCTAGAAGAAACTAGAATTAAATCCATGAGTGTCCATTGAAAGAGTATAATGTGTTCCAGGATAAATTGATAAAGAATTATTAATAGTAAAATAGAGCCTAGTAAATTAAGATCTAAAGCAACTATTATATTGGCTTCATGGTTCTTCACATCAACATCAACACAGAAAGTAGTGTAACAATATCTTCAAAGTCCTCAAGTAAAGAACTGTGACCTGCTGGGCGTGGTGGCTCACGCCTGTAATCCCAGCACTTTGGGAGGCCAAGGCGGGCGGATCACGAGGTCAGGAGTTTGAGACCAGCCTGACCAACATGGTGAAACCCTGTCTGTAATAAAAATAGAAAAATTAGCTGGGCGTGGTAGTGGGCGCCTGTAATCCCAGCTGCTCGGGAGGTTGAGGCAGGAGAATCGCTTGAACCCAGGAGGCAGAGGTTATGGTGAGCTGAGATCGCAGCATTGTACTTCAGCCTGTGCGACAGAGTGAGACTCTGTCAAAAAACAAAAACCAAACAAACAAAAAAAAACAAAGACAAAAAAACTGTGACCTAAGAGTTTTACACCTATTCCAAAGGTCTTTGAGTGACACTCGTAGAAATATTTTTAAACTAGCAAGAACTTGGAATATTTTTCCAAAGACCTTTTTCCTGGAGGAGAAAGACTGAAATCAGGAATGAAATTCAGCCTACTGAGACATAAATGGAAAAGCTGTGGCAGAAGGACAGGCATTGAGCATTGATTCTGTTTCATTGTAGAACTGTGGTTAAAACGGTGGAAATTGGTTTTACTAAATATAATGTAACATAACTGTCAAGAATCTTGACAATATAAAAGTAATTAACCAAAGTCAGGAAGTAACGGGGAAGACTAATTTTCTTTTATATGCAGGGGTCCAGAGATACTGGTTAAAGCTGAGAAATCATCTGTAATATAAAGATAGGTATATTTCAACATGTGGAGGTAACCAATGGCGATAGAGATAAGATTATTCAAGTTTGGTGCTTGTCGTAGTTCATTTTGTGTTGCTGTAACAGAGTACCTGAGACTGGGTGATTTATTTTAAAAGAGGTTTACTTAGCTCATGGTTCTGCAGCCTGGGAATTTCAAGATTCATGGTACATGCTCAGCTTCTGGTGAGGCCATGCACTGGGTCAAAACATGGCAGAGAAGTTAAGCAGACATGTGGAAAGAGGGACCAAACAGAAAGAACCTCCCATTTAACAATACACTATCATGGGAACTAATCCGTACCTGTGAGAACTAATCCAGTCTCACGAGAGTGAGAAGGCATTAATCTGTTTAGGAGACATCTGCCCCCTTTACTCAGACACCTCCTATTAGGCCCCATCTCTCAACACTGTTGTACTGGCAGTTAAACTTCAACATGAATTTTGGTGGGGACAAAAACACATCCAAACCATAGCAATGACCAAAGGAAGGTAAAGGGAGGTCTTTAGCATTATCATTGTTTATTATTGGTAAGAAGATTAACAGCTAACTTTCTGAAGGAATAGAACTTTAGAGATATTAATAAAGTTGTAGATACAAAATTAATAAAAGACTTCTCAATTATCAGAAGGAAAATACAGCAAAGAATGAATGATCTTAAAGATGACAAAGGGAACCATGTATTTCCAATTTAGTGATAACAAAACTCAGTTCTGATTCTTGCTCTTCTTTCCTTCTCTTCTTGAAAAAATTCACTCCTAATGCCATGAGATGGGCCTGAGCACAATGGGCATGTGCGCTAGAGCGAGACTTTGGAGCCTGCCTTAGGGATGATGATGGTGTCCACATGGGAGATAGGAGTAGCCTGACATAAGGTGTTGTAACCATGTGGGTAGGTGGAGTCTACTTGTAGCAGGGTGAGGCCTAGCATGGGCCATCAGAGTCTGTGTGGAGTAAGGAAGTGTCCATGTAGAATGGTAGTGGAATGGGGAGGGCATCTGCAAAGAGATAGACCTAGAGCAGGAGTTTGGAATAGTTCAAGATACCTTGAGAGCATCACTGTGAATCGGTAGCCTAACTGGATTCACTGCTTCTAAAGTGAGTGGAGAAGGGTATTTCCACAGGAGTGTAGCTGAGCTTGGGGTGCCTGAGCCTAAGCAGGATTGAGAAGGGGACCATGTGGGAACAACCTGGCACTGTATGTCAGGAGCCTAAGTAGGATGAGGAGGGTGTGTCTATGGGAAGGCAGTCTAGTACAGGGTTTTGGAGTATAAAGGCAGGGAGTAGAGAGAGGCATGGGGTGTGGGAGTCCAGGCAGGGTAGGCTCATGTTAATGGAGCCTGGCAGAGTAGGGTGGTGAAACCTGAGGTAAATTCATGGAGGTGATTGTGTGCAGGGCTGTCAGAGACCAAGCCAGGTAATGAGGGCATCTGTGCATGTGGGTGACCAAGTACAGGGTTTCAGAGCCTAAGCATGTTGAAAAAGGTGTCATTGTGGAAGGTTTCCTAGGTATGGGGTGTCAGATCATAAGTGGGGGGAAGAGGCTGTCCAGGAGGACTGGATGGCATGAGATGTCAAAGCCTAAGCAGGAAGAGAAAAGTAGAAAGGTGGCCCCATGTGGGAAGTTGTAGCCTAAGCACATTGATGAAAAGCTTCTGTGCAGAAAGGTGGCCTGTTGTGGGGTATCAGAGCTTAGATGGGGTGAGGAGAGCATCTCTAGAGGAGTGCCAAACGGAGTGGACGTTATGGTGGCCTAACATGTCAATGATAGGAGATTGTAGTGGACTGAATGATGGTCCCAAAGCTATCAAGGTCCTATTTCTACTTCTCAGAACCTGTAAATATTACTTTATTTGGGAAAGGGATCTTTATGAATGTGATTGTTAAGGGTCTTGTGATGAGGGGGTGATCATGGATTGTCTGGCTGTACCCAAATATCATAAGTGTCCTTCTAAAAGAGGTGGATGGGCCGGGCGTGGTGGCTCACACCTGTAATCCCAGCACTTTGGGAGGCCAAGGCAGGCGGATCATGAGGTCAGGAGATCAAGACTATCCTGGCTAACGCGGTGAAACCCCGTCTCTACTAAAACTACAAAAAAACAGCCGGGTGTGGTGGCGGGCGCCTGTAGTCCCAGCTACTCAGGAGGCTGAGGCAGGGGAATGGCGTGAACCCAGGATGCGGAGCTTGCAGTGAGCCAAGATTGTGCCACTGCACTCCAGCCTGGGCAACAGAGCAAGACTCCGTCTCAAAAAATAATAATAATAATAATAAATAAATGAATAAAATAATAGGAACATATCAGTTGGATATAGAAAACAACTTGAAGGGGATCTCACGTGGTCAAAATTAGCAAAAACTTAAGCATCAAAGTAAATAATTCTGACAGATCATAACTTATTGAATAAAAGATAAAGCCATTATTCTACCCTGATATAAATAAATGAAATGGACAGTTTGATGAAAATATTTATATGAGTGTCCCCCCAACCCCCAAATACTTATTAATTTCAAAAGGAAAGGGAGTAACTACAATGAAGAGGCCTGTTGGATACACCTTAATCAAGTGATTAAAGTTCACATCACCAGTAGTAAGATCCTCATTTTGCTGATAGTGTGCAATGAGAATATAACATTAATTCTGTAATATTCCAAAGATTCATAATATGAATCTGATCATGAGGAAGCAAGACAATCCACATTTGAAGGCAGTATACAGAATTACTGGCTGTTAGTCTTCAAAGATGTCAGTGTCATGGGAGTCAAGGAAAGACTGAAGAACTGTGTCAGACTGAAGGAGAATAAGAGGCAGTGAAATTAAATGCAGTTGACATGGTTATGAAGAAGTTTGTGAAACTTGAATGAAGTGTGAGGATTAGGTGATAGTAGTTGCTCAGTGTTAGTTTTCTAATTCTGATGGCTGTATTGTGATTATGTAAGACTATGTCTTTGTAGGAATAACACTCTAAACATACTTGAGGGTGGTTTACTATTGACTGTGCTTGGAACTTTTGAGATTGTTTCAAAAGAAAAAAGCTTACCTCAAAGCAAAATAGATCAATAATATGTTGGTGCTTTTGATATGTGAATGGATAAGTTATGATATATCTACACAATGGATATTATAATGGAATGAAATACTGATACATGCAACATAATGGATAAATCTTGGAAACATGTTGAGCCAAAGAAGTCAGATATAAATGAGTACAAATTGTCTGATTGTTTTGTTTGTTTAAAAGTAGGAAAGGCTAATCTTGTTTTTGAGACCGAGTTTCACTCTGTCACCCAGACTGGGGTGCAGTGGCACAATCTAAGCTTACTGCAACCTTTGCCTGCCAGGTTCAAATGATTCTCCCACCTCAGCCTCCTGGCTAGCTGGGATTACAGGCGTACACCACCACACCTGGCTAATTTTTGTGTTTTTAGTAGAGACGGGGTTTCACCCTGTTGGCCAGGCTGGTCTTGAACTCCCTCAAGTGATCTGCCCACCTTGGCCTCCCAAAGTGCTGCGATTACAGGTGTGAGCCACCATGTCCGGCTAGGAAAGGCTAATCCATAGGGACAGGAAGAAGTTCCTTGGTTACTGAGCATTGGAGTGATAGACTGAGAAATTGCACAAAAAAACCTTTCGGGGTGGTAAAAACGTTCTTTTTGTTGATTGTGGTAGTTACATGGTTGTACATATTTTTCAGACCATTGAACTGTACATTTAATGTTTGTATTGTATGTGAATTGTGCCTCAATAAAATTAGAAAAGGGAAGTTTCTCCCACACGTGGAAGAAACTTGTAGTTGTGGTTATTTCTCCAGAGATAAACCAGGGATCACAAGTGGATGGCTTTTTTTCTCTTAAACTCAGTGGTAAGAATGAGATTTTCAAAAAACCCTTTGCATCTATTAGATAGGGTCTCACTCTGTCACCCAGGCTGGAATGCAGTGATGCAGTCACGGCTCACTACAGCCTCATCCTCCTGCACTCAAGCTGTCCTCCCATCTCAGCCTCCCCAGTAGCCAGGACTACAGGCATGAGCCAGGATACCCGGCTAATTTTTTTTTTTTTTTTGTAGTGACTGGGTTTTACCTGTTTAAAAATATATGCTAAACAGTATTAGATACGTAGATTTGTATGATATTACATCCTAGGTTACTCTCACCAATGACTAGGGTATAATATTTATTGAGGCCATGCCTTGAGTTTAACAGTTGTGTTTTAATACTATTTTGTAACATTTTGGTTAAATAAAACGTAAAGCTTACCATTTTAACCATTTTAAGTATACAATTCACTAGCATTAATTACATCCACATTGCTGTGCAACTATCACCACTGTCTCCAGAACTTTTTTATGTTCTAAACTGGAACTCTACCCCTTAAACATGAACTCCCAGTTCCCTCCTCCCCACAAACCCTCACGGCCATTATTCTCTGTCTGAATTTCACTGTTCTAGGTCCCTCATACAAGTGATATTATGCAATACTTGTCCTTTTGTGTCTGGCTTAGTATAATTCTACAACTTTTTGTAAAAGGAAATAAAATAGCCAAGAAGTGCAGCATAACATAACCAAAGCTCAGCAGCTTTTATGTTGTTTTCCAGAATTCCTTCCAATTTAAGGGCAGCCAAAACTCGTTATTTTAATAAACCTGACTATAAATTGCCTATGTAACTCTTGAAAGATATGTTGAATAAATAATATAGTGTCTCTCTTGACTAATACATTTCCAGATCTTTAATTTTGACATCTGATTTACTTTTAGAATAACTTACTTTGCTCAGTAAAACCAAAGTACTTGTTAACATAAATCTTTTATCCAGGGGAAAGGGAAGGTAAAGAGAAGTTGGTTAATGGGTACAAAAATAGTTAGATAGATGAAATATGTTCTATTATTTGATAGTACAGAAGGGAGACTATAGTTAATATTTTGTTGTATATTTCAGAATAGCTAGCAGAGAATTGGAATGTTACCAGTACAAAGAAGAGAGAAACGTTTGAAGTGACAGATATCCTAATTACCCTGATTTGATTATTACACATTGTGTACATGTATCAAAATATCACATATACCACAAAAATACATAACAACTATCATACATCAGTTTTTAAAAAAGAAAAAATTATTATGTAATGACCATGTGCTGTTGGTAATACTTTTCTGTTATTAGTAATGAAGACCAGTGACCTAACAGGAATTGTAGTACCTCAACAGTTTAAACCCATGTATCATAATGTTTTGAAAATATCAGTTATACTTTATTATTTTAAGAGAGTGCTAGTTGAAGGGAAGATAATCTTATTTGGCCCTCTTGTACTGAGTGATTTTTAGCAATTTATTTATTTTTAATTTTTTAAATTTATTTATTTAAAATAATTATTTAAATTATTTTATTTAATTTATTTAAAATAAAAAATTATTTTTTATTTGAGATGGGATTTGGAACTAAGAAGGATTGTGGGCTAAAGATTTTAGTTTGGAATCATTTAAATCACAATTTATATTAGAATAAGTAACATCAACCAGTTGCTTAGGGAGAAAATACGGAGAAGAGGAAAAAGACCAAGAACGTTGAGAACATCTTCATTTGCGTGGTCCTAAAGAACAATTATGGTTTATATATCTCAGGGGCATTATAATATGGTTGTCAGTCTTGCTTTTAATTCTTACTAACAACAGCTATTCAGCTTTAATTTTATCTTTCATTGGCATCTGAAACCATATTTTTTTCTTAGGTTGTGGCCAGTTTGTAGACTAGCAGGAGAACTTTGAATAAAAAATTATTATTCATGTATCATTTTAGCGATATACTCCCTCATTTGAGATTTCAAGTTGAGAAAGACTTAGTTTGGAGCTATGCACTAGTGTGAAAAGTGAGATCACCAGTGGACAGAGAAGAAAGAGGAACTCACTCTTAGGTATCTTACAATACTGTCTTTAAAATATTGTGGATTTCTGTAATTACATCTCTGTACCAAATGCATTTTGGGCTCATTGAGGGTTGAGGGCTGTGCTGCTCTGCTCTGCTATTCAGGATTATTATATAGCTAAGTTTGAATGGATTCTACTGTTTAGTAATTGAGGGGAAGAGAAGCTTATATTATTTGTGTTCCCATTTTACCTTTCTTTACAATCTCATGGTTAATGTATCATTTCCTCTGTTTTGAAAGAATATACTGACCCTATTTTATCCTCAGAGTTTTTTCTTTGAGTTCATTTTGACATAGAAACTCCCCTCCATCACCACTATCACCACCATGTAGGTAGGAGGTACAGTTTTAGATTATTAAATCTACTTGTTTAGTTTTTTAAAAATGTATATGTATAGATATATTCTAAATTATAAAATCTATTTAGAGGATTTTGTGGTTAGAATTTGTTTGGAAAAGCTTTTTAAACTGGCATTTTTATATTTAATAACATTTGCAGTTTAAAATTCAGAGAAACGTTGAAAATTTTTACTTTCATTTTTTTCTTTTTAGATCATCCAATTATGATGGGTTTTGAACCCCTTGTGAACCAGAGGCTACTTCCACCTACCTTCCCTCGATATGCAAAAATAATTAAAAGGGAAGAAATGGTGAACTATTTTGCAAGATTAATAGATAGAATAAAAACTGTCTGTGAGGTTGTGAATTTAACAAATTTACATTGTATCCTGGTAAGTACAAATCTCTGTTCCAGAATGTAACTTCCATTTAAAAAAAAATTGATACATAATAATTGTACATATTTATGTGGTAACTTTGGTTTAACAACAGAATAGTTGATCGCTTTATAGACATTGACCAAGGGTAAATACTACTCTTTGTCTATTTTCTGTGATAGCTAGAGGATTAAGTGGTTCATAAATACTATACATACATACTGTTTAATCCTCAAAAGCTTTTACACTATTTTAGAGATTAAGAAGCCGATGTTGAAGGGTTAGATAATTCATCCAAGATTTGTTTTGAGACAGGATCTCACTCTGTTGTCTAGGCTGGAGTACAGTGGTGTGATCTTGGCTCAAAGTGAACTTAAACTCTTTTTTTTTTTTTTTTTTTGTGGAGATGGGGGCCTTGATCTGTCACCTACATTGGAGTGCAGTGGCATGATCTCAGCTCACTGCAGCCTGGACCTTCTCGGCTCAAGCAATCCTTCTGCCTCTCAGCCTCCCAAGAAGCTGGGACCACAGGCGTGTGCCACCATGCCCAACAATGTTTTAGTTTAATCATTATTTTTGTAGAGATGGGGTCTCACTATGTTACCCAGGCTGGTGTTGAACTCCTGGGTTCAAGCAGTCCTCCTACTTCTGCCTCCCAAAATGCTGGGATTGCAGGTGTGAGCTACCACGCTCTGCCTAGCCTTGAACTCTTGAGGTCAAGTGATCTCCCACTTCAGCCTCCCAAGTAGCTGGGAGAGACACATGCCACTAGACTTGGCTAATTTTTTTTTTTTTTTTTTTTTTTTTTGATAGGGGGTTTCCCTCTGTTGCCCAGGCTGGAGTGCAGTGGTGTGATCTCAGCTCCCTGCAACCTCCGCCTGCCAGACTCAAGCTGTCATTCCACATCAGCCTCCCAAGTAGCTGGGACTGCAAGCGTGTGCCACCATGCATGGCTAATTTTTTGTATTTTTGGTAGAGACAGGGTTTCACCATTTTGCCCAGGCTGGTCTCTTAACTCCTGAACTCAAGCGATCCACCTGCTTTGGCCTCCCAAAGTGCTGGGATTACAAGTATGAGTCACTGCACCCGGTCAATTTTTGAATTTTTATTTATTGTGGAGACAAGGTCTCACCATGCTGGCCAGGCTGCTCTCGAACTCTTGGGCTCAAGCAATCCTTCCATCTTGGCCTCCCAAAGTGCCAGGATTATAGGCATGGGCCAGTGTGCTTGGCCTCACCTTAGTTTTAAGAGTGGGGATTGAACTCTGGATTCTGTCTTCAAAACATATAAATGTGTATATATATGCTGGTATACACATACATACATACATACATATATATTTATGTATGTGTGTGTGTGTATATATTTTTTTTGTTTGTTTGTTTTGAGACAGAGTCTCACTCTGTCGCCCAGGCTGGAGTGCAGTGGCGTGATCTTGGCTCACTGGAAGCTCCACCTCCCAGGTTCACGCCATTCTCCTGCCTCAGCCTCCCGAGTAGCTGGGACTACAGGCATCCGCCACCACGCCCAGCTAATTTTTTGTATTTTTAGTAGAAACGGGGTTTCATCGTGTTAGCCAGGATGGTCTTGATTTCCTGACCTCGTGATCCACCCACCTTGGCCTCCGAAAATGCTGGGATTACAGGCATGAGCCACTGCGCCCGGCCTTAAGTGTGTATATAGTTTTACATGTAAAAATGGGATCATGGTGTTTGGTAACCTGCATTTTAAAATTGCTTGTCTCTGTATCATGAACATCTTCCTTTTCATGTCAACAAATACATGACAAATTCTACATTATTTTAATGGCTGTGTGGTATTCCATTTTAAGCATATATAACAGTTTTTTAAATTTCATATTAAATTACATTTAGGTCATTTTCAGTGTTACAAACAATACTAAGATGAATATATTTATAGGTAACTCTTTTTATTGTATGCTTCCTTTCCCCTTAAGATAAATTCCTAAAAAATGAAGCTGCTAGGTACACTTTTAACTATCATATTTTGGATTAATATTTTTTATGGGTTAAAATATAGAAAAACAAGGCTCATTTTAAGAACATTCAGAGATGGAGCTTTTTTTTGTTTTTTGTTTTTCTCTCCTGTACCCACTGACAGCAGAAAAGCTTTTTAATTGGTAGGATTATAGTAGCACATGTAAGGTTAGTAGGAAAGGTAGAAAATGTGCAAGACAGTACTGTTGTTCTTAGGACATAAGTACACTAACATCTGTGGCATAGCTAGGCATTTGAGTGTTGTTACCTTACACACTGAGGTGTGGAATTGTCAGCCCCATGTCATTTTCTCTGTGAAATCTTCCCCTTTGGTTGCTGGTTGCCACTGTACCTGTGTTCCTTGAGCTCACATAGTACATAGTTTATACTCCCAGCATTTAGCAGCAGTCTCTGGGAAATAGTTGATAGTGAAGATTTGTGCTTTTGTTTATGTTCTTTATTTTTCCTTCTATTAATTCTTTGTCATTAAAACCCAGCTTAAGTCTTCATTCCTTAGTAAAACTTTCACTGATTATGCCTTTAATACCTTCTGTTGCATTTGCTTTCTTATTAGATTGCTCTTATTCTGTCATAAGAATCAGAATTTTAAAAGTTCCTAGGAAAAAGATCATAGAAAGACAGTTTTACAGTTAAACAAACTAAGGTTCATACGTTCTAAAGTAACCAAATTAGATGACTATAGTAGCATATCTGGAATGAGAATAGATATTTTCTTATTCTCTTCTGCCACATTGACTTTTTTGATCTTAATTGTTACATGAATATACATTTGTGTTCACTAGATTAATTGCAAGGTCTTTAAGTAAAATCAACTTGTAAACCCATGTCAACCATAAGGTAATATGCTTTTAATGTATATAGTTGTTTTACCAGTTGTATTGGTAAGCAAATGGACTTTAAAATAATTTTTTTAGTAAGCAACAGGGCTGACTTGGGTTGTGACAGGCTCCTGATATTGAAGGCTAAGTTGTCTGCCATTACTGTTGGTCAATTTCACTGAACCCTCTGAGGAAACCATGGCCCATTCCAGGTACCTTAGGGGGACCCACACTGGTTCTAACCAAGGGTAGGTAGCTGAGGCATTGTCAGTGATCCTTTAGAATTTTCTCAGCAAGCTGCAGGATTTCTTAATAAAGAGCTTGATCAGATAGATGCCCGAATAGGCATTTATTCTGATTTTGGTTTCTGAAGAGCTGCTATCCCAAGCAGTTCTCCTTAACAAATCCAAGTCCAAATATTAAAATACATACATTATTATTTAACTATAAAATTTGGAAGATGCAGAGAACTGTGAAGATGATAAATAACTGCTGTCCCACACTCTGTAGATGTTAGCATTTCGGTGTATTTTGTCATCTGGTTTTATATCTACATATAAACCCATATCTTTTCATTTTTTAGATAAATTTCTTTAAAAAAATTTTACATTTGAGGGTACATGTGAAGGTTTCTTACATAAATAAACACTTGGCCTGCCTCGGACTCTTATTGTTTTGAGGTGTGGTCCTTCAATACCTAGTTTATTGAGAGTGTAACATGAAGGGATGTTAAATTTTATCAGAAGGCTTTTCTGCATCTATTGAGATAATCATGTGATTTTTGTCTTTAGTTCTGTTTATGTGATGAATCACATTTATTGATTTTTTTGTATGTTGAACCAACCTTGCATCCCAGGGATGCAGCCTACTTGATCATGGTGAATTAGCTTTTTGATGTGCTGCTGGATTCGATTTGCAAGTACTTTGTTGAGGATTTTTGCATCGATGTTAATCAAAGATATTGGCCTGAAGTCTTCTTTTTTTGTTGAGTCTCTACCAGGTTTTGGTATCAAGATGATGCTAGCCTCATAGAAGGAGTTGGGGAGAAGTCCCTCCTCAGTTTTTTGCAATAGTTTCTGTAGGAATGGTACCAGCTCTTCTTTGTACATCTGGTAGAATTCACCTGTGAATCCATCACGTCCTGGCCTTTTTTTTTTGGTTGGTAGGTTATTTATTACTGATTCAGTTTTGGAGCTCATTATTGGTCTGTTCAGGGAATCAATTTCTTCCTGGCTCAGTCTTGGGAGGGTGTATGTGTCCAGGAATTTATCCATCTCTTCTAGGTTTTCTAGTTTGTATGTGTAGAGATGTTCATAGTAGTTTCTGATGGTTGTTTTTATTTCTTTGGGGTCAGTAGTAACATTCCCTTCATCATTTCTAATTGTGTTTATTTGGGTCTTCTCCCATTTCTTCTTAGTCTAGCTGGTGGCCTATTTTATTTTTTTTCAAAAAACTAATAGCAAGATTTGTTGATCTTTTGAATGGGTTTTCATGTCTTGATTTCCCTCAGTTCACCTCTGATTTTTGTTAGTCCTTGCCTTCTGCTAGCTTGGAGATTTTTTTGTTCTTGGTTTCTCTGATTCTTTCAGTTGTGAAGTTAGGTTGTTTGAGATCTTTGTAACTTTTTGATGTGGGCATTACATGCTATGAATTTCGTTCTTAACACTGCTTTAGCTGTGTCCTAGAGATTTTGGTATGTTGTATCTTTGTTCTCATTATTTTCAAAGAACTTCTTGATTTCTGCCTTAATTTCATTATTTACCCAAAAGGCATTCAGGAGGATGTTGTTTAATTCACATGTAATTGCATGGTTTTGAGTGATTTTCATTGTGTCGACTTTTATTTTTATTACGCTGTGGTCCAAGAGTATGTTTGGTATGACTTCAGTTCTTTTACATTTGTTGAGTATTTTATGTCCAATTATGTGGTCGATATTAGAGTATGTGCCATGTGGTGATGAGAAGGTTGTATATTCTGTTGTTTTTGGGTGGAGACTTCTGTAAAGGTCTATCAAATCCATTTGGTCCAGTGCTGAGTTCAGGTCCTGAATATCTTTGTTAATTTTTTGTCTCGATGATCCATCTAATACTGTCATTGGAGTGTTGAAGTCTCCCACTGTTGTTACGTGGGAGTCTGTGTCTCTTTGTAGGTCTGTAAGAACTTGCTTTAGGAATCTGGGTGCATATATATTTAGGATAGTTAGGTTTTCTTGTTGAATTGAACCCTTTACCCTTATGTAATACCCTTCCTTGTCTTATTTGATCTTTGTTGGTGTGAAATCTGTTTTGTCTGAAATTAGGATTGCAACCCCTGCTTTTTTCTGTTTTCCATTTGCTTGGAAGATTTTCCTCCATCCCTTTATTTTGAGCCTATGAGTGTCATTATGTGTGAGATGAGTCTCTTGAAGACAGCACATCAGTACGTCTTGCTTTTTTATCCAGCTTGTCGCTCTGTGTTTTTTAAGCGGGCCGTTTAGCCCGTTTACATTCAGGTTAGTATGATATGTGTGGATTTGATCCTGTCATTATGGTGTTAGCTGGTTATTATGTTGGCTTGTTTTTGTGGTTGCTTTATAGTGACACTAGTCTGTGTGTTTAAGTGTGTTTTTGTATTAGCTGGTAGTAGTCTTTCCTTTCTATATTTAGGGCTCCTTTCAAGATCCTCTTGTAAGGTAGGACTGGTGGTAATGAAGTCCCTCAACATTTGCTTATCTGAAAAGGATCTTATTTCTCCTTCACTTAGGAAGGTTAGTTTGGTGGGATATGAAATTCTTGGTTGAAGATTTTTAAAAGAATGTTGAATATAGGACCCCAATTTCTTCTTGTAGGGTTTCAGCTGAGAGGTCTCCTTTTAGCCTGATGGGGATCCCTTTTTAGGTTACTCGCCCTTTCTTTGTAGCTGCCTTTAACATTTGTTTCATTTCGGCTTTGGAAAACCTGAGGATTTTATGTTTTGGGGATGATCTGCTTGTGTAGAATCTTGGAGGACTTCTCTGTATTTCCTGAATTTGAATGTTGGCTTCTCTAGCAAAGTTGGGGAAGTTTTCATGAACAATACCCAGAAATATATTTTCCAAGATGTTTGCTTTCTCCCCCTGCCTTTCAGGGATGCCGGTGATTCAAAGTTAGCTTGTTTCCATAATCCCATACTTCTCAGAGGTTTTTTTCATTCCTTTTTCTTCTTTTTTCTTTATTTTTGTCTGACTGTCTTATTTCAGAGAACCAGTCTTCAAGTTCTGAGATTCTGTCCTCACCTCAGTTTATTTTGCTGTTAATACTTGTGATTGCATAGTGAAATTCTTGTATTGTTCAGCTCTGTCAGACCTTTTAGGTTCTTTTTTATGCCAGCTATTTTATCCTTCAGCTCCTGTATCACTTTATTATTATTATTTTTCTTGGATTGGGTTTTGCTATCCTCCTGAATCTCTATGATCTTTGGTCCTGAATTCTATTTCTGTCATTCCAGCCAGTTCAGCCTGGTTAAGAACTCATGTTGGAGAACTGGTGCAGTCATTTGGAGGACATATGACACTCTGGCCATTTGAGTTACCATAGTTCTTGCCTAGGTTCTTTCTCATCTCTGTGTGTGGATGTTCCTTTAACTGCAGTGTGGATTGAGTACAGTCAATAGACTTCTTTTCTGGGTGTTTTCACTGGGCCGAGGCTTTCTGTAGGGTCTTTATTTGAAGCTGACTTCTTGTCTCTGGTTTCAAAGTGGGGTATGTTAGTGAAGTACTTTTGGTGTTGAAGCTTTGGTGACACTTAGGCTTATTGATCACTTGGTAGACTCTTGCTCAAAAACCTGTATCTTTTGGTCTTTCCCTATAGTCAGCAACAATCAGTAATGTGCATCCAGTTGACTTGGTTACTTGGAATTTATTTCTGTGAAATAGGAACTAAAGTTCTGCCATGACTTAGTAAATTATTATTGGTATTATTTTTATGGTATACAAATTTAATATTGGTATCCACACAATTCTATGATTGGTCAGTTTTTTTAAGGAAAGTTTTTAGAGTCTAGAATTATCCATTGTCCCTTTTATATAATTAAATAATTTCTATAGAAATGACCTTTATTTGTCATATTTTAACTCTGGTACTATGTCATTTCCAGAAGGTCTAGTAAAAATTACAGTCTATGATGAAGTGTTTTTAGCTTTTATTTAATCTATTAATGACATTGCTTTTTCTTTATATATCTGTTAGGATTTTTTCTGTGAATTTAGCGAACAGTCACCATGTGTTCTTTCAAGATCTCTGTTACAAGTAAGTTCCACTTAGTATCACAATACTTATTTAAACATTATATGTGTATTGACATTGTTTTATTGATTGATTGAACAAAAGGTAGATGCTTTTAAAGGATTTTCCAGTTAGTGTTGTGTATTTTTTTTTTAATTGAAGTATTAACTTTAAGCATTAGACATCCATCAAGATCATATCCTAGGTCATAAAACAAACCTCAGTAATTTAAAAACAATCAAAATCCTACAAAGTATCTTTCTTATCATTTTAGAATTAAACTAGTAATCAACAAGGGAATGATATCCAGGAAAATCTCCAAATATTTTGAAATTAAACAACTTGTAAGTAACACGTGGGTCAAAGACAGAGGTCTTGAGGGGAGTTCAAAAATATTTTGAACTGAATGAACATTAAAATATACCCAAATCTGTGAGATACAAATAAAGCAGCGCTTAGAGGGAAATTTGTAGCATTGAACGTTTTTTTGTTTTGTTTTTGTTTTGAGATAATCTCACTCTGTTGCCCAGGCTGGAGTGCAGTGGCATGCTCTTGGCTAACTGCAATCTCCGCCTCCCGGGTTCAAGTGATTCTTGTGCCTCAGCCTATCAAGTAGCTGGGATTACAGGCGCACACCATCATGCCTAGCTAATTTTTGTATTTTTGGTAGAGACGGGGTTTCACCATGTTGGCCAGGCTGGTCTCAAACCCCTGACCTCAGGTGATCCACCCGTCTCAGCCTCCCAAAGTGCTAGGATTACAGGTTGGAGGATCGCTTGAACCTGGGAAATCCAGGCTGCAGTGAGCTGTGATCCCACCACTGCATTCCAGCTTGGGCAACAGAGTGAGACCCTGTCAAAAAAAAAAAAAGAGTCTATGGTTAGTAATTTAAGCTACCACTGTATGAAACCAGAAAAAGAAGAGCATATTAAAACAAACAGAAGGAAATAATGAGCAGAAATTAGTAAAATATAGAACAGAAAAACAATGGAGAAAATCAGTGCAACCCAAAGCTCATTCTTTGAAAATATTCATGAAGTCAATGAACCTCTAATGAGGCATAATAAGAGAAAGATAAAAATGACTAATATCAAGAATGAAAGAAGGGGTATCATTACAGACTCTGTAAACATTAAAAGAATAGTAATGGGATATACAACTCTGTCCATAAATGCAAAAGCAGATAAAATGGACCTATTCCTTTAAATGTAGATACAGACTACCAAAACTCAAGAAGAGACAGATAATTTGAATAATCTCTTATCTATTAAATAAATCAGACTTATAGTTAAAAACCTAACAATGCAAACTCCAGGCCAGCTCTATGTAGTGTCTTCCAGAAAATAAAAGAGGCAAGAACACTCATATGAGCCAGAATTTACTCTATCAAAACCAAACCAACTTTACAAACATGGAAAACTATAGACCATATTTTCCTCAAAAACACAGATGTAAAAATCTTCAATAAATTATTAATAAATCAAATTCAACAATATATAAAAAGAGGTAATACACCATGACCAAATAAGATTTACCCTAAGAATCAAGCCTGGTTCACCAGTTGAAAATTGGTCAGCATAATATACCATATTATCTAAAGTCTTAGTAGATTCACAAAAAGCATTTGACAAAATTCAACATCCATTCATGATTTGAAACTCTTAGCAAAACTAGATACAGAAGAGAGCTTCCTAAACCTGATAAAGGACATATACAAAAATACCTTACAGCTAACATCATACTTAATGATGAAAGACTAAATGGTTTCCTCCAAGAATGGGAAGAAGGCAAAGATGCCCACTTCGCTCTTACTGAACGTTGGAAATCTTAGCCAGTGCAATAAAGCAAGAAAAAGAAATAAATGGCACACAGATTTGGAAAGGAAGAAAAAATATTGTCTATTTAGAGACGACATGATTTTCCATGTAGAATGCCCATGGATTTTACAAGGAAGTTCCTAGAACTGATTAGTGAATTTAGTGAGATTATAGGATATGAAGTCATTATACAGAAAGCAGTTGTAATTCTATATACTTGAAATGAACAATGGGAGATCAAAATTTTAAAAACCAAACTATTTACAATAACAAAATGAAATACGTAGGTGCAAATCTAATATGATTAATATTCAGCAATATTCAATATATTAAATATTCAAATTCAACATGGTAAATATTAGGGAAATGCAAATTAAATCACAGAAATACTATTCACCTTTCAGAATATCTTTTAAAAAAAAAAATCTGGCCAGGCATGGTGGCTCACGCCTGTAATCCCAGCACTTTGGGAGGCGGAGGTGGGTGGATCACGAGATCAGAAGTTCAAGATCAGCCTGGCCAAGATAGTGAAACCCCATCTGTACTAAAAATACAAAAATTAGCCTGGCATGGTGGCAGGCGCCTGTAATCCCAGCTACTCGGGAGGCTGAGGCAGAGAATTGCTTGAACCTAGGAGGCAGAGGTTGCAGTAAGCCAAGATCGCACCACTACACTCCAGCCTGGGCAACAGAGCGAGACCCCGTCTCAAAAAAAAAAAATCTGATAATACCAAGTGCTGGTGAGGATGTATTTGGTGATAGGAATGTAATGTGGTTCAGCTGCTTTGGAAAATCGCTTGGCACGTTCTTATAAATTAAACATGCAGCTCACACTCCTAGTTGATTGCCTAAGAGAAGTGAAATTTGACATTCTTCTCGAAACCTCTGCAAATGTGTAGAGCTGTTTGTTCATGATCATCAAAAACAGACAACCCAAATGTTCTTGAGCTGGTCAGTGGATAAACATACTGTGGTACATGCACAGTGGAATACTACTCAGAAATGAAAAGAAAATGAAGCATGATACACTTAACAATGCCAATGAATCTCCACTGCATTATGCTGGGTAAAAGAAGCTGGACTCAAAAGGCTATATGATTTCGTTTTAATGACATTCTGGAAATGGCAAAACTGATAGAGCTGGAGAGCAGATCAGTGCTTGCCAGGGGTTTGGGGCGGGAGGAGCATTTGACCACAAAGGGATCACATGAGGGAATGTTTTTAGGGTGATATAGGTGATACAGTTTGTTCTGTATCTTGATTGTGAGACTGATTTGAAAAACTATGCTTTTGTTAGACTTATAACTGTACAACAAACGTAAATTTTACCATATGTAAATTTTAAAATTTAAAAACAGTCTTAGGAAATCAAGGTATGGTATATTAAATACTAAAATACAGTGGATTGTTAAGGAAAGGAAAGGAAATTAAAACAAATTATTAAATGCAAGTTTTAAATTTTTTCATGTTCAGAAATGAACATAAAAAATATTAAAAATATTTGTATATGTTACAAAACATTCATTAGAGGTAAACAGGATTATCAAATAACATGTATAGCCATTTACTATTTCATAGTTTATGAAGCATTTTTTAATACATTAGCTCATTTGACATAATCAGATTAGTCAGTTTATTTTGACTATTTTAATATTACTACTCTTGGGAGGTTTTTATTTCTGTACATTTTTTATCCTACATCAGCATTCACCTTCAGTAAGGATTAATAAGTAACACTCATTGTGGAGACAGCAATTTATAAAAAATTTTCACAAACTTTTTATATTTTAATCACTTGCGTAGTCTGTGGCATTTATAAGTATACTCATTTTACACTAATGACAATTCTGTGCGTGACACCGTGACTAATATATAACATTTGTTTTAAGACCACTTTCCTGGTGGATAACAAAAAGGTCTTTGGAACTCATCTCATGCAAGACATGGTGAAAGATGCACTTCGGTCTTTTGTCAGTCCTCCGGTGCTTTCCCCCAAGTAAGTATTGTAAGACATTTTAGAGTTGTATGTATGTGCTCCTTTAAAAGCCCAACTTCTCTGTACTCCTTCTTTATAGCCAGAGTATCAAAATTGGGACCAAATCTCCATGTAAAAGTAACTTAATAGTGTTAAAATTAATTGATCTCTGCCACATTGTTTAGATTAAAACTAAGGTTTTTATGAGGTTGACAAAATTTCTGATAACTCCTCTAAGTTTTTTGTCTCCAGTGTAAGTCCTTAAACTTTGCCGTAGTAGAGGCACTGCCCCGAAAACATGCTGCCATCAGAGGCTGAAAGGATTGCATGCAGAAAGAATCATCATTTGAAAGCTGGCATTCTGAGAAATGTGAGGCTTTTCCAACAGGGAAGGGAAGAAAGGAGTCGTCATTTCTTAACAAAGCACTTACACTTTGTTAAAAAAAAAGATACACCTAACAAAGTGTATCTTTTTCCACTGAAAGATACACGATGGCTTTCTATCACAAATTACTTCATGGTAGATCTAATTAATTATATGTAATGGCTGCCAAATATTTCATAATAAATGTTGAGTATCTTTTATCCAAAATGCTCTGGACCAGAGGTGTTTTAGATTTCCGATATTTTTGGATTTTTGAAATATTTGCATGTACATAATGTTGCTCAGGCTGGAGTGCAGTGGCATCATCTCAGCTTACTGCAACCTCCGCCTCCTAGGTTCAAGAGATTCTCCCACATCAGCCTCCTGAGTAGCTGAGATCACGGGTGCATGTCACCATGCCCAGCTAATTTTTGTATTTTTAGTAGAGATGGGCTTTCGCTATGTTGGCCAGGCTGGTCTCAAACCCTGACCTCAAGTGATCTGCCCACCTTGGCCTCCCAAAGTGCTGGGATTATAGGCTTGAACCACTGTGCCGGCCTAATATGTTTCTTTTACATGGTGGTGTAATTTTTGTTAGCTCAAATCTTTTGAAAGCAGAATTCAGCCTGTTCACATTTGGTATACACTATTGGGTCATGAGTTTGATGTTAATAAATCAACAGTATATTAATCCATTAAATGAGGTGTCTTAAACAGAAATACACATAAAATAAGGTTATTCATTGATCAGTGCATGGAAATGTTGTGACCAGAGACTCATAGGACTCTAACCCTTTATTTCCCATGTTAGCAATGATTTAATAGTCTAATTTAGTATCTTCAGAAACTTTATGGAACATAAATACCACAAATAATGATAATTGTATATATGGAAAACTTTATTGTGTGGTAGTCTAGTTGTTCCACTGTTTTAAAACTTTCAGTGTTATAGATGAGAATCCTCTTTTCCTTTGTAAGTGATTTGAAACTTCTTCTGAAGCGTTGATGAGTTTCTCTTTATTTTAGGAGTTCAGAAGTTTTACCAGAATATTCATGTGTGATTTTCAGCTAGTGCTATCTGGAATTCAGTCATTAAAGACTCAGGTTTTTAGTCAGATCATTTGTCCCTGTTATTATTTATTGCTTCACCTTCATCTGTTTTGATTTTTCCTTTTTTAGAGCTCCTAGCATACTAGGGTCTTCTAGAGCTCTCTTACCTATGCCTCATGACAGTCATCTCCTTGTTATTTTTGCTGTGTTGTGAGAAAGTTCTTCTTCTTGATCTTCAAGGCTACTAATGAACATATTTCTTCTACTGAATTTTTAAATTTGAAAATAATCATTTTTAGATTGAGAGAGCCTTTTAAAGCTTTTAAAGAGCCTTTTAAAAGCTTTATTTTAATCTCAAGTAATTTTCTTGCTTTAGGGTTAAAGATGTAATGAACCTTCAGCACTTCCCATTTCACCAACTGCCTGTTCCAGGTGTTGACCTTTTTTCTTTCTCCTGGGTGCTGGGTGCACTGTCTTTGCCATTGTGTGACCTTGGCTCTGTTATTCAGAGATAAGGAACACTGTAAAGGAAACCACTTTGTGAGAAGAGATGACGTGCCAAAGGGAGGTATAGGTGATTTATAACCAATGGTGAGGAGTGGGGATACAGAAAAAATTAGGATCCTGTATAGTATTTTCTTTGTGATTACTATTAGGAGCACAGTCCATGAGGAAATCAATTGTAGGAAAATATGTGACACTGAAGTAGGGTCATGAAAAAGTAGAGCTTTAGACTTTTCCTTTTCTCCTTGCTAATTTGATCTTACTGGATCCAACTCTGATTGTTCAAATATAGACCTATAGGAATTGGAAATATCACAAATTTATTGTGTGAATTACATAATAATTGTAAAATATTTCTTAATCTAATACTGAAATTCTTTAACTTAGGAATCGGTTCCATTTTCTCTTTTATTCACCTTCTCTGTCATTTGGTAGCATCTGCAGTAATTGCTGCTGCTTTTGTTTGGGCTGAATAGATTTTAATGATGTGACTGTTATCTTGCAGGTGCTACCTATATAATAATCACCAGGCTAAGGACTGTATCGACTCCTTTGTTACTCACTGTGTTCGGGTAAGAGCTACAATTTGGATTGTCATAATGGGTACTTTAAAAATCATGGGCTGTGGCTGGGCACGGTGGCTCATGCCTGTAATCCCAGCACTTTGGGAGGCTGAGGCAGGTGGATCACCTGAGGTCAGGAGTTTGAGACCAGCCTGGCCAACATAGTGAAACCCCATCTCTACTAAAAATACAAAAATCAGCGTGTGGTGGCGCACGCCTGTAGTCCCAGCTACTCAGGAGCCTGAGGTGGGAAAATCGCTTGAACCCAGGAGGTTTCAGTGAACCAAGATCGTGCCATTGCACTGCAGCCTGGGGGACAGAGTGAGACTTTGTCTCAATAACCATAATAATAATAATAATAATAATAATAATAATAATAAATTGCTGGACTGTAATTCCTTCAGTGTCTGTGCTTTTTTTCATCTAATATTTCTTATTTACTTTCAGTGAATAAATAAAAACTGTCTCCTCCTAACACTTGAGTGGATGGTTTTATATCCTAAGGTCTTCTGATAGGTTATTAGCTACAGAGGCAGCCTTGGATGACCTCCCACTGCAGCCTGTGGGGACCATAGATAGGGAGTGTTATGACTCTCAACTGGGAAAACAGCAGTTGCTTCCTCAAAATTTTTTGTGAATGGACATAAAAATTTTACTTTTTTTTTTAACCTTAGAATTTTTTTTTTTTTTTTTTTTTTAAGACGGTGTCTCGCTCTGTGGCCCAGGCGGGAGTGCAGTGGCACAATCTCGGCTCACTGCAAGCTCCGCCTCCCGGGTTCACGCCATTCTCCTGCCTCAGCCTCCCAAGTAGCTGGGACTACAGGCGCCGCCATCATGCCCGGCTAATTTTTTTTTTTTGTATTTTTAGTAGAGACGGGGTTTCACGTGTTAGCCAGGATGGTCTCGATCTCCTGACCTCGTGATCCACCTGCCTTGGCCTCCCAAAGTGCTGGGATTACAAGCGTGAGCCACCGCGCCTGGCCTAACCTTAGAATATTTTTAACATCCTTGTACACTTATCTTTGTATTATATTAATGAACTGAGTTATAATAAAATTATTGGCTGGGCATGGTGGCTCACGCCTGTAATCCCAGCAGTTTGGGAGGCTGAGGCAGGTGGATCACCTGAGGTCGGGAGTTCGAGACCAGCCTGACCAACGTGGAAAAACCCTGTCTCTACTGAAAATACAAAATTAGCTGGGCATAGTGGTGCATGCCTGTAATCCCAGCTACTCAGGAGGCTGGGGCAGGAGAATTGCTTGAACCCAGAAGGCAGAGGTTGCAGTGAGTAGAGATCACGCCATTGCACTCCAGCCTGGGCAACAAGAGCAAAACTGTCTCCAAAAAAAAATTAAAATTATTAATTTAAATGAGGTCACAAATTGTTTTCATCTCAAGTAATTAGGAAAAAATGCAAATCTTGTAGTGAGTTGAATTATTCATTTTTATTTAATTTTTTAAAATATTTATTTATTTATTTATTTTAAGACAGGGTCTCCCTCTGTTGCCCAGGCTGGAGTGCAGTGATCTTGGCTCACTGCAACCTCTACCCGCTGGGTTCAAGCAATCCTCCCACCTCAGCATTCGGAGGAGCGGAGACTACAGGCTCATGGCACCACACCTGGCTAATTTTTTTGTATTTTTTGTGGAGACAGGTTCACCCTGTTGGCCAGGCTGGTCTCAAACTCCTGAGCTCAAGTGATCCGCCCGTCTTGGCCTCCCAAAGTGCTGGGACTTACAGGCAGGAGCCACCGCACCCGGCTTCATTTTTATTTAATTAGATGTATTTCTTTTAGAGAACTCCAACAGGCAGCTTTTTTGGGTCTACTTCCAGTTACTAAATATATATATATTTCATATATATATTTCACATATATATTTCATATATATATTTCACATATATACTTCCAGTTACTAAATATATATTATATATAATTACATTATATATGTACATCACAAACACTCAGGTTTAGTATATTAGACTTTGAGTTCAACTTTTAAACTTAATATATATATTCTATGATATATATTAATATATATTATATATCATATCATATAATTATATACTATAATATATAATATATAATATAGTATATAACATATAATGTATATAATATATATAAGATATATAATATATATTATATATAAGAATATATAATATATATTATATATAAGAATATATAATATATATTATATATAAGAATATATAATATATATTATATATAAGAATATATAATATATATTATATATAAGAATATATAATATATATTATATATAAGAATATATAATATATATTATATATAAGAATATATAATAATAATATATAATATATATAATAATATATAATAGAAAGGCAGCATGGTATGGGGAAAGAAAAAACAATAGAAGACCAGAATTTATTTCATTTTTATCATTAATATTTTATCAGGCATATCACTTTTTTTTAAACTTTCCCTTTTTTTTTTGTTTTTTTTTGAGATGAAGTCTCACTCTGTTGCCCAGGCTGGAGTGCAGTGGCGCGATCTCAGCTTACTGCAACCTCCGCCTCCCAGGTTCAAGAAGTTCTCTGCCTCAGCCTCCCATGTAGCTGGGATTACAGGCGCCTGCCACCACGCCCAGCTAATTTTTGTATTTTTATTAGTGACGGGGTTTCACCAACAGTCACAACTGTTGACCTCATCATCCACCTGCCTTGGCCTCCCAAAGTGCTGGGATTACAGGGGTGAGCCACTGTGCCCGACCCAACTTTCCACTCTTTAAAGAGTAAAATGCTTATATCTTCTCTGACCTCTTACAGGGTAGTTACTGATCAAATGAGATAATATCTGTCACAGTATGCAAATATAAAACAGTATTATACTTTGAGAATCTTCTAACTCAGACTTACAAATCCATGTCTCTTGCCTGGTTAGTGGAATGTTACATAGTATTTTAGATGAGAACACCTTATGGAGAAAGCAGGAATAAAGAACCATAGTCAAGCTTTATGGCTATTAGCTCTTTTTAAGCTAATAATTATTAGGCATTCTGACATATTTATAGCAGCACAGGAATGTCAGCCTTGAACATTGGCTTTTGACTCAAGCAGGAAAGAAATTGTCCTTGTGAAATTGCAAGAAGATATCTAAAGATCGAAGGAAGCTATTTTTATCATATGAAAGCAAGTTTCACATGAAGCTGTTTTTTCCAGTTATTGATAAATTCTGGTGTTGAGTTCCTTAAAACAAACACCTATGTAAAATTAAAAGTATACATAGACATAATTCTTACATACACAGCATTTTTTTCCCTTAAACCAGATTGTGAACTTGGAATGTTAAGTTTCTTTGGTACTAGGAAATTTCATATTTACAGTTGACAAATTATATGTGTATTGCAGCCATTCTGTAGTCTTATTCAGATCCATGGACATAACAGGGCTCGACAGAGAGATAAGCTTGGTCATATTCTTGAGGAATTTGCTACCTTGCAGGATGAGGTAAGAGCCAGGTTCCCCTCTCTTCTAAAATTAAATGATGCACACACTTTGTCCAGATTTTTAAAAACAATAATTCAGAACAATATTTTGACTAATTTTTCAACATGATCCACTTTTCACTTAAAATATAACAGTTTCTTACACCAACGTTTACAAAATGAAACAACAATAATCCAAACTGATAGATATCTTAAATATTTCTTTGATAATAGGAATAAATTATGAAATATGTATAAAATGATAGTTTTACAAGCTTACATTATAAAAAATATTAATACATTAATTTTAAAGTTAATTTGTGTGCAGCAGCAATATTGATAAGACCTGAAGTGTATTTGTATTTTTGTCCTTTAAAATTGATTTGGTTTAAGGCATGTTTAGGTAAATGTTAACCATTGTGAAATGAGAACTTCAAATGTAAACCTAACTAAAAATGCATTTAAAAATGTTTCTTTGGGTGGTCAGATTTAAATTTTCTGCTCATATTCTTTTTAGCTGTACGTTTTTTTAAAGTTCTCTCATTACCTTAAGAAAACAAAACGAACACAGTTTATGACATTTTATTTTAATAGGCAGAGAAGGTTGATGCAGCGCTTCACACCATGCTGTTGAAACAGGAACCCCAAAGGCAACATTTGGCCTGTTTAGGTACCTGGGTCCTTTACCATAACCTTCGCATTATGATACAGTACCTTCTAAGTGGCTTTGAATTGGAACTCTACAGTATGCACGAGTACTATTACATATATTGGTAAGAGCACAGTTTGAGTTAAAATTGGTGGTGGGTGCAATGGATAAGATCTGAGAATTCAGAGTTAATTTCAGGGTACTTTTTCATTTAGTATATTTTATCTTTAGTTGTGGGACAGTTGGAAAAATTTGAAAATTAGAGCTAGATCATCTTGAATATCTTTAAGTGCTATAATATTGCATAAGTGTATTTTTCCAAATATTTACGTAAAAATTAACAAAAAATGACTCCAAAGTAAATGGATTAATTGAAGATCATTTATTTGCTCCTATGGAGAAAAATTAACACATTTTGCCCTGAATTTGGTGGCAGTAGCTGTGGATGTACTTGACAGTTAAACATCAAATTGGAATCAGGTCTGTCTTCTTGGAAGAAATCATGACCAAGGTGATCACTGGGAGCATAACTGTTTCAAACCGTGGTGCTGAGGATTCACTTCAGGAGCTTTGGAGTTGATAAAAGATGATCTTCGGCAGAGTAGTTCTTCCCTTTCACTTGCGGACAAAATAAACCTAGTAAGAGGATGTTTGGAAAAGAGGATGTTTGAGCATATTTTAGGCATGTAAAAGCTGTCATAGAAAGAAAATAAGATTGAGTGTTAATGAATTCAGTTATTTTGAATTTTTTTCTCAGTCTGGCACATAATTTTAAACTAATGACCTGTGTTACTCATCACAAACACTCAGGTTTAGTGTATTAGACTTTAATAGAGTTCAACTTTTAAACTTGTTTAAATTTTACCTAGTAATTAAGATATTCTGTATTCTCTGAAGTCACTGCTGTGGGAGGGAAAGTAATTCTCTTCCATGCTGTTGATGTAGATTTTGTTATGAGCAGTGAAGGCTTTTGACAGACAACTCTTGCCTGTGAAAACTGAATTTGAGCATCAACTAGCAGTATGAGAATAATTTTCCTTGCTATATATTCTTCAACATTTATATAGATAATACCAAATAATCCTTACTAACAGGTATTTATATAGCTACTTTGGATACTACATTTTGTTATTCATAGTAGACAATTCTGGTTTTGTTTTCGTTTCTGTTTTTTGAGGTGGGGTCTTGCCATGTTGCCCGGGTTGGTCCTGAACTCTTGGGTTGTCAGTCTTCCCACCTCAGCCTCTCAAGTAGGTGGGACTACAGATGTGCACCACTGCACCTGGCTACTTCTGTTCCTTTTTATAGGGGAACATGCTCAGGTTCTTTCTTTTGTGGCTTGAAGCAGCTAATGGGACCTTTGTTCTTGATTTCTCAGATCAAAATATTATTTTTATATGCTTTTTTGCACAGAGAATTGGGATCTTAATTGAGCAAATAAATGAGACGCAGATAAATACTCCATTACACATTTGTCTATATACATAAGTAGATTTGTTTCTTTTCTTGTTAAAAGAACTTTAGTTCTGCCCATAAATACCCTTGTGGTCTTTTCATAATTGGTTTTGAACTGCTTTTTAATTTCAAAATTACAGATTGGGCTCCTGCATTTCCCCGAGATAACCTTTAGTTGTTTTTCATGCATACGGTCCCTGAGGCATGTGGACTCTTTAAATCATCAGCAAAAACAGTGATTCTTAAACTTTAACATGCATCATAATCACTTGGAAAGTGCATTAATACACAAATTTTTGGGCTAAGTTCCTAGAATTCCTGACCTGTTAGGTCTAGGGTGAGACCGAATAATTTGCATTTCTAACTGGTTCTCAGGTGAACTGCTGCTGGCCCAGAGATGACAGTTTGAGAACCATTGGTATAGAATATCAGCACTCTCTTAGACATAAATGTATATTAATTTTGATAAAGCACTTAATAAAAGATCATTGAGGTACCTGATATTTGAGAAGAAAAGGCTGCATCTTAGTTGTCCCCTTCACTCATGTGTCCTTAGGTTAGATAAACAGAAGGTAGAAGACATCATCAGTTGCCTATAGAAATCCTTCACTTGAATTAAGATATATGAGTTGTTATGGACTCTCACATTTTGTAGGGTGGCAGGGAACAAAATTCAGTTATATGGTATAAAAGGGTACTATAGTAAATGTTTTTCTTAAATTCAGGGCCAGGAATTGTTTACTCTCCATATGAAATTATAGGCCTTATTATGTTATGAAATGCATATATATTTATATATATATATATATCTCGTAGATTTGAAGACTTTTCTGGCTTAGCAGTGTTTAAAGTTCTGAAAAATTAGTGTCTGGTAGAGAATGTTCTGTTTTATATTTCATTTATTAAATAAACTCAAGTAAATTGTAAATGTGAATGTTCTTAATTTTTAAGAATGATTTTATATAATGCCGATAATTTTTTATCTTTTTCTGATTTTATTTGCTTTGTGATTAAAAGAAAATATTTATAGACTGAACTGAACTGTGTTCTGATATAATAAAAACTTAATGGGCATTCATTTGATTTGCATATGTACATGTATAATTATCAAGAAATCTTCTGGAAAGTTGTAAAATGTAGAAAGGGAAAATTAATCCTTATGTTCATTTCTTGTAAGATCTAATCTATTATCTAATGAATGATCTGTTTTTAAAGACCTAAAGCATTGTTTGAAATATCTATTGTTGTTAATATATGTGTTGATAAAGCTGTCTCATTTAGACATCTACCATTAACTAACATTTTGTATCCTTTAAGGTATCTCTCTGAATTCCTTTACGCATGGTTGATGTCAACATTGAGTCGTGCCGATGGCTCTCAAATGGCAGAGGAAAGGATAATGGAAGAGCAGCAGAAAGGCCGTAGTAGTAAAAAAACAAAGAAAAAAAAGAAAGGTGCTGTGGATTATTTTTAAACTTAAGAACAGAGTGTACTTTAATTTCTACAAATAAATAGATGGAGAGCTACTCGTGAGTTAGTCATTATATTTTAGTTCTTGTTCCTCTTTTCAGAAACTATAAGGTAGAGACTGAGTCCCAGTATCAATGACATAAGCTTTTTGGTTCCTTTCCTTGCTTTCATTTCTTTGCTGTTCTGTGTATCAGAGAATCTTTGATCAAGAAGTAGCCACGTGGAGTGTGCAAGCAAGATACCGGTGAGGGAACAAGACAGCAGGAGGCCAGTGACCTATTGACAGAGCCAGATAGCTCAGGAGGGCAGTAGTTCTGGAGCTGTGCTGTGGTAGCGGGCACCGAAAGGTGGTTACAGAGCGCCTTGAGGCATCACCCAAGAACCATGAGGGAAGAGAACCGTTTCAAAGGGACTGCCCTATTGATCACTTAGGGAAGGCTATAGATACGGCTGCAATTATTATAAAATACTACTTCATATTTCCTTAGGACTTAAAGCAGTTTGGATGGGTCATTAAATCACTGTATTTGTGGGTTTCCTATATAAGAGGTTAAATCTGGTGAATTCAGAAAAGTTATAATTACTTTATACTGGAATTTTATAGTATTAGCTATTTGGGGACATGATTATTATATTTTATTTGTAGATTTTGACCATAAATAAAATTTAACCTGTAGGAACACACTGAAGTTTTAATTTAGTATACAAGCTGAAAGATTTTTTAAAATTAGATTTTCTTTTGCAGTAATGCAAGAGGGAGGAGGAAAAGATTATGGAAGATTATGTTTTTCTTTCTAATTACAGTTCGCCCATTGAGCCGAGAGATCACAATGAGCCAAGCATATCAGAACATGTGTGCTGGAATGTTTAAAGTAAGTTATTGAAAGTAAAGTTCTTTTTGCCTTTTAGCTATATCCCTATTATATAGTTTATTTAAACTGTTTTCTGTGATTCTTTCCATATTATAATTTCACCTTTGTTTTACTTCCTGTCTGCTTGAAGATTACCTTTATTATCATTAATTTTTTCAACAACCATTTGAACCCTTGCTTATGTGTGAGACACTTTGTACTGAGTACATTGCAGGAGATACCAATTCTATATGGTGCTTGTTTGAAGTCTCCAGTGACAGGCCAGTTGATGTATCTGTGACAGGTAGTAAGAAAAGGAAGAGAGTACTTCTGATTGATGATCAGGCAAGGCTTCGTGGAAGAGATGGAATTTAGGTTTTTTAGGAGTGTATTAGGAAGAGGGTGAGCTCCACAACGAATGGCTTAAGCAAAAGCAGGTCTTTTCAAAAGGCAGTGGGTACTAACTCTTAAGTTGTACTTGGCAGTCCAAGAAATCATTTGAGGTGACTCACATTAAAATGCATAAAGCAGAACATGGACTTCTCTTTGAAAATAGGACCTGTGCTTATGACAATTATATGTCCTCATTTCTTCAGAAGTGTTTGCTTGAAGGTTTTAAATAGCTGTTTCTTGTCTTCCATTCTGTATTGATGAGTGTTCACTTTTTTCATATTGATTTCATCTTTTTTCTTGTTCCCTTTTTCATTTAGACCATGGTAGCATTTGACATGGACGGCAAAGTACGTAAACCGAAGTTTGAGCTTGATAGTGAACAAGTTCGGTATGAACACAGGTTTGCTCCATTCAACAGTGTGATGACCCCGCCGCCAGTGCACTACTTACAGTTCAAGGTGAACCTGCTCAATGAAATTGTTATGAAATCTTTAGTCTTAGACCTTCTTAGAGAGATGCTGTTTGTACCTAGCCATCTTGTTACATTAACAGTTATTTAAATCATAAGAATAATATGAGGTAGCATATGAGGGTTGAGAATTATATATTACCTAGGAAAAAATAGGGAGATGTGCTGAATGTTTGCCCCAGTGTCTGTGTATGAGTGGATAGAAAATGTAGAATTCTTTAATAATTAGAAATGGGATTTTAGAGTTGTTCATATTAAACGTGTTTTGAATTATACTTCCCCTTCTTTTTAGGAAATGTCTGACCTCAATAAATATAGCCCTCCTCCTCAGTCTCCTGAACTGTATGTGGCAGCTAGTAAGCACTTTCAACAGGCAAAAATGATATTGGAAAATATTCCTAACCCAGACCATGAGGTGAGACTGGATTCACAGTAATTCTAGGGGAAAAGCGTGGCAGGAAATACATCTCTTACTGCTGGATGAAAGTTAATTATGAAAGTGAACTTTAATAGTGTTAGTGAATAGAACTTGTCGTGTTTCTGCGAAGGATTTCAGGTAGTTTTGTCAAACTAACCTTGTCAGACTTCAAGTTATTTTAAGAATGAGGTGATATAAATACCTGCTTTGTATAAATTTAGAAGTCAATGCAAAGACAAATTACAACTCAAAATCATAAAGTAAGAAGGATAAGCATAAGATCCAGACTGATCTGATTCATAGCTCAAAATGTAAGCATTGAAACATTTCTGTTTTAATCAGTAGTTTGTTAAAGGGGCCAGGCGTGGTGGCTCACACCTGTAATCTCAGCACTTTGGGAGGCCGAGGTGGGTGGATCACCTGAGGTCAGGAGTTTGAGACCAGCCTGGCCAACATGGTGAAATCCCATTTGTACTAACAATACAAAAAATTAGCCAGGCGTGGTGCATGGCTGTTTGTAATCCCAGCTACTGGGGAGGCTGAGGCAGGAGAATCATTTGAACCCGGGAGGCGGAGGTTGCAGGGAGCCGAGATTGTGCCATTGCACTCCAGCCTGGGTGACGAGTGAAACTCCATCTCAAAAAAAAAAATTATTAAAATGTAACTAAGTCTTACATAAATATGAAAAATGACCGGGTCAGTTATCACCGGAACAACCTTATTCCACTTGACCATTTAAAATAAAGGCTACTGCTTTTGAAAACTCTGAGATATCAAAATAAACTTGGAAAAAAAATTGTTTCAGGCTTTTGGTATTTTAATAATTTACCATATCCCTAATTTTATTGAAATACATTTATTTTCTAAAAGTTACTGTAACGTGTACATACTGTTTTGGGAAGTATATCTTGGGACCGCTTCCATAGAGGGGTAGCTTAGCAGTGTTTGTCAAAAATCATTAATGCTTAGAGTCAGCAATTCTGCTTTTTGGGATTTATATAGAGACATGAACACATATAGGAAGTGAGAGTGACGAATATAAGAGTATTCATTGCAGCAGCATTTCTAATAGCAAAAAGTAGGAAGAATCAGTAGTATCCATCAACAGGGGACTAATAAATTATGATACATTCATACAGTGGAATACTGTGCAGCCTTAAGAAGGATGAGGAAGATCTTTATGTACTGTGATGGAATGCTCCTTATGATTTAAGAAATCTAAAAAGAAAGGTGCAGTTTAATATGCATAGTATGGTGCAGTTTCAATAAAAGGGAGCAAGGAAGCCTATATGTATGTGTGCGAGTATAAAATATCTTTATAAAGATAATACCAGAATTGGTAGTTTTGTTTCCTTCCTTGGAGGGAAGCAGAGTGCCTGGAAGAGAGATAGGAGAGACACTTTTAAAAAATTATATGTACCATCTAAGAAAATATAAAGGGGGAGTCTAAAAATTTGAGGAGCTACCTATGATGACATATTTCATTTAGTGAAACTTCATTTATTCAAAGATGAGTCTGTGCTCCTAATACTATGCTGTACTGCCTTTTCAGGACTTTGCAGCCTAATTTTTTTGTTATTCAGGAAAGCAAGATAAGGTAGCCATTTCAATTCAGAGTTAATTGAAATGAAGTTCTATATTATTAAAAGAAATATATTTATAATTTTAAATTGCTTTTATTTAATAAAACATCAACACTTCCATTATACAAAGTTTCTATTAGTATCTGTAATTAATAAATTTTGACTGGCCACAGTGGCTCACGCCTATAATCTCAACACTTTGGGAGGCCAGGGTGGGAGGACTGCTTGAACCCACGAGTTCAAGACCAGCCTGGGCAACACAATGAGATCTTCTCTCTATAAAAATTTTAAAATGAGCTGGGTGTGGTGGTGCACAGCCATTTGGGAGGCTGAAGTAGGAGGATTGCCTGAACCAGGAGGTTGAGGCTTCAGTGAGCCGTGTTCTTACCACTGTACTCCAGCCTGGGTTGACAGCAGGTCTCAAAAAAGAAAAAGAAATTTTGACTATGAAGTTAATGTTTCAGTAGTTTTATGTTCATGTTTCAGGTTAATAGAATTTTAAAGGTTGCCAAACCCAACTTTGTGGTTATGAAGTTATTGGCAGGAGGACACAAAAAGGAATCTAAAGTGAGTACATTGTGGGAAAAATAAGTGGTCTTAGATTATTGTGAAGTTTCATAATTTTTGCAATAAGATGTGTAAATATTATAGGAAAAATTAAACCACTGAACAAAAATCATTCTAAAAATTTTAGTTCAGCAGCAAAAAATTAGAGCTTGCCATTTTGTCTTGAGATGTATATTTTGTTGAGTTAAAATTTCTAAAGTCTGCCTATACGTTTTCCATCTCCTTGCTGTGTAAATTACTGAATAACTTGGGGTAAAAAAAGAAAATTTATGTAAAGAAATTTTATGGGAGAAGTATGAGGTATTTAAAAGTCATCTGCCTTTGGGAAAGTGAATGCTTTAATAATGAAAGACTTCTTTGTAATGGCTCAGAAGAGGAAGAGTCTAAGCTTTTCTTGGTAATGTTATATCATCCATGCTACATCATCATTTCAGAGCAGAGATTCTGCACTGTGGAGAGGCCAGCCGCGGAGGCACCGTGGGGGCATTTGCCTGTGTGTGTTGTGCACCTTTTCTTCCATTGTTTCCTGTGATCTGCCTTCCTCCTCTCCTGCCCTGGTTTCCTACTGACTGACTCTCATCTCATTGCTTAGTTCTATCAGTTACCCGGAACTAAAAAGTGTGCTGACCCCTGATCTAACTGAATGCCTTTCCTATAATTTTTGACTATTTATCTTTTAACTGTTCTTTGAAGATAGAAAACAGCTGGTCAGCCTGTTTTCTTATGATCTTCATAAAACTCAAAAACAAATTAATCAGTTTTTCTTCCAGGTTAGTTCCTACCTTTTTTGTCATTAACCTAGTTTTTAAAATCTATTTTGTGCTGCCTTGTTTCTAAGAACACAAGAAACTCTAAAATAAAAATAGTCTTTGTTTTGTGTACCATCTGAATATTTGTAGATACATTAATTGAGTTTCTGGTTTTCTTTAACAGGTTCCTCCTGAATTTGATTTCTCTGCTCATAAATATTTTCCTGTTGTGAAACTTGTTTGAGAGAGACTGGGAAGGTGGCCATAAAGGGGCAGAGTCTTCTTTCAGACCCAACTCTTAGAGGGCACATCACCAGGCTCCACATCACGGGAAGTGAGATGGATTTCTTGGGTAACAACTCATTATAAGGAATACTTTTAGTTTGACAGCCTTATATGACATGAATGAAAACTGCTGTTTTAAAGTGGTTTATTATGTTCCATGGAAGAAACTGGTCTTATTGAATGCATTGATGAACGTTATATGGTTTTATTACAGATTTAATCACAAATCATTTTTTATGAATGATTGAGTGAAAATAGTGTTTATAAAGGTTAATAAATTTCTTGACAAAAAAAAAAAATGCACTGCTGGAGATGAAAAACAGTAGGTCTTTGTCCAGGTTAAGAACTGAAGAAGGTGTATGCTCTTTAACATTTGAGTAGTTCCAAAAACATTATCCAAAAGAAGTTTCAAATCAAGGGATTAATTAAACACTTGTATGAGATTTTGGTAAAATACATTTAGAAGGGATTTTTGGGAGGGCCTCTAAATTACATGAAAATTGTGATTTTTATGTGTCATGACATCACAAATTATATATCTGTAAGAATACAGATGTGTAAAAAAAATCCTTTTAGCACTTTTAAAAGATTATACATTGTTTGCTGGTGACATGCAAAAAGGAGGCAGGCAGAAATGTATATAGATTAAAATTTAGGACTAGGTTTAAATGTGGTGTACTCCTTTTTGTTTACTTCATATTCAGTTTAACCCATGAAACATTTTCAAATGGGTGTCTGTTCAGTATCCTCTGGCTTTGAAAAACTGACTACATTCCCCTGTGCTTGCAAGTGCCTGCTGCCAGAGGCCCTCCCCTTCCTTTCCTGCTTGTCCTGTGTCTGCTCTGTTTGCGGTGGCAGCTTTCTAGGCCTCTTGGGCCTTCCTTTTTGTCCTCTGTAGCAGGCAATACTCTTAGCAAAATGAGTTACTCTGTGGTGTAAATTGGCTTTGGTGGCTTAGCCTAAGACTAGTGACAGTTTTATATTTGGTCTGTGGTTAAAAGGGTTCTCAGCTTCAAATATCTTAACTCTGATTTGGTACCTTTCATAAAAACATGATAGTATAGTGAAACTTTTCTGGCAGTACTTTAAAGCAGCTAACCTGACTGAACTTGCTAAGGGTGTTCCTGTTGCCCCTCTTTGCAGCTAATGAGCTCTCTTGGCTCTCCTTTCCAAGAGCGGTAATACTTGTGTTATTCAAGAACAGCCATTAGGTGTCCTGAAATTTCAGAACCGAAAAATCTTTAAAAAAAAATTTTTTTAAGTAGCCTGTACAATAGAAACTTCAATTATGGAGAGACAAAGAGTATACCTGTTACTGATGTAGTTACTTTGTTGAGAATGAAAACTGTTTCTGGCTGGTAATTACTGAATGCTTTAAACAAAAAAAGGCAAAGGAATGGTAGGAAATAGGCAAGACAAGAAACAAAGAATCAAAAGAAAAAGCAAAGAGGAAAACAGAATGAGCATGGACATTTGGCAAACAACCAAGAAGAGAGCCTGAAGCAAGTTAGAAAGCTGAGAAATTATTATTCTTTCCCAGTGGCCAAGATACAAAGTATAAAAAATATGTCCCCCTTAAAAGCAAAAAAAAGGAATGTAGATTAATGCAACAAGGGCCCTGCTAGATGATGGGATCACTTTTAATTAAGAGGGTGTGCTGGCATTTTTTAGCTACTATGTCTGATTGGGTCTGCTGGTATAGACGAGCATCTAGGTTATTTTGAAGTAGGTCTTCCTAAGTAAAAGTTTTCCTATTAACCCATTATCAACTAAAAAAGATTGATTAGTGTTAGATTTATCAGTGTATGTTACTGACAGAATCATGTGGTTTCCTTTAAGTAGCTTTAATTTTTGGTTTTTAGTTTGTTTAGAGAGGAGGTTTCACTATGTTGCCCAAACTGACCCAAACTTGTGGGCTCAAGCAGTCCTCCTGCCTCAGCCCCCAGAGTAGCTGGGATTATAGGCAAATGCCTGCTTGGCTAGTTTTTGTTTTTAAACAGCAGGCTTCTAATTATAAAAACAAATTTGCCATTTTATAATTTTTAAAGTAATCTGCCATTCAAGGTACTTACTGAAAAAAACAATAGGAGAAATAAGACAGTCTCCTGTCATAGAGCTTTTATCATCTTACGACAAATACAGAAAAGCAACAGGTATTGAAAATGCAGTGAAGAATATGCTGTATGCTGGGTAGGAGAACCGCCCCACGTGAAACTTTAGGTGACAAATCCCCATCGCATCTATTCAGGAGGCACTGTTGGGAAAAGGGTCCCAGACAGAATGTGCACAGGCTTGGAGGGGAGAGGGTAGCAGCCTGGCCGAAGTATAGAGCAGGAAAAGGATGGCGGAGATGAGAGACAAGGAGAAGCCGATACCCAAAACCCTGGGAGGCCACAGGTTAAAGATTTTGGACTTTATTCTGATATTGGTAGATTCTACTGAAGGCTTGTATGCAGGGATATGATGGGATCAAGTCAAATCTGCTTGCCTGAGAATGGTTGAAAAGGGAGGCAGGGAAGCCAGTCACGTGAGAGAAAATGTTGGTCTTAACAAAGGTAGTGGCAGTGCAGGTGGAAGAAAGTGGATGAAATCAAATGTTTTCAGAGGTACAGCTATAATGGGACATGGTGAATGAGAGTTTCTGCCAAAATCAAGGATGATTTTTCAGAAATTTTTTTGGCTTTGGCAACTAGACGATGGTGGTGCCACTTGTGTAGATATCTAGGCAAGGTAGGAGACCAGGTTTGGGATAAAGATTGCTTTAGACATTGAGATATCTTTGGGACATCCTGGTGAAGATGGCAGGTAGTTTGGTCTCGAACTGGGAGGTGCCATCTGGGGTGGAGATGAACTGAGGACTCAGTAACTATAGTCACTGTAATTTTCTGGGGGTTGCCGTTGCTCAGGGAGCTCCTAGAGTAAGGGACTGAGATAGGTCCCAAGGAATAGACTTGGGAGGGCCAGGGAATGGGGAGGCCACTGAGGTGGTGGGACAGGCTGCAGGGAAGAATACCTCAAAATCATACGAGGCCACTCTTTGACAAGTGTGCCTGTTTCACCGTTTTGTTTGCACAAGACTCTAAGACAGTATACTGCCTTAAATAAAGTGCACCCTGTTTGGAAAAGTTCAGGAGAGGTGGGTGTTTTCCTTGTTCCTCTTTGGCTATGCTCTGGGCACTGGAAAAAGCCTGCAAAGGAGACTTACCAGGAAAATAAGCAGAATGAGGGCCATATGCCGCTCAAAGGCCACTAAGAGAAGGACTGAAAAGAGCCCATTGAACTTGGCAAGTAAAGATTGCTGGCGACTGGGGCGAGCTCTTTCTTGAAGGGGTGGGGCAGAAGCTGGAAAGTCAGTTGAGGTGTAGACCATGCAGTGAGGAAAGAGCGACTCAACTGGGCTTGAAGAACTGACTTCCCCATATTCATACTTGCCCCACTCTATTCGTGGAGTGGCTGGTATGATCTTAAAAGATCATAAAATGCAAGCATGGCCACTTGACAACTCTAGTTAAAATCCACTGCTCTCTAATGAATGACCTAGTCTTTACCCAGAATGCCAGTTTGACCCCTTCTGCCTCTCCTACTTCGTTTCTGCCCTCTCCATTTGGCCCCTCAGGCTGCAGCCACATTGGCCCCCTGAGACCCCCAAGCCTTTAGTATCAAATTTTGGAGACTCACATGAAGTTATTATGCAACAGCTGAGTCTTTACACTGATCACGAGATCAGGAGATTGAGACCATCCTGGCTAACAAAGTGAAACCCCATTTCTACTAAAAATACAAAAAATTAGCCGGGCATGGTGACATGCATCTGTAGTCCCAGCTACTCGGGAGGCTAGGACTACAGATGCGTGTCACCAGAGGTGACTGACTGTTCTATTTTGTTGGAACAGCCCACAGCCCTCTCCATTGTTGGCTGAATCTGTCGTGATCCCTAGGGCAGCCTGGAGAAAGCATGCAGAGTGCACACGTGCTGAACACAAAGCTTTCGGGGTACTGTGGGTTGAAGACATTGTACTGACAGCCCATCTCATTCCACAGAAGGTTTAAGGCAAACTGCCATCCTTAGTCCACAGTTTGAGGGTGGATTCTTTAAGGATCTAATAGAGGATGAAGGGGGAAAGCAAAAAAACAGAGCTGTGACAAGTTTTAAAAGTTGAACAGAACATTTTATTTCTCAGCAATTCTATGCGTACAAATTAAACATGAGATGAATAGAGACTTTATTGAGAAAGCAAGAGAAAATTCCTATCATCAACCCCAAGGAGGACTCAAAGTGAGGTTGGAAGAGGACTTAGAAGAGTATGAAAGTACTCTAAGATTTTATCTAAGTTGCCTTTTCTGGGTGGGAAAGTTTAACCTTAGTGACTAAGGACATCACATATGAAGAATGTTTAAGTTGGAGGTGGCAACATAAATTGCAAACAGGGCCTGCTTCAGTGACTGTGTGCCTGTAGTCCCAGCTACTCGGGAGTCTGTGTGAGGCCAGGGGTGCCAGCACACCAGCTAGATGCTCTGTAACTTCTAGGCCCCATTTTCCCCTCTGAAAATAAGAGGGTTGGATCAAACGATCTCTGGGGCCTTAGCATCTCAAATCCTGTGGATCCTCCTACTTACCCCTTAGAGAGCCTTACTGGGAAGTCAGTCATTAAGATGTGGCCAGTTATTTGCAAGTGGTAAGAGCCTATTTACCATAAATAATACTAAGAACCAACTCAAGTCAAACCTTAATGCCATTGTTATTGTGAATTAGGATTAAGTAGTAATTTTCAAAATTCACATTAACTTGATTTTAAAATCAGTTTTGTGAGTCATTTACCACAAGCTAAATGTGTACACTATGATAAAAACAACCATTGTATTCCTGTTTTTCTAAACAGTCCTAATTTCTAACACTGTATATATCCTTCGACATCAGTGAACTTTGTTTTCTTTTACTCCAGTAATAAAGTAGGCACAGATCTGTCCACAACAAACTTTCCCTCTCATGCCTTGCCTCTCACCATGCTGTGCTCCAGGTCAGGCCCCTTTTGGCCTGTTTGTTTTGTCAAAAACCTAATCTGCTTCTTGCTTTTCTTGGTAATATATATTTAGGGAAGATGTTGCTTTGCCCACACACGAAGCAAAGTCAATAAAGACCACAAATGTTCAAATTCTAAGCCACTTAATAGCGTTTTGTACATTAAAAATGACAAGGGTTATTATACAAGTAGCCTTTTAAAAAATTCTCACACAGAACAGCTTTGTATTTAGACTTAATTAAAGCTGTTGCTACTTTGCTAGTGACGTTTGTGTTAACAGTCAGTGCTCTAGGCCATTGATTGATTGTCAGAATCAGAAGTGACTACACAAGAGCATTAGCCAGTCAGTCTTTCAGTGAGAACAGGTAACAGGCTGGCACCAGCACTTGGTACAGCACGTGGACAGGACGACGCCAGACGGAACCCAGAGTTCTCTGTCTCTCCTTCACAGCAGATGGACTCTTCTATAGGTGGCTGTTAATTTACACAAAGTTATATTCCAGAATCAGGAAGCCCCGCTGTCGCCAACACTTGAAGGAGAACTATGTTCCAGTTTTGGTGTTGAACTTCTCACGAAATACCTACTACCAAAAATTGTGACACCTTATTAGACACTTCCAAAGTACCCCCCAAAAGCTGTTTAAAAGACCATTCCATTTTTTCCTACACAAAGTACATACTAAAATTTCACAATAATCATCTTTAGATGTACATTTTATTTAGTACATTTCACAGTTTTCAGTATTCAGTCCCTCATGAACATTTTATAGTCATCTCTTCGGCCCTGTTGTGAAATATGTGATTCCAGTTCAATTCAGAGTGTATGATTCTGCTTTTCACGCTGATCAAGTAAATTTATGGTGTCTCTTTTCTGATCTTCAACATTAAAAACTAAAAAGGAAAAACACATAATATTCTATAGAGTATTAAATGAGATACTAGCCCTAGGCAGGTCCCATTTTCTTATCAATTTCTAGAAACTGTCATAAAGAGGACTGTATCTCCCACAGCAACACTGTAATTGGGAGTTGTATTCCTCATCAAGGACAAGATGGCAACGGTGATATGGGAGGGGGACAGGGAAGTGCTGGGTAGAGAAGGGCAGGGTCACTGGCAAGGGCTCCACCCTCAGGCCTGTGCCCATGGACCTAATGAGAACAAGGACTCCTGTCTTCTTGCCCAAATGTTGCATTTTCCAAGACCATTCTGGCCTGCCATGCCACCCATTCTGTGCCTATAAAAACCCTGAGACCCCAGCGGGCACACACACAAGCGGCTGGACGTCGAGAGGAACACACTGGCAGAAGAACACATCGAAAGACGCTGGCAGGCCATTGATGGTGGAACGATTCGGACGCCAAGGGAAATTCGGCCAAGGACAGTAGGAGGAGATCCCGGCTGCTGAGCAGCCAGACTCCAGAGGAAGACTACCTTCCCATGCTATCCCCCTTCTGGCTCCCCAGCCATCTGCTGAGAGCTACTTCCACCACTCAATAAATCTTGCATTCATTCTCCAAGCCCACATGATCTGATTTTTTCAGTACACTAGGGCAAGAACCTGGGCTACAGAAAGCCCTGTCCTTGCGATAAGGCAGAGGGTCTAATTGAACTGATTAACACAAGCCGCCTGTGGACAGCTAAGCTGAAAGAACGCACTGCAACACACACCCAGTGGGGCTCCAGGAGCTGTAACCACTCAACCCTAGATGCTGCCGCGGGGTTGGAACCCATCCTCCCCACAACCTGCCCGTCTGCATGCTTCCCCTAGGGGTTTGAGCTGTGGGGCACTGAAGAAGAAAGCCATACCCCCATTGCATGCCCTGTGAAGGGGATAAGGGAACTTTTTTTTTTTTTTGAGACGGAGTCTGGCTCTATCACCCAGGCTGGAGTGCAGTCGTGCGATCTCAGCTCACTGCAAGCTCCACCTCCGGGGTTCACGCCATTCTCCCGCCTAAGCTTCCCGAGTAGCTGGGACTACAGGCGCCCGCCACCACACCTGGCTGATTTCTTTTTGTTGTTGTATTTTTAGTAGAGGCGGGTTTTCACCCTGTTAGCCAGGATGATCTCGATCTCCTGACCTCGTGATCCGCCCGCCTTGGCCTCCCAAAGTGCTGGGATTACAAGCATGAGCCACCATGCCCAGCTGGAACTCCTCCCCTTTCAAAGTGTCCAAATGGATGACCAACAATGTGCCATGAAACAAAGCTGAAGCACCTAAAGATTCCATACTTGTTTGTAACAGTGACATAATGCCCCATATGCCATAGAAAATGGACAGTATCAAGTGCACTCATGACATTTTAAATATAATCACCACGCTCCTGTGCAGCGTGACTCCCTTGCTACTGCACTTCTAATGGCACACGCTGCCTCCTGAGAGCTGTCTGCAGCTTCAGACAGCTCTTGTGACTCCAAAGCTCTCCCTTTACAGAGCTGATGTCTGTATGTAGCTTCTACCATCTGGTCTTACTCTATCCTTTTAACACACAGAAAACATAAAAAGGCACATCACAAATAAAACCTAAAACCACGGTCTTGATTTATAACTATGGCACATTAAATGGTAGTTTAATGAACATTAAATACCTGCCATATTAAATTAATGTTATCTGTTAAAGGCTCTAATAAAGTTGGAGCTAATGCTTTTTTCTTCTAATTTCCCTGGAACAAGTAAGGTCTCACTGTTTCAATGACACAATCTTAAAATAATGTTGAAGCTGATGTTGACATTTCTTCAGCTTCTTCAAAGAGCTGACAAGGCACTCATTTTCTTTACCTTACCTACTTACTTTGTTTAAAACCTTGCACAAGGTCAAGTCCTTAGGACACCTGAGTGTAGGGAATGAGAGATCCAAAAAGGCTTCACTGCAAAGCCCATCATTTAGTAGGAAACTAGGCCCAATTTAAAAGGTTGTTAGAGCCAGGGTGGTGGCTCACACCTGTAATCCCAACACTTTGGGAGGCTGAGGCAGGCAGATCACCTGAGGTCAGGATTTCGAGACCAGCCTAGTGGACATGGTGAAACTCTGTCTGTACTGAAAATACAAAGTTAGCTGGGCATGGTGGCATGAGCCTGTAATCCCAGCTCCCAGCTACTCAGGAGGCTGAGGCAGGAGAATCACTTAAACCCAGGAGGCGGAGACTGCAGTGGGCCAGGATTGTGCCATTGCACTCCAGCCTGGGCAAGAAGAGTGAGACTCTGTCTCAAAAAAAAAAAAAAAAAAAGTAAGAATAGAGGTAAGACAGTGACCAGACCGTGAAACATGCTCAAGAACATAAATGAGTGGAGTCAATGACAACAGAGAGTTTGTATTTGCTTCAAAGTCTGGCTGCTAGTGTATTTTGCCATTTGCCTTTTTAAAAAATTGCCTAAATAAAGACAGCTGAAAATTCAAATTAGGACTTGGATTCTAAAAATTCCAAACAACTCTGCCAATTGAAACAACTGACATCCTGGAGAAATAGAAAAGATGATTTTTAGGGGGACATTGTTGAAAAATCAGACAAGCACAGATTGAGGGACTTTCAACCAAATAACTGAGCCACTACCCTTCAAAAAAGACCAACAACATAAATGATAAACTGCTCCACGATAAAGAACACTAAAGAGGTCTGACAATAAATGCAGCGTATAATCCTGAACCCAGAAAAAAAGACATGAATTGGACACTCACTAAATTTCAACAAAGTCTACAGATTACATAATAGCATTGTATAAACATTAATTTCCTTATTTTGGTAATTTTACTGTGGTTATATAAGATGTTAACATTTGGGGAACCTGGGTGAAGGGTATACAGAAATTTTTTGCTTTTTAAAGAAGTCTAGATTATTTCAAAATGAAAAGGTAAAAAAAATGTAAGTATTAAAACATTAAATGAATAATGCATTGCCCAGATGGTAATAAAAGAAGGCATTGTTAGCCAGACGTGGTGGCTTACGCCACCCAGCACTTTGGGAGGCCAAGGCAGGCGGATCATGAGGTCAGGAGATGGAGACCATCCTGGCCAATATGGTGAAACCCCGTCTCTAATAAAAATACAAATATTAGCTGGACGTGGTGGCGCGCGCCTCTAATCTCAGCTGCTCAGGAGGCTGAAGCAGGAGAATCGCTTGAACCCGGGAGGCAGAGGTTGCAGTGAGCCGAGATCGCACTACTGCACTCCAGCCTGGGCAACAGAGTGAGACTCCATCTGAGGAAGAAAAAAAAAAAAAGGGCATCGGCAGGATCAGCAAGGCCGAAACTGAAGTGAAGTAGTTGTTACAACAACTCCTGCTGCCCTGAGGATTTCTGCTGAATTCTGAAGTTTATGATGATATTTTAAAAGTAGTTACCCTCAGAGAAGATGGGGAAGTAATTCATAGTCATGAAAACTGTTAAATAAAAAGGAAAGAAATCAAGCATTTATCCTATCTACCTTATACAAACAATACCACTGAGGTTTTTTTTTTTTTTTTTTCCCGAGACGGAGTTTCACTCTTGTTGCCCAGGCTGGAGTGCAATGTCACAATCTCGGCTCACTGCAACCTCTGCCTCCCAAGTTCACGTGATTCTCCTGTCTCAGCCTCCCAAGTAGCTGGGATTACATGCATGTGCCACCACGCCTGGCTAATTTTCTTGTATTTAGTAGAGACGGGGTTTCACCATGTTAGTTAGGCTGGTCTCAAACTCCTGACCTCAGGTGATCCACCATCCTCGGCCTCCCAAAGTGCTGGGTTACAGGTGTTAGCCACCACGCCCAGCTGAAGTGTCTATTTCTAAGAACATTCCAATTAACAAATAACATAAAAATGAATTGATACAGGCATTGACCATCAACTGGCATCACAAAAAGAAAGACGCCAGGTTGCAGTCAGCCAAGATCGCGCCACTGCACTTCAGCAAGGGTGACAGAGCGAGACTCCATCTCAAAAAAAAAAAAAAAAAAAAAAAAAGACGCCAGACATGATGTGCCTCCCGATGAAAGAACAAAAGAACACACCACCACTCATCTTACCGAGGGCTTGAGCCTGGACCTGAGTCTCATCAAGTCTCTGGGTATAGCTGCCACTCTACAGAAAACAGAGACCAGGCGAACTTGCTCAACTCCCCCATGACTCTATAATCAGCAGTATTCAGGCTGTGGGAAACTACAGTCACATGGCTTGGATTCTTTTTTTGTTGTTGTTGAGATGGATTTTCACTCTTGTTGCCCAGGCTGGAGTGCAGTGGTGCGATCTCAGCTCACTGCAACCTCTGCCTCCCGGGTTCAAGTGATTCTCTTGCCTCAGCCTCCCGAGTAGCTGGGACTACAGGCGCCCACCACCACGCCTGGCTAATTTTTTCTCTTTTTAGTAGAGACGGGGTTTCACCGTGTTAGCCAGGATGGTCTCAATCTCTTGACCCGGTGATCTGCCTGCCTTGGTCTCCCAAAGTGCTGGGATTACAGGTGTGAGCCACCACACTTGGCCCAGAAAAATGAATTTTAAGAAAGAATACTATGAGTCCATAGTGATACCAAAACAAACAAGTGTGTTGGAGGAGGGAGAGGAGTTCCTTAAAAAATGTCAGGTAATAAATGTGCTGTGATGGCAGCATGTAAAATGTCACCACTTGGGCAATGTTCATCAATGGATGGTAAAGCTACACAAGTTCAAAGCATCCTCTTCTAGATGACGTATTAATATCAAAAGGAAAATGGCCTTCTGAGACCTTGTGGGCACCACGTTAGCTAAGGGATCAACCAACCACCTGTAGGACCACCTGCTGTTATGCCTCCTGGGGAGAAGCAAGAATTCATCAGCCTGAATCCATCACAAGCAAACACAAGGCCAGAGTTTGATACATTCTACAAGATACTGGCCTGGACTCTTCAAAGATTCAAAATAATAATACAAAGGGCAGCTTTCATAGCTGCTTTGAAGCTCTGTGCACATACTGGGGCTTCTCATCTGGGAGGCAGACTGATCAAGTAGTGACCTAGCCATTTTGTTGGGAAATCCCTAAATGTCACTGAAAAATCATCCTACTTAAAGACTTGAGCCACACTGAATATGTTTCTAGAAACGATGCAGACTTTCCGAATGGTTTTCATCACCTTGGGCTTCTCAACCCTCACTTCCCTCCACTGCCCCTGGTTTAAAAGCTCCTAAAGAACAGACGATCTCCTTGAAATGACCCGTTAATTACAATATAATTTTGGGGATTCATTGGATAATCACGGTGAAGGACCAGGAAAGAGAAATGAAAGGTGACCTCGTCACCGATGTAGGCCCCATTCTTACCATCTATGTTTCTGTCATTCCCTGCCAGGGCTGCTTGCTTGTCTGTCTCAGATTCTGCTTCATTTTCATCCATGTTGTAGTCGTCATCTCCTCTCAGTTTCTGCTGGTTTCTCCCTGTAAAATTAGCACATAAAACATAAGCTACATCATTTCTGTCTTGATGTCACAGGACTATCAGAGCACAGGTGCTGGGGGTTAGCCATACTTGCTCACAATCAGATCTGTCTGCTGCCTCTCTGGAAATGGTAGGGACGCATGGGCTGGCTTCCAGGACAAGCACATGCATTATGTGTACTCCACTTGGACTCGGAATCTACAGACAGCATGGCCCTAAATACAAGGGTGCATTCTAGGCAGAACATGGAGAAACTAACAACCCAAATCTCAATTTTTTAAAGAGATAATCAACTCAAGATAAAAGAAAGGTGCCACTATTTTAGGAAGGAACGGATATCTACAGCTAATGACAGCATCTCCTTAGAATGGAGGGAGGAAACGGAGCTGCCACTGTGAGACACGTGAGAAGGTGTCCCTCATACTTAGAGCATGAGAGCACCCATTACTCTATTCTTCCCTGGAGTGGGCAGCAGCCAGAGAAGATGAGGACAAAAGGCTTTCAAGAGACCTACTCAAAGGGTTTAACTTACATATTTTATATGTGTATGCAGGCCGGTAAACAAAATCTTTTTTTTTTTTTTTTTTTTTTTTTTTGGAGATGGAGTCTCGCTCTGTCGCCCAGGCTGGAGTGCAGTGGCGCAATCTCGGCTCACTGCAACCTCCGCCTCCGGGGTTCAAGCAATTCTCCTGCCTCAGCCTCCCGAGTGGCTGGGATTACAGGCACGTGCTGCCATGCCCAGCTACTTTTTGTATTTTTAGAAGAGATGGGCTTTCACCATATTGGCCAGGATGGTCTTGAACTCCTGACCTCATGATCCGCCCACCTCGGCCTCTCAAAGTGCTAGGATTACAGGCATGAGCCACTGCGCCCGGCCAAACGATATCTTTTTTAAAAGTGCACACCTAGAAAAGCAGCTCTAGTCTCTTTCTCTGGCTCACTGCCTGGGGTGGAAACTGCACAGGCCTATGTGTCCAGCGCATTTCTTCAAATGAGGTCACCACACCTGCATCTAGAAGCAGGTGCATCCTGCAGGCACTGTGGCATCTCAGGCCCACCTTTGTTACGCTTTGTGACCAGCCGCTGAGGGGTCTGACACTGGAGCGCCACAGGCTGAGCGAGCCAGTGAGATCTCCCCGCCTCACACAACACGAGCATCTTCTTGCTGGGTGAGCACGGAACACAAGGACAGAGCAGGGATACTTAGGGGGAGGCTGACAAAATGCAATTCTTTAACTGGAACTTGGAAGGACACGTTCTTCAGTAAGACACTGAAGTGAAAATTAGATTTAAATGGAATCAAGGTAACTTCTGCAAATAAGTGTATTCTCCAACTTCTGTGACTTGGTCCACCCCAGAGCGCAGGTGTCATGTCCTCAGAAGTGCTCCTGGCTCAGGTGGGAAGGACATTTTCCATATCTGAAGGGACTGAAATACATCCCGGAATAGTCGGTTGATCTCCGATTCCTACCCTTTATTTCTTTAAAAAGAAAAGAGTCAACCAAACCAAAAAGGAGTGATTCACATGTCATTTTTTCTCAATGTTCACATATGCATTAACCTTCATCTACCCAATATTCCTTCCTTCCTTCATTCATTAATTCACTAGGCACTGATTGTCTAAATGGCACCAGACACTGCACGACGGTGGACATACAAAGATGGGGCATGTGGCCTGCCTGCCAGGAGGGGGCGTCCACTTGATGCTAAGCACCCATCTGCAGGCCACCCACTTGCAAGGTCCCCTCGACTCCCTGCCAATATTGCATCTAAAACCTCGAGTTCTAGAGCATATGCTGCTCTTCCTTCCTGCCTCCCTCTTGATAACGAATAAGAAACCTTCACACGAAAAGGAATTGGCAAATTGTGGACTGCTGTTTGATAAAATTCAGGGTGATATGTTGGTGCTGGGAAGGAGATGGAGGTGGGTTGGGTGTCTGGTGGAAGGGAGTCCACAGCGGCCCCCGAAACTTCACACCCACCTTCACCGGCAGCTTCCTGCTCCTCCTCCTGTCCGTCGGGGATGACAAGCTGGTCTCGCTCAGGGCCCTCCATCTCTGGATTTTCCTGGCTCACTGACAGGGCAGCCTGCACCTGTGGGGTCTGGCCCAGTTCTCTGGCTCCCCCGAAGCCTCTTCCACCTACAGGTCTGTCTTCCACCACCTGCTCCCGGCCTGGCTCCTGCGGCAGCCCCAGCCTGTCCCTCTGAGGCTCCTCCTCATTCACCACCTGGATCTCATTGGTTTCCTCTGTGCACAGAACACAGTTAGCTGTGACCTTGCCAGCATTTAAAAAAAAAAAAAAAAAAAAAAAGCAAAACCTGGTGCCACTCAATTCCCAGAGCCTTCCCAAGGAGTGGGGGTGGGGTGGGCTGCACACAGGAGAACAACCAGGTAGCTCCTTTTGTGACCTCAGCCACAGACTGCAGGCCTTTCTGTGCCTGCAGCTCACCGTCAGAACCGCGACAAAGGGAAAAGTAGCTTACCAAAAAAAAAAAAAAAAAAAAAACCACCTGGACTAAATTACCTTGACAAGGTACAAAGGGAAAAGGGTATCCTGCTGAGTGACCTGATCATCGTGTCCGCTGGAGCAAGCACTTGGGAGCCAGGGCAGGCAGGCCCACCCGGGGCTTGCTCACGGACACAGCAGCCTCCTGGTTCCCAGTGTCTGGGGCTCAGCCGCCTCCCCCGAGTCCCACAAGCCCACCAATGTCCTGCATAAAGATGCAGCCTGGGCCTTTCTCTACACAGCTGCCCAGGAACAAGGCACTTCGTTTACAAGGAGGAGACATCAGTCAGAGAAGCCCCAAAGCCCCAATTCCAGGGGCCCAGAGAGACACGTCCCTGCTCCTGGCTGCGCCGCTGCCGGGTTCACTGACTGCCTCAGCAGCTCGCTGGGACTGCTTCCTCTGATGGGGCTCTGGAGAGCTGGGAACAGGGCAACTGCTGGGCTCTGCTTACCTTTCTCAACTTGTCTCTTTGAATCCAAAACCACTTCGGAACTGGGGGCTGGTGTCTGGGACTTGCTGTTACCAAGCACGTTTCCCTTCCCTTGTGGCACCTCTGTGCGTGGCAGGCCTGCTGCCTGCAGCCTGGGCTGAGGCTCACTGAGGGCTTGGAGCTGAAACAGAAGCACAGGACAGCCAGCCAGGGCAGGGCTCTGTGAACAGAAGCAGTAAAAGAATCCTACCAATGCAATGAATCCCACCAATCCCACCACCATATCCTTCCAACCAAGACCCCGAGAAACGCCACAGTCTACTCTGGTCACGCCCTGGTCATGTGGCGTAAATCAGAAGACAAGAAGTTGAGTCAAGGTCTCCCAGAAAGTACTGTCAATACAGAATAAAACTGGGCAGTGATTCTGCTGAGAGGAAGCATTTACGGAATAATAAAATACCTAGGCAGAAGATCAACAACAAAAAAGACATGAACGACACAATACTCCTTGACGAAACAAACATCTGCAGAACCCTCAGCCTAGCAAGGGCAAACACACCTGCTTCTCAGGCACACACACAATATTTTCCAGGATGGACAAATGGCAGGCCACAAAGCAAGCCTCCATACACTTAAATATTTAACTAAAATCACACAAAGTAAATTAATAGAAATGGAATGGATTATAAATCAATAACAGGATGAAACTTATGACATTTGCAAATATTTGGAAATTAAACAACACACTCCTAAATAACCAGTGAGTCCAACAATAAACCACAACACAAATTAGAAAATGCTTGGACAGCCAGGCGCGGTGGCGCACACCTGTAATCCCAGCACTTTGGGAGGCCGAGGCAGGCAGATCACCAGAGGTCAGAAGTTTGAGACCAGCCTGGCCAACATGGTGAAACCCCATCTCTACTAAAAATACAAAAATTAGCCAGGTGTGGTGGCAGGCACCTGTGATTCCAGCTACTTGGGAGGTGAGGCAAGGAGGTGATTTCCAGCTGAGGCAGGAAAATCGCTTGAACCTGGGAGGTGGAGGTTGCAGTGAGCCAAGATCATGCCATTGCATTCCAGCCTGGGGCGACAGAGCGAGACTGTCTCTCAAAAAAAAAAAAAAAAAGAAAATGCTTTGACACAAAACAAAAACACAGCATACCAAAACTTATGGGAAGCAGCTCCAGCAGTGCTTAGAAGAAATGTACACCTTCAAGCATCTGTATTAGAAGACTTCCAGTTTTCTGTTCCTCACGTGAGAAGCTTAAAAGTCACCACTTAGTCCTAACAAGTAAAAAACTAAACAGACTGAAAAGTTATCAGCTCTTCTTGGATCCATAGGAGAGGTGAGGACAGAGTGTAAATCACTGTCCTTAAGCCTGGAGACAGACAGCCCAATACAGCGAGTCCCGGCTCACCAGGACAGGCTCGGGCAGACATCACCACGGGAACTGGTGTCAGGGTGGGAGAGCCTGACCCTGTCATTTATGAACTGTTTGAGGCTCAGTGTGGATGAGTCTGAGAGTTAAAAACCTGCCCCAGCCAGGCGTGGTGGCTCATGCCTGTAATCCCAGTACTTTGGGAGGCTGAGACGGGCTGATCACCTGAGGTCGGGAGTTCAAGACCAGCTTGACCAACATGGAGAAACCCCAATATACTAAAAAATACAAAATTAGCCAGGTGTGGTAGCGCATGCCTGTAATCCCAGCTACTCGGGAGGCTGAGGCAGGAGAATTGCTTGAACCCGGGAGACAGAGGTTGTGGTGAGCCAAGATTGCGCCATTGCACTCCAGCCTGGGTGATAAAAGCAAAACTCCAACACCAAAAGAAAAAAAAAAAAAAAAAAGGAAAAACCTGCCCCAGTCATAAGGGACTCCCATACTTATGAGTTTTACCCCTAGGAGCTCAACCAGGCTCTCAGTGAATATTAGAGAAAGGCTCTCAGTGAACATCAGAGAAAAATCGGCTTGTGCTTCCAGCAGTGTGGCGGGGAAAGGAACCATTCTGAAACAGGCCAGAGTGCTCTATTCTCCTTAACCAGGCCGGCCCTCACGAGGAGCGCATTACCCAGAGCTCCTGCGGGCATATTATCTGAGCCTAACTGACCTGGGGGAATGAAACATCCAACTCCAGTAAGCTCTAGACTTCCACGTGGGAGAAGGAAGCTACTCAACTCCAGCCCATTCCAGCCACTCTGTCCCACTGGGGTAGGGAGTGGGTACTGAAGAGAAGCATAGGGGACATTCACAGCCAAGGGACTCAGGCTCACTAAAACACTCAGGCTCACTAAAAACCCTCATACTTACAGCACACTGATTTCTGACAAAGGTGCCAAGACAATTCAGTGGGGGAAAAGCAGTCTTTCTTTCAACAAGTGATTACTGAGACAACTTGATAACCGCACACACACAAGAATGAAGTGGGAGCTCTACCTCACACCATATGCAATAATTAAATTAACTGAAAATGAATCACAGGCTTAAACGTAAGAACTAAGAACGATAAAACTCTGAGAAGAAAATGTAACGGTAAATCTTCAAGATCTTGGGTCAAAGTGTTAGTAGATATAATACCAAGAACACACAACAAAAGAAAAAATAAATAAAATGGATTTTGTCAAAATTAAGAACTTTTGTGCTTCAACTAAACACCAGCAAGAAAGTGAAAAACCCCACAGAATTGGGGAAAAAACTTGCAAATCATATATCCATTATCATATATCTTTAATAAAACAGATTTTAAAAACTCTTACAATTCAATAATAAAAATAACTCAATTTAAAAATGAGCAAAGGACCTGAATAGACATTTCTTCAAAGAAGATATACAAATGGCCAATGAAACATGTGAAAAGATGCTCAATATCATCAGGGATATCACAGTTATTAGGGAAATGCAAACTCAAACAACGAGCTGCCACTCCACACCTGCTAGGAAGGGTATCATGAAAAAGGTAGTATCAAGAGTTGGCAAGGATGTGAAGAAACTGGAGCCCTCATAAACTACTGGTGGCAGTCGAAAATGGTATGGCCACTTTGGAAGAAGTCTGGGAGTTCCTCAATAGGTTAAATATAGATTACCATATAACCCAGCAGTTCCACTCCTAGGTATTAACCAAGAGAAATGAAAACATATGACCACACAAAAGCTTCATGTTCATACGGCATTATTCATAATAGCCAAAACATGGAAACACTCCAAATGCCCATCAACTGATGATGAATAAACCACATGTGGTCTATCCACAGGATGGATTAATCAGCCATTAAAGGGAATGCAGTACAGACACATGCTGCAACCCCGATGAGCCCTGAGGTATTCATACTCCGTCAAAGATACCAGACAGTCCGGGCGTGGTGGCTCACACGCCTGTAATCCCAGCACTTTGGGAGGCCGAGGTGGGTGGATCACTTGAGGTCAGGCGTTCAAGACCAGCCTGGCCAACATGATGAAACCCCGTCTCTACTAAAAATACAAAAATTAGCCAGGCGTGGTGGTGGGTGCCTGTAATCCCAGCTACTCGGGAGGCTGAGGCAGGGGAATCGCTTGAACCTGGGAGGCGGAGGCTGCAGTGAGCTGAGATCACACCACTGCACTCCGGCCTGGGTGAGAGAGCGAGATGCCCTCTCAAAAAAAAAAAAAAAAGTCAGACACAAAAGGCCACACATATATGATTCTATTGACAGGAAATTGTCCAGATTAGGCAAATCAAGAGACACAAAGTACATTAGCAGTTGGCTGTCTAGGGCTGTGGGGACTGAAGAGAGAACTAAGGGATACACGGTTTCTTTTGTGCCAATAAAAATGTTCTGAAATTGACTGTGGTGATGGCTGCATAACTTTGTGAATATACTCAGAACCCATGAATTGTAAATTTTCTATGGGTGAATCATAGGGAATGCAAATTGTATCTTAATAAAGCTGCTATATTTTTTAAAAACTACTCAAAGATCACCCAGAAGGCTTCAAGCAGCAGCTTCGTGGGCTGTGCTCTGCACAGGAGGTGGAATGACAGCACGAGACATGGAGTCGGCCAGACCTGAGGTCTTGATGGGCTCTACCACTGACCAGGTGGTGTGACACTGGCCACAGAACTTAACCCCTCCCATGGGGCTGGGGTCCTCAAATCAGGAAAACAGCAACTCTTTCCCAGGCTGGCTGCGAGCTTTAAATACGATAATTCCCGTAAAGCCCTGAGCTTGCGAAGCGGGGCTGGAGGTCAGAACCCTTGGTTAGGGTCCAGTCATCCCAGTACCAGGTTCTGCTCTGTTATATCTCAGGGAGCCAAGCCCGCAAAGGAGGGCAGAATCCAGAGAAAGCCAGGCGGCACATAAAAGAAACAAAATGCCTGAAGATAGGGGTACCTTCTAGAAACTCTTGGCAAAAATTCCCCAGTTACCTGCTGTCTCTGGTCGTTGTTTTCACTCAGGTCTCTGGAAGCTACAGCTTCATTCCCCTTTTTGGTGACCTCTTCTATTCGCTCCTCACACTGTTCCTTCACCTCCTTCATCTGATTGATGCACTGGCTCCTTTGGTGAAAGAAAGCAAAGGAAGGGCCTGATGTCTATGACTGTGTCTCTGCTGGATGGTGACATCCACTTCCATAAGAGACACAGACCCTCTTCCTGCTTCAGGCACTTCATCTGAAGAGGGCACTTAAGACAGGGCAACACGGGTGTGTGTTCAACAATTAAATGACCAAAAGAAACACACTAAAAATCATCATCCCATTGTTCTAAAACAGTGAACTTTACTGATTAGGCAGAAAAATTTTTTTTTAACATACAATCTGTAGAATAATAAAAAAAATATGTATTGGTCTTTGTCCCTGGCTACTGGCACAGAGCTCTTAAAAGCCTTGGAAGTTCCTGAGCGGATATCTGGCGATTCACAAGCCCCTCTGGACCATACTTGAGTTTATACTAATAAGGGGGTCTTGGAGGTGGGGAAGGATGGGCGTCAGATAGTTTCAGGACAGAGGCTGACTGCCAGAGGAACTAGCCACATGACTGGAAAGTTGGAACTTTCAGCTCCACCTCCTCCAGGGAGGGGAGGAGTGGAGATTGAGTTCAACCCTGTGGCCAATGGTGTAATCAATCATGCCTACATAAAACACTCAGACAAACTCCGGACCACAAGGCTTGGGGAGCTTTCTGGCTGGGGAGCCTAACGATGCACTGGATGGGGGCGGCTGACTCCACAGGGCAGCCGTTCCTGTCTCCCCCTGGCGCCTGCCCTCGCCTTAGGACTCTACCACTGGGCTGTTCTGTAAAAGTCAAAACAGCTTTCCTGAATCCTGTGACAGTCATTCTGGCAAATTATCAGACTGAGGGGGTGGCGGGTAACCCTAAAGCTGTAGCCAGCCAGGCAGAAGTGAGGGTGGCTAGGGGACACATCAAGACTTGTGGCTGGCATCTGAGGTGGGAGCAGTAGTATGGGAGGGAGCCCCTTAACCTAGGGGGTCTGTGCTAAATGGGTAGTATCAAAACTTGAACTGGGGCCAGGCGCAGTGGCTCACGCCTGTAATCCCAGCACTTTGGGAGGCTGAGGCGGTGGATCACGAGGTCAGGAGATGGAGAGCATCCTGGCTAACACGGTGAAACCCTGTCTCTATTAAAAACACAAAAAATTGGCTGGGCATGGTGGCGGGCTCCTGTAGTCCCAGCTACTCGGGAGGCTGAGGCAGGAGAATGGCGTGAACCCGGGAGGCGGAGCTTGCAGTGAGCCGAGATGGCGCCACTGCACTCCAGCCTGGGCGACAGAGCGAGACTCCCTCTCAAAAAAAACAAAACAAAACTTGAACTGGAGGACAGTCGGTTGAATTGCTATTGCATTGCTTCAGCTTTCTGCCTGGATTTATTTTAAGAGTATTTTGACAAGTGCCAGAGCTATGAAGTAATTAAGAGAATTACCCACTCGTTTTGCAAATAAGAATACTAAGGGGTGACATGGTTGTCTGGCATGGACCAGGGTCAGAGGGAGGCGGAAACTGAAGCCAGACTCCAGGGCTCCTTACTGTTGTGCCCTCTCCACCACACAGCTCACCTTTTCTGAGTTGCAGGTATTTCAGAGCCAAATGTGAGTGAGTACTACATCAACCTCTGACTCTTGGAATATACCCTTGAGTTCAAAGCACCACTGGGTCACAATGTACCACACACAGAGAAGGGAACCAGGTGCTATGGAAATAATGCAGTGCCGAGTTCCTGACCTTGAACAGCTGACAGATCAGGTGAAAATTTCATTTAAATACAATTCTCACAAATATACAAGCCACAGGTGGTAGATTAGTGCACAGGAGCTGAAACATAGCGAACAAAAAGCTGTCTGTATACTGTAGAACTAAATGAGCAGGTCGTTTGCTATCCCTGAACCTTTAAACCTGCAAAAGGGAAGTACTGATTGCACCTGCTCCCAGCCCTGCTAAAATCAAGTACAAAGAGCCTTTATCTCACAGCCTTGCAGATCAACTGGGGCTTTCCATGTTCCAACTTGAGAGCCAGGAACGAACTACCTCCATCCTCAATTCTGAGACAAAGGTCATGCAGATTGTGACAGTGTTTCTTCCTGAGGACTTAGGTTGGCTTTTTCTTACATGTAAGTGGCAAATATTCCAGCACTAACTGGAGCTAAATTGGAGAGGAATACAGGACTTGGCCACTAGTGATTATTCTAACTGGTGCAACTGATGGCCAGAGTACCACTGATGGAATGTGTTCAAGTACAAGGATCTATCAGGGCAGGTGATCCCATCACCCAGGGCACCGACCATCACTGTATTACTTTATATTCCAGTATCAACATTGGAAACTGTCTCCTCATAGCAGGGAGATGAGATGGCGAGCGGTTCATCTCATGTGCTGACTCCAGGTGCTTCAGGGAGAAAGAACGCAAGGCTATTTTCGGATGGAGTGCAGTGATTGCTTAGTGATGCCTGCCACAGGTGTAGGAGAGTAAAAAGTGGGATGTGTGCTGACTGATTCAAACGGAAAGAACAGTACCTTGTACATCAGGAAACCTGGCCTTTCCATCAGCTTTTGTGTTCTCGGCACTGCCTTCTATAGAAGGATTAGACCAGACAGGATGTTTTAAGGGAGGGCGTGCAGATATGTTTCAGAGGCCCATATAATTTGCACAAATTGCACACTTTAGGCAGGTGTCCATTTATAAGTTTGCTAACAAAGCAGACTTTTTTTTTTTTATCAGATTCTCTAAAAGGGCCTATAATCCAAAGAAAGTGAAGAATAACTAGCTCTTTTTTGCTTCCAACACTCCACGAACATTATCCCTGGGAAGCACTGCATATCTGGTACACGGCCTTGGGCACAAGTAGTGAAATAGGCACAGTCAGCCAGAAAGAGCTTTCAATCTAGGTATCAACCTGCCAGGAGCAAAAGGAGTGCATCCTACATGTGTCTCCAGCCCAGCTCAGAGGTGTCCACCCATCGCCTCGGCCCAAGCTTTACTACATGGGGAGCAGAGATTCCTTCCCTGTCACTGGATCCTGACTGATTTCCAGCTAGGTCAAAACCTTCTCGGCCAACATTTATCAAGTGAGGCCATTTATGGCTTTTTGTGTTTCAATCTATATGAGGGAAATATTTGCATTAAGGTTTCTTTAAGGATGAATAATAAGACTGAGGTACTTCATTTCCGTCTAAATGCAATTCTTTAATTATGAGCCTAACTCAAGGTTTCTCAACCTTAGCACTGTATATGTTTTAGGCCAGATAAACCGTGACTGTGGGAAGCTGTCTTGTGGATTATAGGATGTTTAGCAGGGTCCCTGACCTCTACCCACTAGATGCCAGTAGCAGCCTCCTTGTAAGCCATGACAGACAAAAATGTCTCCAAACATTGCCAAAGGCCTACTGGGGACAAGACTGCCCCCACGTGAGAACCACTGGCATAGCTGAATAAGATTCCACACACAAGTGACAATCACATTTCCCTTCTATTGACTGGCTGCTCATGTCCTCTACAGAGACGTGTACTTGGGGCTTCATGTTTTCAGTTGTATGTGGTTATAAAGTTAGTAGGAAGATATTACGGCAGGTGGACAATGTTTTGGAGGAACATGGAAATGCCGAAGAACGCAATGCATGTGAGGCAACTGATTCTCCCAGGTTGCTGGTGACCACACAGATGGCTCAAATCCTTTCAGAATGCAATTTGACAATTCACACCCAGCAACAAGCTAAACTACAGATGAGCCTTTTAGAAGGAAATAATCCAAAATGGTAATTTTTAAGACAATTAGGAGCTATACGGATGTTTTAAATATAATGCAAGTAATGTAATTTTTTAAATTTAAAAATTAAAAAATAAGAGGCTGGCCGGGCACAATAGCTCACACCTGTAATCCCAGCACTTTGAGAGGCGAAGACGAGCAGATCACTTGAGGTCAGGTGTTCGAGACCAGCCTAGCCAACAAGGTGAAACCCCATCTCTACTAAAAATACAAAAATTAACCAGGTGTGGTGGCACGTGCCCATAATCCCAGCTACTCGGGAGGCTGAGGCAGGAGAATCACTTGAACCAGGGAGGCAGAGGTTGCAGTGAGCTGAGATCGCACCACTGCACTCTAGCCTGGGAAACAAGAGCTGTGAAACTCCATCTCAAAAAAAAAGAGGCTATAGCTAATGTGTTGTCATTATTTAGGAGACAAATTATGGCAATGGATATTTTTATCCTTAAAATCCCTTTTATCATCGCATGTCTATCTAATTTTACTTTTATAAATAAAATTTTTGTGGCCGGGTGCGGTGACTCATGCGTTTAATCCCAGCACTTTGGGAGGCTGAGGCAGGCAGATCATGAGGTCAGGAGTTTGAGACCAGCCTGACCAATGACAGGGTTTTAGTAGAAACCCCGGGCATGGTGGTGGGCACCTGTAGTCCCAGCTACTCAGGAGGCTGAGGCTGGAGAACTGCTTGAACCTGGGAGGCAGAGGTTGCAGTGAGCTGAGATTGCACCACTGCACTCCAGCCTGGGTGACAGAGCGAGACTCTGTTTCAAAAAATAAAATAAAATAAAATGTTTGTGACTAAAAATATGGCCGGACACAGTGGCTCACACCTGTAATCCCAGCACTTTGGGAGGCCAAGGCAGGTGGATCACCTGAGGTCAGGCGTTCAAGAACAGCCTGGCTGACATGGTGAAACTCCATCTCGACTAAAAAAATACAAACATTAGCTGGGTGTGGTGGTGGGCACCTGTAGTCCCAGCTACTCAGGAGGCTGAGGCATGAGAACTGCTTGAACTTGGGAGATGGAGGTTGCAGTGAGCTGAGATTGTGCCACTGCACTCCAGCATGGGGGACAGCGAGACTCCACTCAAAAAAAAAAAAAAAAGTATATATATACACACACACACACACACGTACATAACGCAAGTAAAAAAATGATTAAATTTTTTTGATGATGACTGCAATTAAGTAAACATTCATGTGAACTTGGGCATGGACTGGAGAGAGGTTAAGTCAAAGGGAAAAGGACAGTCATGAGGACTGGGCCATGGGTGGTTGGTTCTCTCTGAATCCCAAACTTCCCACACGTTAGCTATATTGTTTTTATGAGGAAAAAATAAACACAACTTTATCCTCTGGCTTGCAAACTGGTTTTTACTATCTTCCCGCGGGGCTTAGCTCACTTTTTAATAGTTTAATATTGCTTGGTTTTGATTATCAAAGTATTCCGTTCTCACTGTAAAAATTGGGAAAATCACTGAAAAGTCTGAAGAAAACAAAATGTCCACAATGTGATCGCCAGGCAATAAACTATTACTATATCAATATTTTGCCAAAATGTCTTTTAGTCAACGAATTTGATTTAGCTCACGCATGAGCACCTATGAAACACATTTTTAAAGCTTTATGTTGTTGACTTAACCAGTACACCTGTGCCTTACAGAGTTTTAAGTTACATTTTAAGGCATGCTGAGAAATTCATTTCCTGCTGAGAGCTGGCCTCCTTGTGCATTTGTGTAGGACATGAATCCTAGAGGGGCCCGTGCCTTTCTCAGAGTCCTGCATGGAGCAGAAGGTGCATGCTCTATCGGAGGTTACATCTCAGCTTAATCCCCGCCTCCCAGGTGGCGTGCACCCTGCACTGTGGCGCGCGCTCTGAGGTGTACTTACAGGTCGTAGGAGAACTTCCTCTCCAGGTTGGTCTGGTTCTTCTGAAACTGGAGGACATCCTGCTGCAGCCTGCCGTAATTCCTCTGCAGGGTCTTTAACTGGTCTACAGCAAGGGGACAAGGAATTGCACAGGTCACCAGCACAGCTGTCATGCCATTCAGCCAAAATATGACAGAGGCAGACTCACACATCAGACCATAAAGGGCAAGGACAGATTGGGACAAAGGAGGGGAGAGAGAAAAAGCTGAAAACACAGTCCCTCCCCAGAGTCACTACACTCCAGCTGTGGAGAGTGCTCTGCAAGAGCAGCAAGCCGAAAGAAGCTGCGTCTTGATCCTTTCCCAAATGTCTCTCTTAAATCTCCTTTTTGGCCGCTAGCCTTTAATGTATATTGGAAGCTTCTGTGTGCCTGTCTCTTTTGTAGACATCATAAGCCCTGAGCTGTCCCCAAAGGTCACACACACCACCCTGCCCTCATCCCTGGCCGACTCATCCTTCCATCTGTAAAACACTGATTTTTGATGTTTGGTCAGATAAGCAGCCACTCCTGCTGGACACCCTGCCCTCGGCCACCAGGCTACCTGCCAGCATCCTCCCTCGTCATTTATTCACAGCCAAGCCACTCTCCAAGGCCCTGTGCCCATTTAATCACCCAACACTCTCATCAGGGAAAGAGCGGCTTTCTTTAAGGAAATTAATCAGCCCCATCCCTGCCGCCCTGATGACTTGGCTCATAAAAGAGCCCTAGTGGACAAAGGGCCAAGCTGGGGCAGAGGGGAAGGCAGCCACCAGGCGGCACAGTGGGCGGCAGCAGCAGCCAGGCCCGGACACAGCCAGGACAGACAGGCCAGGACAGATGCAGGCATCCCCAAGGTGGGCCCTCACAACACTAGACCTACAATAGTCTCAGGTGGAAAATAAAGTGAAATAAAATGGAAGCGTTCCGTGAATTACGATACACACAACACGGACTCATCCCAAAAGCACACACGTGACACCCTCAAGAGACAAAGCTGTGGCGAAGAGAACAGCTGGGTGGGTGCTGGGCCGAAACAGAGAGGGGACTGGTGACTTCGCAGGGCATGGGTGGGGGGTCCTGGAGCGGTGGGCAGCTGCCATGTTGACTGCAGTGGTGATCTGCGAGACTATTTGTCAGGACTTATCCAACTGTACCCACGAGGGGTAAATGTTCTTGTATATAAACGATACTTTAATATGCCTAACTGAACACACCCCACAATCCAACTAGGCAAGAGATAACGGAATACAACTCAGCAGTCAAAGAAATGAATGACTTGTATCACAGTGACATGGACGAATCGCAAATAACTATGCTGAGAGAGAAAAGGCAGGCAAAAAATGATAACAGATGGTCTCATTCCATCTGTATGCATGTACCCAATTATTATTTTTTAATTATACTTTAAATTCTAGGGTACATGTGCACAACGTGCAGGTTTGTTACATATATATACATGTGCCATGTTGGTGTGCTGCACCCATTAACTCGTCATTTACAATAGGTAATTTCTCTTAAAGCCATCCCTCCCCCCTCCCCCCACCCCATGACACGCCCCAGATGTTCCTTGCCCTGTGTCCATGTGTTCTCATTGTTCAATTTCCACCTATGACTGAGAACATGCGGTGTTTGGTTTTCTGTCCTTGTGATAGTTTGCTCAGAATGATGGTTTCCAGCTTCATCTATGTCCCTACAAAGGACATAAACTCATCCATTTTTATGGCTGCATAGTATTCCATGGTGTATATGTGCCACATTTTCTTAATCCAGTCTATCATTGATGGACATGTGGGTTGATTCCATGTCTTTACTATTGTGAATAGTGCCACAATAAACATACATGTGCATGTGTCTTTACAATAGCATGATTTATAATCCTTTGGGTATATACCCAGTAATGGGATGGCTGGGTCAAATGGTATTTCTAGTTCTAGATCCTTGAGGAATCGCCACACTGTCTTCCACAATGGTTGAACTAGTTTACAGTCCCACCAACAGTGTAAAAGCATTCCTATTTCTCCACATCCTCTCCAGCACCTGTTGTTTCCTGACTTTTTAATGATCGTCATTCTAAACTGCTGTGAGATGGTATCTCATTGTGGTTTTGATTTGCATTTCTCTGATGACCAGTGATGATGAGCATTTTTTCATGTGTCTGTTGGCTGCATAAACGTCTTCTTTTGAGACATGCTTGTTCGTATGCTTTGCCCACTTTTTGATGGGGTTGTTTGATTTTTTTCTTCTAAATTTGTTTAAGTTCTTTATAGATTCTGGATATTAGCTCTTTGTCAGATAGGTAGATTCAAAAATTTTCTCCCATTCTGTAGCTTGCCTGTTCACTCTGATGGTAGTTTCTTTTGCTGTGCAGAAGCTCTTTAGTTTAATTAGATCCCATTTGCCTATTTTGGCTTCTGTTGCCATTGCTTTTGGTGTTTTAGACACGAAGTCCTTGCCCATACCTATGTCCTGAATGGTATTGCCTAAGTTTTCTTCTAGAGTTTTTATGGTTTTAGGTCTAACATTTAAGTCTTAATCCATCTTGAATTAATTTTTGTATAAGGTGTAAGGAAGGGATCCAGTTTCAGCTTTCTACATATGGATAGCCAGTTTTCCCAGCACCATTTATTAAATAGGGAATCCTTTCCCCATTGCTTTTGTCAGGTTTGTCAAAGATCAGATGGTTGTAGATTTGTGGTATTATTTCTGTGGGCTCTGTTCTGTTCCATTGGTCTATATCTCTGTTTTGGTACCAGTACCATGCTGCTTTGGTTACTGTAGCCTTGTAGTACAGTTTGAGGTCACGTAGCGTAATGCCTCCAGCTTTGTTCTTTTGGCTTAGGATTGTCTCGGCAATGTGGGCTCTTTTTTGGTTCCATATGAACTTTAAAGTAGTTTTTTCCAATTCTGTGAAGAAAGTCATTGGTAGCTTGATGGGGATGGCATTGAATCTACAAATTACCTTGGGCAGTATGGCCATTTTCACGATATTGATTCTTCCTATCCATGAGCATGGAATGTTCTTCTGTTTGTTTGTATCCTCTTTTATTTCCTTGAGCAGTGGTTTGTAGTTCTCCTTGAAGAGGTCCTTCACGTCCCTTGTAAGTTGTATTCCTAGGTATTTATTCTCTTTGAAGCAATTGTGAATGGGAGTTCACTCATGATTTGGCTGTTTGTCTGTTATTGGTGTATAGGAATGCTTGTGATTTTTGCACATTGATTTTGTATTCTGAGACTTTGCTGAAGTTGCTTATCAGCTTAAGGAGATTTTGAGCTGAGACAATGGAGTTTTCTAAACATACAATCATGTCATCTGCAAACAGGGACAATTTGACTTCCTCTTTTCCTAGTTGAATACCCTTTATTTCCTTCTCCTGCCTGATAGCCCTGGCCAGAACTTCCAACACTATGTTGAATAGGAGTGGTGAGACAGGGCATCCCTGTCTTGTGCCAGTTTTCAAAGGGAATGCTTCCAGTTTTTGCCCATTCAGTATGATAATGGCTGTGGGTCTCTCATAAATAGCTATTATTTTGAGATATGTCCCATCAATACCTAGTTTATTGAGTTTTTAGCATGAAGGGCTGTTGAATTTTGTCAAAGGCCTTTTCTGCATCTATTGAGATAATCATGTGGTTTTTATCTTTGGTTCTGTTAATATGATGGATTATGTTTACTGATTTGCGTATGTTGAACCAGCCTTGCATCCCCGGGATGAAGGCAACTTGATTGTGTTGGATAAGCTTTTTGATGTGCTGCTGGATTTGGTTTGCCGGCATTTTATTGAGGATTTTTGCATCGATGTTCATCAGGGATATAGGTCTAAAATTCTCTTTTTTTGTTGTGTCTCTGCCAGGCTTTGGTATCAGGATGATGCTGGCCTCACAAAATGAGTTAGGGAGGATTCCCTCTTTTTCTGTTGATTAGAATAGTTTCAGAAGGAATGGTACCAGCTCTTTGTACCTCTGGCAGAATTCGGCTGTGAATTGCCTGGTCCTGGACTTTTTTTGGTTGGTAGGCTATTAATTATTGCCTTAATTTCAGAGCCTGTTATTGGTCTATTCAGAGATTCAACTTCTTCCTGGTTTAGTCTTGGGAGGGTGTACGTGTCCAGGAATTTATCCATTTCTTCTAGATTTTCTAGTTTATTTGCGTAGAGGTGTTTTAGTAGTTTGTATTTCTGTGGGATCGGTGGTGATATCCCCTTTATTATTTTTTACTGCATGTATTTGATTCTTCTCTCCTTTCTTCCTTATTAGTCTTGCTAGTGGTCTATCAATTTTGTTGATCTTTTCAAAAAACCAGCTCCTGGATTCATTGATTTTTTTGAAGGGTTTCTTTTGTCTCCATCTCCTTCAGTTCTGCTCTGATCTTAGCTATTTCTTGCCTTCTGCTGGCTTTTGAATGTGTTTGCTCTTGCTTCTCTAGTTCTTTTAATTGTGATGTTAGGGTGTCAATTTTAGATCTTTCCTGCTTTCTCTTGTGGGCATTTAGTGCTATAAATTTCCCTCTATGCACTGCCTTAAACGTGTCCCAGAGATTCTGGTATGTTGTGTCTTTGTTCTCATTGATTTCAAATAACATCCTTATTTCTGCCTTCATTTCGTTATGTACCCAGTAGTCATTCAGGAGCAGGTTGTTCAGTTTCCATGTAGTTGAGTGGTTTTGAGTGAGTTTCTTAATCCTGAGTTCTAATTTGATTGCACTGTGGTCTGAGAGACAGTTTGTTATAACTGCTGTTCTTTTACATTTGCTGAGGAGTGCTTTACTTCCAACTATGTGGTCAATTTTGGAATAATGCGATGTGGTGCTGAGAAGAATGTACATTCTGTTGATTTGGGGTGGAGAGTTCTATAGATGCCTATTAGGTCTGCTTGGTGCAGAGCTGAGTTCAAGTCCTGGATATCCTTGTTAACTTTCTGTCTCGTTGATCTGTCTATTGTTGACAGTGGGGTGTTAAAGTCTCCCATTATTATTGTGTGAGAGACTAAGTCTCTTTGTAGGTCTCTAAGGACTTGCTTTATGAATCTGGGGCACGCACCCAATTATTAAAAATGCAAACTAGTCTACATGGCAGACCAGAGGCTGCCTGAGGGAAGTGGATCACCACGGCGCACAAGCAAGCTTTTGGGGGTGATGAATATGTTCCCTGTGTTGACTCTGGTGGAGTTACTTGACATGTATGCTCTATCAAAACCGCTGTCAAACTGAACCTTTATGTGAGACCCCCCAACTCCCACCCCCGCAGCCAGGCAGCCTCTTCAACTTTGTGGGAAACGTAGGGTTACACAAACACATTTCACAAAGTGACCCCTTTTCACATAAGACTTTTTAATATTCTTAGAACCTGACTTAGAACTAGAATTCGAAACCAGCACTGACCAAAAGAATTATAATGCAAGTCATATAGGGAATTTTTAACTTCCCAGTAACCACATTTTTAGAGTAAAAATTATTCAACCCAACAGATGATTTAGCCCAGTAGCATGGACCCTGCTGACCCTCCTGTCACAGTGGAAGGAGCCCCCGACAAAGGACAGCACCCCATTTCCTGCTCTGTGGCTGCTTCAGAAGGACTCAAAGGAAGACTAATCCCCCAGCTGCCAAGTTGAGTCAGAGCGGCAAAGAGGGGGAATTAAATTGGGCTGGACAGTTTTTCTAAGTTTCATGCAGACAATCTAAATTCAGCATGACCAAATTAACAGGTCACATGTATACCATATGTATATATAACAGAACATGTACCTATCATAAATACTATCTCTTAACACATTCATGAGTGACACTCTTAACTCTTCTGTACCTAACAGCTTGCAATGTATTTGGCAATATTTTTTTTAAAAGGAAAAGCCTCTTAAGGAGATAGACTTAGGCAAAAAGAATAAAGATTGCTCAATGACTCATGACACTATCCGCCATGAGATTATAATGGAGACCCACCTGGGCCTAGAGAAGGAGAGAAAGGGAGTTTCTTCCTAAAAGGCCAGTGCCTGGTGTGGAGGAGCGAGCGGAACTTACCTTGCAGCACTCGGATGAGCCTCTCACCCGTGGTGATGTTATTCACCAAAACCGCCTGCAACGAAGATAAACTCGCATGAAACACCCAAACCAACACCTCAGCCTGACAGCCAGATGCGATACAAACCAAGGATGGGGCCTGTCCCCAACCCAGCGCTGCTGTCAGGGAAGGAGCTCGCGCTCAGCGCTCAGGCTGGACCCTCCCATGTCTGCTGCTGAAAAGGAACAGGCCGACCTAGAGAGCCGCTCCCCACCACCGCCTCTGGACCCGAGCAAAAGCCAATGGGTCCAGACCCCACTCCAGCCCAGGAAACGCTGCTCCTCCAGGAAAGGGCCAGCCAGGCCCTCCTTCCTCCTGCCCGACACAGCAGAGGCTCTGGGCACCCAGAGGGCTAATCAGCAACCTCACACCGCACCACACCACACAGCACTCCACACCAAACCACACCACGACACACCAAACCACGCCACACACACCACTCCACACAACACCACGCCATATGACTCCACACACCACCAGACCACACCACACACCACTCTACACACTACACCATGCCACAACTCCACACCACACACACACCACACACACCAAACCACACACACCAAACCACACACCACTCCACACCACACTACACCACACTTCACACCAAACCACACACCACCCCCACCACTCCACACCAAACCACACACATCACACCACTCCACAGCACACATACCACGCCATATGACTCCACACCACACCACAACGCCAGACCACACCACACACCATTCCACACCACACACCACACCAAACCACAGCAGGCCACACACCACACTACACCACGCCACAACTCCACACCACGTACCACTCCACACCACACACACCAAACCACACCACATCAGTCCACACCACACACTTCACACCAAACCACACCACACCACACACCATTCCATACCAAACCACATCACACCACACCACTCCATACCACACACATCACATACCACACTACACACTGCTCCACACAACACACCACTCCACACCAAACCACACCATTCCACACCATGCCACACACCACACACACTTCACACCAAACCACACACAACCACTCCACACACACATCACACACCACACACCACTCCACACACACACCACACACACCACACATCACACACACCATTCCACCACACAACACACCACACATCACTCCACAAAACACCACACACCACACCATGCCACACCACTCCACACACAGCACACCACTCCACACACAGCACACCACTCCACACACACCACACACCACTCCACACGCCACAGCACACCACACATCACACCACACACTACCACACCACACACCACTCCACACCACATACCACTCCACACCAAAACATACCACACCACGCCACACCACTCCACACAACACGCCACACACCAGTCCACACCAAACCACACACCACTCCACACATCACTCCACACCCCAAACACACCACACACACCACACACTCCACACCAAACCACACCATGACACACCAAACCACACCACTCCACACCAAACCACACCACACATCACACCACACCATATGACTCCACACACCAGACCACACCACATACCACTCCACACCACACCACGCCACACACACACCACGCCACACACACTACACCACACACACCAAACCACACCACACCACACCACTCCACACACTTCACACCAAACCACGCACCACACCACACACACTCCACACCAAACCACATCACACCACACCACTCCACACCATACACATCACATACCACACCACACACTGCTCCACACAACACATCACACCACTCCACACCAAACCACACACCATGCCACACCACTCCATATGACACACACCACGGCACACACCACATACCACACTCCACACCAAACCACACCACACCATATACCACACCACACCACACACCATACACTTCACACCAAACCACACACACTACACACACACACATCACACACACCACACACCACACCACTCCACACACACAATCACACACCACACCAAACATCACTCCACAAAACACACACCACACCATGCTACACCACTCCACACACGGCACACCACTCCACACACACCACACACCATTCCAAACCATGCTACACACCACACACTACCACACCACACACTCCACACCAGAACACACACCATGCCACACCACTCCACACAACACGCCACACACCATTCCACACCCAACCACACACCACACACCGTGCCACACCACTCCACACCCCACACACCACTCCACACCACACAACCACTCCATACCAAACCACACACCATACCACACTCCACACTCCACACCACACACACCACACACATCACATACCACACCACATCACAGACTGCTCCACTCCACACACACCACACACTACTGCACACACCACGCCAAACCATACACATCACATACCGCTCCACACAACACCATACGCCACACATCACACACCAAACCAAACCATGCCACACCACACCACTCTACACCACACCAGCTCACAACTGCACAACTCTGCACCACTCCACTCCACACCAGCCCAGGTCTCCCTGCCTCAGAGCTCAAACTCCAAATTCCAGGCTGACTAAAAAAGAAAAGGGAATGCAGTGGCCATTCCACTAACAAGACCTCTCGATGCACTTTAACTTCTGGCCTCCTCCTCCTGTCCACAGCGTCTATAAGCTTAGGAACTGGAGGGTTTCACACACAGTCTCACCATGCTGGGAAAGTCAACAGTAGAGGAGGACAGAAGCCACACAGAATCCAGATAACAACGACAAAGTGAAAAGTAGGAAGAATGAGTGTCAAGCTCAATGTAACAACTGGCCAGTATGCCCTGACAAGTCACTTTATGCCAAGAGCTCTTCTAAGCACCCCACATCTACTCACTCATTGACTTTTTTTTTTTTTTTTTTTTTTTGAGACAGAGTTTTGCTCTGTTGCCCAGGCTGGGGTGCAATGGCGCGATCTCCGGCTCACTGCAACCTCCACCTCCTGGGTTCAAGCAATTCTCCTGCCTCAGCCTCCCAAGTAGCTGGGAGTAGAGATGGGATTTCACCATGTTGGCCAGGCTGGTCTCAAACTTCTGACCTCAAGTGATTCGGCCGCCTTGGCCTCCCAAAGTGCTGGGATTACAGGTGTGAGCCACTGCGCCCGGCCTCATTTATTCTTCTTGACAGTTATGTGAGGTAGTAGTATATTATCACATTTTAGGAAAAGGGAAACGGAGGCACTGGCTGCTTAAATGGCTCATGGTCACCCGCCTGCTAAGAGGCAAAGCCAAACTCCAGCTCCAACAAGTGTGCTCCAGAGAGCAAGTTCTTCAAAGCTACTTGCCAAATTGCTACAAACCCAAGCAGGACACCAACGTAGTAGGCTGTACCTAATGTTAAAAACAAACAAAAGCCTGAAAAAAGCAGGGAACAGAATATTAAATATCAGAGTGCACTGCACAGGTAAATGCCATCTCACAGACAGACACATACAGCACGTATGTGGGCTGGGCCACAATGCAAACATTTCTTACTGTGTCATCATCCACAAAGTTTGCAAATAATCCATTACTTGACATGCTGCCCATAACGTGGAGACACATTTGTGTCCCATTCCTGCTTAGTGGTGGGCGATGGCAAGCACAGTGCCTCTTCCTCCTCTGGGACCTTTCTATGCAACCATCCTGTTTTCTCAGGCCTGGACAGAAACAAGGCTTAGGCAAATAACAGCCTTTTGGAGTAAGGTGTTTATGAACACAGGGATGCATGCCCACAAATGAAATCGCATCAAACAAATCTGGTATTTGGGAGCTCTGAGGATATGGAACATTTCCTGGGGCAACAGGAGAGAAGTTATGGCGATAATACCTGTAAAAGTCATCCCTCAGGGAAAGATAATCCGAAGGGGTGTGTACAGGTATGCTGTACATCAGGGATTTTGCGGGGAGAGAGACTAGGAAATTAAAGGAGGATCCACACAGTAGGAATCAGATTTACGCAGCACCTGCTACTCTTGGAAAAAGCTCGCTCTGTGTGAAAAGCGAAAAGATTACCATATGATCCCACAACCCCACTTGTGGGTATGAACCCAGAAGCATTTAAAGCAGGATCCCTAAGAGATGTCTGCACTCTCATGTTCGCTGCAGCATCACTCACAGTTACCAAGAGGCGAACGCAACCCAAGGGGTCACAGATGAATGAATGGATAAGCAAAATGTGGCATACACATACAATGAAATATTATGCCACCTTTACAAAGAAGGAAATATGGACACATACTACAACATGGATGAATGCAGACAACATTACACTAAGTGAAAACATTAGCCAGTCACAGAAGGACAAATGCTGTAGGATTCCATTCATATGAAGTACCTAAAGTCATCAAAACCACAGAAACAAAATAGAAAGGTGGCTGTCCAGGGATAGGAGAAGGGGGAGGGAAATTGGTGTTTAGTGAGCATCGAGACCCAGGGTTGCAGAATTAATTTCTAGAGATCTGTTGCACAACAACGTGAATATCCTTCACATCACTGATCTGTACACTGAAATTTCCACCTTGCATCGGTATGAAAACCATGTTTCCTCTGGAAATCAGAGTGAAAACCGAACAGTAAAAAAAACAAAAACAAACAAACAAAGAACACTTAAATTATTATACAGTGTTTACCCCCAGAGTTGATTCTCCTGGGTAAATAATATCTTTCACATCTCCTGGGTAAATAATTTCTATGAAAATTATGGCAATTTGATGTGTCCTTTTCTGTCCATTCCCCTTAGCTCCCCTCCGACCCAAATCACATTAGTGCTTACAACTATCTGAGGGTTCAGATACTACTGCAATTTGAAATATCTAAGGATACTTCTGTCTCCATGTGACTTTATTCTTCCAAAAAAATATATTTTTGTTATCTTCCCCTATCTACTTACTTATGCATGGAAAAATACAGCCTCCACTTAGGAAAATAAAAAAAGGATCATAAAATGCCATCGAGATCTTTTATATATAATTTTATATTTATAGAAATTTTGTTGAATCATTTTCAGGGAAACTACGAAAATGCTTCTTAGCTTCTTTCAGGGTTCAACATATTATAAAGAAGAAAAAACCCTGAGTTCGACAAAATGATTTTTATTTATTTTTTATTTAAATTTTTTTTTTTTTTTTTTTTTTTTTTTTTTGAGACGAAGTCTCGCTCTGTCGCCCAGGCTGGAGTGCAGTGGCGTGATCTTGGCTCAAAGCAACCTCCACCTCCCGGGTTCACGCCATTCTCCTGCCTCAGCCTCCTGAGTAGCTGGGACTACAGGCACCCGCCACCACGCCTGGCTAATTTTTTTTATTTTAGTAGAGACAGGGTTTCACCATGTTGGCCAGGATGGTCTCAATCTCCTGACCTCGTGATCTGCTCGCCTTGGCCTCTCAAAGTGCTGGGATTACAGGCATGAGGCACTGCACCCAGCCAAAAAAAATTTTTTTAAGAGACAGTCTCACTCTGTTGCCCAGGCTGCAGTGCAGTGGCGCTATCATAGCTCACTGCAGCCCCCAGCTCCTGTCCTCAAGTAATCCTCCTGCCTCAGCCTCCTGCAGCACTGGGATTACAGGACTGAACCATGGTGCTGGGCCATAATTCAACAAAATTGTTCTTAAATGAATTATATATTCTACTCTAAACAGCCAGGTTGTTTTTCACATTCTGGTGCAGAGGGACTTTAGGGGTAGCTGTACTTCCCGGTGTTCGTAAGCTGTCCCCTAAAAACACAGACAAGGAGGCAATAAGCGCCACCAGAAATTAACTGGAAACTAAACCTCAAAGAATCTGGGTGAATTACCCATGTACAAATTTATTATGACCATTCCATTCTGGGAAACAAGTATATTTGGATCAAACTTTTTCTGTATTAGATTCCTAGAAAAATAAGCTCAATATTTCATAAGTTTTCAAAGCAACAAATCTACAATAAAGTATCACATTATGAAAGCTCAATAAGATGTAGTGACTAATTTTAAAAATACTAATATTTGAAACACTCACTTGGAAGAAGGATGCTGATCACACTGTAAAAAGTAGAAGGTGACTTTTTTTTTTTTGAGTGAAACAGGAGTGCTTTATGGTCTGAGAGGAGTGTTTGGGAGGAGTGCCTACCGGCTCCCACCTGTGGGCTCACCCGAGCGGGGGTGCAGCTGAGGCCACTGTGGGAAACAGAACCCCCCACTCCCAGGAGAGGCCTCACATGCTGCCTTCGGTTTCTTGTCAGCCTTGCCTAGCGTGGGGCCTGGGCCACCCTTTAGGGTGGGTCTGCACACCCGTGTTCAGGGCTCCCGGCTGGAAGCGGAGCCACAGGCATGCTGCGGCCCTGGATGAGCGTGGAGGGCAAGAAGGTGCTGGGGCAGTGCGCACCCCACAGCCAAGCAGGGCCCTCCTGGGCCTCAGTCACATCCCTGAGAAACACTGGAGACTGGCGGCTCTGTCCCGAGAGGGCCAGGGTGTCCACCGAGCCTGGATGAAGCCAGCTGTCCCCTCCAGAAGGTGACTTAACTACTGTATTTCTTTGGCTCATTAAAATAACCAACCTGCTTTGAGGGCGTGAGTCCACCTTAACTTTCAGCCTTAAAAAGGACCCTTATCTAATCCAAGTCAACCCTCTGCAATCAGATGCCTGGAAAACTTCTTTGTACTGAAATTCCTGTTACTGCTTCAGAGTTACTCCTGTTACTACCTTAGAATGAAAAAGTTAATCTTAGTAACTTAGGAATGACATAAGAATGAAGGGAAGAATATCAAGTATTCATTGGAATCTTTTTACCTCTTAGCAATTTCAAAATGGTGCTATCCAAAACAGTGCTATTCAATAGAAATAAAATGTCAGTTGTACACGGAAATTAAAAATTTTCTAATAGCCACATTGAATTAAGTAAAAAGAAACAGGTTGGGCAAAAGATTTGAAAAGACATCTCCCTAAAGTAGACATAAATGGCCAATATGTACATGAAAGATGCTCAACCTCATTAGTCACTAGTGAAATGCAAATCAAAATGAGAAGATACCACTTCACATCTATCAGTATGGCTATAATTTTTAAAAAGGTACCAGGCGCGGTGGCTCACGCCTGTAATCCCAGCACTTTGGGAGGCCGAGGCAGGTGGAACACTTGAGGTCAGAACTGGCCAACACAGCAAAACTCTGTCTCTACTAAAAATACAAAAATTAGCCAGGCATGGTGGTATGTGCCTGTAGTCCCAGCTACTTGGGAGGGTGAGGCAGGGGAATCATTTGAACATAGGAGGCAGAGGTTGCAGTGAGCTGAGATCATGCCACTGCACTCCAGACTGGGCAACAGAGCAAGACTCTGTCTCAAAAAAAAAAAAAAATAGCCAGGGCGAGGTGGCTCACGCCTGTAATCCCAGCACTTTGGAAGTCCGAGGCAGGCGGATCACCTGAGGTCAGGGGTTCAAGACCAGCCCGGCCAACATGGCAAAACCCCGTCTCTACTAAAAATACAAAAATTAGCCAGATGTGGTAGCAGGTGCCTGTAATCCCAGCTACTCAGGAGGCTGAGGTAGGGAGAATCGCTTGAATCCAGGAGGCGGAAGTTGCAGTGATCCGAGATTGAGCCATTGCATTCCAGCCTGGGTGATAGAGTGAGACTCTGTCTCAAAAAAAATAAATAAATAAAAATAAAAAAGGAAAATAACAAGTGTTGACAAGAATGTGGAAAAGCTGGAGAGAAACTAGAACCCCCCCCATACACAGTGGCTAAGAATGTAAAATGCAATCCCTGTGAAAGTCTGTCAGTTTCTTAAAAAGTTCAACACAGAGCTACCATATGACCCAACAATCCCACTTGTAGGTGTACACCCAAGAGAAAGAAGACATATCCCCACTTGAAAACCTGTCCACAAATGCTCACAGCAGAATTATTCATGAAGGCCAAAAAGTGGTAACAATCCAAATGTCCGTCAACAGGCGAACAGATAACGCAAACATGGTATATCCACATAAGGGACTATCATTCAGCCATAGGAGAGAAGTATTACTGACACATGCTACAACACGGATGAGGCTTGGAAACATTACACTAAGTGAAAGAAGCCAGACACAAAACAAAGGCCACGTACTGCATGATTCTATACTACATGATACGTCCAGAATAGGCAGATCTCTAGAGATAGAAAGCAGATTAGTGGTTGCCAGGGGCTAGGGGAAGAGGGAAATGGGGAGTGATTGCTTAATGGGTACACATTTCTTTGGGGGGTGATAAAAATGTTCTGGCTGGGCGTGGTGGCTCACACCTGTAATCCCAACACTTTGGGAGGCCGAGGTGGGTGGATCACTTGAGGTCAGGAGTTCGAGACCAGCCTAGCCAACATACTGAAACCCCGTCTCTACTAAAAATACAAAAATTAGCTGGGCATGGTGGCACCTGTAATCCCTGTAATCCCAGCTACTCGGGAGGCTGAGGCAGGAGAATCGCTTGAACCCAGGAGGTGGAGGTTGCAGTGAGCCAAGATGGCAACACTGCACTCCAGCCCGGGTGACACAGTGTGAGTCTATCTCAAAAAAAAAAAAAAAAAAAAAAACAGTTTTGGAATTAGTGGTTATAGTTGCATGGCATTGTGAACATACCCAAACCACTGAGATGTATGATACATTAAAAAATGGCTAAAATAATGAATTGTATGTTATGTGAATTTTATCCCAACTTTAAAAATAAGAAACAGGTGAAATTAATATTTTATTTACCCTAATGTATCCCAATTATCATTGCAAGATGTATTCCACATAAAAATTATTGAGAAATTTGGCATTTTCACACTCAATCTTTGCACTCCAGCATATCTTACACTTGTAGGACATCTCAGCTGGGACATGCTAAGTGCTCACAGCCACCTGCAGCTAGGGACAGCAAGTTCCAGAGGAATAAGAAGGTGGGGGCAAAGAGGGAGACAGAGAAGGGGAGGGAGACAGGGAAAGCGGGGAGAGGGAAGGAGAGAGAGGCAGAGACTTGCAAACAAGTCATTTATGGTATCCTGCTAAGATTACACACTCACACACTCATTCACACACACAAACAACAAGACAAGCAGTGACTCCCAAATGCTTCATGCCTACAGCCACCACTGAGCCAAATGGTGGGTCGCTGGATGCACGTTCCCATAGGGACAAGGGCACAAAGTGATGAGGAAACTAGTCCAGTCCACAAGCCCCTAAAGATGACATGATTATGTTTTGTGGGTTAAGAAGTTACACAACACACAGGCCGGGCGCAGCAGCTCACGCCTGTAATCCCAGCACTTTGGGAGGCCGAGGTGGGTGGATCACCTGAGGTCAGGAGTTCCAGACCAGCCTCAACATGGAGAAGCCCCGTCTCTACTAAAAATACAAAATTAACTGGGTGTGGTGTTGCATGCCTGTAATCCCAGCTACTTGGGAGGCTGAGGCAGGAGAATTGCTTGAACCTGGGAGGCAGAGGTTGCGGTGAGCCGAGATTGTGCCATTGCACTCCAGCCTGGGCAACAAGAGCGAAACTCTCTCAAAAAAAAAAAAAAAAAAAAAAAAGAAGAAGAAGAAGTTACACAACACAGAAATGTTGTGACTGATACTGAATACTTGACATGAGGAATTCCTGGATGTTTTGGTATGATCATGGTATTGTGGCTATGAGAGACAGACAATCCCACCTTTTCAGGATGTGTGCTGAAATAGTCATGGTTAAAACGGCACGAGTTATAATCGCTGAAGCTTGGCACTGGATGTGTGGGGGCTCACTGGGTCACTCTGTCTACCTTTTCATGTTTACGGTTTTCTACAATCAGCCAACACACACAGATAGGCACACATAAGCTTGCCACATTGATAATTAAATCTGCCAAGTACAATTTTTTAAAAATCTTAACTTCAAGGCTGGTTTTAGAGGAAAAGAAAGGTGAATTAGAAGATGCTGAGATAAACCTGTTGTCTGGAGAAATTTGAGGTAGGTTCAAGAACTTTTAGAAGGGCAGGTCTTTGCCGCAGTATTTCTCATTTGTAATTTCACTCCTAAAATTAAGCAATTTTCTTTTCATAGTATAGCTCCATCAACAATTATCAGCTATGACAAATGGCCTTTGAAGCTCACTAATGAGGATAAAGGGAGGAAAAAGAAAAGAAAAACGAGTAACAGAGAAAGAGGGCAGCAGAGGGAAGACCGGGATGGGAGAGATTTTCTTGAAGACCTGAGACTGTGGCATCCGGTTTGGGGTCTGCTGCTAATTTGCTCCTTGACTTTGGACACTTAACTTCTCTGTGCCTCTGTTTCCCCAAAATGGAACCTAAGCAGGGTGGCCTGCTGAGTTTTATTTAAAGGGGCACCTTACAGGCACCTCAAGTGGGAACCCCAAATATGTGGGCATGGGTCCGAGTGTGAATGAGTGTGAGTGTGAGTTGAACTGAGTGTGAGAATACCAACAGGAGGAGAGGAGTGGCTAAATGTTTAGGGGATAGAGTCAAATGTCAGCGTAAATGGTAGGATCCTGGTCAGAGAACAGCTGAGGAGGCTTCAGGGCAGGGGACCCAGATGGGCAGAAAGGCGGGTCTGGACCTGCAGCTATGGGACAGTGTGCACAAGTCACCAAGTTTAAATGGAAGGGCGTCGGGAGATTAAGTGTAACTTTCTACAAAGCTTCAGAAAACACCATCTATCCAGGAAAACACGTAGGACACACAGACACAGTTGCTACACGCCCAGAATAGCTCCTGCCAACACATCCCTGTGTTGTCACAGGGAAGGTAACATCCTCCCACCCCATCCACCTTGCAGCTTGGCGGGTGTGGGAAAGCACCTCGCTGGGAGGGCGCAGGATGCTCCCAGGACCCGCCCTGGGGTCACCCGGGTGCCCAGCTTGGCAGAACAAGGTCCATGAGGTGTGGTGGCCATCACAGAGATAAGCACAGGGTTGATGGCGAGGGGGCCTGAACCCAAGACTGGCTCACACCCTCCCCCAGCATCTCCTGCACAGGGCACACTGCAGGTGCTTTGGGGAGGGAGGAGAGAGGATGGGGAGGAGGGGAAGGGGAGGAAGGAGAGAGCAAAGGATGGGGAGGAGAGGGAGAGAAAGGAGGACAGAGGGAAGGGAGGACGAGGGGAGGAAGAGCAGGAGGGAGAATGGAGGGAGAGGAGGAGGGAAGAAAAGAGGACAGAGTAGGATGGAGGAAAGGGATGGAAGGAAGAGGAGAGAGACGGTCTGGAGGGGAGGAGGGCAAGAGGAGGATGGAGGGAGGAAAAGGACAAAGGAAGGGAGAGGGGTGGAGGGACAGAAAGGAAGAGGAAGGATGGAGGGAGGGGAGGCAGGAGGAAGGAAAAAGGAGGAGAGCAAACGGGGGAGGCTGCCCTTGCCTCTGAGAACCTGCTACACTGTCTCCTTCGGTAGCAGCCTGCCCCTGTGCCTCTAACCTACACGTGACTTGGGTCAAATAAAACTTCCAGGAAGATCCAAACCTGAAGGACAGTGGGAACCCCAGAATGCACTTCGAGGCTTCTCTGGCAGTGGACGAGCGCCTGTCTTCTTAGTCCCTGAGCCTGGATCTTTCTGAAGGTCTCCTCATCACCCAGCTGCCAGGCAACCTGGCTGCCCCTGAAGCAGCTCACACTGGTCTGTCCCCTCTGCAGCACCACCCATGCTGCCCCTCAGCTCTTCCTGCTGCTCTCACTCCTGAACACTTAAGGAGATGGCAGGGGAGGAGCTGCCGAACCAGAGGAGCACCCCACACACTGCCAACAGGGCTTGACCCAGGAGCGGGGGCTTGAAAAGCTCCAGCTCCGTTTTTAGAGGAAGAAGAATGCCGGATTACAACACAGCACCAGCAATCTGGATATTCGTTCCCTGGCTGTTCTTTAACCAGCCAGGAAATGCCCTGTGCAAGGGCTGGAGGCCTGGGGCTGCAGACTCCCAATCTCAATGGGCACCCCAGGGCTGAGCCACCTGAGGGCATTGGGGGTTTCCATTTTCAAACGGGAATCCTAGCAGCTTCCCTGCTCCCACCTGCGGAAGAGGAGACACTTTTGTACATTCTGACTTTCTGCAGACAGGTAAAAAGGCGTACACAGACATTTGGGGATGAAAGAGAAACTAAAACTGAACCAAGTGTACAGGTTACAGCGTCACAGTCAAGGCACCTAACAGACCCCACTTGCTGTTTGTTCTTAAACATGAATGACTGCAGATCCCTGCCAGAGACGGTAAGTGAAAAAACAGCTACCTCCTATTTTCTTTATGTATTTCCCATCAAACGCCTGTCTTGGGTTGGGTTAAGAAGTACAGAAGGTAAACGGAGTCAATTCCAAGTCACTCAAGCAATTTTCTGTGTGAAGAGAGAACAAGACAAAAGCCAACCACAACAGCAAAACCCAAAGCCTCCGTTACGCCTTCTATGGCAATCAAACACGCCAACGCTCTTTCTAGTGCGTATGAAGCCAAGGCCAAGAGCGAGGACACCTGTAGGATTTGGTTCTGTCCCATTAGGAACAGAGATCAATGCACACGAAATCCATGCCTCGTCTGGTCACCCGCTAACCATCGTGGGCAACCTCACATTGCACGACAATGCTTTCCATGTGGAACTTGTCCATGGCATGTTTAAAAATCAAACCACGTCCTGAATCAAATAGGCATCTGAGTCTTCTCCTGAGGTCCAGGACATCCCATGACAGGCTCAGGCCCCTCCCTGGAGGTGGGAGGTGAGGACCCAGCACTAGGACACCCACTGAGGCACAGTCTGCAATGAAGGACATCTACCTGAATGGCATGTTTGCTGTTTCTCCTACAAATGTGTTTTTTAAGTGTGGGAAGCAAATTACTTGAGTTTAATTATAAACCTGTCTTTGAAGGTTGAATCCAATTGACAAACTGGAGAATTTACAACCTAAAAAGACTAGAAGTCTTCTGAGACAAACACTTTTATTTTCAGGGCAGCAAATTTTCAATGGATTTTACTGACCTGCTTCCATTCTGCTCAATTCACACTTTCCCGCACCTATCCCATCTGTCACGGGGCCTGTTGATCCCTCCTCTTGGCTGCCTCCCAAATCTGCTCACTTTGCAGAGCTCATCCTACTCCCGCCCAAATTCAGTGCAACATCACTTTTTACTCCAAATATTTCAAGAGCTGCCTCACTGTGCCGCCTCCTCTCTGCCCTGCTCCCCACCCAGCCCTCTCCCCACATGGCCAGGGCCTGACTTTTAAATCCCACATCTGACCACACTGCTCCATCACAGCTTAAACCCTATGACGGCTTCCCCGGTCTTGAACTCAAGTCCAAACTCCTTCAAACTCAAGTCCAAACTCCTGCACCCCAACATCACACTCTGCTCGGGCCCAGCCACTCGCAGTTCCCTAGGCACCCTTCCAGGTTAGACACTGTGGGGGACAGCGCTGCTGACTCCCATGGCCCTTGAGCCGCCTGCCTGGTGGGGGATGCAGCAGATCGGCTCCTCCACGTCAGTTCCACACGCCTTTTGCCGTGCTTTCCTGAACCACAAAGGCTCGGAAGCTAAAATGCACCTTCCAGACTCATTTCCAGTGGGATTCTGCCTCCAATCAGATGCACTTACTGGAGGCTAGAATGTGGAACAGAGTGAGGGTGTGGGAGGTGCAGAACAGAGAAAGTGGGGTGCCCCTGACTCTGGGCCTGCACTGCAGCAGAACCCCGCTGGTCTCACGCTCTACGCTGGGCACAGGGGCAGGTCCTGAGATAGTGCCTGAGAGCCACCCCACCTCAATGCAGGCCCTTCCCACAGCTTACAGTATCTATTTCCCTGTATCAAATCCTTCCTGCTTAAAATATCTGGGTGGTTTCTCTGTCTACACTGACCCCACTACACTCACTTCCTCATCTTTGTCCAGCACTCAATGGTAAATGCAATGAACACAGCCTCCCCACCACTGGGCACAGGCCAGGGCAGAACAGAACAAATACTGAACAGACTGACAGAACTGGACCCGGAAAATCGGTGAGAATGAAAACAGAAAAGCTGCTCTAGAACTCTGGATTCATCAATCACAGCGATTAAAGGTGATAAAAATCAAAGACACCACTTTTATCTGCACAAGATCGCTTTGGTTCCCCCAGAAGATAATCATTACATTCGCAGGTGCACAAGCAAAGCTGGCCCAGACAGAAGACACCAGAACCCTCTGAGAATTGCATCTGGCCACAGGAGAATGCAGTCTGGTGGGGCCAGTGTGACGAGCAGACCTGGCAGCCCCCGGCAGCCCCACGCCGGCCACTCTCAGGTGCCGGGAGCCTTCCATGACCTCTCTGGCTCTCACTCTCTTCCCCTCTGTCTCAAGCGACAAGAATGACTGTCTCCTAAAGAAATGAAGTTAGAAATTAAATATGTTCATGTCGGGCTGGGTGCGGTGGCACACACCTGTAACCCCAGCACTTTGGGAGGCTGAGGAGGGTAGATCATGAGGTCAGAAGTTCAAGACCAGCCTGGCCAACATGGTGAAACCCCATCTCTACTAAAAATACAAAAATAAGCCAGGCGTGGTGGCACCTGCCTGTAATCCCAGCTACTCGGGAGGCTGAGGCAGGAGAATCATATGAACCCGGGAGGCGGAGGTTGCAGTGAGCCAAGATTACGCCACTGTACTCCAGCCTGGGTGACACAGTGAGACTCTGTCTCCAAAAAATAAATAAATATGTTCATGTTACAAAAGCACTCTGAAACTCTCAAGTAGGACCAATGACCAGACTTGTTAATTATTTTCTTTTGAAGAGGCAAAATCTTTCAGCAAAAGTCACTCATAAACAAATGCTGTTGTATTTGAGGGAAGTGACCCCATCCCAGGCTCAGAAGACACTCAAGAACGCACTCCATGAACCAGCTCTTTACAAGAGAAAAGCACTGTAAACACCTCAGAGCCTCCTCGTATCCCAAGTTACTGTGCAAGAGGGGAAACCGGGCAGCTCCCTGAAACCACCTGGACATGGGTACAGGTCACACAGGCAAGCATGACAACAGTGAGGCTGAGCGCCCCCTGCACTTTCCCACTGCCTCTTTAAGCTTTTCTTCTTCTGGACACAAAACCATAAGCAAGTCACCAACACCTCTGTTCTTCCACTCAGCAATCTTTTTGTTTTAACTCAGTTGCTCCCCCCTTCAGGAAAGATACAAGAACTCTTATTTTCATGACAAAGGAACTGTTGCTAAAACATTACCTTTGCACCTCTGCAATATTAATGCACATATTTTAACAAATAAGTAAAAAGTATAAATGTCAAAGTGGATGTGCAGCTGCGAGAAACCAGCCGAGCAAGAATGTTACAAGTGCAAATGCTGAAAATGAAGCTATTTGTGACTGAACTTTTGGCAAGCAAAAATGAACACAATAGCAGGAAGATGTGCCTTTCCCTTCACGAAGTGCTAGTAAGTAATTCAGGGTCTCCCAGACTCTTCCCCAAGCATTTCAGAGGGCAGGTGATGCCACCCCCAAGCCTTTGTGGCCACTACTGGCCACTGAACAGCAGTTAGCCAAGAGGGGACCCAGGATCTTTGGAAGTCTTCAGACCCAAATTATTTATTATTATTATTACTATTATTATTATTATTTAGATGGAGTCTCGCTGTCACCCAGGCTAGAATGCTTGGCATGGTCTCAGCTCACTGCAACCTCTGCCTCCCAGGTTCAAGTCATTCTCCTGCCTTAGCCTCCCAAGTAGCTGGGATTACAGGCATGCACCACCACACCCAGCTAATTTTTGTATTTTTAGTAGAGACGGCATTTCACCATGCTGACTGAACTCCTGACCTCAAGTGATCCACCGGCCTTGGCCTCCCAAAGTGCTGGGATTACAGGTATCAGCCACCATGCCTGGCCCAGACCCAAATTATTAATCAGCCTCTGTTAACAACATAAAAGAATGAATTAAACCACTCTGTGCCCTCCTTAGGAGAGAATGCACACCTTTACAAGTGAATCTCCATTGGCTTCTACCAAAAACTAAAACCCAAGTATCTGTTTCTATTTAGGCCCCTTAAAAACCTGTTTTATATGTACACATATATGAATCTGTAAAAAAGAAAACAGTATTTCACTGGTGGTTGCGTGAAGATTATTTCTATGCACACGAATGTGGTAGTTTAAAAACATTACCACAAATTAATTGACACTAACTCCCAAAGGGGGAGTCCAATTCCCCTGAAATTCGGGGCAGCCTTAGTGACTTGCTTCTAATGAATGTAGAAGTGACCACACTCATTTCCAAGGCAAGGTCAACAAAAGGGGCCATCGGTTGAACAGTGTACACCTAAAATTCATGTCCATGTTGAACCTGTGAAGGAGCCCATGAATGACCTCATTTAGAAACAGGGTTGGCCGGGCGCAGTGGCTCATGCCTGTAATCCCAGCACTTTGGGAGGCCGAGGCGGGCGGATCACCTGAGGTCAGGAGTTCAAGACCAGCCTAGCCAACGTGGTGAAACCCCATCTCTACTAAAAATACAAAAAACATTAGCTGGGCATGGTGGTGGGTGCCTGTAGTCCCAACTACTTAGGAGGCTGAGGCAGGAGAATGACTTGAACCTGGAAGGCGGAGGTTGCAGCGAACCAAGATCACATCACTGGACTCCAGCCTGGGGCGACAGAGTGAGACTCCGTCTCAAAAATAAATAAATAAATAAATAAATTTTTTAAAAAAGAAACAAGGTCTACGCAGATGTACTTAAATTAAAATGAGGTCGCTAGGTGGGCCCTATCCAATATGACTGGTGTTCTTATAAGAGGAGAAGAAGAGGCGAAAAGAAAGACTGAGAGGCAAGCAGGCCATGTGAGGTGGAAATTGCACAAAACTGCACTTACAAGCTGAGGAACGTCAAAGGTGTCAGCAAACACTAGAAGCCAGAGAGGCGAGGTAGTGTCCTCCCACAGCCCTGCTGGCACCTGAATTTCAGGCTTCTAGCCCTCAAAACTGTAAAAGTATACATTTTTGTTGTTTTAAGCTATCTAGTCTGTATTAATTAGTACGCAGCCCTAGGACCCAAATACAAAAGATGACACAGCTTCCTCCCGCTGGTCAGGTCTGCAGTGAGCGAGGATGCTAACTCTCAAAACCCAGCCCTTGCTGAAAAGAAGCCACACCGCCACGTGGAAAAGGGAGTGTAGGTGTCTTGGTCCTGGCCCCTGCCCCTGCCCAGGTCTCAGGTGACAGCTGCACTTACTGCCAGGCCCCTGAGTAAGGGACTCTCTGATCATTCTAACCTCAGCCTTCAAGGCACCCCAGACATGCAGTGCAGAGTAGAGACAACCCGTTCCCACTGAGCTTTCCCAAACTGCAGATGCAGGAGCAAAATACATGTTTGTTATGGGTTTAACTATGTTTGGGGATAACCTGATATGCAGTAACAGATAACAAAAACAACACGTGTGTCTAAATTCACCAGAACCAAATGTATGCTTTGTGTTCAAAACATAGTTACCAGTCCCAACTGGGTATCAGGGCAGTCTACAGAAGCTCCCTTCTGCAAACAGGTATGCAGAGTCCTCTTGTCTGCAATTATACCTCTCAGTGTCTACTTACAAAGTGGTTGCCTCAACTAAGATAGTAAGGTACAATAAGCCAACAATGTCTGGGTTTTTTTTTTTTTTAACAATATGCAAAAGCCAGAAATGGCTAAACATTTTATCATTTAAAGAACCCCACTTATATTCTACAATTTTCATGGCATACCTACATTTATAAAGTATTATAAGTATATTATTAAGTAGTAACTAATAAAAGCTTACATGTAATCTCTATTTTTTTTTTTAAAGAAAGGGAGTGGAGAGTTCTCAATAGCTAATTTCTGAGTGAGAACTACAGGTGAATTTTTCTTTTTTGTTTTCAAATTTGCTTATAACATTATTTTAATTAAGGAAAAGCCAACTTTTTTGGAAAGTTACTTAACATATGCAATCATTGCAAAAGGCGGCTTAATATCCTTTCTTATACACAGAAAAGGAAGTGTGGTGCTTCTACTAAGTTACATAAATTCTCATGAACTTGCACAACTGCACTGATGCAGTCAAACCATCTTCACCACACCTACTACTGCAACAGACGGGGAGGCAAAAAAGAAAGGAAACGGAAATGGCAGCTCGATCCCCAAGAACTGAGTCTCACTCATCTGAAGTATTTACTCTCGAATGAGCACAGTCTGCAGGATTTGGTTCAGATTAACGAGACATAATCTAATTAACCCATTAATACTCTAGCCAGTGGACGGATTCCTCCTGTGTGAGGTTCCTCCTCTCATCCAATGGGCTGTGGGTGTGGGGTCGTTAAAATGGAACACACATGGCCACCTAGCCTTCCACACGGGCAGGGGGTTAGCTGAGGCCAGCAATGACACCTGCCATTTTACTTCTTTATCTCGCAACACTCTTCCCAACTTAGGTGGGACCTGTCACACCTCCACATTCCTTCTCTAATCCTCTGACTGCACTGAAATGCTGTCCTTCTACCCTTCTCTAAATCCCATTTTAGTCTCCAAGGCTCAAAGCCAATTTTTTTTTCTTTTTTTGAGATGGAGTCTCACTTTGTCACCCAGGCTGGAGTGCAGTAGTGCAGTCCTGGCTCACTGCAACCTCCGCCTCCCGGGTTCAAGCGATTCTCCTGCCTCAGCCTGCAGAGTAGCTGGGATTTCAGGTGCCTGCCACCACACACGGATAATTTTTTGTATTTTTGGTAGAGACAGGGTTTCACCATGTTGGCGAGGCTGGTCTGGATCTCCTGACCTCATGATCTGCCTGCCTCAGCCTCCCAAAGTGCTGGGATTACAGGCGTGAGCCACCGTGTCCGACCTAAAGCCAATCTTTTTAGAGAAAAAAACAAAACAAAACTGCAACTGCTTTAGCCAGTACCCATCTCTCCTTTCATGTAACTCCACCTGCTGTTAAACATTGATTATTTTCACCCAGCACAGTGGGTCACGCCTCTAATCCCAGTACTTTGGGAGGCCAAGGTGGGCGGATCACGAGGTCAGGAGTTCAAGACCAGCCTGGCCAGGATGGTGAAACCCTGTCTCTACTAGAAACACAAAAATTAGCCGGGTGTGGTGGCACGTTACTGTAATCCCAGCTACTTGGGAGGCTGAGGCAGATAACTGCTTGAACCCAGGAGGCGGAGGTTGCAGTGAGCTGAGATCATGCCACTGCACTCCAGCCTGGGCGACAGAGCGAGACTCCACCTCAAAAAAAAAAAAAAACCAAAAAAAACCTGATTATTCTCTAGATATGTGAGGGAATCTCATCTTCCTCCAAAACAGCATTCAAGCTGCTAAGGACACAGGGCCCCAGGCACATCCTAGACATCCAGTAAGTACTGGTACATGGACTGAGATTCCCATTCATTCATTTACCACGAACTCGAACTTTTACTAAGTAACAGTCTCAAACCCATGAGATAAGCTAATTGATCAGGCGCAAAACTTAGATTGGAAGAAATAAGAAAAGAGTGAAATATTACACACAGAAATGTAGGGCCAAAGGATCTGATCTGCAGGCCAGGAAGTTGTACAAAGTGAAATATAACAGCAGGAACGTTCTGTGGCAACAGCTAATAAAAGTGAGAGGATGTACAACCATCCAGCTACTTAACGTCCAGGTGTATCTCTATATCTTTCCAGACTCTTTTGACCATGACCCACAATGATAAATTTTATCTTGTGATTCAGTACATTTACACACATATATACATGTACACACACACACACACACACACACGTATATTTAGAAACAGGGTCTCGCTCTGTCACCTAGGCTGGAGCACAGTGGTGCAATTATAGTTCATTGAACCTCAAACTCCTGGGCTCAAGTGATCCACCCACCTCAGCTTCCTGAGTAGCTAGGACTACAGGCATGCAACAACCATTCCCAGTTACTTTTTAATTTTCTGTAGAGACAGGGTCTCAGTATGTTGCCCAGGCTGGTCTTGAACTCCTGGCCTCAAGCAATCCTCCCGCCTTAGCCTCCCAAAGCACCTATTTTTTTTTATATAAAATGCAACAATGGTGGTCAGGCATGGTAGCTCATGCCTGTAATCCCAGCACTCTGGGAGGCCAAGGCAGGTGGATCACTTGAAGTCAGGAGTTCGAGACCAGCCTGGCCAACACGGAGAAACCCCATCTCTACTAAAAATACAAAAATTAGCCGGGTGTGGTGGTGCAGGTCTGTAATCCCAGCTACTCGGGAGGCTGCGAGAAACACTGTGAGGTGGAGGTGGAGGTTGCAGTGAGCCGAGATCGTGCCACTGCACTCCAGCCTGGGCAACAGAGTGAGACTCTGTCTCAAAAAGAAAAAAAAAAAAAGCAATAATAGTTTCATAATGCAACAGTTAACATATACGATAACACTCTAATATTTTTAGTTTTTTAAGACGTGGGTCATTATCCACTAAATTATTAAGCATAGCTCACTAAAAGGTCCCAAACTGTAGTTGGCAAACACTGCAAGCTTGGAAAACCCCCAGGTGCCTGAGCAGCACTGTTTGAGTATACTCACTGTACCTTCTCTCAAGGAGTAAAAAACTAGAAACAAAGGCTTACAGTAAGGAGTGGGTAAATAAACTGGGGTATATTTATACAAAGAAAGAGGGTACAGCAGTCAGAAAGAATGAACTAAATCTATCAAATCAATAAAGACCTCAAAAACAATGGTGACTACAAAAAGCAAGTTATAAAATGATAGCGACCAAACATATACATTAAAACCAGAGAAAAAATATACATGTTGTTTTTGAACGTGTATAGTAATAGTTCAGAAATATAAGCTACAAAGACAATCATTAACATTCACAACAGTGGTTGTACAGGCAGGAGGGAAAGGAGAGAAGAGACGGAGAAGGGGAACATAGAGAACCTTCACTGTATTTATGATGTTTTTTGCTTTAAATAATATCTGGGTGAGGGGCACGCAGGTGTGAGCTTATTATTCATCTGACCTCTCTGCATGTCCAGCTATTTCATAAGAAAACCATTCTATGTCTCATTATGTCACCATCACACAGCTGTTGAGAAGCTCATGCAATGTCTTACACTTGCCCACCCACCCTGGGTGACATTCTAAGGGGTGTCTGAGCAAGCCTGTCTCAGTGCTGAGGACCTCGAGATCCACGTATACACAAATCCTGGGTGAGATGGCTATTCTGGGAAAAAAGCAGTGATGAGTAAGTTTCCAATCTGGCACAGCTTTGAAAAATGTTCAAGGATTCCAGTAAATGTGGGTAAAGATGAAAGAAATCCCTCAGAAAAACAAGTATTAACTCAATTACTTTGTAACAGCTCTATCAAATTACATTTAGATGAATTACAGTCATGCATTGCTTAATGATGGGGATAGGCTCTGAGAAATGCATCATTATGAGATTTTGTCTTTGTGTAACCATCATAGAATGCACTTATACAAACCTGGATATTATAGCCTACTGTACACCTAGGCTGTATGCTACGGCCTACTGCTCCCAGGCTACAAACCTGTACAGCATGGGACTGTACTGAATACTGCAGGCCTTGTAACACAGTGGTAAGTATTTGTGTATCTAAACACAGAAAAGATACAGTAAAAGTAGTATTTGTGTATCTGAACATAGAAAAGATTAGAATTTGATGGGTCCATAATTGACCAAAACATCACATGTGGCGCATGACTGCATACATCTTAATTACAATGCCCTTTAATTTTTAAATCACTTCACTGAAGAAGGGTAAAAAGGAAACTGAAAAAAAGATAACCTTGACAATGCATTTTTATTTTTAAAAGTGTAATTCTGCAAAACACTTGATCTCAATCACCGGTTTCTAGATCAGCTAGCTGCATCACAGTGGTCTGGAAGTTTAGAAAAAAAAAAAAAAAGTACATGTATGAATATGTGTATGTTTATGTATATGTGAGTTTTTTTTTAAATTCTATATTCTGAGCCCAAACATCCAGAGAGTCTGATCTAGTGTATATTTTTAATCTCTATTTTGTTCATGAGCTTGCAGGTGGTTGTCACGAGCAGCCAGGTGAGGACGGATTGCTCTGAAACAACTTCCATAACAAATAAGATCAAAACCCCAAGCTGGGGTGTAAACAAAAGCTGATTTGATAAGCTGAACAGATCATTCTGCATCAGAACACCAGCAAGCTGCAGAGACTTACTTTCAGGGGGGTGCACAACTCCCCAGGTCGAAGGTGATTTCATCTTCCATTGCCCAATTGCCCACACTGCTCCCGAACCTTACAGAGAAGGGGGAAAGGCACCAAGGAACCACAGGAGACTCAGACTCTGCCCTCCGCTCCACTGAGGAACATGGCTCCCTATGACTCAGAGGCCCAAACAAGGTTTTCCCCAGCGTTCTGCCAACCACACAAACCCGTGCTGTCCAATGTGACCATTATTTGGCTATTTACATTTAAGTTCGATAAAATTAAATAAAATTCAGTTCTTCAGTCCCACTAGCCACATTTCAGGTATTCATTAGACTCATGTGGCTGGTGGCTACTGTACTATAAACATTTCTGCCATCATAGAAAATTCTATCAGACAGGGTCTACCCAAAGCAGTAATTTCATTATGAACAGGTGTTTGTTCACATTTTCCCTGATGACAGGTTTGGTTTCCAAGCTTTTGTCCAGCCCCCAACTTGAGGGATACAACACCTACCCAGAGTGACAGTGACTGCTTGAGGTGAGGAACGCTGGCAGAGACAGGCAGGGAAATCTCTAGGTCAGGTGTCATTTGCAAACCACCCCCAGCCACAGGTCCCCACACCCCAGCTCCTCCCACGGCTGAGAATCACCATGGTTCTTTAAAATTTTTTTAAGGAGACTTGTTCCAGTTCTAACCACAAATGCTAACCTTCTAAGATTAAAAAAAAAAAAAAAAAAGAAAGACAATGTATAAAAAAGTATTTAGGTGAAGGATCAGCCCATCCATGTAGCCAAAATAGAGCTAGTTAGAACACAGCAGTCTTTGGAAGCAAGGAGATCTAAAGAAGATGTTTTTAAAGTTTCTACTGTGAAGTCTTTAATGCAGACAAAGGTAAACAAGCTAGCATGCTGAACTCCCATGTACCCATCACCAGCTTCAGCACTGACCAACTCAAGCCCATCTGGTTTCCTCTATCCCCCTTCCCCTCCACCTTGGCGCCCTTCAGGTGTGGGCAGCCAAGAAGTTGTGTCTGCACTGAAGGAAGGCGGCGGCCAGTGTGCAGGGGTGGAGGCTGGCCTGGGGGCTCTCTAGGGTCTAGGTGTCATCCTGGTGACAGCTGCTAACTCTCTGAGCTTCCATTCACTAATAATATGAGCCCCAATCTCGTCAGACTGCTGGGAGGAATTAATGAAACAGTCCCTGTGAAATGCTCAGCCTCACGTCTGGCCAAGCATAGGCTCAGGAAACGTTCACTCCTGTGGCTGGTGTGGTGCCTGTCATCGTTCTCCTTCCATAGCCCCACCACACTGCTTGCTCTTGGTTCCACCTCCCTCGATGTCTTCCTAACTCTTTTTAAAGCTAGCACAATTTGGTTTCATGGTTTCAATTTGGGAGGAAAAAAAAATCTGCTACGGTCTGAGTGTGGGTGTCCTTCAAAATCCACACATTGAAGCCAAATCACCAAATACCAAATGGAGGCGATAATGTTAGGAGCTGAGACCTCTGGGAGAGTCAAGCCCTCATACATGGGATTAGTGCCATAAAAGAGGCCCCAGAGAGCTGCCTTGCCCCTTCCACCAGGCAAGGACACCGCAAGAAGAAGGCATCCATGAACCTGGAAGTGGGCCCTCACCAGATGAATCTGCCCCGTCTTGATCTCTGACTTCCCAGCCTCCAGACCCGTGAGAATAAATATTTGTTGTTTATACGCTGCTCAGTTTGATATTTTGTTATAGCAGCCTTAAACAGACTAAGACAAAGTCCATACAGAAAGAGATAACATTATCACCGCTGCTGCGGTGGCTTACGACTGCGCCCACCACTGCTGCTCTGATCATGGCCTCGACCGCCGTTGGTACAATTCGGTGTAATAATACCAACCACCAGCTGCTGAGCTTTCATTCTAGGTTGAGCACTGGGTTAAATGCTTTATAAATATTATCTCATTCAATCCTCACAGGCACCCTGTGAGATTCCTTTCTCATTTCCACTTGACAGTTGAGAAAACAGATCCAGAGAATTTAAGTGACTTGCCTAAAATCACACAGCTGAGGAAACTTTAAACCCGGGTCTGCCTGACTCACAAGTTCCATGCCTCCTACCACCAAACCACAGCTAAAATCCTCCTGCAGCTAAGGTTTGATGTGAGAACCCACCCTTGCTCACCAAAATGAAAAGACATTTATATCGCATATTCTAAAAGAGAAAAACTGTGGAAACAGACTCTCTTTTCAAATAACTACTTGATGCTCTTTTTTTTCTTTTTCTTTTTGAGAGATGAGGTTAAAGGGGATTTCAGGAGCACAAAAAGCATATCTCACCAGTGACAAAAGGGAAGAAACATAAAGAAGCACTTTATTACAACAACATTATGCACAATTCCCAGAGAAGAAATATGAGCTTGCAAATATAGGAAAGTACTCTGCAAATTAAACAACAAAAAAAGTACTTCTTGCATTTTAAATCAGTTATGCGAGAAAAGTCTGAGTCCCTTCCTGGAAATAATTCATTTTCTGAGACAATTCAAGATAATGGAAGTTGAGCTACAACATTCTTCCAATAAATTAGCCACTCCAGAGAGAGAGGTACATGCATTATAAAAGCCAAATTTTTCAGGCCGGGTGCGGTGGCTCATGCCTGTAATCTCAGCACTTTGGGAGGCCAAGAGGGGTACATCACCTGAAGTCAGGAGTTCGAGACCAACCTGACCAACATGGCGAAATCCCATCGCTACTAAAAATACAAAAAATTAGCTGGGCGTGGTGGCACATGCCTGTAGTCCCAGCTACTTGGGAGGCTGAGGCAGGAGAATTGCTTGAACCCGGGAGGCAGAGGTTACAGTGAGCCAAGAGGGCGCCATTGCACTCCAGCCTGGACAACAAGAGGGAAACTCCACCTCAAAAAAAAAAAAAAAAAAAAAAAGCCAAATTTTTCTAGTTAATAATAGAGGCCAAAGTTTGATGCACTCTGGGATAGAGATATTAGTAACTCACACAGTTACACAATTTAATAAAGAAAGTAGAGTCATATATTCCTACATAAGAAAACCAGGCCGGGCATGGTGGCTCACACCTGTAATCCTAGCACTCTGGGAGGCTGAGGCAGGTGGATCACGAGGTCAAGAGATCGAAACCATCCTGGCCAAAATGGTGAAAACCCTGTCTCTACTAAAAATATAAAAATTAGCTGGGCGTGGTGGCAGGCACCTGTAATCGCAGCTACTCAGGAGGCTGAGGCAGGAGAATCGCTTGAACCTGGGAGGCAGAGGGTGCAGTGAGCCAAGATTGCGCCATTGCACTCCAGCCTGGGCGACAGAGCCAAACTCCATCTCAAAAAAAAAAAAAAAAAAAAAGACACATAAAGCTTAGATATTTTAATTAGCAGGAAGGCCCCTTTTAATCTACGCGGGATTTGTTGGTTTTTTTCTTAGCTTAAAAGCCAGTGTGCAGTCCCCTACTTTCTCTGTTAGTATTTAGTAGAGTCTGCCTCTCCTCTCCTCCATTAGATCCTTGGAGGGCACAAATATTATTCTTCTCTGAGATATAAGCACCTGGCATAGGCCTGGCACAGAGTAGGTATTTAATACATGTTTGTGGAAAGTGGGAAGAAAAAAAACCAATAGGAGAAAAAAAAAAGCCAATAGGAGGATGAATCTGAAATTGTTCTTCTGCATTTCTCTTGTTTATTACCACTGCAAAAGGCTTCACCGCAAGCCCAGCCAGGGACTTGGAGGGGAAAGGGAGAGAATGCCCAAAGCTTGATCAATAGGCTCTTTCCACATAATTACATAAATCTAAACCCAGCCGCTTGCTCATCCTCCCACCAAGAAGAAACAGACAATGTAGACACCATCCCTTAGAAAAGAACTGAGAGGAAACAAAGCAGGCCTTGCCTTTTCGTCCTGGTACAGCTTGTTGACGCTCTCCAGCTGGAAGTTGTGGCTGGACTGGATTTTGTCAAGCTGCTCCCGCTGCTTCTCCAGCTCTCCCTGGAACTCGTTCTTCTTCAGCTCCACGGCGCCTCTCTCCGCAGCCGCCCTGCGGACCCTGCCTTCCAGCTCCATGATCCGTGTCTACAAGGAGACCGTGGCATTAGGGCTGATGCCAAGTTACCTGAGGAGCCTGGACCACCTGAGCGCCCTCCACAAAGACCACCTTGGGGCCCAGGGCCAGCACCAGTCTCATACACACAAGTGCCCAAGGCTGTGTTTTAAGTCAACTGGACAGAAGCTGGAGCGGTTTCTTCTGGAAAAAATGGTCTCTGTCAGTGTAAGTGAAGGAAGGCTCTGCGCACTCACACCACACTTCCCACTGGGTATTTGTGAGGCTTAAATGTGCTAAGTGCATAGAATGCCTCATGCTTTACCTGGCATGAGATGATGCTCAAATATTTAGTTCTTCTTCGCTGCTAACAAAGCACTTAACAACTCTTTAGCAGATACAATTTCTGAAAACAGATTCAGTTCTCCAACTCCAGACAAGCAGACCTCATCTGCCCAGAGAACAGGAACTCCCGTGGAAGCTGAGACACAGGGAGTACAAGCCCAGGAGGGTAAGTGTGAGAACAGGACAGAGCACAGACGGGCTGGGGTGCCACGGCTAAGCCCATGCAGGTTGGAATCCCTGCTCCACCTCAACCTCTTGGTGCCTCAGTCTGACCCCCTGTGAAACGAGGAAAGTCAAGTCCCAACCTTGTGGAGTTTGTGCACAAAAGGAGATAATTTGTATAAAGTACTGTGAAAGAGAAATTATTCTGACATTCATTAAAATGGTAAGAAAGACTATTCAAAACGATTGAAATAGGAGAGGGAAATTGTGCTCAATACCGAACACATCAAAGACAGCTAGGGATTTATAGCCAACGAGCACAGTGCGGGGAGTCAGTGGATGGAAATCGCCCCCAGAGTAGGGGGATTCTTGCTAAACTGGCCTAATAAGATTCTTGCTAAATGCAGGCCAAGGACTTAGACAGCAAGGGTAGGGATGAGGAACTTGGTCAAGGATCAGGGGTAGAAGGATGGCTTAGTGGGATCCTTTGCTAGGACTGGGCTGGGCAGGCCAAAGACAGGCAGTGAGAGTTGGGAGGTGCCAAGATCAAGGCCTAGTCAAGAAGATGGCTCAGAAGGGCCCAACTCAAGTTCAATCAAGAGGAGCGTCTTTGTCACTGCTCAGCACTGTACCTGACCCATGACTGCACCGGTAAATGAGGAAGTTAAAATTATTATTATCATTAAGTGATGAAGATAAAGATTGGTACCTTTAAAAACATATTTCTTACACCCATCATCCAAGCACACTTCCAATACTACTCTTCGATATCTTGTGGGCCGGAGGACCGCAAACAACGGACTATGGCCAGTGTACGTAAGCAAGCTGTCTTCCCAGAACCACCCCAGTAGCTCAAATGAATGCTGTTAACTCACAGGAAAGGCAGGGAGGGATACCACAACCGCAATCCTACACAACCACAGAGGGGACCTCTCCCACCCAAAGCTGCTTGGGATCTGGCCCAGGGCTGTGGGGGTGTGCAGAGCCCTAAACTCACCTTACAAGCATGTGCCCTGCACAAAACACCCTGGCTGGCAATAAACAACAAACCCCTGGGACCCCATCATAACAAAATAAACAAAACATAAACATAAAATAAACATAACAATAAAGAAAACAAAACACCTGGAGGTCCACGCTCCGGGAGCTCGCAATCCAGTAGTTGAAGCCCAAGACGATGATGCAGGCCACCAGGGCGGCCAGCACAAGGGGCGGCGACTTCATGCTGCGACGCCCGTTTCCCAAGCCCATCATCTCAAAATCAGCACTGAGAATCTGCCAAGTAAAAGCAAATAAATAAACATCAATACTAGTTTTATCATCTCCGAAGCAGACCGTATCATCCTTACAACCAAGAGGAAAGGAGTCTTGCCAAGAAGCGTGGGCTGGTAGCTTCTCCTTGACGTGCAAAGCTGTCAAGGGAGAAGAGTATGTGAACGGCACGCACAGAGCCCATGGTGCTGTGCACCCAGGGCAGTGTGGCCAGTTCCCAGGACAGGCTCGGAGGAGCAGGCACCGCCCCGAAACCTGCCACAGATTAGCTCGAGACCTGGGGCAAGACATGATTCCTCTTACACTTCAGATTCCTCCCTTGTAAAATCATTACCATACTCACCTTCCCGGCATAGTTTGAGAATTAATCATTTCTGTAAGCAGCAATGTTTGAGAAGTAATCATTTCTGTAAACACCAATAACAAATATTAAGTGCTTCCGCATCATATTAGAAAGAGTATATTCCTCATTACTCCTCAGAGAGAGCTTTTTGCTTTGATTCCTAACAAGGGAGGTTTTTTTTTACCCTTGACAGGATTACTAATGACACCCAATTAAAGCATTTCTCAAGCAAAGCAGGAAACCCATTCTGGAGGTGAATGTGAACTCCCCCCATGTACATCATTATTCAGGCACAGCCCTGGCTATAGAAGTGTCTCCTCCTTCATGACACACAACGGAAGTGGGAGGTGTGCCATCTGCCTGAAGTCACCAGGAAAAATGTGTTCCATCTTAGGATTTGAGGTGGAAACAAGGCATTCACTCCATGCCAAACAAGAGCACCTTCTTTCGAACATTCATTTCTCACTTTAGGGACCGTATCTGTGCAACTGCTGCATTGTACACCTCATGTTAGGAAAAACAGTGCCTCTGTGTGAGAGCTACAGAGTGCACAAAAATACAGCTTAGAAGAAAGATGCCATAAATTTTGTTAATGGGCTTCAATTCAAAGCCAGGTCTGCCTGGATGCAAGCATTGGTCTCTAGGAACAAGGAAAGTAGACTTTTCCAAATGGCTTTTCCCGAGCCAGATAAAACAGAACCTTATCAGAGTGAGCGCGTGGCTGCACTGCAACAAACAGCCTTTGAGCACAGAGAGCCTTTTACACCAGGGGTGTCTAGCAACAGAGGAGGAAAAGGGGATGGTGGGCAAAAAAGACAACGGACGGGGAAGGAAGAGGATACCACCAAGGATTCACCTGCAAAACCCAATTCTCACCAGTGAGAACATGGGAGAACTGATCCTCACCCTATGGTCTTTTCAGGTGGGTCATCAAAAGGCTTCCTTTTTCTTAACAGCTAGCTACTAGTATGGGGGCCTGCCAGGGGATAAAGAAGCAATCTAGCCGAATCATCTAAAATAAAGCACCCCCAGAATTCCCATGGGTGGAAATTCTGACCTGTGCTCATGTCTTACCAGCTTCTGGCCTCTCAGGATGAAAGGGGAAACAACGTTTTTCTTTCAATTATCAGCTGATATCAGCAAGCACTGAATATACTCAAGAGACTCTTGATCACAAGAGTCTCTTGACTCTTAAACTTTTTAAAATTTTTGTTTATTTATTTTAGAGACAGGGTCTCTGTCGCCCAGGGTGGAGTCAGTCGCACAATTGTGGCTCACTGAAGCCTCAAACTCTTGGGCTCAAATAATCCTCCTGCCCTCAACCTCTCAAGTAGCTGGGACTACAGGCATGGGCCACCATGCCCAGCTAATTTTTTAAAACAATTTTTGTACAGACAGGGTCTCACTATTGCCTAGGTTGGCCTCAAATTCCTGACCTCAAGTGATCCTCCCATCTGGGCCCCTCAAAGTACTGGGATTACAGGTATGAGCCAGTGCACCCAGCCTCAATGATTTTTTTTTTTTTTTTTTTTTTTTGAGACGGAGTTTTGCTCTTGTTTTCCAGGCTGGAGTGCAATGGTGTGATCTCAGCTCACCACAACCTCCGCCTCCCGGGTTAAAGCAATTCTCCTGCCTCAGCTTCCCGAGTAGCTGGGATTACAGGCATGCACCACCACGGCCAGCTAATTTTGTATTTTTAGTAGAGACGGGGTTTCGCCATGTTGGTCAGGCTGGTCTGGAACTCCCAACCTCAGGTGATCCGCCTGCCTCGTTCTCCCAAAGTGCTGGGAATATAGGCATGAGCCACCACGCCCAGCTAACCTTGTTTTTAAAATATAAAAGTACAAATACAAGAGGGGGTGGCAGGGACTTTTCCAAATGGCTTTTGCTAAGGAAAAAATAGGAAACTACACACAGTAGAGTATAAATTGGTCAGGTGCAGTGGCTCATGCCTGTAATCCCAGCACTTTGGGAGGCCAAGGCAGGTAGATGGCCTGAAGTCAGGAATTTGAGACCAGCCTGGCCAACGTGGTGAAACTCCATCTCTACTAAAAATACAAAAGCAGCCAGGCATGGTGGCGCATGCCTGTAGTCCCAGCTACTCAAGAGGCTGAGACAGGAGAAAAGCTTGAACCCAGGAGGCGGAGCTTGCAGTGAGCCAAGATCACACCACTGCACTCCAGCCTGGGGGATAGAGCGAGACTCTGATTCAAAAAAAAAAAAAAAAAAAAAAAAAAAGGATAAATTACATCCCCCTCATCCTACTCCAAAGGAAAGGGATAACATTTTCTAACATCTGGGTCCTTCTGTTCCAGTGGTCCTCAACACTCAAGGGGCATCAGCATCACCTGGGACACCTTTTTTTTTTTTTTTTTTTTTTTTGAGATGGAGTCTCTCTCTGTTGCCCAGGCTGGAGTGCAGTGGCGTGATCTAGGTTCACTGCAAGCTCCGCCTCCCAGGTTCATGCCATTCTCCTGCCTCAGCCTCCGGAGTAGCTGGGACTACAGGCACCCGCCACCACGCCTGGCTAATTTTTTGTAGTTTTAGTAGAGACGAAGTTCCTCCCTGTTAGCCAGGATGGTCTCGATCTCCTGACCTCGTGATCCGCCCGCCTCGGCCTCCCAAAGTGCTGGGATTACAGGCATGAGCCACCGTGCCCAGCCTGACACTTTTTAAAATATCAATACCTGGGCTCCACCACTGCATTTCTTTTCTTTCCTTTTTTTTTTTTTTTCTTGAGACAGGGTCTCACTCTGTTGCTCAGGCTGACACACTCACTCTGTCGCCCAGGCTGAAATAGCTGCCTAGTGGTGTGATCCCAGCCTCGACTTCCTGGGCTCAAGTGATCCTCCCACCTCAGCTTCCCCAACTTCCTGGGCTCAAGTGATCCTCCCACCTCAGCTTCCCAAGTAGCTGGGACTACAGGTGTGTGCCACCACGCCCAGCTAATTTTTTCTATTTTTGTAGAGACGGGGTCTCACTATGTTGCTCAAGCTGGTCTCAAACTCCTGGGCTCAGTGATCCTCCCGCCTCAGCCTCCTAAAGTGCTGGGAGTACAGGTGTGAGCCATCACACCTGGCCCCCACCCCTGCATTTCTAATTCAATGGGGTTTAGGGCAAGGCCCGGATATTCGTATTTTTTAACCTCCCCAGGTGATTCATATGTATAGCCGCTATTCTAGATGTTTCCAGATGCATATATAAGCATCAATATATTTATTTTAATCCAAACAAGATCACACCATTCACACTCTTCTGTAAATGCTGTGTATTTCTTAGTAACACATCTTGCCTCCCCTTTTTTAGTAGCACATTATGGTTTGCTCCATTCTTTTCAAAGGGCTGAATAGGGCACCACTGTGTGCCAAGATCTGCTTAACTGATCTCCTACAGAGAAACAGTCAAGGTTTTCCAGGCTTATTTCCAACAATGCTACCATAAACAACCTTACACAGCTGTCCCTCAGTATTCACTGGGGATTGGTTCCAGGACCCCCTGAGGACACCAAAAGCCAAGGATGTTCAAGTCTCTTATATAAAATGGCATACTATGTGAATCCAACCCAGGCACATCCTCCTCTAGGCTTTAAACCATGTCTACATTACTTATAATACTTAGTACAATATAAATGCTATGTAATTAGCTGTTAAGCCATATGTTTAGGAACTAATCACAAAAAAGTCCATACATGTTCAGTACAGATGCAACCACAGTAGGCCTAATTTTTGTTTGTTTTTCTGAGATAGAGTCTTGCTCTGTCACCCAGGCTAGAGTGCAGTGGCACGAACTTGGCTCACTGCAACCTCCGCCTCCCAGGGTCAAAGGATTCTCCCATCTCAGCCTCCTGAGTAGCTGGGATTAGAGGTGGCCACCACCACACCCAGCTAGTTTTTTTTTGTACTTTTAGTAGAGACAGTGTTTCACTATGTTGGCCAGGCTGGTCTCGAATTCTCGGCCTCAAGTGATCTGCCTGCCTCGGCCTCCCAAAGTGCTGGGATTATGGGCGTGAGCCACCATGCCCAGCCAGGCCTAAGTACCTTGTGAACAGCTAGTTTAATCTGCAGATGTGGAACTGTACATCCATCTCTGTGTTTACGAACTCTTACCTATGTGTACAGTCCCTTATTCACAACTTTGAAATCCAAAACGGTCTCTAAAAACTCAAGAGAAATTTTTAAAAACTTTTCCAGCAACAAAACCTGAACTGAGATCAAGGTCTGATCAGAACTTATCTGAAGCTACTTATAGTCTTTATCTTCCTCCTTTCATGTGAATGCTCATACATTTCACTGCAGAAAGATGAGTGTTTGAGCATGTGGTGCTGTCCTAGATCCTCCTGGGGCTGTCACATAATATACAATAAATGCCCAATGTTACCTGAATTCTGAAAAAAGTCCTGAGTTCCAAACCTAGCTGGCCTCAAGGAGCTTGAGATGAACCAACAGCGAGCTTACTGTTGTGAGGCACTGCTCAATACAGGGGCTCGTATCAGCTTTGGGGGCATCATCATCCCCATTTTGCAGGAGATGAAATAAATCACATCTCTGTGGATCTATTTCTGGGTCAAAAATGTATGTTTTTAATATTGATAGAGCTTCTCTCTTCCAAAATAGTTGGCAAATTACAAAGGGAAAAACAGTTCTATTACATGAAGAATTCTGGCAGATGCCACCTTAGCCACATGTTCAAGCTTGGTATCCCTGATAATGAGGCACATCGACATCACATACCCCCTGATATGGTGCACTAGGAGGGCACGGCACCTCTACAGTCTCCTGCCAGGGATACATAACCTCAATCTTATCAGGAGAAAATTCAGAGGAAGTCAATGCGTCAGACATTCTATAAAACACTTGGCCAGCACGGTTAAAAAGATATTACCAAGGTTAATCTCTTAATTTTGATAAATTCTATGGTTAAGGGGAAACAGGGTAAAGGGTATATAGGAACTATATGTACTATTTTCCAACCCTTCCTTAAGTCTGAACTATATAAAAAATTATTTGATAGATCTTAACCATATCCAAAACAGGTCCAACCTGTCAAATGCATGAGCCCCTTGAACCTTCTAGTTAAATATTAATATTTTAAAAATTTCCTTCCTTTCACTGGGCACGGAGGCTCATGCCTGTAATTCCAGCACTTTAGGAGGCTGAGGCAAGCGGATCACGAGGTCAGGAGTTCAAGACCATCCTCACCAATATGGTGAAACCCCATCTCTACTAAAAATACAAGAAGTAGCCGGGGGTGGTACTCACCTGTAGTCCTAGCTACTCGGGAGGCTGAGGCAGAAGAATCACTTGAACCCGGGAGGCAGAGCTTGCAGTGAGTCGAGATCGCGCCACTGCACTCCAGCCTGGGGGCGACAGAGTGAGACTCTGTCCCAGAAAAACAAACAAAAAGACAGTTAGGCCTACAAAAAAAATTTTCCTTCTTTTCATATAGAGGTTTTAATCACAATCTTCTGCAGCAGGAGAATGCCTATTTTCCGACATGGTAACATAGAAAACAAACTTTTTAATGCCTGCCAATCTCATTAGTGATATTTTCAAGCACATTAATTGTGAGTACAAATGAGTGTCTTTTCATTTATTGGCCATCTGCATGTTCATTTTGGTGAAATGCCTTTTCATATTCTTTGCCCAATTTTAAACTGGGGTGTTCATCTTATTGATTTGCTAAAGCTCTTTGTCTATTAAAGGTAAACCAATCTTTGGTCCCTCATTTGAATAATTTTTTTTTCAATTTTTCATCTGTTCTTTTACTTTACAGAAATTTTGCCCAAAGTTTTTGTTGTTTTTTTTTTTTTTTTGAAGGTTCTACTTTTTTTTAAGCTCTGGGATACATGTGCAAAACGTGCAGGTTTGTTACATAGGTATACCTGTGCCATGATGGTTTGCTGCACCCATCAACCCCTCACCTACATTTAGTTACTTCTCCTAATGCTTACCCCTCCCCTAGTTCCCCACCCCACCACAGGCCCTGGTGTGTGATGTTTCCCTCCCTGTGTCCATGTTTTCTTATTGTTCAGCTCCCACTTATGAATGAGAACATGTGGTGTTTGGTTTTCTGTTCCTGTGTTAGTTTGCTGAGAATGATGGTTTCCAGCTTCATCCATGTCCCTGGCAAAGGACATGAACTCATTTATGGCTGCATAGTATTCCATGGTGTATACGTGCCATATTTTCTTTATCTAGTCTATCACTGATGGGCATTTGGGTTGGTTCCAAGTCTTTGCTATCGTGAACAGTGCCGCAATAAACATACGTGTGCATGTGTCTTTATAGAATGATTTATAATCCTTTGGGTATATACCCAGTAATGGGATTGCTGGGTCAAATGGTATTTCTAGTTCTAGATCCTTGAGGAATCACCACACTGTTTTCCACAATGGTTGAACTAACTTACACTCCGACCAACAGAGTAAAAGCGTTCCTATTTCTCCATTCTCTCCAGCATCTGTGGTTTCCTGACTTTTTAATGATCACCATTCTAACTGGCGTGAGATGGTATCTCATTATGGTTTTGATTTGCATTTCCCTAATGACCAATGATGATTATCTTTTGTTCATATGTTTGTTGGCTGCATAAATGTCTTCTTTTGAGAAGTCTCTGTTCATATCCTTCGCCCAGTTTTTGATGGGTTTTTTTTTCTTGTAACTTTAAGTTCTTTGTAGAGTCTGGATATTAGCCCTTTGTCAGATGGACAGATTACAAAAATTTTCTCCTATTCTGTAGGCTGCCTGTTCACTCTGATGATAGCCTCTTTAGCTGTGCAGAAGCTCGTTAGCTTAACTAGATCCCATTTGTCTATTTTGGCTTTTGTTGCCATTTCTTTTGGTGTTTTAGTCATGAAGTCTTTGCCCATGCCCACGTACTGCCTAGGTTTTCTTCTAGGGTGTTTATGGTTTTAGGTCTTACGTTTAAGTCTTTAATCCATCTTGAGTTAATTTTTGTACAAGGTGTAAGGAAGAGGTCCAGTTTCAGTTTTCTGCTTATGGCTTGCCAGTTTTCCCAACGCCATTTATTAAACAGGGAATCCTTTCTCCATTGCTTGTTTTTGTCAGTTTTGTCAAAGATCAGATGGTTGTAGATGTGTGGCATTCTTTCTGAGCCCTCTGTTCTGTTCCATTGGTCTATGTATCTGTTTTGGTACCAGTACCATGCTGTTTTGGTTACTGTAGCCTTGTAGTACAGTTTGAAGTCAGGCAGCATGATGCCTCCAGCTTTGTCTTTTTGCTTAGGATTGTCTTGGCTATATGAGCTCTTTTTTGGTTCCATATGAAATTCAAAGTTTTTTTTTTAATTCTGTGAAGAAAGTCAATGGTAGCTTGATGGCGATAGCATTGAATCTATAAATTACTTTGGGCAGTATGGCCATTTTCATGATATTGATTCTTCCGATCCATAAGCATGGAATGTTTCTCCATTTGTTCGTGTCCTCTCTTACTTCCTTGAACAGTGGTTTGTAGTTCTCCTTGAAGAGGTCCTTCACATCCCTTGTAAGTTGTACTCTTAGGTATTTTATTCTCCTTGTAGCAATTGTGAATGGGAGCTCATTCATGATTTGGCTGTTTGTCTATTAGTGTATAGGAATGCTTGTGATTTTTGCACATTGATTTTGTATCCTGAGACTTTGCTGAAGTTGCTTATCAGCTTAAGGAGATTTTAGGCTGAGACGATGGGGTTTTCTAAATATACAATCATGTCATCTGCAAACAGGGACAATATGACTTCCTCTCTTCCTATTTGAATACATTTCTTTCTCTTGCCTGATTGCCCTGGCCAGAACTTCAAATACCATGTTGAATAGGAGTGACGAGAGAGGACATCCTTGTCTTGTGGCAGTTTTCAAAGGGAATGCTTCCAGCTTTTGCCCATTCAGTATGATACTGGCTGTGGGTTTGTTGTAAATAGCTCTTATTATTTTGAGATACATTCCATCAATACCTAGTTTATTGAGAGTTTTTAGCATGAAGAGGTGTGGAATTTGATCGAAGGCCTTTTCTGCATCTATTGAGAGAACCATGTGGTTTTTGTCATTGGTTCTGTTTATGTGATGGATTACGTCTACTGATTCATATGTTGAACCAGCCTTGCATCCCAGGGATGAAGCTGACTTGATTGTAGTGGATAAGCTTTTTGATGTGCTGCTGGATTTGGATTGCCAGTATTTTATTGAGGATTTCCCCATCGATGTTCATCAGGGATATTGGTCTGAAATTTTCTTTTTTTGTTGTGTTTAGGCCAGGTTTTGGTATCAGGATGATGCTGGCCTCATAAAATGAGTTAGGGAAGAGTCCCTCTTTTTCTATTGTTTGGAATAGTTTCAGAAGGAATGGTACCAGCTCCTCTTTGTACCTCTGGTAGAATTTGGCTGTGATTCCGTCTGGTCCTGGGCTTTTTTTGGTTGGTAGGCTATTAATTACTGCCTCAATTTCAGAACTTGTTATTGGTCTATTCAGGGATTTGACTTCTTCCTGGTTTAGTCTTGGGAGGGTTTATGTGTCCAGGAATTTATCCATTTCTTCTAGATTTTCTAGTTTATTTGCGTAGAGGTGTTTATAGTATCCTCTGATTTTAGTCTGTATTTCTGTGGGATCAGTGGTGATCTCCCCTTTACCATTTTTTATTGTGTCTATTTCAGTCTTCTCTCTTTTCTTCTTTATTAGTCTGGCTAGCAGTCTATCTATTTTGTCAATCTTTTCAAAAAACCAGCTCCTGGATTCGTTGTTTATTTGAAGGGTATATATATATATATATTTAGGATAGATAGCTCTTCTTGTTGCATTGATTCCTTTACCATTATGTAATGCCCTTTTTAAATCTTTGTTGGTTTAAAGTCTGTTTTTTCAGAGGATTGCAACTCCTGGTTTTTTTTGTGTGTTTTTTTGTTTTTTTGTTTTTTGTTTTTTGTTTTGCTTTCCATTGCTTGTTAATATTCTTCCATCCCTTTATTTTGAGCCTATGTGTGTCTCTGCATGTGAGATGGGTCTCCTGAATACAGCATACCTATGGGTCTTGACTCTATCCAATTTGCCAGTCTGTGTCTTTTAATTGGGGCATTTAGCCCATTTACATTTAAGGTTAATATTGTTATGTGTGAATTTGATCCTGTCATTATGATGTTAGCTGGTTATTTTGTCCATTAGTTGATGCAGTTTCTTCGTAGTGTCGATGGTCTTTACAATTTGGTACGCTGTTGCAGTGGCTGGTACTGGTTTTTCCTTTCCGTATTTAGTGCTTCCTTTAGGAGCTCTTGTAAGGCAGTCCTGGTGGTGACAAAATCTCTCAGCATTTGCTTGTCTGTAAAGGATTTTACTTATCCTTCACTTATGAAGCTTAGTTTGGCTAGATATGAAATTCCGGGTTGAAAGTTCTTTTAAGAATGTTGAATATTAGCCCCCATTCTCTTCTGGCTTGTAGGGGTTCTGCAGAGAGATCTGCTGTTAGTCTGATGGGCTTCCCTTTGTGGGTAACCTGACCTTTTTCTCTGGCTGCCCTTAACATTTTTTCCTTCATTTCAACCTTGGTGAATCTGACAATTATGTGTCTTCAGGTTGCTCTTCTCGAGGAGTATCTGTGGTGTTCTCTGTATTTCCTGAATTTGAATGTTGGCCTGTCTTGCTAGGTTGGGGAAGTTCTCCTGGATAATATCCTGAAGAGTGTTTCCAACTTGGTTCCATTCTCCCCGTCACTTTCAGGTACACCAATCAAACATAGGTTTGGTCTTTTCACATAGTTCCATATTTGTTGGAGGCTTTGTTCATTCCTTTTCATTCTTTTTTTCTCTAATCTTGTCTTCACGCTTTATTTCATTAAGTTGATCTTCGACCTCTGATATCCTTTCTTCCGCTTGACCGATTTGGCTATTGATACTTGCATATGCTTCATGAAGTTCTCGTGCTGTGTTTTTCAGCTCCATCAGGTCATTTATGTTCTTCTCTAAACTGGTTATTCTAGTTAGCAATTCCTCTAAACTTTTTTCAAGGTTCTTAGCTTCCTTGCATTGGGTTAGAACACGCTCCTTTAGCTCGGAGGAGTTTATTACCCACCTTCTGAAGCCTACTTCTGTCAGTTCATCAAACTCATTCTCCATCCAGTTTTGTTCCCTTGCTGGCGAGGAGGTGTGATCCTTTGGAGGAGAAGAGGCATTCTGGTTTTTGGAATTTTCAGCCTTTTTGTGCAGGTTTCTCCTCATCTTTGTGGATGTATCTACCTTTGGTCTTTGATATTGGTGAACTTCAGATGGGGTTTCTGTGTGGATGTCCTTTTTGTTGATGCTATTCCTTTCTGTTAGTTTCCCTTCTCACTGTCAGGCCCCTCTGCTGCAGGTCTGCTGGAGTTTGCTGGAGGTCCACTCCAGACACTGCCTGGGTATCACCAGTGGAGGCATCAGAAAAGCAAAGATTGCTGCCTGTTCCTTCCTCTGGAAGCTTTGTCGCAAAGGGGCACCCACTAGATGCCAGCCGGAGCTCTCCTGTATGAGGTGAGCTGTCAATCCCTGCTAGGAGGTGTCTTCCAGTCAGGAGGCACAGGGGTCAGGGACCCACTTGAAGAGGCAGTCTGTCCCTTAGCAGACCTTGAGTGTTATGCTGGGAGATCTGCTGCTCTCTTCAGAGCTGGCAGGCAGAAACATTTAAGTCTGCTGAAGCTGTGCCCACAGCTACCCCTTCCCCCAGGTGCTCTGTCCCAGGGAGCTGGGAGTTTTATCTATAAGACTGGGGCTGCTGCCTTTCTTTCAGAGATGCCCTGCTCAGAGAGGAGGAATCTAGAGAGGCAGTCTGGCCACAGTGGCTTTGCCGAGCTGCAGTGGGCTCTACCCAGTTCGAACTGGCAGCTTTCTTTACACTGTGAGAGGAAAACCACCTACTCCAGCCTCAGCAATGGCGGATGCCCCTCCCCTCTACCAAGCTCGAGCATCCCGGGGCAACTTCAGACTGCTGTGCTGGCAGCAAGAATTTCAAGCCAGTGTTTCTTAGCTTGCTGGGCTCCATTGGGGCGGAATCCAATGAATTAGACCACTTGGCTCCCTGGCTTCGGCCTCCTTTCCAGGGGAGTGAACAGTTCTGTCTCGCTGGCGTTCCAAGTGCCACTGGGGTACCAAAAAAAAAAAAAAAAAAAACTCCTGCAGCTAGCTCAGTGTCTGCCCAAATGGCCGCCCAGTTTTGTGCTTGAAACCCAGGGCCCTGGTGGTGTAGGCACCTGAGGGCATCTCCTGGTGTGTGGGTTGCGAAGATCGTGGGAAAAGCGTAGTATCTGGGCCAGAGTGCACTGTTCCTCATGGCACAGTCCCTCATAGTTTCCCTTGGCTAGGGGAGGAGTTCCCCAACCCCTTGCACTTCCTAGATGAGGCGATGCCCCACCCTGCTTCTGTTCACCCTCTGTGGGCTGCACCCACCGTCTAACCAGTCCCAGTGAGATGAGCCAGGTACCTCAGTTGGAAATGCAGAAATCACCTGTCTTCTGTGTTGATCTCGCTGGGAGCTGCGGACCAGAGCTGTTGCTATTTGGCCATCTTACCAGCCACTCTGTTGTTGTTTTAAATAACCTAATCTTGTCAATCCTTTATTACTTCTCGATTGTTGTTGTATTTAGAAGGGCATTTCCTATTCTAAGTTTATAAACAACTTACCCACATTTTTTTCCAATGTACAGTTTCATATTTACATTTAAATTGTTCATCCATTTAAAACTCCTTTTTGATGTAAGGAGTAAGGAAATACAAAGAATGCAGAAGTAAGGAAATACAAAGAATGCAGCTTTTTTTTTCCTGTAGTGACAAGCCAGTTCTGCCAGGGCCCTCTACTGAATAATCTATTTTTACCTACTGCTTTGAACAACTATCTTTGTTATATACTAAATTTTCTAACAATATACTTTTTCTTAAAGAGATGGAATCTTGTCGCCCACGCTGGAGTGCAGTGGTACAATCATGGCTCACTGCAGCCTTGAACTCCTGGACCTAAGCAATCCTCACACCTCAGTCTCCGAGTAGGCACATGCCGCCGCACGTGGCTTGACAAAATACTTTTAGATGTGACCCTTGCAAGGCCTTTTGTTATTTTAGTAGAGGTAAGTCAGTGGGTGGGGTATATTATAAATTTGAAAGCAGAAAATAAACTCCATTCTCACTTCAAGGGAAGTGTACAGATAACCATTTAATATTCTCTTTTCTTTAGACAGCCAATAAAAAATTTATTGAGCAGCTACCATGAGTCAGGTGCTGTATTCACATCAGGCAGCTCAGGGTGGTATTAAGAGCACAGACTGGAATCCCATTGCCATGTCTGAACCCTGGCTCCACCCCTCAGGAACCCCACAGACTGGAACCTCACAGCCATGTCTGACACTGGCTCCACCACTCAGGAACTCCAAGACTGGAACCCCACAACCATGTCTGACCCTTGCTCTACCACTCAGGGGACACAGGACCTGTCTGTGCGTCACTGTCCTGCTCACAAGGTTTTTAAGAGGATTCAGTGAGTTGAGTGAGAAGCGCTTAGAGCTACATTTGGCACATAGTAATTGCTCAACAAATGTTGACAACTATTAGGGATGGAAAGATGAACAACAAATCATTTCTAGATTCAATCTCTCTTCCATTTTATGAGGAAACAGTGATGCATGTTTTCCTTCCATAACCATTCTACTTTATAGCAACCAGTCCTCCTCTTTCCTTCTCCTGACTCTGCCACCAACTAAAATAGCAGTACCTGCCATTACCTGGGGCTGACCTACAGTTGCCACTGAGGCCGTGGACATCCCAGACCAGGATCATATTATGAAAAAGGTTTGAGGAAGCCAAGTCTCAAACAGTCCTGGAAGTCATACAATCCTGGAAGCCCCTCACTGTCAACCAGTGCTTGGCTGGCCAGGAAGGTGAGCAGCTGTCTAGACAGCACTCTTAGGAGAGCCTTGGGCTCCCAATGGGAGCAGGGCTGCCCAGGTAAATAGTGACACAAGGAAGGGAAGTAACACAATGAGGCTTCAGGCCTGCAAGGCGCTTCCTCACAGGCTTCCAGGACTGTAGAAACCCTTGCTGCTGAAGGATGAGGGACACACACTGGCGAGAAATTATCAAGATTGATGAAGGCTGGTGGCAGGAACTCACAGGCAGAGTTTATGGTGGTCAAATACATCAGACACTCTCCCTTCTCCCACCTTAGAATTTATTTGGATTGCGGATGAGATGGAAGTGGGTGAGTGATATACTGCATCAAACAGAGGTATTAATTTAATATTCATTTTCATTTAAGCTTCAGAATATGTTTGTCTCATACTTGGTTATAAGCTTCCAACATACTGAAAATGATTAACTTAAATCAGCTAAACTCTGTGAGGCTCCAGGCTTTCCCAAAATTAAAACAAGTGGTGTGTTTTCACATTAAAAATCACTTGATAGGCTGGGTGTGCGCAGTGGCTCATGCCTATAATCCCAGCACTTTGGGAGGCCAAGGCAGACGATCACCTGAGGTCAGGAATTTGAGGCCAGCCTGGCCAACATATCAAAACCCTGTCTCTACTAAAAATACAATTAGCTGGGCATGGTGGTGTGTGCCTGTAATCCCAGCTACTTGGGAGGCTGAGGCAGGAGAATCGCTTGAACTTGGGAGGCAGAGGTTGCTGTGAGCCAAGATTGCGCCACTCACTCTAGCCTGAGTGACAGAGCGAGATTCTGCCTCAAAAAAAAAAAAAAAGAAACAACAACAAAAAAAGCCAAAATTATCTGGGTGTGGTGGCACACACCTGTAATTCCAGCTACTTCGGAGGCTAAGGCATGAGAATTGCTTGAACCCAGGAGATGGAGGTTGCAGTGAGTTGAGATTGCGTCACTGCATGCCAGCCTGGGAGACAGAGCAAGATTTCTGTCAAAAAAAAAAAAAAAATCACTTGATAAATCAGAAAAGGAAAAAACTGCATATTCTTACCTACTGGTTTAATTAATTTAAAAATTCAACCTATTGGTTAAAATTATTATTTGCTTTTAAGACAAAATGTTTGTAATTTAACAAAGCCTTCTAATTACTTTTTTTAAAAGAAAGAAAAGGCATATGAAAATGGACAACATGCCAAATACACGAGCCCCTTGACCCTCCTAGTCAAATATTATGTTTAACATTTCCTTATTTTCATATAGGGCTTTAAATCAGAAAAGCAAATATATAGAAGCAATCGCATCAGATTAGCATGTTTGACCAACATCAACCAGTGCAGAAACTGGGCTTCTCCAAACAGTGGTGGAGCCACACCTCTAACTCCTTCTCAAAGGAATGGCCCCAGCGGCTCAGCAGGAAGTTCAGAAGTCACTGCAATGAGCAAACAGACCTGAGCACACCCCGGCGCAGCCTGGAGTCCGGGAAAGAATCAGTCACCAAGTTTTCTGATGGCCTGGAAATATTCCACCCTGTCCCAAGAATGTCTCTAAGCCAGGGGTGAGCAAACTATGGCCCACACGCCATATCCGGGCCTGTTTTTTTTTTTTAAAGTTTTACTGTACACCGCCATAAATACTGCCTATGGCTGCTTTCTGGCTACAAAGTAGAACTGAAAAGTTGAGACAGAGACCTACTCACAGACCAACTCTGCCCATAGGGTATTATGAGGATTAAACATTTACCATCTGACCATTTAGACAGTTTGTCAACTCTGCCTCTAACCTATTGGGATTAAATGACCAAGGTCACTGTGTTCTGCTTAAATTGCTTTAAAAACTTACTAGGAAATACACAGACTCTCCTCCTCTCACTTCCTCAAAATGAACACCATCTTTTCCCCAACGCTAGAAGCTGACAGTGTCTAAAGATTAAAACTTTTAAAATGAATGTATAGTGGTAGGTGGTAGAAACACCAAAAAGCGAGGTGGATGAGGGAAAATGAACTAGGGAACCAAATTCTTCCTGTTTTGAAATTTTCTGAAGAAAGGTTGAACCACCGTCAAGAATATATCCTGGGGCCAGCATGATGGCTCACGTCTATAATCCCAGCACTTTGGGAGGCTGAGGCAGGAGGATCACTTGAGCCCAGGAATTCAAGACCAGATTGGGCAATGTTATGAAGGGAGACCCTGCCTCTACAAAAAAATATTTAAAAAAGAATACATCTTGGGCCAGGCACGGTGGCTAACGCCTGTAATCCCAGCACTTTGGGAGGCCAAGGCAGGCGGATCACCTGAGGTCGGGAGTTCAAGACCAGCCTGACCAACATGGAGAAACCCTGTCTCTACTAAAAATACAAAATTAGCCAGGCGTGGTGGTGCATGCCTGTAATCCCAGATAGTTGGGAGGCTGACGCAGGAGAATCACTAGAACCTGGGAAGCGGAGTTTTCGGTGAGCCAAGATAGTGCCATTGCACTCCAGCCTGGGCAAAAACCCCGTCTAAAAAAAAAAAAAAAAGAAAAGAAAAAAGAATACATATCTCAGTAGGAGCTCAATTTTTCCTTGAGTCACAAACTGCAGCCCAAGGGCCCAATCCTGTCAGCCATCTATTTTTGTACACTGCCCACAAATTAAGAATAGTTTTTACATTTTCTTTTTCTTTTTTTTTTGAGACGAAGTCTTGCTTTGTCACCCAGGCTGGAGTGCAGTGGCGCAATCTCAGCTGTCTGTAACCTCTGCCTCCTGGGTTCAAGTGATTCAAATGTCTCAGCCTCCCAGGTAGCTGGGATTACAGGCACATGCCACCACGCCCAGCTAATTTTTGTATTTTCCTTTTTTTTTTTTTTTTAAGTACAGATGGGGTTTCACCATGTTGGCCAGGTTGGTCTCGAACTCCTGACTTCAAGTGATCCGCCCACCTCAGCCTCCCAAAGTGCTGGGATTACAGGCATGAGCCAAAGCGCCCGGCCAGTTTTTACATTTTCAATGGTTGAAGAAAGTTAAAAGAATAAAATTTCATGACAGAGTGCTTCAAAGGGCTGAGATAAATTCTCCACATATTCCTGGCTGCCTGGAAGATTATGCGCGCGTGGGGAAGACCCAAAAGAGCCCAGCAGGGCTGAAAACCAAGAAGAACCGAGAACCAGCTGAAACTTGCAGTGTTCCCCAACTCACACACAGACCTACTGATAGAGGGATGGAGACTGACCTGGCAGGTGACTCCTGGTTCAGTGCTCCTTGGAGAATTTGGATGCCATGAAGTGATGTTAGATGTCAGTTTAGCAACCCGTTATTTTGAGTGCTTCCTTAGTGGTACTGTTGAGGCAGTGTGGCTTAGGAAAAAGAGTACTGATGTGGGTCAGGCCAAAAAGAATTTTAATCCTAGCTTTCTTACTATTTGCATGAATTTTGGTGAGTTGTATAATCCCCCTCTCTGTATCTTATTCAATCCTTGTAAAAGTCCATTGAAGTAGGCTTACTACTGTCCCCATGTTCTAGGATGCAGTGATATGAGACTTTAAATCTGTAAAACCTTTTGTTGTGAGGATTAAAAATTACAGCGGCAATAAAGTACACACCACATGATAACTGCTCGATAGGTTTTTTTTTTTTTTTTGGTTTGGAAATAAAAGGATATCTCATGACACATGAAAATTACATGAAATTAAAACTTCGGTATCCATAAATAAAGTTTTATTGGAACAGAACCATGCCCATTCATTTACATATTATCTGTGGCTACTGGGCTATAACAGCAGAGCTGAGTAGTTGTGACAGGGACCACAGGGTCTGCAACATCTAAAATAGTATCTGGTCCTTTTCAGAAACAGGTTGCCAACTCCTGCTGTAGTTCAATGGTTCTTAAAGTGTGGTCCCCATATTAGCAGCATCAGCATTACCTTGGAATTTGTCAGAAATGCAAATTTTGTGGCCGACCCCAGACCTACCAAGTCAGAAGTCTGTTTATTCCACTAATAAATGCAAACACAGGACAGCAAAATACCATGGCTGGCAAAGCTCTGTACTGAGTCAGCCTTGCATGAGATACCTCATGAAGTAGAAACTATGCTAATGTAATCAGATCTGACAAGACACAGGCCCAAAATACTTAAAATTCAGAGAAAGAGTATTTAAAACAGGGTTTCTACCTCTAATGTTGTTAACAAATCCAGCCCTATGTGTATATTGGGCCTTGAGATACAATACAACCGTAACAGCAAATACATGTAGTTTATAAATAAGCAACAAATGCACATACAGGAGAGTGTTAAAAAAGTTTTTTTATTACTGAGAAACATCAAAAAAGTTGGGAAACGATAGCAAATTACAATATAAACAACTATAATCATATTATATAGTATTTATATATGTACTTTTTTCTGTCAGGCACTAATCTTCAAAATCTTAGCAAGGGAAGTCCTACTAATAAAGTGCTTAAGGGTTTTAAAGGAAAATAAGATCAAAATGTAAAAATCTGAGAAGGCATAGACTTTTTTTTTTTTTTTTTCCTGAAAGTGTGAGAAATATCTGTGTGAAAGAAAGGAAAGACTCTCTGGAAATTTAAGAAACACTTCATAAATTTGGAGACAAGTCTCTCCTTTAATGTAACTTCATCAATAACTTGAAAAGTCCAGAAAACCACCATGATCTTTAAGAACAGTTTTTGGGGAGCAAGTGAAATATCATTCGCCCTTTTCTAAGGTGAGAGCAACAGCATAGTAGCACCATTCCTTCTGTTCCTTCTACTTTTTTACAAATGTTTAAAAATTGTTTTGTTTTACAAAAACAGAAGTGCTTTTAAAAAATCCCAATTACGAATGTTATTTCTCACATTAGGTCACTGAAAAAGAAATGTATCTTTTTTCATAGGGCAACTTATTTTTTTTTTATTTCAAGAAAAAACAAGTAATAACAATAATGCTGTAGAATTTAAGCCAAAGGCACAGAACACTGCTCCCCCGCCCCCAATGGCCACCCCAAGTCCTTTAAGAAATGTGGCTGGACCTCAGGGACCACGCTGCCTTCAAGCTCCCTCCCACCAATAGTGCCCATCAACTGACACCTGTCTCCTCTCAGCACACCTGCCTAAAGTGATGCTCCACCCTTCCTACTGATCCACACAGACGCATTTTCCCCAGGTTCTGCCCTCTGTACTTCCAATGCAGAAAGCCAGCTCGCACTTTCACAGGATAAGGGTAGCAGTTCCCTCCTTCCTGGGGAAGGTGGCCATATATATATATAAACCCGGGTAGCCCTGGGCCTGCTATGGTCAGCTGTCCTAACTGTTGTTTCTGCCCAGCCCTCAACAACAACAACAACAGCGGGTGGAATGTAAATGCAAAATCTTTTCATTTCCTATCAATAACTGGACCTAAACCAGCCATTAGAAAGCAGATGGTATCCCTGGCCCTTAATATCCAAGTCACCACAATTTCCTGGCCCCACCCTCAGCACTACTTTCCTCTCATTTCTTTCGTTTTCCTGTAAAACCAACTTCAAAAAAAAAATGTGAAAATTGGATAACCTCTCCATAGGAGAACAAAATATATCTTAAAAGCTAACCTCTTTTCTTTAACCATCCTAACAATTCAATTTTTGTTCACTGACACCTTAAGAATTGAGTGTCTGGCCTAAAAACAGTAAGTCTTAGCAAGTTACTAGTTTCTATTAAGAAAGAAAGTAATGAGCTTAGCTTCATCTTTTATAACACAACCGGAAGAAGCTAGGATACCTTTGGAGACCCACAAAAACTGACAAGAGATTGTCCCATGCCCTCCAAAATTCAGAAATACTAAAACTGAGATTTGAGCCAACCTGATGGCCATGAGCTAAACAAAGCCACTCAAGCGCTGCTAAATACTTCATCAGGTTATTGTGTATCTCACTAATCCAGCCCTAGAAATGTTCCTCAATAATCTGCATAATGTAGGGCCTAGAGACCCCAAATCAGACAAAGAAAACCTCAAAATCGTGAAAGTCACACAAGTTTAGTTTTGCAAATCTGGCTATAGGACATCTGAAATTGTCCAGCATCATCATGGTATTTCAAATATAATAATTCTTAAATTTTGCTAAAAAATTTCATCAAAATTGTTATTCTTCACATTTTGTTTCTTAAAAGCAAATCATTAAAAATATTTAATGAGATATGATTTTTACAGCAGGGCAAAGTTGTGTGGATCCTCCACGTTGGCAAAGATGGAAACACAGGTATGCGAGAAAACCCCGAGCATCCACGAGAACGGGATGCAGCCGCGCTCTGGCCGCGCGGCGGGAGGACCCGGAGCCAAGCTCCGGGGTCACCAGCCACTCGGCCCAACGGCAACGTGGACCCCAGGGCGGCCGGAGCGCGCCTGGGGCTGGAGGGGAGGAAGAGGCGGCGGGAGCCGAGAGACTCGCGGCTCGGCCAGCCCCCCGCGCCTGGTGCAAATCACGCTGCAGAACTGGAACTAGTGCGACTTAGGGGGTGCACGCTTTTGACTTTGGATGCCGACGCGCGTGACAAACCTCAGAACAAAAAGAAAGGCCCCGCATCGCCCGAGACTGCAGGGCAGGGAATCCTCGCGAGGCCCCTCATCGCAGGGCAAGGGGGCCGCGCGCCCGGTCTTGGGGAGCGAGCCGAGGGGCCCGGGCAGCCGCGGGCTACTCGGTGCAGGAAGGTGCGGAGCCAGCCCCGAGCGCAACCAGCGAAGGCTGCAGCCCCGGCGCAAGCCGCGGGGAGGGTCCGGGGACCGACGCGAAGTCTCGGTGCGCGGGGTACGGGCCCTGGGCAAAGGAGGGAGGAAGCGATGGACCGCGGTTCGGGCAGCCTGGGGCCGCGCGCCGCCCACTCACCTCTTTTCGCGGCTCCGGCCGCCACTCGGCGATCCGGGGCCCCGCTACGAGGCCGCCCGGGCCGCTCTCCCGCCGCCGCCGGCCTCGAGCTACGGCCGGCTCCGCGCCGTGCGCCCAGCGCCTCCGCGTCCAGCGCCGCCGCGTCCCCGGCCTCCGCAGCGGCAAGGCCCCGCCCCCGAGCAGCGCCGGCGGCGCGAAGGGAGGAGGCGGCGCCGCGAGCGCGGAGAGGCGAGGCAGGGGCTGCTGGGGCCGCGCCGACGCCCGGCCCCACGGTGCGCGCGCCCCGGCCGGTGGCCGCCCCTCGGCGGGAGCAGGAGCGCCAGCGTGCGCCCCGTTCTCGCCGCTGGGCGTTGCCCCTTCCCCCGGGCCACCCCATCGCCCCTTCCGACGCGGGAGCTGGCGCCTGAGCAGCGACGCGGAGCGGGGACGCGGTGGGGAAAGGGTACCTGGGGGGAGCCCCCATCCCACGTTCCGCCCCGAGGGAACGTTCCCGAACAGCCAACCGCACCCAGCGCCACACTCACGTTACCTTCTTTATAAAAGTAGTCGGGTCAAAACTGCCCAGAGAAGGAAGCGAACGAAAAACAGGTTTTTAGGGGGCTTATACTCACAAAATTGTCTTTTTTCTCCCACGAGGCATTCCCTGTTGACCATCATCTCGCCTCGGTTGTCACCGCTCAGGCCTTAGTGTTTGGTCTGTGACCCTTCCACTGCTAGCAACGGAAAAAGTGAAGATTCCCGGACGCCTTTGGGTGTGATCTTATAGCCCAGGCAGCTGCATTTGAAACAGCGCCTCAGATGACGCTCAGGCGCACTGATGTTTGAGAAGCCCTATGAGGCCGTACCTCCCGGAGAGAATGCAGCAAAACTAGTGACCTACAGGGAAACCCTGCTAGAAAATTCTAAAGCAATGGTTCTTAACTCTGGCAGCACCTGCCATCCATTAGAATTATTTGGGGAGCTTTTAGAGCATTTAGGTACCAGGGTCCCACTTCCAGAGTTCAAAGTGAACTTGATATTTTTTGTTTGTTTTGAGCTTCCCAGATAATCCTAATACAGTATACGGCCAAGATTGAGAACAGTTTTCCTAGAATCATGTCTTTTCATGTCTTCCTAGCTTTGGTGTCTGGGAAAGGAAACTCCTTCCTCTGCGCCTCTCTCAAATCACAATAAAAAAACAAACAAGTAAATACATGAACACCTAAAGGAATGCTCACAGCTGAAATTGATTTTAACCAGAACAAAGAGTCACCTTGAAAAAGGTGATCAAGATACCCTACTGCTACCTGAGCATGGAGCTTCTTAACTGCAGGAAACGTATCTTTACCAGCTAAAACCTCTTAGCTGAATTAGAAGCTGACCATACATGACCCCTTTAGAGGAATGTTCTACTATATTCCAAAATGATTTTTGTTATCTGCAACTGTTAAACTGTTGTAGGGTGAGACCAAAGCATTCAGAAGCTGAGGCTGTATCAGATGTCAGCCCTGGTTTTGCAGACTTAAGTTGGGTCACTTTGCTCTGATCTTCTAGTGAGCTTAAATAACCATAATCGGGGACAGGTACAGGAAATTCCCTTTCTTGCCCATTTTAGCTCTCTTAGTATAGTTTACATTCTTAGACTGGTGGACTGTAACTTCTATATCATTTGCCTCTAAGGAGGGTCTCCATTAGTCTCTCATTTATCAGCAACTAATTAGCGACTCACTCAATGATTCTTAAACACTTTATGGAACAGGTCCATATGTCTAGGTGCTAAGGCAGCTGGCTGAATGAGCTATATTTTAATCGAAGATGAATTAGTCCTTTTCGTTAGATTCTTTATGACAAAAGTTGAAAATTTTAAGATGCAGTTTTATATATATCTATATACATAATTTACATTCCTTATAAATAAGCTAATCAGTTGCTGGCCCTGAAAATTCAACTGGATGGGTTTTGATTAAACAATGTGCAAGGGGCTACAGTGGTTGGTTGAAGGAAGCATCCATGTTTTGCCTGTTAAGCATCCTTTCCTTAATGTCTTAGTCCATTTTGTGTTGCTATAACACAATTCCACAGACTCGGTAATTTATAAAGAAAAGAAATGTATTTCTCATAGTTCTGAAGGCTAGGAAGTCTAATATCAAGGTGCTGGCAACTTGCAAGGGCCTTCTTGCTGCATCAGCCTGTGGTGGAAGGCAGAAGGGCAAGAGGGTATATGTGAAATTGAACTTGCAGCCTCAAACCCTCTATAATTGGCATTAATTTATTTATAAGAGTGGAGACTTTATGACCTAAACACCTCCCTTTGGGCCCCACCTCCCAACACTGTTGCACTGGAGATTCAGTTTTCAACACGTGCTTTGTGGAGCACACATTCAAACCATAGCATTCTGCTTCTCTGCCCCCCCACCCCCAGTTCATATCCTTCTCACATACCAAATACATTTATTCCATCCCAATAGCCCCAAAGGCTTTAAGTATTTATTTATTTATTTATTTATTTATTTATTTATTTATTTATTTTGAGACAGGGTTTCACTCTGTCCCCCCGGCAGAAGTGCAGTGGTGTGATCATGGCTCACTACAGCCTCAACCTCCTGGGCTCAGGTGATTCTCCCACCTCAGCCTCCTGAGTAACTGGGACTACAGGTGTATGCCATCATGCTCAGCTAATTTTTTTGGTATTTTTTGTAGAGATGAGGTTTTGACATGTGGCCCAGGCTGGTCTCAAACTCCTGGGCTCAAGCAATCCACCTGCCTCAACCTTCGAGAGTGGCGGGACTACAGTCATGAGCCACTGCACCTGGCAGCCCTAAGGTCTTCACTCTAGCACCAACTAGAAAGTCCAGAGTCTCATCTAAATCAGATATGAGCAAGATTCAAGGCACAATTCATCCTAAGACAAATTCCTCCAGCAATGAGCCTGTGAAATTAAAACAAATTATTTACTTCCAAAATACAATGGTGGCACAGGCACAGTATAGGTATTCACATTCCCAAAGGGAGAAATATGTAAGATAAAGGGGTAACTGGTCCCAAGTAAGTCCAAAACCCAACAGGGAAAAAATAACATTAAATCCCAAAGCCTCAGAATAGTCTTTCTTGACTATATCTCACCTTCTAAGCATACTAGGGTGGGAGTTGGGCCCCCAAGGTCTTGGGCTGCCCCATCTGTATAACTTGGCTGGGTGTAGTCATGTCACAGACCTCATGGTTTGTAGTCTCATGTCTGAAGCTCTTCCAAGCTGTGTTGCACACTGGTAGCTCTACAGTTCTGGGGGCTCTGGGACAGCCCCAACCCCACAGTTCCATTGGTCATTGTCCTAGTGGTGGTTCCCTGCTATGGCTTTGCTTCCATGGCTCCACTAGGCATTTCCCTGGTGGGGAATCTCTGTGGCAGTTCTGCCCCTACGGCAAGTTTCTGCCTGTATCCCCAGGCTGTCCAGTACATTCTTTGGAATCTAGGTGGAGGCTGCCATAGCCCCACAGCTCATGAACTCTGTGTACCTTCAGAATTAGCACCACATGGATGCCGCCAAGGCCCACCACTTACACCCTCTAGAACAGTAGCCTAAGCCACAGCTGGGCCCACTTGAGCCACACAGCTGCAACAGCTGTGGAGTGCTGTGCTGGAAAGCGGGGAGCAGATACTTGAGGCAGTGCCAGGTAGCAAATGCTGAGGTCCTGTGGCCACGTCTCTGGAAACCTTGCCTTCAAGGTCCTGCTCTGGGCCTGTGATGGAAGGGGCAACCTAAAAAATCTCTGAAATGCCACTGGGGTCTTTCTTGTCTTGATGAATAGCACCTGACTCCTTTCTATCCATGGTAATCTCTTTAGCAAGGGGTCCACTGGACTATATCCCTACAAGGACTTACATCTTTATGAGGCTCTCCCAAACATGCCTTTGCACTCTTGGCCAGGCTGAAAATTTTCAAAATTTTTTTTGCTTCCTTTTTAGTTATAAATTTCATCTTTTAATCATTTATTTCTTCTCTAATTTTACTGTAAGCAGCCAAAACAATCCATGCAACACCTTGAATGCTTTACTACTTAGACATTTCTTCTGCTAGATATCCGAGTTCATTGCTCTTAAATGCTGCCTTCTTTTCTCTAGCTTACCTTATTGTAAGAATACAGTTTATAATACATATAATATGCAGAATATGTGTTAACTGTTTATGTTATCAGTAAGGCTACCAGTCAACAGTAGGCTATCAGTAGTTAAGTTTTGGGGGAATCAAAGTTAAATGCAGATTTCCAACTGTGCAGAGATGGGGGTGTCCCTAACCCTTAGATTGTTCAAGGGTAAACTGCATGAAATAAATTGAATTGAACAGACTAAAAAGTATTTGCTGTAAATGTCTTGCTGTGTTTGCTTTCAGTATCTATTACTTCCTTTCTCAGGTACCAACATCATCATTTTTTGGAGAACTATTTCTCCCTGACTTTTCAATCCTAAATATCTGTCGTAAGCTGAACAGTTGCCCCCTGCCAAAGATATATCCATGCTCTAATCCCCAGAACCTTTAAATATTATCTTATATGGCAAAGTATGTAATTAGGTTAAGGATCATGAGAGGGGGCTCTTATCCTGGATTATCTGGGTAGGCTATGAATAAACCGTAAGTGTCCTTATAATGGAAAGGAAATGGGAGTTTTGAGACAGAAAATAGAAGGCATATGTGACTACAGAGGGCAGAGACTGGAGTATGGGGCCACAAGTCAAGGATGTCTTCGGCCACGGGAAGCTGGAATGGTTTCCCTGCTATAGCCTTTGGAAGAACACCTCCAGAACTATGAGGGAATAAAATTTCAATTGTTTTACGCCATTCAGGTTGGGTAATTCGTTATAACAGCCATAAGAAATTGTTACAATGTCCAATTCTATAGGCTATAGTAATTGGTTCAGGGAGAGGCACATGACCCAATTAGTCCAGTAAGACTCCATTATAGGACAATCCCTGGAACTACTGAGACAGAAAAGTTCTCTTTTCCCATGAAGGCAGCCCATATTGGGAGAATATAGGCCTCAAGCTGTTTATGGCCATCATGTAGAGACCTGGGCCTTATATGTAGAGAAAGATAGAGACAAATACCTAGTGTTGATTATGTCATTTGAACTTCTGGATCAAGCCATATCTGAAGCTAGGTCTATCCCTGGACTTAGCAGTTTTATCAGCCAATTAACTTCTCATTTTACTTAGGCCAGTATGAAATGGGTTTCTGTCACAAGCAGGCAAAATAATCCTGACTAATAGAGTCTTAGAATCCTTTTGTTACCTGGTAGGTTTGCCAGTTAAATATGAACTTCAGATTAACAACAAATAATTGTTTTAGTACAAGTATTTCCCAAATGTACCATGGGACAGATACTAAAAAAATTATGTGTTGTTTTTCTGAAATTCAGATTTAACCGGGTATCCTGTTTGGTTTTTGCCATTGTTTTGTTTTTGCTCTCTGGAAATCCTGTGTTGGAAGAAGGTTTTTTACTGATTATTCCAAACCTTTGAAAGGTCAGGTTGTTGTGGTACAAAGGAAAGTAGAAATTCCTGGACGTTGATCCATCCTCATTCTAGAGTAGATGGCTCTTGTAATTTTAAGCATTCAAGTAACTGCCTTCAGTGTTCTGTATTGATTGGGGTTGTGAAACAGTGTGATTGTACCTCCATGGTGTCATGAACCTGGATGTGATTTGGAATTGAGAAGGACATATTAGTTTGTAAAAGCTTCCCATCGCTTAGTAAAGAGGTGCCGTAGTGTATTGTGAGACCTGTAACATCTTTTGACTGATGCTCTTACAGAGCTGCCTTCACCATTTGCTCTTCTTGGTGTGGGGTACACGTTAGAGACAGGTCCAAATGCCAAGGACTGCAGAGGAACCAGCCAGAGGGGCAGGGCAGAGCTGTGTGCAATGCCTGTCAGTTTCCTTGAGCAAGTAGGAAGGAAAAGGACCATGCTGGAGGGTATCCTGTTACATGGGGACCAGTTTGAAGATGTGAGGTCTGGTATATATTAGGTTGGTGCAAAAGTAATGGCAAAAGCCACAGTTACTTTTTTTAGGTTGATGCAAAAATAATTAGGGCTCTTGCCATTACTTTTGCACCAACCTAATATAAGGTAACACCCTGGTCCAGTGTATATGGGAAAGGTGTGTGTTTTTGCATCAAGATGAAGTTGTACAAAAAATGTTCTTCTACTTTACTAATGCTTGCATGCCTTTTGTTCTCAGAATATTCCCTCAGCTCCTTCAAAAGGCTTCTGAAGTAGGTTAGCTTTTTGACCTTGAGGCTTATAACGGTGGAATGAGAGATTCCATGGTTTATTTTAACTGTGCAGCAATATTAAGAATACTTGTAAACTTACAAACTTAAGAAGTTGCCTGGCTCAATGATTCTTCTACTATAGCTTATTTTTCAATGACTTTTGAGAAAGGAGGATACTTATTTAAAATAGTTTGGGGCTGGCGTGGTGTGGTAGCTCACGCCTGTAATCCTAACACTTTGGGAGGACAAGGTGGGTGGATTGCTTGAGCTCAGGAGTTCGAGACCAGCCTGGGCAACATGGGGAAAACCCGTCTCTACAAAAAAAAAAAAAAAAAAAAAAAAAAGTCGCCAGGTGTGGTGGCACACGCCTGTACTCCCAGCTACTTGGGAGGCTGAGGTAGGAGGATCGCTTCAGCCCAGGAGGAGGTCAAGACGTCAGTGAACCAAGATTGCATCACTACACTCCAGCCAGGGTGACAAAGTGAGACCCTGTCTCAAAAAATTTAAAAAAAAAAGTTTGAAATCTCAACATCAATTGTATTTCAGTGGTTTTAGTCCTTTGTTTTGATGTGTATTTGTTTTTCACACAAGCATGTGCTTATGGGCTGTGGAATAGAGCACTTGCACCCAATTCTTCTCATCCTACCTTGATTTGTGTGCCCACAGACCTCTCATGTTATGAAACTTGACGAGTTCTCTGCACCCAAAAAAATTTTCTCATAACCTGAGTTAAGAATCAAGGCACCGGCCAGGCTTTATGGCTCACGCCTGTAATCCCAACACTTTGGGAGGCCAAGGCAGGTGGATCACTTGAGGTCAGAAGTTCGAGACCAGCCTGGCCAACATGGTGAAACTCTGTCTCTACTAAAAATAAAAAAAAAATTAGCTGGGCATTATGGTGCACGCCTGTAATCCCAGCTACTTGGGAGGCTGAGGCAAGAGAATCACTTGAACCCAGGAAGCGGAGGTTGCGTGAGTTGAGATCATGCCACTCCACTCCAGTCTGGGGCACAGAGTGAGACTCTGTCTCAAAAAAAAAGAAGGCCGGGCACTGTGGCTCACGCCTGTAATCCAGCACTTTGGGAGGCCGAGGCAAGTGGATCATGAGGTCAGGAGATCGAGACCATCCTGGCTAACATGGTAAAACCCCGTCTCTATGATACAAAAAATTAGCTGGTGTGGTGGCGGGTGCCTGTAGTCCCAGCTATTTGGGAGGCTGAGGCAGGAGAATGGTGTGAACCCGGGAGGCGGAGCTTGCAGTGAGCCGAGATCGCACCACTGCACTCCAGCCTGGGCGACAGAGTGAGAATTCATCTCAAAAAAAAAAAAAAGTGAACCAAGGCATCCACCAAGGGTGACATGGTGAGGTCACATCTATGTGGGTTTTGAAATGAGTCATGCCCAGTATTAGTCATCAGAAAGAAAGAACATGGAACATCTAAGGTAGGTGGGAGAGAGGGCCAGTCCTGCTTTCTTGGTCTACAGCAGTGGTTGTGTCACTATGTTAGGTGTTAAAAGACAAACACAGAAAGACAAATATCACATGTTCTCACTTAAATGTGGGGGCTAAAAAAAAGTGGATCTTATGAAGGTAGAGAGTAGATTGGTGATTACCCGAGGCTGGGAAGGGTGGAGGGGAGGATGAAGAGAGATTGACTAATACAGTTCAAATACACGGTTTGATAGAAGAACTAAGAACTAGTAATTGATAGACCAGTAGGGTGACTACAGTTTACAGTAGTTTATTGTATATTTCAAATAGCTAGAAGACAATAATTTGAATGTGTTCCTAGCACAAAGAAAAGACAAATATTTAATGTGATAGATATTCTAATCACACTGATTTAATCTTTAGAAATATATGAATGTATTAAATTATCACATGTACCCTGAAAAACGTACATTTATTATGTATCAGAAAAAATTAAAAACAGACCAGTATTGTATATTACACACATACACACACACACACACACACACACATACACAAAGCAGTGGTTTCCAACTGAGGGTGATATTGTGTACCTAGAGAGCATTTGGAAATTTGGGGAGACTTTTTTTTTGAGACAGAGTTTTGCTCTTGTCGCCCAGGCTGGAGTGCAATGGCATAATCTCGGCTCACGGCAACCTTCACCTCACATGTTCAAGCGATTTTCCTGCCTCAGCCTCCTGAGTAGCTGGAATCACAGGCGCCAGCCACCATGCCTGGCTAATTTTTGTATTTTTAGCAGAGATGGGGTTTCACCATGTTGATCAGGCTGGTCTCAAACTTCTGACCTCAGGTGATCCACCTGCCTCGGCCTCCCAGGGTGCTGGGATTACAGGTGTGGGCCACTGCGCCGTGCTGACTTGTGTGTTTTAACAGTGATTTGTGGGCATGAGGGTGAGGGAATGTCTGCTATTGACCTTTTTTCTTTTTTTTTCTTTTTATGAGACAGAGTCTTGCTCCATCGCCAAGGCTGGAGTGCAGTGGTGTGATCTCAGCTCACTACAACCTCCACCTCCCAGGTTCAAGCAATTCTCCTGCTTCAGCCTCCCAAATAGCTGGGACTACGGGCGCACACCACCATGCCTGGCTAATTTTTTAAAAAGTATTTTCATATTTATTTTTATTTATTATAGTTTTTTTTTGAGACAGAGTCTCACTCTGTCACCCAGGCTGGAGTGCAATGGTGCAATGGTGTGATCTTGGCTCAGTGCAACCTCCACCTCCCAGGTTCAAGTGATTCTCCTGCCTCAGCCTCCCTAGTAGCTGGGATTACACGCCTGTGCCACCACACCTGGCTAATTTTTGTATTTTTAGGAGAGACGGGGTTGGTTTCACAGTGTTGGCCAGGCTGGTCTCGAACTCCTGACCTCAGGTGATCCACCCACCCCAGCCTCCCAAGGTGCTGGAATTACAGGCGTGAGCCACCACACCTGGCCCCTAGTATCTTAGTAAAGCTGGAGTTTCAATGGTCCAGACTTCACTAAGGAGAGCAAGGGGAAAGTTGTGACTTGCTTTGGCCCCAAAACTCTTGGACACTCCTTCCATTGAGACTGGAGTCTGTGTCTCTTCCCCATGAATCTGGGTGGGGGCTTATGACTACTCCAATAGATGGACTACGGCAGATCTGAGGCCGAGGCTGGGTCACGAATCTGGGTGAGGGCTTATGACTACTCCAACAGATGAACTACAACAGATCCGAGGCCGAGGCTGGGTCATAAAAGGTAGCACAGCCTCCTCCTGGCTATCTCTTGGGAGGTTCCTGTTGCTGTGAGGAGACACCATGCTGTAAGGGAGCCCAGGCCACATGCAGAGGCCACGTGTAGTCGTCTGTCCACGAACCTCAACTGTGGTCTCAGCCAACAGCTAGCATCACCTGCCAGACACGGAGACCTGTCAGCTCTGGAGTCACCACCCCCTGCCACTGAGTTTTCCATCTGACTGCAACTGCAGGAGATACCCTGAGCCAGAAGGGCCTGCTGCACTAGTCAGCACTCAGAACCAGAGGGAGGATAAGAAAATGACTGTTGTCTGAAGCCACTGGATATTGTGATGGTTTGTTATGCAGCAATGGATAACCAGAGCAGCCAGCAGGGCATTGATACTTTGGTAATTAGTTTTTGAGCACATTCCTGAGGGCAGTGAGTGGAAATCAGTCAGAAGGAGAGACGTCAGGGACACAGTGAATCAGGGGCCAAGGGGGAGGATGGAGATTGTTGGGGGGGAGGAGGAGGTTGCATGGAAAGAGATGTAGCTATTTTCTTTGCCAAGGGCATCTTCCACCACCTACCTTGTTTTTCACATTGAATTTCTAAAAGAAACCATACTATGAGGACAAAAAAAATGGGGGGAATCAGGGAGCCAAAGCAAAGCGGGGAAAAAAAAGTTGTGTTAGGCCAGGCACAGTGTGGCTCACGCCTGTAATCCCAGCATTCTGGGAGGCTGAGGCAGGCAGATCACCTGAGGTCAGGAGTTCGAGACCAGCCTGACCAACATGGAGAAACCCTGTCTCTACTAAAAATACGCACCAAGCATATGGTGGTGCATGCCTGTAATCTCAGCTAGTTGGGAGGCTGAGACAGAATCGCTTGAACCCAGGAGGCAGAGGTTGCAGTGAGCCGAGACCGTGCCATTGCACTCCAGCCTGGGCTACAAGAGTGAAACTTCATGTCAAAAAAAAAAAAAGTTGTGTTCAATGTGTCAAGGGTTTATGACTGGAAATAGAGAAAGGCAAGCATCCAAAAGTCTAAATTATATGCACTCCCGTCTTCCATTTTCATTCTAGGCAAAATCATAAAGGAGGAAACTCTGGTCTTTACATTAGGGCGCCTCTACTTCTGGTTTTCCCCGTCTACCACCTCAGCCTTCTGGAGACTCAGTTTCTGCCTTTGGAGGCATAGACACCACCATCACCAACCACCACGGGGTTGTTAGCTAATGATTATGCAGCATTGATCTGTAAGCCTGAAGATGCAAACCCCTGACTTCAGTTATTTAGACGCCCAGACCCTGGGTGTTTACAGTGGTGCAGGATGAGAGACAGTGACTTGCATGTGTACAGAGAATGCTGCTGCTTTCTTTTATAGAATAGAGCCCATCTTCCTCTTGAGTTTCCATGGAGAAATGGTGTGGAGTTGGGAAGAGAACCATAAAGTAGCCAGTTAATGCTGACTTCAGTCTCTTTTGGACAAATGCTCAGTTTTTCTGATTTCTTCCTTGTTCCTCTGCTCTTTCTAGGAGAGTCTAGTGGAGACTAAAGTGATACCGTATTGGAGGGAAGAATTTAACCTTGGATTCACCAGGCTGCCGGAAGGATTCATTCCTTCCTAACATGTTGCTTCCTTCCACTAAAGTGTCTTCGACTTCAGTCTTGAAAAGAGTTTTACCCTCCCATGTCACAGAATCCTAATGTTGCCACCCTAGGTATCACCTCACCCAACACTTTCTTTAAAAATTTTTTTATTATTATCTAATATGCTTTTTCATTGCCAGCCAGCATATTTATTTTTATTTATTTATTTATTTATTTTTTTGCCCCTGGCCTACCTTCCCAACCATGCAATGTAACAATCTAAACCAGATGATCTCAAGCTTTTAGTCTCAGGACCAACATTTTAAAATAAACACACTTAAAAATTATTGATGAGCCCAAAGAGTTTTTGATCGTGTGAATCTATCAATATTTTAGGAATTAAAACTGACGCCGGGTGCGGTGGCTCATGCCTGTAGTCCTAGCACTTTGGGAGGCTGAGGTGGGTGGATCACCTGAAGTTAAGAGTTCGAGACCAGCCTGGCCAACATGTTGAAACCCCATCTCTACTAAAAATACAAAAATTAACTGGGTGTGGTGGCGCACACCTGTAATCCCAGCTGCTCAGGAGGCTGGGGCAGGAGAATTGCTTGAACCTAGGAGGAAGGGATTGCAGTGAGCCAAGATTGCACCACTGCACTCCAGCCTGAGCAACAGAGAGAGACACCGTCTCAAAAACAAAACAAAACAAAACAAAAACAAAAACAAAAAAAACTGAGAAAAATTTAAAACATTAATTTATTTAAAAGAGATACATCCATTACATGTTAACATAAATAATGTAATGCAACCCACAATGTGTGCAGGGATCATCTAGCCCTCTTTGCATTACCCTGCCAGAAATGGGGCTCAGAGAACGAGCACAAATGCTGATATTCTGGATACTGCTGTTGCTGTAGCAAACAGTCTTTTACGTCTGACCCAGGAGTCTCATGTCTTCTATCAGCATCCCTGAAACTGTCTCATGCTAATTTGTTACCCTTCCTGGTAGGGTAAAATCTCAGACGCTTCACAGTTCTTGATATAACACCTAACTGAAATTTAGCATTTCCTTCCATTTTAACGTAGGCAGCTGACCTTTTCCACAGTACTCATAACTTTGCAACCAATAGAAAACACAGGTATTTTCATAGCACTTTAGATTTGTGGCACATGTTTCAAAATAACACTTATGCACGTCAACAATTTGAAATAAAAAACTTGATCTTATTAGTAATGTGTTAATAAAGAAGCACATATATTACGATATCACACATTTGTTTTTTAATATATTGGCAATTCGTCTTTTAATACGACTGGTTTCCTTTTTATTTTTATGCATTTAAAATGAAGGGGCCTATAGACTCCACCAGCCTGCAAAAAGTAGCTTCAAATAAGCCCCTGATCTAGGCAGTCTGTGTGCGTTGCATAAGGGTATGGATAGCACAGGGGAAAAACAGAAAGAAAAACAGGTTCGATTATTGGTCTTTGAATTTTAAAAGCCCCAGTGCCAGAGGCGTAAGGGGGAAATGGAGGGATGCATACAGTTAGAAAAAGATTTGGAAGAAATAGAAACACTTTTACACTGTTGGTGGGACTGTAAACTAGTTCAACCATTGTGGAAGACAGTGTGGCGATTCCTCAAGGATCTAGAACTAGAAATACCATTTGAACCAGCCATCCCATTACTGGGCATATACCCAAAGGATTATAAATCATGCTGCTATAAAGACACATGCACATGTATGTTTATTGCAGCACTATTCACAATAGCAAAGACTTGGAACCAACCTAAATGTCCCTCAATGATAGACTGGATTAAGAAAATGTGGCACATATACACCATGGAATACTATGCGGCCATAAAAAAGGATGAGTTCATGTCCTTTGTAGGGATATGGATGAAGCTGGAAACCATCATTCTCAGCAAACTATCGCAAGGACACAAAACCAAACACCGCATGTTCTCACTCATAGGTGGGAATTGAACAATGAGAACACTTGGACACAGGAAGGGGAACACACCAGGGCCTGTTGTGGGGTGGGGGGAGCGGGGAGGGATAGCATTAGGAGATATACCTAATGTAAATGACGAGTTAACGGGTGCAGCACACCAACATGGCACATGTATACATATGTAACAAACCTGCACCTTGTGCACATGTACCCTAAAACTTAAAGTATAAAAAAAAAAAAGATTTGGAAGAAATGCCTTGAAAGAATTCTAATCAAGACCAGCCAGCGGGAAAACCGAGACCACTCCCACCCCCCTACAAAACATTAGCTGGGCTTGGTGGCACACACCTGTAGTCTCAGCTGCTCCGGAGACTGGGGTGGGAGGATCTCTTGAGCCCGGTGTTGGAGGCTGCAGTGACTCTAGAAAGGATTCCCTGGGTTAGGGAGAGGACTGGACACAGGTCTTGTCAAGGCCTCCTCAGGGCCTGCGGCCCACCTGGTCACCATCTGAGTGGCCCCTGTGCTTGCCAAAACCACAGAACCTCTGTTTTCCCTCTCAGTATGGGTCACTTCCCTCTGCAGCCAAAAGGCCCCGTGCACTGCGAAGGAGGATCGTGCCAGTATCAGCCACCAAATTGTGTTTGGTCTCAAACAGCTCACTTCTCCCCGCTTTCCACAACCCCGGATGTGAGTGTCCTGAGGTGCAGGGTGGCTCTAAGCCCTTAGAGGGGTGATGATTGCCGAATAGAGGGTCCTCCCGACCTGTATACTGAATCACTGCTATTTTGGGTGGGATTAGACAGAACCATCTCTAGATTTTCCTCTGCAATGAAAGAAAAACTCACTTCTGTCACACATAGGAGAGGAAAGTGATCTGGAGGCATGCAGTAATTTGATCAAGGGATACCATTCTCTATTTTTAATATCTATGAGCTCAGAAAGGGTTGCTCCTTTAGTGGCCTGAGGAAGCTGCCATCTGAGTCGTGGTGTGTGGGGGCTGCGCTGCCAGCCCCTCCGTGCTGCAGATTTCAGCGGCGTGCTCTCGTTGCTATGGTAATGAGCCAGGGAAGATTTTCAGGCTACCCAGGAAGAGCAGCCTTCTTACAAGAAAGGATCCATCAGGGATGCAGTTTGAAATTTGGAAACAGTCGGAAAAGAGGGACATGGAGTTTGAATTAAGGATGGAAAGAACACAAGAGTGGAGCCAGCCTACCCCGTGGAGGAGCTGGGGGGAGCAGAGGGGACAGTTTTGGGAGGCTGGGCCTGGTGGATCCTACCCTCACCGCCTTCCTGAAGAATGTCTGATGTTGCATCATTAATGTTTTATCTCTTTGTTTATGTAGTCCTCTCCCTAATATAGATATGTGTATTTGTAAGCAAACCTCTAGAGATAGAAAAAATATCAAGGTACTAATACTTTTTTTTGGAGATGGAGTCTTGCTCTGTCACCTAGGGTGAAGTGCAGTGGTGCGATCTTAGCTTACTGCAACCTCCGCCTCCTGGGTTCGAGTGATTCTCCTGCCTCAGCCTCCCGAGTAGCTAGGATCACAGGTGCACGCCACCAAGCCCGGCTGATTTTTGTGATTTTAGTAGAGACGGGGTTCACCATGTTGGCCAGGCTGGTCTTAAACTGCTGGCCTCAACTGATCCACCTGCCTCGGCCTCCCAAAGTGCTGGGATTACAGGCGTGAGCCACAAGGTACCAATACTTATGATAATTAAAAAAAAAATTAAAGACCCTTTTTTTCCTCCATCAAAGTAGAGCATTGTTCACGTATGGACAGCACGGCTGGCAAGGGGCCAAGGGAATTATGTGGGGTAAAGAAGGAAGAGGAGGGAGGGATGAGGGGAGGTAGGAAGGGGCTGATGAAGATGGACTGCTGCCAGGCAGAGTCCCAAGACCGTCTCTGTCCCTTTGAGGCCATTCTCAGATGAGAAAACTCAAAAGGCAAGACCTTCAGTGATTGAGACCTCCTGAAGGACAGCTCCCAAAATGAGCATTTCCAAGGCCCCAGGTTAACATGATTCACTTCTCCTGCAGGTTAGGAACAGCCTGTTTTCTTTCAAGCCTGTCCTCATGCTTGAAGACATCAACACAGCTCAAATTAGATATTTCTCCTGAAGATTCTTATCCACCAAGACCTCAAATTATGAAATCGGGCCCTAGTTAAATGAGGCGACTGTAATTCTAAGAGGCCATTGTAGCAGCGAAACAGCAAAAGAACTAACAGAACTCACTCCGTTTTTGTTTAAGGGGCCTTTACCCATTCTTGCATGTAGGCTAGGATAATTTTAGAGCACTGAGATAATATGTAAAAATAGCAATTGCAGGGTGGGTGCGGTGGCTCACGCCTGCAGTCCTAGCAATTTGGGAAGCTGAGGCAGGTGGATTACCTGAGCTCAGGAGTTCCAGACCAGCCTGGGCAACACAGTAAAACCCCGTCTCTACTAAAATACAAAAAATTAGGCCGGGCGCGGTGGCTCACACCTGTCATCCCAGCACTTTGGGAGGCCGAGGCGGGTGGATCACTAGGTCAGGAGATTGAGACCACCCTGGCTAACACGGTGAAACCACGTCTCTACTGAAAATACAAAAAATTAGCCAGGCGTGGTGGCACGCGCCTGTAGTCCCAGCTACTCGGCAGGCTGAGGCAGGAGAATGGCGTGAGCCCTGGAGGCGGAGCTTGCAGTGAGCCAAGACCGCTCCACTGCACTCCAGCCTGGGCGACAGAGCAAGACTCTCCGTCTCAAAAAAAAAAAAAAAAAAAAAATTAGCTGGACATGGCAGCATGCACCTGTAATCACAGCTACTCGAGAGGCTGAGGCAGGAGAATTGCTTGAACTCCCACGAGGCAGAGGTTACAGTGAGATGAGATAGTACCACTGCACTCCAGCCTGGGCAACAGAGCAACACTCCGTGTCAGAAAAGAAAGAGAGAAAGAGAGAGACAGAGAGGGAGAGAGGGAGAGAGGGAGGGAGGGAGGGAAGGAAAATAGATAAATGTATTTGTAGAAATCATTTAGAAAAATGGGAGTTTGAAGCCTATTCCACAGGTTCCTTGTTTATCCCAAGAGTTTGGTTTTAACCAGCCTTACCACTTTTACAATTTGCATTATTATCATTTAGAGATAAGTAATCATTGAAATGTTGTTTTCCAACTAGTTAAGGAAATCTTGTAATTCTTTATCTGGATTAGCTATAGTGATAACCAATGAAGCCAAAAACTAAAAGGTAAGAAAGAAACAGACAAGGAAGAAAGGAAAAACAAGGTCAAAATCAAGGTTCATATCCCCATAATCCCTTTCTTAATCATCAATGACAAAATAAGTTAAAAAATTAGACAAGGAAATCTATCAATGGCAGCAGCGGCGTCTTTTCCGTCCCTCTCTAGTTCTCAGCCCAGTGCCTGTGTAGTTTGCTGTCACATCCTGGAAGGGTTGGATAAATGATGAAAGCATAGCCATGTCTACATCCAGGGGCACTGCACGTAATAAGAAACTAAAGGCTCAAACTGAAGGAATGAAGATCTAACTTGGAATCTGGGGGGCATCCTGGGAGAAGAAGTGTGGAGGTAAGAGCCTCGTGATGAGTAGAAACCTACAGACTAGGTGGTTCCATCCAGATTAAGAGGAGACCACAGGCCTCCTGCGTAGACCCCTCTGAGTGGGCTTCCTGTTTTACAATGTACCCAAGATTTTCTTTATATTCAGGTATAGTGAGACCAACAGTTCAGGGGATGACTGCTATTGAAAGACAGTTTGTGACTCTAGGTTCTCGCAGAAGGCGGCAGGCCAGGCATTGCAGGGCCTCATGGGAAACAACAGGATTGGTCAGGAGACAGAGGGAGCAAGGGGAAAACCTGGGCAATAGTCTTTAGCATGGTTTCCACAGAAAAGTCAATGCAAGGCACGGTAAGCAGATTTAGGATTGTCTAGTTTGAGTACAGTGAGCTCTGGGTCCCAGGGGTTGTCCCTGGTTGCCTGGCACCTGGCTCTGGGGTGATTAGGGTAGGTGGATAGTGACCTAGAGTGTGAGAGCCAGATAGAGAAGGTTGTGGGGGTGTCGGTGGGTAACTGGCTTTGGATTGGTTGGTTTGCATACGAAAGGCACACTTTCATATGCAATACACACTTTCATATGCAATACACACTTTCAATATGCAGTACACACTTTCATACGCAGTGGCTCATGCCTGTATTTCCAGCACTTTGGGAGGCCGAGGCGGGCGGATCACGAGGTCAGGAGATTGAGACCATCCTGGCTAACACAATGAAACCCTGTCTCTACTAAAAATACAAAAAATTAGCTGGGTGTGGTGGCATGCACCTGTAGTCCCAGCTACTCAGGAGGCTGAGGCAGGAGAATCGCTTGAATCCAGAAGGCTGAGGTTGCAGTGAGCCGAGATCGCGCCACTGCACTCCAGCCTGGGTGACAGAGCAAGACTCTGTCTCAAAAAAAAAAAAAAAAAAAAAAAGACGAAGAAAGGCACACTCAGATCAAAAGGGAGTCATGTGCTATCTCTAGCAATCCAATCCTGAGAGGGTTGGACTCTACCTAGTCAGTAGTCTGGCCCCCAAATGCCAGAGCATCACAAGTACAGAAAATAAGGCTGGACGCAGTGGCTCATGCCTGTAATACCAGCATTTTGGGAGGCCAAGGCAGGAGGAATGCTTGAACCCAGGAGTTGGAGACCAGCCTGGGCAACATGGCAAAACCTCATCTCCACAAAAAATACAAAAATGTGCCTGTAGGCCAGCTACTCAGGAGGCTGAGGTGGGAGGGTCGCTTGAGCCCAGGGAAGTTGAGGCTGCAGTGAACCATGTCACTGGACTCCAGCCTGGGCGACAGAGTGAGACCTTGTCTAAAAAACAAAAAACAAAGAAAAAAAAAGAATACAGAGAATGAGAAGAAATGGTTAATAAACACACCAGCAGTCACTGTGTGCTCTGTGTTGTCCTGTGTGCCTCCTAAGCACATGCTGTTGAAATCTCCCAGCTCATTTCCTTCGACAATTTCAATAGTGCCTGTACCTGTTGTAGATTTTGAGCTAAAATTAGGTTTGTAGTCATCCAATTTGAGAATAACATGTCTTCAGAGGGAAATTTGAAACAATGCTCTGGAAACCAAAAAATTCTACTTATCGAAATTTAAGTCATATAATGTGAAGTCTAGCCTGGGAACTAAAGCTTGCTTTGTGACTTATTATTTTTGTTTATAAAACACAACCAAGAACAGTTTTCATTTTCAATGCAATGTTGCATTTTTAAAAATGACAGATCATGTTCTTAGAATTAAAAAGTCACTTAATCATGCTTCATCTTTTTTTTTTCTTTGAGACAGAGTCACTGTGTCGCCCAGGCTGGAGTGCAGTGGTGTGATCTCGGTTCACTGTAACCTCTGCCTCCCGAGTTCAAGTGATTCTCCTACCTCAGCCTCCTGAGTAGCTGGGATTATAGGTGCGCACCACCATGCCTGGCTAATTTTTTGTATTTTTAGTAGAGACGGCATTTCGCCATGTTGACCAGGCTGGTCTCGAACTCCTGACCTCAGGTGATCTGCTGACCTCATCCTCCCAAAGTGCTGGGATTATAGGCGTGACCACTGTGCCCAGCCCATGCTTTATCTTTTAATAAATTGTTTATTAATATGTACTTCCATTAGTTTACTAGAGCTGCCATAACAAAGTACTACAGACTGGGTGACTTAAACAACAGAAATTTATTTTCCCAGAGTTCTGGAGGCTGGAAGTCTATGATCAAGGTGTAAGCAGGGTTGGTTTATCCTGAGGCCTCCCCTTGGCTTGGAGATGGCTGTCTTCTCCCTGTGTGTCCACATGCCTTCCCTCTGTGCATGTCTGTGTCCAGATTTCCCCGGCTTATATCATATTTGATAAGCGCCTGCTCATATGACCTCATTTTACCATAACCACCTCTTTAAAATCCCCACCTCCAAATACAGTCACATTCTGAGGTACAGGGGGTAAGGACTTCAACATATAAATTTTGAAGAGACACAAGTCGGTCCATAGTATAATATTTACATAAAATATAGGATGTTGGGCTGGGTGCGGTGGCTCACGCTTGTAATCTAACACTTTTGGAGGCCAAGGCAGGTGGATCACCTGAGGTCTGGAGTTTGAGACCAGCCTGGTCAACATGGTGAAACCCCATCTCTACCAAAAATACAAAAAATTAGCCAGGCATGGTAGAGGACACCTGTAATCCTAGCTACTCAGGAGCCACTCCAGCCTGGGCAACAAGAGTGAAACTCTGTCTCAAAAATAATAATAATAATAATAATAATAATAATAATAATATAGGGTGTTTTTTACTTGCAAGCACCTTTCTAAAAGTGGTTATGACAGCACAGAATTAAATAGACATAATTTCTTCACTACATGGAGTTACTACCTCTGTTCCTATTTAAAAAAAAAAAAGCAAAGTTTCCAAACCAACACAGACTTTGAGACTTTGAAGTCTAATCAATACGAATACAATAACCTATGACAATAGCCAATGATTTCTAGTGATTACCACGCATTATACATTGTGCTAAATTCTTATTTAATCCCTGTCATAACAACTCTATGATATAGATACAATTATTATTCTTGTTCTATGAATGAGTAAAGGCTTGGAAGTTAAGTGACTCGCTCCAAATCATAAGAAGGGTAAAGGTGGTGTTGAAAACCAGGTGTCAGGCTCCAGAACCCAGACTAGTGACTGTTATACTACACTGGACATTGTTCATATTCTGATGGGGCTAGAAATTTATGGACACCAGCAGGAGCCTTTTGTGTTGAAGCCTCCTGGTGGCTAGAAAACAGGGATTCAGGTCAGGCTATGCTTTTTAATGCAAGGCGGAGTCACCATTCAGTAGCTTGGCATTGACACAGTGCCCCACAGGGTTAAAGAAACTCATAACCTACAGAAAGCTTGAGCTTGTCTTGCAGGAGGGCAGATAAAGAAACAGTTTTCTATAATCCCATCTGCTTACAAAGCTGGCTGAAGCAGTCTGGAACCAATATGGCTGACTGGAGTCTGCACAGCATAGACTTGGAGGCCAGATGAGTGACTTTTTTTTTTTTTTTTGAGGCAGGGTCTCACTGTGTCACCCAGGCTGGAGTGCAGTGGCTTGATCTCAGCTCACTGCAACCTCTGCCTCCCAAGTTCGAGCGATTCTTTTGCCTCAGCCTCCCACGTAGCTGGGATTACAGGCATGTGCCACCATGCCTGGCTAATTTTTGTACTTTTTTTTAGTAGAGATGGGGTTTCACTATGTTGGCCAGGCTGGCCTCAAACTCCTGAACTCAAGTGATCCTCTCACCTCGACCTCCCAGAGTGCTGGGATTACAGGCATCGAGCCACCATGCCCGGCTGATGAATGACCTTCTTATGTCACAACCAGTTCCCTCCAAATTTGCACATGCGACCCATGAAGAAGCTTGAAGAGGCAACTGCACATACCCAGGGACTTTCCAAACTCTGCTTCCTTTCAGCCAATCATTGTCCAGCTCCAAAATTCCACCTCCAAGATCTTTCTCTTAAATCTAAGACTGTAAGTCTTGTATGGGGAGACAGATTTGAGCCTGACTCTTGTCTCCTTGCTTGGCTGCCTGGCAATAATCCTTTCTCCCTACAAAAATCTGGTGCTTTGGTGTTTGGCTTTCTGTTACATGGGCAGATGAACCCATTTCTATCCGGTGACAGTATTCTTTTCACGTCTGCCAAAAGGTGGTGTTTTCATGAGGTAGGAAAGAAATGTTTTGCTAGATCCATCTCTTACCTTGAATGTAAAACTTGCATACGATGAAATGCACAGTCATTCATTAGATTTTGACAAATGCATTTGCCTTGTAACCACAAAAGCCTACCAAGACACAGAATATTACCATCACCCTAGAAAATTGCCTCATGCAACCTTTCCAGTCAATCCCCACCTATCCCAGAAAAGCAACAGTTCTGATTTTTTTCACTTGGGTTGGTTTTAAATTTTACAGATTTACTTGCATTTATGTTAAGTTCTCCAGGAGCCTTTACATCACTTGTTATATCACTATCAAACTCCTTCAAAGTGCTGTGGATGCTTGGGATCAAGGGAGAAGAATGGGGAGGGAAATTTGCATTTTAAAGTCTTTTTTTTTAAAAAAAAAAACAACTCTATAGGAGCTGGTTATTCTGAGTATTAAACTAATTTTGCACAGAATAAAAGAGTCACCCCCAAGCAAATAATTAAAAAGAATAGCCAACCAAGTCAGCTACAGTTAATTAACGGCAGTTTTTGAAAGACCACCAGACAGTGTAGACTCCAGGCAAGCAGAGAAGCAGGTGGTTTTTCCTCCCTCGGGACTGCCAGAGGGCTCCTGTGCATCAGGACTAGCCTCTTACTCCCTCATGCCCTGTGGTGGTCATGACAGCCCCTACCAGGTAGGAGGGGCAGAAGTCCTCATTTCTCATAAGGGAAAACTGGTTTAGGTGGCATAAGTGGCAGCCTCCTGATCACACAGCAAGTGATCCACACAGCAGCCTTTCTGTCTGTCTGTGGCTGCTCTTTCAGACTAAGGTTTTAATGACTGATAGTAGCTTGCACCAGACATTCTCCTCTGGTAAATCCCAACACAGACATGTGTCCAAGGAAAGTCCTGCCATTTACCTCTTGGAGTAGAGATCTGTCAACGTATACTTGCATTAAGCGCTTTGAGATAGAGATGTATGAATTTGGATAAGTTGCTCTTCTCTGGGAAGGGATCAAAAGCATCTGGCTCATAATATTAATAATGTCAATTATTATTAATTGACTAACCATATTAACTAACAAAAATGACAATAATAACAAAAGCCACATCAGGCTGGGAGCAGTGGCTCACACCTATAACTCTAGCACTTTGGGAGGCTGAGGCAAGAGGATTGCTTGAGCCCAGGAGTTCAGGATCAGCCTGAGCAACATAGTAAGCCCTCGTCCCTACAAAAATAAAAATAAAAGTTAAAAATTAATCAGGTGTGGTGGTGCACACCTGTAGTACCAGCTGCTTGGGAGGATGAGATGGGAGGATTGCTTGAGCCCGGGGGATCGAGGCTGCAGTGAGCTGTGATTGCACTACTGCACTCCAGTCTGGGTGGCAAAGTGAGATCCTGTCTCAAAAAAAAAAAAAAAAAAAGAAAAAGAAAAAGAAAAAATTATATGATAATCGCAGTAAATGGAAATAGTTGACAAAATACAACATTCATCCCTGATAAAAACTCTCAGCAAATGAATAAGAGGGAATTTCTTCAACTTGATAAAGGGCATCTGCAAAAGTCCTATGTTGTTACTGTTGAAAGACTGTGAATACTTCCTGCTAACAGGAGGAAGAAGACACGGATGTTTGCTCCCACCACTTTTATTTAACATTATGTGAGAGCTTCTTTCCAGGGCAATCAGGCAAGAAAAATAAATAAAAGACATCTAGACTGGAAAAGAACAAGTAAAACAATCTTTCTTTACACACATGAGCATTTGTCAGATCCTTCTATCGGAAAATTGGATTGGATTTTCCATTAGAAATTGCATCAGAAAACCTGATTGGCTCTGCAAAGGAATTACTAGAACTAGGAATTTGGCATTTTCTTAAACAGTTAAACATGTACCTACCGGAATTCCTAGCCATGCCAAGCCTAGATATTTAACCAAAAGAAAAGAAAAAATAAATCCATACAAAAATATGTATACAGATGTTCATAGCAGCTTTATTTGTAATAGCCCAAAACAGAAAACCACCCAAATGCTCATCAATGGGCAAATGTATATTACAAAACTGTGATATATCCGTATAATAAAATATTACTCAACATTAAAAAGAAAGGAACTATTGATACACACAACATGGATGAATCTCAAAATAATTATTGTGTGATAAGCCAGACAAAAAAGAGCAAATATCATATAATTCCATTTATATAAATTCTAGGCTGGGCATGGTGGCTCATGCCTGTAATCCCAGTACTTTTCGGGGCATAAGCTGGTGGATCACCTAAGGTCGGGAGTTTGAGACCAGCCTGGCCAACATTAGTGAAACCCTGTCTCTACTAAAAACACAAAAATTATCCGGGCATGGTGCCACGTGCTTGTAATCCCAGCTACTCAGGAGGCTGAGGCAGGAGAATCACTCGAACCCAGGAGGCGGAGGTTGCAGTGAGCTGAGATCGCACTACTGCACTCCTGCCTGGGTGACAAAGTGAGACTCCATCTCAAAAAAAAAAAAATTCTAGAAAACACCAACTAATCTGTATTGAAAGAAAGCACATCAGTGTTGGAGTGTTGGCTAGGGAATGAGGAATGGGTGGGGAAGATCAAGAGGGAGGCATTGCCAAGGGGTCCAAGAAAACTTTGAGGGGGATGAAGATGTGTACTTTTTGAGATGATAGTTTTGCTGGTGTATACATATATCAAACTATATACTTTAAATATGTGCAGCTTATTGTCTGTCAGTTACACCCCCAACAAAGTTGCTTTTTTTAAAAAAAAGGCGGTGGAGGGGTCGGGTGCGGTGGCTCAGGCCTGTAATCCCAGCACTCTGGGAGGCGGGGGCGGGTGGATCACCTGAGATCAGGAGTTCGAGACCAGCCTGACCAATATGGTGAAACCCTGTCACTACTAAAACTACAAAAATTAGCTGGACATAGTGGCATGCGCCTATAGTCCCAGCTACTCGGGTGGCTGAGACAGGAGAATTGGTTGAACTTGGGAGGCGGAGATTGCAGTGAGCCGAGATCGCACCACTGCACTCCAGCCTGGGCAACAGAGTGAGATTCAGTCTCAAAACAAAACAAACAAACAAACAAACAATCTGTTGCCAGTTTCCTAGGAATGCTCTGGGCTTATTCTCTGCATTTTCCCACCCTCCCTCTCCACTCCCTCTCCCCTCCTCCCCCTCTCCTCTCCACAAAAGGGAACACATCATACAGGCTGTACTGCTCCTTACTTTGTCAGTCTCTGGTGTGTTTTAGGCTTATTCCATATCAGCACACAGGCTTTGCCTCATTCTTTTTGATGGCTGTGTAGTTCTGACCTCAGTGCTCTAAAGCCATGCATTTAAGTGATTTGTCCTCTGCTCGTTCAGCTCTGAAATTTGTCATTACGCAGGCTTAACCCTGTATCAGTTAGGAGCCGCTTTTCTATTCCACCCTCTTATTGTTAATATGTGAGTCCAAGAGATTATGAGTTAATTGAGGGCAGGGACTCCCATATCCACATCTCTATCTTCCACCAAAAAATAATGTTCTGTTCTGCAAATAGCAAATACAAAAAGCACAGCACAAAGTTCGCATCCAGCAGGCTTCATCCCAGCAGAATAAGCGAGAGGGACTCAGCACCAGTCAGTCCCATTTTGGTTAGTGAGAAGGTGGTGCCTTAGGGAAGAACCCTGCATACTTCGAAGGCTGCTCTAGGGTCTGTAATCACAGCCCTCTGCGTTTGGGTTCATTCACACGGTGTTTATCTTGTGGGATTTGCTCCACAACACCCTTCAGGAAGGGTTTTGAAGGTTGTGGAAAAATCAGTGTGTGCAGCCAACAACAGGGCAACAAGCCAATTGTGGTTATACAGGGCTGTTTTAAGAGTCAAGCCATGTTTGGGATGGGGGTGGGGTGCACAGTCTTGTGTCAAGCATTTTCTGTAGCAGAGCTCAATCAGCATCTACAAGGCAGGGCTGGGCCACTCCTGCCTCTGAGCCTGTCTTCAGTAGTGGGTGCCTTTGTAACGAGCCAGCCTGTCCCCGGACCCAGGCAGAGTGACAAAACAGCTACACATTCATGAAGAACACTGGCTGTCTCCATAACAACCACGGTTAACATGACTCTGTAGAACTACGGGCGTGGCCCTTGGGTCTCCTGGCCTGGCTACCAACATGCCTGTGGCTTCTCATTGGGCCCCGTGAGTGCTGGCAGGGCTGTGAAGCAGGTGTGACTAATGGGTCAGCTCCCCGCTGGGACTGTGACCCTGAAGCTAACAAACCTAAGGGCAAGGCCAGGCGCAGCAGCTTTCTGAGTCTCTTCTGAAGTGGCTTGAAGTCGATACTGTGTGTGTATGTAAGATCTAGCCTGAAGGAAGGCGCTTTGTTCAGTTGCTAACTTATTTTCTTGGTGGTAAGCTTTAGATATCACTTAGCTTTTATGTTTGCTTGTTTTGTTACAGATTAAGTAGCTGTCATAAGAAAAAGGACTATTTACTTACTATCTGGAGTCTTGTTCTGTTTGATACCCCTAGGCACATGTTCAATTTAGAGATAAGAGCCCTGGAAGTTATAGATTGCAAACGGTTTTTTCCCTGAAAACAAAACTGACATATTTATATACAATGATAAATACATAGATAGACTAATGATCAGTTTATGGATATTTGGCAATATGCCTCTCAATAATCATCACATTATTCATAATGTTTATAAATTCATAAATATAAGCGCACATTACAGCAACTTATTAACAACGTTCTATAAGCCAGAAAAGCACCATGAATACAAAATAAATTATTATAGTTCCTGAACAGTACTTTTACCTGCTAAATATTTTGTGGCCTTCAACAGCTCAGCCAGACAGTCAAAAGGAGAGCAACTTAGCAGAAGATTTTGGTCTAGCTGAGGATTCAGATCACTGAAGAACTTAAGTTTAGGCTGTTAAACAAAATTATGGGAGCCCGTTATTTTGGACTGAACTCCTGTACTAGGCCCCAACAGACGAGACCAAACCAAAATGGAGTCATTCATGCTAAATGCCTCATCATCAAATAGAAGCTTTAAGGAAGCAGATAGATCCAACATAGACTAGTTTTTCTTGAGAACAGAAGATTCCAGTCTACCTGTGTCAGTGCAATAAGGAAGTCCTCTCTGCTTTAATTTTTACACAAAAAGTAACCTCATGTTAGCCAATCCGACTTAAAAAATTTTTTTTCCTATTTCCTTGTTCTCACCTTACAAAACCCACTGTTCTGCTGCTGTCCAGCAGGAACCCTCATGCTATTTTGTAGAATGGAAGCTGCCCTGATTCATGAATTGCAAATAAAAGCCAATTAGATCTATAACTATATTTGTTGGAATTTTGTCTTTTGACAAGACCAACTGGACCTTCCCTTTCTTGGTTAAAATCTGCAAGACTCTTCTTCCTTGGTCACACTGGACAATTGGCTTGTTAGAGCTGCAGTCAGGGGAACCTGGGAGAGACTCACCTTGCGAAGAAGACAAAGGCCACAGTGCTAATGGTGGTGGTGCAGGTATCCTGAGATGGCCAGAGCTCAGAGAAGTTCATGTCAAGAGGTGACAAGCCACAGTGAATTTACGGAATTTTTGTTTCTATGTTTATGGAAATTTATGTGTGCACTCATGCCGTGTTATGGACTGAATTGTGTCCTCCCAAAATGCATATGTTGAAACCCTAACCTCTAAAGTGACAGTATTTGGAGGTAGGGCCTCTGAGGAAGTAATTAAGGTTAAAGAGGTTATAAGAGTGGGGCCCTAGTGATGAGATTTGTGCCCCTGTAAGAAGAGACACCAGCCCTCACTATCTCTCCCTGTCCCTCTCTCTTTCTGTCTGTCTTTCTGCCATGTAAGGACACACAAAGAAGGCAGCCACCTGCAAGCCAGGAAGAGAGCCCTCACCAGGGACCAAAATGGCCAGTGCCTTGATTTTGGACTTCAGCCTCCAGGAGAGTAAGAAATAAATTTCTGTTTCTTAAGCCACCTAATCTGTGATATTTTGTTATGGCCATTTGAACTGACTCAGACAGCCAGGATCACTTATTTAGTTGTTCATTAATTTATTGATCCATTCAAGAAATTCAACAACTCTCTATTGAGTGCTTTATGTACCAGGCACTGTTTTTGGAGGTCAGGATGCATCAGTGACAGAAGACAAAAGGATTCCTACATTGTAAGCTTACCTGTAGGGACAGTAAACAATCAACATTAGAAGTAACTAAATCTGTGGTGATGATACTATACATTTTGTGATGTACCTTAACAGTACATAAATGTCTTTTACACCCGTTATTGCATCTGACCTGGCAGACCCCGGGAGGTATGAGGAAATGAAGCCCACTCTCCAGGTCACATGGCTGGTACCAATTATAGTAGTAGCTAATAAGTATTTAGCTGCTTATTATGTGCTAGGAGCTGTTCTATGTATGTGTTAACTCATTGAATCCTAGCAACAATTCTAGAAGTTGTTTTCTACAATAAAGGCACAGAGAAGTAATTTGTTCAAGGTCAGCTGTGTGCAGTGGCTCACACCTGTAATCCCAGCACTTTGGGAGGCTGAGGCGGGTGGATCATGAGGTCAGGAGTTCAAGACCAGCCTGGCCAAGATGGTGAAACCCCGTCTTTACAAAAAATACAAAAATTATCCAGGCGTGGTGGCAGATGCCTGTAATCACAGCTACTTGGGAGGCTGAGGCAGGGAATTGCTTGAATCTGGGAGGTGGAGGTTGCAGTGAGCTGAGATTGTGCCACTGTACTCCAGCCTGGGTGACAGAGGAAGGCTCCATCTAAAAAAAAAAAAAAAAAAAAAAAAAATTTGCTCAAGGTCAGACTATAGTAAGTGCTGAGCCATGTTCTGAACTAGTGAGCATGCATCCGTCATGTGAAGCTCCTCCTTCTCTTGAGCCATCACTCAGTTAGTTGTTTGCCCTCCTGGTAGACTGTAAGCTCCTTGCAGGCAGGCCCCCAACTCTCTGCTGCACTGCTTTCTTGGGCACACAGCAAGATGTCCACAAAGTCTGAACACATAGGCAAACGTGCACAGTGTCATCAAGGACATCTGCAACTTGTAAAATCTGTTTCCAGACTTTATAAATACTCTGTAGGTACTGAATGAATGAATGGATGGATGGATGGATGAAATCTGGGTCCTTTAGCCTTAGCTTCCCACCACACCATCCGCGTTCTTTAGATAGTTAACATCTATTTCCTGCCACAGTTCTCTGTCTAAGAATACAGATTTTGAGGAGGAGAGGGGGTAATATAACTAGCTTTGCATTATGCAAGAAGGGAGAGTCATCCTTTCCTTTAATACTTAAATAGTAACAATGCAGGCCTCATTCTTCAGAAAGCCTGGGATCACTTCTAAGGATCCTGGTGAGTCTGCAAATTTCTATACATTCATTTGTTGTTGTTTTCCACTTCTTGCTGTGGATGCGTGCTCTGGGTTTCTCCCGCCTCTGGCCATCCCTGGGTAACTCTGATGCCTGCATGGCTGTAGCAGAGACTCTGAATGCAGGTTGTATGCCTGATTTAGTTTCCTACGCTGCTATAATAAATTACCACATATTTAGTGGATTAGAACAACACAAATTTATTATCTTACAATTCTGTAGGTCAGAAGTCTGACATGGGTTTCACTGGGCTCAAATCAAGGTGTCAGCAAGACTGTATTCCTTCTGAAGCCTCTAGGGAAGAATCTGGTCTTTTACCTCCTCCAGCTTCTAGAGGGCACCTGTATGCCTTGGCTCAGGGTCCCCTTCCATTTGCTAAAGCCAGCAACGTTGCATTTTTTGTTCCTTCCTTCTGTCATCATGTTTCCCTCTGACTACAGCCAGGAAGCATTCTCTGCTTTTAAGGGTTCATGTGATGGCATTGGGTCCACCAGATAATATGAGAAAATCTCCCCATCTCAAGATACATATTTTAATCACTCCTGCAAAGTCCCTTTTGCCATGTAAAATAACATATTCACAGGTCCTGGGATTAGGGCATGAACACTCTGGGGGAGGGGGATTACTATGTATACCACAGTGCTGACATCGGTCTTCCCTTCTGTACTAATAGAACTTCTGGTTTTTCTGGTTTTTAATTGAACACGTGGGCATCCAAAATAAAAATTACATCTTCCAGCCTCTGTTGCAGCTAGGTGCTGTCATGGGAGTATGTTCTGGTCAATTAGATATGGAGATATCATGTGGGGCTTGAGGCGCTATCCCTCAAACATGGGGGAGTAACCTTCTTCACTGCCTTCCCCCTTCCTGAGAATGTGACCTGGCAGCTGTCAGTCAGGTAGTCATTTTGGACCCTAGGTGGATGTGACATGTTGAAGATGGTGGAGCAACAGAATAAAAGGACCCCAGGTTCCTGATGGTCATGGAGCCCCCACACCAGTCCTAGGCTGTTTGACTTTGGACTTTGTTTACATTATTGAAATGTTGTCATATTCCATTACCTTTCACTTGCAAGTGAACCTAATCCTTACTGATATTGTGGCTGTCTCACTGATACAATGGGTTTGCTTCCTTCCAAAGTAGGGGCACAGGCCTTTATTTATCTTTTTCCCCTAAGGCACCGAGAATACAACATTGTTAGCTATAACCAACTCCACTCACAAACTAAAAATACAGAAAAGAAAAGTTTAACACTGGACATCAGATATCCTAGCTCTGGAAGTCAGTGGGCCATGTCTTTTCAGGGGTACTTATCCCTTCTTCCCCCTTTCCTGCTACTGCAATGCTGGGGCCAACACCTCTCCTTCTTCCTTAGGAGTCCCCCTCTCCCATTCTGCTACTCTCTGGCCCACCCTCCAAATTGCTAAACAACCCAGTAATCTCTGCAGAGCCATGCCAGTCCATAACAAGGATGGCCTTTCAAAACATACCAATTACAGTGCATGCTTAATGTCTCAGTAGACAGCACCTACTTTTGTGTAGAAGCTTCATTTATATCCATGTGACTAAAAGGGCTCACCAATGTGATTCCTCCTTGAACTGATGGAAATTTTCCCTTCAAAATAAATTCCAGCTTTTATCACTGTTTGCAAATGTTAGTACTCTAGAATTTCCAGCCATCAGATACATAGATATCCACTGTATGTACATCTATGATTATTGAAGGCAGTAGAGAAAATCCAACAAGGGAGAAAGCTGAACAAGCGTGGAAAATGAGACCAGGAGAAGAAGTGAACAGCTTTGTATTTGGATGGAGAAGAAAACAGCAAATGCTGACATTCGTCAAAATAAGACAGAGACTAGGGTTGCAACGAAGTTGCAGTGAGATGAAGGTGGCTGCACCGGTTGTAGATGGTTGAGATGGTCCCTGGAAGTGGCAAGGCTTGAGCAAGGCTGGGAGATAGCAGCAGAACCTCGATGTGCTGCCTCAGTCCGGGGCAAACGGGCTTCCCCAACACCCCGGCTGGTTGGGTCTCTGGCTTTGCATCCTTTCTGATGTGGTTTTCTTCTTTGCATACCTTTTGCCATCACTGATTTGCTGACATCTACATTAAGAAGTTGGCCCTGGAGTGAATTCTGAAAATGACTACATGCTTCTTGAATAAAGAAGATAGGACTGTCAGTAGAAGAATTTCAAAGCTCTAAGGGACCATCCTTTTATTTTACACTGTGATATGGTTTGGCTGTGTCCCCATCCAAAATCTCATTTTGAATTGTAATAATCCCCATGCGTCAAGGGTGGAACCAGGTGGAGGTAATTGTTCTTGTGACAGTGAATGAGTTCTCATGAGATCTGATGGTTTTATAAGGGGCTTCCCCCTTCGCTTGTCTCTCATTCTTCTCCTTCCTGCTGCCATGTGAAGAAGGACATATTTGCTTCCACTTTCAACATGATTGTAAGTTTCCTGAGGCCTCCCCAGCCCTGGGGAATTGTGAGTCAATAAAACCTCTTTTCTTTATAAATTACCCATTCTCAGGCAGTTCTTTATAGCAGCGTGAGAATAGACTAATATATATTGTTATTAATTTGGAGAACTCTATGAAATGGGTAGGATTTCACCCACTCATAGCTAAGTTGTTAAAACTAGACCCTTTGGTTCATGTTTAAAAACGTTTCCAACAGCTGATGGTTTTACAGGGGCTGAATATAAAAGTATTTGTACTGAAAGATTTTGTGTATTCATTAAGAAACAGTAATGTCTTTTCTTTAACATTTTAAGGGCTGATCAGGGTTTAATATGATGCAAATAATATGATGATTAATAAGGTGAGGTTTTTATTAATTCAAAAGTAAATTATTTAAAAGCGGGGAAGGATTTTGAGAGAAGGAACAAAGTGCTCTTAGACGGCATGGAGGCTATAATACAAAAGATATACAGGAAATGCAGGCCCATAATGTATTTATTGGCTCTAAGTTCCAGCCTAATTTTTAGATTAAGTGGGACTCTTATGAAAAGACAGGTCATGATCAACAGGTTGATATAGTCTTAGGAAAAGTAGATAACATCCAGCTATTGGAAAGTTAGCATGCATGCTGTCTTACTTGGATATCTCCCCCTTTCCTTTAAACTCTTGAGCCCCCTAAAATTAAGGAGTATGTAGTTCAAGCATATTTTTTATTACTGTTACAGTAAGTATGCTTGTGGCCAAAACATTTATTTTATTTTTATTTTATTTATTTATTTGTTTTTGAGACGGAGTCTCGCTCTGTCGCCCAGGCTGGAGTGCAGTGGTGCGATCTCGGCTCACTGCAAGCTCCGCCTCCCAGGTTCACGCCATTCTCCTGCCTCAGCCTCCGGAGCAGCTGGGACTACAGGCGCCCGCCACCACACCCGGCTAATTTTTTGTGTTTTTAATAGAGACGGGGTTTCACCGTGTTAGCCAGGATGGTCTCGATCTCCTGACCTCGTGATCTGCCCACCTCGGCCTCCCAAAGTGCTGGGATTACGGACGTGAGCCACCGCGTCCATCCCAAAACATTTATTTTTACAATGTCTGTAACTTGCTTAAATACTTCAGCAAAATCAGCGTGATATTTACTCATTCAACAAATATTTGTGCCCTCACTATTCATCAGGCATTATTTTAGACGCTGCAATGAACAAAACAGACAGAAATTCTGGCCTTCGTGGAGCTTACATTCTCATTTGTTATTTAAATCGAAATTTTATTTAAGAAGAATTTGCATTCTAAAGGTGATCAGCTAGTATTTAACCAGAAAGGCCACATTCCCACAGCAGCTACTGTAAGTACCTGAGAAGCTATCCCTGCTAGCCCTAAAGGCTTTATATGAGGAATGTTAGAAATGGACTCTTGTCATTGAAATTAGTGGCATTCAATATAATATGTGAACTGTCTTAAATATTTTGAGGATATTCCCTCCCTTATAAACAGGGCATAATATCTGGTAAACTCTCCGGGTGCAGTGGCTCACGCCTGTAATCCTAGCACTCTGGGAGGCTGGGGCGGGCCAATCACCTGAGGTCAGGAGTTTGAGACCAGCCTGGCCAACATGGTGAAACCCAGTCTCTACTAAAAATCGGCACGCATCTATAATCCCAGCTACTCAGGAGGCTGAGGCAGGAGAATTGCTTGAACCCGGGAGGTGGAGGTTGCCGTGAGCCAAGATCGTGCCACTGCACTCTATCATGGGAGACAGCAAGACTCTGTCACAAAAAAAAAAGAAAAAGAAAAAGAAAAAAAATCCGTATTAATGCTCCTACCTTTCAGAATGGCTGTTAGGGTTAGCAAGTCTGGAATTGATTTTGAAGATTTTTAATTGCCTGATGCTGACTATAAACTAAGCAGTTATGCAATTATGCTTTTAGGATGTTGTTGCATCTCCCTAAAGAGAACCAGTTTTGGAAGGTATGGTTGAAGCATCTAGAGGAATACAGAACAGAGTGCCCTGAGTGTACCAGACAGATTGTATAAACTGTTTCTCCACTGCTTGCTAATGGCTTTGTCTAATAAAAGTTTGCTTACATATAAAAAAAGAGAAATGCATGATCAGGAACTGACTTAGCTCACTATGGAAGGAGCAGTGGGGGAAAAAAAAAACAACTAGAATTTCACAAATGAAGGCAAACTGCAGTGTTGACAGACGCTTCCCTGCAGCAAGGATGGCTCAAGGAGAAAATGTATTTTAGATTAGGCAGAGTGGGAAGAGGGAAGAGGCAACAGCAACAGCTGTGAGAAAGGCGTATCACTGCCCCTTCTGTTGCAGCCTCAACCGCGTTGTGGTCACGTGGTTCCTGGGCCTGCTCTTACACCCAGGTACATGAGCTCACTTGCAACTACAGGTCCTAGGGACATCTATCTCAAAGATGCTTGGCATCTGCACTGTCATAAACTACAATCAATGTTTTATCACTTTAACTGCTAGTTTTATTAAGTCTCACATTTAATAAAGACACATTTCTGGACAAATAGAACAGGTTTTCTTTGAGATATATGAAGACTTCCATCTGTCTCCTTGTGTTTAGATCTGGTCTCTGAAGACATGATCAGCTCCAAATGCCTGTCCCTATATGCAAGTTCAATTTCATTGGTTTTCCTGCTTTCATAAGCTCTAGAAAGGCTTGCTTTGATTAAGAACAATGGCACTAAAGGACACTAATATGAAACCATTCACAGTCACACAGCTTAATTAAGAATAGAGACTGTTTATATATATATATATATATTTTTTTTTTTTTTTTTTTTGATGGAGTCTTGCTCTGTTGCTCAGGCTGGAGTGCAGTGGAGCAATCTCGGTTCACTGCAAGCTCCCCTTCCTTGGTTCAAGCGATTGTAGGGCCTCAGACTTCCAAGTAGCTGGGATCACAGCCACCATGCCTGGCTAATTTTTTTTTTTTTTTTTTTTTTGGTATTTTTAGTAGAGACAAGGATTCGCCATGTTGGCCAGGCTGATCTCAAACTCCTGACCTCAAGTGATCCACCTGCCTCGGCCTCCCAAAGTGCTGGAATTACAGATGTGAGCCACTGGGCCAGGCTGAGACGGTCAATATTAACATGACTTTATTCTTCCAGGAAATTCTTGCCCAGGAAGATAACATTGCAAATGACTTTATGGTTTATGCCAAAAACTTCCTGGAAACCCATTTATCTGAACTGTGGACTCAACTATCTCTTATTATCAGGGTTAATAGCTCTCTTTTCAGAAAAGCAGTTTGATCGACTGGGCTTATCAAACAGCTCTTTGTTCCTTAAGGCTCAGTTCAAAGCTGAAATCTCCTCTCTGAATTTTTTTTTTTTTTTTTGAGATGGAGTCTCGCTCTGCTGCCTAGGCTGGAGTGCAGTGGCATGATATCAGCTCACTGCAACCTCCGCCTCCCAGCTTCAAGCGATTCCCCTGCCTCAGCCTCCTGCATAGCTGGGATTACAGGTACCCACCACACCCAGCTAATTTTTGTATTTTTCGTAGAGACAGGGTTTCACCATGTTGGCCAGGCTGGTCTCAAACTCCCAACCTCAGGTGATCCACTGGCCTCAGCCTCCCCAAGTGCTAGAATTACAGGCGTGAGACACCATGCCCCGCCCTCTCTGCACCTATTAAAGTACAAATCTTGCCTACACTTGGTCAGGTCCCACACCTGCACTGAAGGACCTACCTTACACCAAACCTCTGAAGCCTTACCCTTGAGACACTGCTGTGACTGTGCTGGTAGCCACCATGGTCTTGCTTGATCAACAGATTGGTAGTCCTTCAACCTGTCGAAGGAGTTGCTCAGCTTTCAACAATGTCAACATCAAAACTGAATCCTGGGCCAAGCGTGGTGGCTCATGCCTGTAATCCCAACACTTTGGGAGGCCGAGGCGGGTGGATCACCTGAGGTCAGGAGATCGAGGCTAGCCTGGCCAACATGGTGAAACCCCGTCTCTACTAAAAATACAAAAAATTAGCTGGGTATGGTGGTATGTGCCTGTAATCCCAGCTACTCGGGAGGCTGAGGCAGGAGAATCACTTGAACCCAGGAGGTAGAGGCTTCATTGAGCAGAGATCATGCCACTGTACTCCAGCCTGGGTGACAGAACGAGACTCTGCCTCAAAAACAACAACAACAACAACAAAACCAACAACACTGAATCCTGGATTGATGGATTATCATGAAAGGTATCATGAGTTGGTGCACTAGGTACTGTGTGAAGTGCTTGATATTTATAAACTCATTTAAGATTTGGTAGTTACCTAGTGGAGAGGGAACAATAGCACTTATGGAAGGGCTTACCATGGGATTGGAATTGCTCTAAATGCTTTGCATGTGTTCACTCATTTAATCCTGACCAAAAACCTAGAAGGTTGTCAACCCCCATTTTTTTGCAGAGGAGGAAACTGAGGCACGGGGAAATTTAGTCACTTGTCCAAGGACATACAAAGACAAATGACAAAGCAAGCATTTTCATTCAGACTTCTCTTGCTATTTAAATTTTCTTATACTTGACATGTGGCTCATGTCAATTTTATAACTTGGCCAACATCATACAGTTGTAGTGAGGAAGCTGAGACTTAAATCCAGGATTTTAAATCTAAAACTAATATTTCTAACCATATCAGTGTTTGTTTTTATTCAATTGGCAACATTTTAATGTTTCTTTTCTTTTTATCAGGGCAAAATTTGATCCCTATAAGGATAAAATATAGTCTTAATAAGTTGAAAGGTTGTATATTTTAAAATTTTTGGTTGCCGGGTACAGTGGCTCATGCCTGTAATCCCAACACTTTGGGAGGCCAAGATGGGAGGATCACCTGAGGTCAGGAGTTCGAGACCAGCCTGACCAACATGGTGAAACCCCCTCCCTACTAAAAATACAAAATTAGCCAGGCATGGTGGCACATGCCTGTAATCCCAGCTACTCGAGAGGCTGAGGCAGAAGAATTGCTTGACCCTATTTTATTTTGATAGTGAATTTATCCATGTTTATTTTAATTATGAAATATGCAACCAGTCCAAATGCCCATCAATTAATTAGTGGATAAATAAATTGTGGTATATGTATACCATGGAATACTATTCAGCCATAAAAAGGAATGAAATAATGGCATTCACAGCAACCTGGATGGAGTTGAAGACAAGGATATCTGCAATTGCCACTTCTTTTCAGCCTTGTAATTGAGTCTCTAGCCAGAAAAATTAGGCAAGGAAGAGAAATGAGAAAAAGAAGTAATCTCAGCTGGGCGCGGTGGCTCATGCCTATAATCCTAGCACTTTGGGAGGCCGAGGCAGGCGGATCACTTGAAGTCAGGAGTTCGAGACCAGCCTGGCTAAGATGATGAAACCCCGTCTCTACTAAAAACACAAAAATTAGCCAGGCACGGTGTTGCATGCCTGTAATCCCAGCTATTCAGGAGGCTGAGGGAGAAGAATCGCTTGAACCTGGGAGGCAGAGTTTGCAGTGAGCCAAGATCATGCCACTGCACTCTAGCCTGGGTGACAGAGCGAGACTCTGTCTCAAAAAAAAAAAAAAAAGAAAAACTAGAAAATGAAAACTGGCAAAAAGAGGAAAATGTAAAAGACCAGAATTCTACGTATTACCTTGAGATAATCACTGATCATAGGTTTGTGCATATTCTTTCAGATTTGTCTATGTGTTTGTACACATGTATCATAAAAAATTCATTTAATGTTTGTATAGTTGGTTCTCGTTATTCACAGCAATTATATTCTATAAAGTCACCACTGACACTGAATTAGTGAATACTAAAACATTACTCCTAGGAGAATACAGGGTTAGGTGCCTGTGAGCCTCTTGTCACAACATTTTCAGCAACTGAGCAATACATAGTCTTGGTTTATGCATGTTTCTGTTGAAAGACACCTTATTTAATATATATTTTTCATCCATTAACACTGAACTCATGATGAAGAGCACTTTAATTCACTCCTGAACAAAGATTATCTAACATACATGATGATGATTTATCTGTAAGGCACATCCTAATCTTCTTGGACTTAGAAACACTGGGCATTTTAGTACTACACTGGGAGACATTTTCAACAATGGATTTACCAACACAGAGCACAAAAATGTGAAAAACATGGCACTAAATAAACAGCATAAAGGGGCTGGGCACAATGGTTCATGCCTATAATCCCAGCACTTTGGGAAGCCGAGGCAGGTGGATCACCTGAGGTCAGGAGTTTGAGAAAAGCCTGACCAATATGGTGAAATCCCGTCTCTATTAAAAATACAAAAATTAGCTGGGTGTAGTGGCGTGCCCCTGTAGTCCCAGCTCCTCGGGAGTCTGAGGTGGGAGAATCCCTTGAACCCAGGAGGCAGAAGTTGCAGTGAGCAGAGATTGCACTACTGCACTCCAGCCTGGGTGACAGAGCCAGACTCCGTTTCAAATAATAATAATAATAAATAAATAGCCAAAAGGACTTTTGGATACAGTGTGAGAGCTGAAATAAGAGGGTGGAACATCACCTTGTTTGACCTCGCTGAGAATGTGCTCGTAAGGCAACTGAAATTTTTCACTACTCTGTAGGTGTCCACAAACGACCACAAAAGCACCATGGATATTTATTTTAGGATTACAAATACATCTTAGCGAGTAGGCAAATTCACAAAATATGGAATCTGTGAATAATGAGAATCAACTGTATATGTGACAAATCAGTCCTGCAGTTTTGTAGCAAGCACTGTCCTCTCAGTATATCTTCCATATCACTAAGTATACTTCTTCATGATCATTGGCAATGGGCTAATAGTATTTTATTATATGGATATAAGAATCATTTAGACAATCTGATTTATTTCCTGGAGCCACTGTAGCAAACGGGTACTAAGCTCTGATTTATTTTATCTTGCCCAAATTCCTATCTAAGGGGTCTGGGGAGTCATCTCCTACAAATCATAAATTCCCATCAGATGGATTTTATTTAACCCTATATATTGTGACTTACTTTCCAATCTGACTCTGGCATAACATTACAAGACAAGGAAGAAAATCAAAATATTTTACCCCAAAACATGTTTCTCTGCCATATCTTTAAATGGCCCTGCAAAACCATCCTTTGTGGGGGAAAATCTACATCTGTAAAGAGTCTCTTAACATAGCTAGATCTTTTTCTTCCAGGTCCTCCCAATCCTGAAGAGATTAACTAAAAGTCTAGCACCTTGTAAATAACTGAATAGCCTGGGTGCGGTGGCTGGTGGGGAGGCTGAGGCAGGAGAATCTCTTGAACCCAGGAGGTGGAGGTTGCAGTGAGCCGAGATTGTGCTACTGCACTCTAGTCTGGGCGACAGAGTGAGACTCTGTCTCCAAAAAAAAAAAAAAAAAACTCTGTTGCCTCCCTTTTTTTTTTTTTTGAGATGGAGTCTCGCTCTGTTGCCCAGGCTGGAGTGCAGTGGCGCGATCTCGGCTCACTACATGCTCCGCCTCCCGGGTTCACACCATTCTCCTGCCTCAGCCTCCCGAGTAACTGGGACTACAGGCACCCACCATTATGCCCAGCTAATTTTTTGTATTTTTAATAGAGACGGGGTTTCACCATGTTAGCCAGGATGGTCTCGATCTCCTGACCTCGTGATCTGCCTGCCTCGGCCTCCCAAAGTGCCGGGATTACCAGCGTGAGCCACCGCACCCAGCCTCTTGCCTCCCTTTAATAGGGCTATAAGTGACTTCATTTAGGGTCCACTCTGATAATCCAAAACCTGAGAATAAAACCTCAGGAACAGAGATAGTGTGCAAATTACATTCGCCTGCATCAAGCCTAAAGACACAGATTTCAGCAAGGAGGGAGCACTAGATAAGGGAAGTTTTCAGGGTTTCCTTATGGGAGATAGGTTCAAGGTGGTAGCAGCAATGGTTAGGAAGTCCAGGGAACAGTACCCCAAATCATAGGAAATGCCAGACCAAGGGCAGTTTCAACTTCTTGTTCCACCAGGAAACTCTGAAATTTTAACACAGTTAATTTATATGGCTGTAAATATTCCCTTAGGGGAGCTATGTCACCTAGTTATAATGTGTAGTTATGGGTTCATATTCTAGCTGTACCATCAGTGCCACATTTTAGAATCTGCCATATGTTATATAATCAAAATACTACAACTGGGTAATGATAAAGAGTTTTCTTTCTTTTTTTTTTTTTTGAGATGGAGTCTTGCTCTGCTGTGCAGGCTGGAGTGCAGTGGCAAGCTCTCAGTCCACTGCAGCCTCTGCCTCCTGGTCACAAGCAGTTCTCCTGCCTCGGCCTTCCGAGTAGCTGGGATTACAGGTGTGTGCCACCATGCCCAGCTAATTTTTGTATTTTTAGTAGAGATAGGGTTTCACCATGTTGGCCAGGCTGATCTTGAACTCTTGACCTCAGGTGATCTACCAGTCTCGGCCTCCCAAAGTGCTGGGATTACAGGCATGAGCCACTGTGCCTGGCCAAGTTTTCATCAATTATATGCAAGTACCTGGGAAGAAAAAACTTTTTCTCTACCCTCTTATTCTTAGTGTAAATTAAACTAAAAAAAGACATTAATAGGAGAAAAAGACATAGAAGTTTAGGTGATGTTTTAATTTTATGTGCATGGGGGCTACACCAAAAGAAGTAAAACCTCAAAGAGGTGGTTAAGCTCAGAGACTAATGTACCATTTTAACAAGGGCAATAAATTGTGGAGAAGTGACTAGCAAAGAAAGGGTGGGGGTTGGGCTCCTAGGGGCAATAAATTGTCAAAAGGTAAATATGTGGTGAAACTAATGGAAGACAGGGTTATTTTAGGAAGGCTTCTTTGCGCAGATTCATCTCAATGTCAACTTTCCATCTTTTTCATGGACATAAAATGCCCCTGGGGAGAGAAGAGATTTATGGCAACCTAATTTCTCGGAAGTTTCTGCTTTTAGTCAGATAAGGGAAGCTACAAGAAGGCTTTCTTTCTCTATCTGTTGATTCCCAATAACCTTCAACTCAAAACAATCCATATGTCAAACTGGCATGTTTTAAGGTGGCATACTCTGGCCCCCTTCATGAGCATGTATTTCTTGCATACAAGGCCTGAAGTTTGGGGGCCAGAGTGCAGCTGGCCAGGCCAGCACCAGATACGCTCCTGGCATTTCAGGGGCTGGGGCTACAAAAGCTAAGGCCCTGGGGTGGTAGTGAGATGGAGCTGGGACCTCTCTTAGGGGCTTGCTGGGTCCCACAAGCATGGAAATGAAGAAAAATTTTGAGTTCTTCCAAGGAAATTCTAGTCACCTAGCTAACCCTGCAACCAGCAATTAGAGAAGTAAATGAACAGCGTTTGAAGCAAGAAGACAATAATAGCTTAAACAATAACCACCCAGTAAGTCAGAGTCACAAAGTGTTTGGCTCTCTGTAGAAACTAAAAGATTAAATCTTTTTTTTTTGAGTTGGAGTCTCTCTCTGTTGCCCAGGCTGGGGTGCAGTGCCACAATCTCAGCTCACTGCAACCTCTGCCTCCTGTGTTTGAGCAATTCTGCTGCCCCCTGTGTTCGAGTGATTCTCCTGCCTCAGCCTCCCGAGTAGCTAGAACTACAGGCATGCACCACCATGCCCAGCTAATTTTTCTATTTTTAGTAAAGACAAGGTTTCACGACATTGGCCAGACTGGTCTTGAACTCCTGACCTCAGGTCATCCACCCACCTCAGCCTCCCAAAGTGCTGGAATTACAGATGTGAGCCACCACACCCAGCCAAAAGATAACATCTTAAGTTGTTTTTCAGAAACAAGGACCCCCACCAGATGGAAAATGCCAACTGCTGTCACGTAGACTTCAGGTAAGGGGAAACTGAGGGCTGAACTCTGACTATTGTTCTTTGTTTAAAATTTTACGATGGAGCCTGGAGACAGTCATGCCTGCAGACCATCAATCTTGCTAACTGGTCACTCTGACACAGTATGCTATGGCTTGCTCTCATAAACTGACTATGGCATAGCAACGCACAATGATTCCTTATCCTAACAAACATGTTAAAGCCAAACCTTTACATTCCTTTCCTGCTGGCCTAAAGTTTTTAGACAAAGCCTTGCTCCCTTAACCAACTGCAAATCAAAGAATCTCTGATTCCTCCTATGACCTGTAAGCCCCTTCTTCAAGATATCCTGCATTTATTGATTTACGATTTTGCCTGTGTTAAATCAAGTTTAGCCTAAAGCTGCCTCCTTACATATTTAAGCTCAGCCTAAAATTTTTCTGTACATTGTGAACTATAACAAGTGGAGGTATAAACCAACCATAGCCCACACCTGTGCCAATCACTGAGTTTTGGTCAATCAAATGTAGCCAACTATTCAAACCATGTTCAAATAAGGCAAATGCTGAGCTGTAACCAATCCAGTTGTTTCTGTACCTCACTTTCGTTTTCTGTACCTCACTTTCCTTTTGCTGTCCATAAATCTTCCACCATGTGTCTGCGTTGGAGTCTCTCTGAATCTGCCGTGATTCTGGGGGAGGGGTAGCTGCCGGCTTCACAAATCGTTCACTGATCAATTAAACTCCTTTAAGTTTAATTCAGCTGAGATTTTTCTTTTAGCCCCTGTAACTCCCACTTTCATGAAATGTACCCCTGCTGTAACCGCCCGAGGGGTTCACCTTGCCCGCTGCCTAGACAGAGCCAATTCATCAAGACAGGGGAATTGCAATAGACAAACAATAATTCACGTAGAGCAGGCTGTGCAGGAGACTAGAGTTTTATTATTACTCAAATCAGTCTCCCCAAGCATCATTCGGGGAGCAGAGTTTTTTTGTTTTGTTTTGTTTTTTTAATCGAGACAGAGTTTCGCTCTTGTTGCCCAGGCTGGAGTACAATGGTGCCATCTCGGCTCACGGCAACCTCCACCTCCCAGGTTCAAGTGATTCTCCTGCCTCAGCCTCCCGAGTAGCTGAGATTACAGATATACGCCACCATGCCTGGCTAATTTTTTATATTTTTTAGTAGGGAAGGGATTTCTTTCTGGTCTCAAACTCCTGACCTCAGGTGATTCACCTGCCTCAGCCTCCCAAAGTGCTGGGATTACAGGCATGAGCCACCGCATCCAGCTCAGGGAGCAGAGTTTTTAAGGTTTACTTGGTGGGCCAGGGGGAGACCAGTGAACTAGAAGAGCTGACTGGTCAGGGATGTCAAAGCTTCCTTCTTGTGCTGAGTCAGTTCATGGGTTGGGGGTGGCCACAAGATCAGATGAGCCAGTTTATTGATCTGGGTGGAGCCAGCTGATCCATCAAGTGCAAGGTCTGCAAAATATCTCAAGCTCTGATCTTAGGAGCAGTTTAAGGAAGTTCGGAGTCTTGTAGCCTCCAGCTGCATGACTCCTAAACCATAATTTCTAATCTTATGGCTAATGTTAGTTTAGTCCCCAGGCAAGAAGGAGGTCTGCTTTGGGAAAGGGCTGTTACCGTCTTTGTTTAAACTATAAACTACAAACTACAAACTAAGTTTCTCCCTAAGTTAGTTCAGCCTGTCAGCGGCCTGTGAACCAGAGCAACTCCATCTTAAACAAGAGCTGGGTAAAATGAGGCTGAAACCTACTAGGCTGCATTCCCAGACAGTTAAGGCATTCTAAGTCACAGGATGAAATAGGAGGTCAGCACAAAATACAAGTCATAAAGACCTTGCCGATAAAACAGTTTGCCGTAAAGGAGCTGGCCAAAACCCACCAAAACCATAATGGCGACGAGAGTGATCTCTAGTCATCCTCACTGCTACACTCCCACCAGCGCCATGACAGTTTACAAATGCCATGGCAACATCAGGAATTTATGGTCAGGAATTTATGGTTTAAAAAGGGGAGGTATGAATAATCCACCCCTTGTTTAGTATATCATTAAGAAATGACCATAAAAATGGGCAACCAGCAGCCCTTGGGGCTGCACTGTCTATGGAGTAGTCATTCTTTTATTCCTTTACTTTTTTTTTTTTTTTAATGGAGTTTCACTCTTGTTGCCCAGACTGGAGTGCAATGGCTCGACCTCGGCTCACTGCAAGCTCTGCCGCCCAGGTTCAAGCGATTCTCCTGTCTCAGCCTCCTGAGTAGCTGGAATTACTGGCATGAGCCACCACGCCCGGCTAATTTTGTATTTTTAGTAGAGATGGGGTTTCTCCATGTTGGTCAGGCTGGTCTTGAACTCCCGACCTCAGGTGATTTGCCCGCCTCAGCCTCCCAAAGTGCTGGGATTACAGGCATGTGCCACTGCACCCAGCCTCTTTTCTTCCTTTACTTTCTTAATAAACTTGCTTACACTTTGCACCTTGGACTTGCCCTGAATTCTTTCTGGCATGAGATCCAAGAACCCTCTCCTGGGGTCTGGATTGAGACCTCTTTCCCATAACAAGCCTATGCCCAGGAATGAACAAGGACAGCTTGGAGATTAGAAGCAAGATGGATTTGGTTAAGTTGGATCTCTTTCACTGTCTCAGTTGTAGTTTTGCAAAGGCATTTTCACTGCCTTTATAAACCCTTGCTTGTAAGCCATAGGGGAGGTCGGATCTCAAGCATTACCTGCCTGTTCTCCTTGCTTGGTGCTCTGCAATAAACTCATTTCTTTCTTTCACTGCAAACCTCAGTATCAGTGTTTGGCTTTGTCGTGCTGGATGAGCAGACACAGGTTCAGTTCAGTAACAGGAGGAATGGAATCTAGAAATGGAACAGACACTAAGGGATTGACCAGAAGACCAGAGCTGGGACTGTGGGAGCTGCTGAAGAACAGAAGGGGCCGGGCATGGTGACTCACTTCTGTAGTCCTAGCACTTTGGGAGGCCAAGGCGGGTGGATCATGAGGTCAGGAGTTCAAGACCAGCCTGGCCAAGATGGTGAAACTGTCAGGCCTCTGAGCCCAAGCCTGCATGTATACATCCAGATGGCCTGAAGCAACTGAAGAACCACAAAAGAAGTGAAAATAGCCAGTTCCTGCCTTAACTGATGACATTCCACCATTGTGATTTGTTCCTGCCCCACCCTAACTGATCAATTGACCTTGTGAAATTCCTTCTCCTGGGCAATGAGTATCAGAAGCTTCTCACTGAGCACCTTGTAACCACTGCCCCTGCCTGCAAGAGAAAAACCTCCTTTGACTGTAATTTTCCACTACCCACCCAAATCCTATAAAACTGCCCCACCCCATCTTCTTTTGCTGACTCCTTTTTCGGACTCAGCCCACCTGCACCCAGGTGATTAAAAAGCTTTATTGTTCACACAAAGCCTGTTTGGTGGTCTCTTCACACAGACGCGTGTAACATTTGGTGCCAAAGACCCGGGACAGGGGGACTCCTTTGGGAGACTGGTCCCCTGTCCTCGCCCTCACTCCACGAGGAGATCCACCTACAACCTTGGGTCCTCAGACCAACCAGCCCAAGGAATATCACGCCAATTTCAAATTGGGTAAGTGGTCTTTTCACTGTCTTCTTCAGCCTCTCTCACTACCGTTCAATCACCCTATCCTTCCAATTCCAGTTCTTTTTCCTCTCTAGTAGAGACAAAGGAGACACATTTTATCCATGGACCCAAAACTGCGGCACCGGTCACAGACTCAGGAAGACAGTCTTCCCTTGGTGTTTAATCACTGTGGGGATGCCTGCCTGATTATTCACCCACATTCCACTGGTGTCTGATCACCGCAGGGATGCCTGCCTTGGTCATTCACCCACATTCCCCTGGTGGCAAGTCAACTGTGGGGATGCCTGCTTTGGCTGCTCACCACCCCCTTCTCCAGGTCTCTACCTTTCTCTTTAAACTTACCTCCTTCACTATGGGCAACCTTCCACCTTCCATTCCCCCTTCTCCTTTAGCCTGTGTTCTCAAGAACTTACAACCTCTTCAACTCACACCTGACTTAAAACCTAACTGCTTTATTTTCTTCTGCAATACTGCTTGGCCCCAATACAAACTCAACAATGGTTCCAAATGGCCAGAAAATGGCACTTTTGATTTCTCCATCTTACAAGACCTGGATAATTTTTGTCAAAAAATGGGCAAATGGTCTGAGGTTCCTGATGTCCAGGCATTCTTTTACACATAGTCCCTCCCTAGTCTCTGCTCCCAATGCGAATTGCCCCAAATCTTTCTTCTTTCTCTCCTGTCTGTTGCTTCAGTCTCCACTCCAAGCTCTGAGTCCTTTGAATCCTTCTTTTCTGTGGACCCATCTGACCTTGTGTCTGGACTTGGTTCCTTCCGGTGAGTTCTTGGTCTTGCTGACTTCAAGAATGAAGCCGTGGACCCTCGCGGTGAGTGTTACAGTTCTTAAAGATGGTGTATCTGGAGTTTGTTCCTTCAGATGTTCAGATGTGTCCGCAGTTTCTTCCTTCCAGTAGGTTCGTGGTCTTGCTGACTTCAGGAGTGAAGCCGCGGACCTTTGCAGTGAGTGTTACAGCTCTTAAAGGTGGCATGTCCAGAGTTGTTTGTTCCTCCTGGTGGGTTCGAGGTCTCACTGGATTCAGGAATGAAGCTGCAGACCTTTGCAGTGAATGTTACAGCTCATAAAGGTAATGCAGACCCAAAGAGTGAGCAGCAGCAAGATTTATTGCGAAGAGAGAAGAACAAAGCTTCCACAGCATGGAAAGGGACCTGAGTGGGTTGCCGCTGCTGGCTTGGGTGGCCAGCTTTTATTCCCTTATTTGGCCCCACCCACATCCTGCTGATTGGTCCATTTTACAGGGCGCTGATTGGTCCATTTTAAAGAGTGCTGATTGGTGCATTTACAAACCTTTAGCTAGACACAGAGTGGTGATTAGTGCTTTTCTACAGAGTGCTGATTGGTGTGTTTACAAACCTTTAGCTAGACACAGAGCGCTGATTGGTGCATTTACAATCCTTTAGCTAGACAGAAAAGTTCTCCAAGTCCCCACCTGACCCAGAAGCCCAGCTGGCTTCACCTCTCAATCCCCGCTCTAAACAGGACACCCCAACTGCTGTTGGGAATTGGGCAATGACTGCTCTAGCTACTTCCTGCTGGATAGGGGTGAAGACGTGGCCCTGCAGTTGTAGTGTCCTCCAGAGGGGAACTCTTTAGGCCAGTGAAAGGGCCAGTGGGTCAGTCCAGGGGTCCTTGGTAGAAGTTGTTAGTTGAGCTCATTTGAGGTTCCATTTGTAAGACCATCTGCAGCTTGATGGCCTCAATTCTAGAAGAAACAAATTTGACAAGGAAGTTAAAAATACAGGGCCCGAAGGCAAGTAATAGCAAGATGGCTGCCACGGGACCTAGAAAGGGGAGAAGCCATGTTGCCCAACTCCAGAGGTTGGTATAAGAGTTTGAAAGGCATTGTGTGATTTCAGAAGCCTTTTCTCGTAAATGCCAGGTGGCATCTCGTACTATCCCTGACTGGTTAGTGTAAAAACAACACTCTTCCCCTAAGAAGGTGCAGAGTCCTCCTTTCTCAGCAGTGAGGAGGTCTAGGCCTCGGCAGTTTTGGAGTCACCGCTGCCAAAGAGTCTATTTGGGATTGTAGAGTAAGGATAGATTTCGTTATTTCTTGAAAACTATCTGAGAAATCCTTTGAGAGTGTGTGGTAGTAGGATAATGAAGTAGATAAACTGGCTATTCCAGTTCCTGTAGCAGTAGCCATTCCTAACCCTATAAGTAGGGGTATTAATTGTATGGCTCTGCACTGACGGACTTGAACTTTGAGGGGTACTGATAGGGTCCGATTTCCTAGGGCAATGTTAATGTTGGGACTTAGAAAGACTAAGGTGCAGGTGCCTGTCCAGTTAGAGGGGAGGCAGATACAGGTTGACATTCCACATAAGAAGAATATACCTTGGCTGGGTAGACAGAACTGGTTGTGTATGTTAAAAAGTTGTGTGAGTTTGTTGTTTTCATTTTTCCATACTCCTAGAGTACTTGCCAAGGTAGCGCTGGTGAGTGGCTGGAAAGGGGTGTCGGGAGCAAACTGAGTGGCTCCCAGTGTTCTATTTTCCCATTGGAGAAAAAACCATTTTGTATCTGCTAGGAACCATTTGAGAGAGTAATTGAAAGAGGGGATGAGAAGGCATTCACTAGTGGTGGGTGTGCTGCTGCAGGGGGTCCAGGGGTGAATGGTCATACAGGGAGTATGTTTGCCACTATAAAACCTGGACTGTTTGTTAAGCAGGGAGGAGGTGATGATTTTTGGGAGCCCTGAGAAGTGGACAAGCCATCTGAATGGAGCTGTTTGGGTGACTTGGAAGTTACTATGATCAGTTGGGGCTTGAAGTTGTGGGGTGTAATTACACTGATGGGGTAGTAGGTGCCCCAGGGGCAGGCCTGATAACAGGTTGCATTGGATGCATAAAAGGGCTTGGAAAGTTAAGATAGTATTCATAGTTACAGGGCCGTGTATGGGCTTTCATTGCTTGTGTAATAGGTGAGGTTGGAAATGTAAGAAAGCAAAAGTTGGATTGCACGTCCTGTTAGGGTATTCTTGGTCCTATCAGAGATGGGGAAGTCAGCTAATGATTGCATATTTAGAAGTTGGAAATGGTCTTTTCCTTCATAATGAGGGTGGTAGATTAAGTTGGTAAAGACCCAGTTTTTTGCGGGAATGGGAATGGCAATGTAAGCAGAGGTTGATAGAAAGATACAAAGCCAACAGTCATTTTCCAGGGAAGGATTGGACTGGTTTAACAGAGAGTGGGTTAAGTTGAGAGCCTTGTAGAGGTAATTAGGAGCTAGTGGAAGGGGAGGGGTGATTGTATGAGGTATCCAAGGAAGCAGAAGGGAAAGATAGGCAAAGCATAAATAGGAAGGTCAAGAGGGTGCTCTGGAAGACGAGATCATTTCATCTAGGCTGAGTTAAAGCTAGGAGTAAATTGCTGTCAGAAGGAAGGAAGATAGAAGGAAGGTTGATGTGATTAAGATTTTCATCCCAGCAGGAGCTACAGTATATAGCCCTATTGCAAAGAGTATGGTTAGTATGCTGCTTAATAATATGATGAAATAATAAAAGGATTCCATTAAAGGGGTAAGGAGAGGCATTAAAGATAAAGATTATGTAGGTCTTCACTTATCTTTTTAAGGAGGAAGGGGTTTTTCTTCAGGATCAATGGTAGGAGCCTTTTAAGTCTGGGTTGTTTCCTTCCAAAATAGGAGATGCAATCCTCCAATGGTTCACAGGTGTATCGAGGCTTGTCTGGCTGATCTTCGGACTCCTGAGCTGATGGTCCTGCAGGTTCCTCAGGGGATGCCCAGAACTTAACTCGGGTGTGGTGAATCCAAGATTCCACTCCTGCCACCTTAACTGCAGTGGGGGTAGAGAGGATTACCGAGTATGATCCTTTCCACAAAGAGTCCGTAGGTGGGGAGGTAGAGGGGAGAGATTTGACCAACACTAGATCTGCTGATTGAAACAACTGTGTTCCCTTTTCTCTGTGACATCCTTCAGGTAGGTTTTTAAGGTTTTGTTGATATTTTGCCAAAGAAGTTATATCTTTGACCAAGTTGGCTGTTTCCTGATCAAGTAGGAGGTCATTTGTGAGAAAATGTCATCCATACAGCATTTCATATGGACTGAATCCAATTTTGTGAGGAGAATTTTGGATTCTCAAGAAGGCCATGGGCAAAAGAGTAGGCCATGGGAGATGAGTTTCTTGTGTTAGTTTCCTTAAGTGCCTCTTGAGTGTTTCATTTGCCTGCTCGACCTTCCCTGAGGATTGTGGCCTCAGGGTGCAGTGAAGGTGATATTGTATCCCTAACACCCTGGAAATTCCCTGAGTTTTCGTGGCTTTAAAAGCCAGACCATTGTCACTCTGTAAGCTTTGGGGAAGCCCAAATCTAGGAATTATTTCATGAATTAGGACTTTAATCGCTTCCTGAGCCTTCTCTGTCTTGCAGGGGAAAGCTTCTATCCAATTTGTAAAGGTATCAATACAGACCACCAAGTATGGAAATCCCTTTGACTTAGGCAGATGGGTGAAGTCTAACTGCCAGTCCTCTCCAGGATAGTGATCTATTCTTTGTTCCCCCAAAGGAGCCTTATGGTGGACCAAGGGATTATTCCTTTGGCACACCTCACAGGCTTTGACTACCTGTCGGATGGTCCAGAGGAGATTTGGCCCTGTAAATAGGGATTTGGCCATTTGAAGAGTGTTTTCAATACCCATATGAAAAGTTTGGTGGAGGGTTTTAAGTATTTTCCACTGGTTGGCTTCAGGCATAAGTACCTTTCCTTCTTCTGTCATTAACCACCCGGAGGGGAGAAAACTATGCCCCCATGAAAGTCCCCATTCTGTTTCAGTTGGGGAATACTAGGGCTTAATCTCTTGGAGGGGGTTGTTCCTATCAAAGGTCCTTCCATAGCTATTTCTAATGGGAGGTTCTGCCTGGCAGCAATTTTGGCCTCAGCATCTGCCCAACGGTTTCCTTCTGCCTTTTCTCCTTCACCTTTCTGATGACTTCGGCAGTGTAAGACTGCAACCTCCTTGGGTTTTTGCACTGCATGCAATAACTCCATAATTTCCTTGTGGTATTTAATGGGGGCTCCCCCAGAGGTTAGGAACTCCCTTTCTTTCCATATTGCACCATGGGCATGTAGGATCAGATAAGCATACTTGCTATCTGTATACACATTTATTCTTTTTCCTTTTCCTAGTTCTAAGCCTTGGGTAAGTGCTGCTAGTTCTGCTAAGTGGGCGCTGGTCCCTGGGGGAAGAGGCTTACTTTCAAGTATGGTTACATCACTAACTATGGTGTAACCTGCCCTTCGTATCCCATTCTCCTCATATTAACTTCCATTGGTATATACGTTAAGGTCAGGATTAGCTAAGGGGACTTCTAAGAGATCATCTTGGGTGGCATAACTCTGGAGTATAATTTGTTGGCAGTCATGCTCAATTGGTTCCCCATCTTCTGGGATAAAAGTGGCAGGGTTGAGGGCCATGCACATAAGCATTTGAAGCACCAGTCCCTCAAGGAGTAGCACCTGGTATCTAAGTAGGTGGTTATCTGATAGCCATAAACTTCCTTTGGCACCTAGTATGCCATTTACATCATGAGTAGTCCAGACAGTGAGATCCTTTCCTTGTATTATTTTGATACCCTCTGACACTAAGATGGCCACTGCTGCAACTACCCTTAAACAGTGAGGCCAGACTTTCGCTACTACATCAATTTCCTTACTTAGGTATGCCACTGGTTGTGGGGTTGTCCCATGAGTCTGAGTAAGGACTCCAAGTGCTATCCGTGCTCTCTCTGTGATGTATAAACAGAAGTTTTGTCCTGTGGGAAGGCTTAAAGCTGGAGCTTGTACTAGGGCCTGCTTTAAGGTTTTGAAGGCTGTTACTGCCCCTGGTTCCCATTCTACTAGATGAGTATTTGCCCTCTGGGTCTCCTTGATTATAGAGGGGCCTGGCTATCTTGCTGTATCCGGGGATCCCATAGTCGGCAAAAGCCAGTGATTCCAAGGAACCCCCACAAATGTTTTAATGTCTTAGGGTGAGGATAAGCCAGTATAGGCTGTATTCATTCCTTGCTGAGGGCCCTGGTCCCTCTAGCTAAGATTAGGCCTAGATATTTGACGTGTTGTAGGCAAAGCTGAGCCTTTGACCTAGATGCCTTTTACCCTTGATTAGCTAGAAAGTCCAAGAGATCTAGAGTAGCCTGCTGGCATGACACTTCTGAACTGGTAGCCAAAAGCAAATCATCCACATACTGAAGGACCAGAATGCCTGGATTTGAGAAGTGGCCTAGATCTTGGGCCAGTGCCTGACCAAACAGGTGAGGGCTATCCCTAAACCCTTGGGCAAGACTATCCACGTAAGTTGGGATGTGTGGTCTGTGGGATCCTCAAAGGCAAAGAGAAACCGGGAGTCAGAGTGCAGGGGAATATGGAAGAAAGCATCCTTGAGGTCCAGAACAGTGAACCATTCTGCTTCCTCTGGTATTTGAGAGAGCAGTGTATAGGGGATGGGTACAACTGGATATAGAGGAATTACTGCCTCATTGATGAGTCTAAGATCTTGCACTAGTCTCCACTGGCTGTTCTGTTTTTGTACTCCTAGAATTGGGGTGTTGCATTTCCTTACTAAGCCTTGAGCTTTTATATGTTTAATATCCTGTAATCCTTTATGAGCTTCAGGCCTTAAGGGATATTGCCTTTGATAAGAAAAAGTGGTGGGATCTTTTAGCCTGATTTGGACTGGGTGGGCATTTTTTGCCCTTCCAAATTGTCCTTCCAATGCCAAGGCTTCAGGGTTGATTCCCTCCTCAAGTAGGGGACAACGAATGGGTGACTTGTTCCCCATATTCATGTAGATAATAGCTCCAGCTTTGGCTAATATATCCCTCCCTAATAAAGATGTGGGACTTTCAGGCATAACAAGAAAGGCATGTGAAAAGAGCAAAGTCTCCCAGTTACAACTGAGGAGGTGGGAGAAATACCTGGTTACAGGCTGTCCCAGGATTCCTCGGATGGTAATGGACCTTGAGGACCGTCGTCTGGGACAGGAGATTAACACTGAGAAGGCTGCACCAGTGTCCAGGAGGAAGTCAATTTCCTGGCCCTCAATGGTTAAACATACTCGGTGCTCAGTGAGGGTGATGACATGAGCTGGCGCTTGCCCCAGGCACCCTCAGTCCTGTTGTTGGATCATCTGGTTGGGGGCTTCTGGCCCAGAGAACCTTTGCCCTCTGGGGCAGTGCACCTTCCAGTGATTGCCTCAGCATAGCAGACATGGATGAGGGGGCAGCTTGTTTCTTGTTGGACAATCTTTTTTAAAGTGTCCTTGTAAGCCACACTGATAACAAGTCCTACTGGGTGATTGGCCTGCTCTTTTCTGTCCTCTGTGAACCACCAAGGTTTGTTTATCTGAGGGCCATTACTAAGGCTGCGGCCTTTCTCTGATCTCACTTTTCCTTTTTGGCCTGTTCCTCTTGGTCCCTATTATAGAACACTGAGGTTGCCAGGTTTAATAATGCCTCCAGATTTTGTTCAGGGCCCAGGGCTCGCCTTTGGAACTGTCTCCTGATATCTGTGGCTGATTGGGTAATAAACTTATCTTTTAGAATCAACTGACCCTCGAGTGAGTCTGGTGACAGGGGAGTATATTTTCTTAAGGCCTCCCATAACCACTTGAGGAAGACAGAAGGATTTTCTTCCTTTCCCTGAGTTATGGTAGACATCACTGAATAATTCATGGGCTTTTTCCTAATTCTCCTTAGTCCTTCTAGAACACAGGTCAACACATGTTTATGACTCCAGGCCCCATGATATGAGTCGGGGTCCCAGTGGGGATCCATACTCGGGACGGCTTGCTGACCGGTAGAGAACTTGTCCCTTTCTTCAGCTGTCATTCTATCATTTGCTTGACTAAGATATCAGGTATCCAAACTCTCAGCCTGCAGCTAAAGCCGCATTCTTTTCATTAAAGACCAGGGTTTGATCTAACAATAGCATGACATCTTTCCGAGTGAGATCGAAGGTTTGCCCTAGACCCTGTAGGACATCTGTGTACCTATCAGGATCATCTGAAAACTTTCCCAGGTCTGCCTTGATCTGCTTTAAATCAGAGAGGGAGAAGGGGACATGTACCCAGGTTGGGCCAAATTCCTCTCCCCCTACAGCTTGAAGGGGACATAACCGATAGCCCTAGGGTTTTTGTGGTCCTTTGGAGATTTCTTTGCTTATTTCCTTCTGGGTAGGGGAGATTAGAGGAGGCTTATCAATAATAGGAAGGGGAGTTATAGGGAGGCTAGGATATGGGAGTAAGCTGAAAGGTCCCCCTGTGGGATGTAAATTGCAAGTTTGGCAGAGTTGTGTATTCTCCTCCAATAAAAAGAAAGCTTGGACATAAGGTATGTCACTCCATTTGCCTTCCCTGTTACAGAAAAGGTCAAGCTGCAGTATAGTATTGTAATTTATACTTCCCTCAGGTGGCCATTTTTCCCCATCAGAGAGAGAATATTGGGGCCAAGCCATAGAGCAGAAAAAAATGAACTGCCTCTTTTTCAGGGTTTGTGGGTCAAATTGGTCCCAATGGCTTAGGATGCATTTCAAGGGTGAGCCTGTTGATGCCTGAGTGTTTCCCATGTGAAGGACAAAACCACCTGTGGTTTTGGTTTGTTTCTCCCTCTGCCCAAGAACCTGCAATGGTCCCTGGACCCTGCTGATTGGAATACTTGCGCTCACCAATGCAGCAGCAGAAACACCTCCTGCGCAAGGACCCACAACAGTCCCTGGACCCTGCTGATTCGAATAGTTGTGCTCACCAATGCAGCAGCAGAAACACTAGTTTTCCTCCTAGACCACAAGGAGGACCAAGGAAGGTTGGATTTAGTGGCCCTTACCAATACATTCTCAAAAACCTGCACCCTTGCTTGTCCTCCTAGACCACAAAGAGAACCGAGAAAAATTGGATTTAGTAGCCCTTACCGATGCATTTTCAAAAACCTGTTAGAGTCCTAAGCATTCTCCCGTTAGTATTGGGACTTTACTCATGTCCTATAAAGATGCTATGCCCCAAAAATGAAGTGGAGGGCCATAACCTGAGGGATGCTTGTCTGAGGAGGGATCCTAAAATTCCAGATAGTCCCCCCTATGATGGGGCTTTGGGCAAAAATTATATCTTTCTGATTGGTGAGCCCGAGTGCCTAAAGAAGGTAACAGAGTCCTGAAGTTTATACTAGAAATCATTCTTACAGGAGAAACTAGAAAAGCACCAGAGACAGGGAGTGGTTTTTAGAAGCAGGACTAGCCTTGGAGAAGAGAGGCAAGAGGAAGTTTGTCTGACAGGCATTAGGACCCAGGAGGCAAGGGTCAGGGTAGACAGGATAGATGGGCGAGCCTCAGTTAGGTGACATGACTTTGAGAGTTCTGTTCATGGCTGCAGGATCAACCAACTTGTTGTCGGGACCCTGGAGCTGAATGGCTTTCTTCTCTGTCAACCCTCTGCTCAGCCCAGAAGTACAGGAAAAGCAGAAGCTGGTTCCAAGAAAACCAATGCTCCCAACTCCGAAGAGTCAGGGGTTGTTAGAGAGCCCTTTCCCAGAAAGCCTGACACTCGTGTCTTTAGTCCAGCAGCCACGCTGGTCACTTTTAACTGGCCAACAGGTGCCCGGTATTTAGCCACCAAATTCTAAGGAAAAATAAGACAGAATAGCAAGTGAAAGGGGTCCGATAGTGCTCACTGCTTGGTGATAGTCGATTAGCCCCACATTGGGTGCCAAAGTGTGTCCGGAATTGGTTCCTTCTGGTGGGTTCTTGGAGGGCAGATCACCTGAGGTTGGGAGTTCGAGACTAGCCTCACCAACATGTAGAGACCTCATCTCTACTAAAAATACAAAATTAGCGGGGCATGGTGGTGCATGCCTGTAATCCCAGCTACTTGGGAGAATCACTTGAACCCAGGAGACGGAGGTTGCAGTGAGCCGAGATCACACCATTGCACTTCAGCCTGGGCAACAAGAGCGAAACTCCATCAGAAAAAAAAAAAAAAAAAAAGGGAGGAGCCAAGATGGCCGAATAGGAACAGCTCCGGTCTACAGCTCCCAGCGTGAGCGACACAGAAGATGGTGATTTCTGCATTTCCATCTGAGGTACCAGGTTCATCTCACTAGGGAGTGCCAGACAGTGGGCGCAGGTCAGTGGGTGCGCACACCATGCACGAGCTGAAGCAGGGCGAGGCATTGCCTCACTTGGGAAGCACAAGGGGTCGGGGAGTTCCCTTTCTGAGTCAAAGAAAGGGGTGATGGACGGCACCTGGAAAATCGGGTCACTCCCACCCGAATACTGCGCTTTTCTGACGGGCTTAAAAAACGGCGCACCATGAGATTATATCCCACACATGGCTTGGAGGGTCCTACGCCCACGGAGTCTCGCTGATTGCTAGCACAGCAGTCTGAGATCAAACTGCAAGGCGGCAGCGAGGCTGGGGGAGGGGCACCCGCCATTGCCCAGGCTTGATTAGGTAAACAAAGCAGCCGGGATACTCCAACTGGGTGGAGCCCACCACAGCTCAAGGAGGCCTGCCTGCCTCTGTAGGACCCACCTCTGGGGGCAGGGCACAGACAAACAAAAAGACAGCAGTAACCTCTGCAGACTTAAATGTCCCTGTCTGACAGCTTTGAAGAGAGCAGTGGTTCTCCCAGCACGCAGCTGGAGATCTGAGAATGGGCAGACTGCCTCCTCAAGTGGGTCCCTGACCCCTGACCCCTGAGCAGCCTAACTGGGAGGCACCCCCCAACAGGGGCACACTGACACCTCACACGGCAGGGTATTCCAACAGACCTGCAGCTGAGGGTCCTGTCTGTTAGAAGGAAAACTAACAAACAGAAAGGACATCCACACCAAAAACCCATCTGTACATCACCATCATCAAAGACCAAAAGTAGATAAAACCACAAAGATGGGGAAAAAACAGAACAGAAAAACTGGAAACTCTAAAAAGCAGAGCGCCTCTCCTCCTCCAAAGGAACGCAGTTCCTCACCAGCAACGGAACAAAGCTGGATGGAGAATGACTTTGACGAGCTGAGAGAAGAAGGAAGGCTTCAGACGATCAAATTACTCTGAGCTACGGGAGGACATTCAAACCAAAGGCAAAGAAGTTGAAAACTTTGAAAAAAATTTAGAAGAATGTATAACTAGAATAACCAATACAGAGAAGTGCTTAAAGGAGCTGATGGAGCTGAAAACCAAGGCTCGAGAACTACATGAAGAATGCAGAAGCCTCAGGAGCCGATGCGATCAACTGGAAGAAAGAGTATCAGCGATGGAAGATGAAATGAATGAAATGAAGCGAGAAGGGAAGTTTAGAGAAAAAAGAATAAAAAGAAATGAGCAAAGCCTCCAAGAAATATGGGACTATGTGAAAAGACCAAATCTATGTCTGATTGGTGTACCTGAAAGTGATGGGGAGAATGGAACCAAGTTGGAAAACACTCTGCAGGATATTATCCGGAGAACTTCCCCAATCTAGCAAGGCAGGCCAACGTTCAGATTCAGGAAATACAGAGAACGCCACAAAGATACTCCTCGAGAAGAGCAACTCCAAGACACATAATTGTCAGATTCACCAAAGTTGAAATGAAGGAAAAGATGTTAAGGGCAGCCAGAGAGAAAGGTCAGGTTACCCTCAAAGGGAAGCCCATCAGATTAACAGCGGATCTCTCAGCAGAAACCCTACAAGCCAGAAGAGAGTGGGGGCCAATATTCAACATTCTTAAAGAAAAGAATTTTCAACCCAGAATTTCATATCCAGCCAAACTAAGCTTCATAAGCGAAGGAGAAATAAAATACTTTACAGACAAGCAAATGCTGATTTTGTCACCACCAGGCCTGCCCTAAAAGAGCTCCTGAAGGAAGCACTAAACATGGAAAGGAACAATGGGTACCAGCTGCTGCAAAATCATTCCAAAATGTAAAGACCATCAAGACTAGGAAGAAACAGCATCAACTAGCAAGCAAAATAACCAGCTAACATCATAATGACAGGATCAAATTCACACATAACAGTATTAACTTTAAATGTAAATGGACTAAATGCTCCAATTAAAGGACACAGACTGGCAAATTGGATAAAGAGTCAAGACCCATCAGTTTGCTGTATTCAGGAAACCCATCTCACATGCAGAGACACACATAGGCTCAAAATAAAAGGATGGAGGAAGATCTACCAAGCAAATGGAAAACAAAAAAAGGCAGGGGTTGCAATCCCAGTCTCTGATAAAACAGACTTTAAACCAACAAAGATCAAAAGAGACAAAGAAGGCCATTACATAATGGTAAACGGATCAATTCAACAAGAAGAGCTAACTATCCTAAATATATATGCACCCAATACAGGAGCACCAAGATTCATAAAGCAAGTCCTGAGTGACCTACAAAGAGACTTAGACTTCCACACATTAATAATGGGAGACTTTAACACCCTACTGTCAACATTAGACAGATCAACGAGACAGAAAGTCAACAAGGATACCCAGGAATTGAACTCAGGTCTGCACCAAGCGGACCTAATAGACATCTGCAGAACTCTCCACCCCAAATCGACAGAATATACATTTTTTTCAGCACCACACCACACCTATTCCAAAGTTGACCACATACTTGGAAGTAAAGCTCTCCTCAGCAAATGTAAAAGAACAGAAATTATAACAAACTATCTCTCAGACCACAGTGCAATCAAACTAGAACTCAGGATTAAGAATCTCACTCAAAACCACTCAACTACATGGAAACTGAACAACCTGCTCCTGAATGACTACTGGGTACATAATGAAATGAAGGCAGAAATAAAGATGTTCTTTGAAACCAATGAGAACAAAGACACAACATACCAGAATCTCTGGGACGCATTCAAAGCAGTGTGTAGAGGGAAATTTATAGCACTAAATGCCCACAAGAGAAAGCAGGAAAGATCCAAAATTGACACCCTAACATCACAATTAAAAGAACTAGAAAAGCAAGAGCAAACACATTCAAAAGCTAGCAGAAGGCAAGAAATAACTAAAATCAGAGCAGAACTGAAGGAAATAGAGACACAAAAAACCCTTCAAAAAATTAATGAATCCAGGAGCTGGTTTTTTGAAAGGATCAACAAAATTGATAGACCGCTAGCAAGACTAATAAAGAAAAAAAGAGAGAAGAATCTAATAGATGCAATAAAAAATGATAAAGGGGATATCACCACCGATCCCACAGAAATACAAACTACCATCAGAGAATACTACAAACACCTCTACGCAAATAAACTAGAAAATCTAGAAGAAATGGATAAATTCCTCGACACATACACTCTCCCAAGACTAAACCAGGAAGAAGTTGAATCTCTGAATAGACCAATAACAGGAGCTGAAATTGTGGCAATAATCAATAGCTTACCAACCAAAAAGAGTCCAGGACCAGATGGATTCACAGCTAAATTCTACCAGAGGTACAAGGAGGAACTGGTACCATTCCTTCTGAAACTATTCCAATCAATAGAGAAAGAGTGAATCCTCCCTAACTCATTTTATGAGGCCAGCATCATTCTGATACCAAAGCCAGGCAGAGACACAACAAAAAAAGAGAATTTTAGACCAATATCCTTGATGAACTTTGATGCAAAAATCCTCAATAAAATACTGGCAAACCGAATCCAGCAGCACATCAAAAAGCTTATCCACCATGATCAAGTGGGCTTCATCCCTGGGATGCAAGGCTGGTTCAATATACGCAAATCAATAAATGTAATCCAGCATATAAACAGAGCCAAAGACAAAAACCACATGATTATCTCAATAGATGCAGAAAAAGCCTTTGACAAAATTCAACAACCCTTCATGCTAAAAACTCTCAATAAATTAGGTATTGATGGGACGTATTTCAAAATAATAAGAGCTATCTATGACAAACCCACAGCCAATATCATACTGAATGGGCAAAAACTGGAAGCATTCCCTTTGAAAACTGGCACAAGACAGGGATGCCCTCTCTCACCACTCCTATTCAACATAGTGTTGGAAGTTCTGGCCAGGGCAATTAGGCAGGAGAAGGAAATAAAGGGTATTCAATTAGGAAAAGAGGAAGTCAAATTGTCCCTGTTTGCAGACGACATGATTGTATATCTAGAAAACCCCATCGGCTCAGCCCAAAATCTCCTTAAGCTGATAAGCAACTTCAGCAAAGTCTCAGGATACAAAATCAATGTACAAAAATCACAAGCATTCTTATACACCAGCAACAGACAAACAGAGAGCCAAATCATGAGTGAATTCCCATTCACAATTGCTTCAAAGAGAATAAAATACCTAGGAATCCAACTTACAAGGGATGTGAAGGACCTCTTCAAGGAGAACTACAAACCACTGCTCAAGGAAATAAAAGAGGATACAAACAAATGGAAGAACATTCCATGCTCATGGGTAGGAAGAATCAATATCGTGAAAATGGCCATACTGCCCAAGGTAATTTACAGATTCAATGCCATCCCCATAAAGCTACCAATGACTTTCTTCACAGAATTGGAAAAAACTACTTTAAAGTTCATATGGAACCAAAAAAGAGCCCACATTGCCAAGACAATCCTAAGCCAAAAGAACAAAGCTGGAGGCATCACACTACCTGACTTCAAACTATACTACAAGGCTACAGTAACCAAAACAGCATGGTACTGGTGCCAAAACAGAGATATAGATCAATGGAACAGAACAGAGCCCTCAGAAATAACACTGCATATCTACAACTATCTGATCTTTGACAAACCTGACAAAAACAAGCAATGGGGAAAGGATTCCCTATTTAATAAATGGTGCTGGGAAAACTGGCTAGCCATATGTAGAAAGCTGAAACTGGATCCCTTCCTTACACCTTATACAAAAATCAATTCAAGATGGATTAAAGACTTAAACGTTAGACCTAAAACCATAAAAACCCTAGAAGAAAACTTAGGCATTACCATTCAGGACATAGGCATGGGCAAGGACTTCATGTCTAAAACACCAAAAGCAATGGCAACAAAAGCCAAAATTGACAAATGGGATCTAATTAAACTAAAGAGCTTCTGCACAGCAAAAGAAACTACCATCAGAGTGAACAGGCAACCTACAAAATGGGAGAAAATTTTTGCAACCTACTCATCTGACCAAGGGCTAATATCCAGAATCTACAATGAACTCAAACAAATTTACAAGAAAAAAACAAACAACCCCATCAAAAAGTGGGCGAAGGACATGAACAGACACTTCTCCAAAGAAGACATTTATGCAGCCAAAAAACACATGAAAAAATGCTCATCATCACTGGCCATCAGAGAAATGCAAATCAAAACCACAATGAGATACCATCTCACACCAGTTAGAATGGCAATCATTAAAAAGTCAGGAAACAACAGGTGCTGGAGAGGATGTGGAGAAATAGGAACACTTTTACACTGTTGGTGGGACTGTAAACTAGTTCAACCATTGTGGAAGTCAGTGTGGCGATTCCTCAGGGATCTAGAACTGGAAATACCATTTGACCCAGCCATCCCATTACTGGGTATATACCCAAATGACTATAAATCATGCTGCTATAAAGACACATGCACACATATGTTTATTGCGGCATTATTCACAATAGCAAAGACTTGGAACCAACCCAAATGTCCACCCATGATAGACTGGATTCAGAAAATGTGGCACATATACACCATGGAATACTATGCAGCCATAAAAAATGATTAGTTCATGTCCTTTGTAGGGACATGGATGAAATTGGAAAACATCATTCTCAGTAAACTATCGCAAGAACAAAAAACCAAACACCGCATATTCTCACTCATAGGTGGGAATTGAACAATGAGATCACATGGACACAGGAAGGGGAATATCACACTCTGGGGACTGTTGTGGGGTGGGGGGAGGGGGGAGGGATAGCATTGAGAAATATACCTAATGCTAGATGACGAGTTAGTGGGTGCAGTGCACCAGCATGGCACATGTATAGATATGTAACTAACCTGCACATTGTGCACATGTACCCTAAAACTTAAAGTATAATAAAAAAACAAAACAAAACAAAACAAAAAAAGATTTATGTACATCTGAAAAAAACAAATTAATTATTAACAATTAAGACTTTCCTGAGGGAAATGCTCTAAGAAAAAGTATGTGTGCGTACATTCTATGTCTTCTGTTTTTGAAACAGAGACAGGGTCTTGCTCTGTTGCCCAGGCTGGAGTGCAGTGGTGCAATCATAGCTCACTGCAGCCTTGAACTCCTGGGCTCAAGCAATCCTCCCGCCTCAGCCCACTGAGTAACCGGGACTACAGGCATGGACTGCCACACCCAGTTAATTTTTAAATTTTTTTTAAAAATAGAGACTGGGTCTTGCTTTGTTGCTCAGGCTAGTCTTGAACTCCTGGCCTCAAACAATCCTCCTGCCTTGACATCCCAAAGTGCTGGGATTATAGGTGTGAGCCACTGTGCTCAGCCTTTCTTCTTTCTTTTTAGGCATCAGAGAAAATTCATATTTTTTTAGATTTCTCTTTACCCTTATAGTCTAATTGTCAACCACGATCTGTTTTCTGTTTCTTCCATAGCAGTAGAGTTTAAGCTGGTTGCAAAATTGCTGAGTAAGGGAACATGTTTTCCAGACTCTTGTGCAGCTGGATGTGGTTCTGTTACTAAGGTCGGGCTGATGGACCATGGGCAGAAATAAGTGTGTCACTCCTATGTCATCCCCAACCCAAAGGACAGACTCATTCCCTGGAGTTCTCTCTTTTCTCCTTCCCACTTGGACATCCATGTAGACTTGCCCTTGGATATATGAACACATGCATCTGTGACCCAGGTTTGACCATGCAGACAAGGACATCCTATTAATGGAAAGCGGTCCTGATCCAGACCCCAAGAGAGGGTTCTTGAATCTCGCATACGAAAGAATTCAGGGTGAGTCCATAAAGTGAAAGCAAGTTTATTAAGAAAGTAGACGAATAAAAGAATGGCTACTCCATAGACAGAGCAACCTGAGGGCTGCTGGTTACCCATTTTTATGGTTATTTCTCGATTATATGCTAAACAAGGGGTGGATGATTCATGTCTCTCCATTTTAGACCATATAGGGTAACTTCGTGATGTCACCATGGCATTGCTAAACTGTCATGGCGCTGGTGGGAGTGTAGCAGTGAGGACAACCAGATGTCACTCTCGTCACCGTCTTGGTTTTGGTGGGGTTTAGCGGATTCTTTATTGCAACCTGTTTTATGTATTTTTAATTTTTAATTTTTTAATTTTTTGAGATAGAGTCTTGCTCTGTCACCCAGGCTGGAGTGCAGTGGTGCCATCTCAGCTCACTGCAACCCCCACCTCCTGGGTTCAAGTGATTCTCCTGCCTCAGCCTCCCAAGTAGCTGGGACTACAGGTGCCTGCCACATGCCCGGCTAATTCTTGTATATTTAGTAGAGACAGAGTTTCACCATCTTGGCGAGGCTGGTCTCAAAGTCTTGACCTCAGGTGATCCACCTGCCTCAGTTTCCCAAAGTACTGGGATTACAGGTGTGAGCCACCTCACCTGGCCTACTGCAACCTGTTTTATCAGCAAAGTCTCTATGACCTGTATCTTATGCTGACTTCCTATCTCATCCTGTGACTTAGAATGCTTTAACCATCTGGGAATGCAGCCCAGTGCATCTCAGCCTCATTTTACCCAGCCCCTATTCAAGATGGAGTTGCTCTGGTTCAAACACCATTGACAATCTAACTTGAGGGGATGAGACAAGATGGAAAGAGTCAGGATTCCTGAATAACTGCTTGAAGAAGAGCTGTCAGCTGGGTGTGGTGGCTCACGCCTGTAATCCCAGCACTTTGGGAGGCCAAGGTGGGTGGATCACGAGGTCAGGAGATAGAGAACATCCTGGTTAACACGGTGAAACCCCGTCTCTACTAAAAATACAAAAAAACAAAAAACAAAATTAGCCAGGCGAGGTGGCAGGCGCCTGTAGTCCCAGCTACTCGGCAGGCTGAGGCAGGAGAATGGCGGGAACCCGGGAGGCGGAGCTTGCAGCAAGCCAAGATCGCACCACTGGACTCCAGCCTGGGTGACAGAGCGAGACTCCATCTCAAAAAAAAAAAGAAAGAAAAGAAAAGAGGAGCTGTCCCATCAACCTGGTCTACTCTTTGTGGAGTAATTATGTAAGAGAGGAATAATCTTCTTTTCTCAAGACACTGAATCTGGGGACCTTCTTGGCTGAAAAAGCAGTTGGCCATTACTCTGAATAATACAGTATGTCAGTATCAATGTACGTATTTATGTTACATATTAATGTATAGCAGAGATATCAATACCTTGTATTGTTATATATCTATCTCACCTATATTGCACATGTGTGTGTGCCTTAGCTTCTAGTTGCATCACCAGTTCCTGAAAGAGAAGCACTTAAATAAAGCCATCTTAATTTCCTACAAAAAAGGAGGAAAGGGATTATCTCAGAAGCAAAAAGTGGCAATTTAGCCTGTTAAACCAAAATTTCAACAAATTTAAAGATTAAACCGGTTTTTGTTAGTAATTCATGAATTGCAGCATCTCTCTACAAATAAAAGAAGCTCAGTTGGGCAATAAAGAACAATTTGTTTGTATACAGCAGTGATATAGTTTGGATATTTGTCCCTGCTCAAATCTCATATTGAATTGTAATCCCCCATGATGGCGGTGAGGCCTGGTGGGAGGTGTTTGGGCCATCAGGACAGATCCCTCATGATTTGATGCCTTCCTCACCGTAACGAATGGGTTCTCATGAGATCTGGTCGTTTAAAAGTGCGTGGCACCTCTCTGCCCTTGTTCCTGCTTTTGCCATGTGATGTACCTGCTCCTTCTTCAACTTCCTCTGTAAGTAAAAGCTCCCTGAGGCCTCCCCAGAAGCTGAACAGATGCCAGCGTCATGCTTTCTGTACAGCCTGCAGAACTGTGAGCCAATTAAATCTCTTTTCCTTATAAAGTACCCAGTCTCAGGTACTTATAGCAATGCAAGAAGGCGTAAAACACATAGCTTTGAGGCAGGAGGATAGGGTCTGGAGGCAGGGAACATAAGGCCGATTCATGCGGACTTCCTTGAACTAAATCAAATGGAAACACTTCAGCTATAACAGGAAATATCCTCTCCATTTACATAGGGCGTACACCGAGTAAATGACTGTAACTTTACTTCATCCTCTTCATTTACATAGGGTGTACACCAAGTAACCGATGGAAACCTCTAGAGGGTATTTAATCCCCAGAAAATTCTGTAATGGGGCTCTTGAGCCCCTATGCTTGGGCCTGCTCCCACCCTGTGGAGAGTACTTTCATTTTCAATAAATCGCTGCTTTTGTTGCTTCATTCTTTCCTTGCTTTGTGTGTTTTGTCCAACTCTTTGTTCAAGATGCCAAGAACCTGGACACCCTCCACCATTAACAGCTTGAGCAGGAACAAGAAAACAGAAAAATACAAAAAAGCAGATTGGTAACCTCAGGTTATCTCAGGTTACTTTCCTTGGAAGAGTTAAAGCAGAGAGGACTTCCTTATCACGTCAGCTGAGGTTAACTGGGTTAACCCTTCTGATTGGTTGCTGTGACTCTCCTGTTTTTAGGTAAACCTGATCTAGTTTGGGATTTTCTGGCTTCCTTCAAGTTTCAGTTTGATTAGGTGGCACTTAGCAAGAGTGACTCCATTTTGTTTTGGTCTACCGGGGCCTAGTGCAAGAGCTCAGTCCAAAACAATGGCCTCCTACTTAACAAGCTCCATGAAAACTAAACACAGGTCCTTACTTTTCTCATTGTGCAGCTGACTGGTACATGATCTACCACAAACCAGCTTCAGAACCTGCATTTTTCTTTGTGAATCAATGCTCTTCATTATGAAGAACATACTTATTTTCTTTTTCTTTATCTTTTTGGAGACAAGGCTTTGCTCTGTCACCCAGGCTGCAGTGCAGTGGTGTGGTCATGGCTCACTGCAGCTTTGAACTCCTGGGCTTATGTGATCCTGCCATCTCAGCCTCCTGAGTAGCTGGGACTATAGGCATGTGCTACCATACCCAGCTACTTTTTACATTTTTTACAGAGACAAGGCCTCACTACATTGCCCCAGCTGGTTATGAACTCCTGGCCTCAAGTGATCCTTCTGCCTTGGCCTCCCGAAGCACTGAGATTATAGGTGTGAGCCATTGCATCTGGTGATATTATCTATTTTCATCAAACATATGGGGCATACAATAAGTGGCAGAAAACAGATTGTCTGGAAGGTTTAAAATGAAAGTCTTTTGTGGGGGTGGCAGAAGAAAATCTTTACAGTCATTTATTTATTTATTCATTGGCCAATCATGAATGGAATGCTTACTCTGTGTCAGGAACTATCTCCATTATTAGGATCACAGAGTTTGCCTTCAGGGAGTTCACATTCTCATTATTTATGATACAATATGATAAGTACTGAAGAGATATTTGCATAGGCTTTAATATGGGATTTCAGAAGTATCTGACTCAGTTTGGGGAGCAGGGATATCTAAGAGGAGATGAGATGAACGCTGCAGGTAGTGGACAAGGTGGGACAGGATAGTGAGGCAGAGGGACATTGGTATAGGTGCAGGCAGCCTGAAGAAACCAACACTGGCCTTCCATTGGGAAGGGAATGAGAAGAGCAATCCCTACCAGGAACTCATAAATATCCTCTGTGGCAACTGTCAACTAAAAATCACAAAATCTATAAAGTTGAAAAAGAGAACATTATTTCTGAGAAGGGTTGCAACCTGCAGGTTGGGAAAGCGAGCCTCTGGCCGAGACCAAAAGGAGGCACTTTCAGAGAGGAAGGCTGGAACAAGCGTTTTATGCCAGACAGGCTGGTTAACATAACAGGTTAGTTAACAGGTTATAGGAGACGCTGTGAATATTTATGAAAGAGGGTCTCCCAGCCTGGCCAACATGGTGAAACCTTGTCTCTACTAAAAATACAAAAATTAGCCAGGTGTGGTGGTGGGCGCCTGTAATGCCAGCTACTTGGGAGGCTGAGGCAGGAGAATTGCTTGAACCTGGGAAGTGGAGGTTGCAGTGAGCCGAGATCATGCCACTGCACTCCAGCCTGGGTGACAGAGCAAAATTCTGTCTCAGGGAAAAAAAAAAAGAGGTTCTCAAGCATGCATGACGAGCAAACATACCTGTTACATATGTCCCATGTTCACTTTGGGGTGGAGATTTAACATTAAAATGCAGTACAATTAGGATCTGTATGTCAAAAGGTGAGACCAAAGACACAAAGATGCCTTGTGCACAGCCCCCATACCCTGGCTGGGACCAGTCCCCTGCTCAATGGGCATTCATCAGGAAGGAACACCCTGCAAGCAGGTCAGCAGTCATTTTGAGACCATGAATAGGGAGGGGAGTCTGGCCATGGCATCAGGCTGGTCAGCGGGGGAGCCATCTGTTCTTTGTTTTCCAGGGCTGGTTTCTGTTTCTCTCTCTCTCTTTTTTTTTTTTTTTTTTGAGACAGAGTCTTACTCTGTTGCCCAGGCTGGAGCGCAATGGCGCAATCTCAGCTCAATGCAACCTCCGCCTCCTAGGTTCAAGCAATTCTCCTGCCTCAGCCTCCCAAGTAGCTGGGATTACAGGCACGCACCACCATGCCCCACTAACTTTTTGTATTTTCAGGAGAGATGGAGTTTTGCCATGTTGGTCAGGCTGGTCTCAAACTCCTGACCTCAGATGGTCCACCCACCTCAGCCTCCCAAACTGCTGGGATTACAGGTGTGAGCCACCACACCCGGCCTCTGTTTCTCTCTTAGGAAAATGTCTAATGGTGGTCAGTGGGGTAGGGGGGACTGAGACATGACTGACCTCCTGTCTCATCATGGCTGGGAAGCTTAGTGCTAAGGTTTTTCTGGGGCCTCCTTAGTTGAGAGAGGTTGGTTCCATCAGTCAGGGGGCTTAGGATTTTATTTTTATTTCACACAAAACATGTTCAAATTAGCAAGATTTTGAACAATTAGTTCCTCACATAAAAGAAAAATAAAAGCAAAAGAAGCTACAGGTTTTTTCCCTGATGCTATGAATTTATATTTTTATTAAATTGCAGATGTTTGAATGCAATAAGCCCAAAAGGAGCTAGGCACTGTCTCCTACAATCAAGGCAAAATGTACAGAATGGTTTGTTCTTAACAGAAAACCGATTTTCTCCCAAGCACAAAAGACATGCTGAACTAAATGAGCTCAACAAAAGGGTCTCAAGGAAATGGGGAATTATTCATGACTTATTTTACTGATGGTGAAGGTTACTTCTGAAAGCCCAACATTTTAAATCAGTTTTAAAGAATATTGTGCAACAATATTACAGATTCATATTCGAATGGGTCTTGCTGTACAGCAGGAAATCAGAGGAACATTAATCAAATAATACACCGGTAGGACCTAATACCAAAAGAGGAAGACATGGATTTCAAGGCAAAACTTATCAGGGACCTGTAGCACCAAATTGTCTTTACCCAATGGATGTAGGAAAGTGGTCAAGTGAACATTTGTCTTTTTGAAAGCTGTTGATCTTCAGGAAAGATTTGACAATATCCTTTCAGACTCAGCCATGTCTCTCCCGCATGAATATGTTGATCATAAATGTGAACCTTGAGAACAAATCCACTCTAGGTCTGGGATGGCGAGGACACTTGAATGCTTCTCTACCAGGCTAAAGCCTGAATTCAAGAACCTTGACCTCCCCTGGCGTGAAGGGCAACATGAACTGCAGGTGGCCAGGCAGAATCAAGGACAGAAATGATGCGTGTATTAGGAATTGTTAGGGTACAAGCAACAGAAACCCATTTGAGCTAGCTCAGGTCAGAAGGGATTCATGGAGAGAAGTCACCATGCAGTCGCTCAGACATCCAAGAGGGGAACCCAGCAGCGCTGGCCATACAGAAATGGAGCTGGAGAACCTGCCGCACGGCTCAGCGGCTCCACTCACGTGGGCCACCTGCTTGGTCTGCTGCATTCTTCTGCTGATTTTTTTTTCCCCAGGCAGAGTCTTGCTCTGTCGCCAGGCTGGAGTGCAGTGGCGCGATCTTGGCCTCCCAAAGTGCTGGGATTACAGGCATGAGCCACTACGCCCGGCATCATCTGCTGATTTTTAAAAATAGCTTTACTAGGTTTAATTCACATACCATAAAATTCACCATTTGAAAGGATACAATTCCTTGATTTTTTACTGTATTCACAGAATAATGCAGCCATCATCACTATCTAATTTCAGAATATTTCATCACTCCAAAAGGAACCCTGTACCCATTAGCAGTCACCCCTCATTTCCTCTCTTCCCCTCAGCTCCAGCAACCATAAACCTACTTTATGAATTTCTATGGATTTTCTGTTCCAGATACTTCACATACATGCAATGATACACCATGTAGCTTCTTCAATACATTTTTTAAAAGAGAAGGTCTCACTATGTTGTGCAGGCTGGAGTGCAATGGTGCAACCATAGCTCACTGCAGCCTTGAACTTCTGGGCTCAAGTGATCCTCCTGCCTCAACTTTCCAAGTAGCTGGCACTACAGGAATGCACCACTGTGCCCAGCTTGAATGGTTTCTTTTACTCAGCTTAATGTTTTCAAGATTCGTTAATGTTGTAACATCTCTGAGTATTTCATTCCTTTTTAACATTTGAATAATACTCCACTCTGTGGATGTACCATATTTTGTTTACCCTTTCATCAGGTGAGGGCATTTGGTTTGTTTTAACTTTTTGGCTATTATGAATAATGCTGCTATGAACATTTGTGTACATGTGGATATCCAGTTGTCCCAGCTCCATTTGTTGAAAAGACTATCCTTTCCCGATTGAATTGTCTTGGTACTCCTGTGGGAAATCCATTGACCATAAACATGAAGATAGATAACTGGACTCTCCATTCTATGGACCTATGTTTCAGTTCTCTTGGGCAAGTGGGTGTGGAATTGCAGGGTCATGTAGTAACTTTATGTTTACCTTTTTTTTTTTTTTTCCTTTGAGACAGAGTCTCACTCTTGTCGCCCAGGCTGGAGTACAATGGGGCAATCTCGGGTCACTGCAAGCTCTGCCTCCCTGGTTCAAGCCATTCTCCTGCCTCAGCCTCCCAAGTAGATGGGACTACAGGCATGTACCACCACGCCTGGCTAATTTTTTTTTTTTTTTAATTTTTAGTAGAGATGGGGTTTCACCATGTTGGCCAGGCTGGTCTTGAACTCTTGACCTCAGGTGATCCACCTGCCTCAGCCTCCCAAAGTGCTGGGATTACAGACATGAGCCACCGTGCCCAGCCCTTTTTGAGGCACTGACAGACTGTTTTCCAAAGTAGCTTCACTATGTTACACATTCCCACCAACAATGTATGAAGGTTCTGATTTCTCCATATCCTTGTGAACACTTCTTATTGTCTTTTTTATTTTAGCCATCTCACTGTGGCTTTGATTTGCATTTCCTTAGTAACTAGTGATTTCGAGCATCTTTTCATGTGCTTACTGTACAGTTGTACATATTCATTGAAGAAATATCTATTTCGATCCTCTGTCTACATTTTAATGTTATTCAACTTTTTATTATTGAGTTGTAAAGTTCCTTTATTATCCTAGAGACAAGTTCTTTATCAGCTATGTGATTTACAAATATTTTATCTCATCCCATAGGTTGTCTTTTTATTTTCTCGATGATATCTTTTGAAGTGCAAAAGTTTTTAGTTTTGATAAAATTCAGTTTATCTATTTTTTGTTATTTGGCTTTCACTGTCATATGTAAGAAACAATTGTCTAATCCAAGGTTATGAAGATTTACTCCTTTGTTTTCTTCTAAGTATCTTATAGTTTTAGCTCTTACAGGTAGATCTGTGATCCATTTTGAGTTCATTTTTGTATACGGTGTGAAGTAGGATGTCCAACTTCATTCTTTTGCATGTGGATATCCAGTTGTCCCAGCTCCATTTGTTGAAAAGACTATTCTTTCCCCATCAAATTGTCTTGGTACTCCTGTGGAAAATCCATTGACCATAAACATGAAGGTAGATAACTGGACTCTCAATTCCATCCCATTGATCTATTTTTCTATTCTTATGCCAGTACCGCCCTATCTCGATTACCCTTGCTTTGCATTACGTTTTTGAAATGGGGAAATGTTGTTTTTCCAACTTTGTTTTTTTCTAAGATTGTTGTGGCTACCCTGGGTCCCTTGCAATCCCATGAAAATTTTAGAATCAGCTTGCCAATTTCTGCAAAGGAGCCAGCTGGGATTTTGATAAAGATTGGATTTAATGTCTTTCTTTTCTTTCTTTTTTTTGAGGCAGAGTTTCACTCTTGTTGCCCAGGCTGGAGTGCAATGGCACTATCTGGGCTCACTGCAACCTCTGCCTCCCAGGTTCAAGCGATTCTCCTGCCTCAGTCTCCCTAGCAGCTGGGATTACAGGTGCCCGCCACCATGCCTGGCTAATTTTTTGTATTTTTAGTAGAGATGGGGTTTCACCATGTTGGCCAGGCTGGTCTTGAACTCTTGACATCAGGTGATCCGCCCGCCTTGGCCTCCCAAAGTGCTGGGATTACAGGTGTGAGCCACTGCATCCGGCCCCTGGATTTAATTTCTACATCAATTTAGGGAGTATTATTACATTAACAATATTAACTTAATATTAACAATATTAAGTATTCTAATAATACATAGACATGGAATGTTTTTATATTTATTTATTTATTTTGAGATGGAGCTTCACTCTTGTTGCCCAGGCTGGAGTGCAATTGCATGATCTTGGCTCACTGCAACCTCCGCCTCCCAGGTTCAAGCCATTCTCCTGCCTCAGCCTCCCGAGTAGCTGGGATTACAGGCATGTGCCACCACGCCCGGCTAATTTTTTGTATTTTTAGTAGAGACGATGTTTCTCCACATTGGTCAGGCTGGTCTTGAACCCCCAACCTCAGGTGATCCGCCCACCTTGGCCTCCCAAAGTGCTGGGTTACATACATGAGCCACCGCGCCCGGCCGTCTTTCCGTTTATTAATGTCTTTGATTACTTTCAATAATATTTTGTAGTTTTCAGTGTACAAGTCTTATACTCCTTTAGTTAAACATATTCCTAAGTATTCATTCTTTTTAATGCTATTGTAAATGAAATTTCTTATTCATTGTTAATATGTAGGAATACAATTGATTTTTATATATTGATCTTGTATCCTGTAACTTTGCTGAACTTTTGTATTAGTTCTAATAATAAACAATTGTATTAGTTCTAATACAAAATAACTTTGTATTAGGATATTTTTGTGGATTCCTTAGTTTTTTCTATATAAAAGATCATATCATCTGTAAATAGAGATCAGTTTATTTATTTTTTTCAAGCTAGAAAAAAAATTATTCCAGATTTTTTCCTCTTTTTCTTCTTCTTCCTTTTCCTCTTGTTCTTTCTTCTTCTTCCTCTTCCTTTTCTTCTTCTTTTTTTTTTTTTTTTTTTTTGAGACGGAGTCTCACTCTTGTTGCCCAGGCTGGAGGGCTGGAGCGCAATGGCATGATCTTGGCTCACTGCAACCTCTGCCTCCCGGGTTCATGTGATTCTCCTGCCTCAGCCTCCTGAGTAGCTGGGATTACAGGTGTGCACCACCACGCCTGGCTAATTTTTGTATTTTTAGTAGAGACGGGGTTTCACCATGTTGGCCAAGCTGGTCTCAAACTCCTTACCTCAAGTGATCTGCCAGCCTGGGCCTCCCAAAGTGCTGGGATTACAGGTCTGAGCCACCATGCCTGGCTGAGATTACCTTGTTTTCTCATTTCTCTTCCTTGCCTAATTTTTCTGGCTGGAACCTCAATTATAGGCTGAAAAGAAGTAGCAATTGCAGATATCCGTGTCTTATTCCTGATCTTAGGGGAGAAATCATGCAGCCTTCCATCATTAAGGATAATGCTAATAGATGAGATCCCTCTGTCTCTCTGTGCCTTCATGATTGCAGCCCATGTTTGTATGCCATGTGACCATCTTGGCCCTGGATCTGCTTGACCTCTTAAAGGCTCCATCATCCTGTAATTCCCTGTTTCTCTCTAGTCCTAGAAAGAGAGAATCTGACTGGCTCAGCCAAGGCTAGGGGTTGGCTTCTCTTCAGTCAGGTGTCTGCTATGGTCCAATCAGCTATGGCTAGAGTAGAAGGCTGGGGCATGCAGTATGCACGTGGTGGCTGGGGCATGCAGTATGCACGGAGCTGCTGAGGCCTACATCTAGGGTGAACAGCTCATCCTGGTTTGCTCAGGACTTCCCTGGTTTTAGTACTGTAAGTCCCACATATCCCAACCCTCTTCAGTCCTGGGCAAACTCAAATAGTTGGCCCCCCATGCCTCCTCCTCAGCAATACCTGTGTGTACATAGGGTTGGAGTGTGTCATAGAATGAGGGTAATGGTTAGGAGGTAATAATAGACTCATTCAACACAATGTTTTTGACTCCCAGAGTAAACTAGACTGCTTGAGCAGAGGTAAGCGTATTCAAAACTGGAGTTCCAGAACATTATCAATCCTTTTTGGGAACTATGTGCCCATGACCGTGATGTAAGACAATTTTTAGACATGGCCCTTGGGAAGACTCAACAAACAGAAGAGAAAGAGATGTTTTCTACAAAATACCTAATCTAGAAGGTGGAATCTGGACCCACAGGCCCACCTCATTTGTCTTGTTCATCCAGAAAGATGGTTTTATAAACTTTGTGTTAGAATTCTTCTCAAGGCTGTCCCAGTTCCATCCTCCCTGTTGCCTTACACATGCCTCTATACACACAAATATTACCTGCTGGATCCTGGAAGGTATCTGAGTTTGTGACTCCTGGCCTAAAGAGTACTGTTTGTACTATTCTTTATTCTGGTGGTGAGAGAAAGAAAGGGTTAAGTTCAGGAGTTGAGAAATAACACCAGCTGCAAAAAGTAACTCATTTGGTGGGAAAATTTGGCATAATTTAAGTGCATTGATTAGTTAATAATGCTTACTGAACCATCACCAGTACTTAAAACAGGGGGAATACCTAGAAAAGATAAGAGCTGACACCAGAGAAAGTAGTTAGAAAATTTTCAGGTCTGTGAAGATTTGGGCATCCCCAGAAGCCAACCCTGAGGAGAGGATCCATGTTCGAGCCTTTCAATGGGAGGTGATCTCAGGTATCCCTACTGTGGAGTGGGAATGTGACTCAGGGAAGGAAGCCAATAAAAGGTACCTCTGTCTGGTCCCCTTGGGAAAGCCTCGGAGAGAATGCAGAACGGAAACCTCAGAGTAGCCCCTGTGAGTGATGTCATGATTTGTGACACTAATGTCTCCAAATGGAGTCACTCACATCAAGTGGCATTGAGCCCACAGTGAAGTCATTTCCCCTTCAACGCAATAAACATATGGGATGGCCTGAGGTCATAATATTGCACCTGCTGCTGCCGGGTGTCACCCCAGGCCTGAAACCAACCTACGGAAAGTGGAAGATGGCTGAGATAATGAGAATAGACCCATCTACTGTGGATCATAAAGACAGCAAAAATCTGGCCTTCTCCAAGATGCCTTCAGAGGCTCTGCCCTTGAGAACTCTGAGGCCTTCTCCCAACTTTGGCGAGGCTGTGCCAGAGAGAAGCAGAGATCCCCCCAACCAGTGTTGGAAGGGCATCTGGACCCATGGAACTCATCAGTGGGTGCCTTGGTCTCCAGAGCTATCATTGTGGCTCCTTATCCTCTTTTTATTACTGCCTGTGCATTGAATATTAATTGCATGATGGATGGTGTGTGAAGCCCTCACAATAAACCATGAATTGGAGCACATATGCGAAATTGAGTCATTGCAACACCATCTGCTTTGGTCTGAGTTAGCACACCTAGTGTAAATGTTTTATTGAGTCACTGTGAAACCTGCTTTGGTCTGAGTTAGCACACCTAGGTGGCATGAACCTAATTAACTTATCAGTGAGGAGAGAGGGGAGCAAGCCGGAATGTTTTTTCACCAATTCTGGTCAGCAAGTGGTTGAGGGCTGCTTCCAGGGGGCATAAAATCCTTGACACTTCCAGCCTGCCTTAAAGAAAGCTGTGAATCAGACAGTTGGGGCTAGTTGGTATTCAGGCAGCACTCCCTGGTGAGGGGGCTGCGGAGGGCACAGCTGGCCAGCAGCCTCAACAGCACACATATTTTCTGCTGCCATTGCAGTACCCAGACCTTAGGGGAGATGTCTGAACCAAAAGGTAGACAGTGCTGGATGTTTACATTTTACCAGTGTTCTTGGCAGTGAGCCCAAGGGTGCCCGCTAGCTGAACGAAGTAGAATGGGAATTATTATAGAATATTAGGGGGCTCACAAAGCTTCTGGGAGGGCTGGAGCATCGGCCACACCATAAGATATCCCAGGGAGCACTCCACTGCTGCAGGGCCAGGCACCCACCCCACAGAGCTGTCACTGGGCGCTGCTGTCCCTCCACACCCCCGCCCCCCACCGCCTTCCCCAGTGGAAGTAACTGAAGCACCCTCAACGAGAGTAGCCAGAGGCTGTTGACTCAGAGCATGGTATCATGAGTCAGCCCCATCACTTGCACTTGGCAGAGGCTCAAGGGCAGTCAGGGGAGTGGGGAAGCTGTGTGCTGATAAGCTTCTGGGATCCCTGATTGGAGGCTGTTGGCATGGTGGGTGAATTAGAGATGGGGCAGCCTATTCAATTGGTTAGAGGAGCATATGGGGCTTTCTCAGGTTGGTCCTGAGATGGAAGTAGAGGCAAATATTTAGGAGTAGCCCAGTGGGGTGGTACGTGTCTATAATCGCAGCTATGAGGGAGGCTGTGGGAGGATGGCTGGAGCCCAGGAATTGGAGACCAGCCTGAGCAAGAAAATGAGACTCTATCTTAAAACAAAACAAAACAAAAAACAAACAAACAAAAAAACAAATAAGGCTGGGCATGGTGGCTCATGCCTGGAATCCCAGCACTTTGGGAGGCCGAGGAGTGTGGATCGCCTGAGGTCAGGAGTTTGAGACCAGCCTGGACAACATTGTGAAACCCCATCTCTACTAAAAATACAAAATTAGCCGGGCATGGTGGTGTGTGCCTGTAGTCCCAGCCACTCAGGAGGCTGAGGTAGGAGACTCACTTGAACTCCATAGGTGGAGGTTGCAGTGAGCCGAGATCGCGCCTTTGCACTCCAGCCTGGGCAACAAGAACAAAACTCCGTCTCAAAATCAATCAATCAATAAATAAGCTAATAAAAATAAAAAAGAAATAAAATCAAAATTTTGGGAAGCTAGCAGTTATTGACCAAGTCCTGATCACTTGGGGCTGAGTGCCTCTGCTGTCTTCCCCACATCACTCTTTCCTGGATGGGCTGCTCTTGGCTGTAGGAGCCTGGATCCTACAAGGCAGCACCTGGCTCTTCCCTGGGGATGGGGTCCCATGGGGGACATTCATACACTGGAGGAAGGAGGTTCACAGAGGCAGATACAAGGCAGCCACACAATACGACCAGTCTCTGTCACATAAGTTTAGCTGGTGACTGAGGAGTCACAAAACTGTTTTTGGAGGTGGAACCCAGAATATTTCTTGAACCAATAGATAAGAAGAGAAATGATTCTTGTGTCAATTTTCCTCCAGGGAGTGAAACTTAAATCTATTCCCTCAGAGAAAGTACAAAGTTTAAAGAAGCACAAGAAAATCCTCATGATCTCTTCACCAAAAATTAATAATAATAATAAATAATGACCATTGTTAACATTTTGACATTTTTACTATTTCCTTAGAATATTTTCATCCTTTTTGTTTACATGGTTGAGATCATACTGTATACACAATTTCATATTCTGCTTTCTGGTTTAACTCTATATCATAAGCATTTCATCACTTCACTGCAACTCTTTGTAAACATCATTTTATGACTTAATAATATTCCACTGTGTGATTGTATATACATGATTTATGTAGCTATTTCCCAAACATTGGCTATTCAGATTGCTTTTCATTTTTGTTGTTATTATTAACATGTATAAATCCTTGTCTTTGTTTCTAAATGGGACAGGGTTTTAGAGGGGAATCACTAAATCATAGGACGTAAATGTCTTCTCCTTTCTTGGCCTTTAGTCCACAGGACTATTTGTAAAGATAGAAGTGTGACAGGACTTTGTGACCCTTGCACTGTCTGCTTTCTATTTCTGGTCACCAGGAGAGAGGGACAGAGTAAGCGAAGACAATATAAAGAACAAACTCCCAGCAAGGAGAGTTTGAAAAATTATCTGAGATGTCTCTGGATTTGGATTATGTTGTGAAATGATTTCTTGTCTGCTAAGGCATCCTGCAAGTGTTTATGAGAGATGTTTTGCTAGCTTGTAGTTTGCTAAAACAGCAGAGAAACTCATCCTATTCTGAATAAGTGACGATAACATTTTACAGTAATTATAATAGGCAATCCATGATAATGTATTTTTAAATTGGGGGTGTGTCTTAGTTTGTTCTGTGCTGCTGAACAGAATACTAAAGCCTGGGTAATTTATAAAGAGCAGAAATGTATTTCTCACAGTCCTAGAGGTTTGGAAGTCCAAGATCAAAGGGCCAGCATCTGGTGAGGGCCTTTGTGCTGCAACATCCCATGGTGGAAGACAGAAGGGCACAGAAAGGTTAAGAGAGAGAGAGAGCACGCAAGAGAAGGCTGAGCTCCTCCTTTCATAAGAGACCCACTTTCATGATAATGGCATGAATCCACTCTTGAGCGGGGAGAACTCATGACTTAAACACCTCTTAAAGGTCTCACCTTCCAATATTGCACATTGAGGATCAAGTTTTCAACATCTGAACTTTGGGGGACACATTGAAACCATAGCAAGGTGAAAAATCAACTGGTTACTACTTTAACAAAATGCATATCCTAAAAATTGACATCCGGGGCCATCCTTCACAAACCATAGGGGTGCATCAGGATCACCTGGAGGGCTTATTAAAACATAAATTTATCAAGGGTTAAATCTTTGGGCCCTACTCCAAGGATTCTGATTTGCGTCTCAAATGAGTTGTCAGAGGATGCTGATGCTGCCTGTCCTGGGACCTCACTTTGGGGCTTTGTTAAATTTGGCATAAAGAACCATAAAGAGAGGAATTGTAGGTGGCTTCAAATAATATAATTTGAGAAAAGGGGATCTGTACCCTCACTTCCTGTTCAACCATAAGTGAAGGTAACTTGTGAAACACGAGGCAGATAGGCAGGGCACTCCCCTCCTTTGAGAGGATAAGACAAAGTCACGAGGCTAAGGAGGAACAAGCCTGTGTCCTGGGGCTGTGGGTTCCACCAGGCTCTGTGCATAAGAAAGCTCTGTCTCTCATTCTCTCCTTTTTATTTTTTTGAGTCAGCTGGAGTGCAGTGACACGATCTTGGCTCACTGCAACCTCTGCCTCCCAGGTTCAAGCAATTCTTGTGCATCAGCCTCCAGAGTAGCTTGGATTACAGGTGCACACCACCACACCTGGCTAATTTTTGTATTTTTCGTAGAGACAGGGTTTCACCATGTTGGCTAGGCTGGTCTTGAACTCCCTGGCCTCAAGTGATCTGCCTGTCTTGGCCTCCTGAAGTGCTGGGATTACAGGCATGAGCCACTGTGCCTGGCCCACCTTGCTTTTTAGAGCTGAATAACATTTCATTGTTTGTCTGTGCCACATTTTATTTATCCCTTCTGTGGATGGACACTTGGATTGCTTTCACCTCTTGGCTGTTGTGAATAGTGCTGCTAAGAATATGGATATGCAATTGGAGAAAGCTTTTTTTAAGGGCCTAGGAGAGCCTGCAGCACCTGTAAAAATCTGGGCCTTCTCAGCCCTCATGCATACCTGAACTTACAGCCAGGTGGCAGGCACCACTCTTGCCTATTTCATGCCCCATAGGTCCACTTCTGACTTCTGCTGTGGCTGTGCTGGACAGTCCCATGGGAGATCTGCCTCACCAGAGTCATGACTCAATCACGTAACTGCTGCCCCTGGTCTTTCTCACCTGGTGCTGTGGCAGCTGTCTTGGTCTACAAGTGCAGGAGGGCTAATGCCCCCAGACAACCCTGGACCAATGGGGTCTAGCTGGTGGATAATGCTGTGGCTGCCCATCTTTCCCGTGGACAATTTTGGAAGGCATTCACCTTCTCAGAGGTCCCAGGAGATTTGAGGGACCACAATAATGTGCTCTGATGTTGGCGTTTTCTCCTTCCCCATCTTGCTTTCCCTGCTCCCGTACTCCTGCTTGCTGAGCTTGCCTCCAAATAAACCACCTGACTCCGCGTCCTCCTTTCACAGGAACCCAGCAAGCACAAAGGCTGTTCCTTGCCTCTGGGTACATGGTCTGTAGCTTTCTTCTCTGTATATTGTCCAGCAGTGCCAAACATCGGGAGACTGAAAAGACCACAGGATTTTATGAGGGGAGAAGCAGAAGGACTCCAGAGAGTTATCAACTGACCTGGGTCCCAGAGTTAATTAGGAGGTGACTTCATCCTAGTAGTGTCCTTTCTTGTATACATGTGGTCCCTGGATCAGATCAGAAGCATCGGCATCACCAGAAACATGGTAGAAATGCAAATTCTCAGACCTTGGCCCAGACCTACTGGATCAGAAACTGTGGGGGTGGCCAGCAATCTGTGTGTTAACAAGCCCTCTGGGTGACCCTGATGCATGCTAAAGTTTGAGATTGTAGGGGAGGAAACACTTTTCCTTTGCCTGAGGCCCTGTAAATTAGACCCACAAAAGATCAACAAGAGAAAAAGTTCACTAATACTTTTTCTAGCCCTTTTCCCACCCCTTTGAGTTACTCCTCACAGAGGTGTCTCCCAAGGGATGTGCATTGCACAGCCATGGCACAGTGGCTCATGCCTGTAATCCCAGCAGTTTGGGAGGCTGAGGTGGGTGGATCACCTGAGATCAGAAGTTCAAGACCAGCCTGGTCAACATGATGAAACCCCGTCTCTACTAAACATACAAAAAATTAGCTGGGCATGGTGGTGGGTGCCTATAATCCCAGCTACTCAAGGGCTGAGGCAGGAGAATCACTTGAACCTGGGAGGCAGAGGTTGCAGTGCGCCGAGATCACACTATTGCACTCCAGCCTGGGCAATAAAAGTGAAACTTCATCCAAAAAAAGAAAAGAAAAGAAAAGTAATTTCTTTCCAAAACCCCTGACACCAGTCTAATAATGAGAAAACATCAGACACCTCAGTTTGGGGATGTTTTATAGGATACCTGGCTAGGACTCCTCAAAACAGTCCTGCTACCAATGAACTTGTTTTACTTTTTTTTTTATCACACACTTTATGACTTCTCATATGATTTAGTTTATTTCAAATGTTTGTGAATTATTGTTTAGAAAATTTATGAAACAATACTATGAAAATTAATGATAGTCACCAAAAATCTATCAGTTGTTATAATTGATTCAGCAGTGAATGTTTTCCTCTGCTCTCTTAGGTTTGGTAACTGGGGCCTGAACATTAAACTGACAAAAGACAGATTAACAGGACAAAGGTGTTTTTCATATGTATAGGGGGAGCTTCACAGAAAAGAAATGAAGACCCCTAAAAGCAGTTAGGCCTGGCAGTTTATATACCTTTTAACAAACAGCAAAAAATTGTGGAGAAGTGACAAGACAAGGAAAATGTGTTTGAGCTTCTAGGCGTGGTAAATTATGGGAAAGTAAATATATGGGGAAAACTAATGGAAGACAGGGACTATTTGTAAGGTTAGTTATGCAGACTCAAGTCGATGCCATCTCATTTAATAATAAGAGCTATGTTCTCTTCCTAGTATGGAGAGAGTAGGAGAAACACCTTACAAAGGGAAAGTTAGTTTTTCTTTTAGGCGGAAAGGAGGAGGGGCGAGTGTTTCTTATACATCTAATTTTTCTTTTTCTTTTCCTTTTTTAATTTTTGAGACAGGGTCTCACTCTGTCACCCAGGCTGCCGTGCAGTGGCATGATCTTGGCTCACTGCAGCCTCAATCTCCTGGGCTCAAGTGATCTTCCCACCTCAGCCTCTTGAGTAGTTGGGCCCACAGGTATGTGCCACCATACCTGGCTAATTTTTGTATTTTTTGTAGAAATGTGTTTTTGTCATGTTGCCCTCGCTGGTCTCAAACTCCTGGGCTCAAGCGATCCACCCACCTCAAGCCTCTCAAAATGCTAGGATTGCAGGTGTGAGTCACTATGCCTGGCCCATCTGATCTTTCTTCATTGGCTTCAGTTCAAAATAATTCTTAAGCCAAAGTGGCATATTTGGGATTGGCGTATTCTGATCCCCTTTTATTCAAAGGCCATAAAAACATCCATTTTTTATTTTGGTGTTGGAAACTTATACTATTCTCTTTCTACTGCAGAATAACATGTTAAAAAGTGATTTCTGGTTGGGCACAGTGGCTAATGACTGTAATCCCAGCACTTTGGGAGGCTGAGGCGGGCTGATCACCTGAGGTCAGGAGTTTGAGACCAGCCTGGCCAACATGGCAAAACCCCGTCTCTACTAAAAGTACAAAAATTAGCCAGGCATGGTGGCACATGCCTGTAATCCCAGCTACTCAGGAGGCTGAGGCAGGAGAATCACTTGAACCTGGGAGGCAGAGATTGAAATGAGCCAAGATCGTGCCATTGCACTCCAGTCTGGGTGACAGATCAAGACTGCATCACAAAAAAAAAAAAAGAAAAAAGAAAAAAATGTAATTTCTTTCCAAAAACCCTGACACCAGTCTAATAATGAGGAAACATCAGATGACCCAGATTGGGGTATGGTTTATGGTTAGGACTCCTCAAAAGGGTCAAGGTTATGGGAAACAAGGAACGACTGAGAAACTTAGGCCAGAGGAGACTAAGGAGATGTGATGAGTAAAGGGATTGTGGTGCCCTGGGTGGAATTCTGGAACAGAAAAGGAACATTAATGGAAAAATTGATAAAATGTGAATGAATTTGGAGTTTATGTCATAGTAATGTATCAATGTTAGTTTCTTAGTTTTGACAAATGTACCGTGGTGATGTAGATAATAATATTGGAGGAAATGAAATAAAGTGTTAGGGTGAGGTGTACTCAAGAGTACCCTGTACTTTCTTTGCAATTCTTCTGTAAAATCTAGTTATTCCAAAATAAAAACTTTATGTTAAAAAGCCATGGTAAATTATATTTTAATGGCTAGAGTAAAATTATGTTTCCTAAATGTCAGTCATTTATGTACAATCATGAATTTTCTTTTTGCTATGTATTGATATCATGTGTACTAATATTTTCTCTAAATTGAATATTTTAAAATAATGTAAATATATACCTATATCATGGGGTTATCTGTGGTAACATCAATACAATGGCATAAGTTTAATATGTTATTTAAATATTTTTCTAATACCTTTTTTTCAAAAGTGAACTTTGGCAGATTATTTTCCCCCTGCAATGCAAACACAATGTCATGCCTCCCGTTTGGTTTGGCCTTTCTGACTCATATCACGCGACCTTGGCCAATGCTGTGGCCCTCCTTCTTTGTCTGGGAAACTGCCACGTATTCTTCATCTCTCAGCTTACATATAACTTCCTCAGGGAAGAGCTTCCTAATGTCTCTGGCTAGCCTCTGGTGGTGTCAGAGGCATTTGGATCAGAGAGACTCCATCTTGAATAGGAGCTGGGTAAAATAAAGCTGATACCTACTGGGCTGCATTCCCAGGAGGTTAGGCATTCTTAGTCTTAGGATGAGATACAAGGTCAGCACAAGATACAGGTCACAAAGACCTTGCTGATAAAAGGATGTGGTAAAGAAGCTGGCCAAAACCGGCCAAAGCCAAGATGGCGGTGAAAGTGACCTCTGGTTGTCCTCACTGCTCATTATACACTAATCATAATACATTAGCATGCTAAAATACACTCCCACCAGCTCCATGACAGTTTAAAATACGATGGCAACATCAGGAAGTTACCCTATATAATCTAAAAGGGAAGGAACCCTCAGTTCCAGGAATTGCCCATCCCTTTCCCGGAAAATGAATAATCCACTCCTTGTTTGGCATGTAATCAAGGAGTAACTAACATAAATATAATCAGTCAAGCAACCCATGCTGCTAATCTGCCTATGGAGTAGCCATTCTTTTATTCCTTTACTTTCTTAATAAACTTGCTTTCACTTTACTCTGTGGACTTTCCCTGAATTCTTTCTTCTGCAAGGTCCAAGATTCCTCTCTTGGGGTCTGGATCGGGACCTCTTTCTGGTAACAGTGGCACTGTATAACTCTCCTTTCCTACATTTGTCACAGCCGTATATTGCCTGTTCACAGCAGTTCTCTCATCCTTTTCATATCTCATTTTCTGCCCCAAATAATCAAACTTCAGAAGCAAGAGCAGCTCACAGGACTTGCCCTTCCTGGAGCCAGCTGGAAGTCTGGGGTTCACTGGCAGAGGCGGCTGCAAGGGGGCACTGTGGTGTTTGTGGGGGCCACCAGGAGAGCGAGGAAAGGACAGAGAGACCTTAGGGAGGATATAGGTTCAGTGCTCAAGAGAGGAGGCAAAAGAGGACTAGATTTCTGGTTACAGAAGATAAGGAACATGGATGGAGATGTGGAAAGAAGAGAATGAGAATGTCTTGGGAAGAACCATAATTTGGACAGAGAGAAAGGTTATTAATGATATCAAGGCATTCTCTGTCTCATTTTAGCCACATATGTAGAAATGAAAAGCCTAGTAGAAATGTACAGATTGTGTTTGGCAAAGGGCAAGTTATATTCTTAATAAGAACCCAACATTGGCAGTGAAAAATCTAGCTTTCTTGTATTATAGTAGTTCCTCAACACAGAAACAGAATAGTTTCACAAGACAGTTGTGAAAAAAGTGGAATTATGGAGTAATGAAAATATTCTAATATCTGATGCTGATTAGGAAAAACATAAACTCAAGGTCTGTTGGGAGGTGTGCAGAATAAAGACCTAAACATCTAGAAAGAAAAGCAAGCCCCTTTCCAATAACACAGCCTACTCATGAAGGGCTGAAATATTTTTTAGGAATCAGAAACATATGACTTAAAACAAAAGAATGATGAGATTTAATGCAAAATTTAAGGAGTTTTTTTTTTTTATTCATTTGGGTTCAATAAACATTTAATTTTCTGCTGCCCACATTGGGCTATCACTGAGAAGAGGTGCTTGGCTCGTTGAGACAGACATGTGCAGTACTGCCACAATACAGCTGAAAAGCATGTGCACCTGCCCACGTGTGGGAGGTGCAAAGGTGGTTGAGAGCAAGTGGTAACGTGTGTGGATGAGTATGGGGAGAAGGGGCTGGGAATGGTTCACTAGAGGCAACCATGTTGCATAACAAACCATCCCAAAACTTGGTAGCTTGCAATAACAATTTTTTTCACCCATGATCTGAAAGTCATTGGTAGGAAGGGGATCAGATTTGCTCCATGGGGTTCTCATCCACTTTGAACCAGTGGCTACTCCAGGATATGTTCTCATGGCAAATGGCAGGAATGCAAGAGGAGAAGTGGACATATGCAATGTCTCTAAAGGCTTGGCTTGAAATTGTCATGATACCATGTCTGCCCACAAGTCATCAGCTAGAGCAACTGAACATGGTCAAGCTCAACCTCCATGGAGTGGAGAAATACATTCTACCCACTCTAGTGGAAGGTGACACAGTCACCAGGCAGAGAGGGGATGCATAGTCTTAGCATGAAGAGAGAAATGGAGAACAGGAGCAATCCACTGAACTACCTTGGTTGGTAATGCCCACGCAGGGTTTTGAAGGATAAATAGAAGCTGGCCAGGCAGTGGGATGGAAAAATTTCATTTTATAATAGGCTTAGCTCAGATTAGCGCCATTATAATTTCCCTAAGATGTCAATTATTGAATTTCAGGTATGAGAGAAAGGAAACTGGATGCCTTCTTTGCTCTCTTCCAAGTTGACACTGCAGTTTTTAGTTCTTCTCTGCACAATCCTCAAAGGAGTTCCTTATATGAGTTCTGTTGCTTTTTGTTCAACCTGAAAGTTGCAAAATTGAACTGAGGAGAAAGGCCCTGGGTAATCGTGACCATGAGGAAGAAGATGACTTGGAATGTTGTGAAGCATCTTTGTATTCAAAAGGCAGCTGGCTGCCCTCCGCAGTGAGTCACACATAAAGGGCCCCTGTTTATTGGTGTCTCCGGTCCTACTGAACACTCGGTGTTCGTGGGTTCCCCAGGAAGCCCTGAGAGTACACTTTGAAAATCAGATACATGTCTGTAAATGACCTTCCAGTTCTGTCTCCTCAGATTGCTGTGAATAATCGTGTGAGGACTGCTGTCTGGAGAGGAGGGAGCCTGAAGTCAAGGCATTCCAAGGGGCTTCAGGCATCCTCAGTTTCTTTATGAAGAGCATTTCATTCTCCTAAGGGAGTGGTGGGGAGGCTGCACCAGGAAGACAGAGGGCAAATCCTAGTGTGTGTGAGAGAGAGAGAAAAAAAGAGAGAGAGAGAGAGACAGAGACAGAGAGACAGAGATACAGAGACAGAAAGAGAGAGACAGACAGAGACAGAAAGAGAGAGACAGAGACAGACAGACAGGAACAGAGAGAGGTATTCTGGATAAGATGGCTTAGAGGAGGCAGAACTAGCTTGCAGCTCCAGCTCCGATGGACAGAGCAGCATGTGGAGACTCACATCGTAAACTTTTGCTCCAAGACCTACCGCAAGAACATACTGGGAAAGCTGAGGGAATCCACAGACTCTTCGAAGGAACTGATCACTGCTGCAGGCTCCCTGAGATGCCAAAAACCTGTGAGTCGGCTTGCTTTCTCAACATGGAGGCTTGTGGTCTGGGGCAAGTTCTCGGCCCTGATCACCACCTGCCTGGAAATAGACTTGGTGCTGTTGGGAGGGCACAGTGGGAGTGAGACCAGCCTCTAGGAGTGTGGGCTGCATGGGGGCAGGGTGAGGCCTCTGACTGCCAGCTTTTCCTCTGGTAAAGTAATACAGGTGACCTGTATTACTCAGCAGAGGCAGCCATAATCCCCCTAGGAATATAACTCAACTGGACTGGGAACCACACTCCCATTCCCCACAGCAGCTGCAGCAAGCCCTGCCCAAGGAGAGGCTGCCCTCAGACACAACTATCCCTGCCCCCACCTGGTGGTCTTTCTCTACTGGCCCTGGTAGCCAAAGACAAAGGTCATAATCTCTTGGGAGCTCTATGGCCCTCCCCACCACCTGAGAAACCTGAATACTTAAGCAGGTGTCCCTAGGGCAAGTTTGCATTCTCCCTATATATAGGACCACAGCTGATGCACTTTTGAAAGGGCCACCTCCTGGCTGGAGGCCAATCAACATAGAATTAGCACACTAAACAAAACACAGCCAAGGACACTGCAGGGTCCACTTTACTTCCTTGCTATCTCCACGGGAGCAGGGGTCGGTCTCCATGGCTGCAAGACCTGAAGACAGATCACATCACAGGACTCTTTGCAGACACTCCCAAGTACCAGCATGGAGATCGGTAGCTCCACTGGGTGGCTAGACCTAGAAGAGCAAAAACAATCACTACAGTTTGGCTTTCAGGAAGCCCCATTCCTAGGGGAAGGGGGAAAACACCACATTAAGGGAGCATCCTGTGGAACAAAAGAATCTGAACAGCAGCCCTTGAGTCTGAGATTTTCCCTCTGACATAGTCTACACGAATGAGAAGGAACCAGAAAGCAATTCTGGTAATATGACAAAACAAGGTTCTTTAACACCCCAAAGGTCATACCAGCTCACCAGCAATGGATTCAAACCAAGATGAAATCACTGAATTGCCAGATAAAGAATTCAGAAGGTCAAGTATTAAGCTAATCAAGGATGCACCAGAAAAAGGTGAAGTCTAACTTAATGAAATAAAAAACATGATACAGAATATGAAATAAAAATTTTTCAGTGAAATAGAGAGTATAAATAAAAAACAGTCACAACTTTTGGAAATCAAGAACACATTCAGAGAAATGCAAAATTCACTGGAAAGCCTCAGCAATAGAATCAAACAAGCAGAAAAAAAACTTCAGAGCTCGAAGACAAGGCTTTTGAATTAACTGAATCCATCCATCAAAGACAAAGAAAAAAGAATTTTTAAAAATGAACAAAGCCTCGAAGAAGTTTGGGACTACATTAAATAGCCAAACCTAAGAATAATCGGTGTTCCTGAGGAAGAAGAGAAATCTAAAAGTTTGGAAAACGTATTTGAGGGAATAATCAAGGAAAACTTCCCTGGCCTTGATAGAGATCTAGACATTCAAATACAAGGAGCTCAAAGAACACCTGGGAAATTCATCACAAAAAGATCATTGCCTAGGCACATAGTCATCAGGTTATCTAAAGTCAAGATGAAGAATAGAATCTTAAGAGCTGTGAGGCAAAAGCATTTGGTAACCTCTAGAGGAAAATCTATCAGATTAACAGCAGATTTCTCAGCAGAAACCCTACAAGCTAGAATGAATTGGGGTCCTATTTTTAACCTCCTTAAACAAAACAATTACCAGTCAAGAATTTTGTATTCAGCAAAACTAAGCTTCACAAATGAAGAAAAGATAGTCTTTTCCAGACAGACAAACTGAGAGAATTCACCACCACTACCAAGCCAGCACTACAAGAACTGCTAACATAAGCTCTAAATCTTGAAACAAATCCTTGAAATGCAACAAAATAGAACCTCCTTAAAGCATAAATCTCACAGACCCTATATAACAATAATGCAATGAGAAAACAACAACAACAAGGTATTCAGGCAACAAACAGCACCATGAATAGAATAGTACCAGTGGGGCGCCATGGCTCACACCTGTAATCCCAGTACTTTGGGAGGCCAAGGTGGGTGGATCATGAGGTCAGGAGATCAAGACCATCCTGGATAACACGGTGAAACCCCATCTGTACTAAAAATACAAAATATTAGCCAGGTGTGGTGGCACACCCCTGTAATCCCAGCTACTCGGGAGGCTGAAGCAGGAGAATCGCTTGAACCTGGGAGGCAAAGGTTGTAGGAGCCGAGATTGCGCCACTGCACTCCAACCTGGGTGACAGAGTGGCACTCCATCTCGAAAAAAAATAAATAAATAAGAATAGTACCTCACATCTCTCAATACTAACATTGAGTGTAAATGGCCTAAATGCTCCACTTAAAAGATACAGAATGGCAGAATGGATAACCAACTAAGTTTCTGCTGTCTTCAGGAGACTCATCTAACACATAAGGACTCACATAAACTTAAGGTAAGGGGCTGGAAAAAGATATTCCATGCATATGGACACCAAAAGCAAGCAGGAGTAGCTATTCTTATGTTAGACAAAACAAACTTTAAAGCAACAGCAGTTTAAAAAGACAAAGAGGGACTTTATATAATGATAAAAGGACGAGTCCAACAGGAAAATATCACAATTCTAAATATATACACACCTAATGCTGGAGCTCCCAAACTTATAAAACTGCTACTACTCAACCTAAGAAATGAGATAGCAACACAGTAATAGTGGAAGACTTCAATACTCCACTGACAGCATTAGACAGGTCATCAAGACAGAAAGTCAACAAAGAAAAAATGGACTTAAACTACACCCTAGAACAAGTGGACTTAACAGATATTTACAGAACATTCTACCCAACAACTGCAGAATATACATTCTATTCATCAGCACATGGAACATCCTCCAAGATAGATCATATGATAGGCCACAAAACAAGTCTCAGACAATTTAAGAAAACTGAAATTATATCAAGTACTCTCTCAGACCACAGTGGAATAAGATTGGAAATCAACTCCAAAAGGAACCCTCACAACCATGCAAGTACATGAAAATTTGATAACCTGCTCCTGAATGATCACTGCAGCACCAACGAAATCAAGATGAAGATTAAAAGATCCTTTGAACTAAACGATAATAGTGACACAAGCTATCAAAACCTCTGGGATAGAGCAAAAGTGGTGCTAAAAGGAAAGTTCATAGCACTAAATGCCTACATCAAAAAGTCTAAAAGAGCACAAATAGACAATCTAAGGTCACACCTCATGAAACTGGAGAAACAAGAACATACCAAACCCAAACCCAGCAGAAGTAAAGAAATAAGTGCACCTGTAGTCCCAGCTACTTGAGAAGCTGAGGCAGGAGAATTGCTTGAACCCAGGAGGTGGAGGTTGCAGTGAGCTGAGATCACGCCACTGCACTCCATCCTGGGCGATAGAGTGAGACTCTGTCTCAAAAAAAAAAAAAAAAAAAAAAAGAAATAACCAAGACCAGACCAGAACGAAATGAAATTGAAACAAACAAACAAACAAAGTTACAAAAGATAAATGAAACAAAAAGCTGGTTCTTTGAAAAGATAAGTAAAATTGATAGACCATTTGCAAGATTAACTAAGAAGAGAGAAGATCCAAATAAGCTCAATTAGAAACAAAACAGGAGATATTACAACTGATACCACAGAAATACAAAAGATTATTCAGGGTTACTATGAACACCTTTATGCACATAAATCAGAAAACCTAGAAGAGATGGATAAATTCCTGGAAATAGACAACCCTCCTACATTAAACCAGGAAGATATAGAATCTCTGAACAGACCAATAACAAGCAGCAAGATTGAAACGGTAATTTAAAAAACTGCCCACAACAAAAAAAGCCCAAGGCCAGATGATTCACAGCTGAATTCTATCAGACATTCAAAGAAGAATTGGTACCACTCCTATTGACACTATTCCAAAAGACAGAGAGAGAGGGAATCCTCCCTAAATCACTCTGTGAAGCCAGTATCAACCTAATACCAAAACCAGGGAAGGACATAACAAGAAAAGAAAACTACAGACCAATATCCCTAATGAACATAGATGCAAAAATCCTCAACAAAATACTAGCTAACCAAATCCAACAGCATATCAAAAAGATAATCCACCATGATCAAGTGGGTTTCATATCAGGGATGCAGGGATGGTTTCACATACGTAAGTCAATGAATGTGATACACCACATAAACAGAACTAACAAAAATCACATGATCATATCAATAGATGCAGAAAAAGCATCTGGTGTAAAAACAGGCACATAGACCAATGGAATAGAATAGGGAACCCAGAAATAAGCCAAATACTTACAGCCAACTGATCTTCAACAGAGCAAACAAAAAATAAAGTGGGGAAAGGACATCCTAATCCACAAATGGTGCTGGGATAATTGGCAAGCCACATGCAGAAGAATGAAAGGGGATCCTCATCTCTCACCTTATACAAAAATCAACTCAAGATGGATCAAAGACTTAAATCTAAGACCTGAAACCATAAAGATTCTAGAAGATAATATTGAAAAAAACCCTTCTAGACATTGGCTTAGGCAAAGACTTCATGACCAAAAACTCAAAAGCAAATCAACAAAAACAAAGATAAATAGACGGGACTTAATTAAGCTAAAAAGCTTCTGCACAGCAAAGGAAATAATCAGCAGAGTTAACAGACAACTGAGAGTGGAAAAAAATTTTCACAATCTATACATCTGACAAATAACTAATATCCAGAATCCACAAAGAACGCAAACAAATCAGCAAGAAAAAAAACAATCCCATCAAAAAGTGAGCTAACAAAAGAAGATATATGGTGATATGGTTTGGATGTGTGTCCCCTCTAAATCTCATGTTAAAATATCATCCCCAGTGTTGGGGGTGGGGCCTTGTGAGAATGTTTGGATCGTGGAAGTGGATCTCTCATGAATGGCTTAGCTCCATCCTCTTGGTAATAAGTGAGTTCTCGCTATGAATTCACCTGAAATCTGGTTGTTGAAAAGTGTGTGGCATCTCCTCCCTTGCTCCCATTCTCATCATGTCATACTCTGCCTCCCCCTTTACCTTCTGCCATTATTGATAGCTTCCTGAGGCCTCACCAGAAGCTAAGCATATATCAGCTGATGCATCCTGTAAAGTCTGCAGAACTGTGAGCCAATTAAACCTCTTTTTCTGTATAAATTATCCAGCCTTGGCTGGGCACAGTGGCTCACGTCTGTAATCCCAGCACTTTAGGAGGCCAAGGTGGGTGGGTCATGAGGTCAAGAGATTGAGACCAGCCTGGCCAACATGCTGAAACCCCATCTCTACTAAAAATACAAAAATTAGCCAGATGTGGTGGCGCACACCTGTAGTCCCAGCTACTTGGGAGGCTGAGGCAGGAGAATCACTTGAACCTGGGAGGTGGAGGTTGCAGTGAGCTGAGATTGTGCCTCTGCACTCCAGCCTGGGTGACAGTGTGAGACTCCATCTCCCCCCTACCCCCACAAAAAATTACCCAGCCTCAGATATTCCTCTATAGTGAAGCAAGAATGGCCTGACACAGAAAATTGGTACTGGGAGTGGGACATTGCTATAAAGATACCTGAAGATGTGGAAGCAACTTGGATTTGGGTAATGGGCAGAATTTGGAGGCCACAGAAGAAGGCTGGAAGATGAGGGAAAGTTTGGAACTTCTTAGAGACTAGTTAAATAGTTGTAATAAAAATGCTGATAGTGATGTGGACAGTGAAGTCAAGACTGATGAGATCTCAAAGGGAAATGTGGAACTTATGGGAAACTGGAGCAAAGATCACCTTGGTTATGTTTTAGCAAAGAACTTGGCTGTATCGTACCCTAGTGATATGTAGAAGTTTGAATTAACAATGATGACTTAGGGTATCTAGCATAAGAAATTTCTAAGCAACAAAGCATTCAAGATGTGGCCTGGCTGCTTCTAAGAGCCTATTCTTAAATTTGGAAGTAAATAAATGACTTAAAGTTGGAGCTTATATTTAAAAGGGAATCAGAGCATAAAAATTTGGAAAATTTGCAGTCTAGCCATGTGATAGAAAAGAAAAGCCCATTTTCTGGGGAAGAATACAAGCAAGCAGGCTGCAGAACAACCCTTGCTGGAGAGATTAGCATGACTATAAAGGAGCCAAGTGCCAATATCCAAGATATTGGGAGAAAGGCCTCAAAGGCATTTCAGATATCTCTGAGGTAGCCCTTCTTATCACAGGCTCAGAGGCCTAGGAGGAATGAACGGTTTTGTCAGCCAGGCCCAGGGTGCCGATGCCCTGCACCACCCTGGGAAGTTGTTCCCTGCATCCTGGCTACTCCAGCTCCAACCTTGGCTCCAAAGGGCCCAGGTACAGCCCAGGTCACAGCTCCAGAAGGTGCAAGCCATAAGCCCTGGTGGCTTCTATGTGATGTTAAGCCTGCAGGTGCTCAGAATGCAAGAGTAAAGGAGGCTTGGCAACTTCCATCTAGATTTTAGATGATGTATAAGAAAGCCAGGGTGCTCAAGCAGAACCCTGCCACAGGGGTGGATCCCATGCACACTACTAGGCCAGTGCCAAGGGGAAATGTAGGGTTGAAGCCCCCACACAGAGTCCCCACTAGGGCACTGCCTAGTGGAGCTGTGGGAATGGGGCAACTGCCTTCCAGATCCCAGAATGGTAGATCCACCAGCAGCTTGTCTCCCGCACCTGAAAAAGTTGCAAGCACTGAACTCTAACCTGTGAACTCTGCAAAACCACAGGGGCATGGCTGCCCAAAGAGCTCAACCTTTACTTCAATGTGCCCAGGATGAAGGACATGGCATCAAGGATTATTTTAGAGGTTTAAGATTTAATATCTACCCTGTGGGTTTCAGACTTGCATGGGGCCTGTAGCCATTTTCTTTTGTTCAATTTATTTCTTTTGTAATGTTTAAATAATGCCTGTACTACCATTGTATCTTGGAAGTAAATAACTGTTTTGATTTTACAGGCTCATAGGCAGAAGGAGATGAGTCTCAGATGACTTAGGACTTTGGACTTGATTAACGAGTTGAAATGAGTTAAGATGTTGGGAGACTGTTGGGAAGGGATAATTGTATTTTGCAATATGAGAAAGACATGAGATTTGGGGGACCAGGGGACAGAATGATATGGTTTGGATATTTGTCTCCTCCAAATCTCATGTAGAAATGTCATCCCCAGTATCAGAGGTGGGGCCTGGTGGGAGATGTTTGGATCATGGGAGGAGATCCCTCATGAATGGCTTAGCACAATCCCCATCACCATCTGAATTCATATAAGATCTGGTTGTTTAAAAGTTTAAAAAATTTTAAAACTTTAAAACTCACTGCGTGATATGTTGGCTCTTGCTTTGCCTTCCACCATGATTGTAAGCTTCCTGAGGGCTCCCCAGAAGCCAAGCAGATTCCAGTGCCATGCTTCCTGTACAGCCCGCAGAACCATTAGCCAATTAATTCTGTTTTCTTTATAAATTACCCAGCCCCAGGTATTTCTTTATAGCAATTCAAGAATGGACTAATACAGTTAGAAATAGATTTTTTTTTTTAAGTCTAAAGAGCATAGCAAACATCAACGTAAGGACTAAAGTATCTACTGTTCCTGTCTCATACCTGCTGTACTTCCGATAAGAACACCCTCTTTCCTGGGACCTCAAATACTTAGACAACCCCCATTCATTTTTTGAGATGAAGCTTAAACATGTCCACCTTGTAAAGCCTCTCTTGATCCACCCAAACCTGGAGAACTTCAATGATTGCATTTACGTTGGCTCCTACCTTAATTATCCCTCAGTGATTGCATTTACGCCAGCCCCAACTCAAAGATTGCATTTACACTGGACTACCCATCTTTATGTCCCCCATAGACAGCTGTCCCCCAGGTACCTGCTTTGTTCATTTCACATCCAAGCATCCATTAGAATGCCTCTCTCATGGTAGGCACTTCACTCTAAAATCCTTTTGGGAACAAAGTGACTATGTGATTTGAAGAGAAAAAGAAAAAAATGAAGGAAGCAAGCAAGGCAGGAAGGATAGAAGGAAGGAAGGAGCACGAACATTAAGAATGTTCAAGTTGGCTGGGCATGGTGGTTCACGCCTGTAATCCCAACACTTTGGGAGGCCTAGGTGGGTGGATTACTTGAGGGCAGGAGTTCAAGACCAGCCTGACCAACATGGTGAAACTCCATCTCTACTAAAAATACAAAAATTAGCTGGGCATGGTGGCGGGCACCTGTAATCCCAGCTACTCGGGAGGCTGAAGCAGGAGAATCACTTGAACCTGGGAGGTGGAGGTGGCAGTGAGCTGAGATTGCACCATTGCACTCCAGCCTGGGTGACAAAGTGAGACTCCATCTCAAACAAACAAACAAACAGAATGTTCAAGTTATTATATAATAAGTGATTTTAAATATTAATAACTGAAATTTTACTGAAGTACACATTTTGTTCAACTCAAATTAGAGGCAGCACAGTTTAGAAAAAAAAGGTACTAAGCTATGAAAGCAGAAGTTTTGGTTTTGACACTTGACTTTCCTCTCTGCTCACCTTGCTACTTTTTGAGTTTTTTTAATCTGTTAACAGATAAGGGATTGGACCTCATCTGTAAGATCCTTTCCAGTCCTTTTTTTTTTTTTTTTTTTTTTTTGAGACAGAGTTTCGCTCTGTCGCCCAGGCAGGCTGAAGTACAGTGGCATGACCTTGGCTCACTGCAACCTCTGCCTCCCAGGTTCAAGAGATCCTCGTGCCTTGGCCTCCCAAGTAGCTGGGATTACAGGTGTGTGCCACCACGCCTGGCTAATTTTTGTAATTTTAGTAGAGATGGGGTTTCACCATGTTACCCAGGCTGGTCTTGAACTCCTGACCTCAGGTGATCCACCCACCTCTCCCTCCCAAAGTACTGAGATTACAGGCTCACACCTGTAATCACCATGCCCGGCCAGATCCTTTCCAGTTCTAAAGAGTCAAGAGAGCAAGCCAGAGCAGAGTGAGCTCTGAGTTAGCTGTTCTCTTTCTCTTCATCCACCATGCACTATGAAGAGTACTCTAGGCCATATCCCGTGCTAAGCTGGGAAGGTAGATTGTCAGATAGAAGAAAACTTTGACCTTTAAGGCTCACAGCCCAGTGGTGAAGCAGACAGGAAACAGAGAAGGCCTCCTTTTGGATATATGCAGGGGATGCATGGAGTCCACACTTCATATGGCCTCTGTTGGCATCAACTTTCTTCACTGGGCCACCCAACCCTCGCTCTGCTGTCTGGCTTCTGCCCTAGCTCTTATGCCTTGTACATGAAGTATTTGTTGGGTGAGTAAATAAATGAGTGAATTGTCATAATGGAGACATGGCCAGGGAATTCTGAAAGCAGGGAGGAGGGGGTCCTAACCCAGTCTGGACCCAGGAGACGAGGGGGAGAAGTGATGAGAAAAGTTTTCTGGAGGGGATTTAATGATTAGAATTAGCCAGGCTAAATGTTTGCGTAATGAAGCTTCCAGGCAGTGGACACAGGCCAAGGTAGATACAGCTGGTAGAGGCCCCCAGTAGTCCAGTATGGTTGGAGGTAATGTGTGAGGCAGGGAAGATGGCAAATAGGAGGGAGGGGAGGCCTTAAGCTCTACTGTGAATAACTGGTATTTTCTCCTGTAGTTGTAGGTTTTAGTATTGAGTGAGGCAATTAAGTTTGTCTTTTTTTTTTTTTTTTTTTTTGAGACAGAGTCTCACTGTGTTGCCCAGGCTGGAGTGCAGTGGCACCACCTTGGCTCACTGCAACCTCTGCTTGTCAGGTTCAAGCAATTATCATGCTTCAGCCTCCTAAGTAGCTGAGATTACAGGTGTGTGCCACCACACCCAGCCAAGTTTGTCTTTTAGATTGTCTACTCCCTACTTACCCTGTGTAGCATGGATTTGAAGTGGACAAGAATGGAGGCAGGAAGGCTGTCCTTCGGAGGCAGTACTAGGAAGGATGTAAGAATTATGGGGGAGGGTAAACTGGACAGAGTTATTGATCATGCAGACATGACAGACAAGAGAAATATTTAGAAGGTGAAACCAACTGGATTTTGTGTCACGTAGATGTGGATGGTGTGGGAGAGCAGTAGTCTAGGGTTATGTGATGGTTACTTTTATGTGTTAACTTCACTGGGCCATGAGGTGCAGACTTTCGGCCAAACACTATTCTGGGAGTGTCCCTGAGGGTATTTCTGGATGAGATTAAAGTTTGAATTGGTAAACTGAAGAAGGCAGATTGCCTTCTCTAATGTGGGTGGGCCTTGTCCAATCAATCAGTTGAAGACCGGAATAGGACAAAAAGGAGGGAGCTCCTCTGGCCTGACTGGTACTACTTGAGCTAGGTCAAGCAGTCATTTCTTGCCCTCAGACTGGAACTACACCATCTACTCTCCTGTGTCTCCAGCTTGCCAACTACGGATCTTGAGACTTCTCAGACTCCATAGTTATGTGAGCCAATTCTTTTTAACTCCCCCACTTTACACACACACACACGCACATGCACATGCCTACTGGTTCTGTTTTTGGATGATGGGCCTATTAACTGAGCTAGGGAATGGAGTAGGAGCTGCAGTGGAGAGGAGAAGGTGGTGAATGTAGTCTGAAGTGCCTGTGGCAGAAGATGTTCAGTAGGCAGCCGAATCTACATGCCTGAAATGCAGGTGAGCAGAAGTGGCTGCAGATAATGGATTTGAGATTCAGCAGAATATTGGTGATGTCTGGAACCATGAGGAGGGATGTGATCACCCAGGTGAGTGTGCAGAGTGAAAAGTATGGATCTTTTGCAAAAGATAAGATGATACAAAAGGAAAAAATGTTTTAAGATGGTTAGATGATAGGGGAAGACATAGGCTCTAGAATGCAGAGGGGCAGGATTTGGGCATGTTTAAAGGCTATAGGAAGGGGAATTGTATAACAGGGGAGCATGACAGGTGAATCCAGGTCTCCAAGCATGAATGATGGAGTCAGGGGCACAGGAACACAAGGGGGACTACCTGGACTGGACAGGCTGGAGAGAGGTCATGATAGGAAGTGGACATTGATATGATTTGGATGTTTGTCTCCCCCAAATCTCATGTTGAAATGTGATCCCAAAAGTTGGAGGTGAGGCTTGGAGGGAGGTGTTTGGATCATGGAGGCAGATCCCTTGTAAATGGCTAAGTGCCATCTCCTCCGTGATAAGTGAGTCTTAACCCTATTAGTTCACAAGACAGCCGGTTGTTTAAAGGAGTCTAGCACTTCCTTCTCTCTCTCTCTTGCTCTGTCTCTTGCCACGTGACATGCCTGCTCCCCCTTCACCTTTTGCCATGAGTGGAAGCTTCCTGAGGCATCACTAGAAGCGGATGCTGGTGCCATGCTTCCTGTACAGCTGCAGGACAGTGAGCCAAATCAACCTCTTTTCTTTGTAAATTACCCAGGCTCAGGTATTCCTTTATAGCAACACAAAATGGACTAACACAAACCTATATATGCCAAGTTCTATAATAATAAAACAAACAAACAAAAATCAAAACAGGAACAATGAAAACTTTATACTATTCTTCAAACAACTCTAGGAATCATTTTTTAGGTAGACTAATAATGTAACTTAGCAAACCAGGTCACTTTGGAGAGAAAAGGAAACATTATTAATAAGTCCAGACAACAGGCATAAACAGGGATTGTCCCAGGCCAACTGGAATGTACGAAGATCCTATTTTCAGATCGCTGTTGCTTTTTGGTAAAGTAATCAAGGAGAATTTTCTATTGCTTTGGTTATGTGAATCTCTTGAAAAAGTTAATTCTAGCCAGGTGCAGTGGCTCATGCCTGTAATTCCAGCACTTTGGGAGGCTGAGAGGGGCAGATCACCTAAGGTCAGGAGTTCGAGACAAGCCTGGCCAAGATGGTGAAACCCTGTCTTTACTAAAAATATGAAAATTAGCTGGGCATGGTGGTGGGCACCTGTAATCCCAGCTACTCAGGAGGCTGAGGCAGAAGAATCACTTAAACCCGGGAGGTGGAAGTTGCAGGAAGCCAAGATCGTGCCATTGCACTCTAGCCTGGGCGACAAGAGCAAAACTCTGTCTAAACAACAACAACAACAACAAAAACCCCTTAATTCTTAGACAAGTATTTCAGAATATTTTGCCAGCTCCCTGTAGAAGCTGGTCCCTCTGTTACCTCAATCCAATAACCTTAAACATAAAACCTTTCTCCCAGATACAGCTTCACACTTGATGATTCCCCCAGTGGTCACCCCAGCTTAGTAGTGTCTAGCAGTGACAATCCATCTGCCCATTACTTGCAGTCTGTCATCCATTTATTTAGTCCTCTCTTTTCTGTTCATTTCTAACCAGCATGAGGGTTTAGTTGCACAACTCCATGAATACCTGGTGGTGTTGGGGCCCATGGTCTTTGCTTTATATGATGCCACAGACTGGAAAGCACTTTGAGCAAGCCCGTGGCTTGTTACAGATAACAGGACACCTGCCTTTTCAACAGAAAAGTGAACATCAAAAGTGAACATCAAGTGTGATAACTTGATGTTCACTGTTGATGCATTATTCATTTTGATGGCATTTGATGTTGTTTTAGCATGAATGGATTTTTTTCATTACAATGAATAGTAATTCTATTTTTCACTTAGAAGGCTAAGTGCTATCGGGGCTTTTGGGGATGAATTGCTCTGGTTAGCAAAGAGAGACTACTTATGAGAAGGGGCTCCCTAAATAAGGAGTGATTAGAGTCTCCTTCAATGTCATGGAACTGACTAGCCTAGGGAGGCCCAGAAGAGGCAAGGATTGAGAGGTTCATATGGACTCTCCTTCCTAGGGATAGAAGGTGATGCCCCTCCAGTTGCCTAGTATAGGCACACACACAGCTCTATTGTCTTCTGGGCTTGATTCTGGTTTTCTCCATCCATTGGTTCTTTCTCCCTGTCACTTGCTCAGCCATTCCTCAGCTTGGATGTGTTACCACTTACACAGAGATCTGGTATAGGAGGAGTGTGAGGGGCCCTTTCTGGAACTTGTTTTGGGGAGCTCAAGATTATATATACTTTTTCAATGTACCTGCACTAATTGACTATATGAATACATTTACATACTTGTACATTTTGTTTTATATCTGAATATAATATGAAATTATGTTGGAGAGTTGTTTTTTTTTCTTGTGCCAATTCAAAATCTGCTTTACTTATTTATATTTTTACTACAAAATAAATTTATTTTTACAACAAAAAGGAGAGATTATTATTCCTTTTGACACAGGATCTTGCTACGTTGCCCAGGCTGATCTTGAACTCCTGGCTCAAAGGATCTTCCTGCCTCAGCTTCCCAGTAGCTGGGATTACAGGCATGAGCCACCATGTCCCAGAACTGTGAGCCAAATAAACTTTTGTTCTTTATAAATAACCCAGTCTGTGGTATTCTGTTATAGCAGCAGAAAATGGACGAAGACACTGCTCTAACCCTAGCATCAGCTTCTTCTCAAGGAACCCTGATTCTTTTGATTGTAGAATTTTATTAGAAATCAAGATTTGTGCACTGGGTGTGTTGTTGCTACTGGGGTGTCATTGCTTCTAGAACCTTTCAGTGGACAGAGCTAGGAAACATATGTATGCATGCTAACCCTGCTTATCTGTAATTATTTGTGTGTGTGTGTGTGTGTGTGTGAGTTCATAATGATGTCTCTGATTCTACTCTAGTACCACTTAATTCATTCTAGCCTTCATGAGGGTGATTCTTCAGAAATGAAAGATCGCAAGTGAGAGAGTGAGAAAAGGAAATGATCAGGGCAGAATTAGGTCATATAGAATTAGAGGAAAATATATTCACTTATTACAGAACTGAAAGTAATCTTGGAGAACCTGTCACACATTGTCATCCAACTTGTTTATTTAACTGGTGAGAAAACTGCTATTCAGGGTCTTAGAGCTAGTTAGCAGCAAAGTAAAGACTCCTTGTTCCGAGAACAGCTTCTTTTGCCCTGGTTATAGGATACAGTCTCATTGGCTAGGTACTTTTCTTTTGAGGGCAAATAGATAAGGAACTGCCCAAAGATTTCAGACAGAGGTGACAGCCTCAGTTTTTATAATGCACAAGGACTGCCCACAAAGTGACCAAAGTGATTGAGATACAATATTTTTCCCTCAAAAGCTTAAAGCCTGGTGGAGGAAACAGAATTCATACAATGTGCAAGAACTGAAATAGAAACGGCTTAGACCGGGTGCGGTGGCTCACACTTGTAATCCCAGCACTTTGGGAGGCCGAGGTGGGTGGATCACTTGAGGTCAGGAGATCGAGACCAGCCTGGCCAATGTGGCGAAACCCCATCTCTACTAAAAAATACACAAATTAGCCGGGTGTGGTGGCAGGCGCCTGTAATCCCAGGTATTCGGGAGGCTAAGGCAGGAGGATCACTTGAACCTGGAGGTTGCAGTGAGCTGAGATCGCGCCATTGCACTCCAGCCTGGGTGACAGAGCAAGACTCTGCCTCAAAAGAAAAAGAAAGAAAGAAAGAAAAAAGAAGGAAAGAAAGAAAAGAAAGAAAGAAATAAGAAAAAAGAAAGGAAGAAAGAAAGAGAGAAAAAGAAAAAGAAAGAAAGAAAAAGAAAAAGAAAAGACTTAAAGACCTCTGGGTGCACAGAAGTGTAAGTGATTATTTGTGCCTTGGCAGGTGGGGCAAATTTGTCAGGGTAGGATTTCACAAGTGAAACCCGACCCAGATAAATTGAGGAATTCTCCCAAGGTAAGTCATCAAGAAGTGTGGACACCAAGTATTTTTGCACACACAGGACAGCCTCTCTTTTTAACAAGGTGAGAGCTTGCCTGTGGCCTTATTCACGAGTCCATGAATCTCAGTAGTTTTCACTCTATGTAGCATTTTGCAAGGTGGAGTGGAAAGCATTTCACTTTGCTTTTGCTGTTTTCAAGATGTGTCCCATGGCATGGCAGCCAGATAACATACTATTGGGGTGCTTTCTCTGCGTGACTTCCCAAGCTTCCCTGGCTTGCTCACGACTTAGAGCTCCCAGTCCTGAGAGGCAGACAGTGGAAAACTCAGAAATAGGTCAGAATTTTGGGAGCAAGATTTTTCTAGGGAAAGACGGAATCCCTTCAGAAACTACTGATGGGGTTAGGGGATGGAAACCAACAACAGTCAGTTGGTCGAGTTTATCTCCTTAGTACAGGGTGAGATGGCTAAGCTGAAGTGGGTAGTTTTGGATAGCTGGTTGAGCCGCATGCTGGGGCAGTGCCTGACTCAAATCCATGTTCTTACTATTAGCCACTAGGGGGCAATAGCATGCTGAGGATGCTACTCAACTTTGACCCTTAATATGATTAATTTTAGAGATATGTAAGCTTCAAAATCTTCAAATGTTCAAGTTAAATAAATTTTTATTCGGGGCAGAGATGTTCACAGCATCATGGATTCCTTTAAAAAGCAAACTTGAGTATGTTAAAAAAAGATTCACTTTTTTTTTTTCAAAACTGCATTTACTTACCACTTGTCAGGGATATATAAAAATGTACAAAATAATGATATTAAAATTCTTATTAGATTAATAGCATGCGTTCTATTATGTTGTGATCACTACTCTTTGTGATCATGTATGTTCTATTATGTTGTGATCACTACTCTTTGATTTGTTGGGATTCATTTCCATATTTCTATATTACTATAAAGCAAATAAAAGAACAAGTAAAATGTGTCTATTTCAAATACCTGAATTTATTTTACAGAAAAACAGAGTGTAAACAATGCCTTTATTCCAGAACCCTTCCAAGCATTTTATTTCTCCTAACTTCTCTACTGTCCTCAGTCTCTTTGATTTTTTTCTCCTATTTGATATTATCTTAATTAAGACTCTTTGGGTGGGAAATAACAGCTACCAACTCAATCCAGCTTAAAGCAAAATAGGGGAGTTTATGATAATATTTCACATGTTGAGGCTCAGAAAACAGTACTCCAAAATGAAGGCCTCAGAAGCAAAAGTGTTTCTCCAACCTCCTGCCCTGCTGTCTCTCAGTCCCATTCTGCCCCAGGCTAGCCATAGAAACTAGGATTCCCCTTCCCCAGGGTGAGTCAGAGAAACCAGAATCCCTTTTCCCCAAAGCCAGCCATAAACCTAAAAATATTACTCTAACCTTCCCTCTACCTTTCTGTGCAAAAACTAGCTGTGAAGAAATTATCTGACCAACGCTGTTTGACTGTAAGTCATAAGACCCCCATTCCAGAGAGGGCCCTGCCCCACACCCTGAAGGAAGGAATGCTGCTCAGAAAGGCCAAGAAGAATCTAGGCAGACAGGCCTTGCAGGGTTACCCGCCTCTGTCTGTTAGCATAAAATCATATTTTGTCCAATCACATTTCTACACGGCTGTCCGTACTTTGTTGAACCCAAGCATAAAAATGGACAATTTCTCCTGTATCTTTTTTTTTTTTCTTTTTTTGAGAAAGAGTTTCACTCTTGTTGCCCTGTTAACCAGGCTGGAGTGCAATGGCGTGATCTCAGCTCACTGCAGCCTTCATCTCCCGGGTTCAAGCAATTCTCCTGCCTCAGCTTCCCGAGTAGCTGGGACTGCAGGCTCCTGCCACCATGCCTGGCTAATTTTTTGTATTTTTAGTAGAGACGGAGTTTCACCATGTTGGCCAGGCTGGTCTCGAACTCCTGACCTCAGGTGATCCACCTGCCTTGGCCTCCCAAAGTGCTGGGATTACAGGCGTGAGCCACTGTGCACGGCCCTCCCCTGTATGTTTGGGTCTTCATTCTGAAGGCTCCCAAGGAATACATGTTAAATAAATTTGCATTCCTTTTCTCTAATTAATCTGCCTTTTGTGAGTTGATTCATCAGCTCATCTTTGGCCCCTACACAGGTGTGTCTCATGGAGCTGGAAAGTAGGGCCGTAGCCAGAAAAAGCATAGATTGAGGAACTGGGAAGCTACTGAAGACCAAGTATCCATTCTCTTGGTTATTTTCTCAAGTCAGATTGTTTCTTGTCTGACCCTTCCTATGTTACTCTCTTGCTGTGAACAGTGTGTACTTCGCCTCTGTGCATCTTGTTGAAAGGGTTACCCAGAGCTCCTGGGATTGCTGGATAACATGATCATTCTGTTTTTAATTTTTTTGAGGAAACTCCATACTGTTTTCCAAAGTGGCTGTGCTAATTTACATTCCCACCAACAGTGTACAGGGGTGCATTTTATCAGCATCCTCACCGATACTTGTTATATTTTATCTTTATTATATATAGTATCCAGTCTAACAGGAGCAAGGTGATATTGCATTGTGGTTTTGATTTGCATTTCCCTGATAATTAGTGATTTGGTGCAGTTTTTCATCTACCTGTTGGCCATCTCCATGTCTTCTTTTGAGAAATGTCTCATCAGGTCCCTTACCCATTTTTATTAGAACTCAGGATTAAGAAACTCACTCAAAACTGCACAAATACATGGAAACTGAACAACCTGCTCCTGAATGACTACTGGGTACATAATGAAGTGAAGGCAGAAATAAAGATGTTCTTTGAAACCAGTGAGAACAAAGACACAACATACCAGAATCTCTGGGACACATTTAAAGCAGTGTGTAGAGGGAAATTTATTGCACTAAATGCTTACAAGAGAAAGCAGGAAAGATCTAAAATTAACAGCCTAACATCACAATTAAAAGAACTAGAGAAGCAAGAGCAAACACATTCAAAAGCTAGCAGAAGGCAAGAAATAACTAAGATCAGAGCAGAACTGAAGGAGATAGAAACACAAAAAAAACCCCTTCAAAAAAATCAATGAATCTAGGAGCTGGTTTTTTGAAAAGATCAACAAAATAGATAGACTGCTAGCAAGACTAATAAAGAAGAAAAGAGAGAAGAATCAAATAGATGCAATAAAAAATGATAAAGGAGATATCACCACCAATCCCACAGAAATACAAACTACCATCAGAGAATGCTATAAACACCTCTAGGCAAATAAACTAGAAAATCTAGAAGAAATGGATAAATTCCTGGACACGTACACCCTCCCAAGACTAAACCAGGAAGAAGTTAAATCCCTGAATAGACCAATGACAGGCTCTGAAATTGAGGCAATAATTAATAGCCTACCAACCAAAAAAAGTCCAGGACCAGATGGATTCACAGCCGAATTCTACCAGAGGTACAAGGAGGAGCTGGTACCATTCCTTCTGAAACTATTCCAATCAATAGAAAAAGAGGGAATCCTCCCTAACTCATTTTATGAGGCCAGCATCATCCTGATACCAAAGGCTGGCAGAGACACAACAAAAAAAGAGAATTTTAGACCAATATCCTTGATGAACATCAATGTGAAAATCCTCAATAAAATACTGGCAAACCAAATCCAGCAGCACATCAAAAAGCTTATCCATCACGATCAAGTGGGCTTCATCCCTGGGATGCAAGGCTAGTTCAACATACACAAACCAATAAACATAATCTATCACATAAACCAAACCAAAGACAAAAACCACATGATTATCTCAATAGATGCAGAAAAGGCCTTCGATAAAATTCAGCAGCCCTTCATGCTAAAAACTCTCAATAAACTAGGTATTGATGGGACGTATCTCAAAATAATAAGAGCTATTTATGACAAACCCACAGCCAATATCATACTGAATGGGCAAAAACTGGAAGCATTCCCTTTGAAAACGGGCACAAGACAGGGATGCCCTCTCTCACCACTCCTATTCAACATAGTGTTGGAAGTTCTGGCCAGGACAATCAGGCAGGAGAAAGAAATAGAGGGTATTCAATTAGGAAAAGAGGAAGTCAAATTGTCCCTGTTTGCAGATGACATGATTGTATATTTAGAAAACCCCATCGGCTCAGCCCAAAATCTCCTTAAGCTGATAAGCAACTTCAGCAAAGTCTCAGGATACAAAACCAATGTGCAAAAATCACAAGCGTTCCTATACACCAATAACAGACAAACAGAGAGCCAAATCATGAGTGAACTCCCATTAACAATTGCTTCAAAGAGAATAAAATACCTAGGAATCCAACTTACAAGGGATATGAAGGACCTCTTCAAGGAGAACTACAAACCACTGCTCAATGAAATAAAAGAGGATACAAACAAATGGAAGAACATTCCATGCTCATGGGTAGGAAGAATCAATACCGTGAAATTGGCCATACTTCCCAAGGTAATTTATAGATTCAATGCCATCCCCATCAAGCTACCAATGACTTTCTTCATGGAATTGGAAAAAACTACTTTTTTTTGGTTCATATGGAACCAAAAAAAAGCCCACGTTGCCAAGAAAATCCTAAGCCCATTTTTAAATAGGGTTGTTTTCTTGTTGCCGAGGGAGGAGATTTCCCTTTTGCTCTGGAAAATCCCTGGATGTTGGCAGTCCTCTCTTAGTTACAGGGAGTGGGAAAATATAAGTGAATAAAATACGGTGTCCATCTCCTAGTGTATTTGCTTGATTACGCAGCAAAGCTATCTCAGTATAGCATCTCGAGTGAAACAATAAATCGAGATTGTTTTGTTAAGTGGTAAAACTCTAAATAAAGAATCTTCATCCTCACTACTACTTAGAGAGCATAAAGGCACATCAAAAAGGATATGCTGTTTGATGGAGATAAATAGGTACTTAAATATATTATTATAATTTTGGAGGGGTTATCTAAATAAAAGTCATATCATAAGTTGAATCCCAATGTATGAGGTGGTTTTGTGTTTTAAAAGCCTAAAGACTTAGTTCATTACAATAGGTTTTTGTTGCCTTTCTTTTTCCTGTTTTTTTTTTGGCTTATCTTTTTCGTATCTTCTATTCATGTGTCTTCCAAACGCGTTAATTGGTGTCACCAAAAGGTCTGTTTTATTATCACCCTCTGCTTCAACTGACATCATATATCTCTTTCTCAAAATCACAGTTTCTAATTCTATTTTCAGACATGGCAGTAATTTGATTATTTGTTTTGTTTTGGGGCCTGGTAAGAGACCTCAACAGTTACTTTTAAATTGACCCATTTACCCTTTAATCATAAGAAACCACACAAATTCAGTTATTATGCCTCCTATGTTCATCATACGACTGCATCTTTCAAACATTAGTTTTCCCATGATAATTTTGCAGATCGTTACATTTTGTTATCTCAGAATCTTGATTGCGTTACATACTCTAATGAAACTCCATGTGTATCTGCAGCCCCTAATTTCATTTTTTTCATATGATTTAGGTTTAATTTTATTACCATCCTGGAAACAGATACAAATTAGAGGAAAATTAGAAACAGAATTGGCACAATAGTTTCTCAATTTCATGATGCATTAAATTTGGGGGCAATTTATCACAAGTGGAAAAAGTTTAGGTAGCGGCAATGATCACGTAACTAAATGAGAGCTCTTGAAGAAATATTATTTTATCTTTAAGGCCTAGTACAAAGAAAACCCATCTATTCACCACCCTTAATAGAATTCAGTACACGAATCATTATATCTGTCACTAGGTCCAGATACTATCTGTGGGCACTTCAATAGCTGCAGAAATTTTACCTTCTCTGGCAAATTTCTGGGAAAATGAATATGAAGAGAGAAAATGTATTACATCATGGAGGGAAAAACTGTAGTTCCAAATGGATACTCCTGTTCACTCAGTAAATATCTATGATGATTCATTCCACAAATAATCATTGAGTATATGTGTCAAGGAGTGTCCTTGGCACTGGAGATACAATGACAAACAGAATGACAAGATTCCTATTGGGAAAGACAGACCAACTGATATTATATAGTGAACAAGAAAAAAATTATAGGGCTGGGCGCAGTGGCTCACGCCTGTAATCCCAGCACTTTGGGAGGCTGAGGCAGGTGGATCACGAGGTCAGGAGTTTGAGACTAGCCTGACCAACATGGTGAAACCCCATCTATACTAAAAATACAAAAATTAGCTGGGTGTGGTGGTGCACACCTGTAATCCCAGCTATTTGGGAGGCTGAGGCAGGAAAATAGCTTGAACCCAGAAGGCAGAGGTTGCAGTGAGCTGAGATCACGCCACTGCACTCCAGCCTGGGCAACAGAGGGAGACTCCATCTCAAAAAAAAAAAAAAAGACAGAAATGATATACCATCTGTATAATCATATATGATACTTGTATGATTACACAATCATATGTGTATAAAGTGGAGATTTAAAATAAGATGGTATTTTAGAGAGTAATTGAGTGGCCTCTTGAGACTAGCTGGCCAGAGAGTCCTCTGAGATGGGGCATTAGAATCTGAGAGGTAGAGACCACCAGAAACAGAAAGAAACAAATGCATTTCTGCAGTTGGGCACCTGCTGACTCCTTGATTCCATTAGGACAGAGTAAGCGCTCGTTCTCTGCCAACCCAGAATTCAGCCCTGTGGCTGCAGCGAAAAGAATCCCAGAAGAGGGACTCATGCTGAACGCATTCTGGCTCCAGAGGCTTCCTCATTAAAATAATAATAATAAATCTTAAAATCCCAGGAGAGATTCAGGAATAAAAATGGAGAAAGTAAGACTTTAAAGTAAAATTATTAGAAATCCCCAGGAAGTAAAGAAGGAAAAAGAAACCAGAAAAAAAAATCCTATCAGTTAATTAAGCCTTGGAGTGACAAAGAGATCTAGAGCTTCCAAGGATATGGAAATTTCTTGGCTTTGAAGAGTTGAGGGAGAAGAATCATGAACAGTCTAAAGCAATTGCCCAGCGTCTCAAGTAGAAGGGCATGAAGAGGAGCTGGCAAGAATGTCTCCAGATGATGAGACGTTTGCAGGGCTTTTTCTGGGCCACTCATGAGGCCACACAGACGCCAACGAGCCACCCTGGCCCTGTCCTTATGGAGGGGCCCTGCACAGGATTTTGGGATAAGGATGGAAAGACAGTGTCTTTTCAGGTTCTCCCTGTGCGGTTTTGGTCATCCTTCTACCTCCTGAGTTCCAGCCCCAGGCCTGTGGCATCCCTGTTTCACTTTGAGGGGTTGCTGTGGGCTCCTCCAGGCATGAGCTCCACGGAGGATCCTCAGGTACCCAGATGGGAAACCTGGAACAGGAACCCTCCATGGTAAGCCCCCTGCCTGTTTGGTTTTCCCCAGCAGCCAGCCCTCAAGCCCTCTGAAGCAGTGGTCCACCTCTTCTGATTCTGATCCAGATTGTGAACTTAGCAACAACTAGAACCTGGATCCCAATTCTGTCTGAAATCAACGGAATAATATGTTCTATACATTGGTGCATGACTCTTTGCCTAACCCAACACAATGAGAGTAAAGTGTGAAATAAACAAAACATAAAAAGTAAAGAATCTGAGCTGTGAAGAGAGAGAAGGAAGCAGCCATATGGGAAAGGTCCCAAGCTTAGTGAGTTACAAGGAAGCTGGTGTGGCTGGATGGTAATGGTTGAGGGCACTGGGCACAGGGTGAAGCTAGCGGGTGTGGACAGACTAGAAAACTAGAGTTTTGTGAACTTCTACTAAATACCGCATTGTTAAACAGGATTTGAGGAGTTTTGTTCGTTTGTTTTTTGTTTTTTGAGATGGAGTCTTGCTCTTGTTGCCCAGGCTGGAGTGCGATGGCATGATCTTGGTTCACTGCAACCTCCGCCTCCCGGGTTCAAGCAATTCTCCTGCCTCAGCCTCCCAAGTAGCTGGGATTACAGATGTGCGCCACCATACTGGGCTAATTTTTGTATTTTTAGTAGAGATGGGGTTTCACCATGTTGGCCAGGCTGGCCTTGAACGCCTGACCTCGTGATCCCCCCCGCCTCAGCCTCCCAAAGTGCTGGGATTACAGGTGTGAGCCACCACACCTGGCCGGAAGTTTTAAATGTACCCCTGTGTGGCAGACAGTGCTGGGTACCTCCCCTGTAACCATCCATTCCCATTTCTTCCCTTTCTCAAGAGCTCCAATTTAGTTTGGAGTTGCATAGAGCTCCAATTTAGTTTGGAGTTGCATAGTACCCAATTAAAAACACCCAATTCCAGGCCAGGCACGGTGGCTCATTGCTGTAATCCTAGCACTTTGGGAGGCCGACGCAGGCAGATCACTTGTCACGAGTTCAAGACCAGCCTGGCCAACATGGCAAAACCCCATCTCTACTAAAAATACAAAAATTAGCCAGGCGTGGTGGCACATGCCTATAGTCCTAAGCTACATGGGAGGCTGAGGCAGGAGAATAATTTGAACCCAGGACACAGAGGTTGCAGTGAGCCAAGATGGCGCCACTGCACTCCACCTGGGCAACGGAGCAAGACTCTGTCTCAAACAAACAAACAAACACCTGTAATTCCAGAGTCCCTTACAGCTGGGGGTGGTCACACTACATGGTTCTGGATATGATATGTATCCAGAATGCTGATGAGAAGGTCCTCCCTTCCAGAATAAAACAGGGAACTTCGAGAAGATGGCTTTTCATGCTTTTTCATTCTTCCTGTCTGGCGCACTGATGCAATGTCTGTGGGGATAGCAGCCACCTTATAACTATGCCAATGAAAACCACAAATAAAAAAATGAGATGAGAGAAAGACAGGAGTCTGGGAGACTGGTGGTATTCTGAGCCTACCGCACTGCACAGCCCTGCTGACCTCTGCACATTTGCTGGACACAATAAACTAATGTGTATTTTAGGTGCTGGCATCCATGCATTCTCATACTTGTAACCAAGCACCATGCTAAACCATACAACACAGAATAGAAAAAAATAACTGTTTAAGGAACTGGGGAAAATATTGGTTAAAATAATCCAGGGATAATAGTAACCCAGAAGAAGGCAAAGGTAGTCTTATCTTTCTGAAATTTGACCTCAAGGAGTATAGAAACCAAAACCAAGAGGAACTTTCTCAATGCAACTACTCGTACTACTATTAATTTTACTACTACTAATAAAGATAATAATACACACTAGCAGCAAAGCCAGCTTACATTTTTAAAGTGCTTACCATGTACCAGGCACTCTCCTAACCACTCCACATCTTAAATTATTGAATCCTAAGAGCAACCTTCACAATTATCATCTTTATTTCACAAATGAAGATATTGAGATAGAGAGAGCTTAAGTGATTTGTGAGGATCAAAGAGCCAAAATTTCAACCTAGGATGCCTGACTACAAGGCCTGCTGTGTGAACCAAATTTTATGAAATTCTCTTAATATGCGATATAATATCACTTCATCTTTGGTAAAAATTCTGCTCAAATCTTCTGTCTATTTTTAAAAATTGGTTGATTATCATCCTAATATCAAGTATCTATTTGCTTTTTACAGTTAAAACAGTAACATTGCTGCCAGGCGTGGTGGCTTATGCCTGTAATCCCAGCACTTTGGGAGGCTGAGGTGAGTGGATCATTTGAGGTCAGGAGTTCGAGACCAGCTTGGCCAGCATGGTGAAATCCCGTCACTACTAAAAATACAAAAATTAGCAGAGAGTGGTGGCGGGTGCCTGTAATCCCAGCTACTCGGGGGGGCTGAGGTAGGAGAATCGCTTGAACCCGGGAGGCGGATGTTGCAGTGAGCAGAGATCCTGCCACTGCACTCCAACCTGGGCGACAGACTGGGAGACTGAGACTCGGTCTCAAACAAAACAAAACGAAACAAAACACAACCCAAAAAACAGTAACATTGCTGAACAGTCCAAAGAAACAAAGCAGAAGGAAGCAATGGCATGGCATCTTCAAAGAGCAGACAGAAAATAACTTCTAACCTAGAATTCTGGATCCAAGGAAAATATCCTTCCCACATGAAAGTGATATACAAACTTTTTTTTTTTTTTGAGAGGGAGTCTCACTCTGTTGGCCAGCCTGGAGTATGGTGGCACAACCTCTGCCTCCCAGGTTCAAGCGATTCTCCTGCCTCAGCCTCCTAAGTAGCTGGGACTACAGGCACATGCCACCACGCCTGGCTAATTTTTTGCTTTTTTAGTAGAGATGGACTTTCACCATGTTAGCCAGGATGGTCTTGATCTCCTGACTTTGTGATCCACCTGCCTTGGCCACCCAAAGTGCTGGGATTACAGGTGTGAGCCACCACACCCGGCCCAAACATTTTTGAATGAACAAAAAATTGAAAAATTCATTGCCAGGCTACCCACTCTAAAGGAAATATTAAAGATTGTCCTCCAGGCAGAGGGAAAATTAAGCCAGATAAAAACTTGCTTAGAGATGTAGAAAGAAATTAAGAACAAGGCCGGGCGTGGTGGCTCACGCCTATAATCCTAGCACTTTGGGAGGCTGAGGTGGGCGGATCACCTAAGGTCAGGAGTTCGAAACCAGCCTGGCCAACATGGCGAAACCCCATCTCTACTAAAAATACAAAAAATTAGCCGGGCTTGGTGGTGGGCGCCTGTAATCCCAGCTACTTGGGAGGCTGAAGCAGGAGAATTGTTTGAACCCAGGAGACAGATGTGGCAGTGAGCTGAGATCTCGCCACTGCACTCCAGCCTGGGTGACAGAGCGAGACTCCATCAAAGAGAAGAAAGAAAGAAAGAAAAAAGAAAGAAAGAAAGAAAGAAAGAAAGAAAGAAAGAAAGAAAGAAAGAATATGTAGGTAAATCTAAATGAATAGTAACTATATAAAACCTTATACAACAGTGTAAATAATGTCTTGTGGGGATACTTATTATTATATATTAGAAAATACATATTCAGATACATACAGTCACTATAGTTGCTTGTAGGGATATATAATATTATTACATATTAGCAAATATATATTATACATATAGTCATTAAGCTTAGACATTGGCAAGAGGTACTTTTCCCTGGGCCCTGAACTCTGGCCTTATTTCAGCCATGCCCTACCTTATAGGATGAGGAATCCAGGGGGCCCAGGGAACATGCCCACCTGGAGCCTTTATCACTCCATCTGGAGCACAGTTAGGTATCTGAGACCTCAGAATTTCCCACTCAAAATGATCTGATTATTCTTCCTGGCTTGTGTGGGCCCTTTCCCTGGCTCCTTCCTTCCAAGGGCAAACCACACTGCCAGTACCTAGCACCTAGGAGTGGACACGTGGAGGCTGTTTGTAGCCAGTGTCTGCAGAGTTGGGTTGTCCATACGCACATGCATGAGGCCCTCACAGTGTTAGAGCTGGAAGTGGGAAGAGAAGAAGGATGACTGAGCATCAGGTACCAGAGGCTATCTCTCTCGTGCCATACCATTTTAGCACAGAACTACAGAGAGCTCTAAATTAGAATTTAGAATTTGAATTTGGCCCTTCAAGTTGTCATGAAGGATTATTGGTAAATGTAGAAAATAGCACCCATTTTATTCAATAGTTTGTTAGCTTGGTTTATTCTTTAAACTATCTAGATATATGGTGTGTAGGTCTCCATCTGTACTCTTTGTCTGAGCTCCAAAATTGGTTAAGGGGCAGGTCTCTCTACATAGAATTAAAATATACAAAAACAGCCAGGCACAGTGGCTCACGCCTGTAATCCCAGCACTTTGGAAGGTTGAGGCAGACGGATCATGAGGTCAGGAGTTTGAGACCAGCCCGGCCAATATGGTGAAACCCCATCTCTACTAAAAATACAAAAATTAGCCAGGTGTGGTGGCACGCGCCTGTAGTCCTAGCTACTTGGGAGGCTGAGACAGAAGAACCGCTTGAACCTGGGAGACGGAAGTTGCAGTGAGCTGAGATTGCGCCACTGCACTCCAGCATGAGTGACAGAGTGAGACTCCATCTCAAAAAAAAAAAAAAAAAATATATATATATATATATGTGCGTGCACACACACACACACACACACACATATACACAAACAATAGTCCATAAATTGGAATGGTGATAAATGGAGTTAAAGGGTCCTAAGGCAGTAGCATGTCTGAGATGAGGTAAAAGCACTAGTATACATTGTTTTTTTCTAAGTTAAAGATGTTTGAGGCTGGACACGGTGGCTCATGCCTGTAATACCAACACTTTGGGAGGCTGGGGGGGAGGATCACCTGAGGTCAGGAGTTCAAGACCAGCCTGACCAACATGGAGAAACCCTGTCTCTACTAAAAATACAAAATTAGCTGGACCTAGTGGCACATGCCTGTAATCCCAGCTACTTAGGAGGCTGAGACAGGAAATTCGCTTGAACCTGGGAGGCGGAGGTTGCAGTGAGCCAAGATTGCGCCATCACACTCCAACCTGGGCATCAACAGTGAAAAAAAAAAAAGATGTTTGTTGTAATATCTAAGGTATCCACTAAAATAATAGGCTGATAATAGGTTAACAAGCATTGAAGAAGGAAAATAAATTAAAAAGTAAACAAATCCAAAAACTGGCAAGAAAAATTGAGATAGTTAAGGCGAGAAAAACAGAAAGCAAGTAATAAGATGTTTAAATGGTGTATATCAATAACTAAATTAAGTGCAAATGGAATAAATGCCTCAGTTAGAAGCCAAAAAATGGCCAGGAGTGGTGGCTCACACCTGTAATCTCAGCATTTTGGAAGGCTGAGGGAGCAGGATTGCTTAAGGCCAGGAGTTTGAGACCAGCCTGGGCAACATAGTGAAACCTTATCTCTATGAAAAATTAAAAAAAATTAGCTGGGCACAGTGGCATGCACCTGTAGTCCCAGCTACTCAGGAATTTGAGGCAGGAGGATCACTTGAGCCCAGGAGTTCAAGGCTGAGTGAGCTATGGTTGCGCCACTGCACTCCAGCCTGGGTGACAGAGTAGGACTTCATCTCCGTCTTAAAAAAAAAAAAAAGCCAAAGGTTCTAAGTCTGGATTAAAAAATCTCCAACAGGCTGGGCGTGGTGGCTCATGCCTATAATCCCAGCACTTTGGGAGGCTGAGGCAGGGGGTGGATAATGAGGTCAGGAGTTTGAGACCAGCCTGACCAACATGGTGAAACCCTGTCTCTACTAAAAATATAAAAATTAGCTGGGTGGGGTGGTGTGCTCCTGTGATCCCAGCTACTCAGGAGGCTGAGGCAGGAGAATCGCTTGAACCCGGGAGGAGGAGGTTGCAGTGAGCCAAGATCACGTCACTGCAATCCAGCCTGGGTGACAGAGTGAGACTCCATCTCAAAAAAAAAACGGAAAAAAAGAAAAGAAAAACAACAACAACATGCTGTTTACCAGAGACATTACCTCAATATAAGAATACAAAAAAGTTCAATGTAAAGGAATAGAAAAGGTACAGCATATAAACATTAACTAAGATAAAGTTGATATGCCCGTATTAATATAAACAAAGTCAATGTTAAGAAGTATCATTAGAGGTAAAGATTATTTATTAATCATAAAAGTTTTCATTCATCCAGAAGCTATAACATTTCCAGAGTCTTATAAATGACACAATAAAATTAATAGAAATGAAAGTAAAAGTAGAGGCTCCTTGAATGAGAATGGGGACTTTTTAACACACTCCTTGTCTGATAACTGATAAACAAAAATCAGTAGACCTGTTGAAGATTTGAACAACGTGATTAACAAATTTGACATAATTGATATAGATAAAAAAGCTATACTCATCTGGGCATGGTGACTCATGCCTGTAATCCCAGCACTTTGGGAGGCCGAGGCGGGCAGATCACCTGAGGTCAGGAGTTTGAGACCAGCCTGGCCAACATGGTGAAACCCCGTCTCTACTAAAAATACAAAATTAGCCGGATGTGGTGGCACATGCCTGTAATCCCACCTACTCGGGCGGCTGAGGCAGGAGAATTACTTGAACCCGGGAGGTAGAGGTTGCAGTGAGCCATGATCGTGTCATTGCACTCCAGCCTGGGCTACAAGAGTGAAACTCTCAAAACAAACAAACAAACACCTATAATCAGTAATTGTGACATATACATTCTATTCAAGTACACTTGAAATTTTACCAAAATTAACTATATATCAGACCATAAAGCATACTTCATCGGATGGAAATTATGCAAAATATGTTCCCTGACCACAGTGGAATTAAGTTAGAAATCAATAACAAAAGGATTCAATAGAGCAAAAGCATTAAGGTAAGGATGTGTATCACAGATAGTAGCAAGGGGCCCAGGGCACCAGGCCCAGGCTTTGACTGCTCTCTCCCTGTAAGGAATCTATTAGACACACGTTCCTTCTCCAGGAACAAAACATGGATGAATCTTACAAAAGAATCCATACTGTATGATTCCATTTGTATAAAAATAGGCAAAACTAATCTATGGTAAATATTGATTATCTTTGGAAGGGAGGGATGGAGTAATGATTAAGAGAGGGCCAGAGAGGGGCGTACTGGCAGAATTCTGATTCATGCCCTGGGTAGCGATTCCATAGGTGCGTTCAGCTTGTTATAATTCATCAAGCTTGTGATTTGCTGTATAACATTATACTTCAAAAAAGTTATTTAAAAATGAAGCAAACACCTACAAGTTCACAATACTTTTTTTTTTTTTTTTTTTGAGGCAAAGTCTCATTCTGTTGCTCAGGCTGGAGTGCAGTGATGCGATCTTGGCTCACTGCTAACTCTGCCTCCTGGGTTCAAGCGATCAGTCCTGCCTCAGCCTCCCGAGTAGCTGGGATTAATAGGCAGCACACCACCACATCTGGCTAATTTTTTATTTTTATTTTTATTTTTTTATTTTAGTAGAGACGGGGTTTCTGCCATGTGGGCCGGGCTGGTATTGAACTCCTGCCCTCAAGCAATCTACACGCCTTGGCCTCCCAAAGTGCTGGGATTACAGGTGTGAGCCACCATGCCCAGCCACAGTGCTATTTTAAAAGAGAGAAGGAAAGAAATACTTATTTGGCAACCTTTTGAAGTAACTAGAACATCAACTCCTTAATTTAAAAATTGACAACAGGAAAAACATAAGCAGTTAACCTGCTTTCTTGTAGATTGTATTTCAGTGTAAGTAAATAACTTTAGTTGATGAGGAAAAGTTTTTCTTTACAAATAATTTCCAACTAATAAACGTGGAATTAATGGCAGAATTAGATAATCACCAACGAGTAACCACTAATGAAATAATTCAGGCAAAGGTCATAATATGAGTTATCTATTGCTGTGTAACAGATTACTTCAGAATGTTGCAGCTTAAAACAACAAACATTTATCATCTCACAGTTTTTGTGGGTTAGGAATCAGGGCATGGCTTAACATGGTGTCCTGGTTCAGTCTTTCAACACTACAACCAAATGTCAACGAGGGCTGCGGTCATCTCAAGACTTGAGTTGGGGAGGATTCACCTACAAGCTTACTCATGGGGTTGCTGGCAGATTTCAAGTTCTTGCTGGCTGTTAGCCAGAAACAGCAGGTACTTGCCACATGGGCTTCTCCATAGGGCATCTCCCAAGATGGCAGCTGGCTTCTCTAAGAGCTAGCAGTGAAGAAGAGAGCAAGAGAAGATGCCCAAGGTGGAATCCACAGTTTTTTCGTAGCTTATTATTGAAGTGACATCGCATCACCTCTGCTGCACTCTATTCTGGAAGTCTTAAGTCCAGACTAGAGTCAAGATAAGGAGATTACACAGAAAGTCAATACCAGAAGGCGGCGATCACAGGGAACCTCTTAGAGGCTGCTATAAAAGTTGATCATACAAATTGGATTGTTCTTGTCATACCGAACTAAATGAGAGTTGAGGGGCCAGGAGAAAAAGCACCAAGACACATAACATTGCTCCAAGAATATCATTCTCTGCAAGCCTGGATGCTGAAACGACCTGCTATAACCTAAAACCAGTTGTATCTAATGGCTACTGGAACAACCTGCTTAGACTCTAAGACTAGTTTTAGCCACCATGGTCACTCACCAATTAGAGCTTGCCAGTTCCCCAGAACTTTGCTAGTGCCAGTGAACTTTCTTTTAGAACAATATGTAACATTTCTTCTTTTTATAAAATCTGCAACCTTCTCTTTGTTCTTTGGACATACTGAAGACCACCTGGTGTGTGTGTGTATGACTCAAATTGCAATTCTTGCTTCCCAAATAAAATGTCTTAAATTTAGATATTTGTTTCTATATTTTATTTGACTTCAACATTGCCTATCATCATCATCAAAGGATGGGAGCTATTAGATGAAAAGTTGATGGGGACTTTATAAAACAGAGGCATCAGACTGTCATCCCCTGAATCCTTTACTCAATCTTAAACTCACTAAAAGAACAATAGACATTATTTGCCTTGTACTGTGAAGCAATCTGAAGTACATAGCACCACCTAATGAGGTACTTTTTCCAAAAAGAGGTGAGCTCAAAACCAATCAAGTCTTTAACAGACATCCATTTTATAAGAAATAAATCTATCAGTTTATTTCTAAATAAATATATATGATAGAAGAACAAGTTAAAGGACACCATGAGGATACAAATCTAGAAGGTGGGACCTTCTACATGTCAATGGACCTATTTCTTCAGTAAGTCAATTGCATGAAAAAAATGAGGACTTGCTCTAGACTAAAAGAGTCTTAAGAGACTTAACAATCAAATGCAATCTTTAGATCTTGCTTGGATACTGATTCAAACAAACCAATTAGAAGAAGATAATTTTATAATAAGGTGACTTTGAATATAGATACAAAGATGGTACTAAGGAATTATTATCTTTTAGTAAATAATGCATTGTAGCTATGAAAGAATATGTCCATATTTTTCTGAGATGCAAACAAAAGTAACAACTGAGACATGGGGTCTAAGATTTGCTTTAAAGTACTTCAGCAGACACAACAAACACAAAAAAAGGAACAGATAAAACAGATGTGGTAAAATCTTAATAACTGTTGAATCTAGATTATGGATATATGCAAATTCATTGTAGAATCCTATTCATTTTTATGAGTGTTTAAACATTTTCAAAAAAACAAGAAAAGATAGCAGGAGTGGATGGTTTTATACCTGAATTCTAGCTAGACTTCAATATTTCTAATATTGTTTAAATATCTGTGATCTTAAAAAAGATGAAAAACTCCCCAATTCATTTTATAAAGCTAGCATAACTTTTAATAAACTTTTTTGTGTTTTGTTTTGCTTTGTTTAAGAGACAGGGTCTCACTTTGTTGCCTAGATCGAAGTACAGTGGCATGATCATAGCTCATTGTAGCCTCAATCTTCTGGGCTCAAGAAATTCTCCTGCCTCAGCCTCTCAAGTAGCTGGGACTACAGGTGCACACCACCACCCCCAACTAATTTTTGTAACTTTTTTTTCTTTTTTTTTGAGATGGAGTCTTGCTCTGTTACCAGGCTGGAGTGCAGTGGCACGATCTCTGCTCACTGCAACCTCCACCTCCCAGGTTCAAGCAATCCTCCTGTCTCAGCCCCCCGAGTAGCTGGGACTACAGGCACATGCCACCATGCCCGGCTAATTTTTTTTTTGTATTTTAGTAGAGATGGGGTTTCACCACATTGGCCAGGCTGGTCTCGATCTCCTGACCTTGTGATCCACCTGCCTTGGCCTCCCAAAGTGCTGGGATTACAGGCGTGAGCCACCACGCCCAGCCATAACATTATTTTTTTAGAGGCAGGGTCTCACCACATTGCTCAGGCTGTTCTTGAACTCCTGGTCTCAAGTGATCCTCTTGCCTTTGCCTCCTCAATAGCTGGGATTACAGGAGTGAACCACTGTGCTTGGTTCTAAAACCTTTTTTTTTTTTTTGAAATATAATATGCATGGAGAAAAATTAATAGTTGTGTGTAGCTTGAATAACTTTTGCATACTGAACACATCTGTGCAAAAAGATTAAAAACTAGAACACTGTGTGCACCCCAGATACCCACCCCATGCTCATTTTAGACAGTATCTTCTGCTGAAGATAGTCACTGTGCTGAAGCCAGCATAATTTTTTTTTTTTTTTTTTTTTTTTTTAGCTGGAGTCTCACTCTATCGCCAAGGCTGGAGTGCAATGTTATGATCTGGGCTCACTGCAACCTCTGCCTCCAGAGTTCAAGCGATTCTCCTGCCTCAGCTTTCTGAGTAGCTGGGATTACAAGCACACGCCACCACACCCAGCTAATTTTTGTATTTTTAGTAGAGATAGGGTTTCCCCATGTTGGTCAGGCTGGTCTCGAACTCCTGACCTCAAGTGATCTGCCTGCCTTGGCCTCCCAAAGTGCAGGGATTACAGGTATGAGCCACAGCATAAACTTTAATACCAAAATCTGGTTTTAAAAAATAGTGCAAAAAGTGGAGACTACAGAATAATTTCATTTATATGGAGACAACTTTTAAAAATAGCATATTAGGAAACAGAATCAGGAAATGTATTTTAATATCTACACAATCATACACACATATTGTTAACAATTTGCTTGCCATTATTTCTTGCATTCCCTCTGGGTTCTTACTAAAATACATACTTTATTAGTAGTTTTTTTTAAGCAAGGGATTATGGATAGTAAACATTTTTAGGCTCATGTATTTTTTAACATATTTATTTTACCCCCTACTCCTCAGAGAGAGTTTGGTTGCTTATAGAATTACAGACAGCTATTTTCCTTCAGCATTGTAAGTATATGACACTATTGTCCTCTGACCTCTATTGTTAATGAGCATTCTATTGTCAATTTGTCATTTCTTTGTATGTAATCCATCTCTCTTCCGTAGATTATATTTTCCTTTACTGCTTAGTGGTCCATAGTTTTGCTACAGTATTTCTGGGTATAGATTTATTTTCAATATCTTGCTAATCAGTCTGAGATTTTTTCAGTTCAAGGTCTCATGTGTTTCTTGAGATTTTTCTGTCATTTTATTTTCACATATCACTTAATTTCCATTCTATTTTTTTCTGCTAATTCCATTGTATACATTTCTGAACTTCTCATTCTACCCTCCAATACTCTTATTTTTCTGTCTTATAGTGCTATGATCTATAAGCTTTTCAATGCTGTCTTCCAACTTGTTAGCCCTCTCTCTTCAGATATATCCAGGCTACCACTGGGATAATTATCAAGGGTTATTATTATAATTTTCAATGACTATATCTTTCATTTCCAAGATTTCCAATTTGTTCTTTTACAAATCTTTCTGTTCTTATTTCATGGATGCTGTTTCCTTCTTTGTCACTGAACAGTTAATAGATTATATTTAAGTTCTCATATTGATCTCTATATGCTCAGATGTTAATTTGTTTGTTGAATTTACCAAATACTTTATGATGATGAACTTCCTTGTGTGCTTAAAATTCCTTAAAAAGCTATGCTTGCTTGAGTGTTCTTCGGTTACACCTTTTCTTTTCATATGACCTATATTTGCTTTAGCCCTGGTCCAAATGGGTTGCATGGTCTAAATGAGTTGCACCGTCCAAACCACTTCTCACGTTAGCAGATTAAATCGGACCTTTTGCTCCGTATTAATGGCTTAATTTTACAATATACCTTCATGTGTGTTGTACGCACTCACTTCAGATGTTCTATTGGGTACTTGGCTTCTTTACTTTTTGTGTATTAAATCTATGCTCTCAAAAGCAAACATCTATGTCCAAAATATTTTAATACACTACATATTCCATTTAAGAGAATAACTTCCTTCATTTTGATAATCAATTTGAGGATAAATGACCGAAGACTTGCGAACTATAGGGGGGAAAATAACATCAGGCATGTCCTGGCTCTCTACAAATCTCTTCTCAGTGTTGTATTTTATGTCTCCGAATGAAATTGCAGTAATGCGCCTCCACTTCGCAAGCCCCTTAAAATATCTCCATTCCAGATCCCTTAGATTCATGAATTGTTTTCCTGAAAAGAATCATATTTTCAAAGAATCACATGGTGTTGTTACTCAGCCTTTCATTACTCAGAGATGCTTCATGGACAGGGTAAACCTTTGATGAACTCGAGTCCCCTCTTTCTGGCAGAAAGCCATTTCTAAAGCTTTATTTTTAATTTTTATTTATTTATTTATTTTGAGACGGAGTTTTGCTCTTGTTGCCCAGGCTGGAGTGCAATGGCGCGATATCGGCTCACCACAACCTCCGCCTCCCGGGTTCAAATGATTCTCCTGCCTCAGCCTCCTGAGTAGCTGGGATGAGAGGCACCCGCCACCACACCCAGTTACTTTTTTTGTATTTTTAGTAGAGACGGAGTTTCACCATGTTGGCCAGGCTAGTCTCAAACTCCTGACCTCAGGTGATCCACCCACCTCAGACTCCCAAAATACTGGGATTACAGGAGTGATCCACTGTACCCGGCCTAAAGCTTTATAAACTTAAGGGAGACCCTGTGATGTCAGTTTCATGTAAAGCCTGCTCCTAAACAGCAATTGAGTGGGTCTGGCTAACTGGGCTTGAGTGGACCCTGCAGAGCCCCGGCAGGTGGAGGGGGTATCTCATTCTGTGCTTGGATCCTAACAGAATGTGCAAATGGAGAGCTCTGCAGAGCACCAAAAGCAGCAGGGAAGAGAAAAGGATCCTAAAACAGGGAGGAAGATGGGTTAGAAGTGCACAGATTGTTAGTGTCATTTCTTCCAAGATGCTAATGTAAGCCCTAAGTATAAAAGGGCAGTGGCTGAGCTAGAATCTGGCCATTCTCCATACTCATTCAGAAACCACAAGCTTGAGGTGTCATTAGCAGTTACAATTCCTTCAAGTAGCCAATGAGCCAAGGAGAAAGAATCAAGCAAAGACACAGCACATGTTCTCCCCACCAGCAGCGATTCCCCTCTCCCTTCCCTTCCACCCTTTTCATGGCTAAATAACCCTGAAAACAACAACAAATCAAGGCTGAAGGCATGGGTTGGAGTGTAAAACCAGGAGCCAACAGGCCACGGGAACAAGTATAAGGAGAATTATGGTCACAGCAGACAAGCAGGATGACTGGTCTATTTCTGGTGGGTGACCTTACTGTCCCACATGTGGTGACATTTGAGCATGTCACCTGAAGTCCAAAGACTAAGCAGGCACCACTCCACTCCAATCAGTCCTCCATCCCTGTACTGGGAGGGCCTGGGCCTGCCTGGTGGGAAGTCTTTATATAGACTTTGTACATGTCTGAAGTAGAAGACAGGTGCCAGAGACTCTTCGTTGGGCTCATACCTCCCCAAGTAGAACAGATACTGCCATGGTGTTCAGCAGTCCATTCATAAGGCCAGTTGCCAAGTTTCAGGGAGTTTGACAAGATCTTTGGAGGCCTGGCACAGCAAGAAGTGGTGGCAAAATGAAGGAAGGGGATCTTTAACAAGAGAAGGTTTAGAGCTGATGATTTTGATGACTAAAGAGCCTCATGTCCCAAACTCCTGACCTCAGGTGACCCACCTACCTCGGCCTCCCAAAATGACCAGCCTGGCCAACAGGGAGAAACCTGGTCCTACTAAAAATACAAAAAATTAGCCGGGCTTGGTGGCGGGCACCTGTCATCACAGCTACTCCGGAGGCTGATGCAGGAGAATCACTTGAACCTGGGAGGCGGAGGTTGCAGTGAGCCGAGATCGTGCTGCTGCACTCCAGCCTGGGCGACAGAGCAAGACTCTGTCAAAAAAAAATAATAATAAAAAAAGAAGCTTCATGTCATGATCTCTGACAGACACTTTAGGTTGGCTTACTCCACACGCATTGCAATCCTCTTCTGCCTTCCTCTGCTATAGAGGGGGGAGCTAAGAACTCTTATTCACCAGCCTTCCCTACAGGAAGGGGTGATGATTGGACACAATTCTGGCCAAGAAGATGTAGAAATAAATCACTTAAGGAGAGGTGTTCTGGAAAATCGTTGCTTCAGTATTAAAAGAGGACAGAAGTGTCAATGTGGCTCTTCATCCTATCCCACCTTTTCCTGACTGGAATGTGGCCACAGCCTCCGAGGGTGAAGGAGATGTCTTTTGGACATGAAAACAAAAGCTACACACAAAAAAATGGCAGAGCCCGGGTCCTTGGAGACATTTGAAAGCATCGCTCCACAGAGAGTGGAATCACGGTCACCAGAGACAGAGTAGGGAGTGGGAGGGGAGGATGGAGAGAGATAAGTCAGTGGGTTCAGAGTTATAATTAGAAGCCCTGCATAGTGGCATGCACCTGTAGTCCCAGCTACTGGGGAGGCTGAAGGAGGAAGATTCCTTGAGCTCGGGAGTTTGAGGCCAACCTGGGCAACATAGCAAGATACCATCTCAAAAAAATGTAAAATGGGCCAGGACCGGTGGCTCACGCCTGTAATCCCAGCACTTTGGGAGGCCAAGGCAGGCAGATCGCTTGAGCTCAGAAGTTCAAGACCAGCCTGGGCAATATGATGAAACCCCATCTCTACAAAAAATACAAAAATTAGCCAGTTGTGGTGGCATGCACCTGAGGTCCCAGCTACTTGAGAGGCTGAGATAGGAGGATTGCTTGAGCCCAGAAGGTTGAGGCTGCAGTGAGCTGAGATTGTGCCACTGCACTCCAACCTGGGTGACAGAGTGTCTCAAAAAAAAAATTAAAATTAAAGTAAATAAATAATTGAGAACAAAGTTACAGTTAGATAAGAGGAATAAATTCTGGTGTTCTATTGCACAGTAAGGTGAGGATAGTTAACAATAAGATATGGTATCTTACAAAATAGCTAGAAGGAAGGCTTTTCAAAGTCATCACCACAAAGAAATGGTAAGTGCATGAGGTCAGGATAAATACACAGATTCGATCACTATATAACACTATTGAAACATATATTGTACTCCATATATATGTACAATGACAATGTGTTCATTAAATAAATAGAGACATAAAAAGCACTGGGAGGCTGAGGCAGGCGGATCATGAGGTCAGGAGATTGAGACTATCCTGGCTAACACGGTAAAACCCCGTCTCTACTAAAAATACAAAAAAAAAAAAAATTAGCTGGGCTTGGTGGTAGGCACCTGTAGTCCCAGCTACATGGGAGAGGCTGAGGCAGGAGAATTGCTTGAACCTGGGAGGCAGAGGTAGCAGTGAGCCAAGATCGCGCCACTGCACTCCAGCCTGGGCAACAGAGCGAGACTCCGTCTCAAAAAAAAAAAAAAAAAAAAGCATTGTTCCGGCCCTTGTCTGCATACCCCTAGACTTCTAATTATGTAAGAAAAATAACCACTATTTGGTTTTCTGTTGTTTTTGATTCCTAAGCTACATGATTCTATGGGATTTAGCCTGAACAAGAGGAGCTCATACGATAGAAGAGCAAAACGGCAACACCCACTCTCTTTTCCTCCCCCGGTGCTTGGTGCCAGTAGGAATATGTTCTTTAGTATACTTTGGAATACCAGGATCCTAAAGTTCTTCTGGACTGAGTAGCAGAGTAGAAGATGAATTGTTGCAATACCAATTACCCCTAAGGGATTACTGGATACCCTTCACTTAGATTCCTGCCTGACTCCATGCATCTTTCTTTTTCTTTCTTTCTTTCCTTTCTTTCTTTTCTTCCTTCCTTCTTTCTTTCCTTTCTTTCCTTCTTTCTTTGTTTCTTTCTTTCTCTCTCTCTTTCCTTCCTTCCTTCCTTTCTCTCTCTTTCTCTCTTTCTTTCTTTCTTTTTTGAGACGGAGTCTCACTCTGTTGCCCAGGCTGGAGTGTAGTGGTGCGATCTTGGCCCACCACAACCTCTGCCTCCCAGGTTCAAGCGATTCTCCTGCCTCAGCCTCCCAAGTAGCTGGGATTACAGGTGCCCGCCGCAACGCCCAGCTAATTTTTTTGTATTTTTTAGTAGAGACGGGGTTTCACCATGTTGTCCAGACAGGGTTTCACCATGTTGTCCAGGCTGGTCTTGAACTCCTGACCTCAGGTGATCCACCTGCCTTGGCCTCCCAAAGTGCTGGGATTATAGGCGTGAGCCACCATGCCCAGCCAGCATATTTCTTGAATAGACATGACATGTACCAGAAATTTACCTCTGGGATCTCAGGAAATGAAGATACGGAGGCAGAGAAGAGACTCCAACACAGTTTGTGAGACCACATCAGAGACCTCCAGAAGTTAGGTAACCAGCAGGTAATTCATGCATTAGGAAGAAAGAAAAACTTGGCCCCTATGCATGGCAAAGTCATAAATGTTCAAGACCTTATCAAACATCCAAAACCCTTCTTCAGTAGGTTTTTGACTAGTTCTTCTTACTGAGTCTCAACACTTTTCATGATTTTTCCTCTCTGGTCCCAGGCTTTACTTGTGTACTTTGCGAATTATCTAGGCCAGTCCCATCATTGCTTTAATTGCACTGCCACCTAGGCTCCAGAGCCCACAAAGTAGGACTCTATGAAAGGATTTCGAAGCCTGCATTTGGCTCTGTTAAGATGTCAATGTAGGGAGTTACAGCAAAAACTCTTCCAACTCTTTGGACCAAATATACTCACAGTAATCAATCTATTCCTTTAAATTTGCTCCTTCTGCCTCTCCCATTGCTTTTTTTTCTTCTTCTTTGAGACAGAGTTTTGCTCTGTTCCCCAGGCTGGAGTACAGTGGCACAATCTTGACTCACTGCAACCTCTGCCTCCTGGGTTCAAGCTATCCTCTCACCTCAGCCTCCCGAGTAGCTGGGACTACCGGTGCATGCTACCACACCTGGCTAATTTTTAAAATTTTTTTGTAGAGTTGGGGTTTTGCCATATTGCCCCGTCCCACTACTTTTAATATAAAAATGGTGGTGTCAAAATATTTGCTGTGAAAATGGTCTTATCTTGAATCAAGAAACTGCTTCAGAGGGTTATCACAAATTGATGTAATCTATTAAAAAGTGACAAAATACTACCTCTCTCAAATTATATAAGATGGAGACTTAAAGTGTAAGACACTCCCTTCTCATTAAAATTCAGCATCATAAGTTTCATGGTTTTTTTTGTTTGTTTGTCTGTTTTTTGAGACAGAGTTTTGTCCTCATTGCCCAGGCTGGAGCGCAATGGTGCGATCTCGGCTCACTGCAATCTCCACCTCCTGGGTTCAAGCAATTCTCCTGCCTCAGCCTCCCAAGTAGCCGGGATTATAGGCGCCCACCACCATGCCCAGCTAATTTTTTGTATTTTTAGTAGAGACCAGGTTTCACCATGTTGGCCAGGCTGGTCCCGAACTCCTGACCTCAGGTGATCTGCCCGCCTCAGTCTCCCAAAGTGCTGGGATTACAGGCGTGAGCCACCATGCCTGGCCCAACAATATATCTTTTTAAGAGTGAATCTGAGACTCGATCCTGGAATTCTGGATTCTCTGTTCTGCATTTTATTTTTATTTTTACTTATTCATTTTTTAGAGACAGGGTCTTGCTCTGTTGCCGAGGCTGAAATGCAGTGGTGTGATCATAGTTCACTGCCACCTCGAACACACGTGCTCAAGTGATCCTCCCACCTAAACCTCTCGGGTAGCCGAGATTACAGGCACATGCCACCAAGCTCAGCTAATTTTTATTTATTTATTTATTTATTTATTTATTTATTTATTTTTGGAGATGGGGTCTTTCTATGTTTTCCAGACTTGTTCATTTTATTGACACTGTATAAAGCAAACATATTAATAGCAGCCATGAACCTCAGAACTACAAAATTGCTGTAGGTCAGTATTGGACCATTTCTGCTCTAGTAAATTTGCAATGAGATTTCCATTCCTTTTCTCCCACATGGCCTCATCTGTTTAAGTTACCTGGGTCAACTAAGAAGGATCTACAAAGTTTATCTTCAGAAATGAACTTTTCTGGGGTGGCACTGGAAATGCCTAAGCTGCATAAGATTTTGGCGCTTGGAACCTTCTGTACGGTAACTTGGGCCAAGGCATTCGAGTGATCGGTGAGAATTTCATAAGGAAAAGTGTGCTTGGGAGGGGAGATCCCACACTGTAACAGCCTCTGCTGGGACCTGGAGAGCCTCTCCACGGGAGAGAGTGAGCTTGCCAGTAAGCTGCGGTGGAGGAGCTCAGTCATGGATGCTTGCTTCTCTTTTTTAACCACTGTGCACCTGATAACAGATCGGAGATCTCCTCTCACATCAGTGCCCCTGGTGAATGACATGACATTCAGGTTTCTAGCAAGTACTTCCTGTGCTTCGTTAAGTGAAATACCATGCATTTTTAGAAGATTTGATTTCTTGCTCTCCTTATTAAAATTCTCAATACATGCATATAATTCTGGAAGCTGTGGACAAAAAAAGAAGTGGTAAGTCACGAGACTGACAAAAATGTAATATTCTGGCAGATCCACAAACCCTAGAAAAAATAACAAATAACCACAGGACAATAAATAACCATAAAGACAAAAGCATTTTTATCTTTGGAAGATGACTTTGCCTAAACCAAGTCAATTGTGGCAATGTGGAATAGAGAACAGAGAGGTCAAATCTCCGATTCACTCCCCTAAAGATGTATTATTTAGACACGTCTAATAAATGCTTGTTATAAAATTAGGCAGTTAGAATTGAACTAAGAAGTCTTGAAGATCTTTCCAACTCTGAAATTCTATGAGTGACCACGGAGAGAAATAGCTGTGGGAGACTGTGGCCTTTGCTTGTTTCGAACAATGCTATTATGTCTTTGAAGGAAGAAAGCGAGCCAGATCACCTAGATATCAAAGCTTCATCCTGTTGTCCAAAGAGCCCATAATGTTCAGGAATCCAATGCTGAGGAGGCGATAACAGTCATTGCTCACTGGGATATTTGACCAGAGCAAATGGTGACATACATTCAGTATCTGGGAATAGTTATTGGCAGAAAAAAACAGGAAGAGATCCCTGAGAGGACCTGTCCCCATCTAAAATCCTATACTTCCTACAAATCCTATCATTTCTAAGAGGTTTCTTAGGCCATTACACTGGAAGGCCAAAGAGGTCATAGTCTCAGGTTAGGGCCAAAATTTAGGTTCTTTAGCCCAATGCAGAGTTTTCTTTCAATCCTAGTCAATTTTATTGCAAGGGCAACAAATAGAAAGTGAGCTAACGCGTGGGAAAGTAGAAGGGATTTTGGACGTCTTCCAGAATGTCAAGAGTCTGCGGCTACAGAGGCTACACAAGTGGTCCAGACCCTGGAACCAGTATGAGCTCTGCTACAAGGTGGTGCAGGAATATATGGATGCATTCTCAGTTATGCCAACTTCAAGTAAGAGGCGACAAGGGCCCGTGGACCAGGAGGATTGCTTTTAATATTTTATAATAGTCTGTTTTGTTAGTTTACCCCAAATTGTGTATCTGTCTTGTAACTGTTTTAGAAATTGGTAAATAGGTGGAGATTTTATAAGTAAATGTGTTAGCACTGATAGTCTTTTTTTCCAGTGTTTTTTTGGGGAGTTAAATAGTGTGATGTTTGGACTGATATCATGAAATCTTTAGCCTGGAAATTGGGCTGGATTGTTCTCTGGTTAATACATCTTTTCCTAAAGAAAAAAAAAAGAAAGTGTGCTAACATTGGTGAATGGCTCTTTATAACGAATTATACAACCACACTATCACGAAAACAGCTCAGCACTTCTGCCCACCTGCCCTGGGAAGAGCTACACTTCTCTGTGACTAAGAATGTTAAGTCATTAAAGTGACATTTTGGAGTTTCCCATGGCTCCCAAGTGTGTCACTGTGCGTTCAATAGTTTGAATGTTTATGATTCTTGAATGTAAAGCTCCCTGTGTACACCTAATTGTACAATGTTAAGTACATACTGAACATTGAGGAAGGGTGGCTTCTCTATTGTCCTCAGCTGGACTGGTGTCTCCAGTGAGGAACATCGTGCTGGGATTTTATTCTCTAATTCCTAAAAAAAGCAATATGAGAAAAGACAAAAATCAAAGATTAAAAATCAGAATACAAAGGGGGAGGTGAGACTTCTTAAATCTTAAGAAATTTGTGAGTGGGACATTTTGAAAATTTTATACCTGTATTAGTCCATTCTTGAATTGCTCTAAAGAACTATCTGAAACTGGGTAATTTATAAGAAAATAGGTTTAATTGGCTCATGGTTCTGCACGCAGTCCAGGAAGCATGGTTGGGGAGGCCTCAGGAAACTTACAATTATTGGGGGAAGGCAAAGGAGAAGCAGAGCACGTCTTACATGGCCAGGACAGGAGAAAGAAAGAGCAAAGGGGGAAGTGCTATACACTTTTAAACAACCGGGTCTCATGAGAACTCACAATCATGAGAACAGCAAGGGGAAAATCCTCCCCCGTGATCCAGTCACCTCCCACCAGGCCCCACCTCCAACACTGGGGATAACAATTTGATGTGAGATTTGGGTGGGGACACAAATCCAAAGCATATCAATACAATTTAAATTTTTCATTTGCTTTTTCGTAGTTTAGGTCTGCCAAATTTGTCACGCTTCAACTGAGCATTTCGCTGAAATACCCAAATTCTTCTACAACATGTGTATTTAGTTTTAATACTAGTGTAACAAATTCTATATGGATGGTTTTATTTTTTATTTTATGTATTTAATTTTTTGAGATGAAGTTTCACTCTTGTTGCCCATGCTGGAGTGCAATGGCATGATCTCGGCTCACTGCAACCTCTGCATCCCAGGTTCAAGCAATTCTCCTACCTTAGCCTCCCAAGTAGCTGGGATTACAGGCATGTGCCACCACACCTGGCTGATTTTGTATTTTTAGTAGAGACAGGGTTTCACCGTGTTGGTCAGGCTGGTCTTGAACTCCTGACCTCAGGTGATCCACCTGCCTCGGCCTCCCAAAATGCTGGGATTATAGGTGTGGGCCACCACGCCCAGCTGGATAGTTTTATTTTCTTGTCTTACATATTCTGATCAACTTTCAGTTCATCTAAAGAAAACTCACCCACTTCCTTACACTCAAAAAGTGTTTTTTATTCAGGCGGAAAAGGCTCATATGTAATGATAATAATAAAAACAATAAACATTTTGAAAATAATTTACTTTGTGTCAGATACACTATAAGGCATTTTGCAGATGGAATTGTGTTTAATTTTTCTGCAAGACGTTAAAAATTGCCATGGAATCTCCACAATTCATCTCATTGATAAGTGGCAGTTAAGTTCTCTCCCACATTTTACTGGGCTGGCCTATGCTTGGCTTTGATCAATAGCTTGTGGCATTGTGTCAGTGACATAGTGTGAGTGCCAGAACCCAGACCTTAAGAGGCTTTGTGGCTTTCCTACACATTCTTGGGAGCCTGAGCCACCATGTAAAGAGAGATCTGGCTGCCTATCTGGAGAGACCATGCAGACTCAGCAGCCAGTATTGACCACTAGACATGTAGATAAAGCCATCTTGGTTCACCCAGCCCCAGAAGAGCCTCCAGATGACTACAGCAGCATAAGCAACCTCAGCCAATCCCAGATGGAGAAGAACTACCTCCCAGCTGAGCAAGGCAACTCTAAAATTTTGACAAAGAGTAAATCATTACTGTTTCAAACCACTAAGCTTTGCATGAATTGTTATATAGCAATAAATACAGATAAACCCCATAAAACTTCACATTCTTGGCTTAATTTATTCCAGTGAAACCCTTATTGGTAGGTAAGAGAATATATGGATGGAAAATATATTTCTAGGTACAGGGTACCACTGTATCATGACTGGCAGCTGTGGTCACTGGGATGAGTGTCTGAGATGAACCAAAAACACTCACTTGGTATTTGGGATGAAGTGAAAACAATTATGTTTCTCCTCCTTCCTGAGTAAAGTAGAAAAACCCAGAATGGATACACACACACACACACACACAAACACACACACATACACAAACATGGATATATATATATACATGTATGTATATGCATATATACATATATATAAAATCTCAAATACATTTTTGTCACTATTTGTCACTACTGAGATCACTATATTGATATACAGGACTAGAAAAGCAATACAGTGCAGCATGCCTGCCACAGACCTGTTTATCTCTAAGCAATTAAAATGAGACTTGATTGTGCTTTCCTCCTGCAAAGGAAGGAAATTTTTTCTGCAAAGGAAAATATTTCTCTAATGTGCTTTACCTAAAACCTGTCAATGTCTTCCAGTCAACCATTGCTATTGTCTTTCAGACAGCTTCAGAGTTGTCCACCATAGGAACGCTGCCTCCTCCCATCACCAAGGGTTAATACATTTTCTCCTCCCTTCCCTCAGAGGAGGGAAAGATGTAACCTCTCGCCTCTCTCCCCTTTTCTCTCTCTCTCCCTGCCACCTCCCAATTTTAATCAGCAGTGCCAATATCCAACTTCAATGGCCAATCTCCAACTCTCTATACATGGAGTCAAAGCAATAGCTAAGAAATATGTCCTCATGTTATTACAATAGTATTGATGATGACAAGGAATGGAGCACAGATAAGTTTAGATTCTTGCTCATTCTCTTTGCTAAACTACTGTTGGGTGCATTTCCCTCTCACTGAAGTGTCAGGATTCCGAATGCTGAAACAGATCACTAGCCAAAAATGCTTTTAGACACTTAAAGGTTGACTTGACTAGCAAACTTTTAACCTCAGTTTTTGCTTGATCCAAGTCAATGCCTAAATCTAGATCAGCCCTTTGACCCAATCTCTCATGGAGAGTGTTCCTGGTGAAGTCATGGAAATATGGCCAATGGCCTGTTTACAGATTTGTGTGAGTAAAGTGAAGCTTTTGCAGGGGACTGTGGCACTTCTCTTCATCGTTACTCCCACAAATTCCTACAGTAAATTTTCCTTGTACTGTGAAGAGCAAGGGCGTCTCACAGAAACTCTCGGGGATGGTATCCTCTTCTCCATTTGCACTCACCCCCAACTTTTCACCCTTCCCTCCAAATCAGAAGGAAAAAAGTTCTCTCTGCTCATCTAATGTTAATTTTTTCTCTCTCCCACCCAGGGTGTATATTTTTTCCTCCTCGTAATTCTTTTTCTTTTCTTTTATTTTTTTGAGATGGAGTCTCACTCTGTCACCCAGGCTGGAGTACAGTGGCACAGTCTCAGCTCACTGCAACCTCCAGTTCCCGGGTTCAAGCCATTCTCCTGCCTCAGACTCCCAAGCAGCAGGGACTACAGGCAAGCGCCACCACACCCGGCTAATTTTTTTATTTTTAGTAGAGACAGGGTTTTGCCATGTTGCCCAGGCTGGTCTCAAACTCCTGACCTCAAGTGATCCACCCACCTCAGCCTCCCAAAGTGCTGGGATTACAAGCGTGCACCATTGCGCCCGGCCCCTCCTCGGAACTCTTGTGGAATATTTCCCCTCAGTTAGCCTCCCTTCCCTTCCAACAACAACTCCTCTTTTCTTCCTTCTTGCTTCCTATCATTCTCTTATCTTCAGTCTCATGTTCCCCAATGGCTCCTTCCTTTCTTTGCAAATATGTAAATTTTTTTCCACTTGGGGTAATAATGCAACTTCTCTTGACTGTGATCCTACCACTAACCCTGGACCCTTGTCTCTTCTTTACCTCTGAACTTGCTATATTTACATTTTCATCATGTAATCTTCAGTATAATGACATTTAGCTTCCACCTGGCTGATGAACTAAAATTGAATTCTTATAATGTAAAGTTGTAAAAAATAGCAATGTCCAGTAAATGCATGCACATAAACATGAAATAACTTAAATGTCATTATGCTAATTTTACTTGCATAAACTTTCAGGACATGAATACAGATAAGGACATAATTACAGTAGTTAGAATGATTAAAAAATAGTGTGCCCCATACTATGAATTTCACACACAGTTTGATTACTGGGAGACATTTAGAGCAGCAGACTAAATGTATAGGTGCTATACTGTAAATTGTAAGTTGGATGGGAGGCCAGCAACTTTGGTATTGGCTATAGCACTTCAATTAAAGAAAAGTGGCTGGGCCTGGTGGCTCATGCGTATAATCCCAGCACTTTGGGAGGCTGAGGCTGAAGGATTGCTTGAGCCCAGCAATTCAAGACCACCTTAGGCAACAAAGTGAGACCCTGTCTACCAAAAATTCAAAAAATTAGCCAGACATAGTGGCACATGTCTGTGGTCCCAGCTAAATGGGAGGCTGCCTTGAGAGGATTACTTGAGACCAGAAGGTCAAGGCTGAAATTAGCTGTGATCATGCTACTGCACTATAGCCTGGGTGACAGAGTGAGATCCTATCATAAATAAATAAATAAATAAATAAATAAATAAATTAAAAAATAAAGAAAAGTGTCATTTACATCTGTTTATGTTTTTTTAAATCCTGTTTGAGGTATTTTCTTATCACTGTACAAAGACACTAAACATATGCATTCTATAATAGGGTAATCAAGTAAAAAAAGAGAAATTTATTTTTTCATAGTATTTTTGTTAAAATTCATTGAAGGATATCTTACAGAAAATGTGACATTCTTACATTCTGATTATCAGGGCACAATTTGATAAAATTTTATCAAGTGAACAATAATCTGGTAATCAGAATGCAGATTAAGAAAGAGAACACTAAAACCTCATAACCCTACCTTCCCTGCATTATTTACTCTAAACTCCATTCCATCCATTAAAGATAGTGATGACTGAATTTTTTTTTTTTTTTTTGGCTATTCTTCTGACTCTAGTTTCTGAGATTTTTTTTTTATTATACTTTAAGTGTTAGGGTACATGTGCACAATGTGCAGGTTAGTTACATATGTATACATGTACCATGCTGGTGTGCTGCACCCATTAACTTGTCATTTAGCATTAGGTATATCTCCTAATGCTATCCCTCCCCCCTCCCCCCACCCCACAACAGTCCCCAGAGTGTGATGTTCCCCTTCCTGTGTCCATGTGTTCTCATTGTTCAGTTCCCACCTATGAGTAAGAATATGCGGTGTTTGGTTTTTTGTTCTTGCAATAGTTTACTGAGAATGATGATTTCCAATTTCATCCATGTCCCTACAAAGGACATGAACTCATCATTTTTTATGGCTGCATAGTATCCCATGGTGTCTATGTGCCAAATTTTCTTAATCCAGTCTATCACTGTTGGACATTTGGGTTGGTTCCAAGTCTTTGCTATTGTGAATAGTGCTGCAATAAACATACATGTGCATGTGTCTGTATAGCAGCATGATTTATAGTCCTTTGGGTATATACCCAGTAATGGGATGGCTGGGTCAAGTGGTATTTCTAGTTCTAGATCCTTGAGGAATCGCCACACTGACTTCCACAATGGTTGAACTAGTTTACAGGTGATGACCGAATTTTAACATAGACTCAGTTTGCCTGGTTGTACATTGACGTGTGTGTGTGTGTGTGTGTAACTCTTATTTTTATATACTACGTTTTTTTGAGATGGAGTTTTGCTCTTGTTGCCCAAGCTGGAGTGCAGTGGCGCAATCTCAGCTCACTGCAACCTCCACCACCTGGGTTCAAGTGATTCTCCTGCCTCAGCTTCCCGAGTAGCTGGAATTACAGGTGCTCACCATCAATTCAGGCTAATTTTTTGTATTTTTAGTAGAAACAGGGTTTCACCATGTTAGCCAGGCTGGTCTCGAACTCCTGACCTCAGGTGATCCACCTGCCTCAGCCTCCCGAAGTGGTGGGATTACAGGTGTGAGTCACCACGCCCAGCCATTTTGACATAATTTTAAACTTAGAAAGAAGTTGCAAGAATAGTAGAAGAAAGTCCTATATACCCTTTTATCCAGATTTTTTTTCTAAATTACATTTGAATATATTGGTAGTGTGCTCTCTCTCTCTCTCTCTCTTCTTTCTATACTATTTGCAAATTGGAGCCATCTTATTATTTTAATCCTAAGTACTTTATTGTATATGTCCTAAAAACCAGAACATTCTCTTAGGTAATCACATTTTATTATATAATTCCTACATAGTTTAAAAAATCAGGAAAATTTAGACTATATTTTAGTGTTTTTTAAAAATATATACTAAGTATGAATTATTTCTTAATGGGTTAAACATAGACTTGGAACTAAAAAACTCTAACTAGGGCCACTCTTTCTTTATAGAAGTTATTGACATTTTCTCAAGGAGAACAGATGAAATCCTAGGGGGCATGCCTTGCAAATTCATCATTTAATATGAGAACTGCTACTGGTAGAGCAACAGCTATTTGGCCCTATATTTCAGTGAGGCCCTAAATGGCAACAATTTTAGAATTAATGGCAAATGTAGTCCCTGATTCTTTTTGTTTGTTTTTGTTAATAGACTCACTTCAGCGTCCATCAAATATTCCATTAAAGGTCATCTTCTTGGTTTCTTGATGTAGTTGCTGTTGGTGATATTTCTTAATATATTAAGATGGAACAACTGACCATTCCATTTTGAGTCATATTTTAATTCATTAAGCTAAAATGTTTGAGTAAATACAGGGTTTAGCATAGTATTTTGCACAGAATACTTTAAGAAATACAGATGTTTAAAAAGCAATCTTGCTCTTAAGGACCTTCAATGCTAATAGAAAGACCACTCCTATAAGAAGAATATGTGATGTAATCCCAAGTGCACTAAGGATTTTGATGAGGGAAAAATTATTTCTCCTTGGGTTTATCAGAGAAGATCTTGAAAGAGCTGGCATCTGAGATGTGCTGTGAAGTTATGTAGGTTTCTACAGGTGATAATAGAAAAAGAGTGTATCGAAATGGGTATGTGTGTGATGCCACAAAGAAATTTTAGTAGAATTTAAGGTACTGAATAGTTTGATGAGAAGGTGGTTTAGCATGAGCAAGAAAAATGAAATATTACCGGAACAATTTTGAAAGGCTATAAATTACTGGCTAAAGAGTTGGATATTTCTCAGAAAATGTAGGGAACTGTGAACATTATTTTATTTTTTGAACAGGTGATGCATTTACATGATACAGAATTGGAAAATTCCACATTCTATCCTTTTCTATCGTCTGCCCAGTTCTTACCTCTTAACAACAGCTTCTTGGTGTCTTAAGTATTTTATGTATATATAAGAAATAACAAAATACATTATTGATTTCCTTTATTTGGACAGCATAACACGTATCCTTTTGGCACATTGCTTTATTCGTTAGCAATTTATCTTGAAAAACTTTCCACGTTAATACATATAGAAAATTTTCAGTATTTTTACTGTTGCAGAACATCAAAGGGATGTGTCATCATTAAGTCGTACTATATTAAAAACTTTGTTGTTTTCAGAATCTTGTTCTTATATATTTTTCTGCAATGAATATAGTCATATATGTCATTTTATATGTAAGCAGTTATTTAGGATAATCTGCCTAGAGTATAATTGATTGGACATGCACACATGCATTTTTTATTTGATAAATATGTACTAATTTATACTCCAATCATGTGGATGCATGAATGGTAGTACCTACTTCTCTATATGTTTGCTGAAGTTTGTGTTATTAAATATGCTATTCTAATAGGTGAAAGAATATTGATAGAGTTTTATTTGTAGTTTTATTATGGTTGAACTTGAATACACTTTTATATACTTAAAAGTCATTTGCATTTACTTAATTTTTTATTTTTATTTTATTTATTTATTTTTTTGAGATGGAGTCTCACTCTGTTGCCCAGGCTGGAGTGCAGTGGCACAATCTCGGCTCACTTCAAGCTCCACCTTCTGGGTTCACGCCATTCTGGGCTCACTGCAAGCTCCACCTCCCGGGTTCACGCCATTCTCCTGCCTCAGCCTCCCGAGTAGCTGGGACTACAGGCACCCGCCACAAAACCCGGTTAATTTTTTTTAGTAGAGACGGGGTTTCACCGCTTTAGCCAGGATGGTCTCGATCTCCTGACCTCGTGATCCAACCGCCTCAGCCTCCCAAAGTGCTGGGATTACAGGCGTGAGCCACCGCGACGGCCTGCATTTACTTTCTATCAATTGTTTATATACTTGCCTATATTTATTTTGAGTTTGAGTCTTTTGCTTATAAATTTCTAGAAACACTTCATATAGTAAAGAAATTATACTATATGAAAAGTAAATATTATTCTTTAATTGATTACTTGTAGTTTCAATTTGTTTACAATATTTCACTTGATCTTAGCCAAAAGACTGAGAAGTGAATGTTTACAATATTTTTTCATGAAGTTATTGTTACTGTATTCACATATACCCATTTTTTAATCTTTTAGCTTCTAGACTTTTAGTTATAATTACTTATACCTTAACCACTTAAAGGTTATAAAGGAAATGTCCTATGTTTACTTCTAGAGTCTTTGTGGTTTTATTTTCTACATTTAATGCTTTAATCTCTTTAAAAATAATCTTACACGCAGTAGGGGCATATGAATCTACCCATGTTATTTTTCCACAAAGTGGTAACTCATATTTCTTTACTGGTTTGAGCATTAACATACACTTTTTGGGATATTCTATTCTTTTTTATTCACCAATCTAGACTCTATTAAAATTCTCACAGTCCTGCTTTAAAAAAAAAACTTATTTTTTCTTTTATGCTGTCCTCTATCAGTCACATTTATTTACATCTTTGGCCCTTCTTTTATTACAGCTTATACCCTGCAAATAAAGCCCACCTAAACAATGAAGAGATTGTATATTATATATTAAGAAGTAGATAGGTAGAAAAGTTTTCAGCTCTGCTTGATTTATGGTTCAGAGATCTCAGCAAGGAAGCACATTCTTTCTGCCTCTCCACCCTGCAGTTCACCTATTAGCTTCATCCTACTTCTGCTTCCCCTTGTAGTATGCAATGGCTGGTAAGAGCAATGAGCAGTACAGGATTTCTCATTCAAATCCAGTGAATACAAGGGAAAGAGTTTTCCCCTTTTATGAATAGAAGTCTTTCCTTCTTTATATTATAATAGAAACTATTTGCACTGTCTGCTTATTCCCAGATAACAATTTACAAACACAGGTACTGATTGATGTATGTCTGATTTTTTGAAACAACCAGGAGCAATGGGAAAATAATTACCCACATTGTCTAAGAGTAACTGAGGCCCAACTCTGGAACTGGGGAGTTCTGTTTATTTTATTCAGATGTCCCTTCTATGGATAAAGCTGATCTCTCCCTAAACACAGGGACTATTTACAGATAGGATGGATATCTGAATAAAATATGGATTCTGTTAAAAAAAAAGAAAGATAAGGAAAATGTAAGAGGGTTAGGCAGCCAACTGTGTGCACTAGAAATTGTTTTCTTGAGAATTCCATCAGGGGCATTCTCTGCATTCTCTACTTTATATTTGTGGTTAATCCACTATTCTGTCTCTCAAAGAATGTATCTATGTGTGAACTGGTTTTGGTACTCTAATTTCTGTGTGTCCAGAATGGCAGCTGATTACTTGGTAACTTTCTCTAACCTAAGATTTTGAATAGCTCATAAGACATATTTCTTTTAATTGTGGAAATGAGAAGCTAATGACTTGATTATGATGTAAAAGTGAGTTACTGTGTTCACCCACATTTTATGTTATAGTCTATATTATGACACATATATCTTAAGATATATTTGCTCAATCCAAAGCTATGAATAAAACAGTAAATACTGAGAGCTCCCTCTCCCCTCTCCCCTCTCCCCTCTCCCCTCTCCCCTCCCCCCTCCCCCGTCTCCCCTCTCCCCTCTCCCCTCTCCCCTCTCCCCTCTTTCCACGGTCTCCCTCTGATGCCGAGCCGAAGCTGGACGGTACTGCCGCCATCTCAGTTCACTGCAACCTCCCTGCCCGATTCTCCTGCCTCAGCCTGCCGAGTGCCTGCGATTGCAGGCGTGCGCCGCCACGCCTGACTGGTTTTCGAATTTTTTTGGTGGAGACGGGGTTTCGATGTGTCAGCTGGGCTGGTCTCCAGCTCCTAACCGCGAGTGATCCGCCAGCCTCGGCCTCCCGAGGTGCCGGGATTGCAGACGGAGTCTCGTTAACTCAGTGCTCAATGGCGCCCAGGCTGGAGTGCAGTGGCGTGATCTCGGCTCGCTACAACCACCTCCCAGCCGCCTGCCTTGGCCTCCCTAAGTGCCGAGATTGCAGCCTCTGCCTGGCAGCCACCCCGTCTGGGAAGTGAGGAGCGTCTCCGCCTGACTGCCCATCGTCTGGGATGTGAGGAGCCCCTCTGCCTGGCTGCCCAGTCTGGAAAGTGAGGAGCGTCTCTGCCCGGCCGCCATCCCATCTAGGAAGTGAGGAGCGCCTCTTCCCGGCCGCCATCACATCTGGGAAGTGAGGAGCATCTCTGCCCGGCCGCCCATCGTCTGAGATGTGGGGAGCACCTCTGCCCTGCCGCCCCGTCCGGGATGTGAGGAGTGTCTCTGCCCGGCCGCCCTGTCTGAGAAGTGAGGAGACCCTCTGCCTGGCAACCGCCCCGTCTGAGAAGTGAGGAGCCCCTCCGCCCGGCAGCCACCCCGTCTGAGAAGTGAGGAGCGTCCTCCCTCCTCATCTGGGAGGGAGGTGGGGGGGTCAGCCCCCCGCCTGGCCAGCCGCCCCGTCCGGGAGGTGAGGGGCACCTCTGCCCGGCTGCCCCTACCGGGAAGTGAGGAGCCCCTCTGCCCGGCCAGCCGCCTCGTCCGGGAGGGAGGTGGGGGGGTCAGCCCCCCGCCTGGCCAGCCGCCCCGTCCGGGAGGCGAGGGGTGCCTCTGCCCGGCCGCCCCTACTGGGAAGTGAGGAGCCCCTCTGCCCGGCCAGCCGCTCTGTCTGGGAGGGAGGTGGGGGGGTTAGCCCCCCGCCTGGCCAGCCGCCCCATCCGGGAGGTGAGGGGCGCCTCTGCCCGGCCGCCCCTTCTGGGAAGTGAGGAGCCCCTCTGCCTGGCCAGCCGCCCCGTCCGGGAGGGAGGTGGGGGGGTCAGCCCCCCGCCCGGCCAGCCGCCCCGTCCGGGAGGGAGGTGGGGGGATCAGCCCCCCGCCTGGCCAGCCGCCCCGTCCGGGAGGGAGGTGGGGGGATCAGCCCCCTGCCCGGCCAGCCGCCCTGTCCAGGAGGTGGGGGGGGCGCCTCTGCCCGGCCGCCCCTACTGGGAAGTGAGGAGCCCCTCTGCCCGGCCAGCCGCTCTGTCTGGGAGGGAGGTGGGGGGGTTAGCCCCCCGCCTGGCCAGCCGCCCCATCCGGGAGGTGAGGGGCGCCTCTGCCCGGCCGCCCCTTCTGGGAAGTGAGGAGCCCCTCTGCCTGGCCAGCCGCCCCGTCCGGGAGGGAGGTGGGGGGGTCAGCCCCCCGCCCGGCCAGCCGCCCCGTCCGGGAGGGAGGTGGGGGGGTCAGCCCCCCGCCCGGCCAGCCGCCCCGTCCGGGAGGGAGGTGGGGGGTCAGCCCCCCGCCCGGCCAGCCGCCCCGTCCGGGAGGGAGGTGGGGGGGTCAGCCCCCCGCCCGGCCAGCCGCCCCGTCCGGGAGGGAGGTGGGGGGGTCAGCCCCCCGCCCGGCCAGCCGCCCCGTCCGGGAGGGAGGTGGGGGGGTCAGCCCCCCGCCCGGCCAGCCGCCCCGTCCGGGAGGGAGGTGGGGGGGTCAGCCCCCCGCCCGGCCAGCCGCCCCGTCCGGGAGGGAGGTGGGGGGATCAGCCCCCCGCCCGGCCAGCCGCCCCGTCGGGGAAGTGAGGGGCACCTCTGCCCGGCCGCCCCTACTGGGAAGTGAGGAGCCCCTCTGCCCGGCCAGCCGCCCTGTCCGGGAGGGAGGTGGGGGGTCAGCCCCCCGCCCGGCCAGCCGCCCTGTCCGGGAGGGAGGTGGGGGGGTCAGCCCCCCGCCCGGCCAGCCGCCCCGTCCGGGAGGGAGGTGGGGGGATCAGCCCCCCGCCCGGCCAGCCGCCCCGTCGGGGAAGTGAGGGGCACCTCTGCCCGGCCGCCCCTACTGGGAAGTGAGGAGCCCCTCTGCCCGGCCAGCCGCCCTGTCCGGGAGGGAGGTGGCGGGTCAGCCCCCCGCCCGGCCAGCCGCCCTGTCCGGGAGGGAGGTGGGGGGGGTCAGCCCCCCGCCCGGCCAGCCGCCCCGTCCGGGAGGTGAGGAGCGCTTCTGCCCGGCCGCCCCTACTGGGAAGTGAGGAGCTCCTCTGCCCGGCCACCACCCCATCTGGGAGGTGTACTCAACAGCTCATTGAGAACGGGCCATGAAGACAATGGCGGTTTTGTGGAATAGAAAGGGGGGAAAGGTGGGGAAAAGATTGAGAAATCGGATGGTTGCTGTGTCTGTGTAGAAAGAGGTAGACATGGGAGACTTTTCATTTTGTTCTGTACTAAGAAAAATTCTTCTGCCTTGGGATCCTGTTGATCTGTGACCTTACCCCCAACCCTGTGCTCTCTGAAACATGTGCTGTATCCACTCAGGGTTGAATGGATTAAGGGCGGTGCAAGATGTGCTTTGTTAAACAGATGCTTGAAGGCAGCATGTTCGTTAAGAGTCATCACCACTCCTTAATCTCAAGTACCCAGGGACACAAACACTGCGGAAGGCCGCAGGGTCCTCTGCCTAGGAAAACCAGAGAACTTTGTTCACTTGTTTATCTGCTGACCTTCCCTCCACTATTGTCCTGTGACCCTGCCAAATCCCCCTCTGCGAGAAACACCCAAGAATGATCAATAAAAAAGAAAAAAAAAAAAAAAAAAAAAAAGACTACTTTAAAAAAAAAAAAAAAAAAAAAAGAGTCTTTAAGCTCTGGTTTCATTTTGAGGAAATCATTGACTATGCATTGCTGGCATGGCTTGTGGAAGGAAACCATCTTGGATTCTAATCAGCAAACCCAAAAGGCCCAGCCTTACATCAAAAGATTGACCTGTATTCATGTGCATTTAGCTATTTTAAGTTGAAACTCAAGGTTTAAAGTAAATATATATCATTTTTTATGATGTCTGGCTTTAACTAATTTTTAAAAATAAACTACTTACCACTAGAAAAAAAAAAAAAAAAAAAAAAAAAAAAAAAAAAAAACGGTAAATACTTTTACTACAGGAGAAATACCTAAAGTAATATTTTTTTTTGGACGAAAAGTTACTTCATTAGCTCCAAAGTGAATTTTATATTTTTAGTACACTTAAATTCAGGTTTGCATATAAATTGAGTCTGTGATATCATCTCAGAATTCACTAGGAGTAAGAGTTCTTCTTTAACACAGCCTTTGTGAAGCTTTGTCTCTTACTCTTCCTCATTACTTCCCACTTGTTCTTTTGAAGCTGCTCTATTCTACAGAATTTTGAGGCATTTAGGGGCTGAATGATTGAATTTATTTGCTCTCGTGAGATAAAATTCAAGAGTTTTTTGTTTTTTTTTTTTGTTTTTGGAAAATATAAATCCTTCTTCGTTGAGAAAGAAAAGGATGGGAAGCAGATCTGCTATCTAGGCTCTTCCTTTATATAGAGGACAAGGAAATAAAAGTCATATCCCTGTTGTTATGAAATAAATCAAGTTCCCCTATAACCTATATGTTGAGTCTCTAACCCGCAAAGTGACTGCATTTGGAGATATGGCCTTTAAACAGGTAATTAAGGTTAATTAAGGTCATATGAATGGGACCCTAGTCCAATAGGACTGGTGTCCTTTTAAGAAGAGGAAAAGACACCAGTGAAGTGCTTGCATCAAGAAAAGGCAATGTGAGAACACAGTAAGGAGGCAGCCATGTGCAAGCAAAGGAGAGAGGCCGCAGGAGGAACCAAACCTGTTGACACCTTGATCTTAGACTTCTAGCCTCCAGAACTGTGAGAAAATAAATTCCCACTCTTAAGCCACCTGGTTGATGATACTTTGTTATAATAGCCCTAGCAGACTAATACATTTGTAAACATGCTAAAAGCAGACTTTTTGCAAACAAGCTAGTTACGTTAGCTAGTGGGAGGGTTTTTATCTGCAAGGTGTTTTTAGCAGCATGTACTTGGTTGTTTAGCATCTCCTGTGTTAAAAAAAAAAAAACAACCCTAGAATCTATGGATATATGGGGCATCGCTTCCTGGAAAATATTATGCATCCTTTGTGCCTATTTGATTATAAAATGGAAGTGTTTATTACTGATACTTTTTATCTTTTGTGTAAGTAATGTGCCAGAACTTATTTATTGTAGTAGGAAGAGATCCAGTGAATACTCAACCTCTCACCTTAGTTCTCCCTGAGCCTCTAGATGCTAGACTTTTATATCCTAAAAATGATTAAACATTTCTATTTCATATGAGTCTAATTTGACAGTTGAATTCTTTGTACCATCTCACCGATGATAAAATTAGCAGTTATATTGTATAGAATATACAGATAGGTAGGTTATAATTTTTCTATGTTAAGTTTATATAGAGAAGAACAAATGCCACTGGTAACTGGTGATGAAGCATAGAACAATGACTTTTCTACATATCTAATTCAATAAAAGAGTTTACATGTGGAAATTCAACAAAGTAACTATACTCTGGCAATGCACATCAACTTAACTGGTGGGAATATTTCCTGAGGTGGAAATACTTCAGTTTTATGGCATAATCTACCAAGGATGAGTATAGTATAATCCACCAACTAAGATAAATTGTCTCCAGTTTTATTAATCAAATGAATATTATGTTGGAAGTGAGCATTTAATATTTATATAGTTGTCTACTTCAAGAGCTTCTGATTATATACATCAGAAAAATAAAATTTTTGATAATAAAATATATTCAAAGGACCCTCCCAAACATCCCACAGTAACACAGCACATGATCTAACAACCCTAATAGTCACAACAGTCCACGTAATTTCTCATTGTATATGCTTCCGGTTTTAATTTGAAAACAGCCTGTACTTTCTCATCCCTAGTAGGCAGAAAAGAATAGCTGTTCACCATTTCAAGCCTCTTTATTTGTTTGAAAAATGCATTCAGTGCCAGTGAGATTTACATACATTTTTAGTAATAAAAAGGTAAAAGTTTTTTCCTTAATGGCACAAATCAACCTCAGTTACTGTAAACTACTTTATGAAATACTTTTATAAAGTATTAGTACTTGCTTTTAAAAGTTATGCTGTTCAAAGAGATTTTGAAAATACCTTAATGAAACACACAAAGTGATTACCTGTAGGTTAAAAGAACCATCCTAGATGGAAGGAACAATTTAATGTATGTATTTGTTGTTAAGGATTTCTATCTTGCCCATATCTCTATCTTAACCACCCTAGCTGTATTAGTCTGTTTTCACGCTGCTGAAAAAATATACCCAAGACTAGGCAATTTACAAAGGAAGCAGGTTTAATGGACTTACAGTTCCAGGTGGCTGGGGATGCCTCACAATTGTGTTGGAAGGTTAAAGGCAAATCTCACATGGCAGCAAATAAGAGAAGAGAGCTTGTTCAGGGAAAGTCCCCTTTATAAAACCATCAGGTCTCATGAGACTTATTCACTGTCACCAGAGCAGCATGGGAAAGACCTGCCCCCATGATTCAGTACCTCCCACTGGGTCCCTCAAACAACACATGGCAATTCAAGATGAGATTTGGGTGGGGACACAGCCAAACCTTATCATTTCACCCTGGCCCCTCCCACATCTTATGTCCACACACTTCAAAACCAATCACGCCTTTTAAACAGTCCTCCAAAGTGTTAACTCATTTCAGCATTAACTCAAAAGTTCACAGTCCAAAGTTTTATCAGAGACAAGGCAAGTCCCTTCCACCTATGAGTCAGTAAAATAAGAAGAAAATTAGTTACTTCCTACATACAATGGGGGTACGGGCATTGGGTAAGTACAGCTGTTGCAAATGGAAAAAACAATGGCTAAAACAAAGGCCCCATGAAATTCTGAAATCCAGCAGGGCAGTCAAATATTAAAGGTCCAAAATGATCTCTTTTGACCCCATGTCTCATATTTGGGTCACACTGATCCAAGAGGAGGTTCCCATGGTCTTGAACAGCTCTGCACCTCTGTCTTTGCAGGACACAGCCTCCCTCCCAGCTGCTTTCATGGGCTGGCATTGAGTGTCTGCAGCTTTTCCAGGTGCACAGTGCAAGCTGTTGGTACAGCTACCATTCTGGGGTCTGAAGGACGATGGCATTCTTTTCACATCTCCACTAGTGCCCCAGTGGGGACTCTGTGTGGGGGTGCCCACCCCACATTTCCATTTCACAATATCCTAGCAGGGGTTCTCCATGAGCACCCTGCCCCTGCAGCAAACTTCTGCCTGAACATCCAGGTGCTTCCATACGTTCTCTGAAATCTAGGCAGAGGTTGCCAAATCAATTCGTGACTTCTGTGTACCCTCAGGCTCAACATGTAAAACCTGCCAAGGCTTGGGGCTAGCACCCTTGGAAGCCACAGCCTGAGCTGTACCTTGGCCCCTTTTAGTCATGGCTAGAGCAGCTGGGATGCAGGGCACCAGGTCCCTAGACTGCACATAGAGGGAACCTGAGCCTGCCTCATGAAACCATTTTTTCCTCTAAAACCTCCCAGCCTGTGAGGAGAAGGACTGCCACAAAGGTCTCTGACATGCCCTGTAGACATTTTCCCCATTGTCTTGGTGACTAACTTTCAGCTCCTTGCTACTTATGCAAATTTCTGCAGCCAGCTTGAATTTCTCCGCAGAAAATGGGATTTTCTTTTCTATCACATTGTCAGGCTGCAAATTTTCTAGACTTTTATGATCTGTTTTCCTTTTAAAACTGAATGCTTTTAACACCACACAAGTCACATCTTTTTTTTTTTTTTGGGAGTCTCACTCTGTCACCCAGGCTGGAGTGCAGTGGGGTATGATCTCAGCTCACTGCAACCTCCCCCTCCTGGGTTCAAGCAATTCTCCTGTCTCAGCCTCCTGAGTAGCTGAGACTACAGGCGCACACTACCATGTCCGGCTAAAAAGTCACCTCTTGAATCCTTTGCTGCTTAGACATTTCTTTTGCCAGATACCGTAAATCATCTCTCTCAAGTTCAAAGTTCGACAAATCTCTAGGGCAGGGGCAAAATGCCACAAGTCTCTTTGCTAAAACATAACAAGAGTCACCTTTGTTCCAGTTTCCAACAAGTTCCTCATGTCCATCTGAGACCACCTCAGACTGGATTGCATTGTCCATATCACTATCAGCATTTTGGTCAAGCCATAGAACAAGTCTCTAGGGAGTTCCAGACTTTCCCACATTTTTCTGTTGTTTTCTGAGCCCTGCAGACTGTTCCAACCTCTGCCTGTTATCCAGTTCCAAAGTTGCTTCCACATTTTCAGTTATCTTTAGAGCAGAGTCCCACCCCACTCCTGGTACCAATTTACTGTATTAGTCTGTTTTTATACTGCTGATAAAGACATACCCAAGACTGGGCAATTTACAAAAGAAAGAGGTTTAATGATCTTACAGTTCCATGTGGCTGGGGAGGCCTCACAATCATTGCAGAAGGCGAGAGGCATGTCTCACATGGCAGCAGACAAGAGAAGAGAGCTTGTGCAGGGAAACTTCCCTTTATAAAATTATCAGATCACATGAAACTTACTATCATGAGAACAGCATGGGAAAGACCTGCTCCCATGATTTAATTACCTCCCACCAGGTCCCTCTGACAACACATGGGAATTCATGGTGAGATTTGGGTGGGGACACATCACTAGATAACAGCAAAGCTGTACAATTCTTAAACATTGTCATGGAAAAGTAATTCCACAAGTCTACTTTGAACTATATGTGATGTTGTTTACATTCATCATACCCTCTTTATGCTAAACTAAAATATTTAGCTGTAATTTATGATAACTATTTATAGTTCCTCTTTCTTTCCCTCTCTGAACTTCCTGCAATACCCTGCAGAGTTGGTATATTATCTACCTTTTTCCTTTACTTTTACTATTTTTGTGAACAAAAATGTCAGAAGATGAAGTATTTTAAGTCAATTTTTTTTTAAATGGTGAAAAATTTTAAACACTGTGAGGGGCCAATAAAAGAGATTATTTTCATTGTGAGGGACATTTTAGCATGAGTCAAATCACATGACAGTCAATTTTGTTCTTTGATTAATGTACAGGTACAATGAATTTCAGTTATGGGAGAACTTCTCTTTCTCCTTTGACTTACTCTCTCAATTTTTGCACTCTCATTTTTGTTTTTATGTTTTTTTTTTTTTGTAAAGAGTTTCTAGTAAGGACTATGTGTTAATCAGTTTTAAGAACACAGATTTTTATCAAAGAAAATTATCTCTTTAAAATATTTGCACTAATGGAAAAATATGTGAACCACCCAGTCTTATTTTATTGGACCCCAAGTTAGTTTGTGTTTGTGTGTATGTGTGGGTATTTATCTGATATCAACCATTATCTTTTAACATCAGCATGAAACAACATGCTGGTCTGAAACATAAAAATATATATCACTCTTACCAAAGCCAGTCTGTATTTTAATTGCTTTTTCCTGAAAGTGGAATCACGTAAAACTTAAAAACAGATTGAAATGAAAGGGAAAAATTTGATTCTGTAATTAACTTACCATGTGACCTTCACCACACTGATGGTTCTTACAGATCTAAATTTCTATATCTGTAAAATAAAGAGGTTGATTTTACATGATTTCAAAAAATATATCATTTTTTTGACAGTCATAGAAGTTTTATATAATTCTCTATTCTAGTCTACTGCAAAGGAATAGCAGCAGGTGAAAACTATAATGTTTGACCCTGAAGATTATTATGTGATATGTGTAAGGGTCTTAATGTGTACAATTCCATTTTTAGGGGCTCAAGAGATAAAATTTCTTTTCCAAAATGGATAAATACAAAATCATTTTTGCAATAAAAATGTATTGTGAGGGAATCTTTTGAATCAATGTGATTACTTATTGTGGAAGATACAGGCCATATCGCATAGCGTCTTGCCTCAAGGATCTTATCACTTAGTGAGTGAAATAAAACAATTACACAGATAACTGCCAGTAGGCAGCACTAAATGTCTTAAGTGATGGATAGACAGAGAGGTAAGAAGGGTCCAATCAAATGCTAAAATGTTAATAAAACCCAGATCACAGGCGGTGATGATCAAATGAATTGAACAGGCTTAGGAGAAATCCGTGAAAGAAAGAAATCTGTATCCCTGGGATCTTTCCATTTTTGAGAATATATTACATTTGAATCTCTTAGGGATGTGTGATTCCCCTTCCCTTTAAAATAGTTACAGTATAACTTTCATTAAAATCTTGGATTTTGTCAGTCATAGCAGACAATAGCATTTTATGTCCTGTGAAGAATTGTATGCATAATTTTGGAAACAAGACAAAGGAAAGAGGCTCTCTAAGCTGTTAGAAACAAAGGATTTTTAAAATCTTTCTTCTCTCATACCTCCATTAAGGTTGTCTTTTCTCCTTTAAAGCTATAAGAAATATTCTGAATACTAATGTGACAGAACCAGATGCAATCCCCAAATATCATATTTACTTAATATAAATTCATAGTCCTTACCTTTAAGGAGATTTGACAATTCACTTTGTCTTTTAGCCTTGGGGTAGTCAGGAAAGTTAGGCACAATGTTTTAATGCTCATTCCTTCTCTTTTGCTCTTAGCTATCATTAATCCCTAATGCCTGGAACTGCATAAATTTCTTCTACAAAGGAAGCCCACAGGTCATTTTTATTTGGAGCACTTTTTAAAATATGTGTCACAATATATTCCGGTATGTATTACCTCATCTGAATGCAAAACTGTTTTATACGCAGATTTAAGGTAATGAGCAGTCAAGTTTAAAAAATGGTTCTGGTATCCTGTAGCTTCTCAATAATAATATACTCTTACATTCCAACAGAGAAGGATGGATTATGGGTTTTTCAATTTGCATCAGGCATATTAATTGCAGAGTAGGGCTTCCACATAAAATATCAATGTACTGGAACGAACTGTTAATGTACCAGAATATGAACACTTACATTCATTTCTGGAGCTTTAAAAGGAATCATCCCCCTCCCCCGCTTTTTAATATCTATACCTCTGGAGATGGTACAGTTTTTTAGTCAGTTAATGAGAACTATGTAACCACCATTTCTCCAAAAATCCCTAATTAGATTAAGTGCAATAGGGCTATTTTAGTCATTTCTGCTGGGGAAGAATACAACAAGCCATTAGGGAAAGAGAATAATTTAGAAGGTTTGAAAGAAACTTATTTTAGAGTTACTTTTAAGAAACATGACATGGAAGATCAACTTTATGTCCTAGTTGGAGGCAGGGAGGCATACTCAACTTCTATTTGCATTATATTTCTCAACTATGAAGAGAATACCTAAACTAGTAAAAGTTTAATTGAAAGTTTTATAAGTAATTTTCAGCTGACATTTTGCACTGTAGGTTTGATTGTAGAGAACTGGTACTTTATTTCATGGGAGTACTTGAATTATATATTCTCTTGTAAGCATAAAATTGTGAATGTCCGTATTTTAAAAAAGCATTATAATAATAAAAACTCTTGTGTTTTAATTTGTCTAATACATTTGGTAACTAATATAAATTATAGATACTCTGGTTAGACTAGAATATAGATGAAAATATTTTTAAATATGTTCTCTTTTTTCTTTAATGTGAATATTTCTTATTTTTCAAAAAATAAAGCAAGGGGAAGAAATAAAGTTGAGATTTAAACACGGCTACATTTTTTTCCCTGAGGCTTGTACTTACTGTGCAAATGCTAAGTATTTGGTAAATATTCATTAAGTAAATATCAGACCTTTCACATTTATATTTCACTTTTCATTTTTGATACATGATAAAATTTGTGATTTTATTATTTTCTAACAAAAATAGAATGAGGGCCCACTTTTCAAATCCATTCTGCAAAAGACAATGTTTGAGTTTTTATAACACAGCTGTAAGTAACGAATTATCTCACCAGAGAAGAGAAGAAATGCTAACCACATAATCCAACAGGAGACTTGATTCATTTTGTGTCTAGAACAGTCAGTGCAGTGTTACAAACTGAAATGAGTTTCCTTTTCAATCTTCAGGTGAAAAAAGTAGTGAGAATGTCCCACTTAAAAAAAAAAAAAATCAATGTGACCTTTTTTTTTTTTCATCTTCCTTGAGAAATAATGTGTGTTTGTGTGGGTGTGTGTGTTTTATTTTGCAGTGTTAGTTTTGACCTCATTATGCTCATTATGCTGTTATAAGGCTAAGTATGTCATGGGTCAAAATGAAGGCAAAATAGACCTTTCTCAGCATTGAAGCACAACCTAATTTATGGTAAAAGTAAATTCCATACTGTTTTAAAGAAATAGCCCTGGACAACATGAATCTTCCTTTGCTGTAGCATGCTGGCTGAAAAACAGGTTAGATATGCATTCCATGAAAAGAACAGGGAAAATCACTAGAACTGTAAACTCTGCATTTGCTGGGTGCTAACATTTTGAGAAATGCTGAAAGTGTGTTATTTTGGTTTTGTATTACATTTAGTAGGTGTATTTTAAGCTCAAAGAATTTGATTTCCAGTAAGAAGCCCAAATCAAGTGTTGCAATTGTTTTATTTAAGGTCAATTCTTTCAACTAAACACCTTTTATTTCCAGATGTGTTTTCCCTCTTGTTTGAAATGCCGCATGACACAAAATGCTGCCTGTTTTGTGTGCTTTTTTCTACTGCATGCATAGATAGAAAATAGGTTCAAGTGCCTCATTTGAAAATCTTTTACTTAATTCCACCAATTGAAACGATGACATCATGTTTTCAGAGTTTACCTTTCTTGGTAAACATCACCAACAAAAGGTTAATGTTTATGAAGGACATCTTAAATCTTAATTTGATGCATACAATAATTTAAATTTTTATAAACTTTTACTAAATTAAATAAAAACTGCTTTGAGGTTGTAAGTGATAATTCTAGAGGTAATGATTAAAGGCACCTGCCCCTCCTCCTGATGCATCTACCTTCTGTATCCTCTGATAAAAATCAAATGAAAATTAATCTCAGGTTCAAAGTGGTGTTAACTGTATTCAGGAGTCTTATGATGTCCTTTACTTCCTTTGAAGCATTACCTGATGACCTAACTACAATTTCAGCATAACTGTTGATTTTTGATTGTAGGTTTTATTTTGTTTTTTTATTTTTACATTCTTGTGGGGAGGGGGATTTAATGTCTTAAACTTTGTTGGCAAATTACATTGATGAATGTGTTCTGACAGGAAGCTTTACTGAAATGAGAAGGAGTTGTGTGTAAGGGTGGGAATAACTATTCTAAGAGCTTTTTCATGGTTCTCGTTGCCAGGGAAACCACTGCTTTGTCTGTACATGTTTGGAATGGCTGCCTCATTAGAACTCAGGCTCCTAGACAGTCACTTGTAATACTGGTAAAGTGAAAGGAATGAACCTATTTTAGTTGATTAACTTCAAATTAATAAAAATAGCATATTTAAAAGATAGATGTTTAAAAGCTAAACATATAGAATTATGGGGGAACAATGAAGTTAATATTGATTAGGCCTATTCAGCCACTTGTGTGAGTGGAAGAATAATTTTATTTTTTACTTTCTCTTTGCCTTTTTACATATTTATGGGGAGTAAGCAAATGGACTATTATATGTTAATGCCACCAAATAAACTTGGGATATGATAGATCCTGATTTTTTCACAAATATACAGATTTTTTTCTTATGAATTCATTTTTTTTTTCCTTGCCATGACTGGCCTGTGTCATGGCTAAAATATTATCAAAACAGACTGGATTTACTGGCTCTCAGGGGCACAAAAGGTAGTGAAAACTTAGATTGGAAATCCATCTCTGGGTAGTTTCATTTTTCTTGAAAGAACAAAAGAAGCAGCACACTAAGAAATTATATGAATCAATATTAAAAACAGAGGATAATATAACAGATTATTGCTCTAAATTTAAATTATTTTTAAAAAGACAAGAAACAGGCATAGACAGAAACATCTCAAGTTCAAGGAGCTGAGACTAACTCTCAATATACTACTACTTCTTCCTTTTTTTTACTATAAGCCAAATTTCCTTTGGAAATTTATTGACATTTAAAATGTTTGTTTTTAACTCATGACAAAGAGATGAAATCTTTTTATAAGTTTTTTTCTTCCAACAACAGAAGTTCTTTAAATTTCTTGTTCTATCATTCTATCTAAACATACTCAAAGTACTATAATCTTAAATATTATTATTTAATACTCTTTCCTAAAGGAACAAAGAAAAACAAAATCCAAAGATCTTTTTAAAAAGTCTATATTATTCAAATAAGTTCGCTTCAAAAAATTGGCAATACTGATTTTTTATTTGCAGTACTATTTTAGGAAAAAATGTCAAAATGATATTTTGGACTTTGCAAGTCCTGTTTTGGGTAGAAATGTCAAAAACTTAATTTTATGTATGTTAAAACTTGAAATGGCCATTAGACATTCAAGAGAAGATGTTTAAAAGGAATATTTTATAAATGTAGGACTCATAGGATGTGGATTTTATTTGAGTGTGGAATAAGAGAAAGGTGAGGATAAAGTCTGGGTTTAACATGACTCCCGGTCCTGGATGAGCAATTGTGTGGAAAACAGTGCCATACTCGGGAAGGCTGAGGCAGGAGAATGGCGTGAACCCGGGAGGCGGAGCTTGCAGTGAGCCGAGATCGCGCCACTGCACTCCAGCCTGGGCGACAGAGCGAGACTCCGTCTCAAAAAAAAACAAACAAACAAACAAACAAAAAACCAAACAGTGCCATTCATTGAGATGAAACTACTAAAGCAATGGTTTTCAACCTTGCCTACACATAAGCATCACCTGGGGAACTTTAAAAAAATACGAATTCCTGAAATCCAACCTCAGAGATTCTTATTCAGTTGAAATGGGTTTGGGTCTACAATAGTATTTAAAAATTGCTCTCCTGGTGATTCTAATATGAAACCACCTTTGAATACCCTGATACTAAAATTCATTCTTGTGCTTCCTAACTTTCAGATTGCCTGAACCTTAGGGGCACCTGAAATATTTTTAAAATCTCAATGTCTAGGTACCCCAGATCAATTACATCAACATTTCTGAAAGTCAGACTCATAATTTTATTTTTATTTTTATATTTTTATTTTATGAGACAGAGTCTCTTTCTTCCTCTGCTGCCCAGGCTGGAGTGCTGTGGTACAATCTTGGCCCACTGCAACCTCTGCCTCCTGGATTCAAGTGATTCTCCTGCCTCAGCCTTCCTAGTGGCTGGGATTACAGGCGTGCACCACCATGCCAGGCTTAATTTTGTATTTTTAGTAGAGATGGGGTTTCACCACGCTGGCCAGGCTGGTCTCAAACTCTTGACCTCAGGTGATCCTGTCGTCTCGGCCTCCCAAAGGTGCTGCTGGGATTACAGGCCTGAACCACTGCACCCAGCCCAGTCTCAGAATTTTAAATTTCCTCAAGTGATTCTCATGAGTGTCAGGGCTGGGGAATCATGATACTAAAGAAAGAATAGTTCAGGTGGAGAAGCTGCTGTTTGACAGAAACGTGGTATTTGAGGTGGATCTGGAACACCATTCTGGAAGGACTTAGTAGGTTCTTTTTTTTTTTTTCTTTGAGACGGAGTCTCGCTCTTTCGCCCAGGCTGGACTGCAGTGGCGCTATCTTGGCTCACTGCAAGCTCCGCCTCCCGGGTTCACGCCATTCTCCTGCCTCAGCCTCCCAAGTAGCTGGGACTACTGGCGCCCGCCACCACGCCCGGCTAATTTTTTTTTTTTTTTTTTTTTTTTTTTTTTTTTTGTATTTTTAGTAGAGACGGGGTTTCACCGTGTTAGCCAGGATGGTGTTGACCTCCTGACCTCGTGATCCACCCGCCTCGGCCTCCCAAAGTGCTGGGCGTGATTACAGGCGTGAGCCACCGTGCCCAGCCATTAGTACGTTCTTAAATATGAATCTGATGTTATACAGCAAAAGTCTGTACGGGCTACAGAAACATAATGTATAATAATGGAACCCTGCAAGAGGAGGGAGTCATGAGGGTGCTTACAAAGAAGAACGAAAAAGGAGCGAAGAGCAGAAGGTTGGGAAACAGTGGCCTTTGAGAGGAAGGAAGGAGAAAAAGAACCAGAACTGAAAACTGAGAAAAATATAGAAATGGATTTGGAAAGAATGATGTCATAGAAAGCAAGGCTTTTAAAGAAAAGTTGAGACTCAGTATGAAAAAATAATACAAAAACTAAAAATAATTAACTGGACTTGGAAATCAAGGGAGATATTAGTGCCCTTCAAAAGAACTGTTTTAGGGGAGAAGTAGAAGTAGAAAGTATTTGGAGTACATGAGAGAGGAATGAGAAACCATTGTCTGAGTTAGTACAACAGTGGTTTCAAAATACGGCTGCGTATAAGAATCACATGGGAAGGGCCGGGCACGGTGGCTCACGCCTGTAATCCCAGCACTTTGGGAGGCCGAGGCGGGCGGATCACGAGGTCAAGAGATTGAGACCGTCCTGGCTAACACGGTGAAACCCGTCTCTACTAAAAAATACAAAAAATTAGCCGGGCATAGTGGCGGGCGCCTGTAGTCCCACCTACTCGGAAGGCTGAGGCAGGAGAACGGCGTGAACCCGGGAGGTGGAGCTTGCAGTGAGCCGAGATCGCGCTACAGCACTCCAGCCTGGGCGACAGAGCGAGACTCCGTCTCAAAAAAAAAAAAAAAAAAAAAAAAAAGAATCCCATGGGAAGTTTAAAAACAAACAAACAAAAAACAAAAGAAAAAACCACAACAACAACAAAAATTATGCCTGTCACTGTACCCTAGACCAACGGAATCAGAATTTCTTGAGGAGGGAAAAGGACATCAGTGTGGCTCAAAACCTCCCCAAGGTGACTCTAATGTGCAGCCAGATTTGAAAAACATTTCATAGAATATTCTTTTCAGAAACTTGACTGAAAATGAAAGGCGAGGATTTAGGGTAGTTTCTACTCGGAGGTGGAAATTGTGAGAGAAAAATAAGAGACTTGACTGTAAGAACTATGACAGAGCCACCGTGTCTGAACATTAGTTGAAAATACTTGAGATCAGAATTCAGGTTATGGTAGAAATGAAAGTGTAGAAATCAAAGTCACTGGTGGAAAAATCCCCTCTAAAAAGGGAATGGTGAAAAGCTCATCCTGTGGCCTATAGAAAAAGATGTGAAAATGAGTAAAATTCTAATTCGGTTGCTTTTCTTTTTATTTGTTATATAAAGAGATACAGACAGGACATTGAAGGAATCTTACTAATAACCACAATTTCCCATATGATTATATTCACCCTTTGCATTTGTAGCGGTGGAAATATAAGGGACTTGAGGTGCTTGGTATCCATTTGGAATAACTTATGTGGGAAATGGAAAAGGTGACTGATAAAGATCATGTTTAACTAGTTCATATAGACCAGATGAGGTTTAGAGTGTCATAATCTACACAAATACGTGGTTTCCTCTAATGGCATTCTGATATCAAGATACAGAAAGAGAAAAAAAATTGGTACAGTGATCCAGTACTTGTGATCATCATGGAAGGTAGAACATAAATGAAGAGGTTTAAACACTAAGAATGTGGGCATGAAATTTCTGTTTTAAATGGTCCATCATTTGTTTAGATGAAAGAAAAACTATGGGGGGTGCTTATAAACTGAGATAAAAAGGGAAGAATCTGAATCTTTCAATTGTACAAAAAACAGATAGATACAGAAGTACAATCTTCTTTTAGTATTTGTGAAGTATTGGTTTCAGGACCTCTCAGACATTGAAATCTGCAGATGCTCTAGTCCCTGATAAAAAATGGTATAGTATTTACATAAAACTCACACACATCCTCCTATATAATTTAAATAAACTCTAGATTACTTATCATGCCTAATACAATGTAAATGCTCTGTAAATAGTTGTTATGCTGTATTTTTTGTATTATTTTTATTGTTGTATTGCTATTTTTATTGTTTTTCCTCAAATATTTTAAATCTGTGTCTCTTTGAGTCCATGGATATAGAATCCATAGATAGGAAAGAACCACTGTAGCAAAGAGGTGAGCAGGTAAAATAATAAATTAATTTTACTAACAGTCTTTTAGAGATTGAAGCTCTAAATTTGAAATAGTTTGGGATAAAGAATACTCCAAGAATGTCTAGGAACACCATAATCCAAGATAATCGTTCTAGGATGTAAAGTATGAGAGAAAATTAATACATTTAAACCGAAGAATTTAGAATTTATATTACTGTACACTTATAAACCTAGATACTATTCATGATAAAAGCATAATTCACTGTGAAAAGAAATAGTAAATGATCAATGAGTGGGGCAGTGGGGGAAGGAGAGACAGAGGAGATAGGAGGCAGGGGAATGTGAATAATCTGGGTTCTTGATGTTTCAGCTTCTGATAGCACCACAGCTTCCTGCAATGGATTATATACTGCCCCTAGAAAGATCAAAAATCACTGGGAGAAGCCATCTTTGGTTAGATCTATCTTTTTAAGTTTAGAAATATCCATAAAATACTGTTTTTCTCATGGAATAACAGTAACTCAAAGCAACTCTGAATTTCTAATTCAAAACTACTCTAGGTTTCCAGCAATAAGAAAAGGTGTTTTTTTGTTTTTTTCCCCGTCCCACGTATGTATGAGTTTCACTGATGGGAGTTTACAGGGCTTGATTAAGTAGGAGATTTTGATAATATATCTTAAGGTATTAGAGTGATATGAATTTCACTAGAAATATTGATAGTTTTGTTTTATTTTATTTTATTTTTTGAGAATGAGTCTCTGTCTGTTACCCAGGCTGGAGTGCAATGGTGCAGTCTCGGCTCACTGCAACCTCTGCCTCCTGGGTTCAAGCAATTCTCCTGCCTCAGCCTCCCGAGTAGCTGGGACTACAGGTGCCCGCCACCACGCCCAGCTAATTTTTTGTATTTTTAGTAGAGACAGGGTTTCACCGTGTTAGTCAGGATGGTCTCGATCTCCTGACCTCGTGATCCGCCCGCCTCGGCCTCCCAAAGTGCTGGGATTACAGGCGTGAGCCACCGCGCCCGGCCTAGTTTCTGTTTTCTTAAGGAAATAGACCAGTCCTTTGCAAACACATGTTTTATTTCCTAGTAAACTCATCTATTGCTACAACTGTGCAATTTAAGGGACAAATCATTCTTCCTTAATCTCCGTTGATGGCAATTCCATCTGGTGCCCAAGCTAATGACTTTGGGATCACCACTCTTCTTCTCTCACACTCTACATCCAGTCTGGAAAGAAATTTTATTGGTTCTATCACACTTACAAAACCTATCAAAAACCCTACCACTGATTAAGAACTCCATCGTCACCACCCTGATCAAAGCCATATTTTTCTCTTTCCTGGACCAATTTAACGGCCTCTGGAGGAGGACTGGCCCCTAGATGGCCTCAGCGGACCCAGCTTTCTTCTCCCCTTCCCCATTTCCTGGCTTGCAGTTTTAGAATAACTGTAGAATGTGCTAAGAATGCAGTATCTTGATATATAGAGGAACTTTCCAGAAAAGCCTGGGCTTTGTCCTCATTCCTTGTAGAACGGGATGTCCTATAATGCTTTTGCTCAGTGACCCACCCACGGGATGCCCTGGAGCTAAAACCCAGAGCGGTGTGCTTTCAGAGTCCTTCAGCTGTAGTGCAAAGTGGAGCATGTGTAGATGAGTATATATTCTCTTTATACCAGAAGTAAGTATAGTTTCATTCAGTGAAAGTCACTGTCCCTAATCTATACAATACTCAAAGTTTAAAAAAAATACTCTATGTTAAAAACTGTGAGCATTGAAAGTTGACTTATCTATTCAGAGATCACATGTAGTAAAGGGTATTACAGTATAAAATACCAAGAAAGCAGATCAGCTGATGAAAATTACTGATTTTCAATGTCTTTTTAATCATTATATGACATCCTGATAAGTTTTCCTGAGGAATTAAATGCTTCTGGGATCTTAAAGTACATTTTCTACAAAGAAGTCATAGTGTTTTCTTAAAATAAGCTATCAATTAAAGCAAGAATGTGGAGTAGATGGCATTGGTAGATACAATCAACTAAAACATTGTTTTTATTTTCACTCCAGAGTACGGTGAGCTTATATTCACAATTAGTAAAAGGAAGCAGAGTTGATTTTCTACAACTTCTTCTGTTTCTTCTCTCAAAATCTTCAGAGAGAGGAAAAGGCAAAGGAATGCAGTATTCTCCCATTTAAGTCAACATTACAAATGCAATTAAAGGGAATATAATATTGCTAAATAAGACCTCATCATGATGTGTATTCTATGACAGTTTATTTTGACTCCTTTAGCTGAGCGTTGTGTGAGTTTCTTTAGTTTATTTGTTAGCCACTCGGTTACGAAGATCAGGATGTTTTTAGCTTTTTAGACACAATATTTGTCGAAGCTCTTCTTCTCATACTATACTTTTCTAAAATGAATTTGAAAGTAGTGAGATGTCTTATCAACTTTCCATAAAATTCTCATTTACTTGAGCCTGTGTAAACAGCTGACTAAACACACGGCTATTCACTGTCAGGACTTGCTCCTCAGCATCTGCCACGGAAAAGATTCGATTGCACACATACCAACCCAATGCCAGCACCCCAAGGCACAGGGCAATAGAAATGGGAGGGGAATGATCAAGTCAATGAATGATACACTCCATTAATCTTAATGTTAGGACATTAATATTGCTTGGCAACTGCCTAAAATCAACAATAAGCGATCAACCAATTTGTTGCCTAAAAGTTATTGATTTAACCATCAATAACTTAACAGCATAACCATAACAATAACTTTAATTTACTAACTTTAAATAACTAAAGTTCTTCAACAATAACGATAACAGCATATATGTACATCAGTTACGCATTAAAAGATGGATATTTTTTGTGTACATCTGAATGGAGAATATTAGATAATGTAGAAAGACATGAGATGAAGTTGATAATACAACCCCTTAGAGCTTTAATAAATGAGCTCTCTCAGTCAAGCCACAGTAACGACCTTTTCTCTGTGATATGAGCCAGGACTCTGCAGGTGTACAGAGGAGATAAACTGCAATTATAAAGTACAATTAACAGGTAGTAGCGGTCTCATTTACTATACACACCTACGCATGTTTCCAAGCCAGATGATCACTAAGTATTCACAGCAAGTAATCACCCACTGGACAAAACAGCATCACTTCACCTTCTGAAAAAGTAGTTTCTACTACTTTGAAAAGCTTGTTGGTGATGAGACGAAAACTGAAATAGATTACAATTCTAATACACACACAGTACAGGTAACACAAAGAGTCTTTCATTATTTAACATTCTTAAGCATCACCCAAAATGCCAAAAAGAAATACGGTAAGTTTCAAGGTTTTGCATAAAGTACTACACTGAGCTTTTAAAGTGAAGGGCTTAGTCACCCAAATACCGTCTTAGGCCTTATAGTATCTCTCCTGAGTTCCCAGTATATAATTTATTATACCAAACAGATCATTCTCCAGAGTTCTTTTGATATTTCTAGATCTCTGTCAACTTATAACCTAATCAGCTCCCTCGATCCCACATAGGCATCAAGCTAATCTCAATCACTCTTCTTCCATTCATTTTTCATTCACTTATTTACAAATATGTATTTTGCATGAATTGTCTGCCAGCACTGTTTTAGGGGCAGAAAGAATATGATAGTACCTAAGAAAGGCCCTCATTCTTATATCTCTTTAAAGGAAGATAAAAACTTTTAACAAGGTAAATATTTAAAAATACTTTAAAGGAGACCAGGCGTGGTGACTCATGCCTGTAATCCTAACACTTTGGGAGGGAGAAGTGGGTGGATTGCTTGAGGTCAGGAGTTTGAGACCAGCCTGGGCAAAATGGTGAAACCCTGTCTGGACTAGAAATACCCGCCCCTAAAAAAATTAGCCGGGTGTGGTGGCACGTGCCTGTAATCCCAGCTACTTGGGAGGCTGAGGCAGGAGACTCACTTGAACCTGGGAGGCAGAGGTTGCAGTGAGTGGAGATCATGCCACTGCACTCCAGCCTAGTCGACACAGCAAGACTCCATCTCAAAAACAAAAAACAAAGAAACTTTAAAAGACACAAAATGCTATAATAGCAGAGAGTGATAATTGCTACAAAGAAAATAAAATATGATTATGGAAAACAAATGAACTGGTTGATCCAACTCCTGTCTGTGTCCACTGCTACCATTTTGGAGTGAGCTCTTGTTAGGTCGCCACTCACCCAGGCTCCAGTGATACCCTAATTGGTTTCCTTCTGTTAATGGCCTTCATTGCTTTTTCTGCAGCACAGTCAGTCTGTCAGGTAGGGTTCTCTAGAAGCAGAGCCTGCAATAGCAATTATTGAGCAACTTTTCTTGAGAGAATAACCTTATGAGAGGGGAATAGTAAGTAGGGTGAGACAAGGGTGAGATCTACCTAAGCCAGGATGATCTCAACACAAGACTGGCTCAGCCTGACACCCAGAGTTTTGGAGCATGGATTGCATTACAGAGTTGGCCTGACGTTGAGGCTAGAGGAATAGCCCTTTATACCATGTGTCAGTCAGTCACTGGCTACAGGTTGTCCAGGCGAGGCAGCTCCCTTAAGTCTGGAGAAGTGCTCAGGAGAGAACAGGGCACTTGTGAGCCCTTAGCTACCAACAATAGTATGCGGGGGTGCAATGCAGAGGCCTAGTAAAGTGGGACTGAATGGAGCAGCACCCTTTAATTTAAAAGAAGAAGAAAATGGATATTGATTAGAAACACAGCAGCATCTGCCACAGTTAGAAAAAGCATGACTATGTGGTGTTTCTGTAAGAACATGAGAGAATGTCAGTGAAGCACATCATAACAGTGATTGGAGCATGAGTTCTCAGTCAATGGCAGTTATTTTGATTGTGACAGAGATTGAGATGTTTATAACTTGAATAGCTGGCACTAGAATTCCTATTACAGAAGAATTCCTAATGTTGAAGTACTAGTTTGATGAGCTGCTTGGGATAAAATTGAAACTTCAAAGTTATGCCAATTGGCAAGAGTTAAAGCAGCAAAGGGGGCACCAAAACTATCTTGTGTGAGAAAAGGAGACCAATTTAGTTTTTGCTCCTGAGAAGAGAAAAGACAGAAGAGAAGGGAGGGGAAGGAGGGAGATGCAGGAAGGAGAGCCAGGATCATGCTAGAGAAGCTCAGAGGGAATTAGCTGGCCAAGCAGTGGGGAATTAACTTTTAAAGAATATAAGGCTTGGCCTGGGTGCAGTGGCTCACACCTGTAATCCCAGCACTTTGGGAGGCCGAGGCGGGTGGATCACCTGAGGTCGGGAGTTCGAGACCAGCCTGACCAACGTGGAGAAACCCATCTCTACTAAAAATACAAAATTAGCCAGATGTAATGGCACATGCTTGTAATCCCAGCTACTCAGGAGGCTGAGGCAGGAGAATAGCTTCAACCCGGGAGGTGGAGGTTGTGGTGAGCCAAGATTGCGCCACTGCACTCCAGCCTGGGCAACAAGAGTGAAACTCCATCTCAAAAAAAACAAAACAAAAAGAAAGAATATAAGGCTTATGTTTACAGTAATTTTTGTTACACTTCCATATCTTCTGTAAGGTTATTGAAAATAAACTAATGGGTTATATGTATATGTGTCTTTTTTTGGTGAAAATTGAGGGAGAAAATAAATCTTATTTATGAGTTAGGATGTTTGAATCATAGAGAAAGAATAATCTATAAAGTGAAGAAGTTGGAATTCTCAGCCAGAGGTGACTGTACTATCTGGAATATCCTGAGAAACAGAACCAATAGCAGAGACAGAGGGAGAGCGAGAAAGACTTACTATAGGTAATTAGCTTATGTAATTCTGGAGGCTGAGAAGTCAAGTTCGCAGTTGGCAAGCTGGAGACCCAGGAGAGCCAACGGGAGAGTTCCAGTCTGAGTCTGAAGGCCTGAGCACCACGAGAGTCAATGGTGGAAGTTCCAGTCTGAAAACTGGCAGGCTCAAAATCCAAGAAGAGCCAATATTTCAGTTTAGTCTGAAGACAAGAAAAAAGTCATGACCCAGTTCAAACAGCCAGGCAGGAGTTTTCTCTTTCTTACTGGAAGGTCAGAGTAATTTTAGTTCTATTCAGGCCTTCAACTGATGGAGTAAGGGCTACTCACATTAGGGAGAGAAGCTCGCTTTACTCAGTCTACTGATTCAAATGTTAATTTCATCCAAAAGCACCATCACAGACATAGCTGGGATAATGTTTCATTAAACATCTGGGCACCTCATGACATAGTCAAATTTCCACATGAAATTATTCATCGCAAGTCCACCTCTTGTCAACTTGGCATCCATACACATCTCCTTAAACTATACTTAATCTCCAAATAAAGAAAATAGCAAGGCCATGCTTCTGTCTAATATATCATCATCCCATGTACCACTGAAGACACACCTACCCCTTCCCCAGAAAAGGAGGTATAATCCTCGAATGATGTTTAGTTTTCTCCTTGATATCCTGCAACTTAAATGTTATAATATAAAATCAACAACACTTAAATGCAATGATATAGTCAATACATCCCTTATAAGGGAATAAGACAGCAGAAAAACAATAATATTTGCTTAATGCACCCACACACATTTGTATGTATTCATAACAAAAAAGGAGGAAATGCTGATAATAATTTCAATCTTGATTTCTGTAACTGGTCATGTGGTCATAGCTGGTATTTATAGCTACCTTCTTCCACTAAGCACCTCACTTCTTCCACTAAGCACCTCAGCTGGTCGTGATTATTTCCTTGTTGGGATGACCCAAGGCTTCATTCCTGAAGGGTCTGGGCCATTAGTTGTCCTGCCTGGATTAGGTGGTTGTCATTTTCCATTGACCATAATTACAGAATATTATAATCCCAAGGACACCCTAAGGGTATATATATTGCAGACACACCCCTCCTTATCTCCATTTGGAAGTACGAGTCCAAGTTCCCCTTGCCAGTTAAGATCAATAACCAGAACTAGCCCAGTAACTCTCTTCCTTGCCTATTGATTTACAGGCATGAGGAATCCAAAGCCACTGGGTAACAGTTTTAATTTCCAGTTCTAAAAAGGCACTGTTGTGTCTCTTGGTGGAAGCAATCCTTCATTTGAAACAGACTTCTAGGCCAGCAGATCATAAAGTTGTAGGATCAAGAGGCAAACATTTTGCTAGTAGGTCACTAGGAATAACAGTGAGTGAGACCACTCCCACTTTCTTCCCTTGATTCCTGGACCTGTGAATTCTGCCTTTTGGAGAAACAGCATCATATTTTGGATGCTGATTTAAAGCATACAGACTCCTGAGGAATCTTTCCCCAGCTCAGTACTGCCACCTGGCTGACACTGTAACTGAGTCTGCAAAGGCCATTTCATCATTCTACCAAACCAGCTACTTCAGGATGGTAGGAAACATAGTAAAGTCGGTGAATTCCACGAACATGGACCCATTGCTGCACTTCTTTTGCTGTTAACTGAATTCCCTGATCAGAAGCACTGCTGTATGGAAAACAATGACTGTGGTTAAAGCATTCCGTAAGCCCATGGATGGTAGCTTGGGTAGAAACATTGCATGTAGGGAAGGCAACTCTATATCCAGAGTGTCTATTCCAGTAAGAATAAAACACTGCCCTTTCCATGATGAAAGTGGCCCAATGTAATCAATCTGTCACCAGGTAGCTGGCTTATTACCCCAGGTGCATACCAAGGATTCAGAGTTGGTCTGCGTTGCAGGCATACTGGACCCTCACAGTGGCCATGGCCAGGTTGGCCTTGGTGAGTGGGAGTCCATGTAGGCTAAGTCTCCATCCTGCCACTATGGATACTTTGTTCCTAAGTCTACTGGGAGATGACAGAAGTGGCTGGCGAAAGAGGCTGATAGGTATCCACAGAATGGGTCATCCTATCCACTTGATTTTTAAAATTCTTCTCTGCTGAGGTCATCCTTTGGTGAGCATCCACATGGGACACAAATATCACCATGGTTTTGTCACTCATTCAGAGAGGTCCACCCACACATACCTCTTTCCCAGGTTTCCTTGTCACCAATCTTCTAATTATGTTTACACATTATGCCATTTGTTCTTTCCAAGCAAAGTGAACAACCTGGTGCACTATTTGAAGTTGAGTCCACTGGGACAACTTCTCTTCACCACTGTCCAGGGATGTCCCAGAGAGGGGCTACAGTGCTGCAGCTATCCACTTTCAGATGATTCCTGAATATTATGCAAAACCCTCTGTAATCCAGGCCCAAGTCTTCTCTTCTTTAGTCAACTGATAATGGGGAGCTCCCCATGGGACCATAGGTGCAGGCTGCGAGAGAAAGGTCAGTGTAGCAGATGTGGGGACCATGGGCTTTTGGGTCACTTTTTCATGTAACTTACTTGTGCCTCAGAGCCTGCTCAGACCTAATCATGTGTATACCACTTCCATTAAATGCTGGAGTGCTCCTCTGCATGCCTAGCTTCATAGCTTGGTGAATCAGATAACACCCAGCTCATCACATGCAGCTCAGATCACATGGCAACTTGGTGGCCCAGGGTTACGAGTCCTGTATCTACTAAGGTCTAGTATCAGGCCAAGAGTTGTTTCTCAAAAGGAGAGGAGTTATTCGCAGAAGATGGCAGGACTTTGCTCCAATATTCTAAGGCCCTGTGCTGTTACTCACTTATAGGGCTTGTCAAAGTCTCCAAACACCATCCTATCTGCCACTGCCACTTCAAGCACCATTGGATCTGCTAGATCATATGGCCCAAGCAGCAGAGAAGCTTGCACAGCAGCCTGGACTGCTACAGAGCCTTCTCTTATTCTGGGTCCCACTCAAAAGCAGCAGTTTTCTAGGTCACTCAGTAGATGGGTCAGAGTAACACACGCAAATGAGGAGTATGATGCCTCCAAAATCCAAAGAGGTCCACAGAGTGTTGAGTCTCTTTTTTTCGTTGTAGGAGAGACCAGAAGCAACATCACCTTAAAAGGAATATCTTGATGTGCCCAACATCACTGGACCTCTCGAAATTGTACTGAGGTAGAAGGCCCCAGCATTTTAGTTGGATTTGTTAACCACTCCCTGACATGTATGTCTTACCAGTAATGCCATCAGTGTAACGGACCAGTAATATCTTGTGGAAGTAAAAGGTAATCAAGATCCCTGCCAACTAAATTTTAACATCGGCCTAGAAAGTTGACATATCTGTGAGGCAGGATAGCGAAGATGGATTGCTGGCCTTGTCTGCTGAAAGAAAATTGCTTGTAATGAGACTTATGAACAGATACAGAGGAAAAAAAGCATTTGTCATGTCAATGGCTGCATATCAGAGGATGTGTTAATTTATTCAACGAAACCACATCTGATACAGCAGCTGCAATTGGAGTTACTATCTAGTTAAGCTTACTGTAATCTGTCATTCTCCAAAATTCATTTGTTTTCTGCACAGTTCAAATAGGTGAATTGAATGGGGGATGTGGTGGGAATCACCACCCTTGCATATTTCAAATCCTTAATGGTAGCATTAATGTTTGCAACCTCTCCAGGAATGCAGTACTAACTTTGATTTACTACTTTCCAAGGCAGAGACAGTTCTAGCGGCTTCCATTTAGCCTATCTCACCATAATAACCCTTGTCCCTTACACAAGTTGAGGAACCAATGTAGGGTTCTTCCAGTTTCTGAGTATATCTATTCTAATCATGCATTCTGAAAACAAGAAATAACCACAGGATGGATTTCGGGACTCACTGGGACCACTGTGAGACAGACATGGGATAAAACTCCCTGAATCACCTGATCTCCATAAGTCCTTACTTTGACTGGTGACCCACAGAGGGGGTTTAGGTCTCCTGGAATTAGTGTCAGTTCAGGGCCAGTGTCCAGTAGTTTCTAATAGGTCTGATTATTTCCTTTTCCTCGTTGCATAGTTACCCTGCTAAATGGTACCTTACTTTTGGGGAAGTTGTGAGGAAGTTTAACAGTGTAATTTTTTTTGCAGTGTATGGTGCTCCTTCCTCAAGAGTACTTGGCCTCCCCTCCAGGGGGTTCTGGGGCTATAAACTGGCTCTAATCTGGGAATTGATTGAGGAGTTGTGACTCTGGTCTAGGTTAAACTTATATTCACTTGACCTAGGAATTTTCTGCTTACCCAGTGATACAGTTTGGATATATATCCCCAGCCAAATCTCAGGTTGAACTGTAATCCCCAGTATTGGAGGTGGGGCCTGGTGGAAGATGACTGGATCATGGAGGTGGAGTTCTCATGAATGGTTTGGCACCATTCCCTTGGTGCTGTTCTCATGACAGTGGGTGCCTTCTCATGAGATCTGGCTGTTTAAAAATGTGGCACCTAACTCTCTCTCTTTTGCTCCAGGTTTCACCATGTGACATGGAAGCTCCTGCTTTGCCTTCCGCCATGATCCTGAGGCCTCCCCAGAAGCAGATGTCAGTGCTAATGCTTCCTTGTAGAACCATGAGCTAATTAAACTTCTTTCCTTATAAATTACCCAGTCTCAACTATTTCTTTATAGCAATGCAAGAACAGCCTTATGTATACAGAGAAAGTAAGAATTTAGTAGTCTTCCAGAGTATTTCACCTCTAGAACCATCATGCTCAACTAACCAACACCATAAATCTGCACAAGTGAGATGATTCTGATTGCTGTCTTGAGTCTGCCTCCCTTACAGGAACCACACCCACTCTCACTTTGGTACCACCCCTTGGCTCCTGCCATCCTGGGATCCAATTACTCCCATTGTCTAGATTTCCCAAACAGTGACTGCATTCTCCACTGTAAGGTCTGGCAATCACAAAGCTCTTCAGAGACGCTGAGGCTCTCCTTACAAATTGATTTCTCACAATAGCAGTGAAAAGAAGTACATCTTCTGTTTTCTCCCAATGAGGGTGGTTAGATCTGAAATGGCAAATCTATTCCAACATTCTGATCTCCCTAAGCCTTTGAATGCTTTCCTCTACAGATGGTCCCCTTTAAGATGGTTCCTGTTGCAATGGTGTGAAAGTGATGCACATTTAGTAGAAACCACCTTTGAATTTTGAATCTTGATCTTTTCCCAGGCTAGATCTGCTGTATGACACTCTGTTGCAATGCTGGGCAGCTGCAGGGAGCCACAGATCCCAGCTACCCACACCATCACAAGGGTAAATGACCAATACTCAGCTGTGTACTGTGAGTGTGCTGTGTTGCCAGTGGTTTTTATTTTTTATACTTTTAATGTTTTAATTTTTTCTTATTTTTCATAAGTTATTGGGGGTACAGGTGGTATTTGGTTACATGAGTAAGTTCCTTAGTGGTGATTCATGAGATGTTGGTGCACACATCACCCAAGCGGTATACACTGTACCATATTTGTAGTCTTTCATCCCTTGCCCCCCTCCCACTTTTCCCCCCAAGTCCCCAAAGTCCATTGTATCATTTTGCATTCTCAAGCTTCATCAGAAGAGAGAGAAACCAATGACCCTGTCACTATAACCTCTCCATCAGCCAGCAATTAATTTTAGTTCAATGTTTCAAACTTTCTTCAGGCTCCGTGCACTTTCAGCTGTGTACATTAATGGTTAGTACCCATACAAGTATTCTGTTTTTCACTTTCAGTATGGTATTCAATAAATTAGGTCAGCTATTCATTACTTTATTATAAAATAGGCTTTGTGTTAGGTGATTTTGCTCAACTATAGAATAAAGTAAGTGTTCTGAGCATGTTTAAAGTAGGATAGGTTAAGCTATGATGTTTGGTAGGTTAAGTGTATTAAATGCAGTTTGACTTGCAATATTTTCAAGTTATGGTAGCTTTATTGGGATGTAACCTTATAGTAACTAGAGGGGTATCTATACATTCAACCAAGGCAGGTCTGGCATTTCCAACTTACTCACTGTAGGCCACCTTTTGGTCTAGGCTTTAGTCAACCACAGAAAGTGTTAGAGCCCTTTCTGACTCCTGAGATGCACATTAACTGTATAATCTATGCTTAGTAAAAGTAATTTCAGCCTGAGGTAAGTTGGTGTTCCTCCACCAATATCTCTCACACTTAATATCCATTCTCACATGTTTCCTAGGTTTCTGTCTGTATAATTTTAAAAACTCAAATAATTATTGTAGAGTGTAGCACACCTCCTCATGGGCCACACTTTATACCTCACCTTTAGGGGCCCGCTGAGATGAGTCTAGTTCTAGATCCAGAAGCAAAGAAAGATGGTAGGCATGGTCCCTGAGAATATTCAGCATTTTCTTGATGGCAGCTTCCTCAGGGGAGGCCACTAAAATTTCATCAGTCACTAAGAGGTTACTCTCTTCAAATGGGGGTAGAGAGGCTGCTCCCCCTGGGGCTGGGGAGACATCTTCCAGCAGAAAAGAACTTAGTGGTTCAGTGTTTCCAGCTTCATCCAGGTCTTCCCTCACATCACATCCCCACTCCAATATTCAGATTCCATTCCTTCCCAATCAATGCCCTCACTTTCCCCATAAATACTCTACAAGGCTGGGAGTTCAAACTTACATTGTAATTCAGCCAGTCACAGGATGAGTTTCTGGGCTTCATTTTCAGCAATCTTAGACCTGAAATTACAGGAGATAAATGTCTCCTTCAGGGCACACATAGAAGCTTTCAGATCATTTAGGTAGCATTTGAGCTGGGAATTTTAATCGTTAAGCTCATCTTTCTCTTTCTATACTTTGTCCAGCACCATTAGGAACAATCAGTCCTAAACTGTTATATTCAATAGCTTGTTGGAAATGTTTGAAAGTACCATATACACAGTCATCCATATCCATGCTTTTTGTAAGTAGTTGATTAGGACTATCCAAGGGTGATATTTTGCATATTTCTATTGCCAAATCACGCCAGGTACTATGAGTGCTTTCTTTACCACTGGAAACAGAACCACTAGCATCTTTAATTCTAATCAGATTAGAAAGCCAATTCTGGAAACTTCAGAACAAATTCAAGAAATTTATTCTTAAAATTTTGTTTCTCTAGAACCACTGTTAGTACTAAATCACGCTAATCTCAGTACTAATCTGTATTAGTCACGTACCTTCCAAAAGAAAAAAACCCAGAACCCACTAGATGCTTAGATGGATATGTGGACACATAGGTACATTTATTGTAAGAAATTGGTTTATGTGATTACAGAGACTGAGGAGTCCAAAATTTGCAGTTGGCAAGCTAGAGACCCAGGGAAGTTGGTAATGTAGGTCCACCCCAATTCCAAAGGCCTGAATACCAGGAAAGCTGATGGTGTAAGTTCCAGTCCCAGTCTGAGTCCAAAGGCAGAAGGACACTGATATCCTGTTCAAAGACTATCATAGAGAAACAATTATTTATTACTCAAACTTTCATTCCATTCAGGCCTTCAAGGAACGATATGAGGTCCACCTACAATGTGGAGAGCAATCTGCTTTACTCAGTCGTACCTGGGAGTCTTCAAGACTTCCGAGGAGGGTGTTAAACTTCCTTCAGACATGGAATTAAATTTTGATTCAATTTTATCCAACTGTCTTGGGAAAAGGGGAATGCTTCACCTACTGGATGGTTTAAATTATTTTGTTGTAATCATTATAAAAATGTGTACATCTGTGGACAAAAAGAAACAATGAATGAGCCAAATACATACTTGGAAATTCACAAAAATGTTAGTTTTATATAGACATAATCTGATAAGCTTGGAAATTTTTTAAAAAATGCTTTTCCAATAAGCTCAGTGTTTACAATAGTCTTGTTTCTTTTACTTGTCAAAGGCTCTGCCATCTGAAAATATTCAAACCATGAGTTTCATGGGCCCTGCCTGTGAGAAAATGTGCATTTTCCACATAAAATCCATTTCCTTGTTAGATAATTTACAACTCACCCTGTTTAAACAGACTTTGTATTTAAAGCTAGAAGATTTATCACACAGCAAGTTCAACCTCAGGAATTCCATATAAGTCCACAAGCACATGTGTCTAAAAACTGTTGAGTAAGTAAATTCAATGATGAAAACTGTAATTTATATCAAGGATGAGAAATACTCTCTTTGTAGGTCTATTGTCAATGACTAATATATGAAGAATTAATGCAGTTGATCATCTAAATAATGCTACACATGTCTGTTTCCATTGGCCTGTGGACAAGAACATGTGTCAGTAAAAAAAAGAGTTTTGAAATAAATCTCAGACATTATGATTGTTTCATTTTCTCTAATAAAATGTGAACATTTATTCATTCTTGGAAAATAATTTTGAATAGAGGTATATTCAGGTATATGTGTTATATTCCTTTATTGTTAACTTTATAGGCATTAGTTTCGTTAATTAAATATAATGTGGCTTTGGTGGAATGAAAAAACACTAGCCTGAAGCTGAACTGGTCACTTTTCAGTTTTGTGTTTGGTGGGTGTGGACAGACATGATGTAATTCTTTGGAGAATTGAGACAACTTGGGAGATTTACAGGGCACATGTGATTGTGTTTCCATTAGTGAAATTATCACACATTAAAGACAGAGTAGGCATATTAGAGCTAAAATGTATTCAAAGGACCTTTATCAAATAAATGTCAGTTGTGGAAATAAATGTTAAGTTGGAATATGTGAAAGACAAATGGAAAATAAAGGGAGACCATTCATTCACGGACAGGTAGAGAAACATTCAGTGAAAGCTAAAAAGATTGAAATAGGGTCGGCTGGGTGCAGTGGCTCACGCCTGTAATCCCAGCACTTTGGGAGGCCGAGGTGGGTGGATCACGAGGTCAGGAGATTGAGACCATCCTGACTAACATGGTGAAACCCCGTCTCTACTAAAAATACAAAAAAAAAAAAAAAAAAAAAAAAAAAAAAAAAAAAATTAGCCGGGCGTGGTGGCAGGTGCCTGTAGTCCCAGCTACTCCGGAGGCTGAGGCAGGAGAATGGCGTGAACCCAGGAGGCGGAGCTTGCAGTGAGCCACGATCACACCACTGCACTCCAGCCTGGGTGACTGAGCAAGACTCCGATCGTCTCAAAAAAAAAAAAAAAAAAAAAAAGTTTGAAATAGAGTCATGAAAGGCGATTTATTTGTTTTCAGATAAGTGACATTTAGATAACAATTTGAAACGTTGATAGAAAGTTCCAGTAGGATGGGAATGATTGAAAGAACAAGAGAGTAGGGAAATAATTGACAGGAGATGCCAGGAGGTGGACGGAGAGCACAAGTAGACAGATTTTACTTTCCCGGAGGGATTCCTCAACTGGATTGGAAGGGAAGGCAACAAAAAGTGACTGGGACATAGCGTGATTTTAAAGGCAGAATACATCAAAGTCTGGGGGTAGTTGATGCAGAAGACTTTGAACAAATGTGAATATGTCTTTATGGAATGTTCCCATCCTGCACCAATATAAGTGTGCTGCTAAACCAGAGAGAGCTCTCTGGAAGGGACTTCCTTGCTAGTGTTACAAGAAAGGGGTCCCTATACAGACCCCAAGAGAGGGTTCTTGGATCTCGTGAAAGAAAGAATTCAGGGCCAGTCCACGGTGCAAAGCAAAAGCAAATTTATTAAGAAAGTAAAGTGGCGAAAGAACAGCTACTCCATAGACAGAGCCAGGAGTTCCCAAAAGGAAGAAGAGGAACGCGTCCACCCTAGGTACAACGCTTGTTTATATATAGGATAAATAAAGATCACGGGAAGATGTGCTATGCTACAAGGGTTTGTGATAAAGGATTAATTTTCTTATGTTTTGCAAGGATCGATATTATTATCTTTAAAGCAAAATTAGGAATGCTTCTGTTCTCAAGATATCAGGATATCAAGACAATCCCAAGTCTGGGCCTGTTTAGTAAACATTATCAATCTGTTCTCTTAGCAGTAAACATCTAGAGGCTAGGAATGCCTAACTTTCTATGAATGCAGCCCAGCAAGTCCCAGCCTTATTTTCTTAGCCTTCACTCAAGATGGAATCATTCTGGCTGGAAAGCCTTTGACACTAGGAAAAGCACAAATTGTATAAGTGGAACAATTTGGAAACAAGTGTCAGGTAGTCTTTCTTTAGACACAACACGACTTTGACATAACAATTGCAAATAATGCTTTGCAACCACGTCAATAGTGGTATCTTGAGGGGAACTACAGAATTTGAAAATAAATGTACTCTTTACGTAATTACTAATTTTTTTCATTTATTCTTATGTCTTACAAATATGATTATATTTGTTTAGGAATAAAAATTTGTTTCTTAAGGAATTCATCTATTTTTGTTGTAGTTCCCAATGGAAAACACATTTTTTTTTTTTTGTTAGAATAGTATAATCCCAATAAGTGACCTGTATTCATGAAGGCTAAGAATAGAAACAAGTAATGGTAGCTCAGAGGCTCAGGTTGGAACATAATGGCTCTGCCTCCTGAGAAGACGGAAGGTCTAATATTACATTAGACCACATGTGGCATCTTTATATTTGCTAAGGGATAGTTAGTGCTTGCATTTCTCAAAACAGTCTTACATTATCACAATCTGCTTTCAACTAGTTCAAAATTCAAGCTTAGTGGATTTTTTTCCACAGTAGTCATGCTAATGTAAATAGCACATTTGCAGTGAAAATGTTCCAGTTTTATTCTTAAGATGTTTTAGGGCAGTGCTTCTCAAATTGTAATGTGCAAGATCCTTATGATCATGTTAAATGCAGATTCCAAGTCAACGTAGGTGTAAGTAGGGAAGTCTGCATTTCAAACAAGCTCCCAAGTGAGGTTGGTGCCTTGCATAGTAAAGTTGTCGTTTGCAGTTAGATACCCGCTTACCAACAGAAAGTGACCAGTTAAGAAGAAACACATGCTCACCAAATGCTTATCTCAATAAATTTCTTTACACAGACTTATTAAAATCAACTTAACATACGATACACATGACACATATAACATCCCTGTCTTTAGAAAAATAAATTGATTGTTTTTTTGTCTGCCATATATGCCAAATAAATGGAAAACTGAAGATAATTTTTTTGGTTAAAATTTGGTCTTCGCATTAAAATTAGTTTGAAGGGTATTTTTCTGAGAAAAGAATCTCTCTTTCTCCATATATGTAATATTTAACATTTAACTTTAATTTGAAGTAACATTTGCAAGAGCCATGCTGTAAGGTAGTTTCCAGGGACCAAATTGTTAAAATAGATGTTTGTAATCAATACTTAACTGATGTGAACGTTTTGTATTATGACATTAAAGAGGGAATTCTTATTTGAACTCTGCATTAGCTGAAAGTTCAGTGCATTCTATAGCTTTCATATGAATTTATTCCACTACATTAGGTTCTAGATTTTAATATTTGTAGAGTTGGCTGCATGCAGTAGGGAAAATGTCTTTTGCTCTTATAAGTCATGAGAACTAAGGAGTCACAAGGCGATTTAGTGCATTTAAGCCAGATTTCATCCTGTGAAATCCAGGAGCAGATTTTTTTTTTTTTTTTTTTTTTTTTTTTTTTTTTTTTAGCCAAAATTAGTTACTTTAAGAAACAAAGAATAGAAATTCCTTTAACAAAGAAAATTCTGTCTGGTAATCTAGTTGACATAAAGATAATAAGATATTGAATTTTTTAATGATTTCTTTGAGTCTAGGATGTGTCCAAGGAAACCTGTCCCTTGGCAGGAAAATAGTAGACATTTTCTTGAAACTATCGACTCATGTAACAACTTGGATAAATCTCAATGGCGTTATGATGAGTGAACAAAGTCATTCAAAAAGTTCATACTGTATTGATTCCATTATATGACAGTCTCAAAAGATAAAACTATAGGGATAGAAAATAGATCTGTGATTGCCAGTGCTTGGTGGCATAAGGGAGGCTTTGATAAAGAGGCAGCATGTGGGAATTTTTTTAGGGTGATAGAAATGTATCTTATTGTGGTGATCGTTATATATATGTCTTAGAATTTATAGAAATGTGCACCACAAAAAGGTCAATTTTACTGTATGATAATTATAAAAACAAAAGAAAATAGAAAAAAGTGTGAGACAAAAAATATTAATTTACCTCAGAAACTAAATGAGCTTTTCCCATTGTATGGAGCTGAGGATTTATGAAAATTGCTTTCTTCCATATGCAGCCAGGCATGAAGCTGACTTGTGCCTCCATTCCCTGGAAGATTCCATCGGGGAAATGGTGGTAATAGAAGATGCGACTCTGTTTGCTGGATTTAGATGCCATTACTGCAAGAGCACAGAGTGCTTCATGTAGTTGCAGACAGAAACTATAATGGAAATATTACTTAACAAGGTATCACTTTATATTTCTTCTTTCTTTTTTTTTTCTTTTTTTGAGATGCAGTCTCGCTCTGTCGCCCAGGCTGGGGTGCAGTGGCACAGTCGAAGCTCACTGCAACCTCTGCCTCCCGGTTCAAGTGATTCTCCTGCCTCAGCCTCCTGAGTAGCTGGGATTACAGGCATGTGTCACCACACCCGGATAATTTTTGTGTTTTTAGTAGAGATGGAGTTTCACCATGTTGGTCAGGATGGTCTCGAACTCCTGACCTCATGATTGGCCCACCTCAGCCTCCCAGAGTGCTGGGATTACAGGCGTGAGCCACCGCGCTCGGCCACTTTATATTTCTTTGAATATAATATCCCAAGTAAGAATTTGGGATTGTGGACCGGGCATGGTGGCTCACGCCTGTAATCCCAGCTACTGGGGAGGCTGAGGCAGGAGAATCGCTTGAACCTGGGAGATGGAGGTTGCTGTGAGCCAAGATAGCGCCACTGCACTCCTCCAGCCTGGGCCACAGAATGAGACTCGGTCTCAAAACAAAATAAAACAAAACAGAATTTGAGATTGTGTTTAAATATAGTAAGTACATTTGATAATCAACTGCATGGCAGTCAAATCTTAAATTCTAAAACCACTACATCTCTGAGTCAAAAAGTTGTATTTGTGGTAGTAGTCTAAAAGAAAAATTCTCACCAACACCACCTCAGGGCATTGTAAAAAGTGTTGCTGATTCTTTTCATTAGGGTGGTAATTGCTAATTAAAGCCTAATGTATAGTGGGGCTATAAGGGCTTTTTTTCCCTCCATGTTGGAAATAAGCAACTTCCCACATCAGAACGGGCAATGGAAACAACCAGAAGCCGCATGGAGATCTGGCACGGGGGCCAGCGAGGGCAGAACGGGAGTCGGCATTGCGCTCATGGCTCTCCGAGAGGGTCTTGGCGGTGGAGCACCCCGAGGAAATGGGAGAGTTACCCATGAGGCCTGGTACACCAGCATTTCCTCCACCTTTCCTATATGCCAGGGGATTTACGAAAGATTTTTTTTTATAGGAACAAATAGACTATTTATATCCCCAACAATCACCTTTTTTTTTTTTAAGACAGAATCTCAAAGTCAGTTTTCAGAAAGTATGTGAGGATTTATTGCGTTCCAGGTAAAAGCAGCTGCCCATTATACGAAATCTTTTTTTTTTTTTTTTTTGAGACAGAGTCTCACTCTGTTGCCCAGGCTGGAGTGCAGTGGTGCGATCTCAGCTCACTGCAACCTCCACCTCCTAGGTTCGAGCGATTCTCCTGCCTCAGCCTCCCGAGTAGCTGGGATTACAGGAGTGCACCACCACGCCCAGCTAATATTTTTGTATTTTTAGTAGAGATGGGGTTTCACCATGTTCGTCAGGCTGGTCTCCAACTCCAGATCTCAAATGATCCGCCCACCTCGGCCTCCTGAAGTGCTGGGATTACAGGTGTGAGCCACACCGTGCCTGGTGCAACAATCACCTTTGACACTTCATATTATAGCAGAGAATGTCTTTCCTCTTGATTATTCAAGAAAAAATATATAAATGTATACATTCATTTCTATACAATTATGAGCTAAACAATACTGAATATATCTTATTAGATTTAAATAAAATTTAAGTAACAATTTTATTTTATCATTTCTAATAGTACGAGTTAAATACATACTATGAGTAGAATTTGTTGTATGGATAAATGGAAGTAAGCATGGATATGTTTGTATATAATAAAATACAGTCAGCATGAATTTTATCCAATTTTTAAATAAACATAGAGTTATAAATTAAAATTAACCAGCCATACCAACCCATTTGAATCTATAGTTTCCTACAAGGGAATGAAAGGCAAAGTAATAGCGAGCCTCCAAATGTTTTAGTCACGCAGTGTAGAGCACCCACAAATCATCTCACCCCTCTGTCGGGGGGCGCTGTGGGGCGCCCCGGCTTCACTAGTAGTGCTTCTCTGAACTCATGCCTGCACCTTTTCTGCTGGAAGCCTCAACAATGATGCAGAGATACTGTTTTCTTTGTTGTAGAAAACAGCAGAAGGTCTGTGCTCACGAGGGGAATATTAGGTCCTCATCAGCTGTGGCTTGCTATCTCCAGCACATCAATGAATGGAGAAAATAAGATTTAAACAAAGATCAGTGTCTCCACTCTCTAACATTTTACTCAAAATATTGGTTAGGTTAGACTCCACACCCACCAAAACCCAAAAGACATTCCGTCTCACAGATGCTCTACATTCTTTCAATACAGAAACCTTACAACAAAGCCTACAATATACACTTGTTTTGGTAAAATAATTGGTCCAGTTAGTAAAAAATGAGTTGAATTAGTGTTCTCCCTCTCACATATTATAACTTTTTTCAATTACAGAGATGTTTACAGAATTTATCTGAGGTGCTTTCTGTGTATCTCTGAAAACACCTTCGTAATAGTAGGCACACCCTGGCTAGTGGTTCTCGGCCCTGGCTGCTCACTGGCATCACCAGGAGAGCTCTGGACATAGTGAGGCCTGAGCCCTTCCCCCAGACACTAATTTAATGGGACTGTGGTGGGGCCTGGGCATGGATGTTTTTAGAAGCATCTGCTGATAGATAAGCAATAAATACGAGTTTATTAACTACACATGGTGATTTGATTTCCTTGGATTCTTCCCTGATTTTCTGATCCATTGGCCCGTATGTGAACAGGCTAACTTCTAGTGTGTGAAAAGACTGACAGGATATTAACCTGGCTAAGTGTCTTTGAAAATATAAACGGAGGGACCATGCCTGAAAAGAGTTATGAAAAAAAAAACATAAAATATGCACCTGAGAGTGGCGCAAAGGAAGCAGGCGAATGTGGGGTCTTGGAGAAGTCACTCCTGATCTTGAGTTTCTATGAGTACACATTAAAGGAAGTCATTGCAGTTTTCTATGTACTGTGCATTTGGATATTTTCACAAACCGAAACAATAATTCGCTGTTTCGGGAAGGGGAACAGATAATGTGTTCTAACGTAGCATCTTTACTTTCTCTATTATTAGAAACATTTTAAAAATCTATCTTTCTTTGGCTTGGCATGGTGGCTTACAGCTGTAATCCAGCACTTTGGGAGGCTGAGTCTGGCAGATTGCTTGAGGTCAGGAATTTGAGACCAGCCTAGCCAATATAGTGAAACCCTGTCTCTAGTAAAAGTACGAAAAACATTAGCCGGGCGTGGTGGCGCATGCCTGTAGTCCCAGCTGCTTGGGATGCTGAGTCAGGAGAATCGCTTGAACCCCGGAGGCAGAAGTTGCAATGAGCCAAGATCATGCCATTGCACTCCAGACTGAGAGATAGAGCGAGACCCCATATAAAAAGAAAAAGAAAAAAATTATCTTTTTTTGGAGTTTGTCAAATGTATTACCACTTTGATTATTATTAGTGAAATTTGGTGAGTTATATCAAATGATCAGTGATAGGAGATAATATCTACAAGATTTAATGATTGACTATAGGGAAGAAGAAGAGAAAGGAATAGATTTCTAAGTCAAATTCCATTGATAATGATGAGAATCATAGGGGGAGGAGTCAATGGGTAGGAGAAAAAATATTTGGTTTAGGACATGCTGAATGTGAGGAGCCTGTGATAAAGGATAGGATAATATGAAAAGCTTCCAAAAGGAGTACACCAGATTATGAGATCTACCTTTTCCCCAAACTAATAAAGGGAAAAAATATTAACTCCATTGTTAATTCTCCATTGATCCTGATGAAACGTCAGTACTGCTGATGAGATGTAAAAATAAAAAGCAGCAAGACTAAAGTTCTCCAAGATTCCTCTAGGATATGTTTGGTGTCTGCATTTGCATTTACTGTTATTTAATCTACGTTATTCAAGATGCTTTCTATTTGGAACCCCAAAACAAATGGTTGAATGGGCTTGCTCTGACTATCTATTTCCACAGAACAACCACCCAAAATTTAGTGGCTTAAAAAATGACAGCATTTATTTTGTTTATGAATATGCAATAACTCCGCATGGTTTGGGGATGGCTCAAAGACCAGGGGCGAGGATCATCTGCAGGCTCATCCACTCACACATCTAGTTGTTGATACTAGCTGTTGGATTTCCATGTGGCTCTTCAGCTTCCTCTCAGCGTAGTAGATGGATCCAATGGTGAGTGTATCAGGAGAGCAGAAGGGAGCCAGGCATAGGTGTCTGGCCTTTCCTAACTGAGCTGAGGAAGTCACATGGTGTCATTTCTACCATATTACAGTCATTAGAAGTGAGCCAGTAAATCTGGCTCATATTCAAAGAGAGGGAAATTAGACTCTATTTTTAAATAAGTGTCAAAGAATTTAAGGGCATATTTTCAAACTGCCAGAGGGATCTCAGAAGGCTCTGCCACCTACAACCAACTATTTATTTGCATTTTAATAGAATTTTTAAGAGAAATCATAGCTGAAGCTGAGGTTATATTTTGGAGTCGTCACAGTGAAAGAAATAAAGTACATGTAATTTGATATTTCAGAGCATTTTTCCCTTTGTCCAAGACATTTTAAATTTGAAATATGGTTTTGGCAGTTTTGTAAGAGATATTATGTAAATTGAAAGGAGAAGATGAGTTTTGGGGTCAATCTTAAAAATTCATTTTGGAGAAGCACAGCATTTGCACAGCATCCCTCTGATTTCATGCCATTTGTATAAAAGAGCTGTGCTTTCCCAGGAGTGGAAACTACATTATTGGAAAAATATAGGCTCTTTAGGGTAAATGATAGCACAAAGATAGTAAATGTCTTTTCATTTGAAATAACCTTTGTGGAAATGCTATTATTCTCAATATATTGTAAAAGAGATGAATCAGAACAGTGTTAGAAACTATTTAATGGATCATCTATCTGTGACATATTATAAAGCTAACTGTTGAATTACCACTTGGCTAAAGGAGGCATCATGGCCAGAAAGGGTTCAGCTTTGGAATCCACAACCATGGTTTTGAATCTTGGTTTGACTTTTCTTTGCCGAGAGATCTTGAAGTTTTGTTAATGAGGATTAGAGCACAATTCCTGGTATCTGCTCTCTGGCTGACACTCAGAAACTGAGACTTGTCATTAAGATTGTGATGGTGAGATGATGATGAGAAATTGTTTGACTATCTCAGGAATAGTAGAAATTATTAAAATATTGAATTGTACCCATGAGACCATGTGGCCAGGCAAGAAGAATGAGATAGGCCCTTTCTTCAAAGTATATGATTTTTTTTTATTATTGAAGAAATTATTCATAAACACTTGAAAACAAAGCATATTCAAAGTTTTAAAATGTACCTAAAAGATAGTGCCATAAGAGTTGTGAGGTTTTGCTAAAAACTTTGACCTTAAAATGGGCAACTCATGAAATATGAATTATTTTAAGGGTCTAATTTATTGCATTTTTTGATTCATATGAATTTCCCTTGACAATGTTAATTCAGTTATCAGGGCAAATGAAAAAATAAGCTCTGTAAATTAAAATACAGAAATATTTACATATTGTGGCTTGCCTCTGGAACTTTTATAATGGGATATTATATTTTAACATAATGTTGGCATAAAATATTATAATCAAGATATCAGCAATATAGTTACAAGTTGTTCTTTCAAAACACAGGGTCATAACTCACAGGTACCTAATTTCAAAATACTTGGCATAATTTACAATTTATAAATCTATAATCTCTTTAAGGCTAATTGTTCTAATGTATAATTAATGCACTAGTGCCATGACTAACTTTTAAGAATGCTGCATTTTCCACACCAGTTTATTGATAACCTAAAATATTGCAGTCATTCTTGTAAAAAGTTGTTAAAGATGTCTCTGTAAAATATAATGGCAAATGCTGGCTATTTTATGAATGGGAATTACAATAGTAAATAGTAAAACTGAAAATATTTTCCAAGAATAAATGTGCTTCATGTGGGTTTGATCAGCACATCTGATTGAAGATTTGAGGTGAGATACATTGTCCCCATTAAGTTTAAGGGTTTCAGCGCAAAATTAGCTGATCTACTCTTTGAAACGCAGAGCATTTGTGAAAATGCCAAACGCATCTCTATTAGAATCTCATCCATGAGCAAATGAGTAATGTAAGTCAGATACAATGGTTAATTCTGTGGTTTGCCAAATCTGTACACTTTCCTGTTACTTTGTAGATTGTAAAATAATGATGCAGCGTTCACCCTAATGATCAATTGTTTTCCTTACTAAAATGTAAGCATTTAAAAGATCTGCCTAATTTTTTCTAAGTGTATGTTAGGCAGATCTATACTTCCAACTCCTAAAGCATTCTTCTAAAGCAGTTTATTAGAGCGCACACTAATGGCTTATCAATTAAGCAAACATGATCAGTATTAAGCACTTGCTCTGCTCCAGGGTGCCGGTGCTAGGTTCACGTGCATCAGGGAGACAGAGTCATTGTCCTCTTGAAGCTTACAGGGGGGCAGATTGATTGAACCGACACCTCTGATTCCCTTTTAAGCCTGTAAGCAGCTGCTCTGTAAAGCAGGTGTTTCAAACACAACCACCTTCAGAGACGAGGTGATTCTGTTGAGTGGGTGAAGCAGGCCAGGCATGAGGCCGCAAGCAGTGGTTTAGACCAGTTCATTGGAGAATCCCTGCCTTATTAAAAGTATTTCCTTCCAAAAATGTGAAAGGAAGACTTGTCCTTTTCCCCAAATCATTTAGAAAGCTTGCTTTGTCACCTCTGCTTCTAAGGAGTCCTGGTTGGTCTCCAAAAGGAAGCTTTCTCTAAAGAACAGTGTAGTACAAAGTAAGATGGGACAAGACTCAGGGGGCCCACTCCTGAGCTGCTCAGCCACTTGCCCACCTCAGGTAAACACTGAGCCCGGTGGTCTTTCAGTCATTCCAGGTCTGATGTTCTACAGTTTTGTCAGGTTATCTGGGAGAAATTTTGATGCTGAAGACTCCCGATAGTAGGAGAAGCATTTCAAACTGAGGCCTAAGATGTTTTCAAGTTGTGGCAGAGTTGCCTTGAAGAAGGTAACTCGGGCTTTGCCCTTTGCCCTTTTGCCCTTTGCCCTTTGCCCTCACCTGCAGCCAGCACATCCATACCTCCCCTCTAATACAGCAACCCCTGTTTGACATGTTGTATATATTAAGCTTTTACTTAAGATGTCATTTAATGAAAAAGATTTTGCTGCTTAAAAAGCAGTAGAGAATAATAGCTAGCCTCTTGAGTACACAGTCCTGTAAGATTTGAGCACATGATTTTTAGAAAAAGAATAGAAAATAAGAGAAAATTATAACCTCACTTTACCTGTCGGGATATTGACATCACTGTCAGATTTCACAAAGCCACATGTGCATCTGGTGAAATCCCAGATCCACCCTTTCTAACTGTATGCTCTTAGGTAGCCAATTAATCTTTCTAGGACTCAGTTTTCCATTCATTAAATGGGAAACTTAACACATAGGGCTTTTGAGAGGGTTACATGAGTCAATACAAGCAGAGAACTTAGTACTTCCTCTGTCACGTAGAAAGCACTCCTTGTTATCCTTGGATTTTGTGGTACTTTGGAGGAGAATGGCACTCGGATCTCTGTTGGTATAATTTTTACCAAAGTAAAATCTGGTTGAAATAGCATTCAGATTTAGGCTTAAGGAGAAGATATTTCTTAGAAAGGAAGGCTAAGCTTAATGGGGGAAAAGAGTTATCAGTGAGGCCTTGGGGCAGGGGACTGACTCCACTGGGCATTACTTGTGCAAAAGGGATAAAATGTAGAGAGAGTTTTTTTTTTCTGGTATATTATTTTATTCCATTAAAGTCAGTGTTCTACTTTTATTTTGTAAAATCATATTTCTGAGTCCTGAACAAAAGACTTTCAAGATAGATTTTACTGACAGAGAAATGGAGTGCCACATTCCATAGCTTTGCATATAGAGCTCCACATGCAAAGCTCTTTGCATCTCAAGGGCTAAAACAGGCTGACTTACAGCAAGTAGCTTTCCTGTAAACTGTAAAGTAGAAGAGAACGGAGACAGCTATGAAGGTGGGAAAAATGCCTCCTGCAGAAGAAGAGCAGACATAGGGGAGCATAGATAGTATACCCTGCCTGGACCCTGAGAAGGACCCAGACCCGCATGCTGCATATTGAGAGAGACATGGCTGTGGATGCTCATTACTTGGGATTCTCAGTGATGCCTCAATCCACAATTTTGTATTAATAAAAAAGTCTTTAAAATATTTGCATCTAGGAATCAAAGTGTCATTCAATGACTTATTGGTCCTCAAATGACAGCTTGCGGTTATACCTTATTTTCTATATCATGGAGTAACTCCTACACTATATTCATTCCAGGAGAATTAACTATGTCAATTCTTATGTTCATCTCTTCCTTGGCTGATTATTTGTTAGGGAAAAAGCTTTTGCTTGTTTATTAACTTGTCTCCTTCCTACTCTTCTGACTATTATTTTGTAATTAAAACAGGATTTTAAAATTCATAGACACTAAAATATTCTAGACTTTTAGCACTGGTTTCTAATATTTTGGGAGGAGAAGCTTCATTTTTTCTTGAAAATGAAGGTGTAAAGATACTAAATTCCTTGAGTGGAACATCTGGGCTTCATAGAAACTTTGGAGCTATATGATAGTTAGAGAGAATGTAGACAGGGTTCCTCATTGTATAGATAATGAAACAGGACCAGAGAGGCTGAGTGACTTGTAGAAGGTCCCCCAGTGAGTAGCAGATCCTGGATGCATGCAGCATTGCTAACTCTGAGAGCTAAGTCCTCATCATGTCCCCACCTTCACCACACCACACAGTTCAGGAGAAGGGTCACATCTCTAGAATATGGCTGGAAAATACACTAGGGAAAACTTTAGATCCACTAGCAGAGTCCAGTGCTCCTCTTGGAGAAAGTGACCAGAAAGAATAAGGCACAGTTAGCTGTTGAAGAAAAGCTGATTTCTCAGCCAGATTATATACATTAGCATCCATGTTAGTTACCTTCGCTGAATAATTCTCTCCTCAACTCAGCTCTCTGAAGAAACCTCCAGGAATTAGCAGGGCTTTGAGTAGAGATGGCATATGTTTGGGCCCTGATGAAAATGATAAAATTGTGGCCTGGTTGCAGCTTGTGTGCTGAAGGAAGAGCATGATGCAGTTCATTGGTATGAAAAATGAATGCAACTAAAACCTAAACATTAAAACTTGGCCTTTATTACCAAAGTGAAAGTGCTTCTAATTGAGGCTCCCTGGGTTTTAATTGTTCTTCAGGAAAATTAGATGTTGTCAAAGTAGAAGGTTAATGTCTGTTCACAGTCTGGAGTTTTTGGAATAACTTCCTTCACAGCGTGTGTGTTTTAAACATAAAAAGGGCTTTTTGGTTTGTATATAGTTAGTGGGATTACGACTGCCTCACTAGATGCTTACAACAAATATTTAAGAAATCTGTAAGTCTACTATTTATAACAGAATAAACATTTAGATGTAAGATATTTTGACCATTTTGGTAAAACATTTAAAAAATAAACTATCATGAACTGACAAAACCAACATCATTTAAAAAAATTCAACATGGCAAAAACTTTATGAGACTTATACCATAAACCAAATTTGTAACTTTAGCCTTGATACATTACTGCTTGTAAATAGAAATGTTCTTACTATGAAGTGATGTGCTCAGATACACCCAAAATTTATTAAAGGCATGTCAACAGCCAAATTCTGTGGTACAAGGTTTTTCATACATTATTTTACATAACCTTTGAGGAATTCCAATTTTATATTCCCATTTTCAGAAGAGTTGGTTAGTTACTGAATTCAACAAATGAGTGTGAGCAGGGGCCTGGAGTACTTAAAAAGAATAAACAAAATGCCTTTAAATCAGAAAGACAAAATTGCTAGTAATTTCAGTTAATTGCACTTTACTCCATGTAGCTACAATTGTAGATATCTAGAAAAAATATCTATGCTAAAAGCCTGCCATCTGGAAAAGTCAAAAGAATGATGAGCTGGTATTAAATCTCAGTAACCCTGGCATATGGAGTATCTCTGCCATGTTAAGAGCAGACCTTGGTATGAGACTGACTCTGGGCTTTACATATGAATTTGGAATTGCCAATATCTCTACTTGAACTATGTGAGACAATAAAAGTGCTCCCTTATACACTTTAGATAATGGGCCCTTTGGGGGATCTGATGTTCATTCTGCCTTTCCCAGAAAAATGCAACTATAATAAAATGTTGTAATCAGTTTCAGTTTATTTATTGCTGATCTTTTATTTTTGTTTTAATTTAACATGGCAATCCACTTTCTATAGTCAAAAGTGCAATTTAAAGAACTCTAACAACTCACAATATAGAAGAATGTCTTTGGAAATTTTAGGATTCAAATCTAAAACAAATCTTAAGATTTCTTTTTCCTAGATTGTACCGATGTTACAAGTGCCTTATGTAATACCCAGTTCTTCCCCATAGAGATTTCTCAGTGAAAGAGCCACATCACATGTTCACAAGAGCATCAAGAATAAGAGGGCCACGTACCTAGGAAGAAAGATTGGCTAGCATTCTCTCTCCCCCATCAAATATAAATGGATTTAGCACAGGGATTTGGTTTAATTCACTGCTGCCAGCACCTAGAACAATGCTTGAAATTTTTAATATGACAATGCACAATTCAAGAGGAAATAATAATATTGTATTAGTCTGTTCTCACACTGCTATAAAGACATGCCTACGACTTGGTAATATATGAAGAAAAGAGGTTTCATTGACTCACAGTTCCACAGGCTGTACAGGAGGCATTGCTGGGGAGGCCTCAGGAAACTTAAAATCATGGCGAAACGCAAAGGGGAAACAGGCACATCTTCACATGACTGGTAGGAAAGAGAGAGCTGGGAGGTGCCATACACTTTTACAACCATCAGGTCTCTTGAGAACTCACTATAATGAGAATAGCAATAGCAAGAGGGAAGTCTGCTCCCATGATTCAATCACCTCCTCCAACATTGTGGATTACAATTCGATATGAGACTTGGGTGGAGACACAGAGCCAAACCATATCAAACATTAGTACGTGAAAGTAGTTATTATGATAAAACATATTTTAACCAACATACAATTAGTTATATGATTTTTATAATGTTTTCAGTGTTAAAATTTTTGAAAAAACTGCAGAAAAACAAGTGGAAGTGAACAAAATTACATTGACAGTAGTAAGTTGTAATGTTTAATTCTTTGAATGTTTCAGTGGGAGCTAGAAATTGGTTTGATATACTTTTTAGTTCAGTTGGAATACTCCACTTCTCCACTTTGCCTAATATATGCTGCAGCAATAAATTAATTTTCCTTCTGAGATTTCTAGTAATTTGGGGAGTGCTTATTTGCAAAGAATTGAAAAAAACGTGACACAAATTGATATATCATGCAAACTATGTGGTTTTGTATTTTCAACTAATTGCTGAAGAGCACTTACACACAAAAAATATCAGATTCCTCAAAGAAGAGATATTTAAGGCAAGCAAAGAAATGTATAGGTCAGTTTCCTTCAAATAACTTTATTTCTTACTCTTAAAAATCTTTTATTTCAGATTCAGGGGCTACATGTGCGGGTTTGTTACATGGTTGTATTGCATGATGCTAAGGTTTGGGCTTCTATTGATTCCCTTACCCAATACTAAACATAGTACCTAATTGGTAGTATTCAAACCCTGCTGCCTTTTCTCCCACCCTATTTTTGGAGTCCCCGGTGTCTACTGTTCCTATCTATATTTTCCAGTGTTTAGCTCCCACTTATAAGTGAGAATATGCAGTGTTTGTTTTTCTGTTTCTGCCTTAATTTGCTTAGGAAGTGGTCTCCAGCTGCATTCATGTTGCTGCAAAGGACATGATTTTGTTCTTTTTATGGCTGTGCAGTATTCCACCGTATATATGTACCACATTTTCTTTATCCAGTCCATTGTTGATGGGCACCTAGGTTGGTTCCATGTCTTTGCCATTGTGAATAGTATTTTGATAAACATATGAGTGCAGGTGTCTTTTTGGAAGAATAATTTATTTTTCTTTGGGTAGCTACCTAGTAATGGGATTGCTGGGTCAAATAGTAGTTTTATTTTTAGTTCTCTGAGAAATCATCAAACTGCTTTCCACAGGAGCCAAATTAATTTACATTCTCTCCAACAATTTATAAGTATTCCCTTTCTCTACAGCCATGCCAATATCTGTTGTTTTTTGACTTTTTAATAAGAGCCATTCTGACTGGTGTGAGATAATATCTCATTGCATCTTTTTGATGATTAACGATGTTGAGCAATTTTTTCATATGCTTCTTGGCCACTTGTATGTCTTCTTTTGAGAAATGTCTGTTCCTTTTGCCCACTTTTTAATGAGGTTATTTGGGTTTTCTGTTGATTTGTTTAAGTTCTTTATAAATTCTGGATATTTGTTTTTTGTTGGGTACATAGTTTACAAATATCAAATATTTTCAATCTGGAAACTTGGATCTTTTATTTTTATGATGATAGATTGAGGCATATTGCAAGAAAAACATTTGAATCAGAATATTTACCAATATTATCATAATAGTGAATTATATTTTTACTTGTCCCTACATTTTGGTAATAACAATTAAATTTTGCTAAATAATAATTAAGTGCTGGTCCAAGATGGTGGACTGATTATTCTTCCAGGGGGCCAATTTCAATGACAATAAATGAGAAAATGATGTGAATCAGTAACAATACTAATTTAAGCTAATTTCTATATTTCTATAGTGTACATGTTCTTTGAAGCAACAAGTATCTATCACCGTAAGATTAAGACATTTGGAAAATGTCTTATATATATGAGATATGTCATATATATGTATGTAAATAAACCATAACGTTTCTGTGGTATATGATGTGAGCTATCTTCAAATATGTGAGTTCCAACTTCCCTCCGTTAAGGAACATTTAACTTTCAGGGATTCATGTCACTTCTGAGACCAACTGTCCCCAGCCTCTGAGATTCAGATAAAAACAAGTATCCTTAGCTCTAGATTAATCCAATGGCACTGAGCATCTATGGTGATGAAAGATATATTTTCGGTAGTCATTTTACCAAAGATGGTGCTGTGAAAACCATCAAAATATAAATCATGGCCTTAACCATCTATCTGAGAAGACAAGACTAATACACTTGAAACACAAGAAACAAATGCAAGAGAATATAAATATACTTGTCATTGAATTTTGCAATACAGCCTACAAATGTTATAGAGGCTCATCTAAATGAGGAAGTCAATGATGCATAGTATAATCAAGATATGCTTCCTAGAATACATTGTGTAGATGGATTTGAATAGGCAGATGGATAAAGATGAACATTTAAGACATGAGCAAATGCCTACACACCTGAAAAAATGTGGCAAGTCTGTATAGGAGAGAAGAACATCTCTGAGGGCTTGAGCTACAGTGTGATAAGGAGCTCATTTGAATAATCTGGTGGAATCAGATGGGCTATGGAAGCCTGATGGAGTAACACAAGCAGATAATCAACAAAGATGCTTATCAGCTCTAAGAAGGACTAGAAAAAAATTTCAGAATATAAACCAAGGAAATAATTTTTAAATGTATAAAATGTAACCTAAATATAATTCTATAATGTAAACAGAAAAAAATAATTGACTGGAAACTATTTTCATCAAATATGAACATTATAAATTACTCTCATGGGTTACTCAATGTACTTTAAATTTTAGACATTTTAAAATGATTCAATTTTTAAATTTGTCTTTAAATTTATATATAATATATTTGAGACATAAAAAAACCAAACTGTTTTTCTTAGTCTCACACACTCACCACTCAATACATTACTTCACCTCTGGTCACCAAAATATGTATGGATTTTTCCCCGCATGCAAAGGAATTCTCCAGCAGACACCACCAGGTTGGCCTGTTATTGAATTCAATTCTGACACTATCTACTTGGATATAGGGTCAGATCCCACACAGTAAGGGCACAGTCTCACAGGACTTCCCTTCACTTTAGATGCCAATTGCAGGTCCCAGGATGTGACCTGTACTTCTGGCCAACTGGCTATAAATTGGAGGTTCCCATTACCCCCTGTTTAGGTTCAACTAATTTGCTAGAATGGCTCACAGAAATCAGGGAAACACATTATTTACATTTACTCATGTATTACAAAGAATATTACTAAGGAAACTAATGAACAGTTAGGTGGAGAAGCTGCATAGGGCAAGCTTGTCCAACCTGCCTTATTTTGTTGAGGTTGTTGTTGTTGTTGTTGTTGTTGCTGTCCTGTTTTGTTTTGCTTTAGACTTTTAGCAACCTGAAGCCATGGTTTTTAGTTTCTGTCTATAGTGATAAGCAGAAAAGAGGAAGGAGGAAGGGGCTTTACTGGCCCAACTGGGAACAGAAACTAAGAACCCATGACTGTATTCCCTCCCTTGGACATCACTGAAGGCATGAGAGAAGGTGTAGGGAGCTTCCATGCCCTCTCTGGTATGCCACCCTCAGGTACCTCCATGTGTTCAGCAATTCAGAAGCTCTCCAAACTGATTTTGGGGTTTTATGAAAGCTTCATTATGTAGAAATGATTGATTACATCATTGGCCATTGGTAATCAACTAAATTTTCAGCCCCTTTCCTCTTCCTGGGGAATAAGGGGTTGGGGCTAAAAGTTCATATCCTCTAATTACATGGTTGGTTTTCATGGCAATCAGCTCCTATTCTAAGGCTATCCAGGAGCCTACCAAGAGTCACCTCATTACAGCAAGAGATGCTCCTATAATCCAGGATATTCCAGGGATGTAGGAGCTCTGTATCAGATACTCCTATCACTCAGGAAATTAAAAAGTTCTTCAGAGCTCTGTGTCAAGAACCAGGGCCAAAGACCAAATATAAGAACAAAAGATACTCCTAGCATCCCTATCTGCAAGGGTTTTAGAAGCTCTGTCTCAGGAATCAGGGACAGAGACCAAATACATAATTTTTATTATATCACAATATCACATGGCATAATTCACTTTTATATTTTGAATATAGTTCAATAAGTTTTACCAAATGCATGAAGTAATGTAGCCACCACTACAATCAGTAACACAGAATAGTCTCATCACCACAAAACAACTCTCCCTGGAATCCCCTTTGTAAGCATTCTCTACTGATATGTAACCTCTAGAAACCACTGATCTGTTTTCTGCTCCTATAATCTGGTGTACTTCAGAGTCTCAGAAAAATGTGATCATAGGAAATGAATGATAAAAAGCTATAAAACCTACAGAAAACAAATAGCAGAATGCCAATAGTAAGTTCTTCCCTTTAAATATAAATAGATTAAACTCTGCAGCCAAAAGATATAGATTGGCAGAATGGATTTTTTTAAAAAAATCCACACAGGATCCAACTCTATTCTGTCTATAATAAACTCACTTTAGCCCTAAGTACAAGCACAGGTTGATAGTGGAAATACGGCAAAATATATTCTATGCAAATAGTAATAAAAAGAAAGAAGGGTGCCTATACTATCAGTCAAAATAGACTTTAAGTGAAAAACTCTTATAAGAGACAAGGAAGGGCATTATATAATGATAAAAGAATCAGTTCACCAAGAAGACATAACAATTTTAAACATATATGGACCAAACACCAGAGCTTCAAAATATATGAAATATTTTCCTAAATCAGAGTCATGGGTATTTTCTCCTAGATTATCTTGTAAAGTTTTATAATTTTACATTTATGTCTATAATCCATTTTTAATTTTTTATAAAGAGGGAGTTATAAGTAGAGGTTTATTTTTCACATAAGATGCCAAATTATTCCAGCACCATTTATTAAAAAGAAAATTCTATCTTTTCTTTGATCTTTATCAAAGATCAATTGACCATATATGTGGGCATCAATTTATGGATTCTCTACTCTGTTGCATTGACCTGCATGACTATCTTGATTACTGTAGCTTAAGTCTTAACATCAGATAGTGTGATTCCTCTAACTTTGTCATTTTCAAAATTATTTTAGAATTTTTGCCCCTTTACCATGCCCTATACAATTTAAGAATCAGTTTGTGCTTTATCAGGATAAGAAAATTGCCTTTATTTGTACTTTGCTGAGAGTTTTCATAATATATGGATATTCAATTTTGTCAAATATTTTTATGTACCTAGTTGTGTGACTGTTAGATTTTATCAAAGCATTGTAAGAAAATTGCTATGAGTAATGCAGACGATTAGCTCTTCTTGTTATTCCCAGATCAGCCCTATATTTTGACTGGAATTTTTCATTTCGCTAATATGTATCTAGAGGACTGTATATTCTTCCCTATTTATTTAAGCAATTATTTATATACATTTAGAATTAAAAATAATTTAATACTTTGGGATATAATTCAATACTACTTTGTTTATTTTACTGCACAAATTGTTCTAGTTTTGGCCACTGGGAGTTCTTTCAGTTGGCTCATGTATTCCTTTGATATACCCCCATCATTGAGGGTTTTTAAAATGTGGTTTATTATTAATGAAATTAAAATGATCTATTCATAGCACCTGAGATTATTTCAGATATCATATTATGCAAGCATTAAGATAATATTAAGAATTAGACTGGTAAATGAAAATCATAGAATCAGAGTACTTACTCAATGTCAAGTTTTGCTAATAATTGCAATGACACAAGCAGTTATATGACACAAGTGAAGCAGAAAGTGTTCTGGGACCCCAATGTGACTTATTGGGTCATTTCTTCTCACATGAGATGTGTTCTGGTACAGATCTTGCACAGAAGAAGCCACTTAGGTCATGAATTACTCAGTTACATAGTTTATGTGATATTTTCCTTGGAGCCATCCCCTGTAAACCTAAAGATTCCAGGTCTATTTAACACAGGTGATTCTAGATAGGCAACTACATTTTACTATATGTATTTCATAGTTCTCTCTTGCTAGCCAAGATCACATACTTTGTTTGCCAGGAGAGCTGCCATTATAATGTTTACAAGGCAATTAGACAAGATAATATGCTTTCTTTCTTCCTTTGATGCATCACCCAAACTCTGCCATGAAAGAGAAGGGCATGCAGGTCTACTTCATAAGTCCTTTCTTTCTAGATATTCTGGTACAGTATTTTAATGTATTTTATGATACAGATACTCTAGCATTTAATATATTTTAATGTATCATGTTTAATATAAGCTCGATAAAGAATCATCACTTCAAATACTTTGGATAATAATTGTACACAGTGCAAATTCATGGAGAAAATAATCAGAACCATTAATGCTGATAATTTGGGGGCATTTAAACCTTTTTCAGGTCAATGGATTAATGGATTTATTAGCTCTTGCAGAGTGCAAGCATATTACAGATTTATAGTATAAGTGGTTAAAAACATTTTTATTTCACTGAAAATTCACGTAAAGCAAAGCCTTTGCAAAACTGTAACCTTTATGCTTTTAATAAAACAGTATTTCTGTTGTACATGGTAATGATTTTGTTCTGGAACACTATGTATAAGCAGATTTTGAATTGAAGGCAGTGGAGCAAGTCTGTCAAAAATCAATTCAATTGATTTCCATTTATGTAGATGCATTGAGTTTTACAGTGGTTGAAGCTCTCTTTAAATTGATTGGATTCAGAATGCAGGCCAGTGGTCCACATCCATATTCTACACCATTTCTCCAAAACTTGGTAAAGAAAAATGCTTTAGAAACTTTCCTGAGCAAATAATATAAAGATCATACCAACTATATGTTAACCAATTAGTTATGAAATCTAAAATCATTAGGGTTACATTTCAAAAGTGAAGTTACTAAAAAGGTGAAATTCAAATCTAATAGAAATAGGGTAAAATGCAGAACATTTATGAAACATAAAAGAGGGACTATCTGTGTTAGCAATTAAGGGCTGTAGCAATTTCTGATATCAGATTCCAAATTTGAAGAGATCCAGACACTTCATACACAGGTTTATTTTGCCCTAATATTTTGTCTTATTGAGAATTGTGGTAAAGAGAGAAGACCTGAGTTTCATTCTTATAATGGTTTGAGACATGAGGAAGTCACTGAACATTTCTGGACCTAACTCACTTGCATGATTTCAACTATCACATATACTTGGATGCTTGAATTACAAACCTATGTAGACTAGACTTTCCTGCTAAGCTGAAAAGCTGTATATGAACATTTCTTTCATGTTAGCTCCAGTTGACTGTTTCTCAGGTATTTTCAATTTCACATGTCCCAAATTTTTCTGATTTTCCTCTGGCCTCTGAATGCCCTTTCTCTGTGAGCATCATCATCACACACCTTGTCACCCAATCTCAAAAATGGAAAGACACCTTCCAAATAGTCTCTTCTCACCACCCTTATCCTATTCCACACCCTGTTTCAAACACTGTGAAGGTTTTTGGGGTAGCTGTTCAAAGGACCTACCACAATTAGTTTCTGAAAAGAACAAAAAAATTACTAGCTCCAGCTGGTTGACCATCACAATTGAGATCATGCTTGATTCTGCCTCTGATGTAAGATTTTCATTGCTCAAGGCAGTCAATAAATTTTGATTCTTAGAGACACACTCTTATAATTTTCTGTGAAGTAGGAAACTCACTCAAGAAGACCAGCCTTTGAGTGGTATCACAGTCTAGACTTTAAATTTATAAGGTGGAAATGGGCTATAGTTGGAATAGATTCTTAGCTCTGTGGATTCTATTTCTATCACAGCTCTCCTATCCACCTCCCTCTCCATTGCCCATGAAATGGCCTAAATCCAGGCCTTTAACACTTTTTATTTGAATTATTATGGAAATAGTTAACTGTCTTTACTGCCTCCAGACATGTTTCCCTCTAGCTTCCTCCTTCATATTGATGTGCAATGATATAAACTCCAAATCTGATCCAAATCTGCTGAAAAGCCTTTAATAAATGACTTCCTACATTTTTTCAGGAAAAAGTTTGTTTTGTGGCTCATCACATATCACATTGTTTGAATGACTATAGAGTAAAATAAAAAGTAGTAGAAATACCATTTGACCCAGCAATCCCATTACTGGGTATATACCCAGAGGATTATAAATCATGCTGCTATAAAGACACACACACACACGTATGTTTATTGCGGCACTATTCACAACAGCAAAGACTTGGAACCAACCCAATGTCCAACAATGATAGACTGGATTAAGAAAATGTGGCACATATACACCATGGAATACTATGCAGCCATAAAAAATGATGAGTTCATGTCCTTTGTAGGGACATGGATGAAGCTGGAAACCGTTGTTCTCAGCAAACTGTTGCAAGGACAAAAAAACAAACACCCCATGTTCTTACTCATAGGTGGGAACTGAACAATGAAAACACATGGACACAGGAAGGGGACCATCACACACCGGGGACTGTTGTGGGGTTGGGGGACAGGGGAGGGATAGCATTAACAGATATACCTAATGCTAAATGATGAGTTACTGGGTGCAGCACACCAACATGGCACATGTATACATATGTAACAAACCTGCAGGTTGTGCACATGCACCCTAAAACTTAAAGTATAATAATAATAAAAGAAAAAAAAGTAGTTGAATGAATATAGAGTAAACAAAAATGGGTGGGCCTCATGCTTCTATAAAATACGAGGTTTTATTAGGTAAATTAAAAGTTTCTTAAGCTTCCAACATTTTCTTATTCCACAGGAAGCTGTAAAATTTTCTGCACTGGATCCACACTCTGTCTTTGTATTCTCCTCTCAGCACACCATTTCCCAATATTTGGTAACCCACAGGTTAGCATAGAAAATAAACCAGTCAGGGTGGCTGGCAAGGTGGCCAAATAGGAACAGCTCTGGTCTGCAGCTCCCAGTGAGATCAACACAGAAGGCAGAAGGTGGGTGATTTCTGCATTTCCAACTGAGGTACCCAGCTCATCTCATTGGGACTGGTTAGACAGTGGGTGCAGCCCAAGGAAGGTGAGCTGAAGCGGGGGGGGGCATCACCTCACTCACGAAGTGCAAGGGGTTGGGGAACTCCCTCCCCTAGCCAAGGGAAGTCGTGAGGGACTGTGCCATGAGGAATGGTGCATTACAGCCCACGTACTATGCTTTTCCCATGGTCTTCACAACCTGCAGACCAGGAGATTCTCTCAGGTGCCTGCACCACCAGGGCCCTGGGTTTCAAGCACAAAACTGGGTGGCCATTTGGACAGACACCGAGCTAGCTGCAAGAGTTTTTTCATACCCCATTGGTGCCTGAGAATGCCGGCAAAACAGAATCGTTCACTCCCCTGGAAAGGGGGCTGAAACCAGGGAGCCAAGTATTCTAGCTCAGGGTATCCCACCCCCACAGAGCCCAGCAAGCTAAGATCCACTGGCTTGAAATTTTCACTGCCAGCACAGCAGTCTGAAGTTGATCTGGGATGCTCGAGCTTGGTGGGGGGAAGGCTACTCAAGCCATCACTGAGGTTTGAGTAGGTGGTTTTCCCCTCACAGTGTAAACAAAGCTGCCAGGAAGTTTGAACTGGGTGGAGCCCACCGCAGCTCAGCAAAGCCACTGTAGCTAGACTGCCTCTCTAGATTCCTCTTCTCTGGGCAGGGCATCTCTGAAAGAAAGGCAGCAGTCCTAGTCAGGGGCTTATAGATAAAACTCCCATCTCCCTGGGACAGAGCACCTGGGGGAAGGGGCAGCTGCAGGCACAGCTTCAGCAGACTTAAACGTTCCTATCTGCTGGCTCTGAAGAGAGCAATGGATCTCCCAGCACAGCGCTCAAGCTCTGCTAAGGGACACACTGCCTCCTCAAGTGAGTCCTTGAACCCAGCACATCCTGACTGGGAGACACCTCCCAGCAGGGGTCGACAGACACCTCACACAGGAGAGCTCTGGCTGGCATCTGGTGGGTGCCCCTCTGGGACAAAGCTTCCAGAGGAAGGAACAGACAGCAATCTTTGCTGTCCTGCAGCCTCCGCTGGTGACACCTGGGCACACAGGGTCTGGAGTAGACCTCCAGCAAATTCCAGCAGACCTGCAGCAGAGGGGCCTGACTGTTAGAAGGAAAACAAACAAACAGAAATGAATAGCATCAACATCAACAAAAACGATGTCCACACAAAAACCCCATCCGAAGGACACCAACATCAAAGACAAAAGGTTGATAAATCCACAAAGATGAGGAAAAACCAGCACAAAAAGCCTGAAAATTCCAAAAACCAGAACGCCTCTTCTCCTCCAAAGGATCACAACTCCTTGCCAGCAAGGGAGCAAAACTAGATGGAGAATGAATATGATGAATTGACAGAAGTAGGCTTCAGAAGGTGGGTAATAAAAACTCCTCCAAGCTAAAGGAGCCTATTCTAACCAAATGCAAGGTAGTTAAGAGCCTTGAAAAAAGTTTAGAGGAATTGTTAACTAGAATAATCAGTTTAGAGAAAAACATAAATGACTGTATGGCGCTGAAAAACACAGCACAAGAACTTCGTGAAGCATACGCAAGTATCAATAGCCGAATTGATCAAACAGAAGAAAGAATATCAGAGATTGAAGATCAGCTTAATGAAATAAAGTGATAAGATAAGATTAGAGAAAAAAAGAATGAAAATAAATAAACAAAGCCTCCAAGAAATATTGGACTATATGAAAAGACCAAACCTATGTTTGATTGGTGTACCTGAAAATGATGGGGAGAATGAAACCAATTTGGAAAACACTCTTCAGGATATTATCCAGGAGAACTTCCCCAACCTAGCAAGACAGGCCAACATTCAAATTCAGGAAATACAGAGAACACCACAAAGATACTCCTTGAGAAGAGCAACCCCAAGATACACAATCGTCAGATTCACCAAGGTTGAAATGAAGGAAAAAATATTAAGGGCAGCCAGAGAGAAACGTCGAGTTACCCACAAAGAGAATCCCATCAGACTAACAGTGGATCTCTCTGCAGAAACCCTACAAGCCAGAAGAGAGTGGGGGCCAATATTCAACATTCTTAAAGGAAAGAATTTTCAACCCAGAATTTTATATCCAGCCAAACTATGCTTCATAAGTGAAGGAGAAATAAAATCCTTTACAGACAAACAAATGCTGAGAGATTTTGTCACCACCAGCCTTGCCTTACAAGAACTCCGAAAGGAAGCACTAAATATGGAAAGGAAAAACTGGTACCAGCCACTGCAAAACATACTAAATTGTAAAGACCATCAACACTATGAAGAAACTGCATCAACTAATGGGCAAAATAACCAGATAGCATCATAATGACATGATCAAATTCTCACATAACAATATTAACCTTACATATAAATGGGCTAAATGGGCTAAATACCCCAATTAAGACACAGACTGGCAAATTGGATAAAGAGTCAAGACCCATTGGTGTGCTGTATTCAGGAGACCCATCTCATGTGCAAAGACACACATAGGCCCAAAATAAAGGGATGGAGGAATATTTACCAAGCAAATGGAAAGGAAAAAAAAAAAAAAAAAAGGCAGGAGTTGCAATCCTAGTCTCTGATAAAACAGACTTTAAACCAACAAAGATCAAAAAGACAAAGAAGGGCATTACATAATGGTAAAGGGATCAGTGCAACAAGAAGAGCTAACTGTCCTAAATATATATGCACCCAATACAGGAGCACGCAGGTTGATAAAGCAAGTTCTTAGAGACCTGCAAAGAGGCTTAGACTCCCACACAATAATAGTGGGAGACTTTAACACCACACTGTCAATATTAGACAGATCAATGAGACAGAAAATTAACAAGGATATTCAGGACTTGAACTCATCTATGGACCAAGTGGACTTCATAGACATCTACAGAACTCTCCACCCCAAATCAACAGAAAATACATTCTTCTCTGCACCACATCACACTTATTCTAAAATTGACCACATAATTGGAAGTAAAACACTCCTCAGCAAATCCAAAAGAACTGAAAACATAACAGTCTCTCAGACCACAGTGCAATCAAATTAGAATTCAGGATAAAGAAAATCACTCAAAACCACACAACTACGTGGAAACTGAACAACCTGCTCCTGAATGACGACTGGGTAAATAACACAATGAAGGCAGGAATAAATAAGTTCTTTGAAACCAGTGAGAACAAAGACACAATGTACCAGAATCTCTGGGATACAGCTAAAGCAGTGTTTAGAGGGAAATTTATAGCACTAAATGCCCACAGGAGAAAGTGAGAAAGATCTAAAATCAACACCTAATCACAATTAAAAGAACTAGAGAAGCAAGAAGAACTAGAGAAGCAAGAGCAAACAAATTCAAAAGCTAGCAGAAGACAAGAAACAACTAAGATCAGAACAGAACTGAAGGAGATAGAGACACAAAAAGCCCTTCAAAGAAATCGATGAATCCAGGAGCTGGTTTTTTGAAAACATTAAAAAGTAGACCATTAGCCACACTAATAAAGAAGAAAAGAGAGAAAAATCAAATAGATACTATAAAAAATGATAAAGGGGATATCACCACTGATCCCACAGAAATACAAACTGCCATCAGAGAATACTATAAACATCTCTACACAAATAAACTGGAAAATGTAGAAGAAATGGGTAAATTCCTGGACACATACACCCTCCCAAGACTAAACCAGGAAGAAATTGAATCCCTGAATAGACCAATAACAAGCCCTGAAGTTGAGGCAGTAATTAATAGCCTACCAATCAAAAAAAGCCCAGGACCAGATGGATTCACAGCCTAATTCTACCAGAGGTACAAAGAGGAGCTGGTACCATTCTTTCTGAAACTATTCCAAACAATAGAAAAAGAGGGACTCCTCCCAAATTCATTTTATGAGTCCAGCATCATCCTGATACCAAAACCTGGAAGAGACACAACAAAAAAAGAAAATTTCAGGCCAATATCCCTGATGAACATCGATGTGAAAATCCTCAATAAATACTGGCAAAATGAATCCAGCAGCACATCAAAAGGCTTATCCATCACGATCAAGTCAGCTTCATCCCTGGGATGCAAGGCTGGTTCAACATACGCAAACCAATGCAGAAAAGTCCTTTGATGAAATTCAACACCCCTTCATGCTAAAACCTCTCAAGAAACTAGGTATTGATGGAACATACCTCAAAATAATAAGAGCTATCTATGACAAACCCACAGCCAATATCATATTGAATGGGCAAAAACTGGAAGCATTCCCTTTGAAAACTGGCACAAGACAAGGATGCCCTCTCCCACCACTCCTATTCAACATAGTATTGGAAGTTCTGGCCAGGGCAATCAGGCAAGAGAAAGAAAGGTATTCAAATAGGAAGAGAGGAAGTCAAATTGTCTCTCTTTGCAGATGACATGATTGTATATTTAGGAAACCCCATCGTCTCAGCTAAAAATCTCCTTAAGCTGATAAGCAACTTCAGCAAAGTCTCAGGATACAAAATCAATGTGAAAAAAAACAAAGCATTCCTATACACCAATAATAGACAAACAGAGAGCCAAATCATGAATGAACTCTCATTCACAATTGCTACAAAAATAATAAAATACCTAGGAATACAACTTACAAGGGATTTGAAGGATCTCTTCAAGGAGAACTACAAACCACTGCTCAAGGAAATAAGAGAGGACACAAACAAATGGAAAAACATTCCATGCTCATGGATAGGAAGAATCAATATTGTGAAAATGGCCATACGACCCAAAGTAATTTATAGATTCAATGCTATCCCCATCAAGCTACCATTGATTTTCTTCATAGAATTAGAAAAAAACTACTTGAAATTTAATATGGAACCAAAAAAAGAGCCAGCAAAGCCATGACAATCTTAAGCAAAAAGATCAAAGCTGGAGGCATCATGCTACCTGACTTCAAACTATACTACAAGGCTACAGTAACCAAAACAGCATGGTAATAGTACCAAAACAGATATATAGACCAATGGAACAGAGCAGAGGCCTCAGAAATAATGCCACACATCTACAACAGTCTGATCTTTGACAAACCTGACAAAAGCAAGCAATGGGGAAAGGATTTCCTATTTAATAAATGGTGTTGGGAAAACTGGCTAGCCATATGCAGAAAACTGAAACTGGACCCCTTCCTTACACCTTATACAAAAGTTAACTCGAGATCAACTAAAGACTTAAATGTAAGACCTAAAACCATAAAAACCCTAGAAGAAATCCTAGGCAATACCATTCAGGACATAGGCATGGGCAAAGACTTCATGACTAAAACACCAAAAGCAATGGCAACAAAAGCCAGAATTGACAAATGGGATCTAATTAAACTAAAGAGCTTCTGCACAGAAAAAGAAACTATCATCAGAGTGAACAGGCAACCTACAGAATGGGAGAAAATTTTTGCAATCTATCCATCTGACAAAGGGCTAATATCCAGAATCTACAAGAAACTTAAACAAATTTACGAGAAAGAAACAACCCCATCAAAAAGTGGGCAAAGGATGTAAACAGACAATTCTCAAAAGAAGACATGTGTGTGACCAAAAAACATATGAAAAAAAAAAACTTATCATCACTAGTCATTAGAGAAATGTGAATCAAAACCACAATGAGATACCATCTCATGCATTAGAAAGGTGATCATTAAGAAGTCAGGAAACAACAGATGATGGAGAGGATGTGGAGAAATAGGAATGCTTTTACACTGTTGGTTGGAGTGTAAATTAGTTCAATCAGTGTGGAAAACAATGTGGCAATTCCTCAAGGATCTTGAACCAGAAATACCATTTGACCCAGCAATCCCATTACTGAGTATATACCCAAAGGATTATAAATCATCCTACTATAAAGACACATGCACATGTATATTTATTGCAGCACTATTCACAATAGCAAAGACTTGGAACCAACCCAAATGCCCATCAATGATAGACTGGATTAAGAAAATGTGGCACATATACACCATGGAATACTATGCAGTCATAAAAAAGGATGAGTTCATGTCCTTTACAGGGACATAGATGAAGCTGGAAACTATCATTCTCAGCAAACTAACACAGGAACAGAAAACCAAACACCGCATGCTCTCACTCACAAGTGGGAGTTGAACAATGAGAACACCTGGACACAGGGAGGAGAATATCACACACTGGGGCCTGTCAGGGGGTAGGAGGCTAGGGGAGGGATAGCATTCGGAGAAATGCCTAATGTAGATGATGGCTTGATGGGTGCAGCAAACCACCATGGCACATGTATACCTATGTAACAAACCTGCACGTTCTGTACATGTATCCTAGAACTTAAAGTATAATAATAATAAAAATAAAATGAACAAGTCTTTAAATGAGTCTTGAAACATTTTGTTTGTATAAACTTTAGAAGAATTTACCTATCGTCCCAATGTCCTCATATCAGGAGAGAAGGCCATGACATTTCAGTCTTGACCCCTAGAAAGAAATATCCTAAACGTTTTTAGAAATGAGCTCCCTATCTATAACAATATCGCTATCTTTTTCCATGCAGTCATTTGTGACCCCATAGCAACCCACATGCTCCAATCACAAAGGAGGCAAGAGGTTTTGATGCACATTTGTGGAGGGGATTAATTTCTTATTTTTTCTTTCCAACTTTTAGGTTCAAGGTGTACATATTCAGATTTGTTACATAGGAAAAGTGTGTATCATGGGGGCTTGGTACACAGATAAGTTTGTCACTGAGGTTATCAGCATAATATCTGATAGGTAGTTTTTAAATCCTCACCCAGCTCCCACCCTCCACTCTCAAGTAGGCCCCAGTGTCTATTGTTTCCTACTTTGTGTCCAATTTATATTCCCAAAGGAATATAAATTGTTCTAACATAAGACAAATGCACTCATGCTCATTTCAGCACTTGTTCACAAGAGCAAAGACATAGAATCAATGCAGATGCCCACACATGGTGGAATGGATAAGGAAAATGTGGTACATATACATGATGAAACTTATAATCAATGTTTAGTTCCCACTTATAAGTGAGAATATGCAGTATTTGGTTTACTGTTCCTGCATTAATTCACTTAGGATAATGGCCTCCACCTCCATCGATGTTGCTGCAAAGGACATGATTTCAATCTTTTTTATGGCTATGTAGTATTTCATCATTTATATGTACCACATTTTCCTTATCCAGTACACCGTTGATGGGCATCTGCATTGATTCCATGTCTTTGCTATTGTGAACAAGTGCCGCAATGAACATATGATTGTGTTTATCTTTATGTTAGGACAATTTATATTCCTTCGGGTATACATCCAGTAATGGGATTGCTGGGTCAAATGCTAGTTCTATTTTAAACTCTTTGTGATATCTCCAGGCTGCTTTCCATAGTGGCTGAACTAATTTATATTCCCACCAGCAGTGTATAAACATTCCCTTTTCTCCACAACCTCGTCAGCATCTGTTATTTACTGACTTTTTAATAATAGTAATTCTGACTGGTGTGAGATGGTATCTCATTATGATTTTGATTAACACTGTCCTAGTGATTAGTGATACTGAGCATTTTTTCCTATGCTTGGTGGCCCCATGTATGTCTTCTTTTGAGAAGTGTCTGTTTATGTCATTTGCCCATTTTTTAATGGAGTGGTTTTTTGTGTGTGTGCATTTTGATTTGCTTAAGTTCCTTATAGATTTTAGATATTAGACTCTTGTTGCATTCATAGTTTGTGAATATTTTCTTCCATTCTCTAGTCTGTTTACTCTGTTGATAGTTTCTTTTGCTCTCAATAAGCTCTTTAGTTTAATTAGGTCCCACTTGCCAGTTTTTGTTTTTGTTGCAATTGCTTTTGGGGACTTAGCCATTTTTTTTTCCTAGGCAGATGTTGAGAAGGTTATTTCCTAGGTTTTCTTCTAGGGTTTTTAGAGTTTTAGGTTTTACATTTATGTCTTTAATCCACCTTAAATTAATTTTTGTATATGGTAAAATATAGTGGTCCAGTTTCAATCTTCTGCATATGGCTAGCCAGTTATTCCATCACCATTTATTGAATGAAGGGCTGTTTTACCATTGCTTGTTGATGTCAGCTTTGTCAAAGATCAGATGGTTGTAGGTTTGCAGCTTTATTTCTGGCTTCCTTATTCCATTTCATTGGCCTACTGTTTTTGGACCAGTACCATGCTGTTTTAGTTACTGTAGCCATGTGGTATATTTTGAAGACAGGCAGTGTGATGCCTCCAGCTTTGTTCTTTTTGCTTAGGATTGCTTTGGCTATTTGGGCTCCTTTTTGGTTTCAAATTAATTTTAGAATGTTTTTTTCTAATTTTGTGAAAGATGTCATGGGTAGTTTGCTAGTAATAGCATTGAATCTGCAATTTGCTTTGGGCTGTATGGTCATTTTGACAATATTGATTCTTCCTATTCATGAGAATGAAATGTTTTTCCATTGTTTGAGTTGTCTGTGATTTCTTTCAGTAGTGTTTTGTAATTCTCATTGTAGAGATCTTTCACCTACCTGGTTAGCTGTATTCCTAGGTATTTTATTCTTTTTGTGGCTATTGCAAATGGGATTACATTCTTGATTTGGCTTTCAGCTTGGATGTTATTGGTTTATAGAAATGCTACTGAATTTTGGACATTGATTTTGTATCCTGAAACTTTGTAGAAGTTGTTTATCAGAGCTGGGACCCTTTTGTCAGAGACTGGGATTTTCTAGGTATAGAATCATATTATCTGCAAACAGAGATAGTTTAACTTCCTCTTTTCCTATTTGGACACTTTTTATTTCCTTCTCTTACCTGATTGCTCTTGCTAGGACTTCCAGTACTACAATGGCTAGGAGTGATGAGAGTGGGTATCCTTGTTTTGTTGCAGTTCTCAAGGGGAATGTTTCTGGATTTTGCCCATTCAGTATGATGCTGGCTATGAGTTTGTCACGGATGGCTCTTATTGTTTTGAGTTATGTACCTTCAATACCTAGTTTGTTGAGGGTTTTTAAACACAAAAAGATGTTGAATGTTATTGAAAGACTTTTCTATGATGATCATGTGGTTTTTGTTTTTAGTTCTGCTTATGCAATGAATCACATTTATTGATTTATGTATGTTGAACCAACCTTATATCCTAGGAATAACACCTACTTGATTGTGGTAGATTAGCTTTTCGATGTGCTGCTGGATTTTTGTTGAGGATTTTTGCATCTATGTTTATCAGGGATATTGGCCTGAAGTTTTCTTTTTCCATTGTTTCTCTGGCAGGTTTTGGTATCAGAATAATGCTGGCCTCATAGAATGAGTGAGGGCTCAGCTCAGGCTATTTGTTCACTCCCCAGCTTGCAGGCAGCAGGGGCAGGGACCTTGGCAGTGACAATGTTAGAGGGCCTTACACTTACCTTTTGGAGCTCCAACCCAGAGAAATGCAGAGCCTCTGCTAACCAAAATGATCAGTCTGGGGTGGAGTGGCTATGTCACACACCCAAGTTGGAGGCCTTGCCTGGTGGTGAGCAGGGGGTGGGGGCTCACAGGGAAGACAGTCTGGCCTCTTTGGGAAAGAGCAAAGAACCTGAGTGCCTGTGGTATGCTGGAGGTGTAATAAGGCACTCAGGTTCTTTGTTCTTTCCCAACCTGGTGGCAGCAATAGCAGGTACCGCTGTAGCAGTGGTGTCAGAGGGATGTCAGTTGCCTCTGAGAACTCCACCCCAGAGATACATGAAGCTACTGCCAATGGGAATGATCAGCTGGGGGTGGGGTGGCTGCACGGCAGGCACAATCCAGGGGCCCTGCCTGGTGTAGAGCAGGGGGTCAGGGGTTCACAGGGAAAAGAGACTGGATTCCTCTCTGTATGACAGCTGCAGCATGCTGAAGGTACCAGCAAAACAGTCAGGATCTTTGTTCTTTCCCCAGCCCGAGGGCAGCAAGGGCAATATCCCCGCAGCTGAGATGGTAGAGAGCCTTTGGGTCGTCTCTGGGATTTCCTCTCCAGATAAAAGCAGTGCCACCACTGACTGAAGTGCTCAGGCAGGGGCAGGATGACTGTGCTGGGGTCCAGGTTGGGAGGCCCTGCACAGTGAGGAGTAGCAGGGGCAGGAATCCACATGGGAAATAGTCTGGCTGCTTTTCTGCATGGCAGCTGCACTGCGTTGGAGACACATGATAGTCCTTAGGCTCATCACTTACTCCCTCTGCAGCCTCAGGGCAGTAGGGGTGGGGGCTGCAGCAGCAGCAAAAAGGCGGAACTGTCAGTTAACTCTGGGAGCTCTGGCCCAGGGAAGTGCAGAGTCACTACTAGCCTAAGTGTTCCGGCAGGGGTGTGTTGGCTGCGCTGGGGACCTGGGCCCGTGGGCTTTGGCTGGCAAGGTGTGGCGAAGGTAAGGCCTATAGTCTGTGTGTTCCTCAGCACTGTGAAAGCAGCATGTATCTTGGGAGCATGCAAGAGGGCCTGGCCTCACCTGCTGGCAGAGCTATGGCAGCTGACCCTGGGATGCTCAGGAGCCCAAGGCCCTTGAGACTCCATATGTGCCTGAGTGGCAGCTCTGCCCAGACTCCGCACAGCGCTCTGTCAGTCTGGAGGCCCTGGAGAGAGAGGGTCAGGGGATCTCCTGTGCCCAGGATTGCAGAGATCCATGGCAAGAGTATGGGCTCCTGGGGGCTCTTGCTCACTCACACTTTCCCTGTGGTGAGAAGCCTTCCTTGGCTCCATGCGAATCCCAGGTGGGCAGCTGCCCTGTCTCACTCTTCTCTCTTCTCTCTGGGTTTTGTTGCTTCCTTGATGAGTCCCAATGTCCTCCTGGGCAATCCAGTTGAAGAGGTAGTGTTTATTGGCCATTCTGTCCCTTGATATTACACAACCCATCTGAGCCATAGTCCTTCAGCCACATCCATGACCAAGTGCCTGGGAGATTTAAATAAACTCGGTGCTCCGCTTGTGTAGTAAAAACAGACTACCACCTAAGCTGAGATTTTTAATCATCACTTATGGAAAGGATATCCATGAAAGTCCATTAAAACTATGAATATATACAGATTGAATATCTGATAAGACACATCTTGAAAACATGTAAATATTTTGATGCATAATGTTTAAGGAAGGAGAAAAGAACAGAGACCTTTTTTTAACCTTTTCGTCCTATGTGATATCTGTATTTAGAATATAGTTAACTCATCTGCAAATCCGATTCCAAATAATAGAGAAAAAAATCTATGTTAATTTTCCCCCATTTCACTTGTATTATTTGGGGATATGTAATTTCTAAAAGGCAATAGGCAATACAATGATATTTTAATTTTTAAAAACAAGCAGCTTTTTTTTTTTTTGCTTTTCTCACTTGGAATGCCAATCAACAAGGGTTTTTTGGTTTTTTGCTTGTTTGTTTACTCTACTTATAATGAAATCAAGTAGTTTTTCTGAACAGAATAATATATTTAGGGGAAGAAATAGCTTATAAGATTATTGACTGAATGTGAAACTCAAACATTAAATGAGATGAAAAAACTAAATTAGTTATTCCCTGAGACAAACAGGGATGGGAGAACACCTCTGGGAGGCAGCTCCTTTTCCTCAGTTTTACTTATGTATTTAGTTCAACATATCCACACATAGTGCTTATCATATACCAGGTACTATTGTAAAATACATAACTGTTGATTTACTGGATTCTCATAACTCCCTAGGAAGGTTATTTTTATCATTTTGCCCTTTTACCTGAGGCAAATGAGGCTCATACACGGTGTGATGGTTGATTTTATGCATTTACTTGACTGGGCATGGGGTGCACAGACATTTGATCAAACATTCTTCGGGGTACTTCCATGAGGGTGTTTTCTGATGAGATTAACATTGCAATCAGTAGACTAGTTAAAGCAGATTGTCCTTCTTAATGTGAGTGGCCCTCATCTAATCACCAGAAAGTCTGTTAAGTAGAACAAAAAGGCTGATTCTTGTGCAAATAAGAAAGAACTCCTCCTGCCTGGCGGTTTGAGCTTGGACATTGGTGTCTTCTGTCTTCAGACTCAGCTGAAACATTGGCTCCTCAGACTCACACTGGAACTACACCATTGGCTCTCCCAAGTCTCTAGCTTGTCAGTTGCACATCTTGGGACTTCTCAGCCTCCATAATTACATGAGCCAATTCCTTATCATAAATTTTCTTATATATATGCATGTGTACACACACACATGCACACATATGCGCACGCGCACATACACGTGCACACACACACACACACACGCACTCACACATACACACACAATCTGTTTATCCAGAGGACTCTAATACAGGGAGTAAGTGTCTCAAGGCCACATAGTTACAAAGCTCACCCAGGGAGTCTGACTCCAGGGCCCATGCTCTGGGCATCAAATATCACTCAATGTTCACATAAAACATAATGTCTTAGGCACATTACATGTATAGTAAGTCATAACTTAATGTCATTGATAGGTTATTTGAAATTGCAACTTTAAGTGAAAAGACATACTGTATGCCATAGGAACTTAACTCTTATTTATATCAATTAGCATATGGTAAAATTGGTTTTGTTATATAGTACAATATTTTACTTAAAGTTGCAGTTTCTTTTTTTTTTTTTTTTTTTTTTGAGACAGAGTCTCCCTCTGTCGCCCCGGCTGGAGTGCAGTGGCGCGATCTCAGCTCACTGCAATCTCCGCCTCCTGGGTTCACGCCATTCTCCTGCCTCCGCCTCCCGAGTAGCTGGGACCACAGGCGCCCGCCACCACGCCCGGCTAATTTATTTTTTTTGTTGTATTTTTTTTTTTAGTAGAGACTGGGTTTCATCATGTTAGACAGGATGGTCTTAATCTCCTGACCTCGTGATCCACCCGCCTTGGCCTCCCAAAGTGCTGGGATTACAGGCATGAGCCACCACGCCCAGCCTAAAGTTGCAGTTTCTAAGAACCTGTCAATGCCATTAAGTGAAGACTTACTATACTCCTGTGAGATCAATACTAATATCTCAATTTGAGAAATGAAAAATTTGAGTCTCAGATAATTTAAGCAAAATACCCAAGGTTACATAGTTCTATGTAGCTGAGGTAGAACTTGAACCCAGATCTTTGTGGCTCCAAACACCATTTTCTTTCCAATTTGCCTTCTGTCAGTTATCTACCTTTAATTAATTACTATGCATAATCGTGAAATAAGCTGAATTATCTCTGCATTTTAAGATCTAGATAAAATGGGTTTAATACCACACTGGTGGAAAATCCCAGTAGCCCTCCTGCATTTATGTGAATTTCAGATTCCCTGACTCTGAATTGACAAGTTCTCTAAACTCTTTTTTCTCTTTGCAGCATCTAGAAACTTCTTACTTCCACATGAGGAATGCAATGTCATTTGTTGGATTTTCACATGACAACAAAAGAAAATAATAAACAAGACCTTGCTTGCATGGAAAATTCATTGGCTATTGTAGGAAAAGGCAGGGATGTCATTACACAGAGCAAAGAAAATAACAGAGGTTAATCAATGTTACTGCTAGCTTGCTCTTATATATACTAATTTTCATTTCTGATGCTTTTTTCCTCTCAAGGGTAAAAAAACAAACATCAAACCTCTATAAATCTCTCATGCAGGGCACCCAGCTTTCTGCAGCTCTGTCCTTCTTTGGTTTGTAATCCACACTTTTGAAGCCCGTCTAAGTGCATTCATAGACAAGGCCATCTCTCCCCTTGGCCTTTGACTGTGGGGCAGGGGGTAAAAAGTGGGAGGTGGGTTATATGCTTCTAGTTGGGTAAATGCTAAGCGTTTTTATGTGGGTTGCATTTTATTTTCGCTTTCTAACAACATAATTGAACATTCAGAAAGGGTAAGTAACTTTCCAAAAGTTTCACAGATACTGAAAGATAAGTCAGGGTTCATACTTTGGTCTGTCTGATCACAAGCCAGACTAAGATTTGAACTTCTCTGAGACTGTTTCCTCAAATTTAAAATCAGAATCATGTTATCTAATTCACTGGCTGAACCAAGCTCATTCCTCACCCATTTTTTATTGGTACTTCTTAAAGAATGTGGTCCTCACTCTCTAGGTTCCATGTTTTGAGCATAAAATTCCTATCCCTGTACCCCAGGCAGAGAGGACTGGACCAGGCGTGGACCTCTGACCTACAAGATCCAAGGTATTACGTTTGCCTGGTTCATCACCTCCTTCAATTGTAGATGCTGCAGATGCTGCCCTCTCTGTAGAGGTTTAAGTAAACAGGAAAGAATGTTTAATGAAAATAAGGGGAACAAAGAAACCATGTGGAGTAAAAGCAGAGATGACACATCAGGAGGCTACAAATGAACAATAAGTGAAACATTAGTTCCTGGACCTCAAACCTTGATGCCAGCATTCAGGAGGCTTCCTAGGCAAGGAAGTAAATTGGTGTGAGGTGACTGAACTGCAAGATGAGGTGGAATTTCAACATTCAGGCTGCCCTCTCTGCAGAGGTTTAAGTAAACAGGAAAGAATGTTTAATGAAAATAAGGGGAACAAAGAAACTATGTGGAGTAAAAGCAGAGATGACACATCAGGAGGCCACAAATGAACAATAAGTGAAACATTAGTTCCTGGACCTCAAACCTTCATGCCAGCATTCAGGAGGCTTCCTAGGCAAGGCCTGTCAGCTGTCCTATTTCTTCCACTAGATTTCTTTCTTTTGTTTTGTTTAAGCTAGTTTCAATGACAGGCAACTATCTCTTGTAATGAAATGATCCTAAGATAAAGGGTTATTGTAAAGTTCAAATGTAATTAGATAAGGAAATGTGCGTACATGTGGTTAGCACATATCTAGAAAATGATGATTATTAAAGAGTAACTGGTTACAATTATCTCAATCTTATCACTATTAAAATTTCCCCAAGGTCAGCCTGCTTTTTTCAGGACAAGGATTATAATATTTCACGAGATTCAAATTAGTCGTATATTTTTAATTTGAAAAGAAAACTACAAAAGATGTTATAATTCAATGTAAGCACACTTTATAGCAAATTTACTGTTTGATTTCATTTTCATGTTATATTAAAATTTTTTGTATCAGTGCTTGTCCAACATGGTACAATGGAAACAATCACATTGGAATAATCAAATTTTTGAATTACTTATAATATGCTCTTTCATTTTACCAGATTTTTTTGAAATAAAAAATGAATATTGAAGAATATTCATAGTATCTATAGCTATTTTCTGTTCAATTTCTGAAAGAATGAGGAATAGTAGCTTTTCAAAAGCTGGATTTTGGTTTTTGTTTAATTATAATATCATTCAAAGGACTAATAAAGACTAAAAGGAGCAATGACTTTATTGTAAAGATACGTATAGACTGACTCTTCAAAGTCACTATGAGGAAGGCTGCACTGTGGCTATTTAAATGTAAATATATTTAAATTAAACAAAACTAAAAATATAGTTTTTTAGTTACATGAGCCACATTTCAAGTGCTCAATATGTTGCTACCATATTGGATAAGTATGGAAGATTTCCTTCACCCCAGGAAGTTCTGTAAAGCACTAGCTTTCTCCACATCTTTCTTTCTTTATTAGGCATTGTTTTCCATAAAATTTTCTACCTGCTATGACCACTCAAAGCCCTACTTCCGTCTCACCCATGGGCAAAATATCCACTACAGTGGCCATTTACCTTTTTGTTAAAGTCACAGAAAGAATGTAGTAACACTCTGTTTTTTTTTTAATCCAACCACCTCTTTTAATTGTGAAACTGCTGCCTCTGACTACAAGCATGAGCAATTGACCAGGTCTAATCTCATCAACCATGGCTCCTTATATTCCTTACTCTAGTTGTGAGTCCAAGGGTAGGCATGGAATCGTATTAGGATCATAGACCCTCTACGAGATTATAATATTCCAATATTGGGGCAAGATAGGTCTCTCTTGCTTTTACTTGGAACAAGTGATCGATGGAGATGGCAGAGGCCATCTTGGCACCATAGGGAAAAGGCCTGCTCGAGAATGAAGCTAAGCAAATGCAAACAGTGCTGAGAGATGTGGCATTGTTCCTAAATCTCAATGTGTGAAAAAACCAATTCCTTTAGCTTGAATGTGGTTACAGCTGTTTGCAACCAAAATGTTTCTGAGGCTGAGGAGGGAGGATTGCTTGAGCCCAGGAGTTTGAGACCAGCCTGGGCAATGTAGCAAGACCCTGTTTCCATGAAAAAAAAAATTACCTGGGCCTGGTTGTGTGTGCCTGTAGTCCCAGCTACTTGGGAGGCTGGGGTAGGAGGATCTCTCAAGCCCAGAAGTCAAGGCTGCAGTGAGCCATGATGACACTGCTGCACTCCAGCTTACGCAACAGAATGAGACCATTTAAAAAAAAGTCTGGTTAATATATGGGTATTCGTGCATTTTATGACATTGTGTATTAAAAGATACATATTTACAATACTACATTATTTAACTCTCTAAGTAGATTTCTATATAGTATAATACTGCCATTATGTTTTGTCTTTGACCTTGCATATTGTCAATTTTATTCAGTTTATTTAGTGCATACTTTATGTAAGGTACCCTCATATTCAACAAAAATTCTTCTAATAAAATAAATGGACAAATCAAGAATGTATCAAAGAATATGAGTTCTGTCTTGATCATTGGTATAGTTTGAATATTTGTGCCCTCCAAATCTCATGTTGAAATGTGATCCGCAATGTTGGAAGTGGGGCCTGGTGGGAGGTGTTTGCATCATAGGGGTGGGTTCCTCATGAAAAGCTTGGTGTCCTCCCTGTGGTAATGAGTGGGCTCTGGTTGTATTAGTTCACAGGAGGTCTGATTGGTAAAAAGAGTCTGGCACTTCGTTCCCTCTCTCGCCATCTGAGAGGCCAACTCCCCCTTCACCATCTGCCATGATTGTAAGCTTCCTGAGGCCTCACCAGAAGCAGATGCTGATGCCATGCTTTTTGTACAGTCTGCAGAACTGTGAGCCAAAATAAATCTCTTTTCCCTATAAACCACTCAGCCTTGGCCGGCCGCGGTGGCTCACGCCTGTAATCCCAGCACTTCGGGAGGCCAAGACGGGTGGATCACAAGGTCAGGAGATCGAGACCATCCTGGCTAACATGGTGAAACCCCGTCTCTACTAAAAATACAAAAAAAAAAATTAGCCTAGCGTGGTGGCGGGTGCCTGTACTCCCAGCTACTCGGGAGGCTGAGGCAGGAGAATGGCGTGAACCCGGGAGGCGGAGCTTGCAGTGAGCCGAGATCGCGCCACTGCACCCCAGCCTGGGCGACAGAGTGAGACTCCCTCCCAAAATAAAAAATAAAAAAAAAAAAATCACTCAGCCTCAGGTATTCCTTTATAGCAACGCAAAATTGACTAATACAATCACAATTACTTTTTAAATGCAAACTAGCTGTGAAAGTTGTCTGTCTCAAATATTTAAGACTATAATTTTATGATCATACAACTCATACTCCCAGCACTCAGTAAAGACAACGTATATTTCTGTCAGTCTTTCATACGCACAATTAGAAAATGATTAAAATAGTCTGATAATAGATTTCCCTGTTAAGCTCAGAAGCCCAGTATTCTTTCTTGGTTTTTAACTGGCATGCTCCTTTTAATTTTATATGTATTTCTTTTAATGATGAATATAGAGGCAATAAATAATACTTTTCTTTATATAGGATTGGATTACAATTAACTGATGAATTTAGGAAAGGACTTAAAGATTTATTTTTATCATCTTGTAATTTAAAACAAAACAACAGGGCTATAAACTCCAAATATGCAAGTAAATGTAAAGCTCAACTTCAAAAAAATAAATGACTTGACAATGATGAAAAAGTAGAAAATGTTTGAGAAACTTTATAGAAATATCCGTTTACTTCAAAAACAGGAGAAATATGTACTACAGGTAGGCCCCTACTTACAGACTCCTAATTATTCATATGTGAATTCTCAGAAGGCAAGGGCTGGGGGTAATACTGCTTTTAATGAAAGTCTGCTCTTATGAGTTTTCAGATGCCATAACCAAACTGACATTGTGTACCGTTGTTCTCTGGGGAGCTTCATGCGCAGAATGAACTCATATGTTACATGACCTTGGGCCAAACAATATCTTAAAGAAGTAATCAGTATAACATTTCAGAAATTGAGGTGGCCAAAGTCGGTCCAGGAAAGTCTCTCAGGATTTGATATGCTGAGTGCAGGAGAATTCATTTTCCATTCAGAGAAAAGGTCGTACAAAGTATTCATGTGCCTCAAGTGCTGAAAGCAATATAGAAGAAGAAAAATTGGGCTTAAACAAAATTTTTAAAAATCTGTCTTCATTTTCTCCCCCGTGATCCTTTATATCTAGGAAGGCTATTACTGTGGAGAGGCCTTAATATGGACTATTTAGACCAGTCATTTGAACAAATGTCCTAACAACAGCAGAAAAACATGATCAGTGTTCTGCCGAATCTGGACTTGTAATCAAGTAGTCAGTGTTTAAGAGACAAGTTTAGGTCATGGAAATATACTGGAGCCAAAAATCAGAATTCTAGTTTTTGCTCCAGCACTGATTTGTTCAGCTATGAGTGATGTTTTCAGATAGATTTCTTTAGGGTAGGAAGCAATAATGTTATATGACTTGGAAAGGCTTGATGAATGTTACTGAGTAAATAGATGTTTGCTGATTGCTGTTGAACAGTGGATCAAATTATTAAAGAAAAGTTAGGATAGAAAAATCCAAATACAGGCGGGGCGCGGTGGCTCACGCCTATAATCCCAGCATTTTGGGAGGCCGAGGCGGGCGGATCACGAGGTCAGGAGATCGAGACCATCCTGGCTAACACGGTGAAACCCCGTCTCTACTAAAAATATAAAAAATTAGCCGGGTGTGGTGGCAGGCGCCTGTAGTCCCAGCTACTCGGGAGGCGGAGCTTGCAGTGAGCCGAGATCGCACCACTGCACTCCAGCCTGGGAGACAGAGCAAGACTCGGTTTCCAAAAAAAAAAAAAAAAAAGAAAGAAAAGAAAAATCTAAATACAAAATTATAACAGTATGTAGCCATTTAGAGTTCATTAGTTACAAAGCTGTTAAGATGATAGATATTGCATATTATAATATATACGTGTGGAATTTCTGGAACTGATATTGTTTTTGTTTAGGCAGTTGCCAGTTTGGCAACATTTTACATTTTCTGTAGTGAGTGAAAACAAATTATTTGATCTGTAATTACTATTTTATGAAACATATTATTTGACTGTTAAATCATCAATTCTTTTGGAGCTGGCCAACAATGTACCAATTTATTTTTAGTAGTGCAGCCCATGATAAAGAAAAGCAGAAAGCCACTAAGGACAAAAAGATTACTGAGAGCTCCTCCTCATTGTACTTAAATTTTGTTTAGGATGAGATAAATGGAAAAAGAGCTTCAGACTTTGAAGATCTAGAAATGTGGGCAAATTTTCCAAATGTTTGTGTGGATGAGTAAACTGTCACATTTCCAGAACGAAGAACATTGTTTTTTATTCTGCCTGGACTAGTATTAGGGAAAATGTTCAATTGAAAAAGTTACCATATAAGAATTATATCCAGAGTATCATATTTAATTGATTTTTTGCTTACACACACAAAAAAAATTCAATTATCAATGTTTTTGAGCAAAAATAAGGCAACAGGTCAGGCTCTAAAAATAAATATAAGACTATAAAAGATGCATGTCTTATATTCTACCATGGTAAATGGGGCAGTGGTAAAGGAGTATGCAGAGTCCTCCTTCTGGTATACAGAATTTATATTATTGCTTTATTATTGCCTCACACACATCAACCCTTGAGGCAGGAAAGATGTGTTCATAGAAAGCAACTTACCAGTGACCGTGCCAGACATGTTCAAATATGCTTCACTATGACATGGTAAGAATACACTAATATTAATGTAACATCGACAGGAATTCAGTAAAGATAGAAATCTGATAATAGTAACAACCATCATTAATTAATGAGTCCTTGTTATATACCAGGCACTGTGTTAGTGCTCTCTGTCTGTCTCTCTCTCTCAGAAACTATGCATATTCATATATATTTATATAAAATGATCATACAATTCTAGCAGCCACATAAAAGTTTGGAAGCGTTTCCCCTTTTTTCTCTTTTTGAAGAAATGGGGAAACACAGGCACAGACAAATATGGAAACTTTGCAGCATTCATGCAGAGGATGCAGAATGGAGCCTGAATTAAAATGCTCCCTCGGATAGAAGAGGCTTCATTCTTCTTTCTAGAAAGACTGTGTGGTGAAGGTCCTGGATTGTGACAAATATGCTATTTCCTCTAAACCCAGACTCCCTCCTCTTCAGGTGGTTTGAACCGTCTTTCCTACCCCTAAACCTGTAGATTATGCCTCCATCTCTCCCATCCTTACACTCCACTCAAAAGGTAAGCTGCTCTCTTCGTTCTTTCTCTTAGTCCATTCTGCCTCCAAATGTCTGCACCATACTCTCTCTGGAACACCATTCCATTCTCATCAACTCCCTCCACATCCTCTACCTTACACACCTTGACTTAAGTGAGCCTTCTATAAAGACACTGCCCACCTCCCACCTCCAGCAATTCAAAGGGATGCTTCTCAGAGTTGGAGGCTTCTTGGGGTTGGGAGGAGAGACCAGTGTTCTCCACCCTCAGTGCAGTTCCAGACCATTCCTCCTCTGAAACAAACCCTTTCCCTTGAGGCTGACAACATCCAGCCATGTGACCCTGTACTTCTTTCTCACACTCTTTTGCTTTTACTGAAGACTTTGAAGCTTTTTCTCTAAGTTTCACCATCATTTTTGTATCTGGCACATAGTAGTTGCTAAATTATATTATTAAAAAATTCACAGTGATTATTCGTAATAAATTATGTGTGATACACTCACAATTCATGGTGAAATGACCATGTATCTCGAGAAGAGAGTTGAAAAGGACAATGAGGACACCCCTTCCCATACTCCAAACTCTAAGTTGCATGATCTTGTCAGTCTCAGGATTGTCAGCCATCCACTTCCACAGCCAAATCCTAGACATGCTGGAGCTTCGAAATATTCGATTATAATATCACATACATACACACTTATTCCAAACTGCATTCCTCCAGCCATCACTCGTCACCTCCACTCTGCCTTTCTTCATTGTATTGTAAAGAATGAATTGGGTTAGTGTGACAGTCTTTATCAGTATTCCCATTACTCTACTACTTTGTCTTCCTACCGTACCTCCTGTGGAAAAAAATTCCACATCATCATCCACCAGACCGTCTTCTGTTCTCCTCCTACACAAACAACTCTCCTACAGATGGAGAAACTCATATAACTGCATTAAAAGTTCATTTGAAAGGCATAGTTGCCAAACTCTATTGGAATACCACCTGGTATTTCTATATTTTCCTGGGCAACTTTCACTTCCCACAGAGCATATTTCAAACTTCTATTGTGCTTTAGTTTTCTTTATTACATCACCATATGAAAGTGTAATTCATTTATTCTGCACTTACTTACTAGACATCTGTTATGTGCCAGGCAAAGGGTGCTGGGTATTATGGTAGAAAAAAGTATAACATTTGAGTTTGTTCCCTCTCACTTCTGCCTTCGTTCCTAAAAGCATTCACCTATCTCTGTGCCCACCTTGCCTAGGGGAAGATATATCTCCCTCCATGCCCAACCATTCTACCTGTACTCTGTTAGCTCAGCCATTACCTCAGTTAGCTTATCCCTCTCTCCTCTACCTGAAAATTCTGCATCCTACCGGCTCACTTCCCCAGCAGCACTTACACTTATTTATTTCTGTCCTATCTTTAACCAATCAATATGACCACTCTCAACCATCATGTTTGCTTCTAAGTATTTCCCTATATCTTCTACATTCTTCAGACCCGCGGTACAGTCGTCCACGCTCCCCTCCTCGTTCATTTCATTCTCTCTCCAGCCTCCTGCAGTTTGGCATCTTCTCCACTATTCTACTGCAGCGGTCCCTTCCAGGGTCAACAAAGCCTCTTTATTAGAAAATGCACAGGGCACTTACTTTCTTCAGTCTTTGAACTCTGCAGGCATTTTGTGTGTGTGTGTGTGGGGGTGGAGACAGAATTTCGCTCTTGCTGCCCAAGGCTGGAGTGCCATGGCACAATTTCTGCTCACTGCAACCTCCACCTCCTGGGTTCAAGTGATTCTCCTGCCTCACCCTCCCAAGTAGCTGGGATTACACGTGCCTGCCACAATACCTGGCTAATTTTTGCATTATTAGCAGAGACAGGGTTTCACCATGTTGGCCAGGCTGGTCTCGAACCCCTGACTTCAGATGATCTACCCGCCTCAGCCTCCCAACGTGCTGGGATTACAGGCGTGAGCCACTGTGCCTGGCCAGGCATTTCTTTTTATAAACCGTGTACCCTGCCTCTGGGCCACCAGAGGTTCCTGGTCTTCTCCCACTCACCTCTATGTTCAGTTACTCTGCCTGTCATGACATGCGGTGATCCTCTATGTTCATTCTTCTCTCCTTACAGTTTGTGTGTTCCATGAATGACATCATTTACTCCCTCAAATCCAAGTGCATATTTTATTTGTGTGAATCCCCAATAAGTAAGTTCCTATGGACAGAGGCTGTGCATGTTCGTTGTTTTAGTCCTGACACCTATCACAGCTGCCTGACAACCCAGTGCCCAGCAATACAGAAAAATGCACAGACTGAATAATACAGGAAATTGTAGGCTGGGCGCGGTGGCTCAGGCCTGTAATCCCAGCCCTTTGGGAGGCCGAGGTGGGTGGATCACGAGGTCAGGAGATCGAGACCACCATGAAACCACGTCTCTACTAAAAATACAAAAAAAAATTAGCCGGGCGCGGTGGCGGGCGCCTATAGTCTCAGCTACTCGGGAGGCTGAGGCAGGAGAATGGCATGAACCCAGGAGGCGGAGCTTGCAGTGAGCCGAGATCGCGCCACTGCACTCCAGCCTGGGCGACAGAGCGAGACTGTGTCTCAAAAAAAAAAAAAAAAAAAAAAAAAAAAAAAAAAATACAGGAAGTTGTAACCAGGAGGACCCATTGAAAGTGGAGTGTATTCTTTCACTCAGTATTCACTGGGAATGCACTATACACTAGTTCCAATGCTTGTGTTGGGAATTCAGTGAAGAGCAAGAAAGACAAAGTAGCCCCTGGCACTTACATTCTAGTAAGGGAAATAGTCATTAAACATATATACTATATAGGGTGTCAGAGAGTGACAAGTGCCACGAAGAAAATAAAGCAGGGAAGGGAGTTACAGAGTGATAGAAGGTAAAAGTGCGCCAGCTAGTTAGGGTAGTCTGGGAAGGAAGGCTTTTTGGTGGCATTAACCCTGAAGAAATGAATGTAATGAGAAAATGCCTAGCGGCTATTTGAAAGAAAACCATTTCAAGAGGAGGAAATGGTAAGTACAGTGAAGTGGGAAAGGCTTTGGGGTACTTGAGGAGCAGAAATCAGGCCAAAGGGATTGGAGCTGAAGTTCTGATTCTAGGTAGAATATAGGAGGCAGTGGCACTGCATCACTCCCACTGGAACAAGTAGTTCAAAAAGTAAAGAAATTGGAAATGTAATCGTTTTAAAGATATCAGAGAGCTGTGGTGGCATAGATGATTAGATGGACTACAAGTGAAGTTGAGATGACTCCTATTTCCTTCACTGAGAGGCAAGGTTTCTGTTCAGACTTGCCCTAAGCTGAGGTGTTTCGCCAGGGGAAAGAGAAGACAATAGAGCTTACTTTCTACGTAGCTTCATTGAGGTACGACTCATGCACCGTACAATTCACCCATATAAAATTTACAATTCAATATTTTTTAGTGTTTTAGAGATATGTGCAGCCATCCCCACAGTCAACTTTTGAACATTTTTATCACCTCAGAAATAAAAGCCATGGCCGGGCGCAGTGGCTCACGCCTGTAATCCCAGCACTTTGGGAGGCCGAGGCGGGCAGATCACGAGGTCAGGAGTTTGAGATCAGCCTGGCCAATATGGTGAAACCCCGTATCTACTAAAAATACAAAAATTATCCAGGCACTGTGGCACGCGCCTGTAGTCCCAGCTACTTGGGAGGCTGAGGTAGGAGAATTGCTTGAACCCTGCATTCCAGCCTGGGTGACAGGGCAAGACTCCATCTTAAGAAAAAAAAAGAAAGAAAAAAAAGCCACATGCTTCAGCTATTACTCCTTGTCTTCCTAAGCAGCAACTAGGCTTCTTTCTCCCAGTAGATTGTCCTATTGTGGACATTTCATATGAATGGAGTCAATAATATGTGGTCTTTTGTTACTGACTTCTTTCAGTTAACATAATGTTTTCAGGGTTCTCCATGTTGTGGCATGTATCAGCTCCTCATTCCTTTTTTGTGAGTAAAGAAAAAATAACAAAATTTAATATTTTAACCATTTTCAAGTGTACAGTACAGTACTGTTAACTGTATGCAAGTTGTTGTGCAATAGGCCTCTGTAACTTTTTCATCTTGCCAAAGGGAAACTCTGTACCCGTGGAAAAACTCCCCATTTCCCCCTCTTCCCTAGCTCTGGTTGTCACATTCTACTTTCTGTTTCTATGAATTTGATTACTTTAGAAAACGTATACACAGGGAATCATGCAGCATTATTCCTTTTATGACTGGCATATTTCATGTAGCATAATGTGCTCAAGCCTTATCCGTGTGGTAGCATATGGTAAGATTTTCTTCTTTCTTTAGGCTGAATAATATTCCAGTGAATATATGGTTTATACGTTAATTTGTCAGGAGATATTAGTGTTCTTCCAACTCTTGGCTATTGTGAGTAATACTGCAATAAAGATGGATGTGCAAATATCTTTTCAAAATCCTACTTTAAATTTTTTTGATGTATACCCAGAAGTGGGATTGCTGGACTATATGGTAGTTCTGTTTTAAATTTTTTGAAGAACCTCTGTTTTCCATAGTGGCTACACCATTTTACATTGCCACCAACAGTGCACAAGGGTTTCAAGTTCTCTATATCCTTGCCAGTATTTCTTATTTTCTGTTTCTGTTTTGTTTTTTTGGATAGTGGTCTAGCTAAGAGATGTGAGGTGACATCTCATTGTGGTTTTGATTTGCATTTCTCTGATTAGTGATATTGAACATATTTTTATATGTTGGCCATATTGATGTCATCCTTAAAGAAATGTCTATTCAAATACTTTGTTAATAGGGTTTTTTGTTTGTTTGTTTGTCTAGTTTCGATGTTGTTGAGTTGTAGGAATTCTCTATATGTTTGGATATTAACCCTCATCAGATACATGGTTTGCAAATATTTTCTTCCATTCTGTAGGTTGCCTTTTCACTCTCTTCATTATTTCCTTTCTGTGCAGAAGATCTGAAGTTTGATTTAGTTCCATTTGTATATTTTTGCTCTTATTTCCTCTGCTTTGGTGTCATGTCCAAGAAATCATTGCCAAATCCAAAAACATGAAGCTTCTCCCCTATATTTTTATCTTACTAGATAATGTTATAATTTTATAAATTTTAGTTTTATAAATATAATTTTATAAATTACAGTTTTATAATTTTAGGTCTTACATTTAGGTCATTAATCCATTTTGGTTTAATTGTTGTTTTGAGACAGGGTCTCTCTCTGACAACCAGGCTGGAGTGCAGTAGCATCATCACAGCTGACTGCAGCCTCAACCTTCTGGGCTCAAGCAATCCTCCTGCCTTACCCCCACCTTTCCCAGTAGGTGGCACTACAGGGTGCGCACCACCACACCCGGGGGAATTTTTACATTTTTTGTAGAGACGGGTTCACAGTGTTGCCCAGGACTTGAGCGATCCTCCCACCTCAGCCTCCCAAAGTGGTGGGATTACAGGCGTGAGCCACTGCACCTAGCCGTTAATTCATTCTGAAGTGATTTTTGTATATAGGTACAAGAAGGTAAGGGTCTAACTTCATTATTTTACATGTGAATATCAAGTTTTCTCAGCACCATTTGTTGAAGACACTATCTTTTCCCCATTGTATAGTCCTGATGCCCTTATGGCAGATTATTTTACCATATATGTGAGAGTTTATTTCTGGGCTCTCTATTCTGGCCCATTGGTCTGTATGTGTGACTTTATTCCAGTATTATGCTATTTTGATTACTGTAGCTTTACACTGTTTTTTGAACTTGAGAAGTGTGAGACCTCCAGCTTTGTTTTTCTTTCTCATAACTGTCTTGACTATTTGGAATACTTTGAGATTCCTACTGGATTTTGGATATTTTTTTCTGTTTCTGCAAAAAATTCCAATGAGATTTTTATACGGACTGCATTGAATCTGTAGATTTGGGGGGTAGTATGAACACTGTAACCATATTCTTTTCCAATCCAAGAACATGGGATGTCTTTACATTTATTCATGTCTTCATTAATTACTTTCAGCAATATTAAGAGTATTCAGTATACAGGTCTTTTGCCTCTTTGGTTGAGTTTATTCCTAAGTATTTTATTCTTTTTGATGCTCTTGTAAAGGGGATTTAAAAACATTTCCTTTTCTGATTATTTATTCTTAGTGTCTAGAAATGCAACTGATTTTTGTGGGTTGATTTTGTTTCCTGCAACTTTACTGAATTAGTTTATTAGTTGTAACAGTTGTCTCTGTGTGTGTGTGTGTGTGTGTGTGTGTGTGTGTAATCCTTCAGGTTTTCTACATGTAAGATTATATCATCTGCAAACAGAGATAATTTTATTTCTTCCTTTCAAAATTGAATGCTTTTTACTCCTTTTTCTTGTCTAATTGCTCTGACTAGAACTTTCAGTACTGTGTTGAATAGACATGGCAAGACTGGGCATGCTTGCCTTGTTTCTATTTGTAGAGGGAAAGCTTGAGTATGATGGTAGCTATGGGCATTACCTATAGGGCTTTTAATATGTTGATGTAATTTTCTTTTATTTCTATATTATTGAATTTTACATGAAAGGGTGCTGAATTTTATTAAATGCTTATTATTGCACTAATTGAGATGATCATGTGACTTTTTTACCTTTCTGTCAGTTAATATAGTGTATTGCATTGACTAATTTTTGTATGTTGAACCATCCTTGCATCCCAGGAATAAATACCACTTGGTCATAGTGTACTGCTGAATTAAGTTTATGATATTTTGTTGAGGATTTTTGCATCAACATTTAGCAAGATTATTGGTGTGTAGTCTTTTTGTGGTGTCCTTCTTTAGCATTGGTATTAAGGTAATACTGGCCTCATAAAATGAGTTTGAAAGTATTTTTTCTTCCGAAATTTTTCAGAAGAGTTTGAGAAAGAGTGATGCTAACTATTCTTTAAATGTTTGGTAAAACTCATCAGTGAAACCGTCTAGTCCTGGGGCTTTTCTTCATTGGGAGATTTTTGATTACTAATTCAATCTCCTAAGTTATAGATGTGTTCAGATTTTAATTTATTCACAATTCAGTCTTGGTAGGTAGTATATGTCTAAGAATTTATTTCTTCTAAGTTATCCAATGTACTGGAGTATTGTTCATAGTAGTCTCTCGTAATCTTTTTACTTCTGCATCCTCATTTTTAATGTCTCATTTCTGATTTGTGTTACTTTAGACTTCTATTTTCTTACTTATTGAAAGAATTTGTTAAATTTTTTATTTTTTTAAAAAAACTCTTATTTCATTGATTTTTCTATTTTTTTAATTTATTCTCTATTTCATTTATGTTTTCTGTAATCTATGACCTTCCTTTTGCTAACTGTAATCTAGGACCTTCCTTTTACTAACTTTGGATTTAGTTTGCCATTCTTTTTCTGGTTCTTTGAGATACAAAATTATCTCCAATTACGAATTGGTGATCTTCTTTTAAAAATACAAACATTTACTGCCACAGTTTTGGTGTGTTGTGTTTTCATTTTCATCTGCTTTAAAATACTGTTAAATAGTGATTTCTTGACTCATCAAGTTGTTCAAGAGTATATTGCTTAATTTCCACATCTTTGTGAATTTTCTAGTTCAGAGTTTTCTAGTCCAGATTTCTAGTTTCATGGTGATTAGGAAATATAGTTAGTTTTCTTTCAGTTTTTGTTTGAATTGTTAAAAATTGTTTTGTGTCCTAATATGTGTTCTGTCTTGGAGACTGTTTTATGTGCACCTGAGAAGAATGTGTATATTAACATAGGGTGGAATATTGTTTATATATCTATTAGATTCAATTCACTTTTAGTATTGTTCAAGTCCTTTATTTCCTTATTATTTTTCTTTCTGGTTGATCTATTTATTATTGAAAGAAGAGTATTGTAATCTCCTCCTATTATTTTTTTTAATCTAATTCTTCCTCTAGTTCTATCAATGTTTGCTTCATGTATTTGGGTGCTCTGCTGTTTGGTGCATATAGACTTATAAGTGTTGTACTGTGAATTGACACTTTCATCAATATGATGTGTATTGTTTTTCTCTTGTGACAGTTTTTAGCTTAATGTCTATTTTGTCTGATATATGTATGGGCACCCTTGCTATTTTGGTTACCTCTTGCATGGAATATATTTTTCTATTCCTTCGTTTTCAGCCGATGTGTGTTTTCAAAGCTAAGTGAATCTCTTGTAGATCGCATGCAATTGGATTTTTTAAAAATTGATTCCGCCACTTGGTCTTTTGACTGCAGAGTTTAATCCATTCACACTTAAAGTAATTATTGATGGGGAAGGACTTACTATTGCAATTTTGTTAATTGTTTTCAGTATGTCTTAGAGTTGTTTGTCCCTCTTTTCCTCTCTTGCTGCCTTTGTGTTTCATTGATTTTTTTTGTAGTGATATGCTTTGAGGACTTTCTTATTTTCTTTGGTATGTCTTCTATAGCAATTTTCCCTGTAAGTTACCATGGGGATTATATAAAACATCTTACAGCTATAACAATTTATTTAAACTAAAAATTTAATTCAATTGCATACAAAACCTCTACTCTTTTACCTCCAATTCACCTTACATTATCAATGTCACAAATTATACTTTTAGTATTTTATATCCATTAATATAATTTAATAATTATGGTTATTTTTATGCTTTTATTTATACCTGATTTAAAAATGATTTATGGACCACTATTGTAGTATGACAAGATTTTGCATTTTTTTTTTTTTTAGACAGAGTCTCACTCTATCACCCAGGCTGGAGTGCAGTGGTGCAATTTCAGCTCGCTGCAAGTTTTGCCTCCTGGGTTCACGCCATTCTCCTGCCTCAGCCTCCTGAGTAGCTGGGACTACAGGCGCCCGCCACCATGCCCTGCTACTTTTGTTTTATTTTATTTTATTTTTTATATTTTTAGTAGAGACGGGGTTTCACCGTGTTGGCCAGGATGGTCTCAATCTCCTGACCTCGTGATCCGCCCACCTCAGCCTCCCAAAGTTCTGGGATTACACGCTTGAGCTACCACGCCTGGCCTAGATTCTGCATTTGACTATATGTTTACCTTTACCAGAGAGCCTTATACTTTTGTATGCTTTCAAGTTGGTATCTAGCTTTCTTTTATTTCAACTGAAAGGACTACCGTTAGTAATTCCAGCAAGGTAGGTTAATGGTGACGAACTTCTTCAGCTTTTGTTTATCTGGGAAGATCTTTATTTCTCCTTCATTTTTGAAGGGCAGATCTGCTGTCTATTCTTAGTTGGCAGTTTTCTTTCTCTTTCAGCCCTTTGAATATACTACCCCATTCCCTTTCAGTCTGGAATGTTCCTGCTGATGAGTTTGCTGATAATCTTATGAGAGTTCTCTTGTATATAAGTCACCTTTCTCTTGCTGCTTTCAAGATTGTCTGTCTTGGACTTTTGACTGATTATAATGTGTCATGGTGGTGGATCTTTAGGTTCATCTTAGACAGCGTCCTTCAAGCTGCTGAAATTTGGTTGTCCATTTCCTTTTTCAGATTTGGGAAGTTTTCAGCCATTTCTTCAAATAAGCTCTCTGCCACAGGCTACTCTTCGTTGTGCAATCTGTGGACCCAGTTGTCATCTGCCACCACTGTCTAGTTATCTTTTGACTGCCACAAGTGGACTCCAAAAAATCTCCAAAAGAAATTGTTACCATAACAAGATGGCCAACTAGACACAGCCAGGAAGCACTGCTCCCACTGACAGACACCAAAATATTGAGTAAACCAATGTATTTTGAGCCCATCTTCAGAGAGAAAATGCTGAGAGTCATTACAGACGTGATGCAGACAACAAGGCTGAAGTGGGAGGAAGCTGGGAACCCTGCACAGGATACTTGCATGACAGGGCTAGTTCCCAGACCTGAATGCCTCCTGGGAAAGGGATAAGTGAAGGGATGGAGGGACAGGCCACTCTCACTGTGGACCTCTGGGATCCTAGGTACATAGAACTTCACATTCTCCATGGACATTTGAGCTGGCAGGGGGATCTTCAAAGAGAGTAGGCAGAGACAGGGCTTCACCGGCATGGAGCCTAGGAGCTTTTGTGCATGTGGCAGCTGTGGCAGAGCATGGCCTAGACACCCATCCCCCAGGGCTCCCCACCTCCCTACAGGCAGCTCTAGCCTCAGCTGATTGCTGGCCCAGGAGAGAGTGTGGCTGGCTTTCCTGTGGGACTGGGAAACTTCCAGGGCCCCTGCCTGGCCACCCTGCAGGAGGTGTGCACAGAGTAGCCTCTGCTGCCAAGCCTGGGTGCTTTGCTTCACCTGAGTACCTTCCTGGTGGCCTGGGAGCACTTTGGATCCCCCAGAACAGCTGGGGCCCAATCTCAAGGGTCTGGAGGATGAAGCTGAAAGCCAGTCCTAGCTCCCCAAAACTACACAAATACATGGAAATTGAACAGCTTGCTCCAGAGTAACTCCTCGGTGAACAATAAAATTAAGGAAGAAATAAAAAAATTCTTTGAAATAAATGAAAATAGGGACACAGCTTACCAAAATCTCTGGGACACAGCTAGAACAGTATTAAGAGGAAAGTTTATAGCACTAAGCACCTTCAGCAAAAAATTAGAAAGGTCTCAAATTAACAATGTACCTTTGCAACTAGAGGAACTAGAAAAAAAAAAGCCAACCCCAAAGCAAGCAGAAGATAATAAATATCTAAAATTAGAGAAGAACTGAATGAAATTTAGACACAAAAATCCATAGAAAAGATCAATGAAACAAAGTGTTTTTTCTTCAGAAGAATAAACAAGATCAATAAACCACTAGCTATATTAACAAAGAAAAAAAGAGAAGATCTAAATAAGTACAATCAGAAATGACAAAGAAGACATTGCAACTGATCCCACAAAAATACAAAAGATCCTCAGAGACTATTATGAACAGCTCTATGTACACAAATTAAGAAAACCTAGAGAAAAGGGATAAATTCCTGGAAACACACAAACTCCCAATATTGAACCAGAAAGAAAATGAAAACTTGAACAGACCAATAAGTTCCAAAATTATATCAGTATTAAAGAAACTGCCAACCGCAAAAGAAAAAAAAAGAAAAAGAAAAAGAAAAGCCCTGGACCAGATGGATTCACAGACAAATTCTCTCAGACATAAAAAGAAGAACTGGTACCAATCGTATTGAAACTATTCAAAAAAATCGAAAAGGAAGGGTACCTCTCTAACTTATCCTACGAAGCCAGAATCAGTCTGATACCAAAATCTGGCAGAGACACAACAAAAAAAGAAAACTTCAGGCCAATATACCTAACGAACATAGGTGCAAAAATTCTCAACAAAATACTAGCAAACTGAATCCAGCAGCACATCAAAAAGTTAATTTACCACAATAAGGCAGGCTTTACTCCTGGGATGCAAGGCTGGTTGAACATATGCAAATCAATAAATGTGATCCACCACAGTAACAGAATTAAAAGCAAAACCCATATGATCATCTCAGTAGATGCAAAAAAAGCTTTCAATAAAATCCAACATCCCTTCATGATAAAAGCCCTCAACAAACTAGGCATCTAAGGTACATACCTCAAAATAATAAGAGCCATCTACACCAAACCCACAGCCAACATCATACTGACTGGGCAAAAGCCATAAGCATTCCCCCTAAGAACAAAAACAAGACAATGATGCCTACTCTCACTGCTGCTATTCAATGTAGTACTAACAGTCCTAGCCAGAGCAATTAGGCAAGAGGAAGAAATAAAAGACATCCGCAGCTGGGTGTGGTGGCTCACGCCTGTAATCCCAGCACTTTGGGAGGCCGAGGCGGGCAGATCACGAGGTCAGGAGATCGAGACCATCCTGGCTAACACAGTGAAACCCCGTCTCTACTAAAAATACAAAAACAAAAACAAAAAACAAACAAACAAAAAAGACATCCGCATGGGAAAAGAAGAGGTCAAATTATCTCTCTTCACTGACAGTGTGATTCTCTCTTTTTTTGAAACTGAGTCTCCCTCTGTTGCCCAGGCTGGAGTGCAGTGGCACCATCTCAGCTCACTGCAGCCTCTGCCTCCTGGGTTCAAGTGATTCTCCTGCCTCAGCCTCCAGAGTAGCTAGGATTACAGGCATTCACCACCACGCCCGGCTAATTTTTGTATTTTTTAGTAGAGATGGGGTTTCACCATGTTGGCCAGGCTGGTCTTGAACTCCTGACCTCGAGTGATCTGCCTGCCTCAGCCTCCCAAAGTGCTGAGATTACAGGTGTAAGCCACCATGCTTGGCCACTGATAATATGATTCTATATCTAGAAAACCCTAAAGACTCTGCCAAAAGGCCCGTCAAACTGCTAAATGACTTCAGTAATGTTTCAAGGTACAAAAATAATGTACAAAAATCAATAGCATTTCTATATATAACTGAGTACCTCAGCCTCGAAATGCATTTTTAAACTATTTTTTTCCTTTCCTTCCTAATCTCAGAATGTAGCCTTACAGTGTAAGACTCTTTGTTATGCCCTTTCCCAACAGGCATATCTGTGCACAGTGCTTGCTCATCTAACTATGTGCTTGCTTAGAAATTCCAGGAGCCAATTTTGAAACAAACCAGGCAGAGAGACCAAGCCGCAGATCTTCCCACTCAAGGGGAGTTACGCCCAAGTCAGGATGATGCAAATCAGATCTCTAGATGGGCGATTACTTGAGATAACTATGGGAACAAGACATGCAGCTATGCACTCCCTTTTCACTACTCATGTCTATATCCCACACCTTTTTCCTTCTTAAACCCCTTCACTCAGCCCAGAAGGCTGAGATGGCTCTTTTGAGGCTTATGCCCAGACATTCTCCCATCTGCTAGCATTTGACCAATAAAAGTTGCTTTCCTTTCACCACACCTCAGTTCTCATGCTTTGACTTCTGAGAGGAGAGCAGCTGGACTTGAGCTGGTTACATATACACCAATAATGTTCAAGCTGAGAGCCAAATCGAGAACACAATCCCATTTACAATAGCCACACACAAAAATGAAATACCTAGGAATACAGCTAACCAAGAAGGTTAAAGATCTCTACAAACCTGACAATGTTGGTGTTGTCGTGTTTGGAAATGATTAACTAATTAAGGAAGGAGCTAGAGTGAAGAGGACAGGAGCCATTGTGGACATTCCAGTTGGTGAGGAGCTATTGGGTCATGTGGTTGATGCCCTTGGTAATGCCATTGATGGAAAGGGTCCATTTGGTTCCAAGACCCATAGGCGAATTGGTCTGAAAGCCCCTGGAATCATTCCTCGAATTTCAGTGCAGGAACCAATGCAGACTGGCATTAAGGCTGTAAATAGCTTGGTGCCAGTTGGCCATGGTCAGTGTGAGCTGATTATTGGTAATGGACAGACTGGGAAAATCTCAATTGCTATTGACACAATCATGAACCAGAAATGTTTCAATGATGGATCTGATGAAAAGAAGAAGCTGTACTGTGTCTATGTTGTTATTGGTCAAAAGAGATCCACTGTTGCCCAGTTGGTGAAGTGACTTATGATGCAGATGCCATGAATTACACCTTCGTGGTGTCAGCTACGGCCTCAGATGGTGCCCCACTTCAGTAACTGGCTCCTTACACTGGCTGTTCCATGGGAGAGTATTTTAGAGACAATGGCAAACATGCTTTGACCATCTATGACAACTTATCCAAACAGGCTGTTGCTTACCATCAGATGTTTCTGTTGCTCTGCCAACCCCCTGGTTGTGAGGCCTATCCTGGTGTTGTGTTCTACCTATACTCCCAGTTGCTGGAGAGAGCAGCCCAGATGAACAATGCTTTTGGTGGTGGCTCCTTGACTGCTTTGCCAGTCATAGAAACAGACTGGTGATGTGTCTGCTTACATTCCAATGAATGTCATTTCTATCACTAACGGACAGATCTTCTTGGAAACAGAATTGTTCTACAAAGGTATCCACCCTGCCATTAATGTCGGTCTGTCTGTGTCTCGTGTCGGATCTGCTGCCCAAACCAGGGCTATGAAGCAGGTGGCAGGTACCATGAAGCTGGAAGTGGCTCAGTATCATGAGGTCACCACTTTTGCCCAGTTCAGTTCTGACCTCGATGCTGCCACCCAACAACTTTTGAGTTGTGGTGTGTGTCTAACTGAGTTGCTGAAGCAAAGACAGTATACTCCCATGGCTATTGAAGAACAAGTGGCTGTTATCCATGTGGGTATTAGGGGCTATCTTGATAAACGGGAGCCCAGCAAGATTACAAAGTTTGAGAATGCTTTCTTGTCTCATGTCAGCTGGCACCAAGCCCTGTTGGGCACTACCAGGGCTGATGGAAAGATCTCAGAAGAATCAGATGCAAAGCTGAAAGAGATTGTAACAAACTTCTTGCCTGAATTTGAAGCTTAAATGCCTGTGGATTTACATCAAATACAAGTTCAGTTTTGTCATTGTTTATTCTAGTAGATTAGTTTCATTTGTGAAAGGGTTACTCTCATACTCCTTATGTACAGAAATCACGTGAAAAGTAAAGGTTCCATAATGTGAAAAAGAAAAAAGATCTCTACAAGGAGAACTGCCAACCACTGCTGAAAGAAATCACAGATGACACAAATCAATAAAAAAAAATTCCATGCTGATGGATTGGAAGAATCAATATTGTTAAAACGACCATGCTGCCCAAAGCAGTTTAAAGATTTAATGCTATAACTACCAATGTCATTTTTCACAGAACTAGAAAAAACTATTCTAAAATTCATATAGAACCAAAAAAACCGCCCGAATAGCTAAAGCAATCCTAAGCAAAAAGAACAAAGCTGGAGGCATCACACTACCCAACTTCAAACTATACTATAAGGCTACAGTAAGCAAAACAGCTTGGTCCTGGTACAAAAAAAGACAGATGAATGGAACAGAATAGATAATCCAGAAGCAGTTCTGCACACCTATAGCCATCTGCTCTTTGACAAAGCCCACAAAAAATGGGAAAAGGATCCCCTATTCAATAAATAGTGCTGAAATAACTAGCTAGCCCTATGCAGAACAATGAAACTGGACCCCTACCTTTTATCGTATACAAACATTAACTCAAAATGAATTCAAGATTTAAATGTATGACCTCAAACTATAAGAATCCTGGAAGAAAACCTAGGAAAAACAGTATTCTGGACATCAGCCTTGGCAAAGAATTTTTGGCTAAGTCCCCAAAAGCAATTGCAACAAAACCAAACACTGACATGTGGGACCTAATTAGACTAAAAAGCTCCTGCTCATTGAAAGAAACTGTCAGTAAACAGACAACCTACGTAATAGGAGAAAATATTTGCAAAGTATGCATCTAACAAAGGTCTAATATCCAGAACCTATGAGGAACTCAAACAAATCAAGAAAAAACAAACAAATAACCCCATTAAAAAATGGGCAAAGGACATGGACAGATACTTCTCAAAAGAAGGCATACAAGCGGCCAACAAACATATGAAAAAATGTCCAACATCACTAATCATCAGAGCAATGCAAATCAAAACCACAATAAGATACCATCTCACCCCAGTCAGAGTGGCTATTATGAAAAGGTCAAAAAACAACAGATGCTGGTGAGGCTGTGTGTGCATAAAAGGGAATGCTTATAAACTGTTGAGGGGAATGTAAACTGGTTCAGCCACTGTGGAAAGCAATTGAAGATTTCTCAAAGAACTTAGAACTACCATTTAACCTACCAATCCCATTATTGGGCATATACCCAAGGGAAAATAAATCATTCTACCAAAAAGACACATGCACTTGTATGTTCATAACAGCATTATTCGCAATAGCAAAGACATGGAATTAACCTCGGTGCTTATCAACGGTAGACTGAATTTTAAAAATGTAGTAGTAGTACATATACACCACAGAATACTACACAGCCATAAAAAAGAATGAAATCATGTCCTTTTCAGAAACATGGATGCAACTGGAGGCCATAACCCTAAGTAAATTGTTATAATACAGGAATGGAAAACCAAATACAGCTTGTTCTCACTTGTAAGTGGGAGCTAAACACTGAGTACACATTGACATAAATATGGGAACACTAGGCAGTATGAACTACTGGAAGGGGCAGGAGGGAGGGGAGATGGGTTGAAAAACTGCCTGCTAGGTAGTATGCTCACTACCTGGGTGATGGAATCCATATCCTAAACATCAGCATTATTCCACATACCTGTGTAAAAACTTGCAGCTGTATCCCCTGAATATAAAATAAAAGTCAAAATTACTTTTTTAAAAAGAAATTGTTGTCATTACAGGAAGTGGTAGATATTTTGGGTTCTGCCTAGGCTGTTTCTGAATCAGAAGGGAGTCCATATGATTCTGTTTGACATAAGTATCCCTGTTCAAACCATTCTGGAAGGAATCAACTTTATACATGGAGACATCTGTCATCTCTCTGAGGTAGAGAAAGCCTTCCAGGATGTAAATGTTACCTGTGTATTCCATATGGTCTTTTATGTTATGTCAGGGTGGAAACAATTGAATCAAAAACTGCTTGAAAAAGTCAATGTGGGGGACACAGGCAATGTCCTCCAGGCTTGCAGGAGGATAAGAGTAATAAAATTAGTTTACACTAGTGCTTTTAATGCATATTTGGAGGTGAAATGGTCAGAAATGAAGATGAACCTGTCTTTCTTAGCTCTTCACCTCTAAAGCAATCACTACTCTCAGACAAAATTGACTATGGACAAAAAGATCGTGGAAGTAAATGGTGTTTTTCCTCCCCTACATCCCTAACATCCTGAATCCCTTCCCTTAAGTCTGTGACCACTGGGATACTTGGTCCCACTAAGATAGCTTTCTTCCACTATGATTCCTCATCTACATGTTCAGTGTCATCAGAAGAATGATGTCCTTTTCCAGATAGCTGAATTACACAGCATTTAAATTTATCTTATTTCATTTTTTATGAGAAGTTATAATATTGGAATAAAAAGCAGAAACAAGGAAAGAGATTTTCTGAAGTACACATTTTATATGAGCCAAGGAATTAGTACCGGAAAACTAAACTGTAATATTTAAAATTAGTTTATATATGGAGATAATTATGTTTCTTGCTAAAATGCCTATCACCCTACTGATTCTCAATTTGAAATAAGCATTATAACTTTTACATGTCTGAATATGAAATTTTACAAATTGGACAGGAGAGGCCAGAGAATTAGCTTGCTCTTTTTCCACCATGTAGGAATAAAATAAGAAATCAGCAGTCTGCAATCAGCAGTTACTGGAACTCAACCATGCTGATGCCTTGATCTTGGACTTCCCAGCCACCAGAACTATGAGAAATAAATATTTCTTGTTTAAGCCACGCAGTTTATGATAATTTGTTATATCAGCCTAAACTGATTAAGACAAAAATGCTAAGAAACAGAAGGACCACATAGTAAAATTCCATAAACTGTTCTGGAATTTTATATCTACTACTAAGGTCTAGAATCCAGTAGGTCCTCATGGATTGAATATGGCACCAGCAAGGGGGATGTGGACATGAGCCAGATCCTAACACAAAGGATATTTGCCCTCAGACCTCCTTTATGGTTCCTTCCAAGAGTGTGCAGCCCAGAATAAAGGTTTGATGGAGTGACTGGTGCCACAGGTATGAGCAATCGGCTCATAATGGGGGCAACAGTTTGGAATCAGAGAATCATGATTATTCTTGTAAGTGATACTTATGGACCAAAGAGGCACATTGGGCTCAGAACATAGCATTTTTTCCCCTAGGTCTGTCAGCCTATATATCTTTTACAGGCCAGGTATGTCAAAAGTCTACATTTGGGAGAGGTCTTAAAATCCATATAATATACATTTTGTACACAATTTCAGAATTTGTAACAGATTATACTCAAGATACTGCATTTTATCTAGTGTGTTTTTACATTATAATTTCACAGGGTAACAGCTTCTCATTTTCAATGCTAGGTTACTTTTATGTGATATTCACGTTTTGTACCAATCTGGTGTTCAGATTTTATATTGCTTGATATGATTTTTTAAGTGCATAATCACTTTCTTAAAGTTTCTGTTTAAAAACTTATGGGAAGCATGACATAATATAAATTATATTAGAGATGGAATACTTAATATCCCCTAAAATACCAAATAACTTAGACCAGTATCCCAGTATTTAAATATATAGTTGATAACTCAAAGTAATTTATCACTGTTTCTCTGTAATCATTTTGATGTCACAGGTTGTTTAAGGCTTAATGATGATTAAGAACATTTAGTGAATTTATGAACACTTTAATGAACTGATTTAACATTTCAGCTGTTTATGTGCAAGGACCCATAAAATTATCAATTTAAATGACTTGAGAATTGAAATATAATAGTTTATTCTTGGAGCATCACTTTTTCTCTCTCCAGTTATTGGTCAGGCTACCAAATGCTTTTTTAAAAATCTAAGTTTTAAATATTTTTATTTATTTATTTATTTTGAGATGGAGTTTCACTCTTGTCGCCCAGGCTGGAGTGCAAAGGCATGGTCTCAGCTCACTGCAACCTGCACCTCCCGGGTTCAAATGATTCTCCTGTGTCAGCCTCCTGAGTAGCTGGGATTACAGGTACCCGCCACCATGCCCCACTAATTATTGTATTTTTAGTAGGGGAAGGGTTTCACCATGTTGGCCAGGCCGGTCTCAAACTCCTGACCTCAGGTGATCCGCCCCGATTGGCCTCCCAAAGTGCTGGGATTACAGGCATGAACCACCGTGCCGGCCTAGATATTTTTACATGAGATTGTGGATGATAATCTCATTTTGGGTAGATTTGTATTCTGGGTAGATTTTTATCAGGGATCCTGATTTAAAAGTAAAAAAATAAAATTTTTTTCTGGTTATGATTAGCATTTTTCATTAATTACCACCTATTTTAGTTAAGGTAGCTCCATTTAATTCATACAACATTTTATTTGTTAGTGCATGGTGCAATTAAAACAATAGTTACAATGTCATGAAGGACCTGCGTCAAGACTCACATGACACCACATAGCCATCAGTACCTATGACAATGCTACTTTTAAATTCTCATTTTTTAATGAGAATATTGAGGCTCCAAGATGTTAAGTAACTTTCCCAAGAATACACAGCTAGTAGATTCAGATTTATAAGGCCACAAAGCCTGGGTTCTCAGTTACTACTCTGCTCACTAGAACTTGTGGGAGCAAATTCTGATCAACTTATAAGCTCTTCTTCCCCAAAACATCTTAGCTTGGAGAAGAAGGAGACCTCTATACTGCAGAGCTAAAGTTTTGAGTAGGTCGTGCTTGACTTCTGGGGCATGTGACATGTGAATAAAACTGGTTTTATGATGGTAAAATCATCAGCATTTCCATGGAGCATCTTGTGTTTCTCAGGGCATGGGAACCAACCATCTGCAGTATAAAGTAAATTTTTAACCCATAAGTCAATGGAACTGTTGTTGGTATGGATGTCACCATATTATTTGGCAGGTGATTCTTATTGAAACATCATAAAGGGCAAGTATTGTGACAACTGTTCTCCATGATTAATAAAACAAACAGATAATCTAATACTAATCATTGCTGTGTTTCTTTATAAAATGTTCTTGATTACTTAAAGTACTATTAAATTAAAAATCAGATTTTTGCAACATGTAGAAGGCTCTTTTAAAAAAACTATAATATTATTCTATATTGTATTTCTGTAGGTATAATATCACATCACCATAATCTGCATGGTCTAATAAAATAATAGACTGTTTCTGAATAAATAGCTTTCCCACAATATGGAAACATTGGCAATGTTTTGTTTTGTTTTTTTGTTTGTTTTGTTTTGAGATGGAGTCTCGCTCTGTCACCCAGACTGGAGTGCAGTGGCATGATCTCGGCTCACTACTACTTCCGCCTTCTGGGTTCAAGCGATTCTCCTGCCTCAGCCTCCTGATTAGCTGGGACTACAGGCATGTGCCACTATACCAGGCTAATTTTTTTGTATTTTTAGTAGAGATGAGGTTTCACCGTGTTAGCCAGGGTGATCTGGAACTCCTGACCTTGTGATCCGCCTGCCTCAGCCTCCCAAAGTGCTGGGATTACACGCATGAGCCACCACATCCAGCCGGCAATGTTTTTTAACATGTAGTTTAGTCTTCAGACCCTCTCAAATTACTTACTGAATTAAAGTATGCCTTTTATAAGAAACAACATTCAGTAATATAAAAATAAACTCTCATCTCTTCTTTACCTTCCATTTAATTTAAGGTACATTTTGGAGGACATTCTTGTGCTTACTTCATGTAACCTCACTTGCTTTTAGGTGAATTCAAAATTCTGATGTTAATCCCTTGTATTAGGGTTCTCTAGAGGAACAGAAGTAATAGGATATATGTATATACGAAAGGGAATTTATTAAGGAGTATTGACTCAGACGATCACAAGGTAAAATTCCAGGATAGGCTGTCTGCAAGTTGAGGAGCAAGCAAGCCAGTGGTGGTTCCGTCTGAGTCCCCAAACCTCAAAAGTAGGGAAGCTGACAGTGCAGCCTTCAGTCTGTGGCCAAAGGTTCAAGAGCCCCTGGAAAACCTTACTGGTGTAAGTCCAAGAGTCCAAAAGCTGAAGAACTTGGAGTCTGATGTTCGAGGGCAGGAAGCATCCAGCACAGGAGAAAGATGAAAGCTGGAAGACTCAGTAGTCTGCTCTTCCATCTTCTCCTGCCTCCTCGCTGGCAGCTGATTAGATGGTGCCCACCAGATTGAGGGTGGATCTGCCTCTCCCAGACCACTGACTCAAATGTTAATTTCCTTTGGCAACACCCTCACAGACACACCCAGGAACAATACTTTGCATCCTTCAATCTAATCAAGTTGACACTCAATATTAACCATCTTCTTACTGGGCAGTTAACTCATAATAACACTGCCAAAGAGAACTCTAACAGTTAACAGAAGCATTGTTTGTTGTCCTAAGTCTGTCATAATATTCTGTATAACCTTTGAAGAAACATTTAAATTTTCCTCTTTCAAGCAATGAAATGTGCATTCCTTAAATTGAAAGAACATGAGCCTCCTTGATGCGTTGCCTGACATGGTGGGAAAGGTGAGACCCTGAGTCGGAGGACTCATCCCGGATCCCATTCTCTCACAGGCTTGTGAAAGCAGAAGTCACCTTCCTTCTGACCTTGGCATGTATCCTGCTTCAAGAATGGAACTGGAGGCATATCTATTCTGATTACAAAGAAAATTTAAGTCATTCTCCTATAGAATTTTAATTTCAATCATTGTTTTAGGAATTTGCAAATATATGGCTTGCTTTGTCTTAACTAATAGAAAAAGTGTCCTTTTTCAAAAAGAGAAGCGTAAATGTAATGATAATAGTAATGACTTCACAGAGTGTGTCTTCTGTTCCAAGCACTTTAAGCATATTAACAATTTAATCCTCACAGTAATCCTTGGAGGATGATATCATCCTGATTTTGCAAGTGAGACAACTGAGGCACAGAAAGGCCAAGCCTTATATAGCAGAGCTGGGATTTGAACCCAGGATGTCTGGCTCTTAATGCTGTTAGTTTACATTCTTAACTGTGGGCCAGATGTGTGTAACTATCAAACGTGGTTCTGACACAAAATTCTACATCTGAATTCCAATCTCCATTTTACATTTCTGTTAACCTGACGGGGGAAAATCTTTTATTTTAATATGACCAGGGATCCACATTTTGAAAAATATTGCCAGTGCAGTCCTGACAGCCACTTCTTCATTCTTAAGCACCTGGGAGGAAACTGTTCAGAAGTGGTTGGTTATGAAATGGTAAAATCAGCTCTGCCCTTGCTGATGAATCCAGAATAATTACCAATGACTAAGTCCAGCCTCATGACCACTTTCTTGAGTGACATTGAGTTTGCATCCTAATTTGAAGTTTACAATTCAGGCAAGATATTGGACAGCTGCATGGATAATTTTGTTCACAAATATAGATGCAAAACTCTATGCTGCGTTAAAGCTATTTTAAAGAGCATACTTTAGGACTAGTGTTTATTTCCTTGTGTCTAAATTTCCTGTTTTGCATTTGCTTCAGCTAAGATTGTTTTGGGCTAAACTTATCTTCCTACACAGACCCTTGGTATCATGTAAATCAAAATAATCGTAGGCATATTTAATTGTATGACATTTGTTGTCTCTACACTAAAGTTTTTCTAACATTCTTAAATTTTGTCTACATAATGAATATATTTTTAACAGAAAAAAAAACTATAGGTTTGATTGCCTGCTTATTTAAATAAAAAGAGAAAGAAGAGATAGAAGAACTATGAACTCTTTATTGGTTGCCAAACAATAAAAATACTTTTTTGGGAAAAAAGTAAACCCCATTGTTTCCTTGAATGTGCTTGTTCTTTCAGCTCAGTCCTAAGAGTGGATGATTACTGAGCACAGGGCCCTGAGATGAACTGAGGGACTCGCATCTCATTCAAGCCTCACAAAGCAGTGGAAGGATTAACGTTTTCGTCATTTTATAAAGAGCACACTGAGACTAAGAATGGTTGATTAGTTTGCCCAAGTTCTCAAGAGTAGTAAAATTTTGAGCCGTTAATTTAAAACAGACCATCTGGAGGTAGACTAGAGCTGAGAATGATCTCAATTAAAGGAAGGAATTCTGTCACTTTGTGGAGTTTTATGAAGAGATAAGATAGAAACCAACCTACTGAGTATTATACAAAAGGCTATTTCCCAAAAACATCCTTCCACATTCATTCTTCAATCAGTAAAATTTTACTACCATTAAGGCAGAAAAAGGGTTAGACACAATTCCTTCCTTCAAGAAGTTTAGAGGTTAATGGGGACACTACAATATTCGTGACATAACTTAAAAGCTACATAAAAACGGTATAGAAAGGTAAAGATTTCTCTGTGAAAGAGGTATAAAAAAGAAAATATTTTCCTCATGGTAAGCTTGAAGTTTCTTCCTCCCTGGGAGTCTTTGTGATGGAGATCTAGAACCCATCTTTAGTTGGTTAGTGTGTGCACATATGAGAGGGAAGGCCATGCTGGGCCTGATCCAAGAATGAGGCTGGAAATGGGTGTACTTTTAAGAAAATGAATAAATAAATAAATGATCTTGTTTGCCTAGGAGCCTGCAAGGGACTAATGGAAGCTGTGAATAGAAAGACCCTTTGGAACCAATTTGGAGATGTCCTTGAAAACGAGGGGAGTATAGAATTTTCTCCAAAAGAAGATAAGAAACCTTTAAAGGATTGTATCTGCGGAGGGGCAAGATAGTAACAAAATCTTCGAGGAGGGAATAAGCCCTTACTTCACCGCTGTTCACCTTGTTTGAGGGCTTACCTTTCACAGCATGGGCCCCTGCTCCTGGCCCTCCCCATCGCCTAGGCAGAATTTCACTCTTAGCCTCTGCCAAGTGTGATCACCAGCTGACTTATCTATCTCTTCTTTCTTTTTTCTTTTTTTTTTTTTTGAGACGGAGTCTCACTCTGTCACCCAGGCTAGAGTGCAGTGGCGCGATCTTGGCTCACTGCAAGCTCCATCTCCCAGGTTCATGCCATTCTCCTGCCTCAGCCTCCCGAGTAGCTGGGACTACAGGCGCCCAACACCATGCCCAGCTAATTTTTTGTATTTTTAGTAGAGACGGTTTCACCATGTTAGCCAGGATGGTCTTGATCTCCTGACCTCATGATCCACCCACCTTGGCCTCCCAAAGTGCTGGGATTACAGGCGTGAGCCACCGTGCCTGGCCATCTATCTCTTCTTATCAGTGATTGGGAAGTCTTCATACTGAGCTTCCCAGCTGTGGACCCACAACTAAATTAATGTAAGACCCAAAGATCTGAAACGCCCTTTAAGATGCCACCCTTGAGAATAAAGAATGTTAGATACCAGCAGAGGTTTATGCAAGAAGAAGATGGAGTGGTGGAGAAAAACTGGGAGTAAGAAAATTAAAGGAAGAGAAAATAATAAAAAAGAACAGTGATCATTTGTATTAAATAATGAGAGTGAAAATAGGGCTAACAGTATTTTACAGGTGCAGTGGATCACAGGTTGTTGACATGTAACCAACAAGAATTGGACGATATGGCTGCAACCCTTTGTCTGCAAAAGCTCACATGTATTGGCTAGTAATGTTCAAGTAATTAAGAGGACATTAATCAGTTAAATATCTATCCACACATGTTTTCTCTAAAAAAATTCAAGTCTCCATTTTTTTTCTGTCTAATACTTCTGACTTCAAGGATAGAATCAAGAGAACTGGGACCAGGAATTGCAACTATTGCAATGAGGCAAATCCCCACAATGTCCCAGGTCAGAGAGTCAAGAGAGAGGCAGCTAAACAATGGGACTGTACCCACCTATGACATGACCTTTTAAAACAGCTCTTTTTTTGTGCTTCTTTAGATGGATAGAAGTGAACTTATATCTATGCTTTGATTTTTGCAAAATTCTTAGTCTGTAAAAGATATAGTTGTGACTAGGAGACTAACTCTCATTTGCCTCAGTCCTAAATTCAGTGTGTTCAGTATAACATTGAGGAAATAAAAATCATAATAATGATTTCAGAAGTGACATATTAACTCCATATTTTTGAAAGAAAGTGTGGTCAGGCTCTGTCCTAAAAGAAATTCTACCTACTGATGTTGCAAAAGCGTGTCATGAGATGATCTTTATAATGAAAACTAGATTTCTGTGAATGTGCAATGACTTTTGGGTCCTTTTCTTTCCATATTCAAATCTTATTTCACTTCTGTGAGATTTCCCCTTATTTATGGGTTTCTTTAATCATATGCATATTTTTTTATGTTGAAATCTAGTAAAGGTATAAGCTTTTGTTTCATTTTTAGCATGGACCTAAGAAGCTCTTCCATCATAATCTATGGCTTTCATTATTGATTCTGTTTATAGACAGGATATAAATATAATATGAAAATCAAAAACAAGTTTTAAACAAAAATTGTTTTTAAAATTAGATTTTTCTCTTCAACTTAAATATTTTACCCTTCCGAAGGGCGAGGGAAGGAGGAAAGATGAAATTGGCAGAATTAATGTAGAAATAAAATGTTTGGAGCAGAGCTTGGGCTTTTTCCCATAGAGTGAATACTAAATTTTATCAGTATAATGATCCATCACAGTTTAAAGAAGCAACACATTTTCCAATTACAATGATAACTTTTAACATATCCAACATTTTAACATCTCTGTATCTTCTAATACATTAGATTTGAAAAATTCTGTAGTGATTGCTTGTCTCGGCATTTTGCAAACGTCATCCTTGCTGTACCAAAACAGAGTTCGCCAATTTTGGAAAGATGTGTGAGTGGCTGAACCTCTTCTGGGACTGGACAACGCACAGCAACTACTATACGTGCAAGTAGTTGTTCTCTGGTGAGCTGAAACAGTTACTCACATCACTTCCCATGCTCTGAGGTTCAGATGAGGAGCCCTGGTAGAGAAAGGCAGCTCTAGATCTTTGTAAGAAGGTAATAAGACACCAAACTGTGCCCTTCAATGGAAAGTATTAATATATATTAATACGTCTCTCCAAGGAAGGGCTGACAATGGGAGTTGAAAGCCACCAGACAGCAAGTGCAGGGTGCAAACTCTGTGGCTCTCAAAATGAGTGGGAAGGTAGTTACACAAAGTTGGTGACCCCATACTTGTCTGGAGGCCTAGCTGAAGAACCGATCCTAGCATGCCCCTCCCATCATCGTGGCCACTCTAGGAACCAGCCCTAGCCACAGCCCTACTAGGCAAGAGTTGTCATGCTTCTTTTACAAACTTCGAGTAGACTTAAAGTTTTCCTTTTGTCTTCTTCACCAGAGAAAGAAAAAGTTTACTTTTGGACAGGTTGCATTAAAGCACTTTAGATATTCTCTTTTCTCTGGTGGAAGCCCGTATCTTAGGAGACATGGGGAGCCTGCTGCTGGCTCACCTGTCACAGAACTGGATTGTGAAGCTTTCATCTGGTTTTTCCCAGGTGGGCATTTTAAATTTCTGCTTCAAAGTCTGTCTTTGTACTTTTAATAAATAAGACATTTGTACTGATGGAATCTGCAAGACAGGCTTGAAGGAAAAAATAAGTGTCTCAAAGTGAAAGTCTGTTTCTTTTTACGTGAACAGTCATGTAAAAAATGTATTAAAAATAGCCTTTTTGACTTGGAGATCTATTATGTTCAGTAGCTAAACTATAACACAGAAGACCACATGGAGCACATACATGAAATATTGTTGAGGTGGCCATTTGGAGTGCTGGGTTCTAGTAAGGACTCCACTTCAATTGGCCGCATGATCCAAGGATGGGCATATCACTTCTCCAGGACTTAGGGTCTTCATCTCTAAAGTGAAGGCTGAACATAACAGGTACCCTTAAAGCTGCAAAGCATCACACAACATTTCACACCTGTTTACCCTCTCATTCTCTTAGATAACACTTTTTCTCTCTTTTCTCTTTCCTCAAAATGCCAGTGTCTCTTCTCCCAGTCTCATTCTTAGCTCCCTACTTCACCAGAAAACTGAGGCAATCAAAAAAGAATGTCCATGAGCTTCCAACATCACATTGGCTTATGCCTCTGATCTGAATGTGTCTCCTCCATAATTCAGGTATTGAAACTTAACGGCCAATGTGACAGTATTAAAAGATGGGCCTTTAAGGCCATGCGGGCTCCTCCCTCATCAAAGGGATAAAGGTCTTTCTAAAAGAGGCTTCACACAGTGTCTGGCCCTCTTGCCATGCTACCTTCTGCCAGGTGAGAATGCAGCGAAAAGGACCTCACCAGATGCCAAAAGGACCTCACTGTCTCCTTGATCCTGAATTTGTCAGCCTCTAGAACTGTGAGAAAATTAATTTCTTTTCTTTTCTTTTCTTTTTTTTTTCTTTTTTGAGACAGAGTTTCGCTCTTGTTGCTCAGGCTGGAATGCAATGACACAATCTCAGCTCACTGTAATCTCTGCCTCCCAAGTTCAAGGGATTCTCCTGCTTCAGCCTCCCAAGTAGTGGGCATTACAGGTGTGCACCACCACGCCTGGCTAATTTTGTATTTTTAGTAGAGACAGGGTTTCACCATGTTGGTTAGGCTGGTCTCAAACTCCTGACCTCAAGTGATCCACTGCCTTGGCCTCCCAATGTGCTGGGATTACAGGCATGAGTCACTGCACCCAGCCAATTTCTTTTTTTACACATTACTCAGGCTGTGGTATTCTGTTATAATAGCACGAATAGACTGAGACCAAAATTGATACCAGGAGAATGGAGTGTTGCTACAACAAATACCCGAAAATGTAGAAGCAGCTTTGGAACTGAGTAATGGGTAGAGGCTGGAACCATTTTAAAGGGAATGCTGAAAAAGCCTGTATGGCCCAACATGGCACATTAAGGGTGATTCTGGTGAGGGCTCAGAACAAAAGGAGAGCTGTAGGGAAAGCCTGAACCTTCTTAGTTTATCTTAGACAAGTTCTTATATTATCTCAGTGGTTGTGACCAGAATACTGGTAGAAACATGGACAGTGAGGGCCTTTATTATGGTATCTTAAAGAGAAATCAGAAACACCTTACTGGAAACTGGAAGAAGGCCATCACGGTTACAAAGTAGCCAAGAAGTTGGCTGAATTATGTTCCTGCCTCAGTATTTTGTGGGAGGTAGAACTTAAGAGTGATGAACTAGGATACTCGATGAAAGAAATCTCTAAGCAGCAAAATGTTGAAGGAATTGCACGGCTTCTCTTAACTGCTCATAGCAAAATGCAAAAAGAGAGAAATGACTTAAAGATGGAATTTATAATCAAAAGGGAAGCTCTCACATGTAAAGAATGTAAAGATTTGAAAAATTCTCAGCCTGGCCATGTAAATAATAAAAAAGCATGTTTAGTAGAGAAAACCAAGGGTGTGCCCAATTGACAGTCCGATAAGCAAATTAGTGTGAATAGCAGGAAGCCAGGAGCAATTTATCAAGATAATGAGAAAATGACCCCAAAGACATTTCAGAGATCCTTGAGGCCACCACATTCTTCACAGGCAGAGTGCTAGGGCCTTGGGGGCAGAACAGGTTTGAGGGAGGGGCCCAGGGTGCCCATGGGAACTTGGGGCTTACCATCCAGGGCCGCCTCAAATCTCTGCTCCCTGCATTCTGGCACAGTGCTCCTTGGCTGCCCCAGCTATGGCTCAAGCAGGCCCAGGTGTGACTCAAGTCACTGCTTCAGGAGGTATAGGCCACAGCACTTGGCAGCATCCATGTAGTGCGAACTCTGCAAGTGCACAGAGTTCAGGACCTTTGAAGGCCTAGCTTCCTCCCCTAGGTTTCAGAGAATGCCACAGAGCGTCTCCACCAGAGGAATGCACAGTGGAGCTGTGTGAGTGGGGCCACCTCAGAGAGTACTCACTAACACAAAATCTAGTGGAACTATGGGGGTAGGGCCATGCTGGAGACCTCCACATTTTAGAGTCACCAGCATGCAATGCCAGCGTGAAAGAGCTGCAGGCAGGAGACTCCAACCCATGAGGGCTGTGGTGTGGGCTGTGCCCAGCAAAGCTATGGGGTTGTGGCCTTTGAGCCTTGGGGATCCAACCCCTGCCCCAGTCTGCCTTGGCGGTGAAACATGAGTCAAATAAAATTATTCTCAAGCCTTAAGATCTAATGTTGTTTGCCCTTTTGGGTTTTGGATTTACTCAGAACTTGTTACCCCGTTCTTTTAGCCAATTTCTGCCTTTCAGGATGGGAATGTCTATCCCACACCTATACCACCATTGTGTTTTGGAAGCTAATAACTTATTCGACTTTGCAGCCTCATTGCTGGAGGGAAATTTGCTTCAGGATGAATTGTTCCTTGAGTCTCACTCATACCTGATTTACATAAACCTCTGGACTTTAGACTTTTGAGTTGTTGTTGGAATGAATGAAAACTTTTGGGGCTATTGGGATGGAATTAATAATGTATTTTGCACATGAGAAGGATATGAATTTTCAGTGGCCAGAGAAGAATGCTATGATTTGAATGTATTTCTGCCAAAATTAATATGTTGAAACTTAATGAAGAATGTGATCATATTGAGAGGTGAGGCCTTTACGAGGAATTAGGCCATGAGGATTCCTCCTCCATGAATAGGATTAAGGACTGTCTTAGTCCATTTTATGCTGTTACACAGAATACCACAGACTGGGTAATTTATAATAAACAGAAATTTATTGGCTCACTATTCTGGAGCTGGAAAGTCCAAGATCAAGGGGCTGACTCCTTCCTAGGGCCTTCATGTGTTTCCTTTCATCGTGAAGGGCATAAAAAAGGGGTGAGAGAGAAAAAAGCAGGCCAAATAGGTCCTTTTATAGGGAGCCCATTCCCACAACAGCAGCATTAATCCATTTATGAAGGCAGAGCCCTCATAGTGTAATCACCTCTTAATACTATTTTAATGATAATTAAGTTTCTAACACATGATTTTTGGGAGGACACATTCAAACTGCAGCAAAGCCCTTAAAAAAGAGGCTAAATGCAGCATTTGGCTCTCTTGCCCTTCTGCCTTCTGTCATGTGCACAGGCAGCAAGAAGGGCCTCACCAGATATCAAATTCTGGCATCTTGATTTCGGGCTTCACAGCTTTTATACCTGTGAAAAAATTAATCACGCAATCTGTGGTCATCTGTCACAGCAGCACAAAATGAACAAAGACACTTACCCACCAGTACCTACACCCACAGAGTCTGCCTTCTCACCTTTTAACTTAGACTAACTACCCTTACTCATATACAAAGCTCATACTTCACCTATTCAAAAATAGAAGTCGCAAGATTAGCTCACCTCTGGCCTTTGGATTTTTCCTTGGAAAATTCTATTAACATCCAGTGATGCTATATTCCCTATCCTTAAGGGCATGACAACAATAGAACACAAACAAAAAGAAACTTTTCTTGGCTTTACTTTCTCTGCCAGCTCCTGTCCCATTTCTATTCTCTTTTGCAACACAATTCCTTGAAGGAGTTATCCACACTCTTTTAAAATATTTTTCTCTGTTATTCTTGTAAACACAGTCCAATCAGATTTTTCAGCACTTCCCCTACACTGCTCTTGTCAAAGTGTCCAACAAACCTCACATTGCTAAAATCAGTGGTCAACTCTCAATTCTCACATTACTCACACTATCTGCAGCATCTGATATAATTGATTACGACTCCTCCTTGTTAATTTTTTTTCTTGTTTCAGTCAGTCTTTTGGCATTAGTTCCATCCATATGCCACTGACTTCCAAATGTGGCTCTCTAGCCAACACCTCTCTCCCAAACTGCAAACTAAAATTCCAAAAGGCTTATTTGACTCTTTTTAGATGTCTTAGAGATATCTCAAACTTATCAATGTTCAAACCTGAACTCCTGATCTTTGCATTCAAAACTTTGTTTACCTGTAAACTTCCTAATCTCATCTGGTGGAAACTCCATTCTCACACTTGCTTACACCAAATATTTAAGAGTCAGGCTCATTTGGTGGTCTCTTATGAGCTCACACTTGCAGTTTCACTCCTATGGAGCTCAGCCAGGGCTAGAACTTCCATTATGGTTTAAATCATATGGCTGGTAGTTGTGCTGACTATTGGCTGACTCTGGGGCTCTGTTCTCCTCCGTCAGTCTAGCTTAGCTTTCTATCAGCATGGCAGCTGCATTCCAAGACATAAAAAATGGAAGGTGTGGGGATTCTTGAAGTTTTGTCTTTGGAGTTGCACATTGTCATTTCTACCACATGATATTGGTTAAAGCAACTCATAAGATTAGTCCAGATTTAAGGGGAGGTAAGATAGAGTCTATGTCTTGATGGAAAAGTGGAAAAGTCATATTGCAAAAGGGCATGTAAGATAGAATGGAGTGTTGCAGTCGTCTTTGGAAACAATCGACCGTATAGGACATCTTCAAATTACAAAATAAGCTACTTGCCCTAGAATGTGCCCTCTTTCCCCTTCTGTTACAAGCACATGACCCAGCTGTGATTAGGCAGACATGGACCATACCCTAGGGCATGGAATAGCAAAAAGTTGAAAGAAACCTGTACTCAGATAATCATGGAAAGCTGAGTTGCTCATCCCATGACTGTTAGGTAAAGACAAAAAACTTTCTTCCATCTCCGTTTCTACCCGTTCCCTTTCACCCTCACCCCTTGTATCTTTGATGTTCCCTGAACTGGCCAGGCACTCTCCAGCCTTAGTCCTTTTAATTGTTCTGTCCACCTGAAACATTCTTTCCACAAATATCTACAGAGCTCGCTTCTTCACTTCATGCAAGGGTTTATTTAAATATCACCCACTTAATAAAGTATTTTTGACCACACTTTTTAAAATAAAAATCCATGACTAATGAAGACTGACACACATTTAGTCTTTTGAACAATACCTAGATAAAAATGTCTGTGGAGTGAAAAGAATAAATGCTGACTTTGCTGTTTACTGGTTTTCTTCAGGAAAGTCTCATTATTTCTCAGACTACTTCATCAGAAAATGGAGATAACAATGGCTTTCTTTTACAGTCATTGTGAAACATATATGGCCCTGTGTTTGAGAAGTCCTCCTTATGAGGTCGCCCTCATGATTGCTCTTCACTTGAGTTCAGGCTCCCGCTCTTTGTCACTCCCCTTTGTGGAGACAGACAGACTTTCTGGAGCTGACTAACCTTGACTAACCTCTCACTACCCAACCCACATCTGGCTACAGGGGAAAGAACATTGTCACAGGAACTAGGCTGGTTGTACCATCCCCACAAGAGTGTATTCAGATTCTTCTTGAGAAGAGTCTAGAATTGCACCAGAACTCTGATCCCCAGCCCAAAAGCTTGCATCAATGTGGTATTTTTATAAACATGTACATAGTGAAATGACTACCATAATCAAGCTAATTAGCATATCCATCACCTCACATATTTACCTTCCTTTTTTATTGTATGAGAACTCTTAAGATCTATTCTCTTAGCAAATTCCAAGTATACAATACAGTATTATTAACAATAGTCACCATGCTGTACATTAGATCTCCAGGACTTATTTCTCTTGCATAACTGAAATTGGACTCTTTACTCAACGTCTCCCAATTTCCCCTACCCCCAACCCCTGGCAAACATTACTCTATGCTCTGCTACTTGGATATTTTGTCTCTCTACGTACATTTTAGATTGCACAAAATAATTTGCTGTTGTAATGAATGGCATTGCACTGGATCCACAAATCAAGTTAGGAAGACATCTTGACAACATTGAGTCTCTCTATCCATGTATATGGAATAGCTCTTCATGTATTTAGTTCTTTGATTTCTTTCATCAGCTTTATAGCTTTCCTCATATAGATCTTATACAAATTTGGTAGATGTATACCTACGTTTTTAATTTCTAGGGGTGCTAATGTAAATGACATTCTGTTTTTAATTTCAAATTCCACTTGTTTATTGCTGATGTATAGGAAAGTGATTGATTTTTGGATATTAGCTGTGCTCTTATTTTTATTTCCCTCATTTTCCTTGTTTTGAATTTACTTTGTTCTTCTTTCTTATTTCTTGAATAGGAACTTAAGAGTATTGACTTGAGGACACAAATGATGCTGAATAGCCAAAACAATATTTAGCAAAAAGAACGAAGCTGGAGGCATTATACTCCCTGATTTCAGAACATGTTATAAAGTGATATTAATTAAAACCACATAGGTACTCCTATAAAAACAGACACATTGACCAATGGAACAGGATAGAAAGCCCAGAAATAAACCCAGCCATTTGATTTTTGACAAAGGTTCCTAGAACACACAGTGGGGAAAGCACAGCCTTCTCAATAAATGCTGTGGGAAAAATTGAGTATCTGCATGTAGAAGAATGAAATGAGATCCTTATATCATACCATATACAAAAATTAACTCTAAATTGATGAAAGACTTAAATATAAGACTTGAAACTGTAAAACTATTACATGAAAACAGAGAAAATGATGCAAGATATTGGTTTGATCAGCAATTTTTTGGATATAACCCTGAAAGCATAGGGAGCAAAAGCAAAAATAAACAAATGGGATGACATCAAGATTAACTATCTTAATTATATTATTTGATGAATAGAAGTCATTAATTTATAGAAGTTCAATTTAATAAACTTTAAAAATATTTGGTGTCTTTTTGGTCCTATTTAAGAAATCTTTGCCTATCTCAAGGTCATGGAAGATATTTTGTACTTTTTTGTTATAGAATTTGTATTGTTTTTACTGTCTAAGCTTCCACATTGTGGCCTATGATCCATCCTGAATAAATGTTGCTAAAAATTAAACTTTGACTTAGCTTACTATAAATGATATTTATATTTATGTATTACATAATTTATTTACATATTCTCATATGTAATACATATTATTTTACTATAAACACTATAATTAAGGCAGAATAGATAGTTTAGATACATATTCATGAAGATGCCACTTCCATTCAACGGACAAAAGGATAGTCTTTTCAATAAAATTTACTAGGTCAGTTAGATATCTGTAGGTGTGGTGGGTAATTTTGTCTTTAAACTTGGCTGGGCCACAGTGCCCAGATATTTGGTCAAACATTATTCTGAATGTTTCTGTCAAGATTTTTTCATTTGGATAAGAATAATACATAAATCAGTGGACTTAGGGTATGCACATTACCCTCCATAGTGTGGATGGGCCTTCTCCAATCAGTTGAAAGACTTAATAGAGCAAAGACTGGCCGGGCACGGTGGCTCACGCCTGTAATCCCAGCACTTTGGGAGGCTGAGGTGGGCAGATCACGAGGTCAGGAGATAGAGACCATCCTGGCTAACACGGTGAAACCCCATCTCTACTAAAAATACAAAAAATTAGCCGGGCGTGGTGGCAGGCGCCTGTAGTCCCAGCTACTCAGGAGGCTGAGGCAGAAGAATGGTGTGAACCTGGGAGGTGGAGCTTGCAGTGAGCTGAGATGCCACTGCACTCCAGCCTGGGCGACAGAGCAAGACTCTGTCTCAAAAAAAAATAATAATAATAATAGAGCAAAGACTGACACTTCCTGAGCAAGGAGGAATTCTGCTAGTAGACTGCCTTTGGAGTCAAACTGCAACTCTTCCCTGGGTCTCGAGCCTGCTGGCCTAACCTGTAGATTTTGGATTAACCAAGCCCTTACAATTGTGTAAGCCAATTTTAAAAAATAAATCTCTTGATATAGATAGGTAGATAGATAGATAGACGGACAGATAGACATTCTGCTTTTCTGCTGGTTCTCTTTTCCTGGAGAACCCTGACTAATACAATTCGGAAAAACATGTATCTTGACCTGCACTTCACCATGCACAAAAATGAATTTCAAATGAATCATAGTATCCTGCTCATTTTTAATTCTTCAGATAAAAATTTACCTACTATATCTTTAGAATAAACTTTTAATAAAAGTTAATTAAAATTAAGTTTTAATTTTATTTTTATGTTTTTTTCTCTCCCTTGTGAAACAGTAGTACACTTGAAAACAGGAGAATTTTTTTTTATGTTACCAACGCAGTGCCTGGTAACAAATTTTTAGAGGCTACTATGTGTCAGGCTCTGTGATAAGCATTTTAAGCACTTTACTTCCATAAGTCCTTGGAATAATCATACCCTCTTATGTAAGTATTATTATGACCACCAAATCACAGATAAGAAAACAAGCATTAGAGAGAAATTAAGTCCAACTGATTCTAAATGCAGGACGCTTGTACACTAGGTCTCCCTACATGGCTCCTCAATAAATAAATTCATTAAGAAATAAGAAGGGGCTGAGCGCAGTGGCTCAAGCCTGTAATCCCAGCACTTTGGGAGGCCTAGGCAGACAGATCACGAGGTCAGGAGATCGAGACCATCCTGACTAACATGGTGAAACCCCGTCTCTACTAAAAACACAAAAAAATTAGCCGGGCGTGGTGGTGGGCACCTGTAGTCCCAGCTACTAGGGAGGCTGAGGCAGGAGAATGGCATGAACCCGGGAGGCAGAGCTTGCAGTGAGCCGAGATCGCGCCACTGCACTCCAGGCTGGGCGATAGAGCAAGACTCCGCTCAAAAAAAAAAAAAGAAAGAAGATGGGCTTAAAGTTTCATAAAATATCAGTCATATGAGAATAAGGAAAAGGAAAAAAGAATGTAAATGAAAGATAAAGACAGAGAACAAGAAGAAAACACAGCGGAGAATCAGAAATAAAGAAGATTGTTGGAAGAAGAGAATATATTACTATATTTATTTATTGAATATATTGATTAGGCTCTGTTCTAGGTGGCGGGATAAAGATAGATGTATTATCTATGTAGATAATATATAAATAATAAATATATATTACATAATTTATAAACAAGATAAATTATCTATTTATAGTCCAATCATGAAGATGGCACATTAATACCTGACAATAACAGGTAGAAATAGAGCCAGTGAAGATGAGACAGAAAGCATCATAAGGATCGGGAAACACAAGGACAACATGGAATGGGCTGGTTTTGGAGTTTTAACTCTGCCTCAAGAAGTTATGGTACTTGCCTAAGCAAAGAGGTGGAAGTCTTACAGAAAAGGAAAATGTGAATGGACATAGCTGAGTGTTGGAAGAAAGGATGAGGGTTGAGCTAAGTTGAGCTGCCAGGGTAGAGAGTAGGGCAGAAGTTAATTTCCAACAGGGTGCTCAGAAGGATCTGATCATGGAAAGTCTGGGTTTTATAGATTTCATCCTTTTCACAGAGGAGCAGCTGAAGCAGACCTTTCCTTTGGGACGACTGTCAGGACGGAGGACACGGGGTCCGTTAGAGAAGGGTAACTGAGAAGTGACGAATGACCATGGAAGCTTATGGGTGGTTTAGGCATAAGTTAACCAGGGCCTGAGACCAGAGAAATTCCAGCAGCAAGAGAAATAAGAGAAAATAGAAATGGGAAGTATAGGAAAAGGAAACATTTTACAGCTCTTATTCCATCTCTGGGCGAGCTTATACGTATACAGTCTAGAGTTTTTTCTCTTGTTGATGGTGAAAGGGAATAAACAGCATGAAACTCACCCTGGAGGCTAAGATAGTTTGACTCAGAGTTCTCCCCACCACTTGACCTTTCATGACCCTGGGTACACACTAACTCTGAAGTTAGTGGGCAAGGTGGGCAGGGGCTCATGGACTCCATGAAATCCATCTGACTGTTAGCTCTGTCTCTCACCAGGTGGGGGGGCCAGGGGCTGTGGCTTAACCTCATTGTGCCTCAGCCAATTCTTCTGCATGTAAAATGAGGATATTCACTATGTGGCCATTGTGAGATGATCCACGTAAACCTGTGTAGCACTGAGCACAGTGTTCTCAGTAAATGCTGAGCCCTAATACCCAATATACCCACAGCTCCATGCATGTGCTCCTTAGCAAGCATACGCAGACAGCTTGGCTTATCTGCTTGTGTCACATTATAAAAGTTGGCTTCTTGGTTATTTCTACAGTGCAGCCCATAATACCGATTTCCTTAAGAGCAAAAAAATATGCCTTATTTCTTTCCTCAAAAATGAGAATTGGCCTTTTAAAACTTTTCCTCAAATGACAGGACTGGTGCTGTAAATGCTTATGAAGACTGGTCCCTTTGCATGTACGGGCTTATCTTCCTGAAGATACGAAGCTGTGGCTAGCTGCTTTCTTCTGTTTTAACGACCACAGAACGCACAAAGTAGAGGTGCAAGTGGAAGCCGCAAAGAGCTCTACAACCTCTGTCAAGGTGCTTGTCCTTGCCCAAGCTATTACTGTTCTTGGTGGAGATTATTCCCCGCTGATCTAAAATATGCTCTAAGGCCAAGGTGGGCGGATCACACGAGGTCAGGAGTTCGAGACCAGCCTGGCCAACATAATGAAACCACATTTCTACTAAAAAATACATAAATTAGCTGGGTGTGGTGATGCACACCTGTAATCCCAGCTACTCGGGAGGTTGAGGCAGGAGAATTGCTTGAGCCCAGGAAGTGGAGGTTGCAGTGAACCAAGATCGCACCACCGCACTTCAGCCTGGGTGACAGAGAGAGACTCCACCTCAAAAAAAAGTAATAATAAATACATCATAAAATATGCTCTAATGTTGGAGCCAAAGGTCAGCACTGTCACTACACAAAGACTCACTTTGAGTAGAGATGACTGCTGCTGCTATTTCTTGGGACATGAGCATTCTTTAACTGAGTTTAAAGTTCTTGAATTATAAATGGATAGAAATACAGCTTCACAGAGGTATGCTCATAAAGGAGTCTTCACACTTGAAGATACAGTGGACACATACACATACGCACACACACACACGTTTAGAGAAGTTCCCTTAATCAATCTGACAGCATGTAGTTATAAAAAACACAAATTTTATGAGGTGACGGTACAGCTTCTCCTTCCCTATATACTATACCTCTGGAGAACGAAGAGCACTGAATACTCTATTTTTACTTTCTATGTTTGGAACTACACTTATTATCCTGCCATTACTCAATAAACATGCATCACAATGTCCCCATACCACCATGAATGGGCACAAATAACCCCATCCTATTGCGGTGGGGTTAATTTTTTAGGACACCAGGTGCTGTCCACTGTTAAGAGCGTCAGTTTGCCTGATTTTTTCAAGTTTATTCTCCAAGAGCCTTTCACTCAGGTTGGGTCTGCAAAGCACCAGCAAGTCCAACAACTCAACCAAATGTCTACAGCTGCGGGTGGCAGATAAGTATAGCAGCTAACCCAAAGCAAATAAAAACAACTCCTAGGGGAAATAAGAGGGATGCTGGGAGGGCTTTTTATTTGAGTGCCACTGTGGTCTTACTGATTTGAGTGCCCACTTGTTTCAGAATTTAGGGTGTGGGAGTGACCAAGGAGCACAGTGACTAGAGGAAACAAGAAACAAAATAGACATTGTTCACTTTGGTTGCTAAATTTAATATGTCCCAATTGCACTTTTTGTTTTGGGAAATTTTTCCAACATTAAGAAAAGCCCGTTTAAAGAAGAGTGTTAAAACATTGGTTACATGAGAACCAAGGAGGATTCACCTTACAAGGTGAAATTATGTGTTTTATTCAATTTTCACACTACTATAAAGAAATACCTGAGACTGTGTAATTTATAAATGAAAGAAAAGTTTTTTGTTTTGTTTTGTTTTCACTCAAAATTCTTCAGTTTTTACAAAACTAACAGGGTGGAGTGGGGAGGCTGGGGGGCAGGCAGCCTCAGGAGTAGGGCTGGTGAGAGGCGCTATGCTTCTGTCTCCACCTGAGATTGGCTCCCTGCCGTGTTGCTCTTCCACTCCGCCTTCATCTCTGTGTCAGTGGGATGGTCTCCTGAGCAAGCCTCTGCCTTGGCCTTGTTCTCCTCCTCAGCCAGCCTCTCAAACATTTTGGCATAGAACTTCTTCCGGGCAAGCTGCCTGTGGATCCGCTGCTGACACACAGCCAGCTGGGCCCTGGCGGCTTTGTTGTTGGGGTAGAGCTGCAGGACCTTCTGGAAGTCAGCCCATGCCAGTTCAAAGTCATTCACCGCCAGGTGGGCCTCTCCCCGGCGGAAGGGGCCCTTCTCGTTGTTGCTGTCCAGTTCTAGGGCCTTGTTACAGCTTTCAATGGCAGCAGAGAAGGCCTGTAGTTTCAGCTGACACATGGACAGGTCGAGGTGAGAGGCCAGTGGAAGGGCCTGTGCCTTCTGTGCTTCCTCATTGGATAGACTCATATTCCAGCCAGGACACAATCTTCTTACACTGTAGTAAAGCTTGCTTGTATTTGCCTTCCTTGAAGTACACACTGCCCTGCTCTTTCACTATGGTGTTCTGTTCCAGCTTCTCTTCTGAAATCATCTCCCAAGATTCCTTGGCCTTTTCAAAACTCTTGAGATGTAATTCATATTTCAGCTCGGCATTTGGTGGGATTTGGAACTTTTCCTTCCCAACACTGCCAAAAGCATAGCTGGGCTTGAGGTACACAGTGGAATGTTCTCCTTTCTCCAAGTGCTGAATGGCCCTCTCGAGATCATAAGGCAGATCCAGGTTCTCCCCCTCGCTAACCTCAAAGCGGAGCGCCCGTTGGTCAAAGAGCTGGTCCTTGCAGCACCCTTCCAGCGCAACCTCCACCATAGCGCCCTCATCGGGCTTGACATAGCCTTCACCACGAGTCCCTATTCTGCGGATGATTCCCCCATCTTCCTCTTCCGTCAGATCTTCTTCCTTAAACAATTCCACCTCAAACACAAGCGTGGCGTTATGGGGGGATCGTTGGAGGACTGTCTGCTGAACTCTAGGCATATTCTGGTTTGCAGGTGATGTGGCCCACCTCCCCCACCTTCATGGTTGCTACGGTAATGTCCCAAGCCTTGATGACCTCCCCTTTTCCCAGGTCAAAGGAGAATTTGTCCTTGGGATCCACACTGGAGTCAAACTTTGTGCCCTCTAACAGCCAGCCAGTGTAGTGGACAAAGACTAGGTCCCCAGTCATGGGCATCTCTGTACCTGTGCCCTCTCTCTTGATGACCTTCAGCACTCCTTCATCCTGTTTGGGGCTGACATCCACTTCCTTCTTGGGCAGCGGCGCCGGCTGCGCCGCACTCTCGGTCGCCTTCATCTCCTTGGCTGTCATCTCTGCGTGGCGCGAAATTTTTCCGGGAGATGGCGCAGGCGCGAGTGCACTCTGGGCCGCAGGCGGGGGCGCTACCTGCAGGGCATGCGGGCGGCCGGACACTACGGCGCTGACTGCTGACCGCGCAGAGGCTGAAGCACCTCTCAGGAAACAGGTTTAATTGACACAGTTCCAAGTGGCTGGGGAGGGCTCAGGAAACTTACGATCATGGCGGAAGGCAAAGGAGAAGCAAGTATCTTCTTCACGAGGCAGCAGGAAAAAGAAAACAGGCGAAACTTCCTCTTACAAAAAAACCATCAGATCTCATGAGAACTCACTCACCAGCACCAGCACAGCATCGGGGAAACTGTCCCTGTGATCCGACCACCCCCCACCAGGTCCCTCCTCGGACGTGTGGGGATTACAATTCGAGATGAGATTTGGATGGGGACAGAGAGCCAAACCATATCAGTATGTCTATTCAGAAAAATGTTTATACATATATATATACATTTTTTTTTTTCTTTCAGAGTGTTACTCTGTCACCCAGGCTGGAGTGCAGTATCGCGATCTTGGCTCACTGCAACCTCTGTCTCCCGGGTTCAAGCGATTCTCCTGCCTCAGCCTCCCGAGTGGCTGGGATTACAGGCGCCCACCAGCACGCCCAGCTACATATATATATATATGTATTTTTAGTAGAGACAGGGTTTCACCATGTTGGCCAGGCTGCTCTTGAACTCCTAACCTCAGGTGATCCACCCACGGGTGTAAGCCACTGAGCCTGGCCAGAAAAATGTTATTTATATTCTAATGGTACCAACTTCAATACCCTTTATCACTCTGAACCACAGTTTTTTAATTTAATAAGGAAAATTGGGTAGAAAATATATTAAAATATATATTAATCTATCAAATACTACACAAAGACAAGTCTTTAAATGGGTTGGGCAATATGCTGAAGTTGAACACCAGTAAAACGTTGAGTAACCCCTCCATAGAATTCCCATAGAAATCTCTTCCTTACCATAAACCTAAGATCATTGCTCTCTCTCACTACCACAGGGATGTGATTTTAGCATTTGTATCCAATTTGCGGGTAGCCTAAGCCATCAGTGAGATATTTGGCATTCTGTATCTAAGCCTGTTCCCTCACCACCACACTTCTTCATTTCTCTTGGTTCTATTCCATCTGTAGAAAACACTGAAAAGTGACAAGATGTGCTGTTGAAAATCTATTTCAAAATCACACACTCATTGCTCACTAAATATTAGCTCTTCAATCACCTGGAGGTACCTGGTATCAGTCTCTCCCGCCTCTCTGTGTAGAAGAGGGAGGGGTATTCTGACTGTTGGGAGGTTGTATATTCTCTCAGTTTTCAAAAGTGTCTACTAATTAAATGCCATTGGACATGTGCTCCTACTTCCTGTGGGGGATGAGACACAGTGTGACACAAAAGACAAAATGTCCTTTCTGTATGTTATTATGTCACTTTGTTCATATTCTGTGACCCTACACATTTATAATGTCACCTTTACCTTTCATTATGTTCATACGTGCACACTATATTCTGAGACCCCTCATTTCATTGTTGATTTGTCGATTTCTGAACAAACAGCAGTTTTAATTATTTTAACTTCAGACTTTTCAGTAGGAAAAGTCATATCTGATTTTTATCTTGCTTGAAAATGCTTCTTACTCATATTCTCCTCAGGATGAAATTCCCCTCATCCTGATACTCGGTAACCACATTCATTCCATCCATTCCACCTGACTTTCTCCCCATCTATTAGCTCCTGCTGTATTCGTTTCTCATCTTATCAAGCTTAGGAAGAATATCGTCCATTATTTACCATTTCCTCTCTTCTATCATTAATCAAAACTGTGTTTCTCCAAGTGTGGTCCATTAAACTATTGCCTCTGAATTACCAGGGGTACCTGCTAAAATGCATATTCCTAGGCCCCATTCAATCTGGAATGAATGAAGCTTGAAATCTGCAAATGTAATATGCGCCTCTGAAGTACATTATCGTTTGATAGCTGCTTCCCTAGCCTCTCTGCCCATTGCATGGCATCACTCTCACAAACCCTGGCTCAGGATGAACCTGCCTTTCTGCCTTCTTATGGCCTTTAACTAACTGGGGTGAGTGGTGTGACTGAATGAGCATTCACCACAATCCACTTCAACAGGCTTCAAACACCACTGATAATCCTGATACAGAAGTCAGCATCTGCCACACATTCTCCCTATCAGCGGTGACCCAAGTGTTCAGTCCCAGCCAGTACCTCACTTCACTTATATTGAGTTTCCTTTAATGGGCCACTGTTGCTCTTTTCTCCCAATACTTGTGAGTCTGAGACACCCTAGTTTATCAAACATGTTCTAAATGGCACTGAAGCTCAAATAGAAATGGTCTGGATGCCACTTCCCTTCTGCACAAATGGCTCTTTTATATCTCTATAAATTTGCAAATGAAAAATAGATACTTCTAGAAGCAGGAGCAACCTCACTTATCAGACCATTGATAAGACAAACATAGTTACAACCATCCCCTGAACCATGCATTGGGCACTTGCCTTATACCTGTTATCATGAGAGGGACTGTCCAAGTGGTTCATGCCAGAGAAAAAGAGAGTTTTCCCAATGTAAATGAAATTAACCTCTAAGGATTTAATACTTCTAGTAATTTCAAAATGATTAAAAAAAATTAAACTTCTTCTTTGCTCCTTAAATTTCCCTGTACCTCACACTGTAAATTAGTGCACAAGAAAGATTAAAAAAAAGATGGCACTAAAATTTCAGCTGTTATTTGGGAATGATGAAAATAGGAGTGATTTTTAAATTATTATTTTTACAAAGTAACATTTATTAATTTTGTAATTAGAAGGAAGAAAGATAATATTTATTTCACAAATATGCTCCAACTTGAAAATGCTTTGAAGATGAGGGGTGAGGTCAGCAGCCCGCTGTGTCAGTAAGGTACTTTAGCCTTGGGTCCTGTACACACTTACAACAGCAGGAAAATCTGGTGCTTGGGAAGAGGTGTCCACAGGGGCTAAGGCACAAAATAAGAGGGCTGCATATGGACTGTGTGAAGTAATAAATTCCTGAAGGCCTGCTTATTCTATGTATTTAAAATTTAAAATTACCCATCCAAGCATGGAAAAGACAATTTAGGGTCTTTATAACCAAAGAGAATAAGAATGATCTGTTCTCCTTAATGGAACCCCAGAGACTAGAATTTAACTATTTCCTGGCTCCATTCCACTTCTACCACCCCAATTTGAGTCTAGAACTCAAAGTACAATTCATCCTAGATTCTATGCACACATACAAATCATCACATTTGTTTTATCTAGAAGTGTAATGGTAACTTAGTGTTGCAAGAAAAGCCCTATGTCTATTCAGAAAATGTTATTTATATTCTAATGGTACCAACCCCTCCCTTGACTTGGCTCTGTAACCATTCTGGTAAAAAGGAGGAATTAAGGTAAATAGGAGGGATTACGGGTTGAAGATGGACAATCACTCAAAACTTGAAAAGAAAAAGTCACTCCACTGCCTAAAGCACTTCAATGATTGCCCATTGCATTCAGAATAAAATTCAAGTTGCTTATCCTGACCTTTGAAGCCCTAAACCCTTCCATTCCTCTGCCTTTCTCAGTTTATCTTATGCCAGTCTCTCTCTGTGCCATCCTCATGGACATGAATAGTCTTCTTTGGTCTGAAGATTATTCTTGGTTGCTTTATATACTGCTTATAATAAGAAGAAATTTGCCCCCTTTGAATTCCAAATAAGATAAAAGAAGTGGCTGGATGTTATCACAAGTACAACATTTCTGTTTGGGAAATATGGAATACTTCTCAGCCATAAAAAAGAATGAAATTATATTTTTTGCAGCAATATGGATGGAACTGGAGGCCATTATCTTAAGTGATATAACTCAGAAACAGAAATTCAAAGACTGCATGTTCTCACTTATAAGTGAGAGATAAGTAATATGTACCCATGGACATGAAAAGTGGAATAGACATTGAAGACTCATTGGAGATTTTGGAGACTCCAGTAGACACTGGAAGGGTGAGAGGGAGGTGAGGGATGAGAAATTACCTGAAAGGTACACTGTACACTATTTGGGTGATGGGTACACTAAATGATGAGGTTTCACCAGCACACAGTATATCCATGTAACAAAACTGCACTTGTACCCCCAAGTCTATTTTTAAAAGTGATTAAAATCCATATGTTCTCCTCAACCAGCATTTGCCAGAACAGTGGTCCCCATGCACCTGCAGGGACTTGACCAACTATTAGGGCAAAGGCCTGCTACTTATCTACTTCCATGGTGAAGAAAACCACAACAGCTTTGGTGAGCAAGAATGTGGAATCCTTTGAGGAACCTCTGCTAGGGTCCAACCTGCAGACCCTGACCCAGCGCTGGATGAATGAAGTACACTGGCACACAGATATTCTGCTTTGCCAGTCCAGCTGAGTGTCTGAGCCACCTACAGACTCCCTGGAGAGTACTGTAAACAGTTGCAACTCCTCGATCAGTCAGTGAGACTTGCATTTATTTAGTAAAGATTAATTGACAAAGGTCATAGGAAAACACCATTAGAGGGTAATTGACATTGTGGACTTCCTGAGTAGAAAGCAATTAAGCACCCAGGGTACATCAAAGGTTAGTCTTAGGAAAACAAGTTAGTTAGATAAACTACTCTACATTATTTTGTATTTGTGCCTGAAGCTCTCTAGCTCCTGCAAAGAGGCTCTGGCTGCCTTCAGCCAGACAATCAGAAGCTATGCAAACTCTCAGGCTTTCCAAGAGAGTCTGTGGCTATTAATATAACTATCATTAATATCTTTCCAACTGGCCTGATTGAACCCCCACAAACCTCAACTTCAGCAGAGAGCTGGAAGCAGGGTAAGGAACTGCAGTTGCCATTGCAATTCATTGAGAATAAAGAGAAACTAAAGGGACTTCAAACTCATTTGAATAACCTTAGTCTCTTTGTGTCGTGGAATAGTCTTAAAATACTTTCAAGATAAATCATGATATGACTCACAGAGGAAAAAGATCTGGCATTTTGAAGACCTTAAAATACTTGATTTTTAAAGACATGTGCATTTTACTTACCCTTGTGATATAAAGTACTAAGATTTCACAGGGGTTGTGTAAAAATGTGCATTTTATATTCAGAGAAAAGGCTGCAAGCACAGAGATGTCACTTCAGGGATTCAGTTTCTAGTTGTTATCTTATTGTCAATCCTTTCAGCTTGGTCATCTCTATATCCCCACACACCAGTTCATTAAAGTAAGATATTTGCTATGTTTTATGTATAATATAGAGAAAAGCAGACATCACTTTCCACAACTCATATGTTTCTGAAGTGATATGTACTCTTTGTAAGACTCAGAAATCATCCCTCTCTGCTTACCTAATTAAAAAGTAGAAAATCAAATATTTCTGGTATGATGCTGCTTTTCACCATTTTAAATATGACTAGAAAAGGCTTGCATGCACCTTACTGTAGCAATAAAGGTAGACTACCCACATGAGAACAGGTGATTAATTCAAAGTTTGGGAGTGGGAAAGCTTTAGAGTGAGCAAAAAACGGGAGGGAAAGTGTGGGGGAAGGCTTCAAGTATGCTCTGATTGCATGTAGTTGGCAAGGGGAAGTTGGAAGTAGGTTAACTAGAAGCAGAGTATCTTATGTGGTTGGTTTGGGGAACATATTTTGCTTTATTTGGTTGGTTCTAAGTTGGAAACAAGGCAAAATAGGGAAGCTAACAGTCATTAATGATATCCTGACCATTTGGGACCAATCACTGCCAATGATGTGGTTTGGCTTCCTGGACAGGTGGCTTCAGAGATTGTGAATCAGAATTCTATTGTCATATCATCTGACCACTATTCATTTGAATATTTATCCTCTCAGCCCCCCATTATGGTCATTCTCTTACGAGAGATTGACCAATTCAGGGGCAGCTAGAAACCCACATCTTCACCACTGTGATATTGCCGAGTGGTCTCCATTGCAAACTATATTGTGAGGTCTTGACTTTTTGTTGTTGTGTCAGCACTGAGATGTGAGGCCAGTTGGACTTCCTGGGTCCAGTGGGGACCTGGGGAACTTTCCTGTCTTACAAGAGGATTGTATAAAACACTAATCAGCACTCTGTAAAATGCACCAATCAGCACTCTGTAAAATGCACCAATCAGCAGATTCTAAAAGTAGCCAATTGCCCGGAGGATTGAAAAAAGGGCATTCTGATAGGACAGGAACAGAATATGGGAGGGGCCAATAAGGGAATAAAAGCTGGCCACCCCAGCCAGCAGTGGCAACCAGCTCCCCCCTTCCATGCTGTGGAAGCTTTGCTCTTCACAATAAACCTTGCTAGTGCTCAGTTTGGGTCTGTGCCATCTTTAAGAGCTGTAACAGTCACAGCGAAGGTCTGTGGCTTTATTCTTGAAGTCAGCGAGACCATGAACCCACCAGTAGGAACCAACTCCGGACACAGTATGGCAATGATGTCTGGTGAGAACAGCTCCCCAGTAGAATGTAAGACTTGGCAGAGGTTGTGATGGACCTGCATCATGGCAGGTATGACCAAAGTGTTGCACGTTTTGTAGTTCCGTGTGCAGGGTGGAATGGCGCCCAGCGGCTTTTTCTCCCCTGTTGCTTGGCGAGTGAGAGGGAGGGTTACAGTGTTACAGGATTCCTTCAGTGCCGCTTCACCAGCTGGAAATCTCTGTGGCTGCACTGACTTCTGTTCCGGCCCTTGCTCAGGCCTGCCGGGTTGCTCTGCCCACTTGGCCCAGCAGGCTGCGCTTGGCTCACATTACTGGCCCAGATCCTGTGGTCAGTGTGGCTGCGTGCTCAGCTCGTAGCTGGACTGGGCATGCTGCAGTTGGCTTCCATATTGGGCGCTGGTATCTAGATGAAGGGGAGGTGGTGGCGCCGTAATACTTGGAGATGACAGCAACTGCAAAGCCCCAAAGGGTGTTACAGCTTTTGCTTGCGGAGTCCTGAGGTCTGAGCCCCCCGGAAATGTTACAGTTCTCTCTGGTTCCTGCTGCCTGCAGCTCAGTGAACAGGGGTGCGTTACGTCTCCTTTGTTACTGCCACCCGCAGCTTGGGGAGTTCCCACAACCAACAAAAATAAGGTGTGTGGACAGCAGAGAGTGAGAAAGGCAGAGAAGAATTTTATTGAGCGACAGAAAAGCTCTCAACACAAGAGGGGACCTGAAGTGGGTAGACTTCTGTGTGAAAGGGGGCCTGAAAGCCGGCAGCCATCTGTGTGGCTGAGTATAGGATTTTTAAGGGCTCAGAATGGGGGAGTGCATGCTGATTGGGCCGGGGGTGGTCTTGGAAAAAGCACCATTTATTGGTTAAAAGGCATAGAGGATGTTCTCACTCCCGTTGTGGACTCTACCTAGAACTGGCAGTTGGGTTTTCAGGGGTCAGGCTGTCTTTGGCTTAAAGGTCGGGTTTCAAAAACAAAAATAATCACTAGTCCCTATAAAATGTTACAGAAGCAGAAATTCTAATTTTCCAACCCAGACCAAGAGAACATATAGGCCACAGACCATGAAGATCTGCCTTAGAATGGCAATTATCTTTTTTCCATAAGAAATGTGAGATGTAGAGCCTGTTTTACTTTGCCTGTTTCGTTGATTCAAATATAGTGAGAAGTATTAGCAGTAACACAGAGCTACCATGAGTAGCCAACAAGAATCTAGAGAAATGTGGTTATTATTACTTGTAATAATAGAGACAATGTCATTAATAACTTCTGCCAGAGTTATTGGTGATAAAACTATTGGTGATGGTTTTCTTACAGTTTTTTTCTATTTGTACAATTCTCACTCTGATTATTCACACAGTGAGTCAGTAACACCCCCAGGTAGACTGCCTGAATAATCAAGGGTGGCCACATTTGGAAGCTCCAGTCTGAGGTGGAATTTCCAGACTTCCGTTTGGAAACTGGGGTTGACCCACTGATATTTTATAATGGCCTATCTGAATCCTTAGAAACTTCTCCTTTGAAGATTTACAGAAGACAATAACTTTAGGCTGGGCTCGGTGGCTCACGCTTGTAATCCCAGCACTTTGGGAGGCCGAGGCGGGTGGATCACGAGGTCAGGAGACTGAAACCATCCTGGCTAACCCGGTGAAACCTCGTCTCTACTAAAAATACAAAAAAATAGCCAGGCGTGGTTGCGGGCGCCTGTAGTCCCAGCTACTCGGGAGGCTGAGGCAGGTGAATGGCGTGAACCCAGGAGGCAGAGCTTGCAGTGAGCTGAGATTGTGCCACTGCACTCCAGCCTGGGCGACAGAGTGAGACTCCATCTCAAAAAAAAGAAAGATAAACATACTGATTTTGTCATTGGTTATGAAATAGGAATTACTAAATAATGTTTAAACAAACATTGTCCTGTTAAAATTGCTGCAAATAATGGGAATGTTCTATACTTGGATTTTCAACACAATAGTTACTTGACACAAGTAGCTATTGGGCACATTAAATGTGGCTAAAGTGACTGAGGAACTGATTTGTTGTTATATTAAATAATAAGGGCAAATAGTTACATGTGGTTCATGACTCTCATCAGGCCACAGAGCTCTAACTAAATAGATAATTATGGAAATTACGTAAGATTCTAGTCAAGAATTATAAAGGGCATGACATTTTACCCTATCTGCAAGCTAACATGTTAGCTTGCCAAGTTTCATGGATTCTGGCAGGAGATACAAGACTTCTGGGTCAAAGACAAAGGTTTTTATTGCTCACGGCCACAATCATATCCAGGGCACCAGCATTTTTTTTGTGTTGTGATGGCATGCAGGGTACACGTATGACAAGCTTTCAGTATAAAATTATTTTTGGAAACAAAACATTTAAAAGGGATTAACAGCTTGTCTAGACTAAAGCAGACCACACTATGGATTTGTAGAGTGGTAGTGTGAACACCAAAGGTCCATGCAATTGAGGTAAAACTTTTGTTTTAAGAATGTTGTCTCTTAATTCTTTTATCTACTAGTATCTTAAGCAGTGATTTCGGGGCCATATTAGGTTTTACAGGACTGGCCTAACATTGTTGCCTGGAATGTGGGTAGCAGCAGGATGATAACAGTAGAGTACACACAAGAATTTTTGTAAGAAATCAAAACTAAAAACTCTAAGGAGTATGTCTAAGGCTCTTTGAATCAATAGAAACTAAATATCTTGAAAAGTAGGTGGAAAATGAGTTGAAGATGCATCAGGGAAATGACTGTTTTGGCAAAAATAAGTGAACAGATGGGAAAGAGGAAAATTGTAATTTGATGGTGAGGATGATCACTGTTGAACAACACTGATATCATAAATAGACAACGGAGCCAAGATAGAGTGATGAACCCAATCCAGAGAAGTGGAAAATGACTTTTACTCCCACCAGTTTCATACTTCTGCTTGTGCATTTATGTCTGTGATGTGATAGGGATATTACAGCTTGGGTTATAAGTCTGTTCTTTAAATATAGGTAACTTTTGACATCCTAAATTTATTTTCATGATGAGTGGAATGGAAAAGAGAGAAGTCCAACCGGAAGTATATGGACTAATGAGTATCCTACCAATGTAATTTATACTTGACAGTTGGAGAATCTGGACCCTGTTATCCCTCTCTAATCTAAACCCTGTCTCTGATAAAGTCCTGACAATTTTTGTGCACTGATTTTCCTTTTTATTCTACTTACTCTTCACATTTCTTGTTTAGTTCACTATGTTATCTGATTTTCCAGTTCCTAGAATTAATCTTAAAGACTATTGTTCTCTATTCACTATTTCTTCCCTTTATTTCTCTTTCCCACTGAGTTTTGAAAAATCACATTTTAAAATGCCAAAATACCTGTGTACATTCAATGCCAGTTTCCCAAAGAGAATTTTTCTGAACATATTTCTTTTCCAAATGAAGAAAATATAGAAAATATACACTTGGAATCACTTTATTCTGTGGATAATATGCCAGAAACCAAAATATCTAATCTGTAATAAGGCTTGTGTATATAAGTTTTATTTTATAAGAAAGGATTAAGAGACCTTATTTTTTCTCATTTTTAGAGGACCATCAACTTGATAACATCTTAGAAAAGAGTAAAGAATTTAAAAAACCATTTATTTCAGTTTTATTCACAACTTTGGGGAGTATACTTGCTCTGTAAAGAGCAAAAGTATGTTTCTAGGAAACTATGAGATCTGGGCATAAATATATTTTCTTCAAGAAAACTGCCCTGTAAGTATGCACTGCAGGCCCTCATAACCTGAGTATGAATTCACTGGCCCTGTGTTATCAATATTTAAGAAAAAGAGATGGCTCTCCAATATTAGACATCAGAGAACAAACACTGGAAAGATATCCTGTAAGAATTGTCAAAACTTGAAAGCTCTTAGAGCTGTTGAGTGATGCCAGGGAAAATGGTAAGGTAGAAAGCATCAGGGCTCATCCTCCACAGAAACACACACACAAAAACAGAGCAAAATCTGTCAGAATCAACTTTCTCAGAACTCTGAAAAATAGTCACAGTTTACAGCAACTGAGCAAATGCTACGCCAAAACAGAGGCAACTGAAACATGTGTTTAAGGAAATCTCTGTCAAACCACTGGCTGACCACAAGATAAAGGAACAAAAACTTCAGAGGCTATCTTAGTCCATTTGGGCTTCTGTAACAAAATACAATAAACTGGGTAGTTAATAAACAGCAGAAATTTATTTCTTACAGTTCTGGAGGTTAGAAAGTCCAAGATCAAGGTGCCAGCCTGCCCTTTCATAGACAGTGCCTTCTCACCGTGTCCCTACATGATGGAAGGGGCTGCTCAACTCTCTGAAGTTTCTTTTATAAGGACATTAATCCCAATCACGAAGTATCAGCTCTCAAGATCTAATCATTTCCCAAGGCCTCACCTCTTCACACCATTACCTTGGCGGTTAGGATTCCAACATAGGAATTTTGAGGGAAGACATATACCATAGCAGGTGCCATGAAAAACAAAGAATACAGTCTTTAAAAAACTGGTTTATAAAAGTCAGTATACAAATAAGCAACTACAAACCATGGTGAACAACAGTAACAGAACTTTAAAAGAGAAAAACATATTTTCAGAGTGGCCACATTATAACATTTAAAATGTCCAGTTTTCAACAAAATATTCTAAGTCATGCAAAGACATAAGAAAAAAATGGCTAATTTACAGGAAAAGAGAAAAGAGAAAGTATCCTTGAGCAAGAACAGACATTGAACTTTATAGACAAAAACTTTAAATCAAATGTCCTATAGATGCTCAAAGATCTTAAAGGAAATCATGGAAAAGTAACAAAAGGAAAGCAGAATGCAATGTATAAAAACTAGAAAATATCATCAAGGAAGTGGAAACATAAAACGAACAAAATAAAAATTTAGGAAATGAAATGTACAATATGCAAGATGAAAAGGTCACCAGAGGCTTTCAACAATACATTTGAGCAGGCAGAAGGTAGAATTAACAATCTTGAAGATAAGTCATTTGAAATTCTTCAGTTGGAGAAACAGAAAGAAAAAAGAATAAACAATAATGAACAGAGCTTGAGAGACCTGTGAGGCATCATCAGACATACTAATGTATGCATACTGAGAAAAAAAGGAGGGAAAGAAAATGACTGAAACTTTCCAAATTTGATTTTTTAAAATGAATCTACCTATCCTAGAAGCAGCAAAATGGTGCTGGAAAAGTAGATATCTATATGCAAATGAATGAGCTGACCCTTACCTTACACCATATACAAAAATTAACTCAAAATGGATCAGAGACCTAAACGTTAAGTGCTAAAACTCTGCAACTTTAGAACACAATGGAGGAAACTCTTCACAACACTGGATTTGGCAATGGTTCTCTAGATCTGACGTAAAATGTACAGGCAGCAAAAGAAAAATAGATACATTGGGATTTATCAAAATTAGTAACTTTTGTGCATCAAAACAGTCTCAGTAGAGTGAAAAGGTAATACACAGACTGGGAGAAAATGTTTGCTAATCACATATCTGATAAGGGATTCATATCTAGAATATATAAATAATTCCTACAATGTGACAACAAAAAGAAACAATCTAGCTTGAAGATGTGCAAAGGACATGAATAGAGACATTTCCCCAAAGAAGATATACAAATGGCTTACAGACACATGAAAAGATAGCCAACATCACCAGTCATGAGGGAAATACAAATCAAAATCGCGAGATACAACTTCACACTGATTAGAATGGTTATTATTTAAAAAAAAAAAAAAACAAGTGTTGGTCAGGATGAAGAAAAATTTGAATGCTTGCACATTGCTGGAATGCTATAGCTGCTGTGGGAAACAGCGTAGCAGCTTCTCAAAAATTAAACAGAGAATTACCATATGACCCAGAAATGGCACTTGTGGGAATATATCTAAAGAAATTGAAAGCAGGGACTTGAACCGGTATTTATATTCTCGTGTTCCTAACAGCATTATTCACAACAGCTAGCACGTGGAAGTAACCCAAGTGTCCATTAACGGATGGATAGATAAATGAAATATGGTATATACATGCAATGGTGCATATTCAGCCTTAAAATAGAATGAAATTCTGATAGTTGCTATAACATGAGTGAACTCTGAAGACATTATGCTAAGGGAATGAAATAATCCAGTCATAAAGGACAGATATTGTATGATTTCACTTATATGGGGTATCTAAAGTAATCACACCCATAGATACAGAAATTAGAAAGGTGGTTGTCAGGGGGTAGGGGGAGGAAGGAAGAGGAAGTTATGGTTTTTAATGGGTACAGATTTTCAATTAGGGAAGATGAAAAAATTTTGGAGATGGATGGTGGGGATGGTTGCACATCCATGTGAATATTCTTAATTCCACTGAACTGTACACTTAAAAATGGTTAAAATGATAAACTTTAGTTAATGATAAATTTTATGTTATTTTATCTCAAGAAATTCTTACTAAGCTATCATGAATGGATTTAGCAGCCACTGATGAATATTGCCTACAACCATTATTTCAGGTTGCACGGTGGTGATAGTCTTTTAATCCTTGTGAAATTATTAACTCTATTTTTTCCTACAAAGAAGGCCTTTTCCTCTTTAACTCTGTTACCCTAAAACAGTTTGTACTGCATCATTTTTAATAATAGTCATGATTTTTTAATGATAATCAGTTTCATGCAGTTTGAATGAGCCTCGGGTGATATGGCTTCAAATTCAGAATATTTAAGAATCTCTGCTATTTGAAAAATGTGTGTAATATTTGTGAACTGAGAAAAGAACCCAAAGTAGCTTCAGAATAACAAGAAAATAGTTATTCTAGGCCCGGCGCGGTGGCTCACGCCTGTAATCCCAGCACTTTGGGAGACTGAGGCAGGTGGATCACGAGGTCAGGAGATCGAGACCATCCTGGCTAACACGGTGAAACCCCGTCTCTACTAAAAATACAAAAAATTAGCCGGGCATGGTGGCGGGTGCCTGTAGTCCCAGCTACTTGGGAGGCTGAGGCAGGAGAATGGTGTGAACCCAGGATGTGGAGCTTGCAGTGAGCCAAGATCATGCCACTGCACTCCAGCCTGGGCGACAGAGCGAGACTGTCTCAAAAAAATAGAAAGAAAGAAAAAGAAAATAGTTATTCTAGCCAGCCAGACTCGTAAGCAGCCATTCTGGTGGGTGTGTAAAGGGACAGTCATTCTTATTCTCTCTCAGTCGCACTCTCCATTGCTCTGATTACTCTTGTCTTGGTCTAGTTGGCCTGGGAGTGACGGACATTTTCACAAATTAACTTCTTGATTTGAATAAGAAATAATTACTTTAAAAAAAGGAAAGGACCCATATCACTTTGCCTTCTTCATCACTGAGGTTTGCTTGACAGTCTAGCTCAGACAAAAGAGAAGGTGTTTGCTAGCCTGGCTTGTGGTAGGCACTTCTCAGAGTAAAGCCAAAGGAACATTCTTAATGGCTTCAAGTGTCTGCACTTGACTTTTATGTCTTCCTCAAATGGGATAAAATCTTTCCCATAGTGAGCGCTGGTTTTCCTGAGTGGGGGCTTACCCTCCATTCTATTCTGCACATGATCTCTTCCCTCCCACCTTTTGAGCGTGAGTGTCAGTGTTACCTCTTCAGAGAAGCCCCTGCCAACTACGAGAATTCCTGTCCTTGTCTTCTGCTCTGTTGTCTCTCATCATAGTCCTTATCATCTCCACCTCTAGATGCTAAGCTAGGGGAAGGTAGGTAATGTCTTGTTAATTACCAGAAATCCACTGCCTGGTAGTATCTAGCAGATTTAGGTCCTTGTTCCTTTCTCAAGAAATATTTGAGCACATATATGCTCAGTGAGACAAAGACAAGCTCCCTGTCCTCAGGAAGTTGCCATTTTGTTGTAGTCAACATACTTAGGATACTTTGTGTAGTGAGAGAACTATGAGAAAAAAGAAAGATAATAACAGAGGTGAGTAGTGCTACTATGGATGGTCACAGACTCAATTAGCTTAAATTCTTTGATAAGATACTTCATGGAATAAAGTAGAAGCCTGGAAGCAAGTCTGACTGAACTTCACAAAGACCTGTTCTTACAGCATAAAGCAATGCAATTCAAAACACAATAAACAGACTTTGGTTTCTGGTCTGACATGCAAGGAGTTTGGAAGTCATTATTCTTATCTTCCACAAGAATGAGGTTGAACAAACTGAAAACTAACAACTCTTCTTAGCTCGAGTAGAGAATTGAGATCATGGGACAAACTGTTATCAGGACAACTGGAGAAACAGACAGGCAGATACAGAGAATCACAGCTTACCAGGAGCAGATTCCCAGAGGCAGATGTCCACAGCAGTATGGGTAGCAACATTTTAAACTGTAATTCGTAAATTGCTAGAGGCTCAATGTGGACTAAATTTAGAGTTAAGAACTCAGAAGAAACCTGGTCTTGGAGGCAGCCCCAACACTTCGCAGAGTTTTACTTGCAAGATCCCTACCAGGTTCTCAGTATGGAGATCAGAGAAAATTCCTTTGATGATTTTTCTCAGGGTGGAGGGGAAAAGTAACCATTTTTGAGACGTGCTCAGAGCTCTCTGCTCCCCTTAACAAGGCCCACACTCAGGGGAACTACTTTACCAGAACCCAGCCTAAAGGATTTTTATGAAAACCTAAGTGACCTGGGGAAGGCAATCCCCAACCCCAGCCCCCTTCAGACTTTAACACGGAGGAAAAGAAATACATAACTTCAGTTCACTAAAAGACTGGGATCTAATCAGAGGATTATAGAAGGCTTGCCCTCCTCACACTCATTACTACTGCATCAGTAGAGCTCCTGCATGATAGCCTGGAATTACAGTTAAAAGAACTGCAGGCTCAGACCCTATTTCTGGAGTCTATGAACACCCAAAGACAAGATGGGAGACAGAAACAAGGACACTAGAGGAAACTTTTGCTTTTGACATCACAGCTACCACAAACAGGAAACATAGTTTAACTCTTAGCCAGATAAACATTAAACTTTACATTAAAGATCTATCTACTGCAGTTCCTTTTATCTGATACATAGTATTCGGCTTCCAATAAAAATTGCAGTGCATTAAAAGGCAAAAATAACACAATCTGAAGACACAAAGCAAGCATCAGAACTGGACTCAGAATTGGCAGAGGTTTTGGAATTACCAGACTTGAAATGTAAAATGACTCTGATTAATATGCTAAGGGCTATAATGGAAAAAGCGAATACCATGCAAGAACTGATGGATAATGTAAACAGGGAGATGTAAGCTCTAAGAAAGATTCAAAAGTAAATGTTACAATTCAAAAACGATGAAACAAAAATGAAGACTGCTTTCATGTGCTCATCAGTAGATGGCATATAACTGAGAAAGACTCTGTGAGCTCAAAGATATGTCAATATATACTGCCAAACGTTAAATGCAAAGAGATAAAAGATTTTTTAAAAACAGAACAGAATATCCAAGAAGGTGAGATAATTACAAAAGTAACATACATATAATGGGAATACCAAAAAGAGAGGAAAAATGAAGATAAGAAATAGTTGAAGTAATAATGGCTGATAATTTTTGAAAATTAATAACAGGCACCAAACTATAGACCAGGAAACTAAGAGAACACTTATCAGGATAAATATCAGATAACATACACCTAAACATACCATATTCAAACTCTAGAAAAATAAAAAACAAAGAGAAAATCTTGAAAGGAGGTGGGTGGGGGGAGGGGATGTTACATGTTGTGAAACAGAGTAACAACCACATCAGACTTCTCTTAAGAAAGCAGGCGAGTGACAGTGGAGTGAAATATTTAGTGTTGGCCGTGGCTCACGCCTGTAGTCCCAGCACTTTGGGAGGCCAAGGTGGGTGGATCATGAGGTCAGGGGATTGAGACCATCCTGGCTAACACGGTGAAACCCCGTCTCTACTAAAAATACAAAAAAAAATTAGCCAGGCATGGTGGCGGACGCCTGTAGTCCCAGCTACTCGGGAGGCTGAGGCAGGAGAATGGTGTGAACCCGGGAGGCGGAGCTTGCAGTGAGCCAAGATCGCGCCACTGCACTCCAGCCTGGGCGACAGAGCAAGATTCTGTCTCAAAAAAAAAAAAAAAAAAAATTTTTTTAGTGTTGACAGAAAAAAATTCGTCAACTTAGAATTTCACATCCAATGAACAACTCTGTGCCCACAAATTCTATAACATAGATGAAATGGACCAATTCCTTAGAAGACAAATATACCAAAACTCACACAAATAAGAAATAGACTACTTCAGTAGGCCTATATCTATTAAAGAAATGGAATTAATAATTAATAACTTTTTATAAAAAGCTCCAAGCCAATATAGTTTCACTGGTGAATTCTGCCAAACATTAAGACAGAAATTCTCTACAATCTTTTCAGTAAAATAGAGGGGATACTTTCTAACTAATTCTATAAGCCAGCAGTGGCCTAAGACTAAAATCAGACAAAGATATTAAAAGATAAGAAAACCATAGACCAATGTTTCTCATGAATATGGAAGCAAAATCCCTCAACAAAATATTAGCAAATACAATTCAACAATATTTAAAAGGAATTATATACCATAATTTGGATTTATCTCAGGTATGTATGCACAGCTGTTTCAACATAGAAAATCAATTAATCTGGCCTGGGCATGGTGGCTCACACCTGTAATCCCAGCATTTTGGGAGGCCAAGGCAGGCAGATCACGAGGTCAGGAGTTTGAGACCAGCCTCACCAACATGGTGAAATCCCGTCTCTACTAAAAATACAAAAATTAGCTGGGCATGGTGGTGTGCATCTGTAGTCCCAGCTACTCAGGAGGCTGAGGCAGGCGAATCACTTGAACCCGGAAGGCAGAGGTTGCAATGAGCCAAGATCACGCCACTGTACTCCAGCCTGGGTAACAGAATGAGACTCCATCTCAAAAAAAAAAAAAAAAAAAAGGAAAAAGAAAATAAATTAATCTAATCCATCTTGTCAACTGGTTAAAGAAAAAAATCATACAATCATATCAATAAATGCAGAAAATGCATTTGACAAAATCCAATCCCCATTTATGATAAATACTCTCAGCAAACAAGGAATAGAGGGAAGCTCCTCAACTTGATAAAGAACATTTACAGAAAACTCATAGCTGACATCATAGTTAAATGCTGAGAAAGAAAATGCCCCTAAGATAGTAATCAAGGGAAGGATGTCCCCTCTCACCACACCTATTCAACATCATACTGAAAGTCCTAGCTAATGGAACAAAACACAAAAATGAAGTAAAAAGCCTACAGATAGGGAAGGAAGAAATAAAACTATCTCTGTTTGCAAATGATATGATTGTCCCTGTAGGAAACCCCAGAGTTGACAGACAAACATCTGGAACTAAGTGATTATTAGCAAGATTGCAGCATACAAGCTTATTATACAAAAGTCAATTACATTCCTATAAGCCAACAATGAAAATTGGAATTTGAAATTTAAAACACACAATTTATATTATCATTAAAACAATGAAATACTTAGGTATAAATCTAACAATATGCATGCAAGATCTATATGAGGAAAAGTACAAAACTCAGATGAAAGAAAGAAATAACTAAATAAATGGAGAGATATTCCATGTTAATGGATAGGAAGATTCAATATTGTTAAGATGTTAGTTCCTACCAACTTGATCAATAGATTCAACACAATCTCAATAAAATATCAGCAAGTTATTTTGTAGACATCAACAAACTGATTCTAAAGTTTATATGGAAATGCAAAAGACCCAGATAGTCAACTCAATATTGAAGAAAAAGTCAGAAGACTAATACCACCTGGCTTCAAAAATTACTATAAAGCTACAGTGATCAAGGCAGTGTCATGTTGGTGAAATAACTGACAAGTATTAATAGATCAATGGAACAAAATAGAGAACCCAGAAAAAGACCTACACAAGTATCAGCAACTGATCTTTGACAAAAGATCAAAGGCAATACAGTGGAGAAAAGATAGCCTTTTCTACAAATGTTGCTGGCACAATGTGAAATAAAAAAAGTTATGCTCCAAAGTTGCTTCCACATTTTCAGGTCTCTTCATAGCAGTACCCCACTCCTGGTTCCAAATTCTGTATTAATCCATTCTCACACTGCTATAAACAGTTACCTGAGATGGGGTAATTTATGATGGAAAGAGGTTTAATTGACTCATAGTTCTGCAGGCTTACCAGGAAGCATGACTGGGAGGCCTCAGGAAACTAACAATCATGCCAGAAAGTGAAGGGGAAGCAATCACATCTTTACCATGGCAAAGCAAAAGAGAGAACGAAGGGGGAAGTGCCACACACTTTTAAACCATCAGATCTTGTGAGAATCCACTAACACCAGAACAGCAAAGGGGAAATCTGTTCCATGATCCAATCGCCTCCCATCAGGCCCCTCCTTTAATTTGACATGAGATTTGGGCGGGGACACAAATCCAAACCATATCAGGCAGTGAAACTATTTTTTATGATACTGTAATGGTGGATATTACATCATTGCATTGGTGGAAATCACACTAAAAGACATGCATTTGGCAAAACTCAGAACTGTAGAACAGACAGAATGAAAGCTAATATAAACTATGTATTTTAAATGTACTAAACTAATGCAATATATTAATAATAGGGGAAACTGTGTGTGGGTTGATGAGCGGAGGTATATGGGAACTCTGTGCTTTCTGCTCAATATTTCTGTATACCTAAAACTGCTCTGTACATCTATTAATATCCCAGCACTTTGGGAGGCTGAGGTGGACAGATCGCTTGACCCCAGTAGTTTGAGACCAGCCTGGGCAACATAGTGAAACCCCATCTCTACAAAAAAAAAATACAAAAGGCCAGGCACAGTGGCCCACGCCTGTAATCCCAGCACTTTGGGAGGCCGAGGCAAGGTGGATTACCTGAGGTCAGGAGTTTGAGACCAGCTTGGCCAACATGGTGAAACCACGTCTCTACTAAAAATGCAAAAAATTATCTGGGCGTGGTGGCACATGCCTGTAATCCCAGCTACTTGGGAGGCTGAGGCAGGAGAATCGTTTGAACCCAGGGGGCGGAGGTTGTGGTGAGCCGAGAATTGCACTGCAGCCTGGGCAACAAGAGTGAAAATCCGTCTCCAAAGAAAAAAAAAATTAGCCAGGCATGGTGGCCCACACCTGCAGTCTCAGCTACTCAGGAGGCTGAAGTGGGAGAGTAGCTTGAGCCCGGAGACGGAGGTTGCAGTGGGCCGAGACAGCGCCACTGCACTCCAGCCTGGGCGGCAGAGCAAAACCCATCTCAAAAAAATAAAATAAAATAAAATAAAATAAGAAAAGTCTATTAATTAAAAAAAAGTTATAGTACCTATCTATTCCTAATTCTTTAAACAGTCAGATGGGTATACACGTTTCAAAAAAGGTTTCCTCATGAAAATGCAAGGTTGGTGTAATAATCATTTTCATATTTTGGGTTGCATGTGTTTTCACGCATCACATATGTATTTTGAACAGCTAGCTTCCTCCTCCAACCCCCATAAACCCTGCTGATCACAGATGTTACTCGTTTATGTTTTCTAGTATTTGTTCGATTTCACAACCTTATTCATAAAGCTATTTTTATGTACTTTTACTTCCCTTGGCAACTTTGAATTTAACGGCATACTTCCGAAGGGATAGTAAAGCCTCTCCACTCCCCCTGCACTGCACTGCCCCACACGTCTTTTACTGAGTATGAAAAAAAAAAATCAGACCCTCAGAATGGTAGAAAATAGTAAAATGAGCATCATAAGCACGTATTATACAGATCTAACAATTCTTCACTTATTACTATATCTGCTTTCATTGTTTTGAGAAATTATTTTTAAAGTATTTCAATTAAACTACAAGCATACAATTGTAAATGTCTCTGTACATATCTTTTAAATATAAGAACAATGTCCTACATCGTCTAGCTATTATTCTCAAAGTAACGGTAATTTTCTTTAATATTTCTAATGTCCTGTCGATAGTCATGTTTCCCCAATTGTTAATGTCTGTTTCAGGTGCTTTTTTCTCCAACCAGGATCGCATCAAGAACCACGCTTCGCAGTTTGTGGTCATGCTGACAACCTCCGGGAATTTGGGAAATCCCTGGGCTCCGAAGGTCCCTCCCAGCGGGTCAAAGCAGCAGAAAAAATTATAGTACTTCCTTCGGACGCACGGGCTTACGGGAACTGTAGTTTTCAATGTTAACGCGCCTACCGCGCAGCACTTTGGGAATGGGGCTTCGGGGCTCGCTCTGCGCATGTGTAAACCCAGCCCCACCTCCTGCCGTCCGCCCTCCCGGGCCTGAAAGGGACACGGTGTCCGAGTCTTTAGGTCTGCGCGGGAGCCGAGGCTGCGCACCTGGGGTGAGAGCGTCGGTGACAGGGCTCCGCGCGGCCCAGGAACCTGGGGACGGGCGGGCTTGTGTGCGGAGGACAGCAGCAGGCAGTCTCAGGAGTCCCCAGGATGGCCCTCCCCTCTCCTCCCCGGCCCAGTGCGCGGGCCCGGGCCGAGTCCTGTCCGCAGGTGTAGGGGCTGCCGGGCCCCGCGGGGTTGCGGGCCGGGAAGAGGAATGTGCGTGGATGAGGTTGACGGCGAACAGGAGGAGGTTACTAGTAACTCGTGTTCCTATTCTGAAAATTAAATAAGTTGTCACCTGTAAAGCATTTTGTTAAGTGTCTGTAATAGTCACTATGTGAAATGTAAGCTGCTCTCACAATTATGAGACACTTATTCTCATCGTTTGGTATTTCACCTGACCCTCACAACGACCTCTTTGGTATAAACGTGCCATTTTAAAAAAATGGACGAAAGTTCATGGGGATGGGTACCCCAGGGCACACACTAGTAGGTGAGAGAGGTGAGATGCAAATGCTGAGAGATGTGACTCCCTGTCCTGCTCGTTCTAACATGCTGTCTGCCTGAAACCCAGACTTGCCAGTACCTGCCTAAAGCCTTCAGAGCGCTTATGCAGAGTGGCCTGTCACCAGATCTGTGTAGATGATTGTGAAGTAAATGTGGACAGAATCTCACCAAGTGGTAGATACATTCTGCGATTTGTCGGGTCTCTGATTCAGGCTGAGGCTCCTGAATCCTCTTGTACTGTTCCCACTGTCTCCTCAAAGGCACAGATTGATATTCTGGTGCTGTGCTGTCCAATAGAAAGATAAGGCAAAACACAAATATAAATCAGAATTTTTGGCCAGGCGCGGTGGCTCATGCCTGTAATCCCAGCACTTTGGGAGGCCTAGGCCAGTGGATCATTTGAGGCCAGGAGTTCGAGACCGGCCTGGCCATCATGGCAAAAGCCCATCTCTACAAAAATAAAAAAATTAGCCGGGTGTGGTGGTGCACTCCTGTAATCCCAGCTACTTGGGAGGCTGAGGCAGGAGAATAGCTCGAACCCGAGGCGGAGGCTGCAGTGAGCCGAGATTGCACCACTGCACTCCAGCCTGAGTGACAGAGTGAGACTCTGTCTCAAAAAAGAAAAAAAAGTTTAGAATTTTTCAGTAGCTACAGTAAAAAGAAGAGGCAGGCAAAGTCAGTTTTACTGCTTTATTTTACTTAACTCATTGCTTCCTAAATATTCGACTTGTAGCACTGGCCAAACTTCAGGTGTTCAATGGTTCTATGTGGCTGATGGCTGCAGTGCTGGATAGCACATTTCTAGTGAATCTCAAGAGTCAGGTTTAGGGTATTAGGTGAAGGTTTCAATTGAGTTTGTTTCTCAGGCCTAAGTCCCAGCCCCTCTGGAGCAAAGCAGCTCCTATGAGGCAGTCAAGAGGGAGTCCTAGGGACTACTGCCATAGAAGAACAGCCCATATGACGGAGACCTCTTCTAGAGCGTCAGAGCAGAGGCAGAAGATTCTAGAAAGGAGCAGGTCCTGATTGCTTCCCCAGAGGCAGTTGTTGACTCCCTATATATGCATCAGATTTCGTGATGTTGCCACATCCAGAAGCCATCACAGACCGTGTGACTTTGCTGTGGACTAACTTGCAGAAGGCAATTCCCTGGGGTTGAGAGGGATGAGTGACTATCAAGCTGGGTGGAAAAAGACACTTTACTGGAGGGCTGGTTAGGTCATGATATCCAGGGAAGATGTAATCAGCTGTCCAGATCCCAAACGGCAGCCTAGTTTCCTTTCTGCCTTCACTTCTTCCACATTGTGAGTCCCTCTTACACCGTGTTCATCACCACATGGGGCATTTAGAGTGATACTAATGCTGCCTCTTTCCTGGTAGTAGAGGAAGAATTTCCTATATTGGAAGCCCAAAAATATTGGGCCTGAAATTCCTTGCATAAAACATCCCATCTTTATTTTTTCCGTGGAAGTGCTAATTCTGGGTGTAAAGGCAGTAAGAACTTGATTAAGTCAGCCTGAGTAGTTCTTTTTTAAAAAAATTATTTTTAAATTTATTTATTTTTTATTTTTTTCTATTTTTAGTAGAGACAGGATTTCGCCATGTTGACCAGGCTGGTCTTGAACTCTTGGCCTCCAGCAGTTCACCCCCCTCGGCCTCCCAAATTGCTGGCATGATCCACCACGCCCGGCTGAGTAGTTCTTTGACATTAGCTTTAATGAAGGTAAACAGCTTCATCTCTGTGTACCTGAACTTGCTTAATCCTTTGTTTTATTTTTACTTTTTTATTAGTCAAAAGGGAACATAATTGTTAATAAATCAACATAATTATTAGTAAATCAACAAAAAACAGTATTACTTTACTCAGTGAAAATGTAAGTTTAAGCGCACATAATCGTTTCAGAGATGCACATATTCAGCTGTGGCTATCTTTGAGTGGTCCTTCTTGTCCCTTTTCAAGAGTCAAAGGGACATTCTGCATTGGGAATCCTTTTCTCCAGCTGAGTGCGATGATGTTTTTTTTAGGCACATGAATAGGATTACATGCTCCTTGATTACAGTGGGGTTATGTCGCAGTAAAACCATTATCAAGTCGAACCATCTCATGTCAGGGACCATCTCTGTAAGAACTGAGAGGCAGACCAGGTCTCTCATGACCCCACTGCTCTTTCCTCCTCCCCAGCTGAACCTCCACAGTCCTCTACACTCTTCCAGGAGCAGCAGAAAATGAACATGTCTCAGGTGAGTTCGGTTTTTAAAAACCGGTTTATTTTACAATAGGTTTTGTAAGGGTTTATGTGTCCGTACATTAACATGGAAAAGTAGAAATAGAAATGGATCAGACACATTCCTAGAAGATGTAGAAATGCAGATGAATAGCAGAGCAAAGTGGCATGTGGATAGATGCAGATCCTCCGATATTACAAATTTACCAAATTAAGCTTCAGATTTATTTCTGAGGTTATTGACAGTCATGGTGGAGTGTCAGACAGACAATACTTAAAGGTTTACACTGATGAGAAAGATAAAGCCATCTGATTTATCATGGAATATAAACATAAAGATAACAAAATGTATTTATTGTTCTTCAAGTAGGTGACTTAGTTAATAAATTGCCAAATAACAGAATATTACTTCTTCAATAGAAGTAGAAATTGTAATGCTAAATTTGAACACATTCAGTACTATTTTTCAAGTACTCCAGTGCAAGGGTTGAATTTAACATTTTTCTGATGAATCAACTGAATGTCTTTAAAATCACTCTCCATAAATATTTTGAGTACCCATGATATTCAGGTTGCTCAACAGATGGTCCAAAATTGTTCTCTTTCAGATATTTCCACACTTAGCATTTAACGTCAACTCTCCATGGGATGCCTTGATTTTTTCTTGCCACTTGCCTGGGACCTCCAGTGTCCCTACCCATAGTATAATCAAATCCAGTGGATGTGGTCTTTTCCTTAACTTGCTTGGCTTTTCCGCAGCACTTGCCTCAATGTCTCACTCTGTCCTGGAACATTTCCGTTAGTGATACTTGCCCCTCACTGGTCCTTCCCCGACTGATGTCTTCATGGAGCCACCTTCCTTGTCCTGTCACTCGGCTCAGCCTCAGTTTCTGTCCTTGGCTCTTTAGTCTTCTCTGTTGTCTCCAAATGATTTTGTCTTCCCTTGTTTTTTTCTTTTTTTAAAACTGCTTTTTTTGAGATTCAATTCATGTATCTTACCATGTACCCATTTAAAGTGTAGAATTCAGTGATTTTTTTTAGTACATTCTCAGATAATGTGCTAATATCACTGCAGTCAATTTTAGAACATTTTTATTGCCTTAGAAAGAAGCTGTGTACACTGTAACTACCACTTGATTCCCTCTGAGCCCCAAACAACCACTAACCTACTCCTCTATCTCCATAGTTTTGCTGAACCACTCCCTTTATTATTTCTTATAGGCAGTCTTGCCTGTGATGAATTCTCTCAGGTTTTGTTTACCTGAGAAAATTCCAGTTTCTCTATTTTTCCTGGATATAGAGATTACTGGTTGACAGTCTTTGTTTCAGCACTTTGAATATGTCATCCCATTGCCCTCTGTCCTCCATAGTTTCTCATTATAAATCAGCCTGTAATATGATGACTTGTTTCTCTGTTACAGCTTTCCGATTGTCTGTCTTTTTAACACTCTGATTCTCATGTCCAGGTGTGGATTTCTCTTTTCTTTTTTCTTTTGTCTTTTTCTTTTCTTTTCTTTCTTTCTTTTTTTTTTTTTTTTTTTTTTGAGACAGTCTCTCGCTCTGTCACCCAGGCTGGAGTGCAGTGGCATGATCTCGGCTCACTGTAACCTCCACCTTCCGGGTTCAAGCAATCCTTGTGCCTCAGCCTCCTAAGTAGCTGGGATTCCAGACATTCACCACCATGTCTGGCTAATTTTGGTATTTTTAGTAGGGATGGGGTTTTACCATGTTGGCCAGGCTGGTCTTGAACTCTTGGCCTCAAGTGATCTGCCTACCTCCTAAAGTGTTGAGATTACAGGTGTGAGCCACTGCTCCCAGCGAGTGTGGATTTCTTTCTCCAAGTTTATCCTACTTAAAGTTTGTGAAGCATTTTGGGCATGTAGATTTATCATTTATATCAGATTTGTGGGGTTTTTTGGCCATTACTACTTCTGATATTGTTTTAGACCCTTTCTGTCTCTATTCTGTTAGTCTATTTGGCATATGTTGATAAGCTTGATGCTGTCCAACTGTTCATTTCTTGTTATTTTTCCTTCTGTTTCTCACTGCATAATCTCAGTGGGCATGTTGTCCAGTTGCTTCATTCTACCCGTTCAGACCTGCTGTTGAACAGGTGTTTTTGGTAAAATATTTGTTTTAGTTTTGTACTTTCCAACTTTAGAGTTTCTATTTGGTCCCTTTTTATAGTTTCTGTCTATTTATATCCTTTATCTGGTGAGATATTATTCTAATACTTTCCTTTGGTCCTTACATATCATTTCCTCTAAGTCTTTGACCATATGTAACATAGTTGATTTAAAGTCATCGTCTGTTTAAGTGCAATGCCTGCTCCCTCGTGAGTAGTTTCTATTGATTGTACTTTTTTCCTGCATATGGGTCTTACTTCTTGTTTCTTTTCTTGTTTTGCATTTTTTGTTGAAAACTATACATTTTAAATAAAATAAGGTGGCAACTCTAGAAAACTTTCTTGATTTGCAGGAGTTGTTGTTGAAATTTGTCTAGTGACTTTTTAATTGATTCAGTAGAGCCTGTGTTTATTGTCATGTGTGGCCGCAGAAGTCTGCAGAAATTTTCTTAAATGCCTGAAACCTTAAGTAAGGCTCTCAGTCTTTGCCAAAGAGCCTCATGAGTGCTGGGGCATTCCTTCAACAGACATCCAGGCAATTTATAACCCCATGTTAACCTTCACTTCCTGCACTTCCAGTTCACCCCGAACCCTAGGGTCACCCAGGGTGACAGTTTAGGGCCTTCTCACATCTTTCCAGAGCATAATCACAGCCCTGGGCATATGCTCAGCTCTATGCATGTAGGTGACCTAGAGTCTCTAGAATCTATAGGAGCTTTTCAAAAGCTTTAGGAACATCCCATTCTCCAGTTTTTCCTTTCTAAAAAGCTTTTCAATTAGGCTGTTATTTATGTCAGGTGTTATCCACCGCCTCAGTTAGCTGCTAAGTTAAACAATTGCCTTTGAATGTTTTTGGCAAATGCCTTCAAGAATAAGGCTTTTCACACTGGGGAACTCTGACTTAATTCAATCAGCCTTTCAAGTCAGCTCTTCCAGGGAACCACAGATTAGGTCAGATAATGAGGGTTTTCTGGGAGTGAGGCTTTGGCCAACCTGTGACCCAGTCTGCCTCATCCAGTGGATACCAGGCCGCTGGATTCTCCTGTTGTTTCAGATGTTTCTCAAAGCTAATGCCGAGTGGGAGTGAGAGGGATGGATATAGGGCAGGTTGAAATGACACAAGATCATTGTTCTTACTGTGATGCAGCTGTTTTTCTGATATCAATGTTCCGCAGATTGCTGTAAGCCTTTGGTAGCTTCTAGAGTTCTGAAAAAGTTGATTCTGCAGTTTTTGCCGGTTTCTCATTGCTTTTATGGAAGAAGGAATTTTCTTGGATCTTCAGTATCTTCACCGTCATCACTTGCTAATTTGAATTTGAAGTCTTCTTGTTGTGGAAACTTTCTCTTTTCTCAATTTCTAAGACTCTGCCCCCTCCTGATTCTGTTATTATTTTTTGGAAAACATCTCTGGCTTTGTGGCCTGTACTTTTTCTGCTTTGTGGTTCCTCAGGTGTTGTTTTTGGTTCTTTTCTTTCTTCAATCCCTGTGTGCTCAAGGAGCTGTCTGTCTCTGCTAATTTTACTCACCACCTAAATTGCTAGTAACTCCTAAATGCTTATCTTCATCCCCATCTTACCTTCTGTGCTCTAAAATCATATGTATCCTGGTTGAACGAACAGTTCTAGCTACGTATCAACATGAACAGAACTCTCACTGAATCTTCTAACACGTTTTATTCTTTCCCAGATACCAGTTTTGGCACCACCAAGCAGCTGCTTATTTTGAAATATACATTACTTTATTTTTCACTCTAGTCATCATCCTGTGCAATAGCTCAAAAACTATTCCTCTTATGTAACTGAAACTCTGTGCCCTTGGACCAATGCTTCCCCATTCCTCACCCCTCACCCCCAGCCTCTGGTAACCACCATTCTACTGTCTACATCTATGAGTTTGAACTTTTTAGGTTCCACATATAAGTGACTATAATTTGAAATATTTGTCTGTCAATTAAAAACAAAAATTTTTTAAAAGGAGCTTCTCATACAGCTAGATTGAGTAGCTGTACAAGAAAGTATTGTATTAAATGGGTGTTGCTTCTCTTCTGTGATTATATCCCTATTCTTACATCCATTGCTGTGACCTCAGTGTAGGAAGTGTTCTTTTGTGCCAGTCTCTTTGGTTACAACTATTGTAGCTGTTCTCTGCTCTTCACCTGCTCTACCCTTATATATTTCTATACATTTATTTATATATAAGTTTGGTCAGGGTATCTCCAGACTTCACATATATCTCTTCCTTAGCCCCCAGAATTTACAGTGATGATGTCCAGGGAGGGTGTGAATGTCCTAGAGACTACCCCGGATAATTTGCGGAGATGTGGAAGAAGGAAGGAGGTGGTTGGAAGGAAGTTGTTTTACATTGATTTTTTTTTTGTCTTACAAAAACCTAGAATTCATAAATACATAGAGAAATTATGGCAAGTTAAAAAATGTTTTGAGTTACATATGTTAAGACAATTTTGGGTCTAAAATAGGCCTTTATAACCATTCATTTTAGTAGTAGCTCTCAAAGATATTTTCTGTGTCACCCAATTCTGAACCCTTGAACAAACCGTTGTTATATTTGTTGTGATAAATGTTGTTACAGGCATCAGTGTCATTCCAGGACGTGACTGTGGAATTCACCCGGGAGGAGTGGCAGCACCTGGGCCCTGTCGAGAGGACGCTGTACAGAGATGTGATGCTGGAGAACTACAGCCACCTCGTCTCAGTGGGTGAGCATAGCTTACCATGGGGCTCTCTCGAGAATATATGTCCCTTTTTAAAAAGTATCAAAACACATGGACCCTTTATAGAGATTAAAGGGCTTTGGATTAAAAGGTCTGAAGTAGTTGAAACCTTTACAGAAACAAAAGCAACATGTCATTACTTTCCCATTAAAAATTTCAAATGAACACCCTCAGTTAATGCTTTGCTGCCATATCTTTTTTTTACCTTTGGAAATCCAAAAGCCTGTGAATCTGGTCCATGTCAATTATTTTGTTTACAGGATATTGCATTACTAAACCCAAGGTGATCTCCAAGTTGGAGAAAGGAGAAGAGCCATGGTCTTTAGAAGATGAATTCCTGAACCAGAGGTACCCAGGTGAGTGGGCATTAACAGAAGGAGCCCCCTGGGGGTACTTAGACTTTAGAGGGAGAGCACCTTTGAAAGTTTTTTTGGAACAGCTTTATTGAGATATAATTCACATGCCTACAATTCACTCCTTTAAAGTGTACAGGTCAGTGACTTCAAGCAACCACAGATCAAAACTATTCAGGGAAGAAATACTGCACTTTCATTCAACATGTATAGACATTTTTTTCCTGTCACTATTCCCTGAACAATATAGTATAACAACTATGTACGTGGCATTTACATTGTATTAGGTAGCATAATTAATATGGTGATGATTTAAAGTATACAAGAGGATGTGCATAGGTTATATGCAAATACTATGCCATTTTGTATCAAGGACTTGGGCATTTGTGGATTTTGGTATTTAAGAGAATCCTGGAACCAATTCCCCATGGATACCAGGGGATGACTGTATATGCAGACATCACCACAGTTAATTTTCATCACCTCAAACATACCTGTACCCTTTAGTTATCACTGTCCCATCCCCCCTGCCCTCTGCAGCCCTAGGTAACCACAGTCTACTTCTGTGTCTATAAATATGCCTATTTTAGACATTTTGTATAAATTGGATCATATATGTGGTCTTTTGTGATTGGTTTATTTTGCCTAGCATAATGTTTACAACTGATATAAAATACATGTTTCATTCTTTTTATGGCCAAATAATGTCCCGTTGTATGGATGTACCACCTGTTTGTCCATTTAGCAGTCAGTAGATATTTGGGATTCCACCTACAAATAATGCTAATATAAACATTTATTTACAGGTTTCTGCATGGACAATTGGTTTTATTTCTCTTGTGTATATTCCTAGGAGTGAAACTGCTGGTTCATATGGTATCTGTGTCTTTATCTGTTTGAGGAACCACCAGACTGTTTTTCTAAATGCAGCATTTTTCCGTTCCTAACAACAGCATATGGGGGTTCTGATTTCTCCACATCCTCACCAATGCTTGTTATTGTTTGACTTTTTGATTCTAGCCACCCCAGTGGATGTGAAGTGATATCTCACTGTGGTTTTGATGTACATTTCTGTATTAGTCAGCTAGGGCTATCATAATAAAATACCATAGGCTGGGTAGTTTAAACAACAGAAATTCTCATGATTCTGGAGGCTGGGAGTCCAAAATGAAAGTACTAATAAGTTGGTTTCTGGTGAAGCGTCTCTTCCTGGCTTGAAGACAGCCACTTTCTTGCTGTGTGTTCATGTGGCCTTTCCTCTGTGCACATGCAGTGGGAGAGAGAGAGAATACTCTGGTGTTTCTTCCGCTTCTTATAAAGATATCAGTACTACTGGATTAGGGTCCTTCCCTGTGACCTCATTTTTACCCTTTTTGCCTCCTTGAAGGCCTTGTCTGCAAATACAGTTACACTGGGGGTTAGGGCTTCAAGATAAGAATTTGGGAAGGACACAAATAAGTCTATAACAATTTCCCTGGTCACTAATGATATCAGGCATCTTTTTATATGCCTATTAGGCTTTGTACGAATAAATGATTCCAGAAATCTTTAAAAGTTATAGTTTTCAATGTCATTTTTAGAATAAAAAAGTAAAATCATCTTATTAGAAGTGAAGCACAATTAAGGTTTTTGTTTGAAGCCATACCAACAAATAGCATCACATAAAGAGTGACATAATTTAGATCAACTATGTTGCTGAGTCACTAAATGTAAATTATTGGATCATATTGATTGTCTAAAAAGGATATCCCTAAATAAGTAACATAGAAAGATCATTATAAAAGATCAGTAAAGTTGGGCCGGGCGTGGTGGCTCATGCCTGTAATCCCAGCACTTTGGGAGGCCAAGGCAGACGGATCACGAGGTCAGGAGATGGAGACCATCCTGGCTAACACAGTGAAACCCTGTCTCTACTAAAAATACAAAAAATTAGCCGGGCGCCTGTAGTCTCAGCTACTTGGGAGGCTGAGGCAGGAGAATGGCGTGAACCCAGGAGGCAGAGCTTGCAGTGAGCCGAGATAGCACCAGTGCACTCCGGCCTGGGCAAAAGAGCGAGACTCAGTCCCAAAAAATTAAAAAAAAAAAAAATCAGTAAAGTTGTTGAGTCAATAAAGATAAAATAATGTAGGTTTCATGTTCTATATCATTCAGATTTGAATTCAGGCAAGAAATTCATTAAAGTAGGAAAAGCTCTCATTCAAGAGCACAGGGAAATGAAAACCTTTAAGGATTTGAATGACTGCACCAAATAATATAATATCAATGTTTCTAAAACATAAAATAATGGAGTTTAAAGAACTTAAAACTCATTAGAATTAGGACATCATAATGTCTCATCTGATTAAACAGTAGGTACAGTGGACATTAAATAAATATGCCTAGAGAGGCTATAAATTACATTTGTATTAAAGTGAACCATACATTTGTGTATATGTATGCTAATGCAAAAAACAAAACTTTCATGTTTTAATTGAATAATGATAAAATAGAGTATACTATTAGTCTAAAGAGAAAACCTCAATAAATCTAACAAATTAGAATAAACACAAACAATATTCTCTGAACCTAGTTTGGTAAATCTAGAAATTAATAATAAAATGAAAAAAATCCACTTGAAAAAATTTTAGTATCTCTTTTAAACAATATACAAAAAAGTGTAATGCAATTTTGGGTTTGATTTCTGTAATGAAATAATTGTAACTGCAAGTTAGAAACCATCAGGTATAGCTAAAGTAGTGGACAGAAGGAAGTTCGTAGTCTCATTAATTAAGCAAGAACAGCATCAAAAATACAATAGTGAAAACAGAAGAATTTAAAAGTAAAATTAAAAATAAAATGGAAAACAGAAATGGAATGTTTCTTACAAGAAAAATAAAATGAATTAAACTTCAGCTAACCCTATCAAAGAAAAAAGAGAGGAAACACCTATATAATAAATTCAAGTCGGGATACATCTGTAAAGAGGTAACGCTATACCAAACACAATCCCATTCATAAAAATGAGTGATACAGGAGGATTTGCTGCTCTAACAGATATTGAGGCTTTATGTAAAGTGCTGTGTAGCTAAGTAGCATGGAGCTGGGGGGTGGGATGATTTAGTAAATTAGTGAAACAGAGTAGAAAGTTCAAGAAAAAAACATGAGGCCAGGTGTGGTGGCTCATGCCTGTAATCCCAGCATTTTGGGAGGCCAAGGTGGGTGGATCACAAGGTCAGGAGATGGAGACCCGTCTCTACTGAAAGTACAAAAAAATCAGCCAGGTGTGATGGCGGGCGCCTGTAGTCCCAGCTACTTGGGAGGCTGAGGCAGGAGAATGGCGTGAACCCAGGAGGCAGAGCTTGCATTGAGCTGAGATTGCACCACTGCACTCCAGCCTGGGCAACAGAGCAAGACCCCGTCTCAAAAAAAAAAAAAAAAAAGAGAAAAGAAAAAACATATACTTGATAGACATCTTAGATAGATGACACTGGAGAATAATGAGGAAAGGATCTTGAGGTATCCATATAGATCAAAACAAAACAAAAAGTCGAATTCAGTTGGCTTAAGACCTAATTATCAAAGCAAAAGTAGAAATATTCTAGAAGATCATATAGAATAGGTTAATGACTCTTCTTGGGGAAGGATTTAATAAAATACAGAATGCATTACCCAGGGGAAGGATGGAGTAAATGTATTCCTTTCTACTCTACCCACTAAGTGCAGCTAAATATCTGTATATAGAAGCATGCCTCAGAGATATTGCAGTTTCTGTTCCAGACCACTACAATGAAGCAAATTTCACAATAAAGCAAGTTACACACAATGTTTGTTTTCCTAGGGCTTATAAAAGTTTTATGTTTACACTATACTTTAGTCTTTTAGATATGCAATAACATGTCTAAAAAACAGTATGCATGCCTTAATTAAAATATTTGTTTGCTAAAAACTGCTGAGTCAGACACAAAGTGAGCACTTGCTGTTGGAAAAATGGCACCAACAGACTTGCCCAGCTCAGGGTTGCCACAAACCTTCAGTTTGTAAAGAATGCAATATCTAGCCAGGCACAGTGGCTCACACTTGTAATCTCAGAACCTTGGGAGGCCGAGGCAGGCAGATCACTTGAGGCCAGGAGTTTAACGAGCCTAGCCAACATGGCAAAACCCTGTCTCTACTAAAAATACAAAAAAATTAGCCAATCATGGTGGCTCGTGCCTGTAATCCCAGCTGCTTGGGAGGCTGAGGCACGAGAATTGCTTGAACCTGGGAGGTGGAGGTTATGGTGAGCAGAGATCACACTACTGAAGGGTGGAAAGAAGAACGAAGATGCACTAGGGGTCTTGGCACCTGACAAAATACAAGGTGGTTAGTGTTATCAGAGTCCTTGTGGGGCTCCTGATCTTTCACCCATGCCCAGGGTTAATGTAGAAGCCTCAGCTAGGCACGGTGGTTCACACCTGTAATCCTAGCATTTTGGGAGGCCGAGGCGGGTGGATCACCTGAGGTCAGGAGTTCGAGACCAGCCTGACCAACGTTGCAAAACCCCGTCTCTACTAAAAGTACAAAAATTAGCCAGGCGTGGTGGCAGGTGCCTGTAATCCCAGCTACTCAGGAGGCTGAGGCAGGAGAATCGCTTGAACTCGGGAGGCAGAGGTTGCAGTGAGCCAAGATTGCGCCACTCCATTCCAGCCTGGGCGATGAGAGAAACTGTCTCAAAAGGAAGGAAAAAAAAAAAAGTAGAAGCCTCCTCTTCCACCCCCAGGGCGTCAGATCAGTGGGGAACTGGACTTCCTTCCCCACGTAGCAGGCAGTGATGCTGCACCTCACTCCCGCTAGTATAACTTCAGAGGAGGCTCACTAAAACTGAGTATTAATTTTGATAAAGTCCAACTTACTAGTTTTCTTTTACAGAACCTGCTTTTGTTGTTCTGTCTAGAAACTTTGAAACTCAAAGTAACAGATTTAGGAATCCTATTTTCTTCTAGAAATTTTACAGCTTCAGTTTTTACACTTAGTTGATAATCCATTTTGTGTTAAATTCTATAGAAAGTATGAGTTATGTGTCAAGTTTAATGTTTTTGGAACAGGGAGTCCAGTTATTCCAGCATCACTTTTTGAAAAGACTGTTACTTCTCCACTGAACAGCATTTCCACCTTTCTTACAAAACAGATGGCTGTACATTTGGGGGTCTATTTTTGTAGTTTATATTCCTTTTCATTCATCTACATGTCTTTCTTTATGCCAATACCACATTAACTTGATTACTGTAGCTTATTAAGTTTTGAAGTCAAGTACTTCTCCAGTTTTCATCTTCTGTATAAATTTTTAAATGAGGTTCATAATCTTTACAAAGGAAACATGTTGGCATTTAAACTGGAGTGGCATTGAATCTGTAGAACTTACGAGAATTGACATCTTAACAACGTACAGTCTTCCAATCCATACACAAAATATCCCTACTGATTTATTTACTGTTTCTTTGATTTCTTTCATCAATGTCTTTTAGTTTTTAGAACACAGATAACGAGGCTTTTTTAATTTTTGTTTTTAATTTTGTTTTGGTGCTGTGATAAATATTGTTTCTGTGATTTAAAATTCCAATTCGTCATTGTATGTTTGTAGGCATAGATTTGTATATTGGCCTTAGATTCTGCCCTTGCTAAAAACACTTATTAGTTCAAGGAACTTTTTTGATTTTAAATTTTCTGTGTAAATTTACTCTATCTTTGTGTTTTTATTCTTACCTTTTTGCACTGTCTGGTCCTTCCAGTGCAATCTTGTGTAAAGCTACTGGTAGTGGGCATCTTTGTCTTTTTCCTGATCTTAGAGGGAAAACATTCAGTCTCTGTTGAGTATAATGTTAGTTATAGGCTTTTTATAGATTACTTCTATTAAATTAATAAATGGATTTTGAATTTTGTTAAAATTTTTGGCATTGATGTAGTGTGTGATTTTAGTTCTTCAGACTAATGATAGGAGATTACATTGACCTGAAATGCAGCATAAAAACTATAGTTTTTATAGTATTGCAGTGTAGTAACTGTTTGGCATTTTTGAGGTAAATTTCACTGATATATTATCTATGTTTATATATTTCGGTGTACTTTTTGGGACATTTTTGCATTTATGTTATGGGAGATATTGGTCTGAAAGTTTCTTTTCTTGAATAGTATTTGCCTAATCTTGCTATGAGGATGAGGCAGGCCTTATAAAATGATTTGGGAAATATTCCATCTTTTATTTTCTAGAAAACATTGTGTAGGATTGGTATTATTTCTTCCCTGGATGTTTGGTAAAATTTACTAGTTAAAACCATTTGGTCCAGAAGTTGTTCTTTGGAACTGCACACACACACACACACACACACACACACACACACACACACATACATATAGAGGAAGATTTCATTACATTCTTAAGCCTTATTTACATATGCAAACATAGTTAAAATTTGAGTAAATTAGACATTCAGTTAACATATCCTCCATCATAATGAAGTAAGTTAATATGTTGTCGTAAATATCCTTTTCACTGACAGCTCCTTTAGAAAAAAATGTCCTTTAGATTATTCTGCCATTATGTTTTAACATTTGACATAGAATATTTTCTCTGTGGTTAAAATACACATTCACCTGCCCCTTCTTTCCACTTAGATTGTCCAAATAAAGTTAGTTTGCTTTTATAGTTAAAAAAAAAAAAGAGAGAGAGATTAGAATGCTGTTACAAAACGGTGTCAGAGCTAGCTACTTCACTTTTCACCATGTAAGGATATAACAAGAAGTGAGTGGTCTGTAAACCAGAAGAGGTCTTCAGAAGAACACAGTCATGTTGGCACCCTAATCTCAGACTTCCAGTCTCCTGCACTGGGAAAAATAAATGTTTATTCTTTAAGCCATTTAGTCTATGGTAATTTGTTGTAGTAGCCCGAACTAAGACAGAGTTATTGTTAATGTTGTTTTATTATCTCTTGAATGTCTGTTAGTAGTTAGTCCTCTCTTGAATTTTTGGTATTGGTAATTCGTGTCTTCTCTTTTTTTCTCTCTGATGGTTTTTATCATTTAAAAAACTTTTTAAAAAATTAAGCTTTTGGTTTGACTTTTTTGTCATCCTTCTACTTTCTTTCAACTTAATGTCCTGTCTTTATCTAGTTTCCTAAGGGGGAAACAAGCATCTGACTGGAGATCTTTCTTTTCAAATATAATTTTTTTAAAGACAGAGTCTCACTCTGTCACCCAGGCTGGAGTACCGTGGCTCACTGCACCTCTACCTCCCGAGTTCAAGCAATTCTCCTGCCCCAGCCTCCTGAGTAGCTGGGATTACAGGTGTGCACCACCACGCTCGGCTAACTTTTGTATTTTTAGTAGAGAAGGGGTTTCACCATGTTGGTCAGGCTGGTCTCAAACTCCTGACCTTGTGATCCACATGCCTCAGCCTCTCAAAGTGCTGGGATTACAGACGTGAGCCACCGCGTCTGGCCAAAAAAATTTAAGCCCCAAATTTATCTCTGTGTACTGCCTTAGCTGCATCCACAAATTTCTGTATTCTAAGTTGTTTTGTTTACATTCACTTCAAAATATCTCATTTGAGAATTCTTCTTTCACCCATGGGTTAATTAGGAATGTATAACTTACAGTTCTTTTGTATTTCTCCAGATAAATTTGTGTTTACTGATTTCTGGTATAATTTCTCTGTGGCCCAAGATCATCCTCTGTATAATTTATTTCTTCTATATTTGTGAAGGTTTGTCTTACAGTCTAGAATATAGTCTGTTTTGATGATTGTTCCATGTGCATTTGAGAAGAATGTGAATTCAGCTGTTGAATGCATTGTGTCTTCAGGTTTGAAGCCATGGTTATTGCAAGTGCTACTTTATCTTATCTCTTCTGCTTGAGTATTGGGCCTACTGTGTATTCCTGCCTCTGCTCTTACTTCTGTGCTTCTTTTTTTCTTGTTTCCTTCCCATAGCTGCTATGAGTTCCTGTCAGTGCCCTAAAACAACTTATTATATTCTTGCCCTTGCAGATTAAGACATTTGTTCCATAAATTAGATAATAATTTGGTTCTAGGCAGAATTTTGGTAGTGGCTGCTGTGACCATCTCCCAGCATATCCTAAGAATGGAACTTTCTCAGGATTCTTCATGGCTCATGGAAGAAAACATATAAGAGCATGCAGATCCTGTGTATCTATGGCAGGGAACATTAGCTCCCTGCTCAGCCTCCATGGAACCACAGGATTGTATCATTTTGGTTTGGCCTGAGCATGAGAAAACATCAAAAGTGTTTCCTGTTCTGTTAGACCACCATTTTCTCAGACCTCTGGCTGGAAGAAGCAGGCTTTTCTTTGTGCTCTTTTTGTCTGTGCCTGTCAGTGCAGGATTGTAGGTTTCTTCAGCACCCAGTCTAGGATATAGAATAGCCTTGGAATTCCATACTGTGTCATTTCTTAAGTCCTGAAGTCCACTTTCTTTCCATTTTGTAGTCTTTGTATATTTGTATATTTATTAATCTTTTTTTGTTGTTTTGTTTTTTCTCTAGGGATTTTTAATTGTAAGAGGGAAGATGTGGGAGGAAAGGGGTTACTACTCCACCTTGACTGGCCCCAGAAATAATACCTGTTTTATAAACAGCTTGGATGAGGAGAGAATCTGTCTGTGTGCATGAATTATTTAATGTTTGGAAACATGACCAGAAACAACAGAATAAAATACATAACAAAACATGGGCCGGGCACAGTGGCTCATGCCTGTAATCCCAGCACTTTGGGAGGTCAAGGCAGGAGGATCGCTTGAGCTCAGGAGTTTAAGATCAGCCTGGGCAATGTAGCAAGACCCTGTCTCCACTAAATATAAAAAAAATTAACAGGACATGGTGGCATATCCCTGTAGTCCTACCTAGTAGGGAGGCTGAAGTGGGAGGATCACTTGAGCCTAGCAGTTCAAGGCTGCAGTGAGCTATGATCATGCCACTGCACTCCAGCCTGGGTGACAGAGCAATACCCTATTTCAAAAACCAAAACCAAAATCAAAATATGAGTATAAGTTCTTCTCCATGAGAAATGTAAGATTTATCATATATTTTCAATTTTTCTCATTTTAGGATATTTTAAAGTTGATCACATCAAAGGGATCCGGGAAAAACAAGAAAAACCTCTGTGGCAAGAAATATTCATCAATGATGCTGACAAAACATTGAGTAAAGAAGGACAGAAAGTTTTAGAAAAACCATTTAATCTGGAAATAGCTCCAGAGCTTTCAGAAAAAATATCCTGTAAATGTGACTCACACAGAATGAATTTGCCAATTGCTTCTCAATTAATTATAAGTGAAAGAAAATATTCAAGAAAGAAGACTGAATACATGAATGTGTGTGAGAAATTGCAGCTTGATATTAAGCATGAGAAAGCTCATGCTGGAGAGAAATCTTATGAACATGGTGAAAATGCTAAAGCTTTCAGTTATAAGAAAGATCAGCATTGGAAATTTCAAACTTTGGAGCAATCTTTTGAATGTGATGGATCTGGACAAGGTTTACATGATAAGACAATTTGTATTACATCTCAGAGTTTTCTAACAGGAGAAAAGTCCTGTAAGGATGATGAATTTAGAAAAAACTTTGATAAAACCACTTTATTTAACCACATGAGAACTGACACAAGGGGGAAATGCTCTGATCTTAATGAATATGGGACATCCTGTGACAAAACCACCGCTGTTGAATACAATAAAGTTCACATGGCTATGACACACTATGAGTGTAATGAAAGGGGGATTAATTTCAGTAGGAAGTCACCCCTCACTCAATCTCAGAGAACTATTACAGGATGGAGTGCTTTTGAAAGCAATAAATGTGAAGAAAATTTTAGCCAGAGCTCAGCCCATATAGTACATCAGAAAACACAAGCTGGAGATAAATTTGGTGAACATAATGAATGTACAGATGCCCTCTACCAGAAATTAGACTTTACAGCACATCAGAGAATTCACACAGAAGATAAATTCTACCTTTCTGATGAACATGGGAAATGCAGAAAATCCTTTTACCGGAAAGCACACCTCATTCAGCATCAGAGGCCCCACTCAGGAGAGAAAACTTACCAATATGAGGAATGTGCAAAATCCTTTTGTTCAAGTTCACATCCTATTCATCCTGGAACTTATGTGGGATTCAAACTTTATGAATGTAATGAATGTGGGAAAGCTTTCTGTCAGAATTCAAACCTCAGTAAACATCTGACAATTCACACAAAAGAGAAACCTTGTGATAACAATGGCTGTGGGAGATCTTACAAGTCACCCCTCATAGGACACCAGAAAACAGATGCAGAGATGGAACTCTGTGGTGGCCGTGAATATGGGAAGACATCACATCTCAAAGGAAATCAGAGAATTCTCATGGGGGAGAAACTCTATGAATGTATTGAATGTGGGAAAACTTTCTCCAAGACATCACATCTCAGAGCACATCAGAGAATTCACACAGGTGAAAAACCCTATGAATGTGTTGAATGTGAGAAAACTTTCTCTCACAAGACACACCTCAGTGTACATCAGAGAGTTCACACAGGGGAGAAACCCTATGAATGTAATGACTGTGGGAAATCTTTTACCTATAACTCAGCCCTGAGAGCACATCAAAGAATTCACACAGGTGAGAAGCCCTATGAATGCAGTGACTGTGAGAAAACTTTTGCCCATAATTCAGCCCTCAGAGCACATCATAGAATTCACACGGGGGAGAAACCTTATGAATGTAATGAATGTGGAAGGTCTTTTGCCCATATTTCTGTTCTCAAGGCACATCAAAGAATTCACACAGGGGAGAAACCCTATGAATGTAATGACTGTGGGAGATCTTTCACCTACAATTCAGCCCTGAGAGCACATCAGAGAATTCACACAGGTAGAAAACCCTATGAATGTAGTGACTGTGAGAAAACTTTTGCCCATAATTCAGCCCTCAAAATACATCAGAGAATTCACACGGGGGAGAAACCCTATGAATGTAATGAATGTGAGAAAACATTTGCCCATAATTCAGCCCTTAGAGCACATCAGAATATCCACACAGGGGAGAAACTCTATGAATGTAGTGAATGTGGAAAAACTTTTTTCCAGAAGACACGCCTCAGTACACATCGGAGAATTCACACAGGGGAGAAACCCTATGAATGTAGCAAGTGTGGGAAAACTTTCTCCCAGAAATCATACCTCAGTGGACATGAGAGAATTCACACAGGGGAAAAACCGTATGAATGTAACGTATGTGGGAAAACTTTTGTCTATAAGGCAGCCCTCATAGTGCATCAAAGAATTCACACAGGGGAGAAACCCTATGAATGTAACGAATGTGGGAAAACTTTCTCCCAAAGAACACACCTCTGTGCACATCAGAGAATTCATACTGGGGAAAAACCCTATGAGTGTAATGAATGTGGGAAAACGTTTGCTGATAATTCAGCCCTCAGGGCACATCACAGAATTCACACAGGGGAGAAACCCTATGAATGTAATGACTGTGGGAAGACTTTCTCCAAAACATCACATCTCAGAGCACATCTTAGAACTCGCTCAGGGGAGAAACCCTATGAATGCAGTGAATGTGGGAAAACCTTCTCTGAGAAGTCATATGTTAGTGCACATCAGAGAGTTCATACGGGGGAGAAACCCTATGAATGTAATGTATGTGGGAAGCCATTTGCCCATAATTCAACCCTCAGAGTACATCAAAGAATTCACACAGGGGAGAAATCCTACGAATGTAATGATTGTGGGAAAACGTTCTCCCAGAAATCACACCTTAGTGCACACCAGAGAATTCACACAGGGGAGAAACCCTATGAGTGTAATGAATGCGGGAAAGCTTTTGCCCAAAATTCAACCCTCAGAGTACACCAGAGAATTCACACAGGGGAGAAACCCTATGAATGTGATGAATGTGGGAAAACTTTTGTCCGTAAGGCAGCTCTTAGGGTACATCACACCAGAATGCATACCAGAGAGAAAACCCTAGCATGTAATGGATTTGGGAAGTCCTGAGGGAATGCATACCTTACCACGTAACACGTAGTGCAGAAACTCATGTGACATAGGCTGGGAACTTGTTTCCCTTATCCATTTCCTTTTTCATTAGGCTCATAGTTTGTGGAAAAATCCCAATATGCCGTTTATTCAGGTGGGGCTGACTATGGGATGTGGTGCTAATGATATATATTACATTTACTCTTGGCCCTTAAAAAAAAAAACAAACAACCCTCACAGTCTTCCTGGTTCATAAGATGGATTTGGAGGTTATTTCTGCAACAAACTTGGGTCCTGTGTGTTGAAAACCATAGAGCACAAGGTCAAGGAAGCTAGAGTCTGAAAAACGAACAGTTCACTTCCAGGTCTTCACCAGGGTTTTGTTTTTGTTGCTTTAAAGCAAGAGTTAAGTTTATAGTCTGTTAAGCTCTTACAAATTTGGCTTATTAGTTAAATGGACGTAGTTTAGCTTAAACTTTATGTTAGAGTGAGATGAAACCCTATGAATATGATCGGTTTTAGAAAAACTAATCAGTTTATTGTGCATCAGAGACGTCACATGAAGAAGAAAACTTGTTGACATCCAGGATGATCACGAGCCTTCATTAAAACAAATTTTAGGGAAAACCACAAAAACCTTCGTAAAGTGAATTGCATTAAACATCAATTATAATAAAATTTCATATTTTGAATAAATGACATTTTTCCTAGGTATTTTTTTCTGAGGAAATATGTCAGTTTTAGAATTGGAGATAAAATATTCACCTAGAACTGATGTACCAAGCTTCTGTTTTGTAATATCAAAAATTTTATAGAACATATATAAGAAAATATTTACCTATAGAAAAACTCACTATAGAATGTGAAGTTAAAAATGGAATAATTTGAATTCTGTGGAGAATATGAATAAATGTGAATAGTTTGAGCTCTGTGGAAGATCTTTTAGTCTGTATATAAACGTTATAACTCACTGGTGAGTTCTAGTGGGTGCCAACAGCCAAACCTGCACTGGGCATGTCCACTTCCTTTTCTGAGTGACTGTGTCCTCTGTTGGCTTCCCTCAGTGCTGTTAGATTTTGGCCTGCCTGCTATGTCTGGATATTAATTAGTCTTGTCCTAAAACTAGTCTTGCCAATTCTTCTAGGACCTTGGAGATAGCTGAGATTTCCCCAGTCACGTTGTGTGTTTGTGTGTTTGGAGGGGGGCGCCAGGGAGGACAGGGTGATTCTTATATACTTTTTGTTTGCCTTTATTTTAATTTTATCCCACTCCACTTACTCATTTTGCACAGGATGATTATAAAGCAACTGGTCTCCTCTCCTCCGTTGTATGCATATAGCTTCAGCATCCTGTTTGGAATATTTTCCTCCAACATCATGATGCCTCCTCACACTGCATCGCAAACCAGTGGTATTTCCACCAAACTAAGAGCAGGTTTTGGAATTGGAATGAAAAGGACTACTTTGACCCAGAAGTACAGTCCTGGTACGAGAGAGCAGACTCATTTTTGGTAAAACAATATAATGTGGCATAATCTTAGCCAAGAAAGCATTTAGTTAATGTGCTATCATTTTAGCCTACGGTTTGATGAGCACAGAAAAGAAAGTAGACAAAATCATTTTTAAAACCTAGACCAGTAACAATTTTCCCCAGCCCTGAGCATCTTGCTTTCTGCAAGTTTGATCTGATAGGTTAAGCATGAGGACAATAAATCAGTTGACCCAAGAAAAATGTCTCTAATTCCCATCCCTTGTTATATTGTGGGCAAGGATAGTGTGAGGGAGAATGATGGCATCTTTAGAATTAGTTAGAGGACAGGTATTTCCTTGACACTGTTGTTAACAGTTAATTGAGTAGCATCACTGCAAAGATGAGCCATGAAAGAAGAGCCCACCTTCAGACGAGGACCATATCAGCACCTCCAGGGCTGGCACATCAGACACTGAGGGGCTACTTTGGGCAGCTCATGAGGAAAAAGGGAGGAATGATGAAGGAGTTGGTGTGGGACTGGCCCTGGCGCTGCTTACCTTCCTCAGGTACTTACCGCTCCTGGCAGAAAGGTGCCATCTGTTACGGAAATATGTTTCCTTCTTTTTTATTCTCCTTAGTCTCTGATACCATGATGCTACTTGAGCTTACTGCACAGTGCCCAAGGGAATTGAGGGTCAAAAAGCATGCCTTTCTGCATGCTTAATTTTCAGAAAAGTGTAGATGAAAAGGAGTACTCTTTTTTAAAAGAATTATTTGAGAATGTATTTACAGAAAAATTACAATGATAGTTTGTATATACTCCTCACCCAGTTTTCCCTATTAGCATATTACTATGGTATGTTTTTATAACTAAGAAACATTGATAACATTATTAACTAGACACTTTTTTTTTCAGATTTCACTAGTTTTTCCTTATTGTGCTTTTCTACTTCATGATCATGTTTGGGCTCAGAAAAGGATACGCTAAAGTGAAGGCCTCAGAAGCTACGTTTTCTCTGTCAGTTATGGACAGGTAACTCCCTAGGCAGTGAAGCAAGTGACACCTTGAGAAATGGCCACAAGGCCTAAAACTACAGAACTGCCACATTACAAAAAAATGTGGTATTTTAACAGTGGCAATTAAACAAGAGTCAATTGCTAAGGAAGGCTCACAAGGCCCAAAATGACAGTGCTTAAATATCTACCATTTATTAAGGGAAAGGGTACAACATAGCAATACCATTAAAGTCAGTATTTATATCACAGCCAAAGGCTGCCTCACAGCAAGGGATCTGGGTAAGGGCCATGCATGAACTCCATTTTTCCTTGTGCAAGTGTTATATGGACACAATTTCACTATCACATAAGGATTCAACATGTGCACAAAACACATCAGAAACCCCAAAATGGATTCTCTGCTGGTGTCTCTTATACTCTGCTGGACATATAGGCATATTCTTGCTAGGCAACAAGCCCCAACAGCAGAGGACTCTGAAGGTTCCAATGAGACCAGGCATAAATCAGTCTCACTGTTAATGGTAAACACTACTGATGCACTGTTAAAACCTGCTCCCAAACATCTTGGACTCATGGATGAAAAGCAGCACTATTAATCAGTATGTTTTATTCCTTGACCAATGATCAGTGATATGCAAACTCTGCAGTTCACACTAATTCCAGGTCTGCTGGGCTTACCTTTTACAGCATTCCACTCCACCCCCATAATTTTTGGTCAGAGCCTTTTACAACAAAACAATCACTCTTAGTTTGATGGAATCATCTGGCTTTCAACAGCATATAATCAATAGGCAATCAAAACGCACATACAGGTTTGAAAGAATTGTAATCACCCCTGAGGGGTTGTGAATTTAAACCATCCTGTAATGCCAACAGGAAGTGCCACATATTTTATACATTTTTCTTCTCCCTGATCTTCAGCTATCTGTATTGTATGATATACATCAATTGAGATTTATACTTCTATTAGTATACATTTATACTAATTGAATTCTCTGTGAAACAAGAACCATATGAGACAGCCACATTAGTATTGTTTCACATAGTCATTGCCTGAGCTCCAATCTGTTTATTGATTAGAAGGACATAGATCAATAGTGGCAGTATATTTATTAGATTGGTCATTTTACAGCTTCTTCATTTTTTTAAAGTGGAGATAGTTTTGGCAGTCTTTTGCCCCAGGGGACATCTGAGTCAAAGCTAAGAGAGCATGTTATTCACTTGTTGTAAACCTCTCTTAGGACATCAAAATTATCTTTGATTTTTCCCTTTGTAAGACACACTTACTGGCTCTCTTCACTCAGCCTGATTCACTTTTCTCTCATTTATCATTAATTTTAAAACAAACCTTTCCTCCTGAAGTCAGTAACTCATTTGGCTATAGTGACAGTAGCAAGATGAGACATGCCAGGAGTTCTTCATTTGTCCATTCGCACACATATGGGGATGGATTGGATAAGTGCAGAGAAATAATGGCTACTCCACCCAATAGGCAGCACAGCATTTGCATAGGCAGTCCCAACTTGCCGAGATGCAGACAGAGTATCATCCACCCCATTAATCTCTTTGGAATTCTTGTCATTAGTCAAAGTAATAGGCATACTGTCTGGTTTTGTAATATTACCAGACACTTGGACCTTAATTTTAGCCCCATTATAGGGACTTCCAGATCCAGCATTGGAAACAACAAAATTGTTGTGAAGTAGAGAAGAGTTGTATATAAATTCCCTTTTATTTTCTACCTTCTCCAATGCCACCACAAAAACATACCCATTTATCCAACCAAGACCCATCCTTAGTCCTCTCACGGTGAGTTGAAAAACACCATACTGGAGATTCGTAGATCAGCTCTCGGCTCTCCAATCCTTTGTCAGATCTCATATTTTTAAGCAAATATTTTAATTACTCATTTCAATTGTTTATCAAACCATTACTTTGAGGTTAATATGGAATCCAATATTTCTTTCCACAGCATTGCACTGCATGGGCAGTCAAGTGAGTAACTTCATCTGAAGAAATGTAACAAACAGGATAAACTGATACAGAATATTTTGTACTGGTCCTTTGATAATATTAGAAGCATTCAGTCATTGGGTACTTGAAGCTAACCCCAGAAAATGTATCAAGTTCTGTCAATATCCGATTAACTTCATTCAGAACAATCCATACTCATTTAACTATACCAAGAGTAAGCAATACTTAACAGTTAGTTACTAGAACCTCCAATGAAAATTTAGGTGTTACTCTTGCTGGAGTTGTCTTATATGCGATGAGCCATTTTTCTCTTACTTCTTTCAAAATTTTCTCTATATAGCATTCAACATTTTTACTATGATGTGTCTTGGTGTGAAGCATTTTGTGTATATCCTACTTGGGGTTTGTTGAATTTTGTAGATGTTTAATGTTTATTCTCAAATTTGGGAAGTTTTCAGATATTATATCTTTAAATACATTTTTCTGCTTTTTGCTCTCTCTCTCTCTTGTCCTTCTGGTAGTCTTTTCATGCATATATTGGTGTGTTTAATGGTGTCCCACCTTCTTCTGAGGTCCTCTTCATTTCTGTTTGTTGGATTGCATACTTTCTATCCACTTATCTTTTAAGTTTTCTGATTCTTTCTTCTGCCAGTTCAAATCTACTGTTGAGCCACTTAAGTGAAACTTTGATTCAGTTAATGTATATTTCAACTGAAAAATTTTTGGTTCTTTTTATAATTTCTCTTTATTGATATCCTCTTTTTAATAAGCCATTGTCATCGTATCTTTCTATACCTCTTCAAACCTGGTTACTTTTAGTTCTCTGAACATTTTTAAATTTTTAATTTTTGTGGGCACCTAGTAGGTGTGTATATTTATGGGGTGCATGAGATGTTTTGATACAGGCATGCAATGTGAAATAAGCACATCATGGAGAATGAGGTATCTATCCTCTCAAGCATTTATCCTTTGAGTTACAAACAATCCAGTTACACTCTTTAACCCATTTTGCATTTAGGAAAAAAGAAAGTTGCAGCTCACTGCCAGTGCAGTATTCTTGGGGCAAATGGGAAATGGGTTATTTTAAAATATGCTATTTTAAGTTATTGACTGTACTCACTCTGTTGTGCTACCAAATAGTAGGTCTTATTTATTCTTTCTAACTATTTTTTTTTTGTACTCATTAACCATCCCAACCCTCACCCCACCCTCCCACTACACTTCCCAGTCTCTGGTAACCATTAGTTCTCTGAACAAAATTTATAACTGCTTTGAAGTCTTTGTCTGCCAAATCCCACATCTGGGCCTTCTCATAAGCAGTTTATATTACCTGCTTCTCTTTTCCTACCTATAGGTAATACTTTTCTATTTTCTTGCATGTCTTACAATTTTTTTGTTGAAAATTGGATATTTTAAATAATACATTTTAGCAACTCTGGATACTAATTCCCCTGACCACGGGGCTTGGTTGTTTTGTTGTTTGCTTGGTTATTGAGTGACTTGGATGGACTATTTTGGTGAAATCTATTCCCCAACAGTAGCAAGCCTCTAATGTCACTCCTCAGAGGGCACAGCTTTGGGCACTGGCACAGTCACCTTGGGATGACAGTAGTTTTAGCAGAACTCATGTAGGATGTCTCTTTTCCTGTTCTCTCTGTTAAGCTGTCTGACTCTGTTGGTCATACCCAGCTGTTAATGTTCACTAATTTCCAGCTGATTTCTTTCTTGTGCATGACAGTATCCTGGGCCAAAAGTTCCCCATGTTTAATCCAATTAAATTTGGGTTCCTTTTCAGGGGTAGATTTTGAAGTTTGTTCTGACCCCAGGAGGGGTCTTTGTGACTGGCTCTTTACCTGGTCTTCCTAACTAGCTGGCCTATAGTTTGGCTTATTATCATGGAGCTGCAAGCCTCCTCTTAATTGCTTACCAATAAAATCTCCATTGTTTTCAAGAGTTCCCTTAGAATGCAACTCCCCCAACTCTGTTTTAAATAAAGTCAGAACCTTTGGGAAGAGCATCAGAGCTGTTTTTATAACCTCTCCCCCAGGAAAAAAATCTCTTTGCCACTTCTCTAGAGCTGGGGCTGGAGACAGTGGCCCATTTTTCTCAAAGTGACACTGCTGTTTTTGTGGGTGGAAGGTGCTGGTGAGGGCAGTAGTCTCTGAACTTCTCAGCTTACCTCTCTGGTCTGGAATCTTTCCCTCTGAGCAAGCTGGGGTGAAGGTATCAAGGTCTCAGCATTCTCACCCTGCCATGCATGAAATGGAGCCTTTGAGTGGGGGACAGAGGAGCCTCTGAGTGGGGGATAGAAGGAAGCTTCTGACCTCTTGGCTACACTCACCTGGAATTTAGCCTCTGTGCTAAGGAGTTGGGAGAATGAGCTATGCTGGTGGCCTTATCCTCCAAAGGAGCCATCATAGCTCTTGAATGAAAGCTGAGTATAGAGAGAACTCCATCTTTGTGGCCATACCTATCCAGAGTAGAGACTATGTTACACTGAGCAGTGGAGAGGGAGTAGAGAGAGGGAATAGGTCAGGGCCCAAGTCTCCAATTCTCACTATTCTTACTGAGAATTTTATGAAGACATTTTTCACTTTCTGTATCCTCTTAAGTTGATTTTCAGAGATTTTAAAAGATTGTTATTTTTAAGATAATTTAAACCAGTTATAGTTGTTTCACTGGAGAATATTTAAATAAAAATATTCAGATACCAAAATTCAAAATGTGTGATATCTAGTGAAAAATTACCAAGAATTCAAGGGAGAAAAATGTGATCCATAATGAGGATAAAATCAATCATGACAGAAGACTCATAATTAACACAGATGATATAATTAGTAGACAAGAACACTTAGAAAGCTACTGTTGAACTTCTTGCTTGAGCAGCAATGTGTAAATAGTTTGCAAGCTGTCACTTCAGTTCTTACAATAAGTAGAGCCAGAAGAAACAAAAAAGCTTTTCCTTAAAGCCATCACAGAACTGAGGTCACAGGGCAAACTGTTACCCAAAAATCTAGAGAGATAGGCACTTCTAGAGATATACAGCTGAGAGCTGCTTACCTAGAGCAGAGGCCACAAAAACCATAAGCTGGTAGAAACTCTTCAGTGGTAATTTTGATGCATTATTGGAGGCTTAGTGTGAATATGATAGGGACAGGAGGCAGAGAAATTCTGGGCTGGAGAGGGTGAGTCCTTGGCAAAAACCCCACCCTGAAGCCAAAAAGCCTAATACCATGGTCCAAAGTGAGAACTTACATCCCTGTTTTCCCACTCGAATGTTGCCTTTTCCAAAACCACCCATGGCCTGCCTCACCACCCCATTCTGTGCCCATAAAAACCCCAGGCTCAGATAGGCATGGTGGCTCATGCTTGTAATCCCAGCACTTTCGGAGGCCGAGGCAGTGGATCATGAGGTCAGGAGATTGAGACCATCCTGGCTAACACAGTAAATCCCCGTCTCTACTAAAAATACAAAAAATTAGCCAGGCTTGGTGGCACACACCGTCTGTAGTCTCAGCTACTTGTGAGGCTGAGGCAGGAGAATCACTTGAACCCAGCAGGCAGAGGTTGCAGTGAGCCAAGATCGTGCCACTGCACTCCAGCTTGGGTGACAAAAGCGAGACTCCATTTCAATTAAAAAAAAGAAAAGAAAAAAGAAAAACCCAGGCTCAGCCAGCAGAGAAAGGAGAAGAGAAGAAGCAGCTGGACTTTAGAAACTATTGTTTGATGTTGAAAAGAAGCAGTTTGACTTCAGAGGGACAGCTTGACAGCATAGGCCAGAAGGAGGAGTCTGGCCTGGGATGGCTGGACTTCAGTAGAGGAATACCTTCCCACTCTGTCCCCTTTCCAGCTCCCCTTCCTGCTCAGAGCCACTTTCATCGGCAATAAAATCCCCCACATTTACCATCCTTAATTCATTTGTGCAGCTCCATTCCTCCTGGATGCCAGACAAGAACTCAGGGGCCACGAGTGCAGGTATAAAGGCTGTCTCACTGAGCCTCCACTGAGCTGTTAACACTTAAGTCATCCATTGATGGCAAAGCTAAAAGGGCACTGTAACACTCCTTCTGGGGCATCAGGGGTTGCAGGCACCCTCCTGTAGATGCTGTCATGGGGCTGGTATGGAGTTCGCGCTTGCCGATGTCCAATAGCGCTAGCTCCAGCTCCGGCACCCAGTCTCCTGCATGCTCCCCCTCCCATGAGGGGTGGAGCATGGCGGGCCGAGTGAGTGGAGTTTGCCCCTGCCAGTGCCTCTGTGCACTCCAGTTCCTGCCTGTGAAGGGGGCCTGCTTCGATTACTTTGAGTAGGAGAAACTTCTTAGTTCTAAGGGCCCCAGTTTTAGGGTGGCTCTAACACTTCAATAGGTTTTACTTGTAGGAACTCCAACAGGGCTCAGGGTGGAGATTTAAGAAAGATCCCTCATGGTTATAGTTGGAAAGGGGAAGAGGAATCACTATAAAATACACCTAGAAACTTCTCCAAAAAAAGCATAATCACCAGGAGAAAATATTTTGTAAGAGCCTTATCCTGGTTGGTGGAATGAAATTCTTCCCACTCCAGCCAATTTCAGCCTTCTTGTATCACTAAGGAGGAAAAACAGAATTCAGAGCTTCAAAAAAAATAGATTGAAGATTCTGTAACCTGGGAAAGGATTGAGGGCTGGGGATAAGAAAAGCTATACACCATTGGAGAAGAGTCAGAAATACTTGTAAAGTTCACAGTCCTGGGACATAGCCACATAAAAAGCTGAGATTTAAGTGGAAGATTACAGAGCACTCTCTCTCCCCTAGACCACACCTCTATCCCAACAGAATCCCATAGCATTACATAGTGAATTATAGCCAAAAGAGTTCCAAGAAATAGACTCTCTGGAGAGCAGTAACTTGGGAAGCCCAAAGTCAAGAGGAGACAAAAAGGTGGGCAGCAGAGAAATTTGCAGCATTTTAGATGTATAGGTAGAGAAAATACTAAACATAGCTTAATTCCTAGCTATAAATCCCCACGTTGCAGGTCTATTTACCTCAGTCCATATTACCCAATACAGACAAGAAAAAAATTACAAGGCATGACAAATGACAAGAAAAAAAGTCACAACAAAACACTATCAGAAGCAGACTGAAGTATGATACAACTATTGGAATTTTCCAGACAGAAAATGTAAACTAATTGTGATTAATATATTAAGGACTCTAATGGAAAAAGTAGACCACATGCAAGAACAGATAGGTGATATAAAAAAAGAGATGGAAACTCTAAGAAAGGAAAAATAAAAGAAATACTAAAATTGGGTTAGGATTAATATCAGAATATATAAAAAACTCATACAACTCAACAGCAACAAAAAACTCTTAAATATCCAACTTAAAAGTGAGCAAAGGACTTGAATAGACATTTCTCCAAAGAAGATATGCAAATGACCTGTAAGAACATAAAAGGATCATTAAGAAAATGCAAATCAAAGCCACAATGAAAACCACATCATACCCACTAGGATGGCCAATATACATGTGCACATGCACACACACAATCATACATGTTGGCAAGGATATGAAAAAATTGATGGCACATTTTTGATGAGAATGGAAAAATGGATAGTGCAGCTGCCACAAAAGACAGTATGGTGGTTCCTCAAAAATTAAACATAGAATGTCATATGATTCACTAATTCTACCTCCAGATATATATCCAAAGGAATTGAAAGCAGAGACTCAACAGATGTGTGTACACCAATATTCGTAATAGCATTATTCACAATAGCCAAAAGATGAAAACCATGCAAATGACCATCAATGAATAAATGGATAAACATTCAATAGAATATCATTCAGCCTTAAAAAGAATTATCTTGATATGGCTGCCATCACAAAGTACCACAGATTGTGCAGCTTAAACAACTGAAATTTATTTTACCACAGTCCAGAGCTGCAAATCCAAAATCATGTGTGTCAACAAGGTTGTTTCTTCTGAGGCCTCTCTCCAAGGTTTTTTCTGATTGTTTGTTTTGTTTTCGTTTTGTTTTTTTTGAGACGGGGTCTCGCTCTGTCACCCAAGCACGATCTCGGCTCACTGCAAGCTCTGCCTCCCAGGTTCACGCCATTTTCCTGCCTCAGTCTCCCGAGTACTGGGACTACAGGTGCCCACCACCACGCCCAGGCTCATTTTTTTGTATTTTTTTAGTAGAGATGGGGTTTCACCGTGTTAGCCAGGATGGTCTCCATCTCCTGACCTCATGATCCGCCTGCCTCAGCCTCTCAAAGTGCTAGAATTACAGACCGTGCCTGGACTCTCCAAGGTTTATTGGTATTTGTCTTTTCCCTCTGTCTTCACATGGTCTTTCCTTTGTGTGTGTCTGTGTCCTAATCTCTTCAATATGACACCACTCATATTAGCTTCATATCCATCTCTATGACCTCATTTTACCTTGATTACTTCTTTAAACGTTCTTTCTTCAAATATCACATTATGAGGTACTGGGGGTCAGGACTTCAACCTGTGAATTTTAGAGATACACAATTCGGCCCACAACATAAATGAACCTTGAAAACATTATGCTAAGTGAAATAAATGAGACATAAAAGGAGAGATATTGTATGATTACACTTACATGAGATACAAGAATAGTCAAATTCAGAGACAAAAAGTAGAAGAGTGGTTACCAAGTCCTGGGGAAAGGGTTGGAGGAATGCGGAGTTATTGTTTAATGCGCAGTTTTGGGATGACACGAAAGTTCTGAAGGTGGATAGTTACGATAATTGCACAATAATGTGAATACACTTAATGCCACTGAATTGAATATTTAAAAATTGTCAAAAAGATAAATTTTATGTTATGCATATTTTACCACAATAAGAAAGAAAACTCTAGAAATAAAAATATAGTAACAGAAATGAAGAATGCCTAGCAATGCATTGGAGGGGGAATAAATGGTATTAAAATTAAATCTTTTATTTTTCTTATTCTTTATGTAAAGCGTAACATTTAAAAATAATAGTATTACAATGTATTGCATGATTATCAAATATGAATAAGTGCAATTAATGATAGCAGTATTACAAGGGACATGAGAGAGAAGTTGAGAATATTCTGTATGAGGTACCTATACTGTACACAAAGTAATATAATGACATCTGAAAGTGGACTGAGAGTACAGAATTGTATATTGTAAACTGTAGAGCAACCATTAAAAACCTTTTTAAGAGAAGTATAATTACTATTCTAAGAAAGGAAATAAAATGGAATCATATAAAATGATCAATTAAAAAGAAGACAGAAAAAGAGTAGGAAATAACAAACAGCAAATTCAATGAGCAGAAAACAATGACAAACATAGTAGATATCACTCCACCTATATCAATAATCACTTCAATTATGAATGGTTTAAAAATGCTATTGTAACTGTACTCCATTTGCTTAAGAAGGTAGATGAAAAGCTATACATTAAGGAGAGACATGGAAGATACAAACACTAAAATAAAACTTCTAAAGGTAAAAATACAATATCTGATATAAAAATTCATTGGATTAGATTAACAGCAGATTAAACATTGCAAAGGAAAAGATTCATGAATAAAAATCATAGCAACTGAAACTATACAACATGTCACACACAGATTTAAAAAAAGACTGAAAATGATGAAGAGGGAATCTGTAAGCTAGATAAACTGTAAGCAGCTTAATATATGTAAGATTGGAGTTCCCAAAAAGTAGTAAAGAGGAGAATAATAAAAATGAGGGCCAGGTGCAGTGGCTCACACCTGTAATCCCAGCACTTTGGGAGGCTGAGGTGGGCGGATCATTTGAGGTCAGGAGTTCAAGACCAGCCTGGCCAACATGGTGAAACCCTGTCTCTAATAAAAATACAAAAATTAGCTGGGCGTAGTAGTGGGTGCCTGTAATACCAGCTACTTGGGAGGCTGAGGCATAAGAATTGCTTGAACCTGTGAGGTGGAGATTGCAGTGAGCCAAGATTGTGCTAATTCAACTCCAGCCTGGGCAATACAGCGAGACTCAGTCTCAAAAAACAAACAAACAAACAAAAAACAACAAATATTTGAGTACACAATGGCTGAATATTTACAAATTTCATGGTAACTACAAATTCACAATTCCAAAAATCTCAATAAACTCAAACATGAAAAAATTACCAGGCACATTACAGTCAGATTGTTTAAGACTACTGATGGACAGCGTTAAATGCATCCAGATGTGGAGCACATGAGATACAAACTAACAAAGAATGAGATAAGAATGAAAGCATATTCCTCATTGAAAGAAATGCAATCAAGAAAACAAGTATAGCTTTTCTATAATACGGAAAGAAAATAAAAGTACTGAAATAGTTCTATAGTATTTGTACTCAGGGAAATCAGATTTTCACAAATGAAGGCAAAATAAAGAGCTTTTCAGACATGCAAAAGCTAAAAGAAATCAGTAGCAGAACCATATCACAAAGAAATGTTAATGGAAATTCTTCAGGCAGAAGGAAATGATACCCAGTGAAATCTACCTCTATTCAAAGGAATGAAAAGCATCAGAAATTATAGCTACATGAGTAAATATTTGTTTCTTATTATGTAAATTTCTTTTTTATTATTACTATTATTTTTAAATTATAGTTTCAGTTCTGGGGTACACGTGCACAACATGCAGGTTTCTTCACATATGTATACATGTGCCATGTTGGTGTGCTGCACCCATTAACTTGTCATTTACATTAGGTATATCTCCTAATGCTATCCCTCCCCTCTCCCCCCACCCCACAACAGGCCCCAGTGTGTGATGGGGGCCTGTGTCCAAGTGTTCTCATTGTTCAACTCCCACCTATGCGTGAGAACATGCGGTGTTTGGTTTTCTGTCCTTGCGATAGTTTGCTCAGAATGATGGTTTCCAGCTTCATCCATGTCCCTACAAAGGACATGAACTGATCCTTTTTTATGGCTGCATAGTATTCCATGGTGTGTATGTGCCACATTTTCTTAATCCAGTCTATCATTTTTGGACATTTGGGTTGGTTCCAAGTCTTTGCTATTGTGAATAGTGCCACAATAAACATACGTGTGCATGTGTCTTCATAGCAGCATGATTTATAATCCTTTGGGTATGTACCGAGTAATGGGATGGCTGGGTCAAATGGTATTTCTAGTTCTAGATCCTTGAGGAATTGCCACACTGTCTTCCACAATGGTTGAACTAGTTTACAGTCCCACCCACAGTGTAAAAGTGTTCCTATTTCTCCACATCCTTTCCAGCACCTGTTGTGTCCTGACTTTTTAATGATCGCCATTCTAACTGGTGTGAGATGGTGTCTCATTGTGGTTTTGATTTGCATTTCTCTGATGGCCAGTGATGATGAGCATTTTTTCATGTGTCTGTTGGCTGCATAAAAGTCTTATTTGAGAAGTGTCTGTTCATATCCTTTGCCCACTTTTTGATGAGGTTGTTTGATTCTTGTAAATTTGTTTAAGTTCTTTGTAGATTCTGGATATGTTAGCCCTTTGTCAGATGAGTAGATTGTAAAAATTTTCTCCCATTCTGTAGGTTGCCTGTTCACTCTGATTGTAGTTTCTTTTGCTGTGCAGAAGCTCTGTAGTTTAATTAGATCCCATTTGTCAATTTTGGCTTTTGTTGCCATTGCTTTTGGTATTTTAGTCATGAAGTCCTTGCCCATGTCTATGGCCTGAATGGTATTGCCTAGGTTTTCCTCTAGGGTTTTTATGGTTTTAGGTCTAACATTTAAGTCTTTAATCCATCTTGAATTAATTTTTGTATAAGGTTTAAGAAAGGGATCTAGTTTCAGCTTTCTACATATGGCTAGCCAGTTTTCCCAGTACCATTTATTAAATAGGGAATCCTTTCCCCATTTCTTGTTTTTGTCAGATTTGTCAAAGATCAGATTGTTGTAGATGTGTGGTATTATTTCTGAGGGCTCTGCTCTGTTCCATTGGTCTCTATCTCTGTTTTGGTACCAGTACCATGCTGTTTTGGTTACCGTTGCCTTGTAGTATACTTTGAAGTCAGGTGGTGTGATGCCTCCAGCTTTGTTCTTTTGGCTTAGGATTGTCTTGGCAATGCAGGCTCTTTTTTGGTTCCATATGAACTTTAAAGTAGTTTTTTCCAATTCTGTGAAGAAAGTCATTGGTAGCTTGATGGGGAAGGCATTGAATCTATAAATTACCTTGGGCACTATGGCCATTTTCACGATATTGATTATTCCTACCCATGAGCATGGAATGTTCTTCCATTTGTTTGTGTCCTCTTTTGTTTTGTTGAACAGTGGTTTGTAGTTCTCCTTGAAGAGGTCCTTCACATCCCTTGTAAGTTGGATTCCTAGGTATTCTATTCTCTTTGAAGCAATTGTGAATGGGAGTTCACTCATGATTTGGCTCTCTGTTTGTCTGTTATTGGTGTATAGGAATGCTTGTGATTTTTGGACATTGATTTTGTATCCTGAGACTTTGCTGAAGTTGCTTATCAGCTTAAGGAGATTTTGGGCTGAGACCATGGGGTATTCTAAATATACAATCATGTCATCTGCAAACAGGGAAAATTGGACTTCCTCTTTTCCTAATTGAATACCATTTATTTCTTTCTCCTGCCTGATTGCCCTGGCCAGAACTTCCAACACTATGTTGAATAGGAGTGGTGAGAGAGGGCATCCCTGTCTTGTGCCAGTTTTTGCCCATTCAGTATGATATTGGCTGTGTGTTTGTCATAAATAGCTCTTATTATTTTGAGATACATCCCATCAATCCTAGTTTACTGATAGTTTTTAGCATGAAGGGCTGTTGAATTTTGTCGAAGGCCTTTTCTGCATCTATTGAGATAATCATGTGGTTTTTGTCTTTGGTTCTGTTTATATGATGAATTAAATTTATTGATTTGTATATGTTGAACCAGCCTTGCATCCCAGGGTTGAAGCCCACTTAATCATGGTGGATAAGCTTTTTGATGTGCTGCTGGATTTGGTTTGCCAGTATTTTATTGAGGATTTTTGCATCGATGTTCATCAGGGATATTGGTCTAAAATTCTCTTTTTTTGTTACGTCTCTGCGAGGCTTTGGTGTCAGGATGATGCTGGCCTCATAAAATGAGTTAGGGAGGATTCCCTCTTTTTCTATTGATTAGAATAGTTTCTGAAGGAATGGTACCAGCTCCTCTTTGTACCTCTGGTAGAATTTGGCTGTGAATCCATCTGGTCCTGGACTTTTTTTGGTTGGTAGGCTATTAATTATTGCCTCAATTTCAGAGCCTGTTATTGGTCTATTCAGGGATCCAACTTCTTCCTGGTTTAGTCTTGGGAGGGTGTATGTGTCCAGGAATTTATCCATTTCTTCTAGATTTTCTAGTTTATTTGCATAGAGGTGTTTATAGTATTCTCTGATGGTAGTTTGTATTTCTGTGGGATCGGTGGTGATATCCCCTTTATCATTTTTTATTGCATCTATTGGATTCTTCTCTCTTTTCTTCTTTATTAGTCTTGCTAGCAGTCTATTTTGTTAATCTTTTCAAAAAACCAGCTCTTGGATTCTTTGATTTTTTGAAGGGTTTTTTGTGTCTCTATTTCCTTCAGTTCTGCTCTGATCTTAGTTATTTCTTGCCTTCTGCTAGCTTTTGAATGTGTTTGTTGTTGCTTCTCTAGTTTTTTTAATTGTGGTGTTAGGGTATCAATTTTAGATCTTTACTGCTTTCTCTTGTGGGCACTTAGTGCTATAAATTTCCCTCTACACACTGCTTTAAATGTGTCCCAGAGATTCTGGTATGTTGTATCTTTGTTCTCACTGGTTTCAAAGAACATCTTTATTTCTGCCTTCATTTTGTTATGTACCCAGTAGTCACTCAGGAGCAGGTTGTTCAGTTTCCATGTAGTTGAGCAGTTTTGACTGAGTTTCTTAATCCTGAGTTCTAGTTTGATTGCACTATGGTCTGAGAGACAGTTTGTTATAACTTCTGTTCTTTTACATTTGCTGAGGAGTGCTTCACTTCCAAGTATGTGGTCAATTTTGTAATAAGTGTGATGTGGTGCTGAGAAGAATGTATAGTCTATTGATTTGGGGTGGAGAGTTCTGTAGATGTCTATTATGTCTGCTTGGTGCAGAGCTGAGTTCAATTCCTGGATATCCTTATTAACTTTCTGTCTCGTTGACAGAAAGTTTCTGTCAATTCCTGGATATCCTTGTTAACTTTCTGTCTCGTTGACAGTGGGGTGTTAAAGTGTCCCATTATTATTGTGTGGGAGTCTAAGTCTCTTTGTAGGTCTCTAAGGACTTGCTTTATGAATCTGGGTGCTCCTGTATTGGGTGCATATATATTTAGGTTAATTAGCTCTTCTTGTTGAATTGATCCCTTTACATTATGTAATGGCCTTCTCTGTCTCTTTTGATCTTTGTTGATTTAAAATATGTTTTATCAGCGACTAGGATTGCAACCCCTGCTTTTTTTTGTTTTCCATTTGCTTGGTAGATCTTCCTCCATCCTTTTATTTTGAGCCTATGTGTGTCTCTGCACGTGAGATGGGTCTCCTGAATACAGCACACTGATGGGTCTTGACTCTTTATCCAATTTGCCACTCTGTGTCTTTTAATTGGAGCATTTAGCCCATTTACATTTAAGGTTAATATTGTTATGTGTGAATTTGATCATGTCATTATGATGTTAGCTGGTTATTTTGCTCATTAGTTGATGCAGTTTCTTCCTAGCCTCGATGGTCTTTACAATTTGGCATGTTTTTGCAGTGGCTGATACCGGTTGTTCCTTTCCATGTTTAGTGCTTCTTTCAGGAGCTCTTGTAAGGCAGACCTGGTGGTGTCAAAATCTCTCAGCATTTGTTTGTCTGTAAAGGATTTTATTTCTCCTTCAGTTATGAAGCTTAGTTTGGCTGGACATGAAATTCTGGGTTGAAAATTCTTTTCTTTAAGAATGTTGAATATTGGCCCCCATTCTCTTCTGCCTTGTAGAGTTTCTGCTGAGAGATCTGCTGTTAGTCTGATGGGCTTCCCTTTTTGCATAACCCGACCTTTCTCTCTGGCTGCCCTTCACATTTTTTCCTTCATTTCAACTTTGGTGAATCTGACAATTATGTGTCTTGGAGTTGCTCTTCTCGAGGACTATCTTTGTGGCATTCTCTGTATTTCCTGAATTTGCATATTGGCCTGCCTTGCTAGGTTGGGGAAGTTCTCCTGGATGATATCCTGCAGAGTGTTTTCCAACTTGGTTCCATTCTCCCTGTCACTTTCAGGTACACCAATCAGATATAGATTTGGTCTTTTCACATAGTCCCATATTATTTGGAGGCTTTGTTCATTTCTTTTTACTCTTTTTTCTCTAAACTTCTCTTCTCACTTCATTTCATTCATTTGATCTTCAATCACTGATACCCTTTCTTTCACTTGATTGAGTCAGCTACTGAAGCTTGTGCATGCATCACATAGTTCTCATGTCATGGTTTTCAGCTCCATCTGGTCATTGAAGGTCTTCTCTATGCTGTTTATTCTAGTTAGCCATTCATCTCATCTTTTTTCAAGGTTTTTAGCTTCTTTCAGATGGGTTTGAATATCCTCCTTTAGCTCGGAGAAGTTTGTTATTGCTGATCGATTGCAGAATGGCAAATGTTGCTGCCTGATCCTTCCTCTCGAAGCTTCGTCTCAGAGGGGTACTAGGCTGTATGAGGTGTCAGTTGGCCCCTACTGGGAGGTGTCTCCCAGTTAGGCTACTCGGGGGTCAGGGACCCACTTGAGGAGGCAGTCTGTCCATTCTCAGATCTCCAGCTCCATACTGGGAGAACCACTACTCTCTTCAAAGCTGTCAGACAGGGACATTTAAGTCTGCAGAAGTTTCTGCTGCCTTTTGTTCAGCTATGCTCTGCCCCTAGAGGTGCAGTCTACAGAGGCAGGCAGGCCTCCTTGATCTGTGGTGGGCTCCACCCAGTTCGAGCTTCCTGGCCACTTTGTTTATGTACTCAAGCCTCAGCAATGGCAGACACCCCTCCCCCAGCCTTGCTGCCACCTTGCAGTTTGATCTCAGACTGCTGTGCTAGCAGCGAGCAAGGCTCCGTGGGCATGGGACCCTCCAAGCCAGGCACAGGATATAATCTCCTGCTGTGCCATTTGCTAAGGCCATTGGAAAAGCACAGTATTAGGGTTGGAGTGTCCTGATTTTCCAGGTACTGTCTGTCAGGGCTACCCTTGGCTAGGAAAGGGAATTCCCTGGCCCCTTCTGCTTCCCGGGTGAGGCAATGCCCTGCCCTGCTTTGGCTCATACTCCATGGGCTGCACCCACTGTCCAACAAGCCCCAGTGAGATGAACCTGGTACCTCAGATGGAAATGCAGAAATCACTCATCTTCTGCGTCACTCACGCTGGGAGCTGTAGACTGGAGCTCTTCCTATTTGGCCATCTTGGAACCTCCCCTCATGTAAATTTCTTTTAAAGATAATTGGTTAAACTGAATGATAACAATGTGTTGTTATTGCAACATATGTATATACAAATAAAGTATATGACAACAAAGCATAAAGACTGAGAGGGGAGAAATGCAAGTATACTATTGTAAGGTTTGAATAGTATATGTGAAATGGTATAATTCACTTGAAGCTAGATTGTGATAAGTTTAAGATATATACTATTACCCCACAGCAAACACAAAATTAGCAAAATAAAGAATTATAATTTTAAGCCAAAAAATACCAGAGACAAGTCTCAATCAATTCAGAAGTTTATTTAGCCAAGGTTAAGGACATACCCGTGACATAGCCTTAGGAGGTCCTGAGAACATTTGCCCAAGGTGGTCTGGCTACAGCTTGAATTTCCATGTTTTATGGAGGTATAAGACATGAATCAGTACATGTAAGACATACACTGGTTAGGTCTGGAAAGGTGGGGTGTATTAGGGTTCTCTAGAGGGACAGGACTAATAGGATAAATGTATATGTGAAAGGGAGTTTATTAAGGAGTATACACTGTCACAAGGTGAAGTCCCAAAATAGGCCATCTGCAAGCTGAGGAGCAAGGAAGCCAGTCTGAGTTCCCAAATCTCAAAAATAGGGAAGCCGACAGTGCAGCCTTCAGTCTGTGGCTGAAGGCCCAAGAGCCCCTGGCAAACCACTGGTGTAAGTCCAAAAGTCCAAAAGCCAAAGAACTTGGAGTCCAATGTTCAAAGCCAGGAAGCATACAGCATGGGAGAAAGATGAAGGCCAGAACACTCAGCCAGTCTAGTCCTTCCACATTCTCCTGCCTGCTTTATTTTAGCTGTGCTGGCAGCTGATTAGATGGTGCCCACCCAGATTGAGGGTGGGTCTGCCTCTTCTAGTCCACTGATTCAAATGTCAGTCTTCTTTGGCAACATCCTCACAGATACATCCAGGAACAACACTTCGCACCCTTCATTCCAATCAAGTTGACACTCAATATTAACCATCACATGGAGCAATGTGAAGGGGGAGGAAGGGGCAGTGGGGGGGGTTGTGGCCTGCAAGTCATAAGTGGATTAAAAGATTTCCTGATTGGCAATTGGTTGAAAGCTTTTATCTAAAGCCCTGGAATTAATAGAAGGGTTAAAATAAGGGGTTGTGGAGACCAAGGTTTTTATTATGCAGATAAAGCCTCCAGGTAGCAGGCTTCAGAAAGAATAGATTGTAAATGTTTTTTATCAGACTTAAAAAGGTACCAAACTCAGTTAATTCTCTCCCGGATCAGGAAGAAGACCTGGAAATAAAAGGAGATTTTCTATAGAAGGTAGATTTTCCCACAAGAGACAGCTTTGCAGGGCCATTTCAAAATATGTTTAAGAAATATAGCCAGGCACGTTAGCTCATGCCTATAATCCTAGCACTTTGGGAGGCTGAAGCAGGTAGATCACTTGAGGTCAGGAGTTTGAGACCAACCTGGCCAACATGGCAAAACCACGTCTCTACAAAAAATACAAAAAAATAAGCCAGGAATGGTGGCGGGCACCTGTAATCCCAGCTATTCAAGAGGCTGAGGCAGGAGAATCGCTTGAACCTGGGAGACGGAGGTTGTGGTGACTGAGCCAAGATCATGCCACTGCACTCCAGCCTGGGCAACAGAGGGAGACTCCATCTCAAAAAAAAAGAAGAAGGAGGAGAGAAAAGAAATATCTTTTGAGGTAAAATATTTTTATTTCTTTTAGGGCTTGCTGTCTGTCATGTTGGTATCTTAATGGCTACCAAGAGTCTGTTTCATCAGTCGTAAGGTCTCTGTTTTAATGTTAAATGCTGGTCAGCTGTGCCTGAATTCCAAAGGAACGTGAGTATAGTGTGGCATGTCTGACCTCTACTACCCATCACGGCCTGAACTGATTTTCCAGGTTAACTTAGGAATGCCCTTGTTTGAGAAGAGGGATCCATTCAATTGGTTGATGGGCTTAGAATTTTACTTTTGATTTACATAGTTAATGAACCAGAAAGGAAGATGAAATGTAATAAAAATGTTTGATCCAAATGGAAGAAAAGAAGAAAAAAGAACAAAAATCAAAATTATCGACTCAAACCTAACTATATAAATAATCATATTAAATGTAAATGGTTTAAACACCTCAATTAAAAGTCAGGAATTGTCATATAAATTTTTTAGGAAGACCCAATTCTATGCTGCTTACAAGAAATACACTTTATATATAAAGAAACAAATAGGTTAAAAAATACATACCATGTTAACAGAAATCAACAGAAAGCTGATAAATCTAGCCAGATTAATCAGGCATTAGAAGAAAAAATTGCCAGTAGCAGGAATGAGAAAGGTGACATGATTTTAGGTTTTAGATGTTAAAAGAATCATAATAAAATATTATATATAACTTCATGTCAATGATTTCCACAATTGTCATAAAATAGATGAACTCCTTGAAATACACAAACTACCATATCTCACTCAAGAAGAAATACATAATCTGAATAGCCCTACATCTGTTAGAGAAATACAATTTGTAGTTACAAAACCTTCACATAAAGAAAATGCCAGGCCCAGGTGGCTTCACTAGTGAATTATATCAAATATTTAAGAAGTAATACTAATTTTACATGAACTCTTCATAGAAAATTTTTGAGAAGGTAATTATTTCCTACCTCATTCTATGAAATTAGCATTACCCTGATATAAATGTCAAAGACATTACAAGAAAAGTAAACTAGAGACAATATCTCTCATGACATTAGTTGAAAAAATGCAATTTTAGCAAATAAATTACAGCATTATGTAAACAGAATAACACACAAGGACCAAGGGGGCTTATCCTAAGAATGTGAAATTGTTTTAACATTTAAAAATCAAACAGTGTACTAAGAAGAAGGAAGACAAAAACAGAAATGAAAAAGACATTGCAACTGATGTCACAGAAATCCAAAGATCATAAGAAACTGCTGTGAGAAAAAATACACCAATAAACTCGATAACCTAGAAGAAATGGATAAATTCCTAGAAACATACAACCTACCAAGAGTGCATCATGAAAGAAATAGGAAATTTAAACAGGCAAACAGTGAATAAGGAGATCGAATCAGTAATAAAAAAAACTCCCAACAAAGCAAAGCCTCCGACCTGATGACTCTGCTGCTGAAGTCTACCAAATATTTAAAGAAGAATTAATACCAATCATTTTAAAACTCTTCCCAAAAAATCAAAAAGGAGAGAATATTTCCAAACTCATTTCACGAGGCCAGCATTATGTGAATTTAAAGACAGACAAAGACACTACAAAAAGAAAACTACAGGTCTATGTCCCTGATTAATATAGATGCAAGGATCCTCAACAAAATAATTGCAAACCAAATTTAACAGCAAATTAATAGGATCATACACCATGACCAAGTGGGATTTATCCCTGAGTTGCAGGGATGGTTCAACATATGAAAATCAATTAATGTGATACAGTTAATAGAATAAAAGATAAAAATCACAAAATCATCTCAATAGATTTAAAAATAATAATTTGATAAAATTTGACACTTTTTCATGTTAGAAACTCTCAACAAACTAGGAAGAGATGGAAGTTACCTCAACATATTGAGGCCAGATATGAAAATCCCACAGCTAACACCACACTCAGAAGTAAAAAACTAAAAGCTTTTCCTCCAATATCAGGAAAAAGACAGGGATGTTCACTTTTACCACTTCTATTCAACATAGTAATGAAAGTCCTGCCCAGAATGATTATTCAAGATCAATACAAAAAATACATCAAGTTCAGAAGGAAGAAGTGAAATTGTACCTGTTTAAACATGATCTAATATACAGAAAACTCTAAAGACTCCACAAAAAACTGTTAGAATTAATAAGTCAATTCAGCAAAGTAGTATGATAAAAAACAATATGTAAAAATCAATTGCATTTCTATACACCAAAAATAAACTCTCTGAAAGAAAATTAGGAAACCAATCCCATTTACAACATTATCAAAAATAATCAAATACTTAGGAATAAACTTAGCCAAGGAGGTAAAAGACACACTGCAAACTGCAAAACATTAATTTAAGAAATTTAAAAGGACACAAGTAAATGGAAAGACATACTGTGTTCATAGATTGGAAGTCTTAATATCTACACTACTCAAAGCAATCTACAAATTCAATTCAATCTCCATAAAAATCCTAATAGCATTTTTACAGACAGAGAAAAAACAATTCTAAGATTCATATATAATTGGAAAGTACCCTGAATAGCCAAAACAATCTTGAGAAGAAAGAGCAAGGCTAGAGGCATCACTTCCTAATTTCAAAATATATTGCAAAGCTATAGTAATTAAAATAGTATGTTAACAGCATAAAGATAGACATATAAGACCAATGGGTTAGAATAGGGAGCCAAGAAATAGATCTGTGTATATACAGTCAATTGATCTTTGACATGGGTGCCAAGAATGCACAATCAGGAAAGGACAGTCTCTTCAACAAATGCTGCTGGGAAAACTGGATATCTCCATGCAAGAGTAGAACTGGATCCTTGTCTTATACCATACACAAAAATTAAATCAAAATGGATTAAAAACTTAAATGCAAGGTGAGACTGTAAAGCTTCTATAAGAAAACACTGGGAAAAAGATTAATTTCCAAAATACGTTAGGAACTCAAACAACTCAGTAGATAAAACTAACAATCTGATTTTTTAAATGAGCAAAGGACTTGAATAGACATTTTTCCAAAGAAGAGAAATACCCACAGGTATATGAAAAGATGCTCAGTGTTACTAATCATCAGAAAAATGTAAATCAAAACCACAATGAAATATTTCCTCACACCTGTCAGGATGATGATTATTTAAAAAAAAGACAAGTGTTGGAAGGGATGTGGAGAAATGGAACCCTTGTACATTGTTTGTGGGAATACACGATGGTGCATTTACTATGGGAAAAAAGTATGAACGTTCTTCAAAAAGTTAAAAACAGAGCCATTATATTGCTCCAATAATCCCACTTCTGGGTATTTATCCAAAAGAATTGAAATCAGGATCTTGAAGTAATATTACCATTCCTATGTTCATTGCAACACTATTCGTAATAGCTCAGATGTAGAAACAACATTAATGTCCATTAACAGATAAATTCATAAAGCAAATGTGGTATAGACATACAATGGAAATACTATTCAGCATTAAAAAAGAAATTCTGCAATATGCACAACATGAATAAACCTTGAGGATAATTATTCCAAGTGAAATAAGCCAATCACAGAAAGACAAATCCCGTATAATTTGCTTATCTTAGATAGTGAAAATATTAACAGTACAATTCATAGAATCAAAGAGTGGAATGGTGGTTGCCAGGACGGGAGTGAAAGGGAAGTGAGGAGTTGCTTATCAATGGGTATAAAATTTCATTAATGCAAGATGAATTAGCTTTAGAGATCTGCTGTATAATACTGTGCCTATAGTTAACCATATTTTATTGTATACTGAAAAATCTCATAAGAGAGTAGATCTCATGTTATATTCTTACCACAATAAAATAAAAATTTTAAAAATCAAGCACTGTAGTTCACCAAATTGAGAAATTAAAAAAGAAAAGATCTTATCTCAGTATAATCAGAAGAAAATAACTCTCAGCAAACTGGCACTAGCAGGAAACTTCTTCAACCTGATTAAGGTAATTTACAAAAAACCTACAGGTAATGTCACGCTTAATGTTGAAAGACTGAATGCTTTCCTCCTGAGATCAGGAATGAGATGAGAATGTCAGCTCTTACCACTTCTATTCAACATTGTAATTGAGGCAATAAAGCCAAAAGAAAAGAGAAAAACAAACAGGTGAATTGGAAAAAAAGTAAAATTGTTTCTGTTTCTCAGGTAACATGACAGGAAGTTTTGTGGAATCTACACAAAAACTATCAGAAATTAATATGCTACTAATTATTATTAACTAATAAGCTGATAAAGCTACTAGTACTAACAAATTAGTTAAGCAAAGTTGAAGGATAGAATACAACTATACAAAGTTTCTTCCTTATACTAGCAATGAACAATCAGAAATTGTATTTTAAAATTATGATTTATAGGCCATACACGGTGGCTCATACCTGTAATCCCAGCACTTTGGGAGGCCAAGGCGGACAGATCACGAGGTCAGGAGATGGAGACCATCCTGGCTAACACGGTGAAACCCCATCTCTACTAAAAATACAAAAAAAAAAAAATAGCCAGGAGATTTACAATAGCAGCAAAATATCAAATACTTAGGGATAAATTTGAGCAACAAAACATGTAAGACCCTTCTACCCTGGTTTGATAGAGAGGAGTGGAAGAGAAGGCTTGCCAAAGAGCAACAGGAACATTTTGGGGTGACAGATATTAATTCTTGACTTTTAATGATAGTTTCCTGTGTTTTACACGTGTCAAATACTGTCACACTGTACACCTTAAATATGTGCAGTTAATTGTATGCCAATTATACCTCACTTCTCTTAGGAGTGAGAAATTGGCAATACATGTTAAACCCACTCTGTTACTTTCTTTTCCAGGGCCTCAGACAGAGACAGAGGGGTGTGACAATCACAGCTGTGATAGCTAAACTTGCCCAAAAATCTGTTTAAACTCAGTAAAAATGAATAAATGAAAAATCATTTTGCTTGAGAATAAATTTCTCTTTTTAACTTCTTGCACAAATTGCAACTGCATTGCCCTTCCCTTTGCTTTGCCTCTCAGAAATGATCCTGCAGTCCGACCCTGAACACTAACCTTGATTGGAGCAGCAGGAAAATATCATGGGATGTCTGAACAAATTATGAAGCTTATAACCCCCAGGTCTTAGAATTTTCCAAGCTTCTCCTCCTAGGCATTACCTGTGCTACCACACAGAGCCATTGCAGGCACGGGGAAATTGAGAATTCTTCTTAAAGCTGTTAAGGGACTGAGGAATAAGTGAGATTTGTCTCTTAAGCACTGAAGGATTCCCTAAAATGTATAGACAGCCTTGTAGACAGCTATTGAATTATTTGTCCAACTGTGTCTGGAATGTTTCTTCCAGGATGCAGCTTCTTTAATGCTCCTAATCTAAAGATAGTTTAGATTTGAGTCAATTTTTCCCCCAGGTCTTAAGCTAGGAAACTATGCAGGTAACTAATGGGATTATGACAAAACTCTTCAGGAATCTTTTTATTTTAACCCTTAAAGTAAAAGTGATTCTTTAAATCTTCCTGAACCTTGAAGAATTGAGCTAACTCAGATATTAAAAGTTTAGAGTTGCTTTTTCTTTTTCTTTTCTTTCTTTTTTTTTTTTTTAGACGGAGTCTTGCTCTGTTGCCCGGGCTGGAGTGCAGTGGCATGATCTCGGCTCGCTGCAACCTTCGCCTTCTGGGTTCAAGCGATTCTCCTGCCTCAGCCTCCTGAGTAGCTGGGACTACAAGTGCCCGCCACCACGCCCAGCTAATTTTTGTAATTTTAATAGAGACGGGGTTTCACCATATTGGTCAGGCTGGTCTTGAACTCCTGACGATCAGGTGATCCACCTGCCTTGGCCTCCCAAAGTGCTGGGATTACAGGCGTGAACCACCATGACCAGCTTAGAGTTTCTCTTTCTACATCATTTACCTTGTATGTCTATATCTAACCCAGGACTCAAGACAGTGATCTTAGACTCAACAACTTGGAATTATTTTTCCATTCACACAATTTCTCCCAGAGCTGTTTAAATTCACAAGGTAGCTGCTTCTGATGGGTTTATGAGTCAGATTTAGACTTAGCTCCCTCAAATTTTACAGAGATCTCTTTTTTCCAACTTGTTTCCAACAAGAGTGTCACAAACACTAGGTGCTAGAAAACTCTCCACTCAGAATAGTGACCTGCATGTGTATCATCTACAAGACTCCCAGCAAAGACTTGACCTCATTCCCTGAGACTCTATTTAAAGCTGGGACTTGTCCAACTCTGGATGAGCTTGCCTTCTCAAGTTTCTAACTCCTAGGGGTGAGCAAGAAGCTCTACAGTTAAAATTTAATGGAATTTTCAGCCCGGCGTGGTGGCTCACGCCTGTAATCCCAGAACTTTGGGAGGCCGAGGCAACCAGATCACAAGGTCAAGAGATCGAGACCATTCTGGTCAACATGGTGAAATGCCGTCTCTACTAAAAAAATGCAACAGAGCAAGACTCCGTCTCAAAAAAAAAAAAAAAATGGAATTTTCTCACATTTTTTCAACATTTCCAGAAAGATGGTTGACTTTGCTGGGTTTTCTTTCCTTTTCTTAACCTATAAGAGCAATCTCTGTAACCTGCATCCTTTGCCCACAAATGAACTCTGACTTCCTGATACTCTAAGTGAGCAACTTGGTTGTTACTTCTGGAGGTATCAGCCTTCTGCTAATTGCATTTAAGATGCCATTGTAGAAAGTTTTGGCCACAGGACCTGGCTGGAAAACACTGGCCCCACTGGACTGTACTCTGTACTCAAACTTTCCTTAAGTATAAAGATTTGATAGAGAATGGCTTTTATATAGGAAGATCCTGGGGATGGTTAAGCACATGAGAAATGATTATTGGGGTTCTCTGAGAAAGAAAATTGTCAGAAGAGGCAATTGAATCACCGAGATCTACGAACTAATGTAGAATAAGTCACTGCAAGAGTCAGCTTAATTTCTCTCCAAATGAGAAAGCAGTCGTCAAACTCCTTCACATATCCTTGAAACATATGAACAATCTGGGCATCTGTTGTCTACACAGGGGTTGCTTCTCTTGAATTCTCTAAACATAATTTGGTACAATAGAGTATTAGTCTTTTGCATTTGTGTGTGTGTGTGTCTGTGTGTATACACACACAGACATACACACATATGCCATACAATATTTTTTGAAGTTTTATTAAGTTTAATAATTGAATGACTAATACTGCAGCTATGTCTAGCATATTGTGTTAGAAAGCATGCTTAGCCTCTCTGTAAGAGAGAGCCCCAGAGACCTGGGAACGTTTACCTATGTAGAACCATACATCTAGTAGAACCATAGAACATTTATCTATGTAGGCTGAATGTGCGATTTATCATATTCTCAACAATAATCCTACGCTTGGTGAAATGTATAAGGGACCTTTGCATACCTTTTTTTCTTTTTGCAACTTCATGTGAATCTACAATTATTTCAAAATAAAAAATTTTAAAAAGTACATGTGTCAAAAGAAATCTCTTGATAAACATAAAACAATAAAAAAGGAACCTTTGTCAGAAACACATGGATAGGCTCTCTGTGCTTGTCTCTCATGGCTGTTGCTTAACTTGAATAAAAATTCACATCATGTCAAATATTACAAGCAACATATCTGTGACATAGTCTATTGAAGCAGTCACATTGGCATTGGGGAGATACACAAACAAAGCGAACCATAGCCATCTGGTATTCTCAGCTTGTTTACAAAATCACTTAACGAGGCTAAGTTGAAGATGTGGAAATAGAGGTGCATCTGGGAGTGAATGGTCTCACGTGTCCCCGACTTACTTTTCTCTCTCTCCATTTCCCTCAGGGCTCAATGAAGAGGGAGTCATGAAGAATTTGGAAGAGCAAGTGCCCCAGTCCTACGTATTTATGTCTCCCCACTGATGTACAGTGCTCCATCTGCCATAAATGTCTATCGACTCAATTCTGAGTCATTTACTGGACTTCTGTTTTTTTTCCTTTGGGCTATTTCATCTATCAGGAGATTTGCCCCATGCTGTCTTGAAGGCTAACATTATGGATTTTGATTGGTGGTACGGCAGTTCCTTACATCTTATTATTATTTTTATTCTACAGATTTGTTTTCAATTCTTCGGCCTTTGACTTTTTTTGTACGAAGTTAAGAATTATTAATAGTTGTTTAAATACTCAAAAAACAGTGAAAATTTTTAGGGGAAATGCACTGAATATATCTATCAATTTGAAAATGGAGGCTGGGTGCAGTGGCTCACGCCTGTAATCCCAGCACTTTGGGAGGCAAAGGCAGGCGGATCACGAGGGCAGGAGATCCAGACCATCCTGGCTAATATGGTGAAACCCCGTCTCTACTAAAAATAAAAAAAATTAGCCGGGCGCGGTGGCTGGTGCCTGTAGTCCCAGCTACTGGGGAGGCTGAGGCAGGAGAATGGCGTGAACCCGGGAGGCGGAGCTTGCAGTGAGCCGAGATCGTGCCACAGCACTCCAGCCTGGGCGACAGAGTGAGACTCCGTCTTAAAAGAAAAGAAAATGGAAAAGCTTAAAATCATGAGTTATATATTATTATCTTACATATTACTATATACATAATTCAGTGAATTATAGTATTCAAGAATATAGAATGAATTTTCATTTAGTTTTATAAATTTCCATGTTTCTTGATCTTATTGAGCATTCAAGGCAATCAATAAAATATACTCCTGATACTAGAAATTCCTTATATTTTCTGGGTATTTTTTGTGGCATCTGTACATTGCAAATACTTTCTACCAGTCTGAAGATTGGTTGTCACTTTGTTAGGTTTTCTTTAAGATGTTTTTTTTCTTTCTGGCCGGCCGCGGTGGCTCACGCCTGTAATCCCAGCATTTTGGAAGGCCAAGGCGGGCGGATCACTAGGTCAGGAGATCGAGACCATCCTGGCTAACACGGTGAAACCCCCTCTCTAATAAAAATACAAAAAATTAGCCGGGCCTGGTGGCAGGCACCTGTAGTACCAGCTACTCAAGAGGCTGAGGCAGGAGAATGGCGTGAACCCGGGGTCTGGGCTTGCAGTGAACCGAGATTGCGCCACTGCAGTCCAGCCTGGGTGAGAGAGCAAGACTCCATTCAAAAAAAAAAAGAGAGATTTTTTTCTTTTCAATGTGGAAGAGTTAAATTATCTTTTCCTATTGTGGTTTTGTTTCAGACAGTATTCATAAGAAAATTCTCTTATTCTTTTTACTAAATGACTCACATATTTTGTTTCAAATTTAAGTTTTTAATCCCACTGGGATGAATTTAGTGTAAGGCATAAGTACGGATCCACAATGTTTCCATATGGATATCTGAATGGTTTAACTGCTTTTATTTTATTTTATTTATTTATTTATTTATTTATTTATTTATTTATTTATTTATTTTGAGATGGAGTCTCGCTCTGTCACCCAGGCTGGAGTGCAATGGTGTGATCTTGGCTCACTGCAACCTCCGCCTCCCGGGTTCAAGCGATTCTCCTGCCTCTGCCTTCCAAGTAGCTGGGATTACAGGCGCCCACCACCACGCCAGGCTAGTTTTTTGTATTTTTAGTAGAGAGGGAGTTTCACCATGTTGGTCAGGCTGGTCTTGAATTCCTGACCTCAAGTGATCCGCCCGAGTGATCTGCCCGCCTCCGCCTCTCAAAGTGCTGGGATTACAGGCGTGAGCCACAGCGCCCGGCCATGACTGCTTTTAAAATAGTCATCTTTCTAAATTGCCCTGCTGTTTCCACTTTCTTATAGGTATCTGTTTCCATTTTGTTTCTTCAGTTTCATTGGCTTGTCTCTATTTTTTCCAATACAAAGCTATCTTAATTAATTTATTTTCATCATAAATTGTAAGGTCCAGTAGATAGTTTCTCTTATGTTATTACTGCATGAGTTTTCTTTGGTTTTCTTTGGTGTGAGATTTTTTCATACTAATTTTGCATCAGCTTATGAAGGACATTAGGAAATCTGGTTGAGGTTTTGGCTGGAATTAACATTGACAATTTGGGTGGAATTGATATTTTTTATGATTTTGACTTTTCCTATTGATATTTGCAGTATAAATCTCCATTTATTTGCTTTTTTTTTTCTCTTATGAATAAGTTCACCTTTAAAATGGTGAAACCATAGTATTCATCTCTCAGGGTAGGTTAAATTTCTTACAATAGTGAGGGGACTATAAAATACTTTTTATCTTTGGTGAAATTTACCCCTAAGTTCATAGCATTTGAGTTTGCTATTGAAAAATTTGTTATTTATATTTTTAATTTAACAATTACACATTTTTTTAAACCAGTTAATCACCAAGTATGCTAATCCTAAATTACATTTTCTCTCCTCACTGATGTGTGTGTCCCCTCTGTAAGACACCATGTGGATATAAATGCTAAGTATGATTATGGGCCTCTGGTCTTTTCCTGTGAGCTACTTTGTCTCTCACTGTGCCTATACCACTGTCTTGATGAGTCTGGCTTTCTAAAACGTTGATTGGTAGTAAGGCACGTGCTCCAAATGTATTTGTTTCTTTTACAGATATTTTTGAGTTTTCTTACCTCTCTTTTTTTCAAATATATATGAAAATCTGGCTATCGATGTCCTCACTCAACCTAGTGGATATTTTAAGTGGAAAAATATTGTATATAGAGAGCATATCGAAGTGTGAGATGCTTCATGTATAGAACTATCTTATGCATGAACATAGACCTGATTAAGTTATGTGCATTGACAGGTTGGAAAGATGCATTTAAGATTTAAGAACAATCAATGACTTCCTCTGTTTCCACTAGAGTCCCCACAAAATTGAAACACATTAGGGGAAAAACATAGATGAAGTCCAAAATATTTCTAAAAATAGCTCACAGATAATGACTCATAGGACAAAACATTTAGGGTTGGAGCTCAGCCAGCTTTAAGTTCTCAGAGCTTAAAGGGTCAGGGTCACTAGCTCAAACCTGAGGCCCCTAATCAGCCTGGCACCTGTCCTAAGGTTGGAATGGGCTGATACTTTGCACTGGACACTCTTGTTCCCTGAGAGATGCCCACTTTGCTCTACTTGCCTCATTTGTTCTAATAAGATCCTATACTGGTGATGTCAGCAGGTGTCTGATACAAGGAAATACAGTGTATGGAGTGGGAGAGGTGAAGAGTAGTGAGGTAGTGATTTCATGGTGTGGGATACATTAGGACCAACCCACTTAGAAAAAAATGGCTTTCGCAACAATTTTTTACCACTAATGCCCTTGGCAAAAACATCCTTAAGAACAATTGCCCTTAGCGCCAACACTTTTAAAAATATGCCTATCACAACAATGACTTATTAATAATGGCCCTTAGCAACAAATCCCATAGCAACAATACCCTTAGCATAGACACCATCAGGAATAATGCTTTAAGACAACATTGTTAATATTAACCCTTTTAGCCAAAAGACTCTTGGCAACATAATCTAAGCAACAGTAACATTAGAAAAATGCCCTCAGCTATAACACTATTTGCCACAGTTGTTCTTAGCAACACCTTTGACTGACATTAACACTCCTAGAAGCAATATCTTACATTAGCAATCATGGACCTTAACAACCACCCCAAACAACAATGACCTTAGCAACAAATAGCTTGAAATGAATACCTTTACCAAAATGTCCTTTAAAAAAATGGCCTTTAGCATCAAGACCCTTAACAAAAATGGCCCTTAGGAACAATGACCCTAGAGACAACACTCATAACATAACAACAATGGCCCCTAACAACAATGTCCTTAGCAGCAACATCATTAGCAATGGTGCACCTTACTGACAAATCTCTAAGCAACAACAGCCTTAGCATAATTGCCTGTAGAAATAGTGGGAATTATGCCAATTGCAACAATGCCATTGGCAACAATGTCTTTAAAATCAATGTCCATAGCAACAATGCCCTTAGGAACAATGGTATGTCCATTTACCTCTATAAATTGCCATGGTACTTTGGAAATGGTCAAACCATGGCCTGTTAGTGTATCTTAGCAAAAACACCCTTAGAAATAATACCTTCAAAAACCATGGCCCTTAGCAATAACAAAATTAGAAATAAAGCAATTAGCAACAATGCCCTTACAAAAATGTCCTTTATAGTGGCATTAACAACAGCACTCTTACCAATGGCACCTTAGTAAAAATGCTTTTAGTATCAACTCCTTAGCAATAATGACATCAGCAACAGTGTTGTTGGCAACAGTACACTTTACAGCAATGCCCTAGCTACAAAATACGTAATATCAATGAACTTAGCAACAATGGCTCTTGGAGACAATGCTCCGAATGGTAATACTCATAGAATCAACACTCTTAACATCAGTACCATTAGCAAGAAAGGGGTAAACAACTGACCTTAGAAATGACATTCTTAATAATGTCCTTAGTAAAAAAATCATGAGCATCACCCCTATAACCAGTGCCCTTAGCAACAGTGCTCTTATCCAAACTTGCCTTACCAAGAGTTTACCATTGTTTACCTTATAAACAATGGCCCTTAGCAACCACACTCTTTGCAACAATGTCCTAACAATATTACTATTAGCAAAAATCCCCTAAGACCAGCATTCTTGACAACAGCCCTCTTGGCCCTTAGAAGCAATGACTTTAGCAACCAACAGTGAGCCATAAAAATAAAGCCTTGGTAATAATGCTGTTAGCACTGACCTTTGTAAAATGGTCTTAGCAACAGTCTTTAGCAAGAGTGACTCTAGAAATGTCCCCTTCCCAACAATGCCCTTTGAAGAAAATACCTGTAACAACAATGCCTTTAGTCACAATGCCTTCAGCAAAAATGTCCCTTGCCAACATTAACACCCTAGGAACAATGATCTTAGAAACAGTGTCCTTAACAATAATATACAAAAACATTCTAAGCAATAGTACCCTAAGCAACAATATACTTAGCAGTAATACCCTCAGTAACAATACTCTTAGCAACACGAGATTTAGGATCAGTGCTGGTAGAAACAGCATCATGAGAAACACTAGCAATAGTAATAATGCCTTTAGCCACAATGACCTTCAACAGTTCTCTTATGAACATCACCCATAACTACAATGGCTCCAGGAACAATGCACTTAGAAATAACTTCCTTAGCAACAGTGACCTTACTATCGATGCCAATTGAAATATCGCCCTTAGGCACGTGTTCCATGGCAGCAACATCATTAGTAACCACAGCTTTTGTAACAATGACTTTTAGCAAAAACATTAGCACAGTGCCTTAACAAAGGCCCTTAGAAACAATGCAACTACAGGCCGGGCAAGGTGGCTCATGCCTGTAATCCCAAGCACATTGGGAGGCTGAGGTGGGTGGATCACTTGAGGTCAGGAGTTTGAGACCAGCCTGGCCAACATGATGAAACCCCATCTCTACCAAAAATACAAGAATTAGCTGGGCATGGTGGTGCACGCCTGTAATCGCAGCTACTCGGGAGGCTGAGGCAGGAGAATCACTTGAACCCGGGAGGCAGAGGTTGCAGTGAGCTGAGATCATGCCACCACACTCCAGCCTGGGCAACAGAGGGAGAATCCATCTAAAAAAAAAAAAAAGAAAAGAAAAGAAAAGAAAAGAAAAAAGAAACAATGCAATTATCATCAATTCCCTTACCAACGGATCCTTTAGAACATAATGCTCTTAACAACAGCACTCTTAGCAACAACATCCTTGACAACAGTGTACTTAGCAACAGTGCCTTTAGCTAAAATGGCCTTTAGTAAAATCAACTTTAGCAACAATGCCCTTATAAAAGATGCCCCTTGTAACAGTGTCCTTAGCCAGAATCCCTTTAGGAACAATGCCTTTACCAAAATGTATTTGCAACAATGTCCTTAGCAAGAGTCCTTTTGTAACAATACTCTTAGAAACAATGCTCTTACTAACATTCCCTTAGGAACAACACTATCGGTGACATTAATGCTCTTAGCAACAATGACCCTTGAAATAATGCCCTTCAAACAATGTCCTTAGAAGCAATTGTACTTAGACACAATGACCTTTCATAACAAATGCCCTTAATAACAACCCCCTCAGCAACCATGCCCTTAGCCTCAGTTCCTTGAGTAACAGTGCTATTAGCAGTAAACCCTTAGGTAAGATGCCTTTACCACAGTGTTTTCAGTAATAATGTGTTTAACTTCAACACCCTTAGAAACAATGTTCTTAGCAAAAATGGCCCTTAGCAACAAAGCTCTTATGGATTCACTGAGAAACAGTCCCCTTAGCAACAACGCCTTTAGCAATAATCACTTTAGCAACAAGACACTTTACAAAAGTGCCTTGCAATAATGTACCTAACATCAACATTCTTAGCCATAATGAGTTGTAGTAAAAATTATCTAAACGTGTTTTTAGCATCAGGGCCCTTAACATCAAAACCCTTAGATTTAACGACTATAACAATAATATCTTTAACACAGTTCCTTAGCAACAGCCCCTAACAACAATAGTCTTAGGAACAATGCCTTTACTAAAATGCATTTAAGTTCAACGGCCTTAGCAACACTGTCCTTGGCAATATTAGATGTTAGTGGCAATGCTCTCAGCAGCAGTGGTACTCAGCAATGATTTCTCTTACAACACCCTTAACAACAATACCCATAACAGCAGCACACTTTAAAAAACAGGCTTAGCAACAATGTCCTTAACATCAATGCCTTTTGGAACATCAACCTTAGCGACAATTGCACTTACTAAGAGTGCCTTTAGCATCAGTCCCCTTAGCAATACCACCATTCAAACCAGTACCCCTTAGCAAAAATGATTCTAATAATGGCACACTTTATTTTCTTTTTGACAGAATTTCATTCTTGTTGCCCAGGCTGGAGTGCAATGGCATGATCTCGGCTCACTGTAACCTCCGCCTCCCAGGTTTAAGCCATTCTCCTGCCTCAGCCTCCCAAGAAGCTGGGATTACAGGTGTGCACCACTACGCCCAGCTGATTTTGTAATTTTAGTAGAGATGGGGTTTCACCAAGTTGGTTGGTCAGGCTGGTCTCAAACTCCTGACCTCAAGTGATCCACCGGCCTCGGCCTTCCAAAGTGCTGGGATTACAGGCGTGAGCCAGCGTGCCCGGCCAACAGCACACTTTCAAACAATACCTTAACATCAACATCCTTAACTCTCTTTGCAATAATACCCTTAGGATTAAGTCCCTGAGCAATAGAGTCATTAACAGCAGTGTATTTAGTAGCAATGCTTCTTTACTGTAATACACTTAACAATAATGAACATAGTAACAATGCCCTTAGCCATAAAGGACTTTACAACAACAACCTTAGCAACGACACTCACAGTGACAGTGTCCTTCAAATGAGTTTCTTAGAAACAGTGGTCTTAGGATCAACATTTTAGCATGAATGCTCTTTGCAACAATTATTCTAGGAAAAGTGCTTCTAGCAACTAGCCCTTTAGCAACAACACACTGAACAAGAATGCTCTAGCAAAAATGTACTTAATAACAACATCCTTAGCAAAAATACCCTTAGCAAAAATGAGTCTTAGTAACAGAGCCTTAATGTCAATGTCCTTAGCTACAATGCCCCTAATATCATTGTCAGAGTGACAATATCCTTAGCAAAAATACGCCACATCAACAACACATCTAGCAGCAAGTTCCTCAGTGACAATGTGCTTAATATAAATATCCTTACTCACAATGTCCTTTAGCAACTCTTATAGGCAATGGCCTTAACAATAATATTCATAATAATATTTTCCTTACAACAGTACTTAACAACCTTTGCACAGCACCCTTGGAAAAAAGCCAATTTAGCAAAACCTTTCTTGGCTACCAACCATAGCAACAATGCCCTAAGCAATAACACCTTTAGTATCATTTGCCATAGAAACAGTGGCTATAAAACAAGGCCATCAGCAACAGCATGCTTAGCAAAAATATCTTTAGAAACAATACTCTTGGCATCAACACCTTAAAAACAACCTCATTATTATAACTGCCTTTAATAAAAATGCCATGAACAACCAGGCCCTTAGCATTGGTGCAGTATCAACAGTGTCCTTAGAAACAGCACCATTAACAACAACTCTGTGAGCAGCACTATTTGCAGCAATGTCCTTATTAACAATGTATTTAGCTAGAGTACCCTTAGCAATTGGCTCTTAGCAACATCACATTTGGAAACAGTACTCATAGCAGCAGCTCCCTTATCAGCATCACTCATAGCAAAATCTGTTTTATTTTCAACACTCTTACTATCAAGGCCTTTAAGAACAATGACTCTAAGAAAATAGCCCATAACAACAATTTCCTTAAATTCAACACTCTTTCCTTAGGAACAGCACCTTTAGCACCAATGATCTTAGCAACAGTAGCCTCTGCAATAGTGGCCATGGCCACAATGTTCTTAGTAACAGCACCTTTAGCAAAAACATCCAACAACAATATTAACATCAATGCCTTTGGCTGGGCACAGTGGCTCATGCCTATAATTCCAGCACTTTGAGAGGTGGGATCAGGAGGATTGCTTTAGACCAAGGGTTCAAGACCAGGTTGGGCAATGTAGTGAGATCTCATCTCTACAAAAAGAAAAATTAAAAAAATTAAAAAGCTAGCTACATGATATGGTTTGGCTGTATCCCCATCCAAATCTCATCTTGCATTGTAGCTCCCATAATTCCCACATGCTATGGAAGGGACCCGATGGAAGGTAATTGAATCATGGGGGTGGGTCTTTCCCATGCTGTTCTCATAATAGTGAATAAGTCTCATGAAATTTGATGGTTTTATAAAGGGGAGTTTCCCTGCACAAGCTCTCTTGCCTGCTGCCATGTAAGATGTGACTTTGCTCCTCTTTTGCCTTCCGCCATGATTGTGAGGCCTCTCCAGCTATGGGGACTGTGAGTCAATTAAATGTCTTTCCTTTAAAAATTACCCAGCCTTGGGTATGTCTGTATTAGCAACATGAGAACAGTCTAATACACTAGGCATGGTGGTGTGTGCTTGTTGTCCCAGTTGCTTTGGAGACTGAGGCAGGAGGATCACTTTGAGCACAGGAGTTCAAGCCTGCAGTGAGCTGTGATCACGCAACTGCACTCCAGCTTGGGTGACAGAGTGAGACCCTGTCTCAAAACAAAAAACAAAACAAAAATGCCTTTAAGAACAGCATGTTTAACAAAAGAACCTCAGCAATGACTTCCTTAGCCACAACAACCTTGGCAAAAATATTATTACTACCATTCTCTTAGCAATTAAGTCCTTAGGAATAATGCTCTGAGAAAAAAAGTGCTTTTAGCAACAGTTTCCTTAGAAACACTAGTCATAGCAATAACACCCTTAGCAAAACTTTCTTTGCACAATAACTTCAAGGCCTTAAAGAACAATGCCCTTACAAAACTTTTTTGACATCAACACCTGCCTTATACCATTTTGTGTTGCTCGAAATAAATACCTGAGGATGGGTAATTTATACAGAAAAACCATTTAGTTGGTTCTCAATTCTGATGGCTGGGAAGTTCAAGATTGGACATCTGTGTCAGGTGAGGGCCTCAGGCTGCTTCCACTCATGGCAGAAGATGAAGGGGAGCTGGTGTGTGCAGAGCTCACATGATGAGAGAGAGAGAAAGAGAGCAGAAAGGTCTCAGGCTCTTTTTAACAACCAGCTCTGGCAGGAACTGATAGATGACACACTCAGCCTCAAGGAAGGGGATTAATCTGTTAATACGGGATTTGGTCATATGATCCAAACACTTCCCATTAGGCCCCATCTCCAACATTGGGGATCAAATTTCAACATGAGGTTTAGAGGGGACAAACATCCAAACCATAGCAATACCCTTAAGAACAATAACCTTACCAATAGTACCCTTATCAAAAATGCCCTTAACAACAGCTTTCTTAGCAACAGTACAGTTACTAACAGCACTCATAGCAAAACCTTAATCTTCAATAACACTTTTAATATCAATGCCTTTAAGAATGACAATCTTGACCAGATATGGTGACTAATGTCTGTAATCCCAGCACTTTGAAAGGTTGAGGCAGGAAGTTTGCTTGAGGCCAGCAGTTTGAGGTCAGTCTGGGCAATATAGTGAGATGCTGTCTCTACAAAAAATTTTTTTAAAAAGTCAGGTATGGTGACCTGTGCTCATAGTCCTAGCTACTTGGGAGGCTGAGGTAAGAAAATTGCTGGAGCCCAAGAGTTTGAGGTTAGTGAACCATGATCATACCACTGCACTGCAGCTTGGCCGACAGAGCTAGACTCTGCCTGTTTGTTTGTTTGTTTGTTTGTTTGTTTTTTTAAAAGAGGACCTTCAAAATTGCTTCTATCAACAATTACCTTTGCAAACTTTCCATCAGCAGCAATGCTCCTAGCAAGAACATCTTTTGCAACAATGCTTTTAACATATTTCATTTTGCAACATAGAAACAAATGCAGTTAGGAACAGCATCCTTAACAACAACTTTCTTTACAACCATATTAACACAAGAGTCTTGCAACACCCTTAACAACAAGTTTCCTTTGCAACAGGGCCATAACATCAACACTCTTGGTAATTGCATTGGTACCAAAACTTATCTGTGACAATATCTTGAACATTAATGCCTTTAAGAGAAATGCCCTTAAAAATACCTTTAGCAAGCATTTCCTTAGCAAACACGCTCCTAGCAACAGAGAGTTAAGTTTTGTAAGGGCATGTGAATATGAAGGCAGAGACTGGAGTGATGCCCGGAAATGTGAAAGATTTCCAGGAACCACCAGAAGTGAGGAAAAACGCATGGAAAAGATTCAGAGTGCTCAGAAGGAAGAAACCCTACCACCACCTGATTTGGACTTCTAAGCTCCAGAACTGTAAGAGAAATTTCTTTTGTTTTAAGCCACCTCGTTTGTGGTACTTTGATATGGCAGCCCTAGGAAACTAATACAATTCTCTTAACAAAAAGGCAACAATTTCCTTAGCAATAATAAACTTAGAAATAATGCCTTCTCAACAATGACTTTGCCAACAGTGGCCATAGCAGCCACACCCTCAGCAAAAGCAACTTAGTGCAGATTTCTTAGCAAAGCACGCCAAAACACACTAACAAACATACTAAGAAAACACAAAACACACTAACAAAGAAAGGGCCTTTCTAAAAACTGCCTAACATCAACAATCTTATCAACACATTTCATAGCAAAAATTTCCTTCCTTTGCCCCTAGCAATGTTGCCTTTAGCAACAGTTTTCGTAGCAGTAGTGACCATCCAACCTTGATTTAGCAAATGCATCCTTAGCAAAAACTTTCTTGCAACACCACCCTTAATACTAACACCTTTAAGAACGATGTCTTTAGCATAAGGGCCCTCCCAACAATATCATTAGCAAACACTTGGCAAAATGTGCTTAGCAACCGCACTCTTTGAAAAAGTTCCATTAATAGCAACATACTTAATAACAATGTCTTTAGCAACGGTGGTCATAGAAATTGCTCCTTCTGCAAGAGTGGCTACCGTAATTGTGACCAGAGCAATAATGGCCATATCAGCCATGCATTTAGCTACAGTGGCAGTAACAACTATGTCCTTGGTGGCAGTATGTGTGGGGAACATTTCTTAGCAACAACACCCTTATCTAAGAGGCCCTAGGAGCAAAATCCATTGCAACACTATATGCAGCAACAATGTCCTTAATTATTAGGTTGATGCAAAGGTAATTGCGATTTTTGCCATTTCAGTGGCAAAAACCGCAATCACCTTTGTACCAACCTAATACAATTCCCTTGGCGACAATCTTCTTATCAACAACACCCTTGGCAACAAAGCTCTTAGCAATATCCTTAGAAACATTGTCTTTAGCAACATTTCTTAGCAATGGTGCCCATAGCAACAGTTCCCTAGTAACAGCAACCTTAGGAGAAACTCCCTTTGCAAGAGCACATTTAACATCACTGCCTTTAATGAAAAAACACTTAATAAAGAAGTCCTGGCTGGGCGCGCTGGCTCACGCCTGTAATCCCAGCACTTTGGGAGGCCGAGGTGGGCAGATCACGAGGTCAGGAGATCAAGACCATCCTGGCTAACATGGTGAAACCCCGTCTCCACTAAAAATACAAAAAATTACCTGGGCGTGGCGGCGGGCGCCTGTAGTCCCAATACTCGGGAAGCTGAGGCAGGAGAATGGCGTGAACCCGGGAGGCGGAGCTTGCAGTGAGCGGAGATGACGCCACTGCATTCCAGCCTGGGCGACTGAGAGAGACTCCATCGATGGCCTGATGGCCTGCAGGTGTCTGTTGGCCTGCTCTTCCGCCAGTGTGCTTTCGATGACCAGGTGCTTGTGTCTTCTTCTGCTGATGTGTTCCTTATGATGTTCAGCTGCTTGCGTCTCTGCCTTGCTAAGGTCTCTGTTTTTTATAGGCCCATGATGGGGGCACGGCAGGCCAGGGTGGTCTTGGAAAATGCTACATTTCGGCATGAAAGCAGAAGTGCCTGTCCTCACCTAGGTCCGTGGGGGTGGAGCCCTAGCCAGGGACCACGCCCTCCTCTACCCAGCACTTCCCTTCTCCCCTTCCCTATCATTTAAAGGGACCACGCTCTTCCCTTCCCAGCACTTCCATATCAGTTTGGTACACAGGTAAACTTGTGTCATGGAGGTTTGTTGTACAGATTATTTCATCACCCAGGTATTAAGCCTAATGCCCATTTGTTATTTTTCCCGTTCTTCTCTCTCCTCCTATCTTCCACCCTAATGTTTCCCTCTGTGTGTCCATATGCTCTCATCGTTTAGCTCCCACTATAAGTGAGAACATGCTGTATTTGGTTTTCTGTTCCTGTATTAGTTTGCTAAGGATAATGGCCTCCAGCTCCATTAATGTTTGCACAAAGGACATGATCTTATTCTTTTTTATAACTGCATAGTTTTCCATGGTGTATATGTACTATATTTTCTTTATCCAGTCTATCATTGTTGGGCATTTAGGGTGGTTCCATGTCCTTGCTGTTATGAATAGTGCTGCAGTGAACATACGTATGTATGTGGCTTTATAATAGAATGATTTATGTTCTTTTGGGTATATGCCCAGTAATGGGATTGCTGGGCTGAATGACATTTCTGTCTTTAGGTCTTTGAGGAATCATCACACTGTCTTCCAAAATAGTTGAACTAATTTACACTCCCACCAACATTGTATAATTGTTCCTTTTTCTCCACAACTTCACCAGCATCTGTTTTTTTTTTTTTTTTGCTTTTTGCTTTTTAATAATAGCCATTCTGATGAGAACACATGGACACACAGAGGGTAGCAACACACACTGTGGTATCTCAAAGGGTGGAGGGTGGGAGGAGGGAGAAGGTCAGGAAAGATAACTAATGAGTACTAGGCTTAATACCTGGGTGATGAAATAATCTGTACAATAACCCCCCATGTCACAGGTTTACCTGTGTAACAAACCTTCACATGTAACCCTGAAATTAAAATAAAAGTTAAAAAAATAATTACCAATTAAAAGAAGAAATTTCAGGTTTTTAAAAAGAAATTGTAACAGTTCTGCTGAACAATGTTTCAGGATATCATTTTCTTTTAGAAAAACATGTATTCTGCTGCTGTTGGGTGGAGTGTTCTATAAATGTTAGGTATAGTTTATAATGTTTTATTATTTTAAAAAATCACCATTCTGACTGGTGTGAGATGGTATCTCACTGTGGTTTTGATTTGCATTTCTCTAATGATCACTGATATTGAGCTTTTTTTCATATGATTGTTGGCCGCATGTATGTCTTCCTTTGAAAAGTATCTGTTCATGTCCTTTTCCCACTTTAATGGGGTTGGTTTTTTCTTGTAAATTAGTTTAAGTTCCTTATAGATGCTGGGTATTGGACCTTTGTCAGATGCATAGTTTGCAAATATTTTCTTGCATTCTGTAGGTTGTCTGTTGACTCTGTTGATAGTTTCTTTTGCTGTGCAGAAGGTCTTTAGTTTAATTAGATCCCATTTGTCAATGTTTGTTTCTGTTACAATTGCTTTTTGTGTCTTTATCATGAAATCTTTGCCTGTGACTGTTCTGAATGGTATTGCCTAGGTTGTCTTCCAGGATTTCTATAGTTTTGGGTTTTACATTTAAGTCTTTAATCCATCTTGAGCTAATTTTTTTATATGGTGTAAGGAAGAAGTTCAATTTCAATCTTCTGTGTATGGCTAGCCAGTTATCCTAGCATCATTTATTGAATAGGGACATTTTCCCCATTGCTTGCTTTTGTCAGGTTTGTTGAAGATCAGATAGTTGTAGGTGTGTGGTCTTACTTGTGGGTTCTCTATTCTGTTCCATTGGTTTATGTGTCTGTACCAATAATAAATTTGTACAAATAAATTTGTACCAGTACTATGTTATTTTGGTTACTGTAGCCCTGTAGTATAGCTCAAAGTCGGGTAGCGTGATGCCTCCAGCTTTGTTGTTTTTGCTTAAGATTGCCTTGGCTATTCATGCTCTTATTTGGTTCCATATGAATATTAAAAGAGTTTTTTTATAGTTCTGTGAAGAATGTCAGTGATAGTTTAACAGGCATAGCATTGAATCTGTAAATTGCATTGGGCAGTATGGCCATTTTAACAATATTGACTCTTTTTTTCTCTCTCTCTCTTTTGAGACGGAGTCTGGCTCTGTCGCCAGGTTGGAGCGCAGTGGCACAATCTTGGCTCACTGCAACCTCCGCCTCCCAGATTCAAGCGATTCTCCTGCCTCAGCCTCCCGAGTAGCTGGGACTACAGGCGCACAACACCATGCCCAGCTAATTTTTGTATTTTTAGTAGAGACGGGTTTTCACCATGTTGGCCAGGATGGTCTCAATCTCTTGACCTCATGATCTGCCCACCTCAGCCTCTCAAAGTGCTGGGATTACAGGTGTGAGCCACTGTGCCTGGCCAACAATATTGATTCTTCTTATCCATGGGCATAGAATGTTTTTCCATTTGTTTGTGCCTTCTCTGATTTATTTGAGCAGTGGTTTGTAGTTCTCCTTGTAGAGACCTTTCACCTCCCTTGATAGCTGTATTCTTAGGTATTTTATTCTTTTTGTTGCATTTGTGAATGGGAGTTTGTTCCTGATTTGGCTCTTGGCTTGACTTTTGTTGGTGTATAGGAATGCTAGTAATTTTTGCACATTGATTTTGTATCCCGAGATTTTCCTAAAGTTGCTTATCAGCTTAATAAGCTTTTGGGTTGAGACTATGGGGTTTTCTAGAAATATGATCATGTCATCTGCAAACAGGGATAGTTGACTTCTTCTCTTACTATTTGAAAGCTCTTTATTTCTTTATCTTGCCTTATTGCCCTGGCCAGAACTTCCAATACTATATTTAATAGGAGTAGTGAGAGAGGGCAACCTTGTCTTGTGCCAGTTTCCAAGGGGAATGCTTCCAGCTTTTGCCCATTAAGTATGATATTAGCTGTGGGTTTATCATATATGGTGCTTATTCTTTTGAGGTATGTTTCTTCAATACCTAGTTTATTGAGAGTTTTTAACATGAATGAATGTTGAATTTTATTGAAAGCCTTTTCTGTATCTTTTGAGATAATCATATGGTTTTGGCCTTTAGTTCTGTTTATGTGATGAATAACATTTATTGGTTTGTGTAGGTTGAACCAACCTTGTATCCCAGGGATGAAGTCTACTTGACCGTGGTGGATACGCCTTTTGATCTGCTGCTCATTTCGGTTTGCCAGTATTTTGTTGAGGATTTTTGCATCAACATTCATCAAGAATATTGGCCTGAAGTTTTTTGTTGTTGTTGCTGTTGTATATCTGCCAGATTTTGGTATCTGGATGATGCTGGCCTCATAGAAGGAGTTTGGGAGGAATCCCTCCTCCTCAATTTTTTTGAATAGTTTTGGTATGAGTAATACCAGCTCTTTTTTGTACATCTGGTAGGATTCAGCTGTGCATCTGTCTGGTCCTGGGCCTTTTTTGGTTGACAGGCTACTTATTACTGATTCAAGTTTGGAGCTTATTTTTGGTCTGTTTGGGGACTCAATTTCTTCCTGGTTCAGTCTTGGGAGGGTGTATGTGTCCAGGCATTTATCCATTTCTACTAGATTTTCTAGTTTATATGCGTAGAGGTGTTCATAATATTCTCTGATAGTTATTTGTATTTCTGTGGGGTCAGTGGTAATATTGCCCTTGTTGTTTCTGATTATTTGAATCTTCTTTCTTTTCTTTTTTGTTAGTCTAGCTAGTGGTCTATTTTAATTTTTTCAGAAAATCATCTCCTGGATTTGTTGATATTTTGAATGTTTCTTCATGTCTCTATCTCCTTCAGTCTGCCTGTGTGCAGTTCTAGTTTCAGTCTGTTTCAGAGCTCAAGCTTGAATACATAAGAAGAAAGAAGAAGACTGAGAAGAAGGAGAAGGAGGGGTGGAAGAGGAGGAATAAGAGAGGAGAAATAAGGAGAGAGAGAGGGAGGGAGGAAGAAGGGAAAGAGGAAGGATGATGAGAGGGAGGGAAGGGAAAGAGGAAGGATGATGAGAGGGAGGGAAGGAAAGAGGAAGGGAAGGAAGGAGGAAATCAAGTTAGGCAAATCACCGCTAGGTCATCCTTCAGGTCCTGAGCTCCATACGAAGTTCAGGGGTACATGTGTAGCTATTGAAATGGGAAAGGTTCCCTTGTCCCTTTTGCAGGGCATGTGATGGAGGTGTGGCTTGCTTCTTCAGTGCTTCAGTGCCCCGCTGGTCAAACCTCTAGGGGAGCATACAGACAGGCTGTGGGGCTTCAACCCCATGGCAATGTCTAGGGGTGAATGTTTACTACTCTTATCCAACGTTCAGAGTCTTCTGTTAGTAACATTATGCATTTTGACCATGATTATCAGTGTAATCAGTAGATAAGGCAGAATGTGTTTACTCGATCTGAACCAAACTGGAACTCTGCAATTGGGATGTGTGCAACTGTGCACCTTCAAAATGTCCATGTTGAAATTTTAGAGCAACTGATTAATATGACCAAAAGTACTTAAGAGAAAAGTTTCAAAACACTAATTCTAATTATACCAGCTCTTGTTCTTTTTTATGTTCATGCTTAATATTTTCTTTCTTTCTTTATTTTATTTTTTATTTTTTTGAGACAGAGTCTTGCTCCACCCAGGCTGGAGTGTAGTGGTGCAATCTCAGCTCACTGCAATCTCTGCCTCCTGGGTTCACGCAATTCTCTGCCTCAGCCTCCCGAGTAGCTGGGATTACAGGTGCCTGCCACCAGTCGTAGCTAGTTTTTGTATTTTTAGTAAAGATGGGGTTTCGCCATCTTGGCCAAGCTGGTCTTGAACTCTTGACCTCATAATACACCTGCCTTGGCCTCTCAAAGTGCTGGGATTACAGGCGTGAGCCACCATGCCCAGCCATACTTAATATTTTAATTTCAAATTTTATATATGAATGTATGTATGTGTCAGTATATATATTCTATGTACATATTGTGTGTGTGTGTATATATACACAGAGAGAGAGAGAGAGAGAGGAAGGATATAAAAATTATATCAAAGAAGAATGTAGTGCTATTTAAACCAAAGAACACACGCACAGCTCTTACTATTATAATCATAGAAAAAAATGAACTGACATTAAAGGGCATTTTAAATGTTCATATATTTTGTCTCTTTTACTCAGCTACTAAAATACTCAAAATGTGGTAAGATTCTCTAATGTTTATATAGTAGAGGTTTTTTGTTTAACTAGTTGAGTTGGATTGCTTATCATACAATTGAGAGCTTCGAATATCAGAACAGTTACTTACATGCCAAAATTGCTTATGAATGTTCTGTCATGTCAAAGTTGTTCCATTACCATATAGAAGTAAACTCTGATCTGTATAGATACTACCAGATGGGTGTGGTGGCACATGCCTGTAGTCTCAGTTACATGGGAGGCTGAGGTGGAAGGGTCACCTGAGCCTGGGAGGTTGAGGCTGCAGTGAGCTGCGATCACACCACTGTACTCCAGACTGAATGACAGAGTGAGACCCTGTCTCAAATGAAAAATAAAATGATATTACTAGAATATACTTGTCTAAACTTTTACTTTGAGAAAACAGAAAATCAAACACATTGTTCTCACGGTGTTAACTTTCAAAGAAATGATCTGTAATTTATCTGGTGGAATTCAATGCAGTTATTTTGTTTATAACATTTTTCAAAACCTGCGGTTTTCCCTGGGTGTGTGTGGGCATAATGCCATTGCGATAACACTCATCTTTTGCAGAGTGCTGAAAGAGTGAGCCAGGACAGCCTTTCGACATTGAACAAGGCAATTCCCAATCTCTTGGTGGGTGAATGGAGGAAGAGTGATATCCTGATTGATGCCTCTACAATTACTTAAAAATATATGGACACTCTAGAAAATTACTCTTTTTGGACCATCCCCTCAGGTCCCTTAAATATCTGTGTCCCTTAAATATCTGTGTCCCTTAAATATCTGTGTCCCTTTACTGAGCAGCAATTTGGGTCAGAAAAAATGGGCTCTGAGGATGCTCAGAAACAAAAGTGTTTTGGGGAGAAAGATATGGTTCTCAAGGCCTGGAGAGGCAAACCATGTCCAGAAAAGGTCCCTGATGATAGAACTCCCTGAGTATTCTTGCAGAAATGAATATCCACCAGGCTTCTTTTTTTTTTTTTTTTTTTTTTTTTTTGAGATGGAGTCTGTCTCTGTCGCCCAGGCTGGCGTGCAATGGCGCGATCTTGGCTCAATGCAAGCTCCGCCTCCCAGGTTCACGCTATTCTCCTGCCTCAGCCTCCCAAGTAGCTGGGACTACAGGTGCCTGCCACCATGCCCGGCTAACTTTTTTTGTATTTTTCGTAGAGACGGGGTTTCACCGTGTTAGCCAGGTTGGTCTCGATCTCCTGACCTCGTGATCCACCCGCCTTGGCCTCCCAAAGTGCTGGGATTACAGGCGTAAGCCACCGCGCCCGGCCCCTTGTTTTTCAATCACAAGATATGAGTCATTGCAGGAAACAAATAAAATGGAACCAACACAGAGAAAGGTAGAGATGGAAGAGGTAAGACTAAATTCTAGAGATGCTGCTTATGCCCTAAGGTATGTTAGCATTTTGTAACATGAGTTAAAGTACGTTTGAGTTGTGTCTTTGTCATTTGCATCCAACAGAGCCCTGGCTGTGTTCACTGAATGGATCTAGTCTCTGAAAATTCACCGACATTTTTGGCTTGGCGCTGTGGCTCATGCCTGTAATCCCAGCACTTTGGGAGGTTGAGACGGGAAGATTACAAGGTCAAGAGATCAAGACTATCCTGGGCAACATGATGAAACGCTGTCTCTACTAAAAACACAAAAAATTAGCTGGGTGTGGTGGTGCGAGCCTGTAGTCCCAGCTACTCAGGAGGCTGAGACAGGAGACTCGCTTGAATCCAGGAGGCAGAGGTTGCAGTGAGCCGAGATTGCACCACTGCACTCCAGCCTGGGTGACAGAGTGGGATGCCGTCTCAAAAAAAAAAAAAAAAAAAATTTATCTGAGGACTGACCCCACAATGGTGAGCCCTGCCTGCCATGTTTGTGTTATGGAATCATGTCCCATACCTGACCCTATTTATGTAAAGGTAGAACAACTGACCCAACCACATTTTCTCTTTAAAATGTGGGAATTGGGATTGAGAGATACTGGTCTTTCCCTATGGGTCATTTCAACTTAGAATATTCAAGTTTGGGATCGTTGGTGCTTCCATATTTAACCAGCAGCTTAGAAAAGCAGACATAGTCGACCTGTGGAAAGAAAAGCTGAAGTGATGTGGAGAGAGAAGTTGTGAAAAGCGATCAGAGCGCCTGGGAGAGATTTACTTAGAGTAGCTGGAGCTGCTCCTGGAGCTCTTTCCAGACTGTGGTTCTAGCTCTTGAAGCTACCAGGCGTCCAGCCTTTAGAATAATTCCATTTTAACCTCAGGGATTTTGCGCTGGTTCAACACCAAACAAAAGAACACTGAATAAGACAGTAATGTGAGTAGAAAATTCTATGAAATAGAAAAGAAACTTAATGATGCGTCATAGGCCATTGATACTCACTTTCCTCCGTCCCATGTATATAGATCACTTCGCCTCTTCCAAAATTCTTATTTCATAATAAAGATTAACTAGTTATTTAAAAGTTAACCATAGCCTATTTATTGTTTATTAACGAACGTGTTTAAAAGGATCAGGTGCTAAACCTTGGAAGAATATTAAGGCAAGATGTTATGAGATCACAGAAGCTTAGTGCTGAAGGGTCCATGCCTTCACGTGGGTACAGATTCCTCTCTGAGTGCTCATTCACCCATTGTGGTGTGAGCCCTGTGTGAAAACTCTTCAGATGCAGACATGAATAAGACAAGGTGTCTGCTCAAAGTCAACTAGAGGAGACAGTAAGCAAATAATTAGAATGTGGAACATGCCATAATCGAAGTGGATGGGTGTCATGGGAGCAGAGATTATGGGGTATCTAACTTTGCTTTGGAGGTTAAAGTATAGCAGTCGTGAAGACTTCAAAGGGGAGGCGGATTTTTATTGGAACTGTTGAGAATAAACAAGGATATACATATTTTCAACTATGGCCTGAGGGTATATGAGCTTTAAGAGCTGAACTGTTGGGGGCATTCCAGACCAAGAGGAAGTCGTGGGCAGAGGCAGGAAGGTGAAAGGAGTATGCTGTTTTTGGGAGAAGCATAGTTAGTGCAGAGGGGCTATGACTCAGGGCACACAGGGTGGCAGAGTGTGTCCGGGAGATGAAACTGGCTTACAGGCAGGAAGTGAGGAACAAAGGACCTTCTGAACTTCTTATGGAATTTAGACTTCTATAGATAACAGAGAATCACTGTATGAATACACTGTCATACATTCTTTGAGAGAAAACACATTCATTTTTGAGAATCCTCATTCCTGAGTTCTTCTTTTTGTCTGTGGTACAGCTTCCTGCGGCCCCATCCACCAGTTACAGACCTATCTTCTTAGTGTGAGTCTAATGTCTCCTCCATGGGAGGGAGCTGTAGAATTTAAAGTTGACCATCCTGCTCATGCCTGAGTTTTCTCTCTCCTGCAACTAATGCCTTCCTCTCTGTCTGAGACCTGGCATGTCAGGGTAGAAGGCCCTTCACCCTCCTTCTCTTGACAAACTCTGATTTATTGACATCTTACTGAATATCCAATGGCTGGAACTGGGCTCAAGCTCTTCAGTGTGGTCTGAAGCTGGGGGCAGGAGAGACCTCACTCCCTTCAAACTCACTAAGATATGAGGTGACCTCATTATACCACAGGCTTTTGTCAAGGCCACAGGGACATAAACTCAGGTCACTTTTGTTTCACAGGCATTATTCTAATATTTGTGTTTGTTTGTTTGTTTGTTTGTTTTTTGAGACGGAGTCTCACTCTGTCACCCAGGCTGGAGTGCAGTGGCACGATCTCGGCTCACTGCAGCCCCGCCTCCTGGGTTCAGGCGAATCTTCTCCCTCAGCCTCCCGAGTAGCTGGGAGCACAGGTGCACACCACCACGCCCAGCTAATTTTTGTATTTTTAGTAGAGACAGAGTTTCACCATATTGGCCAGGCAGACTGGTCTCGAACTGCTGACCTCGTGATCTTCCCACCTCGGCCTCCCAAAGTGCTGAGATTACAGGTGTGAGCCACCACGCCCAGCCTAAATTTGTGTATTTTTAAACTAAAGTGTCAAACTACATTTATCGCCCTCTTCTTAGTTTGGAAAAGTGCTTTGTTTCTGTTAAGATTGTTTTAGGTTTTATCTCTTCACCACACACAGGCTGCTCCTTCCAGTTCAGTATTAGCTGAGGATTTCATTTCAGTCCTCATACAGAGCAGTGATAACAGCTGAATAAACCAGAGCTGAAAGTGGGCCCATGTCCCTCTTTCCTACCTCTCTTTCACACCTGAGTCTGATTGAGTGCAGTATGCAACTTGGATGAGCGTGTGTATGCAAAGTGCACGTCAGCAATGACCATAGCTGGAACAGGATGGAGCTAGCCACCTCTTTATCATCTCCCTGCTCATTCTTTGATGCAGAAAACTAACCTTGTCTCAAGCATGTGTAAATAATTCATGCAAAGTTACAAGACACGGTTCAAGTCATGTCCCCTCCAACCACATCAGCACCATGAGCAGTCCTTGAGGGTCTTCAGATAATAACAACACTAAGAGTTAGCATATGTTGAATGCTGTACTATGTATGTCATTCTAAGGGGAGAAGCTATGTAGAACCAAAAGTAAGCACAGGCAGCTTCAAGCAGCACAGAGAAACACAACACAGGAGGTGGCTTATTTGATTGTCATTGAAGTTGTGAAAAAGTGTTAAAAATAATAAATACAATAGTTTAAAAAAGAAACAAGGAAAGTATTATATACCATAACAAAGTGGGATGTACTCCAGAGTGCAAGCCTAGTTCAACAGTCAAAGATCAGTACATTATACCAATGGGTTAAAGAAGAAAAATCATGTAATCTTATCAATAGATGCATAAAAAGAATTTGACAATATCTAACAACCATTCATGATAAAAACTTTCAGCAGGCTGGGTGTGGTGGCTCATGCCTGTAATCCCAGCACTTTGGGAGGCCAAGGCAGGCAGATCACGAGGTTAGGAAATCGAGACCATCCTGGCTAACACAGTGAAACCTCATCTCTACTAAAAATACAAAAAAAAAAAAAAAATTAGCCGGGCATGATAGTGTGCACCTATATCCCAGCTACTCAAGAAGCTGAGACAGGAGAATCGCTTGAACCCAGGAAGCGGAGCTTGCAGTGAGCCGAGATCACACCACTGCACTCCAGCCTGGGGGACAGAGTGAGACTCTGCCTCAAAAAACAAAACAAACAAACAGACAAAACAAAAACTTTCAGCAAACTAGCAATAGAGAGAAACTTCTTCAAATTGATTTTTTAAATCTAAAAAACCCCTCCACTTAACATGATACTCAAGCCTGAAAAGTGAGATACTTTCCCACTAAGAACAGGAACAAAACAAAGATGTCTCCTCTTATCACTCTTATTTAACTTTGTGTGGAAAGTCCTAACTAATGCAATAAGACAGAAAAAAGAAATAAAAGGTATACAGATAAGAAAGGAAGTGATAGCGGGGCGCAGTGGCTAACGCCTGTAATCCCAGCACTTTGGGATATCGAGGGAGGCGGATCACGAGACCAGGAGATCGAGACCATCCTGGCTAACATGGCGGAACCCCGTCTCTACTAAAAATACAAAAAATTAGCCGGGCGTGGTGGCGGGCGCCTGTAGTCCCAGCTACTCGGGAGACTGAGGCAGGACAATGGCGTGAATCTGGGAGGCAGAGCTTGCAGTGAGCCGAGATCGAGCCACTGCACTCCAGCCTGGGTGACAGAGCAAGACTCCGTCTCAAAAAAAAAAAAAAAAAAAAAAAAAAAGAAGAAAGGAAGTGATAAAACTGTCTTTGTTCATATATGCCATGAGTGCCTATGTAGAAAATCACAAAGAATAAACAAAAAACTCCTAGAATGAATTCTATGTATATAATCTTTTATAAGTGATTACAGCAAGGATGAAGGATACAAAGTTAATTTACAAAAGGCATTTCTTTTTCTATATGCCATCAATGAACAGTTGAAATTGAAAATTAAAAACACAGTGCCATTTACATTAGCACCAAAAATGAAATACTTAGGTATAAGTCTAACAAAATATGTGTAGTATCTATCTGAGGAAAACTATGAAAATCTGATGAACGAAACCACAGAAGATCTAAAAAATCGACTTACTGCATGTTAATGAATAAGAAAATTCAATATTGTTAAGATATCAGTTCTTTCAACTTGATCTACAGATCAGTATTGGGATCAATGCAGTACTTATCAAAATCCAAGCAAGCTACTTTGTAGATATTGACTAGCTGACTCCAAATCTATAGAAAGTCACGAGATGCAGAAAAGCCAACATAATATTAAAGAAGAACAAAATTAGAGAACTAATGCTTACTGACTTCAAGACTTACTGTAAACTTACAGTAATCAAGAGAGTGTGGTATTGGTAAAGAATAGACAAATAGATCAATGGAATAGAACACAGAGTACAGATAGAGACCCTCACAAATATAGTCAATAGATCTTTGACAAATAAGCAAAGGTAATTCAATGGGAAAAAGATATGCTTCTTAACAAATGGCGTTAAAACTACTGGACAACCACATGTACAAAAATGAATCTAGATACTGACCTTACGCTTCTCACAAAAATTAACTCAAAATGGATCATAGACTTAAATTTAAAGGCAAAACTATAAAACTTCTAAAAGATAGCAGGAGAAAATACAGGTGACCTTGGGTTTGACTATGAGTTTTTAAATACAACCCTATAGTGTGACCTATAGAAGAAAAACTTGCTAAGTGGGACTTTATTATAATTAAAAAAAATAAAAAAACTTCTACTGCATGGGTGACACTGTTAAAAGAATTAGAAAACAAGTCACAGGGAGGGAGAACATATCTGATAAAGGGCTAGTATTCAAAATATACAGAGAATACTTGAAACTCTACAATAAGAAAACAAATAATCCAACTTAAAAGTGGGCAAAAGGCCGGGCGTGGTGGCTCACACCTGTAATCCCAGCACTTTGGGAGGCAAAGGTGAGAGGATCACGAGGTCAGGAGTTCAAGACCAGCCTGAACAACACAGTGAAACCTCATCTCTACTGAAAATACAAAAATTAGCTGGGCCTGGTGGCACGTGCCTGTAATCCCAGCTACTGAGGAGGCTGAGGCAGGAGAATTGCTTGAACCTGGGAGGCGGAGGTTGCAGTGAGCCAAGATCACACCACTGCACTCCAGCCTGTGTGACAGAGCAAGACTGCATCTCAAAAAGAAACAAAAAAAAGTAGCTGGAATCATACAGTATGTATGTTGATATTATTTTTCCAGCTATATTATAAACTCCACATGGGCAACGTATATTCCCTACCTTATATAATGTATCATATATACAATATGTACCTGGTATAATGTATAATATGTACATATTTAATAAACACTTATTATAAATATTCACAAATAAATATACATAATAAATGTTCTCTAATCAACCACATAGAGTTTTTTTAACACGTTTGAATAATGCAATAGGAACAGTCTATTAAAATAAAACAGAAAAATATTCAAATTTAAATGAAACAAAGCAACTGCCAAATTATTAAATCCAAGTTCCTTATTTTAGGGGTCAAATGCAAATATTCTTATAGCTTTTATTGCACATACATGTTGGCGGTCATGGTAAAAGAAGATACAACTCTCAACTTCAATAAAATGTATTTCAATATTCAATAAAATTTCAATATTATAAGAAAACCAAAATGTTGTGTTAGTACCAGGACAGTTGCGTGTGTACGTACTTGTGATTTCTTTTTCTTTCTTTTTTTTTTTCTGAGATGGAGTCTTGCCTTGTTGCCCAGGCTGGAGTGCAGTGGCGCCATCTCAGCTCACTGCAAGCTCCGCCTCCCAGGTTCACGCCATTCTCCTGCCACAGTCTCCCGAGTAGCTGGGACTACAGGCGCCCGCCACCATGCCCGGCTAATTTTTTGTATTTTTTTTTTTTAGTAGAGACGGGGTTTCACCGTGTTAGCCAAGATGGTCTCGATCTCCTGACCCCACGATCCACCCGCCTCCCAAAGTGCTGGGATTACAGGCGTGAGCCACTGCGCCCGGCCCATACTTGTGATTTCACGTGCGCAGTGACAGTTTGACTCTTTCATCCTCGCCCAAATACTTTTTCATCCCATGACCGTTGGGCTTTTTTTTCCCTTTCTTTCTTTCTTTTCTTAAGATTGCAACTCTATCAATACTGGGATGTCTATTCAAGCTAGCTAAATATGTCGATTAACTTCTCCACTCCCAGCACCTCCTAGAATCCCACTGCAATAACAACAAATAAGAACAAAGGGGCCGGGCGCAGTGGCTCAAGCCTGTAATCCCAGCAGTTTGGGAGGCCGAGGCGAGTGGATCGCTTGAGGCCAGGAGCTCAAGACCAGCCTGGCCAACACGGCAAAACCCCGTCTCTACTGAAAATATAAAAATTAGCCAGGCGTGTTGGTGCGCGCCTGAAATCCCAGCTACTCAGGAAGCTGAGGCAGGAGAAGAGCTTGAACCTGGGAGGCGGAGGTTGCAGTGAGCCCAGATAGCGCCAATGCACGCCAGCCTGGGCCACAGAGTGAGACTCTGTCTCAAAAAAATTAAAAGGAACAAAATGAACCCATTTATACAAAGACTACAAGGGTGGAGAGACTTGGATAGCATGCAGGATATTCACAAGCAATTCTGGAAGAAAAATGGCAGATGAGTGCATTCTGTTATTAAAATCACAGCTCAGAGTCCTCCCAGGAAATGGCTGCCGTGTGTAGGGAGCTGTCTTTCACAGTGATGAAAAGAACTCTAGGTTCAGAGTGGGCAGGTATCTGGAAGAACATTTTTTCGCCAGCATCCCTTTATTTATTGATACGTCGATGAGAATAGTACCACAGCCCAATGACATTTATCATTTAAGTTGGCAGTGTCTCTGAGAGCAAGCTGCAAGATTTCCAAGCCTTCACTGAGTCTTTTACTGACATTTAGCTTAATCTTGACAAGTATATCTGACTACTGCAATGTGTTAATGATCAAGGAGTATGTCAAATTATAACATGTCTGCTGCAGGAAATTATGGGGTAATACAGACAGTGTGCACTGGATCAACCATTATCTATGCCTGGTGTTATGACAAAAAGTGATTGATTTTGGCATCAAAATTAAAGTGTTCGTCTGGTTCAACTTGTTCTTTGTACACCGTCCTTCATTATGACAAGCACATATAGCAAAAATACTGTCTTCAATATGAACTGTTGATTATTGATTAAACAGATCACATTTGGATGGGCTGCAGTTTCTGCATGTCTAACGGATGGGATCCTTCTGAGAATGCTAGAATAGGGAATCATGACACCGAGCCACTTCAGTCATAGACCTTATTCTTGCACTTTTTTTTCTTGCTGGCAATTTTACATAGCAGGTTGAGAAAGCTACTCTATGTTAGTATAGACTATACACCAATAATTTTGATAATGAGTTCCAGGATGTATTTTTCTTCTTATATATTTTCCTTCCTACCATGATACTAGTAATTTATAAGGGGTCTGTGTAGTTTGAATGTATTTGAATAACTTTAGCTCTACTGTTGGATTTGACCCAAAGAAGCGAAGAGGACGTAAATATTCCCATTTAGAAGCCCAAAGTCAGTGAGATGAAACCCAACATCAAGAAATTGAAGCAAAGTTACTTGTGGATAAAGAAAGCATTAGGTAAGTTGTCTAGAGCATAATAATTAGATTTTCTGGCTTTCAAAAATTTGGATTGCAATAAGAGGAAACTTCATGCTATTTTTACAATTTTCAGTACAAAGGGGTGTATATCTAGAAACAATAAAGTTGACATATTTGAGTACCTTTTCAAAAAAAGGTAACCATAACCTATTTTTTTTTTATTAAAAGGACCAGGTGCTAAACCTTGGAAGAATATTAAGGCAAGAGTATTAAGGCATTTTAATTCAGTTTAAGTATCATGTTAAGTGGTGAAATTCAGATGTAATAGAATGCATAAAAGTGTTAATCACCAGTGCTTAAGATGGCCCACAGAGGTTGTTCTACCAGGCATATAGAAATCTTTCTCACTATGCCTGTTTGTGAGCAGGATCAGTGGTTTTGCACTGCAGGCACACATTTCATTTTGTCAAATATTTTTGCAACCTCCCCTCTACTTAATAGTTTAATCACTACATCTATACAAACTACTTGGTCAATGAGGGCCCATTTTACTTGTGTCCTCCAGAAATATTTTGCATTACTCCAAATGACATCTTCCAGCAGATCTTCCTCAGATATAAAGTTTCCAAAAAACTGGCAAATAAAATTACTATCTTCAGAACTTTTCTGTATTTAAAAATAACAATAAAAAGCTATGAATTTACATAAAATTCAAACCATTGTGTTTATAGCCACAGTCCTCCACACAATTTTCATAGACCATTGGTAAAATCATGTATAAGCAATATTCCTTTATTCCTAGAAAGTGTTTATATTTCAAAAGCACTTTATTTTTCCTCAGATATTCCTCTGAAGAAATTTGGAAAGAAATTGAAATTGCCTGTGGTTGTAGCCAATTCACCTGTAAAGAATATAAAATTCTCCCCATGAACTGGTCATCCCAGTGTCACACTTACAAGTCTGAGAAAAGTGCAAGAGGTTATTAGGAAGTATTCCTTCCTTTTTCAATTTTCTCTTTAATTAGAATAATTGGTAAGAACTAGCAGAATTGGTATCATGTTTTTCTTAAATGTTTGGTAGAATTCTTCACTGAAGCCATTTAGACCTAGCATTGGAGTCTTTGTGGAAAGGTTTTAAATTACAGCTTCAATTTCTTTAATAGATACCGGGCTATTCTGTCTGTTTGTTTTTGAGTAAGACTAGATAATTGTGTCTTTGGAGAAATTTGTCCACTTCATCTAAGTTGTCAAATCTGTTGGCACAATGTTGTTCATAATTACCATTTATTATCTCTTTAGCATCTGTTGAATCTGTTGTTATGTTACTTCTCTTATTCCTGATAGGTTGTTTTTGTATTCTCTCTTTTTTTCCTGATAAGCCTGAATAGAAGTTTATGAATACTATGGACCTTCTCAAAGAGGCAGAGTTTGGTTTCATTTATTTCCTGTAAATGATTTTTCCTGTTTTCTATTGCATTGATTTCTACACTGATGCTTTTTACTTCCTTTCTTCTGCTTACTGTTGGTTTTATTTTCTTTTCTAGTTTCTTTTTTTTTTTTTTTTTTTTTGAGATGGAGTTTTGCTCTTGTAGCCCAGGCTGGAGTGCAATGGCAGGATCTCGGCTCACCGCAACCTCCCCCTCCTGGGTTCAAGCGATTTTCCTGCCTCAGCCTCCCGAGTAGCTGGGATTACAGGCATGCATCACCACACCCGGCTAATTTTGTATTTTTAGTAGAGACTGGGTTTCTCCATGTTGGTCAGGCTGGTTGAACTTCTGACCTGAGGTGATCTGCCCGCCTCAGCCTCCCAAAGTGTTGGGATTACAGGCATGAGCCACCATGCCCAGCCTCATACCTGATTTTATTGTGCTTTGCTTTACTGCACTTCTCAGATACTGCATTTTTTATAAATTGAAGGCATGTGGCAACCCTGCATTGAGCAAGTCTATCAGCACCATTTTCTCCAATAGCATGTGCTCACTTTGTGTCACTGTATCACATCTGGTAACTCTTGCAATATTTTAAATTTGTATTATTATGTCTGTTATGTGATCTGTGATCAGTAATCTTTGATGTTACTATTGTAATTGTTTTGGGGTGCCACGACTGTGCCAATATAAGATGACAAACTTGCCAGTAAATGTGTGTATTCTGACTGCTCCACCGACCATCCCCCATCTCTTTTTTCCTCTCTTCAGGCCTCTGTATTCCCTGAAACAGAACAGTATTGAAATTAGGCCAATTAATAATCCTACAATCGCCTCTAAGTGTTCAAATGAAAGGACGAATCACGTATTTCTCACTTTAAGTCAAAAGCTAGAAATGATTGAGCTGAGTGAGGAAGGCATCCTGGAAACCAAGATAGACGGGAAGCTAGGCCTCTTTCACCAAACAGTTGGCCAAGCTGTGCATGCAAAGAGAATGTTCCTGGAGGAAATCAAAAGTGCTACTCCAGTAAACACACAAGTGATGAGAAAGTGAAACAGCCTTATTGCTGATATGGAGAAAGTTTGAGTGCTCTGGACAGAAAATCAAACCAGCCACAACATTTCCTTAAACCAAAGCCTAATCCAGAGGAAGGCCCTAACTCTCTTCAGTTCTATGAAGGCCGAGAGAGGTGAGGAAGCTGAAGAAGAAAAGTTGGAAGGTAGTAGAGGTTGGTTCGTGAGGTTTAAGGAAAGAAGCCATCTCCGTAAATTAGCTTTTCAAACTTTTTTAAGCAGGCAATCTCTGACTTTGCTTCAGTAACATTTCCTTCTCCTGCTCTTTCTCATTTTCCCATTGCTCATGCTTATACCTGCCCATCTTTCTCTAGTATTAAAGTTTGGATAAATGTTTGATCTTTGAATAATATTTTATATTGTTATATGCCTCTGATTTTATCCTCTGGACAAACTTGAGAGACAGTGCAAAAATTTCTTTATATCTTTATAATATAAAGAATTATGGCAAATTTTAAAAGAAGTACCAGCTTTATTGAGGTATAATTTACGTATAATAAACTGCACCCTCTCCACCCCCTCCCCTCACTGTCTACCAAAAAATGTCTGATGATATCCTGGCAATCTGACCCTGCCTGGAAAACACCATAGAGAAAGACAGCAATGTGCTTCCTCACTCTGGAGTTCTATTGGATTTTAATGGCCATAGATGTATTATGAGCCACACAAACCAGCACTAAAGTACAGAATTTTTTCCAGAAAAGGTGTGCTAAAAAAGCATGTAAATGAAAGCTTTTATTTGTTTTATTTTCAGCAACCAAGACATAAAATTATTAGGTAGGCCATGATACACAAACACTAACCACTGTACCATCCTTTGATGTTCTTTGCAATGGATTCAATGTTTGTGCCCCCCACACAAATTCATATGTTGAAATCCTAGCCCCCAAAGTGATGAGATTAGAAGGGAGGATTGCTGAGAAGTGATTCAGTCACGATGGGCCCTCGGAAATGGGATTAGTGCTCTTATCAAAGAGACTAGGAGCACTGGCTTGCCCCTATCACCACATGAGGACACAGCAAGAAAGCACCCATCTATGAACCAGAAAGCAGGCCTTCACCAGACACTGAATCTGCCAATGCCCTGATCTTGGACTTCCCAGCCTCCAGAATGATAAGAAACACATTTCTGTGGTTTATAAGTCACCCGGTCTATGGTATTTTGTTGTAGCATCCCAAATGGACGAAGACATAGTTCACTGTCAGTTCAATTGACCATGAAGGATTATGGGGCCTGCGTGTCCCTGGCACTGTGATAGGAATTGGGGAGAACACAGAGGGAAATTAATAATACTTCAGCCTGTATTTTAATAACTTAGAGTTTAGTAGAAATAAACTGAAAGGCATAGCAGGGTGAAAAAAAAAGTGTAAGTAATGTACTAATATTTGTTGAGCCCCACCATATGCTAGACTCTATTGTCTTACTTATACCTCTCAGCAAACCTATAAGTTAGGTCCTATTAGCTGATTTATAGATGGCAAAATAGGCTCAGTGAGGTCAAGTAACTTGCCCTATGTTATAGAGTTATCAGTGGGAAAGTTGAAAGTGGTCAAGGGCTATTTATAGTCAGGAGAAATTAAGTGAGTTTAGAGTCATTCCTTTTCTGTAGCATTACATTAGTCCTGAAATAAAGCAAAATGTATCAAATTCATATACCATATATAAATATATATTTTATTTTATTATTATTATTTTAAGACAGAGTTTCAGTCTTGTTGCCCAGGCTGGAGTGCAATGGTATGATCTTGGCTCACTGCAACCTCCGCCTCCTGGGTTCAAGTGATTCTCCTGCCTCAGCTTCCCAAGTAGCTGGGATTATAGGCATGGACCAACACATCCGGCTAATGTTGTATTTTTAGTAGAGACATGTTGGTCAGGCTGGTCTCGAACTCCTGACCTCAGGTGATTCACCTGCCTCGGCCTCCGAAAGTACTGGGATTACAGGCATGAGCCACTGCGCCTGGTCCTGTATTTTAGATAAGAAAGATGCTTTATCTGTCTCCCATTGGAATACACTTTTGTTGGTTTTTTTTTTTTTAACTTAAATAAACTTGAAAGCCAACTTTTGTCAAAACAGAAGAAAATAAAGCAATTTTTTAAAAAATCCAGTATTTAAAATACTTGTCATTTATAATATATGCATATAACAGAAAAGTAGAAAATAATTCTGCATTTTAAAAGCTTAGCTTCTACATGGCAAGTGTGGGACATAAAGTTGATACTTGACCATTAACTGGATATATTCTAGATTTTCACATTTAATGATAATGGATGTGTGTGTCTCATGGTCAAACTAAAATGATTTATTTTTTACAAATTATCTTTATCATTAGCAAACAAGTCTTACTTTTATTAGTCAATTATAAGTCCACAGAGATATAGGAGCTCAATTTGTTACAGGGAACTTGAGCATTCCATGGATTATCTGAGCTGAATTTGAAGAATGTACTGTGGAGATCTTCTATGTGACATATATAAAGGACGTAGTCAGCTACTGGTTATTATTTAGAAAATACTTTAGGGAAAAAAATTATCTTCTGGGGCCAATAATTGAGTTCTATTAAACTACAGAGGTAGATAATTTTGAAATGAGAAATCAAAATATATTTTGATTTTATATTACTCATATTTTCATTTTATTCATAAAGTCTTTTGGAAAAAGACAACAGAAATTGTACTTTGTTGAGAAGACTCCTAGAGCCAAATAGTCACAGACTCAGAACACACAGAGACAAGCAAAGATGGTTCCAGCAAGCTCTAAGGACACAGACATGTGAAAGAGGCGCTGAAGACACACGAGGACTGATGCATGGTAGATGTCATCCTGATATGGCTGGGCTTCTGGACTCACTGCCTCCTCCTTCTAGAACCCAGCACCTCCAAGGCTGGGAGAAGAGAAGTTTGGGGTCTATGGGAAATGACCTCTGGAAGTGGCTGTGACTGTTTCCAAAGACAAATACAATCTAGATTCTCGAAACAATGCAAATGAACAAAAAATGTGAGTTTAGCAGTTAGTGAAACATTAAGATGAGATACAGGAGTAAACACATTTTTTTCCATAAAAGTAGTGGATGTTAAATAATGAAATACAGTGGTAAAACAATTAACAGCCTGGAGGCTTTAAGATGTAAATCAAAAATGGAGACCAGTGGTGTTAATATCATATGAGAGGATTAAATATGAGCTGCTGGTCCAACTGTGTTCTGCAGGAATTCAGGCAGATGGATGAGAGACAGGCTATGAGTAAAGCATTACCACAGCTGGGGGTGCGGTGTATGGAAGCTCATCCTAGCTAGCACTTGGAGAAGAACTCACACATTGCGAACATATCCGGTTAAAAACTGGCATTTGCTGCAACTAAAAAAGGCAAGTGATGGTCTAGGTGAACTGCCTTTTCTTTCTCTCCTTCCAAAGGACAAAATTAATTTTTTTTTTTTTTTGAGACGGAGTCTTGCTCTGTCACCCAGACTGGAGTGCAGTGGTGTGATCTCGGCTCACTGCAAGCTCTGCCTCCCAGGTTCACACCATTCTCCTGCCTCAGCCTCCCAAGTAGCTGGGACTACAGGTGCCCACCACCACGCCTGGCTAATTTTTAGTATTTTTTAGTAGAGACGGGGTTTCACCATGTTAGCCAGGATGGTCTCAATCTCCTGACTTCGTGATGTGCCCGCCTTGGCCTCCCAAAGTGCTGGGATTACAGGTGTGAGCCACCGCCCCCGGCCCCACAAAATTAAATTCTTAATTAAGGAAACTGTTTCTTTTACATCTATTTTTTCATCCCAAACTCAAATGCCAAATATTTAGCTATTATACATGTATTCATTTTCTTAGAATACATTCTATCCAGCTTGACATTTCTTTTAAATTTTCCCATTACATAATTAGATTCTTGATCCTCATTTATGTGATGTTTCCATCATGTGCTGGGTTTTATGCTCCAAATACATGTCCTTTCATACTTTAATGGACACAAATGTGCTTTATAAATATTTTGAAATCCATTTTAAGGTAATTTATTGAGTGAAAATTCTGTGCTCAGTATTTTATTGGGGTCAGTGGTGGGGTAGGAGAAGGAAAGGACATGGCTTTTGCCCTCCAAGGAAGTTGCAGGGAAACTGTCTCTGATTTCATTATCAAAGTGAGGCCCCTTTCTATTTCTCCATTTCAATACCTTTTCTACTGACTTCAGATCTATCAGATGTTATAATTATTTCCCACTTGTGTTTGTGTAACTGTGTTCTGACTATCCACACATTAGGTGTGGGCTCTGTGAAAGCAGGGACCATATTGATCCTGTTCAATGTCATACCATATCCCTAGCATAGAACTAGTAAAGGCATAACAAAGATCTGTGAAAAAGTAAATGCATGCATAACTCAGTTGATCAATTAATGTACATCACTTGGCAGAAGAATAAAAGGATCACGAGAGCAGATGAAAGAAGACTTTATATTTTGCAGAAGAAAATCTTCTGTGTCTTCAAATGATCACAAATCTAATTAATAAAGTTGATGAGGCTTTCTTCAAAATGGTGCTTGTAGAAAAAGTGAGAGAAAGGCAAAACAAGAGAAATAATATGGATATTTAGCATTCTGGATGTTTGCTAAGTGACAATGTAACCACAAGAATACACTTCACAGGCCGGGAGCGGTGGCTCACACCTGTAATCCCAGCACTTTGGGAAGCTGAGGCAGGCAATCACGAGGTCAGGAGATCAAGACCATCCTGGCTAACATGGTGAAACCCCATCTCTACTAAAAATACAAAAACAAAATTAGCTGGGCGTGATGGTGGGCGCCTGTAGTCCCAGCTACTCAGGAGGCTGAGGCAGGAGAATGGCGTGAACCTGGGAGCTTGCAGTGAGCTGAGATCGCGCCACTGCACTCCAGCCTGGGCGACAGAGCGAGACTCCGTCTCAAAAAAAAAAAAAAAAAAGAGTACATTTCACTCCATTGTCGAGAGAGAGAGAGAGAGAGAGATATAAAATACATATTAAATTATGTGTGTGTATATATATATCTTTTAAGACCAATTTTATTGAGATATAATTTATAGACAATTAAAGTCACTCATGTTGTGTGTAATACAATTAGAATTTTGACAAATGTGTACATACAGTTGTATAATTGGTGCCACAATCAAGATATAAAATATTTCCATTACCCATAAAAAGTTTCCTCAGTCCCTTTTGTGGCCAATGAATCCCCACCTTCCTGCAACCAATGGTTTTCTTTCAGAGACTATAGTTTCTTGTTTTCAAACTTTCTGTGAATAGAATATTACACTGTGTATTTGATAGTTGTTTTCTTTCAATCAGCATGGTGTTTTTAAATTCATCTATGTTATGTATATTACTACTTCATCCTCTATTTTTGCTTAGTAGTATTCCTTTTCTAGCTAGAAAGTAGTATCAAGATACTAAAATATATTTGTTCATCACTTGTTGGTAGGCAACTATAAATAATTTTATTGCCATAAGCATGTGTATACAAGCTTTCTGTGAGCATATGTTTTCATTTTTCCTGTATAAATTTCTACAAGTGAGATTTTGGGGTCATATGGTAAATCAGTACCAAAGTATTTTCCAAAGTAATGTATTATTCTTCATTTTCATCAGCAATATGTGGGAGTTCTAGTTGTTCTACATCTTTACCAATATTTGGAATCATCAATCTTCTTAATTTTAGTCATTCTTTTTTTTTTTTTTTTTTTGAGATGGAGTCTCGCTTTGTCTCCCAGGCTGGAGTGCAATGGCACAATCTTGGCTCATTGCAACCTCTGCCTCTCAGGTTCAAGTGATTCTTCTGCCTCAGCCTCCCAAGTAGCTGGGATTATAGGCGTCTGCCACCACGCCTGGCTAATTTTTGTATTTTTAGTAGAGACAGGGTTTCACTATATTGGCCAGGCTGGTCTTGAACTCCTGACCTCATGATCCGCCCTCCTTGGCCTTCCAAAGTGCTGGGATTACAGGCATGAGCCACCACGCCCGGCCTTGATGACGTCTCTCTTTCACTTTTGTTCCTGACAGTCCAGACTGCACAATTTCGGATGTGGGAGACTGGGTGATTTCTTTGATCTTCCCAACCAAATATGACTTACTTAAGGATTTTACCTGTAAAATACATTATTAAAGGTTAAGAGAAGGGTGACAATGGTGGCCTCCTTAGCTTAACTGAATGGTTATGGTTTTTAGTTGTAGTTGCAATCTTATGCTTGTGTGGTTCTTTGATTAGTGTTTGCTTTCTCTATCCTATACTATTAGCTTCATGAGAATAGGAACATTATTCCTCTTTGAACTCACCATTGTATTCCCAATTCTAGCACAGTGCCTGGGATTTCCTCTGTATGTGTTTTTGAAATGCACCCAATAGATCCACAGACAGATTTTAAAAATATAAACATAGAAACAAATCCTTCTGGTCTTGAAGCTTGAAACTTACATTTGTTTTCTCTGAGTTTCTTCCTCAGGAAATGGACTCTCAGCTCTCTCAAAAAGTATCAAAGAAATGAAATTCATCAGACCACTGTGTCGAGACAATGAGATGCCAGATGCCAGATTCCTTATTTGTCATGATTGCTTCCTTAGCCCTCCCTAGTTCCTGTTTTCCTGCTCATAGTTACATTTCTTCCTTGCTATATAATCCCCTAATTTTGGCTGGTTGAGGAGATGGAATTGAGACTGATATCCCATATCCTTAGCTGTAGCATGCAATTAAAGCCTTCTTCCTTGGCAATATTCATTGTCTCAGTGATTGGCTTTCTGTGTGCAAGTAACAGAACCTAGATTGAACTCCTGGTATTTCAGTAACATTTTGTGTGTAAGAAAGAGGGTGGAGGAAGGAGAGTAGGGGAAATAGGAAGAGTGTCTTAATATTTTTGTTGTTATAACAGAATACCACAGACTGAGTGATTTATAAAGAAAATAAATGTATTTAGCTCTGAGGCCTAGGAATGCCAAGAGCATGATGCTGGCCTCTGGAGAAGGCCTTCTTGCTGCCTAACAACATGGCAGGGGGCATCACATAGTGAGAGAGCAAGAGCAAAAGGGCTTATGATAAGGAACCCACTACTATGCTAGTGACATTAATCCATTCATGAGGGCAGGACTGACATAAATCTATTAATGAGAGAAGAGGGATTAAGTTTCCAATCTACGAACTTTTGGAGGATACATTCAAACCATAACAGAAAGACAGACAGAGATAGATATGGAAAGAGGGAACAAGCACACATCACACATACAAAAACTGGACAATATTTTTGTAAATGAAATGCCTAGAGCCTCTCTCGTATATTGTATTTGTTGATGTTTTCTCAATTTAAACTTATCACTCCATAATTTCTCTTTTTCTTCCCCAAAATGATGTACATGTTTCTTCCTTATAACCATAAAACACAGTAATTGTTTCCTGGAAAATTTTAAATGTCTCACTACAATTCAAGTATCATACTTAATATATGTTTTTTATCTTCTGTATATTTTGAAAATGTAAGAGCATTATTGTCTTATACAAAATAGGTGCTAGCAGAGTGAAGAGACAACCAAAAATAACTCAATAAGAAATGGACAAATGATCCAAATAGACATTTTTCAAAAGAAGACATACAGGCCAACAGGCATATAAAAAATGCTCAATATTACTAATCATTAGAGAAAGGCAAATTAAAAACACTTTGAGATATCACCCCATATGTGTTAGGATGGTTATTATAAAATGACAAAATATAACAAGTGTTGGAGAAGATTTGAAGGAAAGGCATCATGGAAAATAGCATGGAGGTTCCTTCAAAAATTAAAAATGAACTACCATATGAACCAGCAATCCCACTACTGGGTATATATCCAAAGGAAATGAAATCCGTATGTCGAAGAGATATCTGCAACACCATATACATTAAATCTTATTTATATATTAGCCCAAGATGTGGAAACAATGTAAGTGTCCATCAATGGATGAATGAATTTTAAAAAGTAGTATATATACACAATTAAATACTATTCAGCCATAAAAAATAATGAAATCTTGTTATTTGTGACAACATGGATGAACCTGGAGGACATTATGTTAAATGAAACAAGCCAGGCACAGAAAGACCATATGATTTCACTTTTATGTCGAATCTGAAAAAGCTAAACTCATAGAAGTAGAGAGTAGACTGGTGGTTACCAGGGGCTGGACTTGGGGTGGGGAGTGGGGATGTTTATCAAAGGATTCAAAATTTCATTTAGGAGAGGGGAAATATTCAAGAAGAGATCTACCGCACAACATGGTCACTATAGTTAATAACAACATATTGTATTTTTGAAAAAAAATGCAAAGAAACAAAGTAAGTATTAAATAAAAACTGGTTCTTTGAAGCTTTGGTACTGTAATATATGAAGGCCAGAAGCCACATTTATATAGTTCCGTTTCTCGAGCATCCAAGACAATGGATGAGATGACAGTGTTGAGGAAGACAGGTCACTCACTGCGAACACTAGATTCAGCTTCTCCCCCTGCTGTTTGACTCATTCTGCAGAAGGTGAGAATTTATCTGAAGGAGTTTACATATTTTTATGTGACAATGTATTCCTGAGAAGATACCAAATTCTTTCTTCTACATCAAAAATACAGCGTGAAACTGACAAGAGAGCATATAAATGATGATTTTTTTTTAAGTTTCCAGGAATATCACATGTATCATATTACTGAAAAGAAAAAGAGCATTTTATGCCATGAAAAACTTTGGATATCCTTGAATAATGTTGACTAAAAACAGTGAGTTTATTTAGTATTCGTTGTGTCTATATTTGGAGTGTATATTTTTAGTATTTGTCATCTTGCTTATCAAACTCCTGAATCTCACTTAAAAAGTATTTTCCAAAGTTTTTGAAATTTCTCCACAAAAGAAGAGAAAACAAAAAAGCAAGTATTGGAAGTCAAATAGGTTTGAGAAATATTATGACACACGTCCTTCTTGCACATCATAAAGCCTCTAACACTTTTCATAGTAAACCAATAAATGAAACTCAGACTTCTTGCTTTGCTTAATCAAAAAATTAAAGTTTTCCAAACTTCTTTGACTACAGAATCTTTTGACAACACAATATTGATCATTGCACACTTTGAGAGATATTACTCTACAAAAGTCACTGCACAGCACCACTAAAATATGGTGACCGATAAAACGGACAAAGGTCATTCAGTGAAAGTTTCAAAGCAAAGAGAATGAATGAATATATGGATGTTTACTTTTTGGATTACAGTTTTCAGATTATGTTTGTTTTAAATAAGCCAGTCTGCTTTCATAATAATTATACTTTTAAGCCATTTTCTGATGAGACATTTGTCATCATGAGAACAATGTAGTAAAAGTTTGTTACACTGGAGATTAAGATATTAGAGTTTCCATTCAAGATTCCCTAATACTGGAAGAGGTTCACTTAAATTCCATGATTCTATGAGAGGAGTCAAATCTGAGGTGCAGGCTCTACACCTTCCCAGGCCTGCAGGGGCTTTGCACCTTCTTGCGGAACAGTTGCCAGCTGTTATCGCTTCACTCTTAGGTCACTGCCTTCAGTCAAGTCTTTTTTTTTTTTTTTTTTTTTTTTTTTTTTTAGACAGAATTTCGCTCTTGTTGTCCAAGCTTGAGTGCAGTGGTGCAGTCTCGGCTCACTGCAACCTTCGCTTCCCGGGTTCAAGCAATTCTCCCATTTCAGCCACCTGAGTAGCTGGGATTACAGGCACCCGCCACCAAGCCCAGCTCATTCTTTTTGTATTTTTAGTAGAGATGGGGTTTCATCATGTTGGCCAGGCTGGTCTTGAACTCCTGACCTTGGGTTATGCACCCACCTTGGCCTCCTAAAGTGTAGGGATTACAGGCGTGAGCCACCATGCCCGGCCCCAAGTCAAGTCTTTTTCACAGCCTTGGTTCACCATAAAACTAAGGTGGACAATTGTCATGGACAGAATTGTGTTGCCTCAAATTTATGTTGAAGTCCTCACCTCTAGTACCTCAGAATGGGGCTGTATTTGGAAAGAGGACCTATAAAGAGGTAATTGAGGTAAAATTAGGTTATATGGGTGGGCCCTAATCAGTAAGACTGATTTCCTTGTAAGACAAGGAGATGTGGACAGAGACCACACACAGACCACGGGACAATCATGTGAGGACACAGTAAGAAGGTGGCCATTGGCAAGGGAAGGAGAGAGGCCTCAGAAGAGACCAAATGTGCTGATTCCTTGATCTTGGACTTCCAGCCTCCAAAACTGTGAGAAAAGAAATTTTTTATGGCTGCATAGTATTCCATGGTGTATATGTGCCACATTTTCTTAAAAATGATGAGTTCATGTCCTTTGTAGGGACATGGATGAAATTGGAAATCATCATTCTCAGTAAACTATCGCAAGAACAAAAAACCAAGCACCGCATATTCTCACTTATAGGTGGGAATTGAACAATGAGAACACATGGACACAGGAAGGGGAACATCACACTCTGGGGACTGTTGTGGGGTGGGGGGAGGGGGGAGGGATAGCATTGGGAGATATACCTAATGCTAGATGACGAGTTAGTGGGTGCAGCACACCAGCATGGCACAGGTATACATATGTAACTAACCTGCACATTGTGCACATGTACCCTAAAACTTAAAGTATAATAATAATAAATAAACAAAGAAAGAAAGAAAAAAAGAAATTTATGTTACTTAAGCCACTCAGTCTGTGGTATTTTGTTATGGCAGCCCTAGTAAACTAATACAAATATTTTTAGGGACAACAAACCATGGACTTTGTTATTCTAGTAAGATGACTTTAGCACTATTACCTACTTCTACCTTGAAGTGGTAAAAAAAGGCAGTGAGAAGCATTTCCATGGAGTGTATAAATCGTGTCCCGTGAAACAGAATTAGCTAATAAGGTTAACATCTGTCAGCTGTATATGATGCTGCGTCTCCAATCTCCATCCGGACAGCAAAGGCGAAGGCATGGACAGGAGACCTGCCTTCAGAAGAGCAGCTGACAAAGGGGTCCACAGCCTGGGGACGGTGACGGCAGTAGCCCCCCGAGGCCTGGGATCCCACAGCACAATTGTGAAGGGAAAGTCTTACTTGCTGGGCCCAGATGTGTAATTTTCTCCCACCACTGTTTTTTTGTGAAAAATTCTTCTGAATACGTAATTTTGCCCCTAAATAAACATGGTGTTGGACATTTTTCTGACTAGGAAGTTAGGATATTTGCTTTTCTAGCATCTTTATTAGATGACTTTTTATGTTTGCAAAGTCACTCAGAAAAAACTTCATCCTCCCAACACCTCCCTGGACCACAGTCCCCACAAATGACATTGAACTCACAACATAAAGGAACTCACCACTAGGTAAATAGGTGCTTGACTGTGATTTAACACCTGAATTACTAAAATTGATTGCAATAATTATCCAAAGAAAAACAGCCAAGTGCAGCAGTAACGACAGCCTCTGAACTCTCTCCACATCTTCTTGTGGACAGCCTTTGAGCTCTCTCCATGTCTTCTCCGGGACAGTCTCTGAGTCTCTGAGCTCTTTCCACGTCTTCTCCGGGACAGCCTCTGAACTCTCTCCACGTCTTCTCTGGGACAGCCTCTGAGCTCTCTCTTGTTTGGGACATCCTCTGAGCTCTCCACGTCTTCTCTGGGACAGCCTCTGAGCTCTTTCCACATCTTCTCTGGGTCTCCTGTGGAGTCTGATCACCTTTCAGTTAAGGCATCTCCTGTGAGCAGCCCAGTTGGCTACTCTGAGTTCTGGGGGTAGCTGTCCTTGGTTTCTCTGAATTGCCCAGAAACCAACCTTTCTGTTGCCCATCGTAGTGCCTACGTGGCTTAGCTGGAGCCCTACCCTGCTTTTGTTGCCCAACCAATGCCTATGTGACAGAGCTAAATTCCCATTCAGCTTTAACTGCTTAGTTTTAGAAAACAGGATGTCTGGGGTCAGAAGTTCCTTCTTAGGACTAAACTGGCTGAAGCTGGCAAAATCCGCAATGGCAGCTTGACCTCTGAAAAACCTCTAGCTTCATTATGATCCAATTTCCATGCTAAACGACACTCCCACTGGCACCTTGACAGTTGACAATCACCATGACAATGGCCAGAAGAGACCAAAAACAGGCAGAAAAGAGGTGGCTCTTTGATTCCAAAAAAACCTACCTCCCTTCCCAAGAAAAGCTATGAATATTTCTCCCTTTCCTCTGTATACCCAGCCCCTTCATTAAGAATCCTCACTTCTCAGGCTCTGAGAAGTTGATTTGCAGGCTATGCTCCCACTTCTGCAATTCCATGGCCATTGAAAAAAGCCCACACTGTTTGATACTCACTCTCAGTTTGGTGTATTGGCTTCACACAAAACAAGAAAGAGCTCCTTTAGGGGTAGTCAGGACCCTGATTATATTCCCACATAGAAACTGTTCCCACTCACTACTGGCACAGCAGAACACATAAACTGTCAGATGGCTCAATTTCAATGATTTGACTTGTAATTCTCAATTGTTTCTGTTCCTAAGATTTTAGGGCTTTCTATCAACTCATAAAAAAAATCTTTAAAAAGGTAAGGCAACCTTCAAATCTAAGATGCTCAGCTTTAAACTAGTAAGTTCTTAAGGATGTTTTTTTTCCTCCAAGGAAACAATTCTCTTCTTTGCTGAGCAATAATACAGGTTTTAATATTAAATAAGTACACAAAGTAAAAGAAACAGACAAAAATGTCTTCATAGCAAGGCTGTTAACAGATTTCTTTCTTTTTTTTTATTTTTGAGATGGGGTCTCACTCTGTTGCCCAGGCGGGAGTGCAGTGGTACAATCTCAGCTCACTGCAACCTCTGCCTCCTCAGTTCAAGTGATTCTCCTGCCTCAGCCTCCCAAGTTGCTGGGATCACAGGTGCCTGCCATCACACCCGGCTGATTTTTTTATATTTTTAGTAGAGACGGGGTTTTTGCCATGTTGGCCAGGCTGGTCTCAAACTGCTGACCTCAGGTGATCCGCCCACCTTGGCCTCCCAAAGTGCTGGGATTACAGGCATGAGCCACCGTGCCTGGCCAGATTTCTAATATACGTAAAGAAAAAAGAAAAATTTTCAAATACTTGTTTAGATAAGTACTGATATTTAAAAAAACAACCAAGCCTAAATCCCTAGATTTACAATTTTTAAAAAATAAGAAAAGCAATGTAATTCACAGAATAAAATCTTTTGGAGTAAAGTAATATAACTCTAACAAATTGGTAAATCTAGGCAAGAAATGACTTGCCCAAGTAACAGACCTAGTAGGTGGAGAGTTCATCTGACTCCAGAAACCACACTCTACAAAATAAACTTATTGACGTGAAGTATGTATATAATCTGTAACTGGTGTGAAACTGTGGCAGAAATACAAAGAGCCGTGGTCTTGCTCATGATGTTCAAAGGCAATATTTGAACTGAGGGATGGCTGTGTGAATTGAAGTGGTCACTGGAGAAACGTGGTTGAGATTGTGAACCATGGGGAACAGGGGGTGGTAATTCTGGATTTTCGGCATAGAGGAGAAAGAAAGAACTGCAGACATCATTACAGTGAAGGAGGGTGAGGCCCTCCGAAAACTGATTGCGTTTCACCAGAAACACTGATCCAGCGGGGGCAGCTGAAGCACGAAAATGATTAGAACCAGAGTGATCTCACCCACGTTTGTTTCTTTCTTTCTTTCTTTCTTTTTCTTCTTTTTTTTTGAGACAGAGTCTCGCAGTCTCGCTCTGTCTCCCAGGCTGGAGTGCAGTGGCGCGATCTCGGCTCACTGCAAGCTCCGCCTCCTGGGGTCACGTCATTCTCCTGCCTCAGGCTCCCGAGTAGCTGGGACCACAGGCGCCCCCACCATGTCCGGCTAATTTTTTTGTATTTTTAGTAGAGAGGGGGTTTCACCGTGTTAGCCAGGATGGTCTCGATCCCCTGATCTCGTGATCTGCCCGCCTCGACCTCCCAAGGTGCTGAGATTACAGGCGTGAGCCACCGTGCCTGGCCGATGTCACCCACGTTTCTTAGGAAAGACGTTAGCATCCTCTAAATCCTCACCGACTGTGCCTGGCGCAGCATTATTTTGCAGTTTTCTGGGATTTACAGTTGGCATCATTTGCACAGCGGCAGCGTGACGTGGCTGTGGAGAGCACGGAAGCTCTGTCCCCACGCAAGTGGGCTCTTCTGGTTGCAACATGGTGGAGGCCAGCCCGGCCGCAGGTGAGGGAAGATGCCACAGCAAACCTCTGAGCAACCAAGATGACAAGCACCTGCTTGGAAAAGGTGACAAGCCACAAGGCCATAGGCCCAGTTATAAGCATGAATTGTGTTACACGGATGGTTATAAACCTGACCGACCTCAGAAGGTATATGGAGGAGGCAATTATCAAGCCCCTTGATGGTCTGTGGCTGGATGCACCATACTTTGCCAACGGTGTGAGCATGGCAGAGAACGTAGGTGTGTATATAGGGGAAAACCTCCAGAAAGTTTTTTCTGTGGGAGTTCTTTGTAAAATAATAACAATGCAACTGGAGTTATATTGCAATCTATAAAGGGAAATCACTCTTAGGGATCAACATTGTAGAAAGACAACTTGTTTTTTGCTTCTTTGCTCAGTGTTAAGAAGTCATCACATCATTCTCACCCTCCCCACATTCTGTTCTGTAGTGCCCGATTTGTTGAAAGCAGTATGAGGCCTGTTTTAAACATAAATCTATTCTAAATCTAAATTTGTAATACATTCTGAATGTCATTTAGACAGTCTTTTGTCTGGAGATTAAAAATTACTTTATTTCTAGCAAAGTGCTCTGACGTAAAATATTTTAACAACAGAGAAGATCTGTGTTTGTTGTTTTCTCCATTATCTAATTATTGATATCCATTTCATCTGGGCACATATAAATGGTAAAAATATTTACAAGCTTTGAAGTAGGTGAATCTAATTAAAAATAAAATATAGATGTTAATAGAGCCTGGAAATACTGTCAATATCTTTTTAATAGATTGAGCCCCGTTGATTATTTCTTCTGGGGTAAAGGCTCAAATTTATTCTGTGAAATTAGACACTCAAATCATCTGAGGCAATATATGGCAGATGAATATACACTGATTGATGGAAATGTTGCTTTAATGCACATTGTTCATTGCAATTTTGCGTAGATTACTGAACTATGGATTACTATTGAGGAACAGCACATTCAACGTGTCATAGCAATCAACTATTTAGTATGGACATTTTCTATGTTTCTAGATTTTCTGGCCACTCTGAGCAAATTTAAATCAAATGACTGAAGTATAATCACTTATTTTAACTCTGTTAAAACAGTCAACTTGAAAAGTATATTTTTCTGTATGAATTTTTTTTTCTAATTGACTCTATTTTGTTCTGATAACTAAACTTATTTAAGTTGCGCTGTTGAAAAAAACTATAGGCCAAGCGCGGTGGCCCATGCCTGTAATCCCAGCACTTTGGGAGGCCGAGGAGGGTGGATCACGTGGTCAAGAGATCCAGACCATCCGGGCTAACACAGTGAAACCCTCTCTCTACTAAAAAAAAAAATACAAAAAAATTAGCCAGTCATGCTTGCTGGCGCCTGTAGTCCCAGCTATTCAGGAGGCTGAGGCAGGAGAACGGTGTGAACCCAGGAGACTGAGCTTGCAGTGAGCCAAGATCACGCCACTGCACTCCAGCCTGGGTGACAGAGCAAGACTCTGTCTCAAAAAAAAAAAAAAAAAAAAAAAACTATATATATATGTATATGTATAATCTGAAGATCCATGTCGATTCCATTATTTTACGATGCAGTGACATTATAAGGAAGTGGAAAAATTAAGTTAAAAATTTTTAATTATGAAGAATATAGAAAGGGGATTTCTTGTTGAAACAAATAGGCTAAAAGAGCCTTGATGTCAGCTATGCCTCTCTTAGAGAAAAGACTGTGACCCTGTCATCCCGTTGGATAATCTAGTGATATGCTTTAACAGCTATTGTTAAAATAGATTTTACCAAGGCAAGGACAACAGTTTGCTTATGAGCAATGAGAAGTAAGTAGTCTTACCAGAGTGCACCCTTTGGAAAGTGCTGCGTATATAATTAGTGAGGCCATTCATAATTCATTTTTATTATACAAATGCTGATTAAATGTATACCTTCTTCCACTCAAATGTTAATGTGTCCCTTCCTCAATATATTTTATTAGGCTATGTATATATCTCAAGCATAGATTAATTTGTTTTGTAAGATTTCAAAACATTCCTTTTTTAGCCCTGTAATGAATATAAAATGGATCCCTACTGCCCATCTTAGAGAATGCGTGTTTCATAGAACTGTTTAAAAAATAAATCCTTTTAAATTGCCCATCTGCTTAAGCTATGTTTGTGGAACATTAGGACTAAGTCATGTCTGACAAATATGTGTCATACTACTATTTGAGGGCATTACTGCATTTTAAGGAATAAAATAATATTATTAAGAAGTATAATTTTTCCAAGTGATACAATAAGAATGTTGCTAGAGATTTGACCTATTTGTGAAAAATCTTTGCATGATTATTAGCTTGCTAAAAATAAAATGAACTCTGCAAACGTGATCCAAGCTGTTCTGTATGAAATTATGTGCTAGTTGCACAGTCCCCTGGGAGACCAGTGTGAGTCCAGATGCCTCTTTGCTGGTTTGTTTCATTTCTGGGGTTCATTTTCTAGAGGTTTTTATCATATTTTAAAAGTACAGAAGTCAGGCATCTCAAATTCAAGTCTTGTCTCCCCCAAACTTTAAAAAATATATGACATTGATATAATTTGGCTGGATAATAACAAACTGAACAAATAAGATATTTTCTTTCATTGAAGGTTGGTAACATTTTCCTCACTTAAAAATTTTTGGTTGGGCACAGTGGCTCATGCCTATAATCTCAGCACTTTGGGAGGCCGAGGCGGGTGGATCACCTGAGGTCAGGAGTTCGAGTCCAGCTGGCCAACATGGTGAAACCCTGTCTCTACTAAAACTACAAAAATTAGCTGAGCATGGTAGTGCACACCTATAATCCCAGCTACTCAGGAGGCTGAAGCAGGAGAATCTCTTGAACTCCAGAGGCGGAGGTTGCAGTGAGCCAAGATTATCCCACTGGACTCCAGCCTGGGCGGCAGAGCAAGACTCCATCTCAAAAAATAATTTAAAAAAAATGAATTTTCTAAATTGTGGGTCAGAATTCAAGCTAATGGAAACCTGTGGAAGAAAGAATTTTGCAGGTCTGCCTGTGGAATCCATAATTCTTTTCAGAGGCAGCGATATTACAAAAAAAAAAAAAAAAAAAAGTGTGAGGATGTCCCCAAGCAGAAAACCGCCTTCACTGCAATGCTGACAGTATCTGGGTGTCCCAGGGTTCCTGGGGAGTGCAACTGATATCCCGGCTGTGCTGCTACTGTGCTGAGTGGTTTTATATCCACTGAGAAGGACGTGTCAACAGGTGGCTGCTCAGGCCCCTAAAGAATGGATGGATGTGAGGTCTCTGTGAAGCCTCTGGGCCAGATCTCTGAGGAGTATCTGTGAGGGGCATCTCACCTATGGTGAGGACGCTGTGAGAGCGCTGCATGGGAGGCCTCGGTGCCAGGCTCCTGGTGAGAACTCTGAGTGAGGTCTCTGTGGAGCCTCAGTGTGAGGTTTCTGCGTGAGTTCTGTGTGGAAAGTCTCTAAGAAATCCGAGTCAGTTTCTGTACGAGGCCTGTGAGGCCACATGAGGTCTCTGTGGGAGGACTCCATGGGGCAGCAAGAGGGCTCCATTGCCTCTTGTGAGGCCTCTGTATGAGGCCTTTGCAGAAGGTCTGTGTGGGAGGTATCTTCCAGAGGTCTCTGTGGGGTCTCTGTGGGAAGTCCCTGTGTGAAATCTCCGTGCTAGGTCTCTGTGTGAGGGACCATGGACTATATGAAGTCCCTGTGTGAGGACCCTGTGTGAGGACCCTGTGAAAGCCCTACAGAATCTCTGTGTGGAATGTTTGAGGGAATTCTATGTGAGAGGTTTCTGGGCAATGAGTGTGGAGCAACCTGAGGCCTGTGTGAGGAATCTATACAAGGTCTCTGTGGAGAGTGGGAGGTCTCCAGGCAAGGTCTCTGTGTGAGGAGGACTCTGAGAGAGGTCTCTGTGAGGCAGTGGGGGGTGCCGTGTGCCATTTCTGGGGCTGGAGGCCGGAGGTTGCAGTGAGCTGCATGAGTCTCTGCATGAGGTCCCTGTTTTATGACTCTGTGTGAAGTCTCTGAGGTCTTTGTGGGGTCTCTGTGTGAGATCTCCCTGTGAGAACCATGGAAGGTCTCTGACATTTGCGGGAGGTCTCTGTGGGACTGAGTGAAGTCTCTCAGCGTGGCCTCTGTGGGGTTCTCTGGGTGAGGACTCTGGGAATCTCTGTGCTAGGTCTCTGTGGGGCACCATGAGGACTCTGAGAGCTCCGTGGGGTCTCTGTGGAGGCTGCAGTGTGTCTCTCTCTGTGGCAGTGAGAGGTCCCAGTGTGCTCACTCTGTAGGAGATATCTCTGTGAGGTTCCTGTGGGAGGTCTCCGTGGGTCTCTCCATTGCGGGCCTCGCTGCATGTCATGGGAGACTGAGCTGCAGAAGGGCTAAGGGGTTGTTGCTTCCTGTGTTCTTGCTGGTCTCTCAGCGTTGCCTGTGGCGCTTCTCCTGGCCTGAGCCATGGGCTCCACGTCCAGCTCCTCCACATCCCAGAACTCGCGTCTTGGTTTCCTGAGGGAACCCAGCAGCAGCCAGGCATGGCCCATCCTCAGTGGTCAGGGTCCCAGCTCTGTGCCACACTCTCCTGAGCTCCCAGAGGACCGGGGCTGCTCTCTGCTCCAGGTCCCAGCTCCTCCTGCTGATCCTGGCTCCACTGTCACCGCTGGGCCCACCTTGGAGGCTGCTTCAGTTATCCGGGCCCCAGAGAGGACCTGGCTCCAGGAGAAGCCACAGGCTGGAGACTGTGCCCACTGCCCCCTAAACCCCGGTGCCGGCCAGTCCCACATGTTGGGGGCAGGGCCATTTCCATTGTCATCTAGATCAGTGGCACTGCCTGGCACTGGCCTCTCCACCATTGAAATGAGGCCCCCGGAACTGGGCCTCTTGCACGCCTGTATGTGGCACAAGGCAGAGAAAACTCCCTCTAGAGACCTGGCTCCTCCTGTCCATGATTTGTGGAGACCTCCTGCTTTCCCATATGGACAGGGCCCAGAGAGGAGGAAAGCTGTGCTGAAAGCAGAGGGAGACAGCAGGGACGGCTCCTGTCCTGCCCATACTCTGCCCATTCTGGACAGGTCACTTCCAGCTCCCTTGTATGTTCAAATCCTGCCTGCCTGCATCTTCCCTTGCTGGTCTCTGGGGCAAGCAAGGATGTCAGGAGCCAGGGGAGATTTGCTGTGTGACCCCAGCTCAGCTGCTGGGCCCTTGTAAGTCACCACCTTTCCCCAGGGAGCAGTCCTGGGGCTACATGTATATTAAAGGTCACCAGACTTCGACTCATGCCTGGGGTTCTCTAGTCCTTGCTTTTCCACCTATTGTCAACACATCCTTTAAAAAATTCAATAGGTAGGCCAGGCGCCATGGCTCATGCCTGTAATCCTAGCTCTTTGGGAGGCTGAGGCCGGTAGATCACCTGAGGCGAGGAGTTCGAGGCCAGCCTGGCCAACATAGCAAAACCCCGTCTCTACTAAAAATATAAAAATTAGTCAGGCATGGTGGTGGGTGCCTATCATCTCAGCCACTTGGGAGGCTGAGGCAGAAGAATCGCTTGAACCCGGGGGCCGGAGTTTGCAGTGAGCCAAGACTGCACTACTTCATTCCAGCCTGGGCAAAACAGTGAAACTCTGTCTCAAAAAAAAAAAAAAAAGTTCAGTAGATTATTATGTGCAAGCTTATCGAAGATGTTAAGAAATTCATCTTCCTTATTCACTTTGCCTTCTCACTAATATGGCCCTCTGTGTTGGGGGTAAATATGGTTTTTCTAGGGGTCTGTGATCTGGGAGCTGGAGCAGAGACAGACCCTGGGGTGTGGCCAGGATGAGACACTAGGCCCCTCTAGGCCTGTCTAAGGGGTTGGAATGTCAGAGTCTCCTGGCTCACGGCACCGCTGATGGCTCCCTCACACACACCACTTTGCCTCCTTTTCAATTCTCTGTCTGCATCCCCTGTAGCTCTACAGAGTCCCACCATCAGAAGCCTCTGCACACACAGGCATACCCTACTCCATTCACCCAGAACTACTTCGCTGAAGCTGAGAGACATGTAGGTGAGATAGACAAAGGCCGGTGACCCAGGAGCAGGGTCATTCACTCATCTGGGGCAGGGGAGTTCACGGCCCTCAGCAACCTCCATGAAGGCTGCCCCCCTGACCCCCTAGCCCCCACCTACACATGCACAGAGCTGGAAGGTCTGTCCCCACCGCCACTCCAGAGTGCGAGAAAGGGAGAGGCAGTGGGATGGGGACTCTCTGCTTCGCATGTTGGCTGAGCTAAGAGGGCCCATCTCCATCCCAGCCTTTGTCAGGGAGAGAAGGGGCTTCCCAGGGGCAGACATTATCTATTCTCCACCAGGATACCCAGGGTCAAGACTTCGCCCACTTCTGAACTCAGGGCCCAGCACTCTCCCACCCAGACTTCCACTATTTTGTGACACATGAAGGTACTCGGTTGTGGCACTTCCTGGAGCCTGCATGGAGATGTTCAGTCCCGTGACATCTCTGCAAACCTTCTCCCTACAGCTGCATGAAGTTTGAGGTAGAGTAAGTAGTGGAAAGATGGGTTGAACCTTATTTCAGAGTGGGACCTTCATAGGTTTTTCTCATCTTGTTTTTAGAATTTTTTGTTGTTTGTGTAAAGACGGTATTACGGAAACATAAGGTTCAGTGAAGGAACTCAGGATGAAGGTGGGCTTACAGCACCACTGTCAACATCCCTCCACGTCCTGTCGCTTCTGGAAACCAAGCCCACACCAAGCATGGCACAAATAAAAGCCATCACCCTCTTATGAATAAAAAACCATATTTATTGTGGAATATTAAATGTTCTGCATGTACTAACATGAGAGAAAATATTTTTTCTCTACATAGAGTGAATTTTTTCTTGGGGACTTGTTTTTCTCCAGGGAAGGCTAAAAAAGAATTTGTGACTGACCAAATCAGATACCTTCCCAAAGAAGACAGTGCCTTGGACAGTGGTGATGGTGGCTAGAGGCACCGGATGTCTTCGGCCAGTGCTGAGGGGGACTGACTGGGGATACAGCTTTCTTGGGGTGCAAGATTTGGGGATGTCGCAGGCCCCATTGCTCATTGTTGCACCGCACACTTTTCAAGGGCTGTTGATTTCTGATTTGCCTGTCTCTGTTGGGACAACCCTGGCTCTTGAGAGTGGCTTGTTGACTGCTGGCTGCATAGCTCAATATTCTGCCGTGTTCTGAGTAGAAGAGGTGCCTGTGGTTGCAGGGAAACCCACAGACTGGGACTTGAAACTTCTGTTTGTGCTGATTTACCTTCGAGGCATGGCGCGCATGACAAACTGACATTTTCTCCTCCAGCATTTGTCCAACTGCCGTCACGAGACCCTGAGCTTCAGCACTGCTGCTGTACACACATGATCTGTTTTTTACTGTGTTTTGGCTCTCAGCAGTGACTGGTGCCGGCTTGCTTTTTTTCTTTGAAAAAATGCACTGAAAAAATTGCTTGATGTTTTCTCCAAAGTGGCTTATTGAAGGAGGCTGTTTCTTTGACGGCAGTAGCTGGACGCCTTCATCCTGATGGGTGTCTTCTGTTTTCCTGACTGGGGTAAGTTGAGGAGTCCTCAATCCTTCAAGCCTTTCTTCATGTTTTTCTAAGTTGGGCTTCCTAGACTTCTCACTCTTGTGAATAGGGGGAAACATTGGCCTTTGGCTCTTGCATGAGCCTTGACAGTTTGGGTTTCTGGGCTCCTCGTGCACCAGTTTGCTCCTTCTGGCTGCCATGAGGTCATGTAGCTCCTGGGAAGCCCACATGTTCCCAGTAGGCATGCTCTGGAGATGGCCCTGGGGCACCTGAGAAGCCAAATTCTCTGAAGCGTGGGGCACAACAGATGCTTGCCCATCTGGAAGGAGCACAACAGCGGCACAAACTTGAGGCTGGGTCTCTGACTTTGTGGCCATTCCAGGCTCAAATTCACTAACAACCTCCTCCATAAGACACAGCTTTCTTGGATCTTGGGAGACAGACACTCTAGGGTGTAGAGAGCTTTTGCTGGTCCCTGGAGCCTCGAAACCATGCACATCCTCACTTGTGGCTTGGAGGTTTGCCAGCATACAGGTTTCCAAGGGGACTCTGCGTTGTGGCACTGCCTCCCTTGTCTCTCCAGCCCTTGAAGATTGGGCTCCTAAGCTCCTGCTCTGCTGGGTGCTGCCTGTGAGGCTGTACGTGAGGGGCTTAGATGGCCACCTGCCCTCCTCTCCAGCTGGAGGAGGCTTCAAGGGCCCATGATCATTCCAAGATGGGATTCCTCGCGGTGCCCTCTGGAACTGCTTACATGCAGGTGAGGAGGCCAGAAGACTCTCTGGCATGTGATCAGATGCTTTGGTCAGCACCTGCTTTCTCAGACTTGCCATTGGTGGCTTTCTAAGGAACATGTCCACCTCAACTTCTGAGCCAGCCCCAGATTCACAGGTGGCTGAGGAGGGACCGGCAAGCTGTGTAAGGGACAAGGATGAAACCTTTTCCAGTTTAAAGCACTGAATGGGCTTGAGGACCCTGAGGGGTAGACCCCACCTGTGTTTGGCCCAAAACCTCACAATATGGGCTCCCAACACCTGCTGAGTACACGGCTCGAGGAAGGAAAGCACCTGGGCTGTGTTCACACAGGCTTTCCCACTTTTTGGGGCTGTTAGATTGCTGGTTTTCATGTGGGTGTTGGACACGGGAAGAGCCTGGTTGACAGCAAGCCAGGATCGACGCACACGCACGGGGATCAAGCCCTCGTTGGTCTGGCCCAAGTGCCTGCCCATGTGGGCTTTCAGGATGTTTTCTATATGAGTCCTCTCTGTGCATCTTAATAAATCACTTCCCGAGTCACTCCTCAAGGGCTTCCTCAAGTTCCTTTCCGACTCCTCAGAAGTCACCCCCAGAACCTTCCGTGGGAAGCTTTTCATGTCCCTGGATAGATTTTGTGGGGTCTCACCCAGAATTTGCCCCAGATGTGGGCACGGGTCGCTCTCTAGCTGGAACTTCACCTTCTGTGCCTCCTTGCTGCTTTCACCTGTGGACATGGAGGACTGCCAGGGACTGGGTTTGCCCTTGGCCTGACTTGTCCCTGGTGATTCATCCCGAAGCTGCATCAGATCCGGAGACTCTTGGATCCTTCCCAGCTTGCCCCAGTGTTGGATGATCCACTTTTTTATGTGTAGCTCCAGTTGTCTCCAGATTTCAGGACTGACTGGAAAGTTCTCAGGCAGAATGGGTGTCAAACTTTCCTGGGGAAGGTTAGGAGTGGAGACACTAAAGACGTCCTGAGATTTTTGGACCTCAGAGGGTAAAGCCAACCTACCTTCTAGTTGTTTCCTCAACAAAGGCCATTCAGGGTGCTGAGTTTCAGGTAGGGAGAGAGCTTGCACTTTATTCTGCGATGCAGGGCAAGCTACTCCAGTGTTCTTAATCAGGGATGGAAAAGCAGGAGATAGGACTGGGAAAGAGGATTGAAGATGGGCCTGAGCCTCGGCCTGAGCCATAGGTGTGGGCCGGAATTGGGGTGTGGATGAAATAAAGGGTTGGCACTCGGGCCCCAGATGGGACAGGGGCTGGGCCTGGAAAAGCAGTGGGGACATTGTAGTCTCCCTTTGAATTGGGCAGACATAGGACATTTCATTGAACAAGAAAGGAGGAGACCGTAAAGTATAAGACCTGTCAGTTACCCAGGCGTTAGCCACCAGGGACTCGCTGTGCAGAGAGGGGAGGCCCCAGAAAAGCTGGCTATAATTCTTCCAAAAACTTTCCTGCAAGAGCCTAGGATCTGAGAGCTTCTGAGGTCCGGGCAGCTGTTTCGAGTTCTCTCCCATGTTCCAGAAGGGTTTTGGGTTTGTGGTGTCCTGCTCAGCATCCAATGATTTAACCAAATTCCGCAAAGAATTTAAGTGCTTTTCTGGGGTCATTTGATTTGTAAATGATCCAACATTTTCTTTTTCTTCCCAAATGTTGACCTTGGCTGTTTCTGTGACTTGTATCCCCACGACATTCTGGCCATCAGAGCTGAGCAAAAACGGGCTACCAGCTTCCATCTGACAGGTCTCTGGTGGGTGGCGGGAAAGATGATCTTGCTGGACTGATGAGTTAAAGGCGCACGAGGTTCTGGCAGTCTCCTGCCACCAGGAGGAGGCAGAAACATGACTGTTTGAGCCACCAAGGCCTGAGATGGCTGGGACAGAAGCCACCAAATCCTCATGTGGAGACAAGCTTTGAGGGACGGTGCCCAGTGGAAGTGCCACTGAGTCACAGTGAGATGGAGTTATCAGTGTGGAGTCCCGCAGGGGAGGAGCAGTGAAGCCATTTGGAGGAGGCGGAGAGCAGGCCAGAGGATCAGGGGTGTGTGGTGGGTGAGGGAAAAGTGCAGGTGGCTCGGGTGAGGGGTGTTCTAGGGGAAGGGAAGGTTCTGGTGGCTGGGAGGCACTTAGGGAGGAGACTGAGGTGGTCATTGGGCCTGGCGATGGGGTGGAGGCCAGATCCTGAGGATGCTTGGCTTGAGGATCCGGGGAAGCTAACGGGGAGAGAATGGGAGCAGCATCTTCCATAGGCTCATGAGAGGACTGGGAGGCTCCATCAGGTGCTTTTTCGCCCACCTCACCTGGGGGGTCTGGACCGGAGAGCTGACCAAAGTCACCTTTGTCAAGGTGTGGCTCCAGGAGGCTGCAGGAGACAGGAGGCATGAGCTGCAGCCAGGAGCCGGTGGGGCCGGAGGGCAGAGTGGGTGCTCGGGCCACAGCCCCTCCACCACCCCACACCCTGATTGCCCAATTCTCCTGCTACCCCTCGCCCCAGGGTTTTACTCCCATCCTCTGTCCCCCTGGTCTCCCCATCCCAGGTCAGCTCCAGGCTGCCTGTGGCCCTGGGGTCACGTCCCAGCCCTGGTAGGAAGGATGCAGGGAAGGGGAAGTGCCTCACCTCTGCAGTTGTGAAAGCAGGTCCAAAGTCTTCTCCAGGCCTCTCGGGCACTCTCTACCAGCTGGAAATCAGGAGACTGGGTTAGGGCAGTGAGGGAGGGGCCTGGGATCTCACAGGAGGCTGAGTGGCTGTTTCTTTAGGGAGGACCATGGGGAATTAGACCCTGCACCCCACCCATCTGTGTCCAAAGCCACATGACCCCGACGTTAATAGCAAGGCATGGAGGACAGGGCTTTTTCATTCACAAAGGGCTTCCACACACGGACCCCCCACCCCCACAGTCCTCACAACTGCCCTGTGGGGAGAAAGGACTGGGGTGGTCTCAAAGAGGAATCAGCCTTAGCAGAGTTGAACAGCTGTTCCCAGGGAGCGGGAGGCCCCTCACCCCCCTCCGCATCCAGGCAGGCATTGGTCTCCCCAGGACACACACACTGCCCCCTGCTGGGTAACGCCCAGTCCCTGGCCCACCATGGCTTCATTCCGGCATGGAATCTGAGAAGGACCCGGGGTTCTGATTTCCTTCCTAGGAGCCCCCACCTCAGGCTTCTTCAACTGACTTCTTCAGAGTCAGTTCCCTCCGGGACAGATGAGATCAAATTAACTCTAGTGTGCTCTGGCAGAGCCTTACCTCTCAGACTGTGGTTTTTCATCCTGCCTCTGGGCCTCCGCCTCCGCCCTACTGGGCACTGGGAGACACGATGATGTACGGAGACAAGCTGACGCGGAGAGACAAGATGACAATGGGAGACAAGAAAGGGCGAGAAGCTAGGACCGGCTCTCCCTCTCTGCCCCAGCCCAGCCGCAGCATGCTGCACTCAGGAACCGCATGGCTCTCTCTGTCTTGCTCAGGGAGCTCTGTGTGCTTCCTCCCACTCATGTTTAAATGGATGATAAACTGCTTTTCTTCTTAGAAAAACAGCAAGAGGGGGCTGGGCGCGGTGGCTCACGCCTATAATCCAAGCACTTTGGGAGGCCAAGGTGGGTTGATCACCTGAGGTCAGGAGTTTGAGACCAGCCTGGCCATGGTAAAACCCCGTCTCTACTAAAAATACAAAAATTAGGCAGGCATGGTGGTGGGCGCCTGTAATCCCCAGCTATTCAGGACGCTAAGACAGGAGAATGGCTTGAACTCGGGAAGCAGAGGTTGCAGTGAGCCGATATCGCTCCATTTCACTGCAACCTGCGCCACAGAGCGAGACTCCATCTCAAAAAATAAAATAAAATAAAAAATAAAATAAAAATAACACACACAAATAAAATAAAAATCACACACACACACACACACACACACACACACAGAGGGATTTTCAATATGAGGTCCACCACGGACACCTTCAGTCCCTGTTCCTCTGCTCCAGGAACACCCAAGTTCAGGCCCGCAGGCACTGCTGAGCTATCAGGTAGGATTCTGCTTCCCAGGAGACCAGAGGAGACACCAGGCCCTGGTGGGAGGCCCTCGGGGGCCCAGCACAGGCCCCAGATCACCCCACACAGGGGAGGCTGGGCCCTGAGCCACCTGCCCCAGAAAGGGGCTGATGAGCCAGGGCTCAGGGCCTGGTCTCGGACAGAGACCTCCCCAGTCTCATGACTGGTACTGGTGCTGAGTCCACTGGTTTGATTTTGCCTTGATGCCTTCTGTGCTCCCCCACAGATGGACTGAGAGCTTGGGATGGAAATCCCAGTACACTATCTACCCCTACCAACCCCTGGCTGCCCTGCCGCTCCCTGGAAGGATGAGGTTCTGGTCTCTTCTGAGACTTCCCATCATAGAAGGCTCTCCACTGGATTTGGAAAAGTGGAACTAATAATAAAAAGAAAGGAGAGAATCAAGCTCTGTGGGTCGGGACTGAGGGTTCCTTACCTTTCTCTTCCCAGGCGATGGTGAGGGTGGGTCATCACAACGGAAGTAAGATAAGTAGGGGAGTAATAGGAAGAAGAACCCCAGGGCAAACACCAAGGTGAGGAAGATATCCAACACCCATGGTGTGGAGCTGGGGGCGTTTAGCGATGAGGCACTAAGTAATTTTAAAGGAAAGGGAAGATTCTCCATGTGAATAGGCGCATTGCTTTCAAGCAACTGAGCTCTGGGCATCCCTGTGGAGACTAGGGACCGGGGCCCAGGCCTGTGTCACAGAGGTGGGGCCTTGATGTCACAAAGGGCTCCTTTGTTGGGGAGGGGCAGTGGGAGGGGGAGGCGCAGAGGGAGGGGGAGGTGCAGCAGGAGGGGGAGGGGGAGGGAGAGGGGCAGGGGAGGGGGAGACTGGAGCACAGCCCCTCCCCACCCCCCAAGCTGGGGATCCCTCCACCATCCCACCTTCTAGATCCCTCCTTCCCACTAAGTTTTGTCAGTGATAGCCAATTTTCTATTCTTTCTCCCTGGAATATAGATATTACCTGGTTCCTTTTATCTGTTGGAGACGGTGGCTTGAGGTTACCTATTTTATAGCCCTTGAAAATCTGAAGTTCTGAAATTTTGGCTATGTACCAGGGATTTTTATTCTCAGAATCTCGTTCATCCTCAACTCCAGCTTTCCCACACTATGTTTTTGTCTTGTATCAATCCAGGGACAAAATGTAAATTTCTTTTACTCTTATTTAGTTTTGCAAATTTTGAATAGTAAGTTTTAAAAAATTATTTCTATCTCACTTTCAATCAAAGGGAACTACCCACATACAATTAAGGTTTTTTTTTTGTCTTTTAAAATTTTATTTATGTACTTATGTATTTATTTTATTTTAACTTTCGGGATACATGTGCAGGACATGCAGTTTTCTTACATAGGCAAATATGTACCATGGTGATTTGCTGCACCTATCAACCCATCACTTAGGTATTAAACCCAGCATGCATTAGCTATTTTTCCCGATGCTCTCCCTACCACCGGCCCTCCCTCGACAGGTGCCAGGGTGTGTTGTTCCCCTCCCAGTGTCCATATGTTCTCATTGTTCGGCTCCCACTTGTAAGTGAGAACATGTGGTATTTGGTTTTCTGTTCCTGTGTTAGTTTGCTGAGGATAATGGCTTCCAGCTTCATCCATGTCCCTGCAAAGGACTTGATCTCATTCCTTTTTATGGCTGCATAGTATTCCATGGTGTATATGTACCACATTTTATTTATCCAGTCTATCATTGGTGGGCATTGGGTTGATTCCATGTCTTTGCTGTTGGGAACAGTGCTGCAATAAACATACACGTGCATGTATCTTTGTAATAGAATGATGTATATTCCTTTGGATATACAATAATGGTATATCTGCCACAGCCTCTGTACTGCACTGTGGGGAATTCTGCCCAGCGCAGACCACCCAGTCTCCCTAGCACTGGCGGGGGAAAACCACCGGCTAGACCCGCAGTAATGGCGGTCACTCTTCTCCCCAGGAACTTGGTCTTCTTAGGCAGACTCCAGGTGCTGTGCTGGCCAGTGGGGATTCCATGCCAGTGGGTCTTAGCTTGTGGGGTTCTGTGGGAGTGGGTCTGCTTGGCTCCCTGGCTTCAGCCCCCTTCTCATGGGAGTTGATGGATCTCCTGCTTCACTGGATTTCTGCGAGCCACCAGAGTATGCAGAAACTCCTACAGCTCAGTACCTGCCCAAGTGGCTGCCAGCTGGAGCCCCTGCTATGGGTCTGCACAGCTTTGTGCTTGGGACCCAAGGCCCTGGTGGTGTGGACTCACAAAGGGATTACCTGTTCTGGGGTTTGCAAAAATCTCTGGGTAAAGCACAGTTCCCCGGGTGGGTAGCACAATCCCTCACTGCCTCCCTTGGCTGGAGGAGGGAGGTCTCTTTGCCCTGTGTAGCTCTTGGGTGAACCGTCGCCCAACTCTGCTTTTCCTTGCTCTCCATGGGTCACACCAACTGCCTAGTCAGTCCCAATGAGGGAATCTGGATACCTCAGTTAGAAATGCAGAATTCACTCGCTGTTTATGTTTGTCTCAGTGGGGGCTGCAGAGTAGAGCTGTTTCTACTCAACCATCTTGGCCCCTCCCCCCAATTAAAATAATTAATATTCAAAATTTGTAATTCTAATTATGAAACAGTTATAAGTAGTTAAACCTTCAAGTGGTATTTCTGTAAATGTATAGCATTTACAGTTCTGGACTTGGTAATGCTTAAAGTGCACGATAACTTATGGGACTGCTACATAGGCATACCTCAGAGATACTGTGGGTTTGGTTTCAGGCCACTGTGGAGATGAGCTCTTTAGGGCAGTGCCCAATGGAAGTGCCATTGAGTCACGCTGAGACGGAGTCAGAATGCAGTCCAGCAGTGGGGGAGCAATGAAGGCTTTTGGAGGAGGTGGAGGGCAGGCCAGACAATGGGGGTGGGTATGATGGGTGAGGGGAAAATGCAGGTGGCTTGGGTGAAGGGCGTTCTAGGGGAAGGGAAGATTCTGGTGGCCAGTTCTGCAATAAAACAAATATGGCAATAAGGCAAATCACACAGAATTTGTGGTTTCTCAGTGCATATAAAAGTTAGGTCTATACTATACTGTAGTCTATTAAGTGGGCAATACCATTATGTCTAAAAAAGTCAATGTACATACCTTAGTCAAAAATTATTTTACTGTTTAAAAATGCTATCGATCACCTGAGTCTTCAACATCATGATCTTTTTGCTGGTCAGTGGCCTTGCCTCAGTGTTGTGGCTGCTGACTCATCATGGTGGAAGCTGCTGGAGGTGAGGTGGCTGTGGCAATTTCTTAAAATAAGACAACAATGAAGTTTGCTACATCAGTTGACTATTTCTTTCAAGATTCCTCTGTAGCATGCAATGCTGTTTGATAGCATTTTACCCACAGTAGAGCTTCCTGCAAATCGGAGACAATCCTCTCAAACCCTGCCACTGCTTTATCCACTAAGTTTATGCAATTTTCTAAATACTCTGTTGTCATTTCAACAAGGTTCACAGCATCTACACCTGGAGTAGTTTCCATCTCAAGAAACCACTTTCTTTGCTCATCCAAGTTCTCATTTGTTAAAATTTTGTCATGAGATTTCAGCAATTCAGCCACATCTTAAGTTCTCTTCACATCTTTTAATCTTAGTTCTCATGCTATTTCCACCGCATCTGCAGTTACTTCTTGCACTGAAGTCTTGAACCCTCAAAGTCATCCATGAGGATTGGAATCAACTTCTTCCAAATTTCTTTTAATGTTGATATTTTGACCTCCTCCCATGAATCACAAATGTTCTTAATTTTAACCTCCTCCCATGAATTGCAAATGCTTCTAGAATGGCGAAACCTTTCTAGAAGGTTCTCAACTTACTTTGCCCAGATCTATCGAAGGAACTACTACTATACATGGTGGCTACAGCCTTATGAAATGTATTTCTCAGATAATCAGCCTTGAAAGTCTAAATTACTCATTGATCCATGGGCTGCAGAATGGATGTTGTATTAGCAGGCATGCAAACAGCTTTAATTTTCTTGTAGTTCTCCATCAGAGCTCTTGGGTGACCAGGTAAATTGTCAATGAACAATAATATTTTGAAAGAGATCTTTTTTTAAAGCAGTAGTTCTCAGGTGTGAGCTTAAAATATTCATGTCGTAACAGATGTGATGTCATTCAGGCTTTGTCCCATTTATAGAGCACAGGCAGAGTAGATGTAGCATAGTTCTTAAGGGCCCTAGAATTTTCAGAATGGTAGATGAGCTTTGGCTTCAGCTTAAGCCCCTAACAAAAGAGTCATCCTGTTCTTTGAAGCATTGAAGTCAGGCATTTATTTCGCTACCTGGCTGTAAAAGTCCTGGATGACATCCTCTTCCAATATAAGGCTGTTTTATCTGCAGTAAAAACCTTTGTTTAGTGTAGCCACCTTTGTTGCTTCTCTTAGCTGATCTTATGGATGACTTGCTGCAGCTTCTACATCAGCACTTGCTGCTTTTCCTTGCACTTTTATCTTATGGAGAAGACTTCTTTCCTTAAACCTCATGAACCAATCTCTGCTAGCTTCAAACTTTTTTTCTGTGGCTTCCCAACCTCTCTCAGCCTTCAGAGAATTAAGAAGAATTAGGTCCTTGCTCTCGATTAGGGTTTGGCTTAAGGAAATGTTGTGGTTGGTTTGATCTTCTATCCAAACCACTCAAACCTTCTCCATATCAGCGATAAGTCTCTTTCACTTTCATACCACTCATGTGTTCATTGGAGTAATACTTTTAATTTCCTTCAAGAACTTTTTCTTTTCATGCACAGTTTGGCTGTCAGGTGCAGGAAGCCTAGTTTTTGGCCTGTTTCAGCTTTTAACATGCCTTCCTCACTCACCTGAATCATTTCTCACTTTTGATTTAAATAAGAGATGTGTGACTCTTACTTTCACTTGAACACATAGAGGCCTTTGTAGAGTTATTAATTGGCCTAATTTCAATATTCCTGTGTCTCAGAAAACAGGGAGACCTGAGGAGTTGGGGGGATGGAGGAAGGGCAGATCGATGGAACCATTCAGACACACATATGTATCAATTAGGCTCATTGTCTTTTGGAGCATGGTTTGTGATGCCCCAAAACAATGACAATAGTAATATCAATGATCACTGATCACAGATTACCGTAACAGATATAATAATAACAAAACATTTGAAATATTGCAAGAATTACAAAAATGTAACACAGAGATACAAAATAAGCACATGCTACCAGAAAAGTGGCACTGGTAGACTTGCTTGATGCAGGGTTGCCATAAACCTTCAACCTGTAAAAAATGCAATATCCGAGAAGCATAATAAAGTGAAGTGCAATAAAACAAGGTAAGCTTGTATATGTATGCATGCACACACCAGTACGCATCCACCTATCCACACACAAACCTTTGTACAAACAAATCCTGTATTTTCAATTCCAACAATACATCATTTGCACCTTAAAAATATCTGTCAACCTTGTAGTATCCTTTTCTGTCTTTGTTATCAGGGTAATGCTGGCCTCATAAAAAATGTTTGTGTTCCCTCCTCTTCAACTTTTGGAAGAGTTTGTGAAGAAATGGTACTAATTCTTCTTTAAACATTTGCTAGACTTCTCCACTAAGCTATCTGGTCTTGGATTTTCCTTTTTCAGGAGCTTTTTGACCACTGACTCAGTATTTTTACTCATTATTTGTGTTGATTTTCTATTTCTTCATGTTTCAATCTTAGGGGATGTATGTTTCTAGAAATTTCTCTATTTCTTCTAAGTTAAACAATTTGTTGACACATAGTTGTTTAGACTATTATTATCCTTTGTATTTCTATGGTACCAATTTTAATATCTGCTTTTTTGTTCTAATTTTATTTATTTGAGGCTTCTCTCTTTTTTCTTAGCCTAGTGAAAGGTTGGTCAATTTTTATTATCTTTATTTTATTTTATTTTATTTTTTTGAGACTCAGTCTGGCTCTGTCTCCCAGGCTGTAGTGCAGTGGCGCAATCTCCGCTCACTGCAAGCTCTGCCTCCTGAGTTCATGCCATTCCCCTGCCTCAGCCTCCCAAGTAGCTGGGAGTACAGGCGCACGCTGCCCCGCTCTGCCAATTTTTTGTATATTTAGTAGAGGCGGGGTTTCACCATGTTAGCCAGGATGGTCTTGATCTCTGACCTCGTGATCTGCCCGCCTCCCAAAGTGCTGGGATTACAGGCATGAGCCACCGCGCCCAGCCATTATGTTTTCAAAAAATCAGCTTTTTGTTTCATTGATCTTTTCTATTGTTTTTCTAGTGTATTTCATTTACTTCTGCTATCATCTTTGTTATTTCCTTCCTTCTTCTAATTTTGGGCTTCATTTTTTTTCTTTTCTATTTCTTTGAGGTTTATTGTTTATTTGAGATCTTTTTTCTTCATTTAGCACTTAACCTGTATAAACTTCCCTGTTAGAATTGCTTTTGCTTCATCTCATAAGTTTTAGTATGTTGTGCTTTCATTTTAGTTTGTCTCAAGATATTTTATTTCTTTTTTGATGTTTTCTTTGATCTATTGGTTGTTCAGGAGTGTGTTGGTTGATTTCCACATATTTGTCACTTTTCTAAGTTTTCTCCTGTTTTTAATGTTCAGTTTCATGCCACTGTGGTCAAAAAGAATACTTGATAAGATTTCAATCTTCTTAAATTTGCTAAGACTTGTTTTCTGGCCCAATATATGACCTGTGTAGGAGAATGTACTGTGTATGCTCAAGAAGAATGTGTATTTTGCTGTTTTGGAAAGTAATGTCCTGTATATGTCTGGTCCATTTGATCTATAGTGTAGTTCAAGTCATCTGTTTCCTTATTGATTATCTGTCTGAGTGATCAATCCATTGTTGAAAGTGGGATATGGAAGTCCCCTACTGTTATTGTGTTATTGTTGTCACTTCTCTCTTCAGATTTGTTAATATTTGCTTTATACAATTAGGTGTTCCAAAGTTGGGAGAATACATATTTGTAGTAATTATATCCTCTTGATGAATTGACCCTTGTATCATTCTATAATGACTTTCTTTCCCTCTTGTTACAGTTTTTGACTTAAAGTCTATTTTGTTTGTTGTAAGAATAGCTACTCTTTCTTTTTTTTTTGTTCCCTGTCTTTCCTTTCAGTCTATGTGTGTCTCTAAAGGTGAAGTGAATCTCTTATAGGCGGCATATATTTGGTTATTGTTTTACTGTCCATTCAGCCACTCTGTGTCTTTTCTAATTTGGTCCACTGATATTTAAAGTAACTATTGATAGGCATTTTGCAGTTTCTTTGTTCTTTTATTTCTCTCTTGCTGTGCATGATTTGATTATTTTGATTATTTTCTGTAGTGGTATACTTTGATTCTTTTCTGTGTCTTTGTATTAATTCTTTTTCAAATGTGGTAAAATTCTCATTTGTGTAACTATTACATGTTTTGTCTTTGTGATTATCCTGAGGCTTCCATAAAACATCATATGCTCTCATGTGCCACATAAGGATGTTTTGGTCAATGATGGGCCACATATACAACGGTGGCCCTGTGAGGTTATAACATTTTTATTGTATCTTTTATATGTTTAGATACATTTGGGTACACAAATGCTTATCATTGTATTATAGTTGCCTATAGCATTCAGTATAGTACAATGCTGTACAGATTTGTAGCCTGGAAGCAATAGGTTATACCATATAGCCTGGGTGTGTAGTAGGGGGTATTATCTAATTTTGTGTAAGTATACTCTATGATATTCACACGATGACAAAATTGCATAATGAGGCATTATTCAGAACATATCCACATTAAGAAATGTATGATTATAGTTATAATGGTCTATTTTAAGTTGATAACAACTTAACTTCAAGCATATACAAAACCCTACACTTTACTCCCCTCCACTTTTTATGTTTTTTTGATGTCAGCGTTTATTTTGTAGTTATATTTATTTGTAATATTTTTTGTCTTTTAACCTTTTAAAAGTTAAAGTGATTATACTCCATCACTACAGTATTAGGAATATTTTGAATTTGACTGTGTAGTTACTTTTACTGGTGACTTTTTATAACTACATATGTTTTCGTGATGCTAATTAGTCTTATTGCATTTCAGTTTGAAGAACTCCCTTTAGAATTTCTTATAAAGCAGGTCTAGTGACAATGGACTCCCTTAGATTATTTTGGGGGGTTTCTGAAAAAGTCTGTAAGTCCTAGCCAGAGCAATTAGGTAAGAAAAAGAAATAAAAGGCATCCAAACTGGAAAAGAAGTGAAAGTGTCTCTATTTGAAGATGACATGATCTCATATAGAGAAAATGCTAAAGGCTCCAATTAAAAACTGTTAAAATTAAGAAACAAGCAAATTTGCAGAACACATAATTAACATTTAAAAAAACCTGTTACGTTTTTATATACTAATAGTTGAGTATCCCAGAAAGAAATTAACAAAACAATCTCGGGCCGGGCACAGTGGCTCACGCCTGTAATCCCAGCACTTTGGGAGTCTGAGGTGGGCAGATCACAAGGTCAAGAGATCGAGACCATCTTGGCTAACACGGAGAAACCCTGTCTCTACTAAAAATACAAAAAATTAGCTGGGCGTGGTGGCGGGAGGCTGAGGCAGGAGATTGGCGTGAACCCGGGAGGCAGAGCTTGCAGTGAGCCAAGATCACACCACTGCACTCCAGCCTGGGCGACAGAGTGAGAGTCCGTCTGAAAGAACACAATCTCATTTACAATAGCATCAAAAAATTAACTACTTAGGAAGAAATTTAAATAAGACAGTAAAATTTGTATATACCAAAAACTATAAAACACTGATGAAAGAATTTGAAGAAGATACATATCCCTATTACTCAGCGCGATCTATAGATATAATGCAACCTCATCAAAATTTCAATGGCATTTTTCAAAGAAATGGAAAAAAGCAGTTCTAAAATTTTTATGCAACCTCAAATGACCCCAAACAGTCAAAACATCCTTCAGCAGAAAAAACAAAAGTGGAAGCATCACATTACCTTATTCCAAACTAAATTATAAAGCTATAGTAATCAAAATAGTATGCTACTGGCATAAAAACAGACATGTAGGCCAAGGGAACAGAATAGAGAGCATAGAAAGAAATAAATCCATGACTTTACAATCAATTGATCTCTAGCATTGGTGCCAAGAGTACACAATGATAAAATTTAGTCTCTTTATTAAATGGTGTTGGGAAAACTGGATATCCACATGCAGAAGAATGAAACTGAACCCTTATCTCACTGTACATACAAAAATTGTCTCAAAATGGATGAAAGACCTCAACATAGGACCAATATTGTAAGACTCTTAGATATAAATATCGGAGAACAGCTCCTTGATACTGGTATTGGTAATAAATTTTCAGATTTGATACCAAAAGTATAGACAACAAAAGCAAAAGTAGACAAATGGGAGTAAATCAAACTAAAAGCTTCAGCACAGCAAAGGAGACAACCAATACAATGAAAAGATAACCTAAAGAATGGGAGAAAATATTTACACACTATACATCTGATAAGAAGTTAATATCCAAATAAATTAGGAACTCAGACAATTCCAAAGGATCTTGTATTAGTCTGTTTTCATGATGCTGATAAAGACATACCTGAGACTGGGTAATTTATAAAGAAAAAGGTTTGGCCAGACACGGTGGCTCACGCCTGTAATCCCAGCACTTTGGGAGGCCGAGGCAGGCGGATCATGAGGTCAGGAGATTGAGATCATCCTGGCTAACATGGTGAAATCCTGTCTCTATTAAAAATACAAAAAATTAGCCAGGTGTGGTGGTGGGTGCCTGTAGTCCCAGCTACTTGGGAGGCTGAGGCAGGAGAATGGCGTGAACCTTGGAGGTGGAGCTTACAGTGAGCAGAGATCGCGCCACTGCACTCCAGCCTGGGTGACAGAGCCAGACTCCATCTCCAAAAAAAAGAGGTTTAATGGATTCACAGTTCCACGTAGCTGGGGAGGCCTCACAATCACAGTGGAAGGTGAAAGGCATGTCTTACATGACAGCCAGCAAGACAGGATGAAAGCCAGGCAAAAGGGGAAACCCGTTATAAAGCAATCAGATCTCATGAGACTTATTTACTACCACGAGAACAGTATGGGAGAAACTGCCCCCATGATTCAGTTGTCTTCCACCAGGTCCCTCCCACAACATGTGGGAATTATGGGAACTACGATTCAAGAGGAGATTTGGGTAGGGACACAGCCGAATCCTATCATTCTGCCCCAGCTCCTCCCAAATTTCATGTCTTCACATTTGAAAACAAATTATGCCTTCCCAACAGTCCCTCAACATCTTAACTCATTTCAGTATTAACTCAAAAGTCCACAGTCCAAAGTCTTATCTGAGACAAGGCAAGTCCCTTCCAGCTATGAACTCATAAAGTTAAAAGCAAGTTAGTTACTTTCCAGATACAATGGAGGTACAGGGAGCAGGTAAACATACCTGTTCCAAATGGGTGAATTTGGCCAAAACAAAGGGGCTACAGGCCCCAAGTCCAAAATCCAGCAGGCCTGTCAAATCTTAAAGCTCCAAAATGAACTCCTTTGACTCCATGTCTCACATCCAGGTCACACTTATGCAAGAGGTGGGCTCCCATGGCCTTGGGCAGCTCCACCCCTGTGGCTTTGCAGGACATAGCCCCCCTCTTGGTTGCTTTCATGGACTGGCATTGTCTGTAGCCTTCCTGTGTGCATGATCAAGCTTTTGGTGGCTGTACCATTCTGGGGTCCGGAGGACAGTGGCCTTCTTCTCACAGCTCCAGTAGGCAGTACCTCAGTGGGGACTCTGTGTGGGGGCTTCAACCCCATATTTCCCTTCTGCACTGTCCTAGCAGAGGTTTTCCATCAGGGCACCACCCCTGCAGCAAAATTCTTTCTGGACATCTAGGAGTTTCCATACATCCTCTGAAATCTAGGCAGAGATTCCCAAACCTCAATTCTTGACTTCTGTGCACCCACAGGCTCAACACCATGTGAAACTGCCAAGGTTTGGGGCTTGCACCACCTGAATCCACAGTCCAAGCTGTACCTTGGACCCTTTTAGCCATGGCTAGAGTAGCTGGGATGCAGGGCATCAAGTCACTAGGTGGCAAACAGCAGGGGTTCCCTGAATCCAGCCCAGGAAACCATTTTTTCCTTTTAGGCCTCTTGGCCTGTAATGGGAGGGACTGCTGCAAAGTTCTCTGACATGTCCTGGAGATATTTTCCCCATTGTCTTGGTGATGAACATTTGGGTCCTTGTTGCTTATGCAAATTTCTGCAGCTGGCTTGAATTTCTCCTCAGAAAATTGGTTTTTCTTTTCTATCACATCGTTTGGCTGTAAATTTTCCAAAGTTTTGTGCTGTTTCCTTTTAAAACTGAATGCTTTTAACAGCACCCAAGTCACCTCTTGAATTCTTTGCTGCTTAGAAATTTCTTCTGCCAGCTACCCTAAATCATCTCCCTCAAGTTCAAAGTTCCACACATCTCCAGCGCAGGGGCAAAATGCTGCCAGTCTCTTTGCTAAAACATAGCAAGATTTTCCTTGACTCCAGTTCCCAACAAGTTCCTCATCACTATCTGAGACAACCTCAGCCTGAGTTTCATTGTCCATATCATTATTGGCATTTTGGTCAAAGCTAGTCAACAAATCTCTAGGGAGTTCCAAACTTTTTCACATTTTTCTGTCTTTTTCTGAGCCCTCCAAACTGTTCCAACCTCTGCCTGTTACCCAGTTCCGAAGTTGGTTCCACATTTTTGGATAACTTTACAGCAGCACCCCACTCTACCAGTACCAATTTACTGTATTCATCTGTTTGCATGCTGCTGATAAAGGCATACCAAAGACTGTGTGATTTATAAAGAAAAAGAGGTTTAATGGACTCACAGTTCCATGAGGCTGGGGAGGCCTTACTTATGGTGGGAGGCTAAAGGCACATATTACACAGCAGCAGGCAAGACAGAATGAAAGCCAAGTGAAAAAGGAAATCGCTTATAAAACAATCGGATCTTGTGAGGCTTATTTACTACCACAAAAACAGTATGGGGAAAACTGCTCCCATGATTCAACTGTCTCCTACTGGGTCCCTCCCATAACACATGGGAATTATGGGAGCTACAATTCAACATGCGATTTGGGTGGGGACGCAGCCAAAGCATATCAGACCTGAAGAGATACATTTCTAAAGGACATACGATTGACAATAGGTATATATTAAGAAAAATATGTTTGCCACCACTAATCATCAGGAAAATGCACAGTGAGATATCACCTCACATCTATTAGGATGGCTTTTATAACAGTAAAAAGGTAACAAATGTTGCTGAGGATATTGAGAAACAGAAACCCTTGTGCTTAGTTGATAGTTGATGGGAATGTAAATTGGTACAGCCATTACAGACAACAGTATGGAGTTTCCTCAAAAAATTAAAAATGGAACTCCCATATGATCCAGCAATCCCACATCTGGGTATATATCCAAAGTAAAGAAAATCACTATCTCAGAGAGAGATATATATATATACTTACATGTTTATTACAGTGTTATTTACACAGCCAAGGTATGGAAACTCCCTGTGTCCATTGACAGATGAATGGATGTTTTAAATGTATTACACACACACACACACAGACACACACACATATGTAATGGAATATCATTTAGCCTTTAAAAATGAGGAAATACTGCCATTTGTAACAAGATGGATAAACCTGGAGTTTATTATGGTAAGTAAAATAAGCCAGGAACAGATGCAAAAAAATCCTGCATGATTTCACTTATATGCATACTAAGAAAATGTCAAACTCATGGTAACAGAGTAAAATCGTGCTTACTAGGGCCTGGGAGTTGGGGGAAAAGAAAAAATGTTTGTCAGAAAGTACAAACTTTCAGTTATAAGATGAATAAGTTCTGGAGATCTAATGTACAGCATAGTGACTAAAGTCAATAATAATGTATACTTGAAATTTGCTGAAAGAGTAGATCTCAAGTGTTCTCCACCACACAAACACAAATAAAAAGGTAACCAGGTGAGGTGATGAATATGTTAGCTTGATTGTGGTAATCATCACTTCACAATGTATATGTATATCAAAATATCACACTGCATACCTTAACTATATACAATTTTTCTTTGTTAATCAATAAAACTGGCAAAAATATCTTTTACATGTTGCCTTGACTCCATTTCTTATTTTGTCAAAATAGATAGTCCTCACTGTTTGCATAAGTTTAGAAACTTGTGCTACATCCAGAAGTCAGGAGTGCGGTAGGGTGAACTAAGTTACTGATTCTTTAGGAACCTTAGGGTGTGAGGTGGGACTGGAGTTCAAGGTCTAGGAGCTCAGTCTGGTCTTGAGCAGCTTCTTTTTTGTTTTGTTTTGTTTTGTTTTGTTTTGAGACTGGGTCTCACATTCTTGCCCAGGCTGGAGTGCAGTGGCAAAATCTGGGCTCTCTGCAACCTCCGCCTCCCGGGCTCAAGCAATCCTCTCACCTCAGCCTCCCATGTAACGGGAACCACAGGCATGTGCCACTATGGCTAGTGAATTTTTTTGTATTTTTGGTAGAGATGGGGTTTCCCTTGCTGCCCAGGCTGGTCCTGAACTCCTGAGCTCAGGTGATCCACCCACCTTGGCCTCCCATAGTGCTGGGATTACAGGTATGAGCCACCATGCCTGGCCATGAGCAGCCTCTTCTGATATCCCTAGTGTGTTCTGTACACATTTTCTTTGTCTGAATGCGCCTTTCCTTTCTCTCTATTGGTCTACAGATTTTTTCCTTCTTTAGGATATTATTAACTTGAATTCAAATTTTTATCAAAAATTGGACCTAGCTCTTTTTATTCATATTTTCCTGCTATATTTTTTACACTAATTTATTTTCGATAGGTTTTATTGAGTGTTTTTTCGACACTTAAAAATTTTACCTGACAATCTTAACCTTTGATTTATGTAATTATTGTTCCATTGTGACTTATTTCTGTCATCTCATTTTATGATTTTTCATACTTTCTTTACTGTTTATTTTTTCCTATTTGTACCTTTCACTCTATAGATCAAATCTTTTTCTATTTGTTTGAAATCTGGAAATTTTTAACATTGTAATGGTGGTTATATCATTACTTATGTTAATTTTCTCAATTTCTGATATGTGTCAAAATTAATATCATCTCAGCAAACCAGATAAGTGCTCTAGCCTCCTCTTGCCACCTCTGGTTTGCTTTCTCTGTTACGACAGCACTTTGTCTAAGGGGGTGCTTTCTGAAGTTTACTCGGGGTTGTTTTCAATATGTTATGTTTGCATGTATTTTTTAGGCTATGATGAACACCACTACCATTGGTTCTGGAACCCTCAGTTCTAACACCACGGTGTGTTTCTCTTCTTAGTGGAGTATGTCCTGTAAGCATTTTCAAAGGGATTTATTTGAAATAAAACTTTTGAGGCCTTACTTTTTAATGTCTTTTTCTGGGCTTCCATATTTAAAAGATTGTGGCTGCAAATAATTCAAGGATTAAAATTGGTTTCCTTTTAATCCTTGAAAAATATCACTTCATTTTATTCTTGTCTCCAGCATTGCTGTTGGAAAGGCTGACACCAATCAAAACCAATTTTTCCCTAAAGGATGATCTGTCTTCTCATCATTTTGACAGGATGTAACAAAACAAAGGAGTCTTCAATGTTCTGAGTATAAATCATTTTGCAACTATAAACTTAACTTAAATATTGATGCAATACAAAAAGAATTAAAACCTTCTTGAGACATGCAAGTGCACAGGAAAATTAAGTATCATGCACTCATTCAGGAAGAAAAGGTGCAAAAGAAATTTAATGAAAGAGATGGTCGTTAGATGCAAGTGTGGTTGAATGTAGGGATGCGATGCTGACACGTGGCAGCAGGCCTGGCAAGCTGTCTGTCCCAATTCAACGACTTCAGAAAGAGAAGAATATTAACTAGGCTATCTTGGTGATGTGCTGAAAAAAGTGCTGTGTTTCCTTTTTAATCATTCAAAACAAAGGTAGTAAAATTCCCGGGAAATAAGAAATAATGCATCATAAATGTATAAAAGTTGAGGAAAATACTATATTTTTATGAATTTAAAATGCCATCTCATTTAGATTGTTATGTCTTTTCAGAAGTGCTTTAAAATTGATGGCACATAGTAAAAAATGGCACAAATTCCAACAATTAATGGAAAAACATTAATCCATCTTCTTGAGTCTTGGAACCAGGATTCTTTTGGGAGGCTTCGGTGTATCTGTGTATCATTTCATTGCCTTCACACAAATCAAATCACGCCACCTGCGACTGTGGTTTGAAAAAAAAAGAAAACATAATAATGATGCTGTCAATTCACTTGAGATTCCATGATCAAAATTAACCTACGAACAAAGCACAGACTTTATTATAATTACAAAATAGGACGTAATTTACATAAAATGTGAAAATATAAGCATAGAACGAAATTTGATACAAGTCAAAAGCTATGACAGGGACTGTTGGAGGGGAGGGAAGTTGTACACTAATCTCCACATCCTACTGAGCCAATCAGTGGTGTTCAAATTGGATGGACCATATATTATCTAAACAGTATATTATTTAAGCAAAGAATTAAGCACTGTAAGTATATTATTTAGAGAAAGCAAATTTTTAAAAAATCCCATAAAATTATATATTAAAGACTAAATTGGAAATATAGTTTTAGAAGAAGAAAGTAGGGTAAATGAGCTATATTCTCTACCGTTCATAAAAAGTCAAGGGATATTACTTAAAATTGTTAAAACAAAATTAGGTGATTGTATAATATTATTTACAGTTCAAGAGAATAGCATATAGTAAAAAAAGAAAATGATCAACCTTGCCTGACTCTGAAAAACAGGACCAAGGTCTGTGGAAGGAAAAAAAAAAGTTTCTGGTTTTCACTGGTTTTTTGCCCATCAAACTGTTTGAATGATTTTCAATGCACATGTGTTGGTTTAATTTTAAAATGTTCTTACTTACAGATCCCCTTGAATTACGTGTAAAATTAGGTTTCCTTTAGTCAATGGTGTATGAAAAGTAATCAACTCAACTAATTGAAGTTAGACATTAATAAATAATAAATTGGGGAGAACAGAAATATACTCATTAAAAACAGCCGGAACATAGCACTTGGCTCTATGTTCTGCTTATCTAGGAAGTGGAATTCTTAAAATTAAAACAAAATAATAAGGAGCTTCACATTTTCTTTTTCTTCTTCTTTTTTTTTTTTTTTTTTTTTTGAGATGGAGTCTTGCTCTGTCGCCCAGGCTGGAGTGCAGTGGCACGATCTTGGCTCACTGCAACCTTCACCTCCCGGGTTCAAGCGATTCTCCTGCCTCAGCCTCCCGAGTAGCTGGGACTACATGTGCGCATCACCACGCCCAGCTAATTTTTGTATTTTTAGTAGAGACGGGGTTTCACCAGATTGGACAGGATGGTCTCGATCTCTTGACCTTGTGATCCACCTGCCTCGGCCTCCCAACGAGCTGGGATTACAGGCATGAGCCACTGCACTTGGTCGGAGTTTCACATTTTCTAAAAAATGTTAGAAATAAAAATGCAAGTGTTTCACTTAGATAAAGCTCTCATAATCACTGGTAGACTAAAGTCAATTTAGATTACCATTTATATTTTCAAATTTATAATATGACCAATATTGCCATCAAAATGTTCAGGCACAGAATGGTTTAAAGTAGCTGTCTTATTATTTCTCAATATTCTCTTTTCTGCTATGATTGGCATCACCAATCATGGTTGGAGCATCTTTTTTTATTTTATTTTTTATTTTATTTTATTTATTTATTTTGAGACGGAGTCTCACTGTGTTGCCCAGGCTGGAGTGCAGTGGCGTGATCTCGGCTGACTGCAAGCTCCACCTCCCAGGTTCTCACCATTCTCCTGCCTCAGCCTCCCGAGTAGCTGGCACTACATGTGCACGCCACCATGCCCAGCTAATTTTTTGTATTTTTTAGTAGAGACAGAATTTCACCACGTTAGCCAGGATAGTCTCAATCTCCTGACTTCGTGATCTGCCCGCCTCAGCCTCCCAAAGTGCTGGGGTTACAGGCTTGAGCCACCGCACCCAGCCATGGTTGGAGCATCTTACCAAAGAACTATACTTGTAGTTTTTGAGTGGAAACAAGGGAGAAACTTTATTCATGCCTTGACCTTATTAATAATGTGTAACTAGATTGTGATGGCCATTATCAATAGAACTGTCATCAGATTCAAAGAGCACTGTTTGTCTCCTCTAATATGGAGAAATGCCACAAATAAGTGGGAAATAATTTAATGACTGTAGTTCATTTTTAATCATATAGCTGAGTGATATTTTAAGTCTGACAAGAATAGATATTTGAACAAAAATAGCCAATTCTCTGTTACATAATTTAATACATTTGTGTTAAGAGGTTTAGACAATAAAGTTAATTTTGAAATGCATTATAAATAACTGAGTAATTAGCAATCATTAAGTTTATTTTTAAGTAAGTATTTAGATAACTAATTAGCAATCATTAAGTTCATTTTTAAATAACTGTTTAGTCCAAAAAAATAAAAAACATATTTTAGAAAGGGAGGGCATTCCAAAATCTGTCTCAGGAGCATTCAATCTCAAACATATTTTAATGAAGCAGAAATGTAAATACATGTTTAGATAATTTAGGTTAAAAAAGGTAAATTTTGGTTGCCTGCTTAACTTTTATGAAACAGATATTTTTCATTCAAGTCCAGCATATATTTTGCTATGACTTTCACATCCTTTCCTCAGAGACTATTTACCTAAACATTAGGGTATCAAAGGAACTAGGAAACAAAAACTTGTTAGAGAGAGAAATTTTAAGTGAGGCGCACATTCTGGTGATATTAATTTGTTTTTGACATTTTATTAATATTTTGAGAACACTAAGAAAATAAAATCCAAAGGGGCAAGCAGGTATCATTGTCTCAGCGTGGGCCCTCTTTTGTCATCCCCTGTAAGATGGCAGTCATCAAAGAGCGTGACCCAAGAAGAAAGTAAAACAGTGGAACAAATGAGCATTTCTCTAAATACAAACAGTAGAGTCCCTGAGAAAGAATCCTTTAAGGCCTTAGATTTCTTTAAACATTTTTAGATAAATAGTCTGGCCTATGCAGAACAAAATGAAATGGTGATAATGAACAGGATAGTGAAGTTTTGTACTAACTGACATAAACGACGAGTTGATTAATGCTTAGGATAGTGTGAAAGAAGAATTGAAAGCAAAATGCAAATCAAAAGAAGAAATACCCAGACAGACCCTTTCCTAAAACATGCATCATAAAATATTTAAAAGCATCTGCTTTAATGCATGGGCTGAGTCAAAGTAAGGCAAATTTTCAGATATCTACAAGAGCAAAAAAAGTTTGAATCCAGAGGTGTGAGTGCCTCATCTGGCATTTGCCCTGGGGTGTCTCCCAGGAACTATTGGCCCAGAACCATGAGCACCTAATTCAGGAGACAGAGACTGATGCCCATGCAGGGAGGAATATAGGCTAAAATGCCTTCTGCATAAATCTAGGATTTCTAAAGAGAAGCATGTTAAGTGGGGCTAGGAAAATCCCACTCCCATAAGAAGAAAGTGAAAATCTATGCTTGTCTTGGTTTCAATAGGGTAGACAAGAAAAAAGAAAAAAAAATGGTAATTTCTAAATACAAGTCAATAGACATATTGGTTTGGATTTGAATTCACACTATCTATGGGCCTGAGAAATACCAGGATGGAAATTAGCCTCTGGCAGTGAGAGGTTAGGCCAGCTGCACTTCCTGGGTCGAGTGCGGACTTGGGGAACTTTCCTGTCCTACAAGGAATTTGTAAAATGCACCAATCAGCCTCTGTAAAACACACCAATCAGCAGGATTCTAAAAGTAGTCAATAGTGGAGAGGATTGAAAAAAGGGCACTCTGATAGGACAGAAACGCAACATGGGCGGGAAGAAATAAGGGGATAAAAGCCGGCCACCCGCAACCAGCAGCAGCAACCAGGTGGGGTCACCTTCCAGGGTGTGGAAGTTTTGTTCTTTTGCTCTCAGCAATAAACCTTCCTAGGCTCACTTTTTGGTTCCGTGCCATCTTTAAGAACTGTAACACTCACCAGGAAGGTCCACAGCTGCATTCCTGAAGTCAGGGAGACCACGAACCCACCAGAAGGAACCAACTCTGGACACAGTCCTGCAAACTAGTTAATCTGAGTACAATCATAAAGAGAAATATATTTTGCACTAATACTGGGAAACAGATTTTGTAACACAGCTTTCATTGTTGTTAAGTGAAGATAGTATATTTTACAATAAGCAACACTGGGACCACTGATCTCCATAAGGGAAAAAAATGAAATTGAAACTTAATCCCGGAGAACAAACATAAAAATATATTTTAACGGATAAAGATAGCTTCTCAACATTTTTAGAAAAAAACCTGGGAAGAATTATTTTTTTCTTTTTTGAGATGGAGTCGCTCTGTTGCCCAGGCTGGAGTGCAGTGGCGCGGTCTCGGCTCACTGCAAGCTCCACCTCCTCTCCCATGTTCATGCCATTCTCCTGCTTGAGCCTCCGGAGTAGCTGGGACTACAGGCGCCCGCCACCCCGCCTGGACTAATTTTTTGTATTTTTAGTAGAGACAGGGTTTCACCGTGGTAGCCAGGATGGTCTCGATCTCCTGACCTTGTGATCTGCCCACCTCGGCCTCCCAGAGTGCTGAGATTACAGGCATGAGCCACCGCGCCCGGCCATATCTTTTATCTTTACATGGGGAAGAAGAACAAACTGAAAGAGGAAAATTTGATTTGATAACACAAAAATTTAATACTTCTGTTTATTAAAGGATACTGCAACGTGAAAAAAAATACCCAAAACTTGGCAGAGCTATTTGCAACACATCTTACCTAGAAAGGTCTGGTATCCAGAATATGCCTCCTATAAATAAGTGAAAAATAACATGTCTGTTGAGAAGTTAGCACGAATAGCCCATAAGCATGTAAAAAGTGCTCAACCTCATAATAATCATGAAAATGAAAATTAACAATTAGATATCCTTTCACACATATTGACAATTTTTTTTTTTTTTTGAAGTTCCGAAACGTGTGGTATTGGCAAGGATAAAGAACCATGGAAGTATTCATCCCGCACACTAAAGTAGGACAGCCATTTGGAAAACAGACAGATGCTGGCTCATACAGCTGATCATAATGTACCCTATGACCCAGTGACTTCACTACAGCCTAGTGCAACCTAGTCAGCCTGTTACAGGCCCCAGAAAAATTCTTGCGTTTGTTTACCTAGAGATATATGAGAATGTTCCCAATTTTAAAAACCTGGAAACAATCTAGTTATCTCTCAATATGGGTAGATAGTGGACTGGGTAACTAAATGATCATATATTCCAATAATAGAGTACCTCGCAGCACTAAGAGTGAATGAACTGCAGCTATTCACATTCTCAAATACAGCACTGCAATGAGATACTACTGCATGCGTATTAGAATGGCAAAAATCCAGAACCCTGACAACACCAAATGCTGATGAGGATGTGAAGCAACAGGAGCTCTCATTCAGTGCTGATAGAAATACAAAATGGAGAACAGTTTTGTGGCTTCTTAGAAAACTAAATCTACTCTTATTATACGACCCAGCAATCTTGTTTCTTGGTATATATCCAAAGGAGTTGAAAACTTATGTCCACACAGAAACCTGCACACAGATGTTTATGGAAGCTTTATTTATAATTGCAAAAACTTGGAGACAAGCAAGATTTCCTTCAGTAGGTGAATTAACAAACTGTGGTACATCCAGACAATTGAATATCATTCAATGATAAAATAAATGAGCTGTTGGCCGGGTGCGATGGCTCACGCTTGTAATCCCAGCACTTTGGGAGGCCGAGGCAGGCAGATCACGAGGTCAGCACATAGAGACCATCCTGGCTACCACGGTGAAACCCCGTCGCTACTAAAAATACAAAAACTTAGCCAGGTGCAGTGGCAGGTGCCTGTAGTCCCAGCTACACGGGAAGCCGAGGCAGGAGAATGGCGTGAACCCGGGAGGTGGAGCTTGGCTTGCAGTGAGCGGAGATCACGCCACTGCCCTCCAGCCTGGGCAACAGAGCAAGACTCCCTCTAAAAAATAAATAAATAAATAAAATAAACAATAAAAAGAGCTGTCAAGCCATGAAAAGACACAGAGGACGCTTATATGCATATTACAAAGTGAAAGAAGCCAATCTAAAACGGCTACATACTGTCACTTCCAACTATATGACCTTTCTGGAAAAGGTAAAACTATAGCGATAGAAAAAAAAATCAGTGGTTTCCAGGAGTTAGGAGGAAGAGAGGAATGAATAACTAGAGCACAGAGGATGCGTAGGGCCCTGAAAGTACATGTATGATATTTTAATAGTGAATACTTGTCATTGTAAATTTGTCCAAGCCCGAGTGTGAACCTTAATGCAAACTATAAGATGTATCATGTATCATTAATTGTAACAAATGCAGCACTCTGGTGGGGGGCGTTTATCATGAGAGAAGCTATGCATGTGTGGGGGGCAGGGAGTATATGGGAAATCTATACCTTCTGCTCAGTTTTGCTGTGAACTTTAAACTGCTCTAAAAAATAATGTGTGTGTACATGTATATATATATATATATATATATATGCATACACATGTTTGTGTGTATGCATATCTAATCACAAGAAACAATACAGAGTTGGCCAGGCACGGTGGCTCACGCCCGTAATCCCAGCACTTTGGGAGGCCGAGGTGGGCAGATCATGAGGTCAGGAGATCGAGACCATCCTGGCTAACACGGTGAAACCCCATCTCTACTAAAAAAAATATAAAAAATTAGCCAGGCGTGGTGGTGGGCACCTGTAGTCCCAGCTACTCGGGAGGCTGAGGCAGAAGAATGGCATGAACCCGGGAGGCGGAGCTTGCAGTAAGCCGAGATCACGCCACTGCACTCCAGCCTGGGCAACAGAGGGAGACTCCGTCTCAGAAAAAAAAAAACAAGAAACAATACACAGTTTCACTTATTAAAAAAGTCAAACATGTGCAAAACTAAACAATATGCAAGTCTATAATGACAAGCAATGGAATGATTAACAGGAAGTTAGGGATAGTGGTTACCTCTTGTGGAAAGAGTGAGTGGCATTGAAGAAGGGCAATGGGAGTTTCTAACATACTGGAAATATTCTATTTCATAACCTGAAGGAAGGGCGCATATGCTCATTTTATATTCTTCTTAAGCTGTACACACACACTTTTATATTTATGATCTATTTCATTAAGTAACAAGACATATATATGCATTTGTAAATAAGTGAGATTAACACATTTTTGGATGCATATAACTTATCAAAGTTGACTCAAATAATTAGAAAATCTAGATGGAAATCATACCATTAAAGTAATTGAGTTAATAATTAATAATTCTACAAAGAAAACATGATGCCCAGATGATGTCACCAGTAGTTCCAATGTTACACTAATAATCTGCGAGGGGAAAAAAAAGAGACCATTCTTTAATTCATATGATACTAGGATAACCTTGCTATGGTGTACCTCATCCATGCACACAGACAAATAGTGTAAACAAAATACTAGGAAGTATACCTAGCAAAGTATAAAAACCACGAACAAGCTCGGTTAGTAATGCAAATTTAGTTCAGTGTTAGAAAATCTACTGAAATTATCTCCTTATCAACAAATTAAAGACAAAAATTATGTGATTGTCTCAAAAGGCCTATAAAATCTTGTCAGGAATAATTCTGTGTCCAAGTGCAGAATCGTGGTTTGCTCCATTACTGCCGGTAACTCCATTTCTCAATCATGATGGTGATGCTTTTTTTTGGCTCTCAATCCCGGAGATTGGCCGTACTGAAGTCACATTACAACAATTAACTTTTCAACTATTAGACGATTAATTTTTACCAAGTACCAAGAACAGCTGTTTGGCACGTAGCAGTGTGGCATGAGTATCTTGTAAATGAATTAAACAAAATATCTCTCCAGCACACACACAGTCATTCTTGCTGCATGTCAGCCTCCACTTCTCCCTCCATTATTTGATGCCGTGAAGCTGAGGCAGCCGGCTTGAGCGAAAGTTTTCAGATCTCACTCCAACAAAGAGCTTTGATTGGTTCACTTAGTATAAGGTGTTTTATCTGGCTAAAGAAATCCAAGATGAGTTTTATTAATTACTAAGAAAAATATCTGTGCAATAGATTAATCTTTGATCAAAACTATGTGTGAAGTAGAAACATATTACACATATGGAGAGCAATATTATGGAATAAAAACAACCTATGTGTGGCATAATTGACATTGTCTTTATATTTTTGGGGGGGCTGAAGACGCAGTCTCGCTCTGTCGCCAGGCTGGAGTGCAGTGGCACGATCTTGGCTCACTGCAATCTCCGCCTCCTGGGTTCAAGCGATTCTCCTGCCTCAGCCTCCTGAGTAGCTGGGATTACAGGTGCCTGCTGCCACACCCAGCTAATTTTTGTATTTTTAGTAGAGACGGAGTTTCACCATGTTGTCCAGGATGGCCTCGATCTCCTGACCTCATGATCCTCTCGCCTCAGCCTCCCAAACTGCTGGGATTACAGGCGTGAACCACCTTGCCTGGCCTATAAATAATTTTTGAAACAGATACAGAATATATAGATAGCTTAACAATTATAAAATTGTATTTATCAAGTATGTCATGAGGTAAACATTTTACGCTATGCAAAAGGGAGCAAACCTCCGAATTTGTCATGCAGGGTCACTAGTGGAACTCACAGCAACAGGTCTGATAAAGCAGAGGAGGGAACCAGGCTTCCGTGTGCTTTAGAGAGAGTGAAACATGAGGAGTCATAGGCAGAGAAAACTGTTTTTCAGAAAGAAAAGAAAGGGGACATGACAGTCCAGCAGTAGGGTGAAGAGGGCCTCTCCGTGGGTGCCACTGGCTTGAGCTGCTGTAAGTGGCTGTGCCTGGAACAGAGGATCTGGATAGGAGAATGGGGAAGGGAGTGCTGGAACCGGGGGTGGGGAGGAGCAGCAGTCTGGAGACCAGAATGACCTAGGGTTTCCTCTCATGCTCCCATTCCCAGTGTTTCACGTGTGTAAAGTAGCAAGCATGCATATACTGCTTAGAGGCATCTACACTTACATACTACACTCATATCCAGCACTTGCATCGTACAAAGTACACATAGTAGGTGTGGCATGTAATAAGTTACTCTCCTATATTTTCTTCTAAAAGATTTTTAAATATTTGCATCTCAAATTTAAGTCCTTTGTCCATTTAGATCTGGCCTTTGTGTGACAGGGATCCATTTTTGGGATAGAGATGCATTCTGATATTTTCCCATATGGATACCAATTGCTCATACCATGGATTATATAGACCCTTTCTGACTGTTCTGTAATGTTAGCCAGGGCATACATCAAGATTTCACACAAGCATACACTTTCACAATAGCAATTCCTGCTGTGGTAATTATAACTTCACAGCAAATCTGGTACGAGATAGACTCACATAAGCTCCACCTCCCACCTTCGCACACTTTAGTCTTCTATGGGATTGTCTTAGTTACACTGGGCCCTTTTCTCTTCCATATAAGCTTTGGAAGCAGTTTAGTGACAATGGTACTCTTGTCTTTTTCTTGATTTTAAAAGGAGTGATTACAATATTTTTAATCACAAAACATGATAGGTGCTGTAGGTTATTTGTCGACTCCTTTTATCAGGTTAAGGAAGTTACCCTTTATTCATAGGTGGAAATATCAATAATTTAATTTTTGTAAATTTTTTTTTTTTTTTTTTTGAGAGGGATTCTCACTTTGTGGCCCAGGCTGGAGTGCAGTGGCGGGATCTCGGCTCACTGCAAGCTCCGCCTCCTGGATTCACACCATTCTTCTGGCTCAGCCTCCCGAGTAGCTGGGACTACAGGCGCCCGCCTCCACGTCCAGCTAATTTTTTTTTTTTTTAGTAGAGACAGGGTTTCACTGTGTTAGCCAGGATGGTCTCAATCTCCTGACCTCGTGATCCACCTGCCTCAGCCTCCCAAAGTGCTGGGATTACAGACGTGAGCCACTGTGCCCAGCTGTAAAATAATTTTATAGGCCTTTTGAGACAATCACATAATTTTTGTCTTTAATTTGTTGATAAGGAGATAATTTCAGTAGATTTTCTAACACTGAACTAAATTTGCATTACTAACCGAGCTTGTTCGTGGTTTTTATACTTTGCTAGGTATACTTCCTAGTATTTTGTTTACACTATTTGTCTGTGTGCATGGATGAGGTACACCATAGCAAGGTTATCCTAGTATCATATGAATTAAAGAATGGTCTCTTTTTTTTCCCCTCGCAGATTATTAGTGTAACATTGGAACTACTGGTGACATCATCTGGGCATCATGTTTTCTTTGTAGAATTATTAATTATTAACTCAATTACTTTAATGGTATGATTTCCATCTAGATTTTCTAATTATTTGAGTCAACTTTGATAAGTTATATGCATCCAAAAATGTGTTAATCTCACTTATTTACAAATGCATATATATGTCTTGTTACTTAATGAAATAGATCATAAATATAAAAGTGTGTGTGTACAGCTTAAGAAGAATATAAAATGAGCATATGCGCCCTTCCTTCAGGTTATGAAATAGAATATTTCCAGTATGTTAGAAACTCCCATTGCCCTTCTTCAATGCCACTCACTCTTTCCACAAGAGGTAACCACTATCCCTAACTTCCTGTTAATCATTCCATTGCTTGTCATTATAGACTTGCATATTGTTTAGTTTTGCACATGTTTGACTTTTTTAATAAGTGAAACTGTGTATTGTTTCTTGTTTTTTTTTTTCTGAGACGGAGTCTCCCTCTGTTGCCCAGGCTGGAGTGCAGTGGCGTGATCTCGGCTTACTGCAAGCTCCGCCTCCCGGGTTCATGCCATTCTTCTGCCTCAGCCTCCCGAGTAGCTGGGACTACAGGTGCCCACCACCACGCCTGGCTAATTTTTTATATTTTTTTTAGTAGAGATGGGGTTTCACCGTGTTAGCCAGGATGGTCTCGATCTCCTGACCTCATGATCTGCCCACCTCGGCCTCCCAAAGTGCTGGGATTACGGGCGTGAGCCACCGTGCCTGGCCAACTCTGTATTGTTTCTTGTGATTAGATATGCATACACACAAACATGTGTATGCATATATATATATATATATATATACATGTACACACACATTATTTTTTAGAGCAGTTTAAAGTTCACAGCAAAACTGAGCAGAAGGTATAGATTTCCCATATACTCCCTGCCCCCCACACATGCATAGCTTCTCTCATGATAAACGCCCCCCACCAGAGTGCTGCATTTGTTACAATTAATGATACATGATACATCTTATAGTTTGCATTAAGGTTCACACTCGGGCTTGGACAAATTTACAATGACAAGTATTCACTATTAAAATATCATACATGTACTTTCAGGGCCCTACGCATCCTCTGTGCTCTAGTTATTCATTCCTCTCTTCCTCCTAACTCCTGGAAACCACTGATTTTTTTTTCTATCGCTATAGTTTTACCTTTTCCAGAAAGGTCATATAGTTGGAAGTGACAGTATGTAGCCGTTTTAGATTGGCTTCTTTCACTTTGTAATATGCATATAAGCGTCCTCTGTGTCTTTTCATGGCTTGACAGCTCTTTTTATTGTTTATTTTATTTATTTATTTATTTTTTAGAGGGAGTCTTGCTCTGTTGCCCAGGCTGGAGGGCAGTGGCGTGATCTCCGCTCACTGCAAGCCAAGCTCCACCTCCCGGGTTCACGCCATTCTCCTGCCTCGGCTTCCCGTGTAGCTGGGACTACAGGCACCTGCCACTGCACCTGGCTAAGTTTTTGTATTTTTAGTAGCGACGGGGTTTCACCGTGGTAGCCAGGATGGTCTCTATGTGCTGACCTCGTGATCTGCCTGCCTCGGCCTCCCAAAGTGCTGGGATTACAAGCGTGAGCCATCGCACCCGGCCAACAGCTCATTTATTTTATCATTGAATGATATTCAATTGTCTGGATGTACCACAGTTTGTTAATTCACCTACTGAAGGAAATCTTGCTTGTCTCCAAGTTTTTGCAATTATAAATAAAGCTTCCATAAACATCTGTGTGCAGGTTTCTGTGTGGACATAAGTTTTCAACTCCTTTGGATATATACCAAGAAACAAGATTGCTGGGTCGTATAATAAGAGTAGATTTAGTTTTCTAAGAAGCCACAAAACTGTTCTCCATTTTGTATTTCTATCAGCACTGAATGAGAGCTCCTGTTGCTTCACATCCTCATCAGCATTTGGTGTTGTCAGGGTTCTGGATTTTTGCCATTCTAATACGCATGCAGTAGTATCTCATTGCAGTGCTGTATTTGAGAATGTGAATAGCTGCAGTTCATTCACTCTTAGTGCTGCGAGGTACTCTATTATTGGAATATATGATCATTTAGTTACCCAGTCCACTATCTACCCATATTGAGAGATAACTAGATTGTTTCCAGGTTTTTAAAATTGGGAACATTCTCATATATCTCTAGGTAAACAAACGCAAGAATTTTTCTGGGGCCTGTAACAGGCTGACTAGGTTGCACTAGGCTGTAGTGAAGTCACTGGGTCATAGGGTACATTATGATCAGCTGTATGAGCCAGCATCTGTCTGTTTTCCAAATGGCTGTCCTACTTTAGTGTGCGGGATGAATACTTCCATGGTTCTTTATCCTTGCCAATACCACACGTTTCGGAACTTCAAAAAAAAAAAAAAATTGTCAATATGTGTGAAAGGATATCTAATTGTTAATTTTCATTTTCATGATTATTATGAGGTTGAGCACTTTTTACATGCTTATGGGCTATTCGTGCTAACTTCTCAACAGACATGTTATTTTTCACTTATTTATAGGAGGCATATTCTGGATACCAGACCTTTCTAGGTAAGATGTGTTGCAAATAGCTCTGCCAAGTTTTGGGTATTTTTTTTCACGTTGCAGTATCCTTTAATAAACAGAAGTATTAAATTTTTGTGTTATCAAATCAAATTTTCCTCTTTCAGTTTGTTCTTCTTCCCCATGTAAAGATAAAAGATATGGCCGGGCGCGGTGGCTCATGCCTGTAATCTCAGCACTCTGGGAGGCCGAGGTGGGCAGATCACAAGGTCAGGAGATCGAGACCATCCTGGCTACCACGGTGAAACCCTGTCTCTACTAAAAATACAAAAAATTAGTCCAGGCGGGGTGGCGGGCGCCTGTAGTCCCAGCTACTCCGGAGGCTCAAGCAGGAGAATGGCATGAACATGGGAGAGGAGGTGGAGCTTGCAGTGAGCCGAGACCGCGCCACTGCACTCCAGCCTGGGCAACAGAGCGACTCCATCTCAAAAAAGAAAAAAATAATTCTTCCCAGGTTTTTTTCTAAAAATGTTGAGAAGCTATCTTTATCCGTTAAAATATATTTTTATGTTTGTTCTCCGGGATTAAGTTTCAATTTCATTTTTTTCCCTTATGGAGATCAGTGGTCCCAGTGTTGCTTATTGTAAAATATACTATCTTCACTTAACAACAATGAAAGCTGTGTTACAAAATCTGTTTCCCAGTATTAGTGCAAAATATATTTCTCTTTATGATTGTACTCAGATTAACTAGTTTGCAGGACTGTGTCCAGAGTTGGTTCCTTCTGGTGGGTTCGTGGTCTCCCTGACTTCAGGAATGCAGCTGTGGACCTTCCTGGTGAGTGTTACAGTTCTTAAAGATGGCACGGAACCAAAAAGTGAGCCTAGGAAGGTTTATTGCTGAGAGCAAAAGAACAAAACTTCCACACCCTGGAAGGTGACCCCACCTGGTTGCTGCTGCTGGTTGCGGGTGGCCGGCTTTTATCCCCTTATTTCTTCCCGCCCATGTTGCGTTTCTGTCCTATCAGAGTGCCCTTTTTTCAATCCTCTCCACTATTGACTACTTTTAGAATCCTGCTGATTGGTGTGTTTTACAGAGGCTGATTGGTGCATTTTACAAATTCCTTGTAGGACAGGAAAGTTCCCCAAGTCCGCACTCGACCCAGGAAGTGCAGCTGGCCTAACCTCTCACTGCCAGAGGCTAATTTCCATCCTGGTATTTCTCAGGCCCATAGATAGTGTGAATTCAAATCCAAACCAATATGTCTATTGACTTGTATTTAGAAATTACCATTTTTTTTTCTTTTTTCTTGTCTACCCTATTGAAACCAAGACAAGCATAGATTTTCACTTTCTTCTTATGGGAGTGGGATTTTCCTAGCCCCACTTAACATGCTTCTCTTTAGAAATCCTAGATTTATGCAGAAGGCATTTTAGCCTATATTCCTCCCTGCATGGGCATCAGTCTCTGTCTCCTGAATTAGGTGCTCATGGTTCTGGGCCAATAGTTCCTGGGAGACACCCCAGGGCAAATGCCAGATGAGGCACTCACACCTCTGGATTCAAACTTTTTTTGCTCTTGTAGATATCTGAAAATTTGCCTTACTTTGACTCAGCCCATGCATTAAAGCAGATGCTTTTAAATATTTTATGATGCATGTTTTAGGAAAGGGTCTGTCTGGGTATTTCTTCTTTTGATTTGCATTTTGCTTTCAATTCTTCTTTCACACTATCCTAAGCATTAATCAACTCGTCGTTTATGTCAGTTAGTACAAAACTTCACTATCCTGTTCATTATCACCATTTCATTTTGTTCTGCATAGGCCAGACTATTTATCTAAAAATGTTTAAAGAAATCTAAGGCCTTAAAGGATTCTTTCTCAGGGACTCTACTGTTTGTATTTAGAGAAATGCTCATTTGTTCCACTGTTTTACTTTCTTCTTGGGTCACGCTCTTTGATGACTGCCATCTTACAGGGGATGACAAAAGAGGGCCCACGCTGAGACAATGATACCTGCTTGCCCCTTTGGATTTTATTTTCTTAGTGTTCTCAAAATATTAATAAAATGTCAAAAACAAATTAATATCACCAGAATGTGCGCCTCACTTAAAATTTCTCTCTCTAACAAGTTTTTGTTTCCTAGTTCCTTTGATACCCTAATGTTTAGGTAAATAGTCTCTGAGGAAAGGATGTGAAAGTCATAGCAAAATATATGCTGGACTTGAATGAAAAATATCTGTTTCATAAAAGTTAAGCAGGCAACCAAAATTTACCTTTTTTAACCTAAATTATCTAAACATGTATTTACATTTCTGCTTCATTAAAATATGTTTGAGATTGAATGCTCCTGAGACAGATTTTGGAATGCCCTCCCTTTCTAAAATATGTTTTTTATTTTTTTGGACTAAACAGTTATTTAAAAATGAACTTAATGATTGCTAATTAGTTATCTAAATACTTACTTAAAAATAAACTTAATGATTGCTAATTACTCAGTTATTTATAATGCATTTCAAAATTAACTTTATTGTCTAAACCTCTTAACACAAATGTATTAAATTATGTAACAGAGAATTGGCTATTTTTGTTCAAATATCTATTCTTGTCAGACTTAAAATATCACTCAGCTATATGATTAAAAATGAACTACAGTCATTAAATTATTTCCCACTTATTTGTGGCATTTCTCCATATTAGAGGAGACAAACAGTGCTCTTTGAATCTGATGACAGTTCTATTGATAATGGCCATCACAATCTAGTTACACATTATTAATAAGGTCAAGGCATGAATAAAGTTTCTCCCTTGTTTCCACTCAAAAACTACAAGTATAGTTCTTTGGTAAGATGCTCCAACCATGGCTGGGTGCGGTGGCTCAAGCCTGTAACCCCAGCACTTTGGGAGGCTGAGGCGGGCAGATCACGAAGTCAGGAGATTGAGACTATCCTGGCTAACGTGGTGAAATTCTGTCTCTACTAAAAAATACAAAAAATTAGCTGGGCATGGTGGCGTGCACATGTAGTGCCAGCTACTCGGGAGGCTGAGGCAGGAGAATGGTGAGAACCTGGGAGGTGGAGCTTGCAGTCAGCCGAGATCACGCCACTGCACTCCAGCCTGGGCAACACAGTGAGACTCCGTCTCAAAATAAATAAATAAAATAAAATAAAAAATAAAATAAAAAAAGATGCTCCAACCATGATTGGTGATGCCAATCATAGCAGAAAAGAGAATATTGAGAAATAATAAGACAGCTACTTTAAACCATTCTGTGCCTGAACATTTTGATGGCAATATTGGTCATATTATAAATTTGAAAATATAAATGGTAATCTAAATTGACTTTAGTCTACCAGTGATTATGAGAGCTTTATCTAAGTGAAACACTTGCATTTTTATTTCTAACATTTTTTAGAAAATGTGAAACTCCGACCAAGTGCAGTGGCTCATGCCTGTAATCCCAGCTCGTTGGGAGGCCGAGGCAGGTGGATCACAAGGTCAAGAGATCGAGACCATCCTGTCCAATCTGGTGAAACCCCGTCTCTACTAAAAATACAAAAATTAGCTGGGCGTGGTGATGCGCACATGTAGTCCCAGCTACTCGGGAGGCTGAGGCAGGAGAATCGCTTGAACCCGGGAGGTGAAGGTTGCAGTGAGCCAAGATCGTGCCACTGCACTCCAGCCTGGGCGACAGAGCAAGACTCCATCTCAAAAAAAAAAAAAAAAAAAAAAGAAGAAGAAAAAGAAAATGTGAAGCTCCTTATTATTTTGTTTTAATTTTAAGAATTCCACTTCCTAGATAAGCAGAACATAGAGCCAAGTGCTATGTTCCGGCTGTTTTTAATGAGTATATTTCTGTTCTCCCCAATTTATTATTTATTAATGTCTAACTTCAATTAGTTGAGTTGATTACTTTTCATACACCATTGACTAAAGGAAACCTAATTTTACACGTAATTCAAGGGGATCTGTAAGTAAGAACATTTTAAAATTAAACCAACACATGTGCATTGAAAATCATTCAAACAGTTTGATGGGCAAAAAACCAGTGAAAACCAGAAACTTTTTTTTTTCCTTCCACAGACCTTGGTCCTGTTTTTCAGAGTCAGGCAAGGTTGATCATTTTCTTTTTTTACTATATGCTATTCTCTTGAACTGTAAATAATATTATACAATCACCTAATTTTGTTTTAACAATTTTAAGTAATATCCCTTGACTTTTTATGAACGGTAGAGAATATAGCTCATTTACCCTACTTTCTTCTTCTAAAACTATATTTCCAATTTAGTCTTTAATATATAATTTTATGGGATTTTTTAAAAATTTGCTTTCTCTAAATAATATACTTACAGTGCTTAATTCTTTGCTTAAATAATATACTGTTTAGATAATATATGGTCCATCCAATTTGAACACCACTGATTGGCTCAGTAGGATGTGGAGATTAGTGTACAACTTCCCTCCCCTCCAACAGTCCCTGTCATAGCTTTTGACTTGTATCAAATTTCGTTCTATGCTTATATTTTCACATTTTATGTAAATTACGTCCTATTTTGTAATTATAATAAAGTCTGTGCTTTGTTCGTAGGTTAATTTTGATCATGGAATCTCAAGTGAATTGACAGCATCATTATTATGTTTTCTTTTTTTTTCAAACCACAGTCGCAGGTGGCGTGATTTGATTTGTGTGAAGGCAATGAAATGATACACAGATACACCGAAGCCTCCCAAAAGAATCCTGGTTCCAAGACTCAAGAAGATGGATTAATGTTTTTCCATTAATTGTTGGAATTTGTGCCATTTTTTACTATGTGCCATCAATTTTAAAGCACTTCTGAAAAGACATAACAATCTAAATGAGATGGCATTTTAAATTCATAAAAATATAGTATTTTCCTCAACTTTTATACATTTATGATGCATTATTTCTTATTTCCCGGGAATTTTACTACCTTTGTTTTGAATGATTAAAAAGGAAACACAGCACTTTTTTCAGCACATCACCAAGATAGCCTAGTTAATATTCTTCTCTTTCTGAAGTCGTTGAATTGGGACAGACAGCTTGCCAGGCCTGCTGCCACGTGTCAGCATCGCATCCCTACATTCAACCACACTTGCATCTAACGACCATCTCTTTCATTAAATTTCTTTTGCACCTTTTCTTCCTGAATGAGTGCATGATACTTAATTTTCCTGTGCACTTGCATGTCTCAAGAAGGTTTTAATTCTTTTTGTATTGCATCAATATTTAAGTTAAGTTTATAGTTGCAAAATGATTTATACTCAGAACATTGAAGACTCCTTTGTTTTGTTACATCCTGTCAAAATGATGAGAAGACAGATCATCCTTTAGGGAAAAATTGGTTTTGATTGGTGTCAGCCTTTCCAACAGCAATGCTGGAGACAAGAATAAAATGAAGTGATATTTTTCAAGGATTAAAAGGAAACCAATTTTAATCCTTGAATTATTTGCAGCCACAATCTTTTAAATATGGAAGCCCAGAAAAAGACATTAAAAAGTAAGGCCTCAAAAGTTTTATTTCAAATAAATCCCTTTGAAAATGCTTACAGGACATACTCCACTAAGAAGAGAAACACACCGTGGTGTTAGAACTGAGGGTTCCAGAACCAATGGTAGTGGTGTTCATCATAGCCTAAAAAATACATGCAAACATAACATATTGAAAACAACCCCGAGTAAACTTCAGAAAGCACCCCCTTAGACAAAGTGCTGTCGTAACAGAGAAAGCAAACCAGAGGTGGCAAGAGGAGGCTAGAGCACTTATCTGGTTTGCTGAGATGATATTAATTTTGACACATATCAGAAATTGAGAAAATTAACATAAGTAATGATATAACCACCATTACAATGTTAAAAATTTCCAGATTTCAAACAAATAGAAAAAGATTTGATCTATAGAGTGAAAGGTACAAATAGGAAAAAATAAACAGTAAAGAAAGTATGAAAAATCATAAAATGAGATGACAGAAATAAGTCACAATGGAACAATAATTACATAAATCAAAGGTTAAGATTGTCAGGTAAAATTTTTAAGTGTCGAAAAAACACTCAATAAAACCTATCGAAAATAAATTAGTGTAAAAAATATAGCAGGAAAATATGAATAAAAAGAGCTAGGTCCAATTTTTGATAAAAATTTGAATTCAAGTTAATAATATCCTAAAGAAGGAAAAAATCTGTAGACCAATAGAGAGAAAGGAAAGGCGCATTCAGACAAAGAAAATGTGTACAGAACACACTAGGGATATCAGAAGAGGCTGCTCATGGCCAGGCATGGTGGCTCATACCTGTAATCCCAGCACTATGGGAGGCCAAGGTGGGTGGATCACCTGAGCTCAGGAGTTCAGGACCAGCCTGGGCAGCAAGGGAAACCCCATCTCTACCAAAAATACAAAAAAATTCACTAGCCATAGTGGCACATGCCTGTGGTTCCCGTTACATGGGAGGCTGAGGTGAGAGGATTGCTTGAGCCCGGGAGGCGGAGGTTGCAGAGAGCCCAGATTTTGCCACTGCACTCCAGCCTGGGCAAGAATGTGAGACCCAGTCTCAAAACAAAACAAAACAAAACAAAACAAAAAAGAAGCTGCTCAAGACCAGACTGAGCTCCTAGACCTTGAACTCCAGTCCCACCTCACACCCTAAGGTTCCTAAAGAATCAGTAACTTAGTTCACCCTACCGCACTCCTGACTTCTGGATGTAGCACAAGTTTCTAAACTTATGCAAACAGTGAGGACTATCTATTTTGACAAAATAAGAAATGGAGTCAAGGCAACATGTAAAAGATATTTTTGCCAGTTTTATTGATTAACAAAGAAAAATTGTATATAGTTAAGGTATGCAGTGTGATATTTTGATATACATATACATTGTGAAGTGATGATTACCACAATCAAGCTAACATATTCATCACCTCACCTGGTTACCTTTTTATTTGTGTTTGTGTGGTGGAGAACACTTGAGATCTACTCTTTCAGCAAATTTCAAGTATACATTATTATTGACTTTAGTCACTATGCTGTACATTAGATCTCCAGAACTTATTCATCTTATAACTGAAAGTTTGTACTTTCTGACAAACATTTTTTCTTTTCCCCCAACTCCCAGGCCCTAGTAAGCACGATTTTACTCTGTTACCATGAGTTTGACATTTTCTTAGTATGCATATAAGTGAAATCATGCAGGATTTTTTTGCATCTGTTCCTGGCTTATTTTACTTACCATAATAAACTCCAGGTTTATCCATCTTGTTACAAATGGCAGTATTTCCTCATTTTTAAAGGCTAAATGATATTCCATTACATATGTGTGTGTGTCTGTGTGTGTGTGTGTGTAATACATTTAAAACATCCATTCATCTGTCAATGGACACAGGGAGTTTCCATACCTTGGCTGTGTAAATAACACTGTAATAAACATGTAAGTATATATATATATCTCTCTCTGAGATAGTGATTTTCTTTACTTTGGATATATACCCAGATGTGGGATTGCTGGATCATATGGGAGTTCCATTTTTAATTTTTTGAGGAAACTCCATACTGTTGTCTGTAATGGCTGTACCAATTTACATTCCCATCAACTATCAACTAAGCACAAGGGTTTCTGTTTCTCAATATCCTCAGCAACATTTGTTACCTTTTTACTGTTATAAAAGCCATCCTAATAGATGTGAGGTGATATCTCACTGTGCATTTTCCTGATGATTAGTGGTGGCAAACATATTTTTCTTAATATATACCTATTGTCAATCGTATGTCCTTTAGAAATGTATCTCTTCAGGTCTGATATGCTTTGGCTGCGTCCCCACCCAAATCGCATGTTGAATTGTAGCTCCCATAATTCCCATGTGTTATGGGAGGGACCCAGTAGGAGACAGTTGAATCATGGGAGCAGTTTTCCCCATACTGTTTTTGTGGTAGTAAATAAGCCTCACAAGATCCGATTGTTTTATAAGCGATTTCCTTTTTCACTTGGCTTTCATTCTGTCTTGCCTGCTGCTGTGTAATATGTGCCTTTAGCCTCCCACCATAAGTAAGGCCTCCCCAGCCTCATGGAACTGTGAGTCCATTAAACCTCTTTTTCTTTATAAATCACACAGTCTTTGGTATGCCTTTATCAGCAGCATGCAAACAGATGAATACAGTAAATTGGTACTGGTAGAGTGGGGTGCTGCTGTAAAGTTATCCAAAAATGTGGAACCAACTTCGGAACTGGGTAACAGGCAGAGGTTGGAACAGTTTGGAGGGCTCAGAAAAAGACAGAAAAATGTGAAAAAGTTTGGAACTCCCTAGAGATTTGTTGACTAGCTTTGACCAAAATGCCAATAATGATATGGACAATGAAACTCAGGCTGAGGTTGTCTCAGATAGTGATGAGGAACTTGTTGGGAACTGGAGTCAAGGAAAATCTTGCTATGTTTTAGCAAAGAGACTGGCAGCATTTTGCCCCTGCGCTGGAGATGTGTGGAACTTTGAACTTGAGGGAGATGATTTAGGGTAGCTGGCAGAAGAAATTTCTAAGCAGCAAAGAATTCAAGAGGTGACTTGGGTGCTGTTAAAAGCATTCAGTTTTAAAAGGAAACAGCACAAAACTTTGGAAAATTTACAGCCAAACGATGTGATAGAAAAGAAAAACCAATTTTCTGAGGAGAAATTCAAGCCAGCTGCAGAAATTTGCATAAGCAACAAGGACCCAAATGTTCATCACCAAGACAATGGGGAAAATATCTCCAGGACATGTCAGAGAACTTTGCAGCAGTCCCTCCCATTACAGGCCAAGAGGCCTAAAAGGAAAAAATGGTTTCCTGGGCTGGATTCAGGGAACCCCTGCTGTTTGCCACCTAGTGACTTGATGCCCTGCATCCCAGCTACTCTAGCCATGGCTAAAAGGGTCCAAGGTACAGCTTGGACTGTGGATTCAGGTGGTGCAAGCCCCAAACCTTGGCAGTTTCACATGGTGTTGAGCCTGTGGGTGCACAGAAGTCAAGAATTGAGGTTTGGGAATCTCTGCCTAGATTTCAGAGGATGTATGGAAACTCCTAGATGTCCAGAAAGAATTTTGCTGCAGGGGTGGTGCCCTGATGGAAAACCTCTGCTAGGACAGTGCAGAAGGGAAATATGGGGTTGAAGCCCCCACACAGAGTCCCCACTGAGGTACTGCCTACTGGAGCTGTGAGAAGAAGGCCACTGTCCTCCGGACCCCAGAATGGTACAGCCACCAAAAGCTTGATCATGCACACAGGAAGGCTACAGACAATGCCAGTCCATGAAAGCAACCAAGAGGGGGGCTATGTCCTGCAAAGCCACAGGGGTGGAGCTGCCCAAGGCCATGGGAGCCCACCTCTTGCATAAGTGTGACCTGGATGTGAGACATGGAGTCAAAGGAGTTCATTTTGGAGCTTTAAGATTTGACAGGCCTGCTGGATTTTGGACTTGGGGCCTGTAGCCCCTTTGTTTTGGCCAAATTCACCCATTTGGAACAGGTATGTTTACCTGCTCCCTGTACCTCCATTGTATCTGGAAAGTAACTAACTTGCTTTTAACTTTATGAGTTCATAGCTGGAAGGGACTTGCCTTGTCTCAGATAAGACTTTGGACTGTGGACTTTTGAGTTAATACTGAAATGAGTTAAGATGTTGAGGGACTGTTGGGAAGGCATAATTTGTTTTCAAATGTGAAGACATGAAATTTGGGAGGAGCTGGGGCAGAATGATAGGATTCGGCTGTGTCCCTACCCAAATCTCCTCTTGAATTGTAGTTCCCATAATTCCCACATGTTGTGGGAGGGACCTGGTGGAAGACAACTGAATCATGGGGGCAGTTTCTCCCATACTGTTCTCGTGGTAGTAAATAAGTCTCATGAGATCTGATTGCTTTATAACGGGTTTCCCCTTTTGCCTGGCTTTCATCCTGTCTTGCTGGCTGTCATGTAAGACATGCCTTTCACCTTCCACTGTGATTGTGAGGCCTCCCCAGCTACGTGGAACTGTGAATCCATTAAACCTCTTTTTTTTGGAGATGGAGTCTGGCTCTGTCACCCAGGCTGGAGTGCAGTGGCGCGATCTCTGCTCACTGTAAGCTCCACCTCCAAGGTTCACGCCATTCTCCTGCCTCAGCCTCCCAAGTAGCTGGGACTACAGGCACCCACCACCACACCTGGCTAATTTTTTGTATTTTTAATAGAGACAGGATTTCACCATGTTAGCCAGGATGATCTCAATCTCCTGACCTCATGATCCGCCTGCCTCGGCCTCCCAAAGTGCTGGGATTACAGGCGTGAGCCACCGTGTCTGGCCAAACCTTTTTCTTTATAAATTACCCAGTCTCAGGTATGTCTTTATCAGCATCATGAAAACAGACTAATACAAGATCCTTTGGAATTGTCTGAGTTCCTAATTTATTTGGATATTAACTTCTTATCAGATGTATAGTGTGTAAATATTTTCTCCCATTCTTTAGGTTATCTTTTCATTGTATTGGTTGTCTCCTTTGCTGTGCTGAAGCTTTTAGTTTGATTTACTCCCATTTGTCTACTTTTGCTTTTGTTGTCTATACTTTTGGTATCAAATCTGAAAATTTATTACCAATACCAGTATCAAGGAGCTGTTCTCCGATATTTATATCTAAGAGTCTTACAATATTGGTCCTATGTTGAGGTCTTTCATCCATTTTGAGACAATTTTTGTATGTACAGTGAGATAAGGGTTCAGTTTCATTCTTCTGCATGTGGATATCCAGTTTTCCCAACACCATTTAATAAAGAGACTAAATTTTATCATTGTGTACTCTTGGCACCAATGCTAGAGATCAATTGATTGTAAAGTCATGGATTTATTTCTTTCTATGCTCTCTATTCTGTTCCCTTGGCCTACATGTCTGTTTTTATGCCAGTAGCATACTATTTTGATTACTATAGCTTTATAATTTAGTTTGGAATAAGGTAATGTGATGCTTCCACTTTTGTTTTTTCTGCTGAAGGATGTTTTGACTGTTTGGGGTCATTTGAGGTTGCATAAAAATTTTAGAACTGCTTTTTTCCATTTCTTTGAAAAATGCCATTGAAATTTTGATGAGGTTGCATTATATCTATAGATCGCGCTGAGTAATAGGGATATGTATCTTCTTCAAATTCTTTCATCAGTGTTTTATAGTTTTTGGTATATACAAATTTTACTGTCTTATTTAAATTTCTTCCTAAGTAGTTAATTTTTTGATGCTATTGTAAATGAGATTGTGTTCTTTCAGACGGACTCTCACTCTGTCGCCCAGGCTGGAGTGCAGTGGTGTGATCTTGGCTCACTGCAAGCTCTGCCTCCCGGGTTCACGCCAATCTCCTGCCTCAGCCTCCCGCCACCACGCCCAGCTAATTTTTTGTATTTTTAGTAGAGACAGGGTTTCTCCGTGTTAGCCAAGATGGTCTCGATCTCTTGACCTTGTGATCTGCCCACCTCAGACTCCCAAAGTGCTGGGATTACAGGCGTGAGCCACTGTGCCCGGCCCGAGATTGTTTTGTTAATTTCTTTCTGGGATACTCAACTATTAGTATATAAAAACGTAACAGGTTTTTTTAAATGTTAATTATGTGTTCTGCAAATTTGCTTGTTTCTTAATTTTAACAGTTTTTAATTGGAGCCTTTAGCATTTTCTCTATATGAGATCATGTCATCTTCAAATAGAGACACTTTCACTTCTTTTCCAGTTTGGATGCCTTTTATTTCTTTTTCTTACCTAATTGCTCTGGCTAGGACTTACAGACTTTTTCAGAAACCCCCCAAAATAATCTAAGGGAGTCCATTGTCACTAGACCTGCTTTATAAGAAATTCTAAAGGGAGTTCTTCAAACTGAAATGCAATAAGACTAATTAGCATCACGAAAACATATGTAGTTATAAAAAGTCACCAGTAAAAGTAACTACACAGTCAAATTCAAAATATTCCTAATACTGTAGTGATGGAGTATAATCACTTTAACTTTTAAAAGGTTAAAAGACAAAAAATATTACAAATAAATATAACTACAAAATAAACGCTGACATCAAAAAAACATAAAAAGTGGAGGGGAGTAAAGTGTAGGGTTTTGTATATGCTTGAAGTTAAGTTGTTATCAACTTAAAATAGACCATTATAACTATAATCATACATTTCTTAATGTGGATATGTTCTGAATAATGCCTCATTATGCAATTTTGTCATCGTGTGAATATCATAGAGTATACTTACACAAAATTAGATAATACCCCCTACTACACACCCAGGCTATATGGTATAACCTATTGCTTCCAGGCTACAAATCTGTACAGCATTGTACTATACTGAATGCTATAGGCAACTATAATACAATGATAAGCATTTGTGTACCCAAATGTATCTAAACATATAAAAGATACAATAAAAATGTTATAACCTCACAGGGCCACCGTTGTATATGTGGCCCATCATTGACCAAAACATCCTTATGTGGCACATGAGAGCATATGATGTTTTATGGAAGCCTCAGGATAATCACAAAGACAAAACATGTAATAGTTACACAAATGAGAATTTTACCACATTTGAAAAAGAATTAATACAAAGACACAGAAAAGAATCAAAGTATACCACTACAGAAAATAATCAAAATAATCAAATCATGCACAGCAAGAGAGAAATAAAAGAACAAAGAAACTGCAAAATGCCTATCAATAGTTACTTTAAATATCAGTGGACCAAATTAGAAAAGACACAGAGTGGCTGAATGGACAGTAAAACAATAACCAAATATATGCCGCCTATAAGAGATTCACTTCACCTTTAGAGACACACATAGACTGAAAGGAAAGACAGGGAACAAAAAAAAAAGAAAGAGTAGCTATTCTTACAACAAACAAAATAGACTTTAAGTCAAAAACTGTAACAAGAGGGAAAGAAAGTCATTATAGAATGATACAAGGGTCAATTCATCAAGAGGATATAATTACTACAAATATGTATTCTCCCAACTTTGGAACACCTAATTGTATAAAGCAAATATTAACAAATCTGAAGAGAGAAGTGACAACAATAACACAATAACAGTAGGGGACTTCCATATCCCACTTTCAACAATGGATTGATCACTCAGACAGATAATCAATAAGGAAACAGATGACTTGAACTACACTATAGATCAAATGGACCAGACATATACAGGACATTACTTTCCAAAACAGCAAAATACACATTCTTCTTGAGCATACACAGTACATTCTCCTACACAGGTCATATATTGGGCCAGAAAACAAGTCTTAGCAAATTTAAGAAGATTGAAATCTTATCAAGTATTCTTTTTGACCACAGTGGCATGAAACTGAACATTAAAAACAGGAGAAAACTTAGAAAAGTGACAAATATGTGGAAATCAACCAACACACTCCTGAACAACCAATAGATCAAAGAAAACATCAAAAAAGAAATAAAATATCTTGAGACAAACTAAAATGAAAGCACAACATACTAAAACTTATGAGATGAAGCAAAAGCAATTCTAACAGGGAAGTTTATACAGGTTAAGTGCTAAATGAAGAAAAAAGATCTCAAATAAACAATAAACCTCAAAGAAATAGAAAAGAAAAAAAATGAAGCCCAAAATTAGAAGAAGGAAGGAAATAACAAAGATGATAGCAGAAGTAAATGAAATACACTAGAAAAACAATAGAAAAGATCAATGAAACAAAAAGCTGATTTTTTGAAAACATAATGGCTGGGCGCGGTGGCTCATGCCTGTAATCCCAGCACTTTGGGAGGCGGGCAGATCACGAGGTCAGAGATCAAGACCATCCTGGCTAACATGGTGAAACCCCGCCTCTACTAAATATACAAAAAATTGGCAGAGCGGGGCAGCGTGCGCCTGTACTCCCAGCTACTTGGGAGGCTGAGGCAGGGGAATGGCATGAACTCAGGAGGCAGAGCTTGCAGTGAGCGGAGATTGCGCCACTGCACTACAGCCTGGGAGACAGAGCCAGACTGAGTCTCAAAAAAATAAAATAAAATAAAATAAAGATAATAAAAATTGACCAACCTTTCACTAGGCTAAGAAAAAAGAGAGAAGCCTCAAATAAATAAAATTAGAACAAAAAAGCAGATATTAAAATTGGTACCATAGAAATACAAAGGATAATAATAGTCTAAACAACTATGTGTCAACAAATTGTTTAACTTAGAAGAAATAGAGAAATTTCTAGAAACATACATCCCCTAAGATTGAAACATGAAGAAATAGAAAATCAACACAAATAATGAGTAAAAATACTGAGTCAGTGGTCAAAAAGCTCCTGAAAAAGGAAAATCCAAGACCAGATAGCTTAGTGGAGAAGTCTAGCAAATGTTTAAAGAAGAATTAGTACCATTTCTTCACAAACTCTTCCAAAAGTTGAAGAGGAGGGAACACAAACATTTTTTATGAGGCCAGCATTACCCTGATAACAAAGACAGAAAAGGATACTACAAGGTTGACAGATATTTTTAAGGTGCAAATGATGTATTGTTGGAATTGAAAATACAGGATTTGTTTGTACGAAGATTTGTGTGTGGATAGGTGGATGCGTACTGGTGTGTGCATGCATACATATACAAGCTTACCTTGTTTTATTGCACTTCACTTTATTATGCTTCTCGGATATTGCATTTTTTACAGGTTGAAGGTTTATGGCAACCCTGCATCAAGCAAGTCTACCAGTGCCACTTTTCTGGTAGCATGTGCTTATTTTGTATCTCTGTGTTACATTTTTGTAATTCTTGCAATATTTCAAATGTTTTGTTATTATTATATCTGTTACGGTAATCTGTGATCAGTGATCATTGATATTACTATTGTCATTGTTTTGGGGCATCACAAACCATGCTCCAAAAGACAATGAGCCTAATTGATACATATGTGTGTCTGAATGGTTCCATCGATCTGCCCTTCCTCCATCCCCCCAACTCCTCAGGTCTCCCTGTTTTCTGAGACACAGGAATATTGAAATTAGGCCAATTAATAACTCTACAAAGGCCTCTATGTGTTCAAGTGAAAGTAAGAGTCACACATCTCTTATTTAAATCAAAAGTGAGAAATGATTCAGGTGAGTGAGGAAGGCATGTTAAAAGCTGAAACAGGCCAAAAACTAGGCTTCCTGCACCTGACAGCCAAACTGTGCATGAAAAGAAAAAGTTCTTGAAGGAAATTAAAAGTATTACTCCAATGAACACATGAGTGGTATGAAAGTGAAAGAGACTTATCGCTGATATGGAGAAGGTTTGAGTGGTTTGGATAGAAGATCAAACCAACCACAACATTTCCTTAAGCCAAACCCTAATCGAGAGCAAGGACCTAATTCTTCTTAATTCTCTGAAGGCTGAGAGAGGTTGGGAAGCCACAGAAAAAAAGTTTGAAGCTAGCAGAGATTGGTTCATGAGGTTTAAGGAAAGAAGTCTTCTCCATAAGATAAAAGTGCAAGGAAAAGCAGCAAGTGCTGATGTAGAAGCTGCAGCAAGTCATCCATAAGATCAGCTAAGAGAAGCAACAAAGGTGGCTACACTAAACAAAGGTTTTTACTGCAGATAAAACAGCCTTATATTGGAAGAGGATGTCATCCAGGACTTTTACAGCCAGGTAGCGAAATAAATGCCTGACTTCAATGCTTCAAAGAACAGGATGACTCTTTTGTTAGGGGCTTAAGCTGAAGCCAAAGCTCATCTACCATTCTGAAAATTCTAGGGCCCTTAAGAACTATGCTACATCTACTCTGCCTGTGCTCTATAAATGGGACAAAGCCTGAATGACATCACATCTGTTACGACATGAATATTTTAAGCTCACACCTGAGAACTACTGCTTTAAAAAAAGATCTCTTTCAAAATATTATTGTTCATTGACAATTTACCTGGTCACCCAAGAGCTCTGATGGAGAACTACAAGAAAATTAAAGCTGTTTGCATGCCTGCTAATACAACATCCATTCTGCAGCCCATGGATCAATGAGTAATTTAGACTTTCAAGGCTGATTATCTGAGAAATACATTTCATAAGGCTGTAGCCACCATGTATAGTAGTTCCTTCGATAGATCTGGGCAAAGTAAGTTGAGAAGCTTCTAGAAAGGTTTCGCCATTCTAGAAGCATTTGCAATTCATGGGAGGAGGTTAAAATTAAGAACATTTGTGATTCATGGGAGGAGGTCAAAATATCAACATTAAAAGAAATTTGGAAGAAGTTGATTCCAATCCTCATGGATGACTTTGAGGGTTCAAGACTTCAGTGCAAGAAGTAACTGCAGATGCGGTGGAAATAGCATGAGAACTAAGATTAAAAGATGTGAAGAGAACTTAAGATGTGGCTGAATTGCTGAAATCTCATGACAAAATTTTAACAAATGAGAACTTGGATGAGCAAAGAAAGTGGTTTCTTGAGATGGAAACTACTCCAGGTGTAGATGCTGTGAACCTTGTTGAAATGACAACAGAGTATTTAGAAAATTGCATAAACTTAGTGGATAAAGCAGTGGCAGGGTTTGAGAGGATTGTCTCCGATTTGAAGGAAGCTCTACTGTGGGTAAAATGCTATCAAACAGCATTGCATGCTACAGAGGAATCTTGAAAGAAATAGTCAACTGATGTAGCAAACTTCATTGTTGTCTTATTTTAAGAAATTGCCACAGCCACCTCACCTCCAGCAGCTTCCACCATGATGAGTCAGCAGCCACAACACTGAGGCAAGGCCACTGACCAGCAAAAAGATCATGATGTTGAAGACTCAGGTGATCGATAGCATTTTTAAACAGTAAAATAATTTTTGACTAAGGTATGTACATTGACTTTTTTAGACATAATGGTATTGCCCACTTAATAGACTACAGTATAGTATAGACCTAACTTTTATATGCACTGAGAAACCACAAATTCTGTGTGATTTGCCTTATTGCCATATTTGTTTTATTGCAGAACTGGCCACCAGAATCTTCCCTTCCCCTAGAACGCCCTTCACCCAAGCCACCTGCATTTTCCCCTCACCCATCATACCCACCCCCATTGTCTGGCCTGCCCTCCACCTCCTCCAAAAGCCTTCATTGCTCCCCCACTGCTGGACTGCATTCTGACTCCATCTCAGCGTGACTCAATGGCACTTCCATTGGGCACTGCCCTAAAGAGCTCATCTCCACAGTGGCCTGAAACCAAACCCACAGTATCTCTGAGGTATGCCTATGTAGCAGTCCCATAAGTTATCGTGCACTTTAAGCATTACCAAGTCCAGAACTGTAAATGCTATACATTTACAGAAATACCACTTGAAGGTTTAACTACTTATAACTGTTTCATAATTAGAATTACAAATTTTGAATATTAATTATTTTAATTGGGGGGAGGGGCCAAGATGGTTGAGTAGAAACAGCTCTACTCTGCAGCCCCCACTGAGACAAACATAAACAGCGAGTGAATTCTGCATTTCTAACTGAGGTATCCAGATTCCCTCATTGGGACTGACTAGGCAGTTGGTGTGACCCATGGAGAGCAAGGAAAAGCAGAGTTGGGCGACGGTTCACCCAAGAGCTACACAGGGCAAAGAGACCTCCCTCCTCCAGCCAAGGGAGGCAGTGAGGGATTGTGCTACCCACCCGGGGAACTGTGCTTTACCCAGAGATTTTTGCAAACCCCAGAACAGGTAATCCCTTTGTGAGTCCACACCACCAGGGCCTTGGGTCCCAAGCACAAAGCTGTGCAGACCCATAGCAGGGGCTCCAGCTGGCAGCCACTTGGGCAGGTACTGAGCTGTAGGAGTTTCTGCATACTCTGGTGGCTCGCAGAAATCCAGTGAAGCAGGAGATCCATCAACTCCCATGAGAAGGGGGCTGAAGCCAGGGAGCCAAGCAGACCCACTCCCACAGAACCCCACAAGCTAAGACCCACTGGCATGGAATCCCCACTGGCCAGCACAGCACCTGGAGTCTGCCTAAGAAGACCAAGTTCCTGGGGAGAAGAGTGACCGCCATTACTGCGGGTCTAGCCGGTGGTTTTCCCCCGCCAGTGCTAGGGAGACTGGGTGGTCTGCGCTGGGCAGAATTCCCCACAGTGCAGTACAGAGGCTGTGGCAGATATACCATTATTGTATATCCAAAGGAATATACATCATTCTATTACAAAGATACATGCACGTGTATGTTTATTGCAGCACTGTTCCCAACAGCAAAGACATGGAATCAACCCAATGCCCACCAATGATAGACTGGATAAATAAAATGTGGTACATATACACCATGGAATACTATGCAGCCATAAAAAGGAATGAGATCAAGTCCTTTGCAGGGACATGGATGAAGCTGGAAGCCATTATCCTCAGCAAACTAACACAGGAACAGAAAACCAAATACCACATGTTCTCACTTACAAGTGGGAGCCGAACAATGAGAACATATGGACACTGGGAGGGGAACAACACACCCTGGCACCTGTCGAGGGAGGGCCGGTGGTAGGGAGAGCATCGGGAAAAATAGCTAATGCATGCTGGGTTTAATACCTAAGTGATGGGTTGATAGGTGCAGCAAATCACCATGGTACATATTTGCCTATGTAAGAAAACTGCATGTCCTGCACATGTATCCCGAAAGTTAAAATAAAATAAATACATAAGTACATAAATAAAATTTTAAAAGACAAAAAAAAAAACCTTAATTGTATGTGGGTAGTTCCCTTTGATTGAAAGTGAGATAGAAATAATTTTTTAAAACTTACTATTCAAAATTTGCAAAACTAAATAAGAGTAAAAGAAATTTACATTTTGTCCCTGGATTGATACAAGACAAAAACATAGTGTGGGAAAGCTGGAGTTGAGGATGAACGAGATTCTGAGAATAAAAATCCCTGGTACATAGCCAAAATTTCAGAACTTCAGATTTTCAAGGGCTATAAAATAGGTAACCTCAAGCCACCGTCTCCAACAGATAAAAGGAACCAGGTAATATCTATATTCCAGGGAGAAAGAATAGAAAATTGGCTATCACTGACAAAACTTAGTGGGAAGGAGGGATCTAGAAGGTGGGATGGTGGAGGGATCCCCAGCTTGGGGGGTGGGGAGGGGCTGTGCTCCAGTCTCCCCCTCCCCTGCCCCTCTCCCTCCCCCTCCCCCTCCTGCTGCGCCTCCCCCTCCCTCTGCGCCTCCCCCTCCCACTGCCCCTCCCCAACAAAGGAGCCCTTTGTGACATCAAGGCCCCACCTCTGTGACACAGGCCTGGGCCCCGGTCCCTAGTCTCCACAGGGATGCCCAGAGCTCAGTTGCTTGAAAGCAATGCGCCTATTCACATGGAGAATCTTCCCTTTCCTTTAAAATTACTTAGTGCCTCATCGCTAAACGCCCCCAGCTCCACACCATGGGTGTTGGATATCTTCCTCACCTTGGTGTTTGCCCTGGGGTTCTTCTTCCTATTACTCCCCTACTTATCTTACTTCCGTTGTGATGACCCACCCTCACCATCGCCTGGGAAGAGAAAGGTAAGGAACCCTCAGTCCCGACCCACAGAGCTTGATTCTCTCCTTTCTTTTTATTATTAGTTCCACTTTTCCAAATCCAGTGGAGAGCCTTCTATGATGGGAAGTCTCAGAAGAGACCAGAACCTCATCCTTCCAGGGAGCGGCAGGGCAGCCAGGGGTTGGTAGGGGTAGATAGTGTACTGGGATTTCCATCCCAAGCTCTCAGTCCATCTGTGGGGGAGCACAGAAGGCATCAAGGCAAAATCAAACCAGTGGACTCAGCACCAGTACCAGTCATGAGACTGGGGAGGTCTCTGTCCGAGACCAGGCCCTGAGCCCTGGCTCATCAGCCCCTTTCTGGGGCAGGTGGCTCAGGGCCCAGCCTCCCCTGTGTGGGGTGATCTGGGGCCTGTGCTGGGCCCCCGAGGGCCTCCCACCAGGGCCTGGTGTCTCCTCTGGTCTCCTGGGAAGCAGAATCCTACCTGATAGCTCAGCAGTGCCTGCGGGCCTGAACTTGGGTGTTCCTGGAGCAGAGGAACAGGGACTGAAGGTGTCCGTGGTGGACCTCATATTGAAAATCCCTCTGTGTGTGTGTGTGTGTGTGTGTGTGTGTGTGATTTTTATTTTATTTGTGTGTGTTATTTTTATTTTATTTTTTATTTTATTTTATTTTTTGAGATGGAGTCTCGCTCTGTGGCGCAGGTTGCAGTGAAATGGAGCGATATCGGCTCACTGCAACCTCTGCTTCCCGAGTTCAAGCCATTCTCCTGTCTTAGCGTCCTGAATAGCTGGGGATTACAGGCGCCCACCACCATGCCTGCCTAATTTTTGTATTTTTAGTAGAGACGGGGTTTTACCATGGCCAGGCTGGTCTCAAACTCCTGACCTCAGGTGATCAACCCACCTTGGCCTCCCAAAGTGCTTGGATTATAGGCGTGAGCCACCGCGCCCAGCCCCCTCTTGCTGTTTTTCTAAGAAGAAAAGCAGTTTATCATCCATTTAAACATGAGTGGGAGGAAGCACACAGAGCTCCCTGAGCAAGACAGAGAGAGCCATGCGGTTCCTGAGTGCAGCATGCTGCGGCTGGGCTGGGGCAGAGAGGGAGAGCCGGTCCTAGCTTCTCGCCCTTTCTTGTCTCCCATTGTCATCTTGTCTCTCCGCGTCAGCTTGTCTCCGTACATCATCGTGTCTCCCAGTGCCCAGTAGGGCGGAGGCGGAGGCCCAGAGGCAGGATGAAAAACCACAGTCTGAGAGGTAAGGCTCTGCCAGAGCACACTAGAGTTAATTTGATCTCATCTGTCCCGGAGGGAACTGACTCTGAAGAAGTCAGTTGAAGAAGCCTGAGGTGGGGGCTCCTAGGAAGGAAATCAGAACCCCGGGTCCTTCTCAGATTCCATGCCGGAATGAAGCCATGGTGGGCCAGGGACTGGGCGTTACCCAGCAGGGGGCAGTGTGTGTGTCCTGGGGAGACCAATGCCTGCCTGGATGCGGAGGGGGGTGAGGGGCCTCCCGCTCCCTGGGAACAGCTGTTCAACTCTGCTAAGGCTGATTCCTCTTTGAGACCACCCCAGTCCTTTCTCCCCACAGGGCAGTTGTGAGGACTGTGGGGGTGGGGGGTCCGTGTGTGGAAGCCCTTTGTGAATGAAAAAGCCCTGTCCTCCATGCCTTGCTATTAACGTCGGGGTCATGTGGCTTTGGACACAGATGGGTGGGGTGCAGGGTCTAATTCCCCATGGTCCTCCCTAAAGAAACAGCCACTCAGCCTCCTGTGAGATCCCAGGCCCCTCCCTCACTGCCCTAACCCAGTCTCCTGATTTCCAGCTGGTAGAGAGTGCCCGAGAGGCCTGGAGAAGACTTTGGACCTGCTTTCACAACTGCAGAGGTGAGGCACTTCCCCTTCCCTGCATCCTTCCTACCAGGGCTGGGACGTGACCCCAGGGCCACAGGCAGCCTGGAGCTGACCTGGGATGGGGAGACCAGGGGGACAGAGGATGGGAGTAAAACCCTGGGGCGAGGGGTAGCAGGAGAATTGGGCAATCAGGGTGTGGGGTGGTGGAGGGGCTGTGGCCCGAGCACCCACTCTGCCCTCCGGCCCCACCGGCTCCTGGCTGCAGCTCATGCCTCCTGTCTCCTGCAGCCTCCTGGAGCCACACCTTGACAAAGGTGACTTTGGTCAGCTCTCCGGTCCAGACCCCCCAGGTGAGGTGGGCGAAAAAGCACCTGATGGAGCCTCCCAGTCCTCTCATGAGCCTATGGAAGATGCTGCTCCCATTCTCTCCCCGTTAGCTTCCCCGGATCCTCAAGCCAAGCATCCTCAGGATCTGGCCTCCACCCCATCACCAGGCCCAATGACCACCTCAGTCTCCTCCCTAAGTGCCTCCCAGCCACCAGAACCTTCCCTTCCCCTAGAACACCCCTCACCCGAGCCACCTGCACTTTTCCCTCACCCACCACACACCCCTGATCCTCTGGCCTGCTCTCCGCCTCCTCCAAATGGCTTCACTGCTCCTCCCCTGCGGGACTCCACACTGATAACTCCATCTCACTGTGACTCAGTGGCACTTCCACTGGGCACCGTCCCTCAAAGCTTGTCTCCACATGAGGATTTGGTGGCTTCTGTCCCAGCCATCTCAGGCCTTGGTGGCTCAAACAGTCATGTTTCTGCCTCCTCCTGGTGGCAGGAGACTGCCAGAACCTCGTGCGCCTTTAACTCATCAGTCCAGCAAGATCATCTTTCCCGCCACCCACCAGAGACCTGTCAGATGGAAGCTGGTAGCCCGTTTTTGCTCAGCTCTGATGGCCAGAATGTCGTGGGGATACAAGTCACAGAAACAGCCAAGGTCAACATTTGGGAAGAAAAAGAAAATGTTGGATCATTTACAAATCAAATGACCCCAGAAAAGCACTTAAATTCTTTGCGGAATTTGGTTAAATCATTGGATGCTGAGCAGGACACCACAAACCCAAAACCCTTCTGGAACATGGGAGAGAACTCGAAACAGCTGCCCGGACCTCAGAAGCTCTCAGATCCTAGGCTCTTGCAGGAAAGTTTTTGGAAGAATTATAGCCAGCTTTTCTGGGGCCTCCCCTCTCTGCACAGCGAGTCCCTGGTGGCTAACGCCTGGGTAACTGACAGGTCTTATACTTTACGGTCTCCTCCTTTCTTGTTCAATGAAATGTCCTATGTCTGCCCAATTCAAAGGGAGACTACAATGTCCCCACTGCTTTTCCAGGCCCAGCCCCTGTCCCATCTGGGGCCCGAGTGCCAACCCTTTATTTCATCCACACCCCAATTCCGGCCCACACCTATGGCTCAGGCCGAGGCTCAGGCCCATCTTCAATCCTCTTTCCCAGTCCTATCTCCTGCTTTTCCATCCCTGATTAAGAACACTGGAGTAGCTTGCCCTGCATCGCAGAATAAAGTGCAAGCTCTCTCCCTACCTGAAACTCAGCACCCTGAATGGCCTTTGTTGAGGAAACAACTAGAAGGTAGGTTGGCTTTACCCTCTGAGGTCCAAAAATCTCAGGACGTCTTTAGTGTCTCCACTCCTAACCTTCCCCAGGAAAGTTTGACACCCATTCTGCCTGAGAACTTTCCAGTCAGTCCTGAAATCTGGAGACAACTGGAGCTACACATAAAAAAGTGGATCATCCAACACTGGGGCAAGCTGGGAAGGATCCAAGAGTCTCCGGATCTGATGCAGCTTCGGGATGAATCACCAGGGACAAGTCAGGCCAAGGGCAAACCCAGTCCCTGGCAGTCCTCCATGTCCACAGGTGAAAGCAGCAAGGAGGCACAGAAGGTGAAGTTCCAGCTAGAGAGCGACCCGTGCCCACATCTGGGGCAAATTCTGGGTGAGACCCCACAAAATCTATCCAGGGACATGAAAAGCTTCCCACGGAAGGTTCTGGGGGTGACTTCTGAGGAGTCGGAAAGGAACTTGAGGAAGCCCTTGAGGAGTGACTCGGGAAGTGATTTATTAAGATGCACAGAGAGGACTCATATAGAAAACATCCTGAAAGCCCACATGGGCAGGCACTTGGGCCAGACCAACGAGGGCTTGATCCCCGTGCGTGTGCGTCGATCCTGGCTTGCTGTCAACCAGGCTCTTCCCGTGTCCAACACCCACATGAAAACCAGCAATCTAACAGCCCCAAAAAGTGGGAAAGCCTGTGTGAACACAGCCCAGGTGCTTTCCTTCCTCGAGCCGTGTACTCAGCAGGTGTTGGGAGCCCATATTGTGAGGTTTTGGGCCAAACACAGGTGGGGTCTACCCCTCAGGGTCCTCAAGCCCATTCAGTGCTTTAAACTGGAAAAGGTTTCATCCTTGTCCCTTACACAGCTTGCCGGTCCCTCCTCAGCCACCTGTGAATCTGGGGCTGGCTCAGAAGTTGAGGTGGACATGTTCCTTAGAAAGCCACCAATGGCAAGTCTGAGAAAGCAGGTGCTGACCAAAGCATCTGATCACATGCCAGAGAGTCTTCTGGCCTCCTCACCTGCATGTAAGCAGTTCCAGAGGGCACCGCGAGGAATCCCATCTTGGAATGATCATGGGCCCTTGAAGCCTCCTCCAGCTGGAGAGGAGGGCAGTTGGCCATCTAAGCCCCTCACGTACAGCCTCACAGGCAGCACCCAGCAGAGCAGGAGCTTAGGAGCCCAATCTTCAAGGGCTAGAGAGACCAGGGAGGCAGAGCCACAACCCAGAGTCCCCTTGGAAACCTGTATGCTGGCAAACCTCCAAGCCACAAGTGAGGATGTGCATGGTTTCGAGGCTCCAGGGACCAGCAAAAGCTCTCTACACCCTAGAGTGTCTGTCTCCCAAGATCCAAGAAAGCTGTGTCTTATGGAGGAGGTTGTTAGTGAATTTGAGCCTGGAATGGCCACAAAGTCAGAGACCCAGCCTCAAGTTTGTGCCGCTGTTGTGCTCCTTCCAGATGGGCAAGCATCTGTTGTGCCCCACGCTTCAGAGAATTTGGCTTCTCAGGTGCCCCAGGGCCATCTCCAGAGCATGCCTACTGGGAACATGTGGGCTTCCCAGGAGCTACATGACCTCATGGCAGCCAGAAGGAGCAAACTGGTGCACGAGGAGCCCAGAAACCCAAACTGTCAAGGCTCATGCAAGAGCCAAAGGCCAATGTTTCCCCCTATTCACAAGAGTGAGAAGTCTAGGAAGCCCAACTTAGAAAAACATGAAGAAAGGCTTGAAGGATTGAGGACTCCTCAACTTACCCCAGTCAGGAAAACAGAAGACACCCATCAGGATGAAGGCGTCCAGCTACTGCCGTCAAAGAAACAGCCTCCTTCAATAAGCCACTTTGGAGAAAACATCAAGCAATTTTTTCAGTGCATTTTTTCAAAGAAAAAAAGCAAGCCGGCACCAGTCACTGCTGAGAGCCAAAACACAGTAAAAAACAGATCATGTGTGTACAGCAGCAGTGCTGAAGCTCAGGGTCTCGTGACGGCAGTTGGACAAATGCTGGAGGAGAAAATGTCAGTTTGTCATGCGCGCCATGCCTCGAAGGTAAATCAGCACAAACAGAAGTTTCAAGTCCCAGTCTGTGGGTTTCCCTGCAACCACAGGCACCTCTTCTACTCAGAACACGGCAGAATATTGAGCTATGCAGCCAGCAGTCAACAAGCCACTCTCAAGAGCCAGGGTTGTCCCAACAGAGACAGGCAAATCAGAAATCAACAGCCCTTGAAAAGTGTGCGGTGCAACAATGAGCAATGGGGCCTGCGACATCCCCAAATCTTGCACCCCAAGAAAGCTGTATCCCCAGTCAGTCCCCCTCAGCACTGGCCGAAGACATCCGGTGCCTCTAGCCACCATCACCACTGTCCAAGGCACTGTCTTCTTTGGGAAGGTATCTGATTTGGTCAGTCACAAATTCTTTTTTAGCCTTCCCTGGAGAAAAACAAGTCCCCAAGAAAAAATTCACTCTATGTAGAGAAAAAATATTTTCTCTCATGTTAGTACATGCAGAACATTTAATATTCCACAATAAATATGGTTTTTTATTCATAAGAGGGTGATGGCTTTTATTTGTGCCATGCTTGGTGTGGGCTTGGTTTCCAGAAGCGACAGGACGTGGAGGGATGTTGACAGTGGTGCTGTAAGCCCACCTTCATCCTGAGTTCCTTCACTGAACCTTATGTTTCCGTAATACCGTCTTTACACAAACAACAAAAAATTCTAAAAACAAGATGAGAAAAACCTATGAAGGTCCCACTCTGAAATAAGGTTCAACCCATCTTTCCACTACTTACTCTACCTCAAACTTCATGCAGCTGTAGGGAGAAGGTTTGCAGAGATGTCACGGGACTGAACATCTCCATGCAGGCTCCAGGAAGTGCCACAACCGAGTACCTTCATGTGTCACAAAATAGTGGAAGTCTGGGTGGGAGAGTGCTGGGCCCTGAGTTCAGAAGTGGGCGAAGTCTTGACCCTGGGTATCCTGGTGGAGAATAGATAATGTCTGCCCCTGGGAAGCCCCTTCTCTCCCTGACAAAGGCTGGGATGGAGATGGGCCCTCTTAGCTCAGCCAACATGCGAAGCAGAGAGTCCCCATCCCACTGCCTCTCCCTTTCTCGCACTCTGGAGTGGCGGTGGGGACAGACCTTCCAGCTCTGTGCATGTGTAGGTGGGGGCTAGGGGGTCAGGGGGGCAGCCTTCATGGAGGTTGCTGAGGGCCGTGAACTCCCCTGCCCCAGATGAGTGAATGACCCTGCTCCTGGGTCACCGGCCTTTGTCTATCTCACCTACATGTCTCTCAGCTTCAGCGAAGTAGTTCTGGGTGAATGGAGTAGGGTATGCCTGTGTGTGCAGAGGCTTCTGATGGTGGGACTCTGTAGAGCTACAGGGGATGCAGACAGAGAATTGAAAAGGAGGCAAAGTGGTGTGTGTGAGGGAGCCATCAGCGGTGCCGTGAGCCAGGAGACTCTGACATTCCAACCCCTTAGACAGGCCTAGAGGGGCCTAGTGTCTCATCCTGGCCACACCCCAGGGTCTGTCTCTGCTCCAGCTCCCAGATCACAGACCCCTAGAAAAACCATATTTACCCCCAACACAGAGGGCCATATTAGTGAGAAGGCAAAGTGAATAAGGAAGATGAATTTCTTAACATCTTCGATAAGCTTGCACATAATAATCTACTGAACTTTTTTTTTTTTTTTTGAGACAGAGTTTCACTGTTTTGCCCAGGCTGGAGTGAAGTAGTGCAGTCTTGGCTCACTGCAAACTCCGGCCCCCGGGTTCAAGCGATTCTTCTGCCTCAGCCTCCCAAGTGGCTGAGACGATAGGCACCCACCACCATGCCCGACTAATTTTTATATTTTTAGTAGAGACGGGGTTTTGCTATGTTGGCCAGGCTGGCCTCGAACTCCTCGCCTCAGGTGATCTACCGGCCTCAGCCTCCCAAAGAGCTAGGATTACAGGCATGAGCCATGGCGCCTGGCCTACCTATTGAATTTTTTAAAGGATGTGTTGACAATAGGTGGAAAAGCAAGGACTAGAGAACCCCAGGCATGAGTCGAAGTCTGGTGACCTTTAATATACATGTAGCCCCAGGACTGCTCCCTGGGGAAAGGTGGTGACTTACAAGGGCCCAGCAGCTGAGCTGGGGTCACACAGCAAATCTCCCCTGGCTCCTGACATCCTTGCTTGCCCCAGAGACCAGCAAGGGAAGATGCAGGCAGGCAGGATTTGAACATACAAGGGAGCTGGAAGTGACCTGTCCAGAATGGGCAGAGTATGGGCAGGACAGGAGCCGTCCCTGCTGTCTCCCTCTGCTTTCAGCACAGCTTTCCTCCTCTCTGGGCCCTGTCCATATGGGAAAGCAGGAGGTCTCCACAAATCATGGACAGGAGGAGCCAGGTCTCTAGAGGGAGTTTTCTCTGCCTTGTGCCACATACAGGCGTGCAAGAGGCCCAGTTCCGGGGGCCTCATTTCAATGGTGGAGAGGCCAGTGCCAGGCAGTGCCACTGATCTAGATGACAATGGAAATGGCCCTGCCCCCAACATGTGGGACTGGCCGGCACCGGGGTTTAGGGGGCAGTGGGCACAGTCTCCAGCCTGTGGCTTCTCCTGGAGCCAGGTCCTCTCTGGGGCCCGGATAACTGAAGCAGCCTCCAAGGTGGGCCCAGCGGTGACAGTGGAGCCAGGATCAGCAGGAGGAGCTGGGACCTGGAGCAGAGAGCAGCCCCGGTCCTCTGGGAGCTCAGGAGAGTGTGGCACAGAGCTGGGACCCTGACCACTGAGGATGGGCCATGCCTGGCTGCTGCTGGGTTCCCTCAGGAAACCAAGACGCGAGTTCTGGGATGTGGAGGAGCTGGACGTGGAGCCCATGGCTCAGGCCAGGAGAAGCGCCACAGGCAACGCTGAGAGACCAGCAAGAACACAGGAAGCAACAACCCCTTAGCCCTTCTGCAGCTCAGTCTCCCATGACATGCAGCGAGGCCAGCAATGGAGAGACCCACGGAGACCTCCCACAGGAACCTCACAGAGATATCTCCTACAGAGTGAGCACACTGGGACCTCTCACTGCCACAGAGAGAGACACACTGCAGCCTCCACAGAGACCCCACGGAGCTCTCAGAGTCCTCATGGTGCCCCACAGAGACCTAGCACAGAGATTCCCAGAGTCCTCACCCAGAGAACCCCACAGAGGCCACGCTGAGAGACTTCACTCAGTCCCACAGAGACCTCCCGCAAATGTCAGAGACCTTCCATGGTTCTCACAGGGAGATCTCACACAGAGACCCCACAAAGACCTCAGAGACTTCACACAGAGTCATAAAACAGGGACCTCATGCAGAGACTCATGCAGCTCACTGCAACCTCCGGCCTCCAGCCCCAGAAATGGCACACGGCACCCCCCACTGCCTCACAGAGACCTCTCTCAGAGTCCTCCTCACACAGAGACCTTGCCTGGAGACCTCCCACTCTCCACAGAGACCTTGTATAGATTCCTCACACAGGCCTCAGGTTGCTCCACACTCATTGCCCAGAAGCCTCTCACATAGAATTCCCTCAAACATTCCACACAGAGATTCTGTAGGGCTTTCACAGGGTCCTCACACAGGGTCCTCACACAGGGACTTCATATAGTCCATGGTCCCTCACACAGAGACCTAGCACGGAGATTTCACACAGGGACTTCCCACAGAGACCCCACAGAGACCTCTGGAAGATACCTCCCACACAGACCTTCTGCAAAGGCCTCATACAGAGGCCTCACAAGAGGCAATGGAGCCCTCTTGCTGCCCCATGGAGTCCTCCCACAGAGACCTCATGTGGCCTCACAGGCCTCGTACAGAAACTGACTCGGATTTCTTAGAGACTTTCCACACAGAACTCACGCAGAAACCTCACACTGAGGCTCCACAGAGACCTCACTCAGAGTTCTCACCAGGAGCCTGGCACCGAGGCCTCCCATGCAGCGCTCTCACAGCGTCCTCACCATAGGTGAGATGCCCCTCACAGATACTCCTCAGAGATCTGGCCCAGAGGCTTCACAGAGACCTCACATCCATCCATTCTTTAGGGGCCTGAGCAGCCACCTGTTGACACGTCCTTCTCAGTGGATATAAAACCACTCAGCACAGTAGCAGCACAGCCGGGATATCAGTTGCACTCCCCAGGAACCCTGGGACACCCAGATACTGTCAGCATTGCAGTGAAGGCGGTTTTCTGCTTGGGGACATCCTCACACTTTTTTTTTTTTTTTTTGTAATATCGCTGCCTCTGAAAAGAATTATGGATTCCACAGGCAGACCTGCAAAATTCTTTCTTCCACAGGTTTCCATTAGCTTGAATTCTGACCCACAATTTAGAAAATTCATTTTTTTAAAATTATTTTTTGAGATGGAGTCTTGCTCTGTCGCCCAGGCTGGAGTCCAGTGGGATAATCTTGGCTCACTGCAACCTCCGCCTCTGGAGTTCAAGAGATTCTCCTGCTTCAGCCTCCTGAGTAGCTGGGATTATAGGTGTGCACTACCATGCTCGGCTAATTTTTGTAGTTTTAGTAGAGACAGGGTTTCACCATGTTGGCCAGCTGGACTCGAACTCCTGACCTCAGGTGATCCACCCGCCTCGGCCTCCCAAAGTGCTGAGATTATAGGCATGAGCCACTGTGCCCAACCAAAAATTTTTAAGTGAGGAAAATGTTACCAACCTTCAATGAAAGAAAATATCTTATTTGTTCAGTTTGTTATTATCCAGCCAAATTATATCAATGTCATATATTTTTTAAAGTTTGGGGGAGACAAGACTTGAATTTGAGATGCCTGACTTCTGTACTTTGAAAATATGATAAAAACCTCTAGAAAATGAACCCCAGAAATGAAACAAACCAGCAAAGAGGCATCTGGACTCACACTGGTCTCCCAGGGGACTGTGCAACTAGCACATAATTTCATACAGAACAGCTTGGATCACGTTTGCAGAGTTCATTTTATTTTTAGCAAGCTAATAATCATGCAAAGATTTTTCACAAATAGGTCAAATCTCTAGCAACATTCTTATCGTATCACTTGGAAAAATTATACTTCTTAATAATATTATTTTATTCCTTAAAATGCAGTAATGCCCTCAAATAGTAGTATGACACATATTTGTCAGACATGACTTAGTCCTAATGTTCCACAAACATAGCTTAAGCAGATGGGCAATTTAAAAGGATTTATTTTTTAAACAGTTCTATGAAACACGCATTCTCTAAGATGGGCAGTAGGGATCCATTTTATATTCATTACAGGGCTAAAAAAGGAATGTTTTGAAATCTTACAAAACAAATTAATCTATGCTTGAGATATATACATAGCCTAATAAAATATATTGAGGAAGGGACACGTTAACATTTGAGTGGAAGAAGGTATACATTTAATTAGCATTTGTATAATAAAAATGAATTATGAATGGCCTCACTAATTATATACGCAGCACTTTCCAAAGGGTGCACTCTGGTAAGACTACTTACTTCTCATTGCTCATAAGCAAACTGTTGTCCTTGCCTTGGTAAAATCTATTTTAACAATAGCTGTTAAAGCATATCACTAGATTATCCAACGGGATGACAGGGTCACAGTCTTTTCTCTAAGAGAGGCATAGCTGACATCAAGGCTCTTTTAGCCTATTTGTTTCAACAAAAAATCCCCTTTCTATATTCTTCATAATTAAAAAATTTTAACTTAATTTTTCCACTTCCTTATAATGTCACTGCATCGTAAAATAATGGAATCGACATGGATCTTCAGATTATACATATACATATATATATAGTTTTTTTTTTTTTTTTTTTTGAGACAGAGTCTTGCTCTGTCACCCAGGCTAGAGTGCAGTGGCGTGATCTTGGCTCACTGCAAGCTCAGCCTCCTGGGTTCACACCGTTCTCCTGCCTCAGCCTCCTGAATAGCTGGGACTACAGGCGCCAGCAAGCATGACAGGCTAATTTTTTTGTATTTTTTTTTTTTAGTAGAGAGAGGGTTTCACTGTGTTAGCCCGGATGGTCTGGATCTCTTGACCACGTGATCCACCCTCCTCGGCCTCCCAAAGTGCTGGGATTACAGGCATGGGCCACCGCGCTTGGCCTATAGTTTTTTTCAACAGCGCAACTTAAATAAGTTTAGTTATCAGAACAAAATAGAGTCAATTAGAAAAAAAAATTCATACAGAAAAATATACTTTTCAAGTTGACTGTTTTAACAGAGTTAAAATAAGTGATTATACTTCAGTCATTTGATTTAAATTTGCTCAGAGTGGCCAGAAAATCTAGAAACATAGAAAATGTCCATACTAAATAGTTGATTGCTATGACACGTTGAATGTGCTGTTCCTCAATAGTAATTCATAGTTCAGTAATCTACGCAAAATTGCAATGAATAATGTGCATTAAAGCAACATTTCCATCAATCAGTGTATATTCATCTGCCATATATTGCCTCAGATGATTTGAGTGTCTAATTTCACAGAATAAATTTGAGCCTTTACCCCAGAAGAAATAATCAACGGGGCTCAATCTATTAAAAAGATATTGACAGTATTTCCAGGCTCTATTAACATCTATATTTTATTTTTAATTAGATTCACCTACTTCAAAGCTTGTAAATATTTTTACCATTTATATGTGCCCAGATGAAATGGATATCAATAATTAGATAATGGAGAAAACAACAAACACAGATCTTCTTTGTTGTTAAAATATTTTACGTCAGAGCACTTTGCTAGAAATAAAGTAATTTTTAATCTCCAGACAAAAGACTGTCTAAATGACATTCAGAATGTATTACAAATTTAGATTTAGAATAGATTTATGTTTAAAACAGGCCTCATACTGCTTTCAACAAATCGGGCACTACAGAACAGAATGTGGGGAGGGTGAGAATGATGTGATGACTTCTTAACACTGAGCAAAGAAGCAAAAAACAAGTTGTCTTTCTACAATGTTGATCCCTAAGAGCGATTTCCCTTTATAGATTGCAATATAACTCCAGTTGCATTGTTATTATTTTACAAAGAACTCCCACAGAAAAAACTTTCTGGAGGTTTTCCCCTATATACACACCTACATTCTCTGCCATGCTCACACCGTTGGCAAAGTATGGTGCATCCAGCCACAGACCATCAAGGGGCTTGATAATTGCCTCCTCCATATACCTTCTGAGGTCGGTCAGGTTTATAACCATTCGTGTAACACAATTCATCCTTATAACTGGGCCTATGGCCTTGTGGCTTGTCACCTTTTCCAAGCAGGTGCTTGTCATCTTGGTTGCTCAGAGGTTTGCTGTGGCATCTTCCCTCACCTGCGGCCGGGCTGGCCTCCACCATGCTGCAACCAGAAGAGCCCACTTCCGTGGGGACAGAGCTTCCGTGCTCTCCACAGCCACGTCACGCTGCCGCTGTGCAAATGATGCCAACTGTAAATCCCAGAAAACTGCAAAATAATGCTGCGCCAGGCACAGTCGGTGAGGATTTAGAGGATGCTAACGTCTTTCCTAAGAAACGTGGGTGACATCGGCCAGGCACGGTGGCTCACGCCTGTAATCTCAGCACCTTGGGAGGTCGAGGCGGGCAGATCACGAGATCAGGGGATCGAGACCATCCTGGCTAACACGGTGAAACCCCCTCTCTACTAAAAATACAAAAAAATTAGCCGGACATGGTGGGGGCGCCTGTGGTCCCAGCTACTCGGGAGCCTGAGGCAGGAGAATGACGTGACCCCAGGAGGCGGAGCTTGCAGTGAGCCGAGATCGCGCCACTGCACTCCAGCCTGGGTGACAGAGCGAGATTCTGTCTCAAAAAAAAAAAAAAAAAAAAAGGATAGAAAATAACATTAAACTTGAAGGACGCTTTACGCCAAATGGACCTAATAGACACATACAGAAACTTCACCCAACAGCAGCAGAATACACATTCTTCTCAGGGACACATAGAACATTCTGCAGGATAGACAACAGGTTAGACCACAAGACGAATCTTTGCAAATTTAATATTAGAATCATATCAAGTACCTTTTCAGACAACAATGATATGACACTAGAAACCAACAATAGAAGGAATTCCAGAAAATGTACGAATATGTGGAAACTAAGCAACATGGTGCTGAACCACCAATAGGTCAATGAAGAAATGAAAATTAAAAGAATTAAGCAACATGCTCTTGAACAACCAATAGGTCAATGAAGAAATTAAACAAGAAATGTAAAAATATCTTGAGAAAAACAAAAATGGAAACACAACATACCGAAACTTATGAGATACAGCAAAAGCATTTCTAAGAGGAAAGTTTATAGCAATAAACATCAACAGCAAAAAGAAGAAATATCTCAAATAAACAACTTAGTATTATGCCTCAAGGAAATAGAAAAAGGATATCAAATTCTTCCAATGTTAGCAGAAGGAAATAAAATAATAAAGATCAGAGCAAAAATAAGTGAAATGAAAACTAGAAAATGACACAAAAGATGAACAAAACTCAGTTTCTTAAAAATATAAAACCAATAATCTTTTAGCTAGACTAAGAAAAAAGGAGAGAAGACTCAAATAAATAAAATTAGAAATGAAAAAGGAGACATTATAACTGATACCACAAAAATACAAAGGATCATAAGAGACTGTTACAATTACATGCCTTTACAAAAATCATTTTTTCATTGGCAACAACGTTGGAAAATGTTACGCTAAAAGAAATAAGCGATGCCAAAAAAGACAAAAACTGCATGTTCTCAATTATATGTGGAATCTAAAACAATCAAACTGAAAGAAGCAGAGAGCAGAATGGTCATTAGCAGAGGCTGGAGGTGCGGGGTGGAACGGATAGATATTGGACAAAAGGTACAAAGCCTCATTTATACAAAAGGAATAATAAGGTTTTTTTTTCTTTGAGATATATTGCAAAACTTGATGAAAATAGTACATAGTAAAGAATTCTACATTTTAAAAATCACTAAGAGAGTAAATTTCAAATGCATTCCCCATTAAAAATGACAAGTATTTGAGGTGGTGGATGTTAATTAGCTTAATAATTCCAGATTGTATTCATAAATTATATCATCATTTTGTACTCCATAAATATACACAACTATGATTTGTCAATTTACAATTTAAAAATAAAAACTAAAGCACAAAACAAAACAAGAAAACACAATACGTGTGTGTGTACCTATGCATGTGTGCGTCCATACAAGTGCACACACACACCCCCTTCACCTCCATTACTTTCCAAAGTGGACAAATGTGTAATTATTTTGACTTAGGCTCCAAATATCTAATCTAATTCTAATATTTCCTTATAGAATTATCAGTGGTCACTTGAGAAAGGAAGAGCTAGCTGGCAGACTACATCAGCTCAGGATTTTAAAAAAATGACTTTTTAATTTTTGTGTGTGTGTGTTTTTGTTGTTGTTAATGAGAGCTGGAGGTAATGTTCATCAGCAATGGAAATGAACTCTGGCGGTCAATGCTTCCACATTGTCTAAAACCTGCAGCTGAAAATAATGGGTGTTATTCAACTGTAAACTATGTTTATATCGTCTTTACATCCATAATTCTCTATATCTTGTGCTGTCTGATATAAGAGAATTCAGAAGAAATTCTCATAAAGCAAGTTGCCTCTTTAAGAGTTATCAGTCATGTTTCACTAGAAAAGTATAAAACACAAAGTTACAATAAAATGACATTATGGAGAAACAAATTCAATAGATAGAGCTGATATATATGAGGTTGTAAACAAAAGGAAAGACAGGGTTTTAGCATGAATTTGTTCTGTTAGTGTAAAGAAAGAAAGAAATAAAAAAGTAAATCAAATTCTACTTTGTTTTTTATTTGGAAAGGATTTATCTTATCTTAAAAGGTACTACAGTGGGAATTCTGGTGACTTCTAGGCTCATTACTTTCTGAAGAGCTCATGATAGTTCTTATTCATTTAGTGTATTCAAATACAACACTTTATCTCACAATTGTTGAGGGGGTACAAATGTAAGTCTTCAAAGAATGATATAATCATTAGAAATACATCAAGGAACAAGTACAATAAGGCAAGTAAATTTACTGATATCCCATCAGAGATAAGTGGGATATTGCAAATTAACAACAATGGAGGAACAAACCACAGTTTATTTTCTTACTTTATGAGACATCCTTTTTGAATTTTTAAAAATTATAGAGAAGTATCTTTAATTTGGTGTAGATGCTTAGTTATTCAAAAGGGAACTTAGAAAAATTAGAAGCAGACCTCTTCATTATTTTTCACAATAATAACCAATATGAAACTTTTCCTGGAAGACTAAAATCTTACCACAAAGAAATTAAGCAAAAACATTGGGCACTTCTTATATAAATACAGCCTGTTTTGAAATGGTATGTTTTTTAATTTTTAGAAACATTTTCACTTGCAGATAATTTCGCATGTGCATAAAAGTTGAAAAAATACGCAAAGAACTCCCATATACCTACCCTTTACCCAGGTTTATCAATTGTTAACATTTCATCACACTTGTTTATTCTAGATAGGTATTGATATAGATATACACACACATTTTTCTGAATTATCTAAGAGCAAGATGCAGACAGTATGCCCCTTTATTTCTATACACTAGTGTAGATTTCCTAGGAACAAAGTCATTCCTTAAAGGAGGAAATTCAGTGAGGCTTTCTGCAGTAAATGACATTCTGAGCCAGCTGATTTGGCCTTGTGACCAATATGAGGGACTATTTAACTTTGTATTTTTTTATCTCCTTCTTTCTTTACACCCAGTTATATTGTTTTCCATTTCGTTTACTCGCATAAATGTCAGATTTGTCCATGTGATTTATCAGGTTTATCAGAATATCAACTTGAATCTTTTCTTTTCTCTAACATTTATCTAAATATCTCAGGAGACTCTCATCCTTCCTTCTCTCCTTTATTCCATTTGCAAAGTTAAAAAAAAAAGCCTCAATTATGGCATTTCAGTATTCATAGTAGTACAGATAATACATTTATATCAAGGAAAAGAAACGCATTTTAGGCCAGGCGCGGTGGCTCACGCCTTTAATCCCAGCACGTTGGGTGGCCAAGGCGAGCGGATCAAGAGGTCAGGAGATGGAGACCATCCTGGCCAACATGATGAAACCCCGTCTCTACTAAAAATACAAAAATTAGCTGGATGTGGTGGCGCGTTCCGGTAGTCCCAGCTACTCCGGAGGCTGAGGCAGGAGAATTGCTTGAACCCGGGAGGCGGAAGTTGCCGTGAGCCGAGATGGTGCCATCGCACTCCAGCCTGGCGACAGAGCGAGATTGTCTCTCAAAAAAAAAAAAAAAAAAAAAAATGCATTTTAAAGGTAAGGAGACATAATATAGAATTTGTACACCAGATTCTGAACTTATGACTATTTTTAAAGGATAATTTGAAAGTTATACCAGAATATGCTGCTTCTTGATTTGGTCTTATTTTGCTCTTTTTATTTCTTGTTTTTGTTTGTTGTTTGAGGTAGGAATTTAGTTGGTTGAGGACTTTATCACTTCTAATATAAACATTTAGTAATAAAAATTTTCCTCTCACCTCTGCTTCAGCTGCATCTTACATATTTTCATATATTTTATTTTTATTTTAAATCAGTTGTATGCACTTTAGTATATTGTCAACAAGATAATATTTCTAAAATAAAAACCAGGACATCATGGGTTTACTTTCTGAACATTTCTTAACATTAAATCAGCACAGCATCTTCCCAGATCTTTTCGTTTTTGGATGGCTCCATACTTTATTCCCTACCCACTTCCTCTTTCCTTTAAAGAATGATTAACAAATTCCATAGCAATATCAAATAAAACCCGAAACATAACCAAAGTAATTGGAAGTAAAAGAGAAGGAAGGGTAAGATAGTTAACATAAACATGAACCAGTTTACACACTTTTTAATAATGTTTTTCTTTTACTTAAAAAATAAGTAGAGTGTAAAGGTAGTCCTTTGTTTAATCACTGAATCTCAAACTGTTTACTACAGGATAAAACAAGTAAAATAATCATCATCCATTATAAGCTTAATCAAGATGAGCACTGTTCAATCTTGATTAATTTATAACTAATTTTCTGCTGCTGGTACACTTTTTAAAAACAGCTTTGTTTAGCCATAATTTAAATTTTGTGTAATTTACTCACTTAAAATGTTTCATACATATTAATATATTCATTCAGTTGTTCAATCATCACCAAAGTTTAATTTTATAACATTTTTGGTACCCTCAAAGAGTCCCAGTACCCATTAGCAGTCACTTCCCATTCCTCCTCCACCTTACATCATTAGGCAACCACTGTCTAAACTTGCCTGTTTGGGAGATTTTATATAAACGGAATAATACAAAATGCACTCTTTGGTTCTGGTTTCTTTTACGCAGCATGATATTTACAAGAATATAATATTTTCACCCAGGTTGCAGCATGTGTTAGTACTTCATTCCTTTTGTTGGTCAATAACATGATATCATATATATGATATGTGATACACCATATTGTATTTATCCATTCATCAGTTAATTAACATTGGGGTTGTTTTTACTTTTTGGCTATTATAAGTAATACTGTAATAAATATTAAAAATTTTTTAAGAGCTTGTGAAGAATGGCACTAATTCTTCTTTAAATGATTGGTAGATATTATTCTAGAAATGATATCATTTCGTCAACATTATCTAATATGTTGACATTCTTTTTTTCATAGTACCTTTAATAGTTCTTTTTATTTCTATAAGGTCAATAGTAATGTCCCTCTTTCATTCTTAATTTTAGTAAGTTGAATCTCTCTTTCTCCCTGTAAGTGTAGCTAAAGTTTGTTAATTTTGTTAATCTTTTTAAAGACCCAACTCTTGGTTTTGTTGATTTGCTCTACCATTTTTTCTATTTCTTTAATTTCTATTTCAATGTTTATTATATCCTTCTGCTTATTTTTCATCATGATCTCATCTCTGACTCATTGGTTATTTAGAAGTATGTAGCTAATTTTTATAAGTTCTGCTTTTCCCAAAGTTCTTTCTGTTTTTAATTTCTAATTTAATTCCACTTTGATCAAAGAACAATCATTTTCTACTTTTTTTGAGGTTTGGTTTTTGGCCTAGCATGTGATCTATTTTAGGAACTGTTCCATGTGCACTTGAGAGTAATGTTCTGCCTTTTGGGTGTACTGTACTGTCAGTTCTGTTACATCTAGCTAGTTTATACTGTTACTCAAATCCTCCATATTCTTGCTAGCATCCATTTAGCTTTTCTGATTATCGAAAGTGAGATACTGATGTCTGCTACGATTACCATCTCCAACTATTATTGTTGAATTCTACCTTTAATTCACCTTTAATTCTACCTTTAATTTTTGCTTTGTAGATTTTGGAAAAATTTCGTTCAGTGCACATAGGTTTATAATTTTTATACCTTCTTGATATATTGTCTCTTTAACATTACAGCATGTCCTTCTTTATCTCTGATGTATCAGTCTGTTCTCACAGTGCTAATAAAGACATACTTGCGACTGGGTAATTTATAAACGAAAGAGGTTTGACCTGGCTAGGGAGGCCTCACAATCACGGTGTAAGGCAAGGAGGAGCAAAGTCACATCTTACAATCATGGCGGCACGCAAGAAAGCATGCTTTATAAAAGCATCACACAACTGGTATGAGATAGTATCTCATTGTGGTTTTGATTTGCCTTTCTCTAATGACCAGCGATGATGAGCTTTTCTTCACATGTTTGTTGGCTGCATAAATGTCCTTTTTTGAGAAGTGTCTGTTCATATCCTTTGCCCACATTTTGATGGGGTTGTTTGTCTCTTGTAAATTTGTTTAAGTTCTTTGTAGATTCTAGATATTCGCCTTTTGTCAGATGGATAGATTGTAAAAATTTTCTCCCATTCCGTAGGTTGCCTGTTCACTCTCATGATAGTTTCTTTAGCTGTGCAGAAGCTCTTTAGTTTAACCAGATCCCATTCGTCTATTTTGGCTTTTGTTGCCATTGCTTTTGGTATTTTAGTCCTAAAGTCCTTGCCCATGCCTATGTCCTGGATGGTATTGCCTAGATTTTCTTCTAGGGTTTTTATGGTTTTAGGTCTTATGTTTAAGTCTTTAATCCATCGTGAGTTAAATTTTGTATAAGGTGTAAGGAAGGGGTCCAGTTTCAGTTTTCTGCGTATGGCCAGCCAGTTTTCCCAATGCCATTTATTAAATAGGCAATTCTTTCCTCATTGCTTGTTTTTGTCAAGTTTCTCAAAGATCAGATGGTTGTAAATGTGTGGTGTTATTTCTGAGGCCTCTGTTCTGTTCCATTGGTCTATATCTCTGTTTTGGTACCAGTACCATGCTGTTTTGGTTACTGTAGCCTTATAGTATACTTTGAAGTCAGGTAGCATGATGTCTCCAGCTTTGTTCTTTTTACTTTTGCATCTTTTAAAGAAGCTGAGGAAGAAAGGAGGGCAAGTATACATTTGTAAAGTTTGTGATATTAATCTTCTTATCTGCCATTTCTGGTTCTCTTTATTTTTGTACACCTGAAAAACCATCTGGTGTCAACCTCCTGGTTGGTCCAATATAGATTTGCTTCTGCTCATATCCTTTGTGCCATTATTGTCAAATATATTACATTTCCATAGGTTACGAATCCAACAATCTGTGTATATACATATCATTTTATGCAATTGCATTTTAAATCATTTAAGGAAAGAAGACAAAATATCCAATTATACTCTAACAATTATCTACATAATTCAATTTACCAGCCTCTTTGTTTTCTCATATGGGGTTGAACACGTATCAGGAATCAGCTTGGAAATCTTTTATTAGTGTTAATAAATATCAAGATAAATCTTCCAGCAACACATTTTCTCAATTTTTGTTTATATGAAAATGTCTATTTTTTTTTTTTTTCGAGACAGAGTCTTGCTCTGTTGCCCAGGCTGGAGTGCAGTGGTGCGATCTTGGCTCACTTCAAGCTCCGCCTCCCAGGTTCACGCCATTCTCCTGCCTCAGCCTCCCGAGTAGCTGGGACTACAGGCGCCCGCCACCACGCCCGGCTAATTTTTTCTATTTTTAGTAGAGACGGGGTTTCACCATGTTAGCTAGGATGGTCTCGATCTCCTGACCTTGTGATCCACCCACCTCTGCCTCCCAAAGTGCTGGGATTACAGGAGTGAGCCACCACGCCCAGCCAGAAAATGTCTATTTAATCTTTAGTCTTAGCATGTAGTTTTGCTAGATATAAGATTCTTGGTCTCTTATTTTCTTTAATCACTTTTAATATGTCATTCCACTTTCTTCTGCCTTCTATTACTTATGATGAGCAATTAGTTTTTAATCTTATTGGAGTTTCCTTTATGTGATAAATCTATATATGAATATCAATTGGATCCTGTTGGTGAACTGTGTAGTTCATATTTTTCTATATCTATGCTAATTTTCTGACTAGTAATTCTGTCAGCTAGTGAGAAGGTTGGAATCCCCAACTATAATTGTAGATTTGTCTATTTCTTCTTTCAGTATTCTCTGCTTTTGCTCCATGTATTTTAAAATTCTGTTGGTTTATATACATTTAGGATCATTGTGTCTTCATAGTAGCTTGGCTTTTAAAAATATGTAGTATCTTTCTTTGTCTTTAGTAATTTTCCTTACTCTGAAGTCTCTCCATCAGATATTAATATAGCCATTCCTGCATTATTTTGTTAATATTTGCATATCATGTCTTTTTCATGCATTTAATTTCAATTTACCTATTTTATTAAATGTAAAGTAGGTTTCTTATAAAGAGCTTATGATTAGGATATTTTGAAATCTACTTTGCTAATCTCTCACTTTTTATTAATGTATTTAGATAATTTTAAAAAATAAGATGCTTCATTTTTTACTAAGTTTTAGGTTTACAGTAAAAAAGATGAAAGAAAAAAACAGTTCCCATATACCTCCCTGCAGTTTCTCCTATTTTTAGCATCTTACATGAGTGTGGCACATTTGTTAGAATCCATGACCCAGTATTGATACACCATTAGTTACTAAAGCCCATAGTTTATATTAGGCTTCACTCTTTGTGATTGACGTTCCATGGGTTTGGACAAATATATAATGGCATGTATCCAAAATTACTGTGTCATACATAACAGTGTTACTATTCTGAAAATCTCTTGTGTTCCATTTACCCCTAGTCCCCTTTCCCTCAAACTCCTGGCAATCACTGAGCTATTTACTGTGTCTGTAATTTTTCGTTTTCCAGAATGCCATGTAGTTGGAATCATACAGAAATTAGTTTGTTAGACCTCGAACTTCGTTCTTCTCCTTCAATATTATGTTGGCTGTTCTGGATCTTTTGTCATTTCATATAAACTTTTGAACCAGTTTGTGGATATCCACTTAATAATTTACTGGAATTTTGATTGGGGTTCCATTAAATCTACGGATCAAGTTTTGAAGAAATGACATTATGACAATATTGAGTCTTCTTATCCATGTACATAGAATATCTCTCCATTTATTTAGATCTTCTTTGATTTCTTTCATCAGTTTGTAGTTTTTTCTCATATAAACTTTGTACATATTTTATTCTATTTATACTCCATTTATTTAGATCTTTGATTTCTTTCACCAGAGTTTGTAGTTTTCTCATATAAACCTGGTACATATTTTATTCAGTTTATGCCTAAACATTTCCCTTTTCAATGCTAAAGTAAATGGTATTATGCTTTTAATTTCAAATTCCAATTGCCCATTGCTGGTATATCAGAAATCAATTGACTTTTGTACATTAACATTATATTCTACAACCTTACTATAACCACATGTTAGTTCCACAAATGTTTTGGTTGATTTTGGGGGGATTTTTTACATAAACAGTCATGCCATCTGTGAGCAGAGTCTTATTTCTTTCTTCCAAATCTGTTTAACTTTTATGTGTGTTTCATGTTTTATTGCATTAGCTAGGACCCTCAGTATGATGTTGAGTAAGGTGAGAGCAGGCATTCTTGCCTTGTTTTTCATCTTACCAGGAAAGCATCTAACTTCTTACCAGGGAATATGATGTTAGCTGTAGGTTTCCTATAGACATTGTCACTTTGAGGAAGTTTCCCTCTATTCCTAATTTGCCGAGAGTTATCATTAATGGATGTTGGATTTTGTCAAATGTTTTTCTGCATCTGGTGATGTGATCTTGTTTTTTTTCTTTTTCTTGTTAATGTGATGAAATATATCAGTTTATTTTCAATTGTTGAACTAGCCTTTCATAATTAGGATAAGGTCCACTTCATCATCTTTTTACACATTATTGGATCCAATTTGCTAATACTTTGTTCAGGATTTTTGCTTAATGAAAGATAGTGCTCTTTGTTTTTTTCTTTCTTGTAATGTCTTTGGTTTTGGTGTATGGTAATAATGACCTCATAGAATAACTAGGGAAGCATTCTGTATGCTTCTATTTTTTGGAAAAGATTCTGGAGAATTGTTATAATTTTTCTTTTAAGTGTTAGAATTTACCAGAGAACTCTCTGGGGCTTGGTACTTTCTATTTTATCAGCTTATTAATTATTGATTCAGTTCCTTTGATAGATATAGGACAACTCAGATTGTCTTTTTCTCCTGGTGTGAATTTTAGTAGATTGTATATTTCAAAGAAGTGCTGTATTTTATGTTGGTTATCAAACTTATGAAGTTGTTAATAATATTTCTTTATTTTTTAAAATGTTTTAATGTCCATAGTATCTATAGAGGTGGTTCTTCTTTAAATGTTGATATTAATAATTTGTATTCTTTTTCTCTCTTACTCTGGATAGAGATTTACCAATTTTATTTATCTTTTCAAAGAATCAGATTTTTATTTTGTTGATTTTTTTCTATTGATTTTTCTGTCTTCAATTTTATTGATTTTTATATTTTTCTTCTCCTTATTTTGAGTCTAATTTGTTCTTCCTTTACTAGCTTCCTAAGGTGAAAAGTTAGATTATTAATTTTAGACCCTCCTTGGGATGCAACATGTACATTCAATGCTATAATTTTGGTCTAAGCATTGTTTTACTGCATTTCACACACTTCCGTGAGATGTAAGCGAAAATGAAAAGCTATGACCACCCTCTATAACTTACCGCGGTAGCTTTTCCATCCCCTTAATTTTTATCTCTATGGGTCTTCAAATTTAAAGTTGTATTTTCATTTTCATTTAGTTCAAAATATTTTACAATTCCTCTTGAGACTTCCTTGATCCATTTTTATTTAGAAGTGTGATGTTACGCCTTCACGTATTTTAATGTTTTCCAGTCATCTTTCTGAAGTTGATTTCTAGCTTAATTTCACTGTAGTCATAGAGCATAATTTGCATGACTTACATGCTTTTAAATAAGTTGCTTTTTAATGGCCTAGATAGTGATGTGTCTTTGTGAACATTCCATGGGAGCTTCAGAAGCATGTGTATTCTGCTGTTGGGTGAATTATTCTACACATGTCAATTGGATGCAGTTGATTAATGTCACTGCTGACTTGAATTATAATATGTCTTCCCTAATTTTTTGCCTGCTTAATCTGCTAATTACTAGTAGAGAGATGTTAAAGTCTCAAAGTACAGTAGTAAATTCATCTATTTTTCCTTGAAGTTCTATTAGTTTTTGCCTAACATATAGTGATGCTCTGTTTTTAGGTGTGTAAACACTAAGGATTGTTATGTCTTCTTGGAGAACTGACCCCATTTTTATTATGTAATTACTCTCTTTATTTCTGATAATTCTTCTTGTTCTGAAGTGGGATGTGTCATTAATAGAGCTACTCCTGCTTTCTTTGGATTACTGTTAGCATGCTATTGTTGCCAGTGGGCTTTTTCAGGTTCTTGACTTTGCTGCACAAAAGAATTTGAGAACGAGTCCAAAGTAACAGTAAGCAAAAGAGTTTATTGCAAAGCAAAAGTACACTCTGACAGCTGATCAGAGCAGGCTGCTCAAAGGTGAGACAGCCCTGTCTGATGCAGGGGGATCGCCCTTTATGGGAGATTTACATGATTATTCATGGAGGGGTGGGAAGGGGTGTTCTGATGAGTATGTTATGGGTAGTCCCCTGGCTGCACAGGTGCTGTGGTTGTACATGCTAGGACTTAACATTGCATGTATCATTAGCATCTTAAATCTCCACCCAGGGGTGTTTTTCTCTTACTATTATAGTGAATATAGGTCAGTCCAAGGACACTAATTATGGGTTTCTGTGCTTGTGTGAATTCTCCCTTCTATTTTTCTACCTCCTTGCTGCAGGATATTCTAACCCTGAGCCCATGATGTGGTTTGTGCACTGTCGGGTAGTTTATTCTCTCCATCTATTTAGCAAGTTTGTTCTCCTTTAAGGGAGGCTATGACCACCCTTTATAATTTACCTCAGTATCTTTTCCATCCCCTTAATTTTTATCTCTATGAGTCTTCAAATTTAAAATGAGCTTCTTGTAGACAGCTGGGTCTTGTTTTTTGATTTACTATGACAGTCTCTGTGTTTTGATTGGTGTGTTTTAGACCATTGACAGTTAAGATGATTATTGATATAGCAATTAATATGTACCATCTTTGTTAATGATTTTTCTTTGCCGTCCTTGCTCTTAGTTATTTTTGTCGCGCATTGTTTTCTACTTTTTGTGTTTTAATTGAGCACTTTATATAATTTCATTTTCTCTCCTTCCTTAGCATATCAATTATACTTTTTTAAAGTTTTAAAACATTAGTCCTAGAGTTCACAATATATTTTTACAACTAATCCAAGTACACTTTCAAATGACACTATACCACTTCACAGGTAGAAGATATATTAATAACACAATATTCCTAATTCTTCCTTCCTTTCCCTTTTATCATTGCTATCACTCACTTCATGTATACAAAAGTATACAAAAGCATATATATATGCATACATAACCATATATTGTTGCTATTATTATTTTGAACAAACTATTATGTCTTTGATCAATTAAGAACAAAAAAAGAATGTTTTACTTTACTTTTACTTATTAATTCATTGACTCTCTTCTTTTATTTATGTAGATTGGAGTGTCTGACCTACATCATTTTCTTTCTGAACTTCTGTTAACATTTCTTGCAAGGTAGGTCTACCAGTAACAATGCCTTCAGGTTTTGTTTGTCTGAGAAGAACTTTAGTTCTTATTACTTTTGAAGGATAATTTTACAGGGTGCAGAAATCTAGGCTGGTGGTTTTTCTCTCAACCTCACTCTTCTTGCTTGCATGGTTTCTAAGAAAATTTAAGAAGTAATTCTTACTTTTGCTCCTTTATATGTAAGATATTTTTCCTCTCTGGCTTCTTTCAAGACTTTTTTTTCTAATTTTTCATTTTCTGAAGTTGAATATGAAATGCCTAGGTGTAATTTTTCTTTTCATGTATCCTGTTTGGTGTACTCTGAGCTTTCTTGATCTCTGGTTTGGTGTCTGACACTAGTTTGGAAGGAATTTTCAGTCATTTTGTTTCAAATATTGCTTCCATTTTTTTCTCTTTCCTGTCCTTTTAAAATTCCCAATATATATATTAACTCCTTTTGTAGTTTTGTTACAGTTCTTTGATATTCTATTCTGTTTTTACTGAGTATTTTTTTCCTTGCTCTTTAGTTTTGGAAATTTCTATTGTCATATCATCAAACTCAAAGATTCTTTTTTGGCTATGTCCAGTCTATTAATGAGCCCATCAAAGCCCTTCTTTATGTCTATTACAATGTCTTTGATCTCTAGCACTTCTTTTTTGATTTTTTTCTTTGTATCCCCATCTCTCTGTTTACATAATTCATCTGTTCTTGCATGTTGTCTATTTACTAGAGTCCTTAGCACATTAATCACAATTATTTAAAATATCTGCTTTGATAATTCCAACATTCCTGCCTTACTTGACTCTGCTTATGATGCTTGTTCATACTTTTCAAACTGTTTTTTTTTTTTTTTTTTTACATTTCAGTCTATCTTGGAATTTTTTTTTGTTGAAAAGTGAACACAATGTACTAAGTAAAAGCAGCTATAGTAAATAGGCCTTTAGTAATGTAGTGATAGAGTGTAAGGGGAAGGGGAGCATTCTATAGTCCTATGATTAGGGCTCAGTCTTTTGGCGAGACTGTGCCCCTTGACTGTGAACTTCATCAGTGCTTCTCAGTTCCTCCCCGACTTTAGATGAGACATAATGGCTGAAGGGAGGACGAAGTTGTATATTTCCCTTTTTCCATATGGAAATCTAAAAGGGATTGTAGTTGAGTGTTTCTCTTCCCCCACATGAAAGGCCAGAAGGAGATGGAGTTATTTATTCCCTTTTGTGCATGTGGAAAGCTACAGCCAGTTGAGTATTTTCCTTCTGTCACATATAGTAGGCTCTGATAAAACCCCAGCAGATTAGGCTCTAGTAAAATAGTTTCTCCTGGTGCAGGTCTTGTGAAAAAGAACTGAATACTCCAGCATGTTTCCAAATGGTTCCTTTCCCCTTCCTCCTGCCAGAAGCATGAGGACATTTTTTCCAACATTCACTGAGAACCTAGTAGAGTTTCTGGAGGCATAATTCACAAAAGTATGGAGACCTTCAATGAGTGTACCCACTTGAAGTTTTTAACTTTCAGAGTTGTTCACCTTGAGCTACAGCAATTTGTTAATTACAGTTTCAGGTTTTTCTACTTCAGCACTGGTGATTTTTTTTGTTTGTTTTTTTGTTTTTTGTTTTTTCTTTGGTGGAGTTTTGCTCTGTTGCACAAGCTGGAGTACAATGACATGATCTTGCCTCACTGCAATCTCCACCTCCCGGCTTTAAGCAATTCTCCTGCCTCAGCCTCTTGAATAGCTGGGATTACAGGTTCCCGCCAACATGCCCAGCTAATTTTGATATTTTTAGTAGAGATGGGGTTTCACCGTGTTGGCCAGGCTGGTCTTGAACTCCTGACCTCAGGTGATCTGCCCACCTCGGCCTCCCAAAGTGCTGGGATTACAGGCGTGAGCCACTATGCCCAACCCAGCACTGGGTCTTATGGAGATTTCTGCTCATCATTTCTGCATGAGTTAAGTTTTGCTTCTATGTATCTGCCTGTCTGTCTCTCCAATTTGGGGGGCCTTGGTTTGCTCTCTGATCTCATTTCCATGACAGATCTGAGAAGAGGTGGTGAGTTTTTTGTTTGTTCAACTTTTTACTAGTTGTTAGGATAAAGTATGACTATCAAGCTCCTTACATACTGGTTTAGAACCAGAAGGTTTTCCTCTCATGTTTGAAGGACAGTTTTGCTAATTATAAAATTTTCAGTTGACAATTTTGTTCCTCTGCCTACACTCCTTTTGTTTTATCATACTTGGAGTTCATTGAGATTCTTGGATTTGCATATACATGTCTTAAAAATGTGGGAAATTTTTGATCCTTATGTTACCAGAAAGGAGTCCCGATACAGACCCCAAGAAAGGGTTCTTAGAGCTTACACGATAAAGAATTCAGGGCGAGTCCACAGTGCAAAGTAAAAGCAAGCGGTGAAAGAACAGCTACTCCATAGACAGAGTAGGACATTCCTGAAAGTGAGAGAAAGAACACATCCATCCTAGGTACGATGGTTGCATATATGGGGAGATGTGCTCTCCTACAAGAGTTTTTGATAAAGGATTAATTTTCTTAATTACTATATTTTGCAAGAATCAATATTATTATCTTTAATGCAAAATTAGGAATGCCCTTATTCTCCAGATATTGAGGTATCTGGACACTCCCAAGTCTGGGTCTGTTTTAGCAAGCATCATTAATTTGTTCATTGACTCATAAACATCTAGAAGCTAGGAAAATGCCTAATTTTCTGAGAATGCAGTCCAGCAAGTCTCTGCCTCATTTTCCTAGCCCTCACTCAAAATGGAGTCGCTCTGGTTTGAACGCCTCTGACACTTATGTTGTCATATAAATCACTGCCTCCTTCTTTCTCTCTTCTGTTTCTGGAACTTCTGTAATGAATAATTGGTCTACTCAATGGTGACTCTTAAATACCTTAGACTCTATTCACTTCTTTTTTTTTTTTTTTTTCCTTTTTGGTCCTTAGACTCACTACTTTTAAATAATCTTTCTTTTTGTTTGCTGCTTCTTTCCACTGCCTGCTAAAGTCTTCTGTTAAAGCTGTCTCATAAATTTTTCAATTCACTTACTGTATTTTTCATCTCCAGAATTTCTTGTTGGTTCTTTTAAAATAATTTCTGTCTCTTTGTTGATATTCTCCTTTTGTTCATATATTATTTTCTTCACTTTTTAGTTATTTGTCTATGTTTTTCTTTAGCTCCTTGAGCATAAGATAGTTGTTTAAAAGTCTTTGTCTAGTATTTCAAATGTCAATGTTTCTTCAGGGACAGTTTCTGCAGCTGTATTTTCTTCTTTGATTGGGCCATGGCTTTCTTGTCTCTTTGAACACCTTGTAATTTGTTATTGTTATTGTTATTGTGGAAAATGGGGCATTTAGAAAAAAAGGCATTTCCTCTCCCAATGTTTGCAGACTGAGTCTGTGTAGGAAAAGCTCTTCAATAATTAGAAGGGCATGTTCTTTGACTTGAGATCAGCCTGGTCTGAAGGCTTTCATCTTCTGTGGTCTTTTATCAGACTTCATTTTCTCTGGGCCTGTGTGTGCTTTTATTTATTTTTTCCTTGTGTATACAGCCTTTTAGAAAATGTCTTAATTTCCCTAGGGGTCATAGCCCTGCTTCTTCTCAGAGTCATGAATATTCTATTTTATTCCTCTATCTGTAATCTCGTGCTCCAGGCATTTGCAGGTCTATCATGCATCTCACAGCAGCATTCACGAGCCATCTCTGTTGTCTCTCATTGGTTTTCATAGCCTGAGATCTGAGCTGTTCTGATCTTTGCTGTCTGACCTATGAGTTAGAAACAACAGAGACTAATCCAACATGGAGCTCCCAGACAGGTTAGAACATTTCAAATAAAGTCTGGTTTACCCTTCCAGTTCCAGGGAAGGAATTGGAAGCTCAGCCATCACTTTCCTAAGACCATTCTGTGCAGTTCCAGGGATGGGATGTGGCAAAGCCAAGTAAAAATGCCGCACAATTTTCTACTGCTTTGGATGTGGCTCCGTTTTGTTTGGATGTTCATGTGTTTTCTGTAAACCTTGAGCTGTTTTCCGTAGTTCCTAAATGTCAGTTTAACCAATTTGTAGTTTTTTCTTTAATGCTTCTGTGGGGGACAAAGTTCTAAAGTTTTCTAGTCTGCCATTTTTCTGACATCACTGAGATTAATTTTATGCCCCAGCATATGTTTTTTTCTAGGTAAATATTCTGTGTACATTTAAAAAAAAATGTGTATCTGACAGTTGGTATTTGAAATTTTCTATACATGTCAATTAGGTCAAATGGTAATGTTGGTCAAATCTTTTACACTCTTACTGAATTTTTGTCTTCTTGCTGTATCAGTTTTTGATATAGGGGTATAAAAATGTCTGACTAGGCCAGGCGTGGTGGCTCATGCCTGTAATCCCAGCACTTTGGGTGGCTGAGGTAGGTGGATCACCTGAGGTCGGGAGTTCAAGACCAGCCCGGCCAACATAGTGAAACCCCATCTCTACCAAAAATACAAAAAATTAGCTGGGTGTGGTGGTGGGTGCCTGTAATCTCAGCTATTCAGGAGGCTGAGGCAAGAGAATTGCTTGAACCTGGGAGGCGGAGGTTGCAGTGAGGCGAGATCGCACCATTGCACTCCAGCCTGGGGAACAAGAGTGAAACTCAGTCTCAAAACAAACAAACAAACAAAAATCTAACTGTAATTGTGGAAAGAAAAATGTTTATTTTTCTTATAATCTTTATATTTTGCTTCATGTATATTGAATGTACATGATTTGTTATATAGACATTTAGGTTTTTTATTTCTCTTGACAAACTGACCCTTTCGTTATTTTGAAATGACTTTATCTCTAGTAATATCCATTCAACTGAAATTTACTTTGTGTGATACTACTATAGTCACTCCAGATTTCTTTGAGGTAGTGTTTATTATATATTTTTTCATCTTTTTACTTGTGTTTTTGCATTTAAAGTATGTTTTTTTGGAGGCAGAATACTGTTAGCTTTTGCTTTCTTTGAATCTAATCTGTCAATATTAGAGTTTTTGGGCAATTGATACTAATGTGATTATTGATATGGTTAGATTTAAGTTTATTTTCTTAAAATGGTTTTTCATTTGTTCCCTCTGTGCTTTGTTACTTTTTCTCTTTTTTAGCCCTTTTTAAAGGATAATTGAGAATTTCTTTAAGAATTTCATCTTATCTCTTTGATTGGCTTATCAGCCTTTACTCTTTGTTGGCATATTTTAGTGGTTGGTTTAGGGTGTGTAGCATATATTTTTAACTTTTCACAGTGTATATTCAAGTTATATTATATTACTTCGCATATAAAATTTTTCAATAGCATACTTCCATTTTTCTCCTCATAGGCATTGTGCCATCACTGCCATAAATTTGACTTCTACATGTGTTATAAACCTCATGCTATATTGTTATTACTGTTACTTAAACAATTATATTTTAAAAATACTTAAATAATAAGAAAAACATTCCAGAATTTTATTCATGTAGTTACCATGTCCAGTGTCCCACAGTCCTTTGTATGCATTTATATTTCCATCTAGTATCAGTTTTTCAATTTTCTTCTGCCTAAAAACTTTCTTTAACATTTATTGTAAAGTGGCTATGTTGGAGATGAATTATTTCAGGTTTTCTAAGTCTGAAAAATGTCTTTATTTTCATTTTTTAATGTTTTTTCACTGCATCTAGAATTTTAAGTAGAAATATTCTTACTTTAAGTACTTAAATAAAATTTCTAGTTATATCATACAATGATTAGATTTTTTAAAAATATTTTTTCACATGTACTTTGAAGTTTTTAATTTCTGTTCATACAATGCTGCCATTATAATGGCACTTAAATATCACTACAACCCAAGCATTTTTCTGAGTGTCCAGTACGTATCCATTCACTTAATATTCACAGGAAGATTTGGAGACATGCCCTGTTATTATCCCCACTTAAGAGGCCAAGAGAGTACTTGCCCAGAGTTGCTCAGTTAGTAAACCATGTTCCATAGGTGAATAAAACTTTGCCTTTGCAAACTTTAAATGTTGAAAGATAGGTTTAAAGGGCGATTATTGTTATTTTTTAACTTTTATTTTAGGTTCAGGGGTACATGTGCTGATTTGTTAGGTAAATTACACATCATGGGGGTTTGGTGTACACATTATTTTGCCACCCAGGTAATAAGCACAGTACTAGATAGGTAGTTTCTCAGTTGTCACCGTCTTCCCTCCCTTTACCCTCAAGTAGGCCCCAGTTCCTGTTGTTCCCTTCTTTGTGTCCATATGTACTCAGTGTTTTGCTCCCACTCATAAGTGAGAACATGCGGCATTTGGTTTCCTGTTCCTGTGTTTGTTTGCTTCGGATAATGGCCTCCAGCTCCATCCATGTTGCTGCAAAGGACATGATCCCGTTCTTTTTTATGGTTGTGTAGTATATTCTGTGGTATATATGCGCCACATTTTCTTTCTTTTTTTTTTTTCGAGAGGGAGTCTTGCTCTGTCACCCGGGCTGGGGTGCAGTGGTGCGATCTCGGCTCACTGCAAACTCCGCCTCTGGGGTTCACGCCCTTCTCCTGCCTCAGCCTGCCGAGTAGCTGGTACTACAGGCGCCCACCACCACGCCCTGCTAATTTTTTGTATTTTAAATTGAGACGGCGTTTCACCGTGTTAGCCAGGATGGTCCCCATCTCCTGACCTCGTGATCCACCGGCCTCCACCTCCCAGAGTGCTGGGATTACAGGCGTGAGCCACCGCGCCGGGCCTATGCACCACATTTTCTTTATTCAGTCTACCATTGATGGGCATTTAGGTTGATCCCATGTCTTTGCTATTGTGAATAGTGCTGCAATGAACATACACATGTCTAGGTCTACCATTCTCATTACTGGGTAGAATAGTAATTCTGTTTTGAGTTCTTTGAGAAATCACCAAACTGCTTTTGACACTGGCTGAACTAATTTACATGTCCACCAGTAGTGTCTAAGCATTCAAAATGGTGACTTTTTGTTTGTTTGTTTTTGAGAAAGTCTCACTCTGCTGCCCAGGCTGGAGTGCAGTGGTGCGATCTCGGCTCACTGCAACCCCTGCTTCCTGGGTTCAAGTGATTCTCATGCCCTAGCCTCCCAAGGAGCTGGGATTACAGGCATGCACCACCACGCCTGGCTAATTTTTGTATTTTTTGTGGAGAAGGGGTTTCACCATGTTGGCCAGTCTGGTCTCGAACTCCTAACCTCAAGTGATCCGCCCGCCTTGGCTTCCCAAAATGCCAGCATTACAGGAATGAGCCACCGCACACAGCCTCAAAAGTGTGATTTTTTTAAAGAGCAAATAAAATACATCAAAATTAACTTATATCTGAAAAAAAGAAACTTAATAGACCAGTACTTTGATATGTGATTCAACTAGAGCTTTCATAAAAAAACTTTAGGCTCCCTAAAATGGCTCTTTATTGGATTAGTACAATTGGCTGAATTTTTGTTTAAGGGTAAAATTTGCCCAAGAAATGTAGGGCTTCAAAATTTATTTGCCGGCGGGGTGTGGAGGCTCACGCCTGTAATCCCAACACTTTGGGAGGCCGAGGTGGGCGGATCACGAGGTCAGGAGATCGAGAGCATCCTGGCTACGGTGAAACCCCGTCTCTACTAAAAATAAAAAAAATTGGCCGGGCGCGGTGTTGGGCGCCTGTAGTCCCAGCTACTCCAGACGCTGAGGCAGGAGAATGGCGGAGCTTGCAGTGAGCTGAGATCGCACCACTGCACTCCAGCCTGGATGACAGAGCGAGACTCCGTCTCAAAAAAAAAAAATACACACACACACACACTCTCTTAGCCGGGCGTGGTGGCGGGCGCCTGTAGTCACACACACACACACACACACACTCAGCCGGGCGTGGTGGCGGGCGCCTGTAGTCACACACACACACACACACACACACTCACTCATTCTCTTAGCCGGGCGTGGTGGCGGGCGCCTGTAGTCCCAGCTACTCGGCAGGCTGAGGCAGGAGAATGGCCTGAACCCGGGAGGCGGAGCTTGCAATGAGCCCAGATGGCGCCACTGCACTCCAGCCTGGGTGACAGCCTCCTTCTCAAAAAAAAAAAAAAGAACAAATCATATGAAACAAAAAAATAGCAGTTCTAACATGAATGTGAATCTGTATTTAATGGCAACTACACTTAGGTGTTTATGAGAGAATATTAAAATTTCATAAATTTACATTGAACGCTTAAGAAAAGAAACATATTGGCACAAAACTCTTTGAATCATGAAAAGTCCACTTTATTCAATATTTATGTGGAAATTGTTCTGGCATAACTTCATTCTACACTGCTACAACAGGAAACTATAGGAACATAAGGACAAAATGCCAACATTTAACTGCAGCCTTTCCTGGGAAACATAATATGTTTAAATAGCCTTTAGAGACAAAGAAGAGTCTATTTAATTTATGGAATGAAAAGAAATGTGACAACAAAGCATTTTGTAGTCATGGTTATCAGTCTTTGAAAAAGTTCTTAATAGGATTTGGGTTTATTTTAATTAATGAAAATAAAATATGAATAATTTATTGAACTCAGTATATTATAGCAGTGGGAACTTCTCATAAATTATTCTCAAATAATTTTCACAAGCTAATCAAAAAAGACATAATTCTGTTTATTATGAAAAATGGGATCCAAGGTTTCGAGAGAACTTTCGTGTCTTGCTATTGTTTCTAAAGTCTCCCTCCAGACCATCTCATTTCTGAGTCACAGACTTTCCTAAATAACAAGTGCAGCCAAATATGTTATCACTTCAGGGTCATTTTTGTTTGTTTGTTTTCTCCCTTTCTCTCTCTCTTTTTTTGTATCCTTATACCCGGCAGCAGTTTCTTTGAAAATTTGGACCAGAAGATGCATAACAAGTTGTTCTGCAGAAGTTCTTATCTGATATTCTTAGGGAGCTATCCTGCATGTAATCTTCATTTTTTTTTCTCTACCATCATGTAGGCATACTCAGTGTAGACTACCACAATCCTGGATACCTCTCTGCTTAGATTTACAATCTCTGCTAAGATTTGCCACTGCAGAAAGTGTAGTAGTTTCACTACATATGAAAAAAAAGACTGCCTTCTAACTGCGTACTTATTTCTAGCTTCTAGATTGCACATTTACAGTGTTTGCAAAAGCAATAACTATTCTTACCAGTAGGAGATGAATTACACACTCCTTCTTCTTCTATAATAAGAGTTATCTACCTTCTGGTCAAAGTGCTTCCTTAAGGCACTTCGAAGCTCATCTGCTGGCAGGCATGAAGCATGCTGTTCCCCTGAGCCTTCACGAACTGGATCTACTCAAGACAAAACAGTCTCTGCTTCATTATATTCAGAAATTCAGGCTTGCCATGAAGCTGTTTAGTGTTCTGAAACACAAATGCTGGCAAATCTAAAAATTCTCCCAAACACGTATCTACCAATTTTTGCTCCTTAAATAGGAACAGTATTTTCTCATATCCTTAGATTAGCTGAGTTAAAAAGATGCCCCAAACATTGAGTCCCATTATTTTAAGCTTGAAGTTTTATAATTATAGCTTTATCCTTGCCCCATGAGAGATGCATTCTCTATCAAGCCATTCAAGCAAGGATCAGTTTTCAGTTTAGATAAAACTACAAAATGAATAAATTCACTTCTGACATTTAATTAATGCCTTTCTTTACTCTCTCCTACCCCTACACTCCACCCCTTATAGTACTTGCCTCCTCTCATTCTCCCCATCTCCAGCCCAAATCCAGATGACTTCTGCTATATTAAAGTTTGCTTTCAGGAAAAGATCTGAAATCCGTAAGCGGTTTCATACTAAATATTAGCACACTTCAATGGTAGAACATTGATTTGCTGAAGTCTGGGGTTGATTTCCTAGCCCCTAAAATCACATTCTAACTGTGACTACCTGTTCTTTCTATAAGTTTAACATTGATTTAGGGTGAGACTTATCTTTTTATAGAAACGAAAATATTTGGGAGAATGCTTTCTTTGTTTGTTTCTTTTTTTTTTTTTTTTTTTTTTGAGACAGAGTCTTGCTCTTCCACCCAGGCTGGAGTGCAGTGGCGTGATCTTGGCTCACTACAAGCTCCGCCTCCGGGGTTCAAGCGATTCTCCTGCCTCAGCCTCCCAAGTAGCTGGGACTACAGGCACCCACTACTATATCCGGCTAATTTTTTTGTATTTTTAGTGGAGACGAGGTTTCACCATGTTAGCCAGGATGGTCTCGATCTCCTGACCTCGTGATCCGCCCACCTCGGCCTCCCAAAGTTCTGGGATTACAGGCATGAGCCACCGCACCCAGCCAAGAATGTTTCTTTCATATGTGACCACATAGGGTATTTCATGTATTAGCATTAATGTTCCTTATCAAATATGCAATCAGGAGCTCTCTATAGAATCAATTTCAATAAACAGTTAAGCAATTTTTTAATGGAGTAGGCATTGATTATAATTTTCTCCTCTTCTGACTTTCCAATTCTTCCTAATTAGCCAGTGATAAGAAACTGGAAAGAAAATTTCAACTTGTTTACCATTCATTCACTTGTTTTTTTTAACCTACTGTAGTTTGGAAGGATTAAATTTTAGGCTAGCTGATTCATTTCACAAAAAAATTTATAATGTTTTAATAAAAAATATTTCCCTTTGTATTTGAGCTCAACTTAATTCCCAATTGGCCCTGAAATGTGAGAATTGTTTTCCTAAAATATTGATGGATGTCAGAAGGCCACAAGAAGTGAGACCTCATCTTTTTTGCTCTATGAGAACATCAATCTTTCTATTTCTGTGAAAAATAAGGAAAGGTAGGTGGACTCTGGTGATTTCCTGATGTTGAAGTTAATAAAAAGCTCCATTCAAAACTACGATATTCAGCACAATTAATCTTCCCTGTTAATATAAACAGAAGAAAGAGTAAACTATTTGACCTCAAAGCTCTGGTTTAATTTCTAGCAAGTACGATTACTTTGGTTCATAATTTAAAAAATAAAAGCTTTAGATTTCTATTCCAAGCCATTACTTTATAAATCATTCATTAAAGAACATGAATGCACAAAACAAAAATAAACTTTTTTTCTTAATTTGATAAGTGTCAGTGTTCTAGGATGTGCTGGCCATTCTTTGTGGAGGTCCTCAGAACCACCCTCTACCCTTCCAGCCCCAGTGTCACCCTTCCTGCCCGAGTGTCACCCTGCTCCCCTCCCAGCTGACTTCCAGTTGGTTTTGGCTAATGAGAGACACCCACAGAAACAGGAAGGTTTCAGAAGTCAGAGCTCAAAAAGTTTCTTCCCTACTCACTCCTGTTTCCAGGTTCTGACAACAAATTTTTTTACTTCTATGACTGTGGCTCCTGCCAGACCTTTGTGTTCCCCGGCTGCTGCCTTCTGGGGATCTGGCAGCACCCATTCCTCCCTCTGCGCCTCTGCTGTAGGTAGTAAAGGCTTTCTGCTAGTGCTTGTCTTTAGTTGCCACAACGTCACCTGGTGGGTCCCTTCACTTTTCTTTACAGCCTGTTCCTTTAAACTATCTGAGCAAATCATGCTTTCTTTCTGGGCCTTGACTAATGCAGTAGTGCATTTTAAAAATCTGATTAATATCACATTGCATTGCTTAGAAAAATATCATAAGAAAAATAATTCTTTGAGAAGTAGCATATTTGTGAAAGTAGATCTATTTAGGAATTAAAATGCTATTAGATTGGCAGGCAAATGTTATATTTTTGTATTCTCACTCTATTTTCTAGAACTGAAAACTAAGTTCTAGCTTAGACTGGAATGCACACGGTATACTACAAAGAGAGACGATAAAATTGCAGGATGAGAGTATAAAGTACAAGGTAAAACCTTATTGAAACAAAATAAGCACAACTCTATGTACAGGTTGTATGTGTTTATATATAAGAGCCAAGGCCGGGTGTGATGGCTCACGCCTGTAATCTCAAGACTTTGGGAGGCCAAGGCGGGTGGATCACTTGAGCTCAGGAAGTTCGAGACCAGCCTGGGCAACATGGAAAAACCTTGTCCCTACCAAAAATACAAAAACTTAGCCGGGTGTGGTGGCACTCACTTGTTGTCCCAGCTTCTCAGGAGGCTGAGGCACAAGAATTGCTTGAACCTGGGAGGCAGAGGTTGCAGTGAGCGAAGATCACACCACTACTGCACTCCAGTCTAGGCGACAGAGCAAGACTCGGTCTCAAAAAAAAAAAAAAAAAGAAGAAGAAGAGCCAAAACAAGGATACATAAGGATACATACCAGCCTGTCAGCCTGTTATGTATCATTGGTTACCTCAGTGGGGTTGGGGTGATGGTAGTGGCAATTATTAACATTTTCCTTATACAATTCTTTTAAAAATGTTCCTTTTGTAATTCAAAATATTCAAGAACAAATTTCAAAAGAGTCTATCTTAACAAACATTTACATTCTTATAATCCAGAAGCTAGTCATCAAACACACCTCAGTATCATCATTTGTTCCAACATAAATATACTCACTTCCTAAATATGTGCTCTTACAAAGTAGATCTTATTCCCTTCTTATTCTGGTTGAATCATGCAACCATTATCCAGATTGAAATAAAAAATATAATTGTATTTATTATCCATGTTAAGGTTAAATAGAAGGTAAGTAAGAAGTTTCAAAGTTTAAATTGCATTATCATGGAAAGTAGGGAAGAAAGGAAATAAAGCAGCAACACATAAAACATTTATATTTGTGATATTTAATATTTTTTCTAGGACATCCAGTGTTCTAGTTACATCGGCCATCTCGAATTCATGCCTTCATTTGTTCAGTAAGTGTGTAGTGTGTGATGATTGTGACGGATGCTTCTCTACTAGGCAAAGTAATTTCTAGAGCCTCACTACTCTTAGTCTGCAAAGGTCATTGCCAGCATTATCACCACAGCAAGTGTCTATGCTGATATAAATAATAACCACATAGCAGCAATTATAGCCACATAAAATGCATTTCAAGACACACATTTATGTCTAAGGACTTCAAGTCCCCTAACCAAACAACTTAAGTAGAATAAACCTAAATAAGTTTTAAGTCAAAAGCAGGGGAATCAAAACAATTACAAGCTTCCTGTCTTAGAAGAAAATGCTGATGTTTATTGGCTTAACCATATAAAATAGTGTATATACGTTTACTAGACATGAACAATTTGGAACAAATTTTGAGTGTACCTATAAGTGTGTAAAATGTATATTTTATGTATTGGGAATAATATTCATAAATATATTCCTCCAATGTTGTAAAAAATGCATTCACCCTCACTACGCTAGTGATTTTACAGTTTAATGAAGCCATTTTTTTTAATTGCAAATGTCTACCACCGTAGAAGTTTCTTGGCCTTTCTCCATTAAGCCTAACACTTTGAACACCCAAGTTCACTTTTTTTTTTTTTTGTCTTGAGACGGAGTCTGGCTCTGTCGCCAAGCTGGAGTGCAGGGCGCAATGTCGGCTTGCTGCAACCTCTGCCTCCCGGGTTCAAGCGATTCTCCTGCCTCAGCCTCCCGAGTAGCTGGGACTACAGGCAGGCGCCACCACGCCCGGCTAATTTTTTGTATTTTAATAGAGACGGGGTTTCACCATGTTGGCCAGGATGGTCTCCATCTCCTGACCTCTTGGCCTCCTCGGCCTCCCAAAGTGCTGAGATTACAGGCATGAGCCACTGCACCCGGCCAAGTTCACATTTTTAAAGACTCCATCTGATGCCTGACAAATTGGTATAATAATAGATTGACATTTGTTGTTTTACTCTAGGTCCAATTTAGAAAATGATTTCCATTTTCTCTCTTTCTGTCTCACTGTAGGCAACTGATCTGTCAATCAAAACTTTAGATTTATAATTTTTTCTGTAATAAAAGACGTGCTATTTACAGAGTTCTTGTGCAAAAGTAGTTTAAGTGAACCCAATTAATAATTCAAGAATGACTTTGTAAGATTCTTCATCTATTAGTATTACATTTGAATTCATTTTAATGAAAAAGCCTTTCAAAGTTGTCTTTCCAAAGGGAAGATTAATACACTATTTCTTAGAGATACCATCTAAAGAAGTTACTATCTTTCTTTTTTCTTTTTTGGAAACTCGCGGTGGTGGTAATGTGAGTGAGTTTGTCAATCTTTGCCCCTACTGTGAATTTGAGAAGCAGAGGAAGAGAAAAGAGAAAGACCCCCCCCCCCCCCGCCCCCTGCCTCCCGCCTCCCGCCTCCCGCCTCCGTCCCTCCCTCTAGCACACAGCAGGCGCGCAAGGAGTGCAGTGTTAGCTGCTGCTGGACTGAGCTCCTCATCCTACACTTGCAGGGGTTGCTCTTTTGGACAGAAAGCTGGAATAAAACGTAAATTTTAGACTTCCACCAAGGCCAGGACTAGGGTGAAGGGACTAACGCACTAGTCTCAGGAGCAACTGTTAAGTAACGCTAATCCTGAATGAATGAAATAGTTTTAAAATTGAATGTAATCGCAAAGAAAAAAAAAACCCATGATAGACAAAATATTAAAACTTTAAATAAAGGCTTGCACTCGCACAACCCAGGCTCACCGGCCTCTCCCTGCTCCTGGCCCGGTTTCCCAGCTTGGTTCTCTACAAGTCAGAATTCCTAGCAAAATCAAAGTGTGCGCGCGTCTGCCCGAGTACACGCCGCAGAGTTATTTCTGCCCCATCTTCCCTATTTGAACTCAAACAGGACAGGATTTTCCTGGGTGCAGCCCCTGCGTTGGGTGAACAGCGGAGTGATAAAGCCTGGCGTTCTCCACCTGCAGGCGGAGGCTGACGGCGCGGTCTTTGGCGCGAGTCCGTGCACCGCGGCCGCCCCGCCCCGGTGGGAGGGAGGGACGGAGGAAGCTGCCGGTATAACGGGAGGAGAGCGCCAGGCGGAGCTGGGGCGTCCCTCCCGCTCGCTTCTTGACTCGCGTTGCTGCCGGCCGCCTCCCGCGCCTAGTGTCCGGGACGCGCCTGAACCTGCCGCCTCCGTGCCTGGGGCGGCGCCGCGCGGCCCCGAGCGCTCCAGAAAGCTGCGGCGCGAGTCCGCGGGGCCGACCTCGGAGACGCCGCTGGGGCCGGGCGTGGCTTGGCGGGAGGGTCTGCAGCGCCGAGGGAGGCTGCCAGTGCGTGAGGAAGAGAGCGAGAGACTGGACAGGGGAGACAGAGCAGCGTCGGAGCCGCGCAGGGGACGGGAGTGAGAGCGGGAGTGAGAGCGGGAGTGAGAGCAGGAGCGACGCAGAGCGGCCGTCGCCGTGCCCGGGTCTCAGGGCGCCTGGCTGAAGTGAGCATGGCTTCGGTGGCCTGGGCCGTCCTCAAGGTGCTGCTGCTTCTCCCCACTCAGACTTGGAGCCCCGTGGGAGCAGGAAATCCACGTAAGTACAGCAAATGGTTTAAAACTTGCGCTAGGCTGTCTGGAAAACTTTGTATTTTTTTATTATCGGTAATATTTGGAAGTGGAATTGCAGAACATGCTCCTGAACATGAAGAACCTTAAAAAAATATTTGGAATTGCAACCCGAAAAAGACGATTTTGTTTACAATAGACTTTCCTCTTGTGGGGGAGTCTAAGTTATACCATGCATGTTTTGGCTTTTTCATCGATGTACTTGAATATTCATTGAGAAAGTGGACGCTTCTGTAAAACCTGAAAAGAGCATCTTAATAAGAGATTAACCTGCAAATGCTGTCATTTATTCCTTTTTAGGATTGTAATATTTTGTAGGAATTAAGTCTAACAGGGAAAAAACTGGCAGACATTACATCATACTGCATCAACTTAGATGTTAGCAGCTTACAGTTTTGCCGACCTTGGCAGCTTCAGAGTTAAAATGCTAATTAACTTCCATGCAGTGTAGGGACAGAGCGCCTGTAGGCGAAACTAAATTAATAACCTGCCCTAACTACTAAGGGAATAGCACTTGAACACCCCTGTCGGGGGCTTCGTTTCTCATAGTAGAAAGTTCTTGCTTAAAGACAAAACTCAGCCAGTCATTTAGGTGATCTTGAAAATGATTCCTCTCTGGATGCTAATATTTTACATTATTTAATTTGCCATCGGGTTCCCTGTTTTTTATTTTCCTTAATTTGGTAAACACCTAGGAAGCCTTTATTTCTAGAATGGGCTATGATTCTAATGTAATGATGATATTCCAGACAGATGAGCAAAACATAATGTACCCATATTTTATCACACATAAAAATGTTTACACAACATTGCACATTTTTTTTCGGCTTGGAGTAAATCTCTATCAGAGAGTTGTCTTTCTTTCTTGATTAATCAAACCATGAGATTAGAATTTTTAAAATGTCTTCCTCTTCCTTCTCAAATCACTTTTATTTTTCTTTCAGTGGCATCTCCCCGCTGTCAGCCTCAGCCCTCTCCTACCAAAATCTCTTTCGAAATAAGTTCCAATAAACGCTAGTGGCCATGTTTGGAAATTTAGATTATTGCAGGATAACCAAGGGTAGCTTTCAGCAGTTCTCCTAAGCTGTCATGAAAAGTTTGCCGTAGCTCAGTGCTGTTCTGCCCGCGGGCTCAAGGGTGGGTTGGTTCTTCACACACAGGGCACGCACATGGGTTCATGAACTCACTGTGCATCATGATTCAGTTGCGCCTCAGTTAATCCTACACTTGGTGTGCCCTTCCAAAAAACAAGCTCCGGATTCCTTTGGTCAGATGCTGTACCGTGTTTCAGATTCAACTTTAATCTGCTTTTGTGAGAAGGCTTTGTGAATAAAACGTTGTTACTTAAATCAAAATCCTTGGGTCTTGTAATGGAAACTGCCGTTTGGCTTAAACAAACACATAAATGAGTTACTTATAGAAAGGCATGCTAGAGTAATTGACCAATCAACTGGCAAAATACAACAACAAAATAAGTCACTAGAGGTCACTCTTACTATTGAATAAACAGGGCTTCAAAAAGACCTTCCTGGAGAAAAGCAAAGCAATGAAATCTGAGTGAGACCCTGCCACCACCTTTCCTGTTTTTGTTGCATAGTTGTGATTACTTTTTATTCTCAGGATTAGTTGTATTGATAGTTATTTTGCTTGGAATCCAGTGGAAGGATTACAAAGCCCGTAGAAATTAAGCTCTTCTCGTTTATAGTGAACAATCTTTTTGGAGGAGGGGAGGGCAGGGACAGATATTCCAAATGGACTCAGCACCAGACGGGACTCTCGCGAGTTGCTGAGTGACACGTAAAATTTCAATACTACTACTGTGGGTGTTTTCAGTCTTCTTTCGTTGATGAAACTTAGTATCCTCATATCTAATAAATTTTACTAATTTTAAATTACCTTTTAGATCAAGTAATTCTTCCAGATAAAACTATGTAACTGTAATAATTATACCACCTTCAATACCAAGAAGAAAGTCAATATGGACATCTAGAAGTTTCCTTCTCATGTAGACACCATGAGTTGCTCACGTTATTCACAGCTGGTTTTCGAGAAGCACATTGGCCACCCACGAAGGCAGCCTGTTGATGATGGCATGAAATGGCTCTTCATGGGAAGAGCTCTATAGGCCGGGCACAGTGGCTCGCGTCTGTAATCCCAGCACTTTGGGAGGCCGAGGTGGGTGGATCACCTGAGGTCAGGAGGTCGAGACCAGCTTGGCCACCATGGTGAAACCCTGTCTCTACTAAAAATACAAAAATTAGCCGGGCGTGGTGGCAGGCATCTGTAATCCCAGCTGCTCGGGAGGCTGAGGCAGGAGAATCGCTTGAACCTGGGAGATGGAGGTTGCAGTGAGCCGAGATCCCACCATAGCACTCCAGCCTGGGCAACAAGAGCAAAACACAAAACTCCGTCTCAAAAAAAAAAAAAAAAAAAGCTCTCTAAACATTTGGCATTTTGGGGATTATGTGCAGTTTATCTGAATGTTATTTGACCCGACAAATACATGGAAAGCTTTGTTAGGAAGATTCTGCATGAAGGGAAATATTTTCCTAACTTCAGTGCCCATAGACTTGCAGTGAGTGAAAGGTCACTTACTGCTCTCATTGAGTCCCTGAAAACAGCAGGAAGCATCAAGAGAAAGATTGAACTCTGGGCACTGATCCCAGGGATACACAAACAAATGGCTGGGCAGATTTTGCAGAAATTCCTGTAATTGGTAAAATGCTGAGTAATAGCCTTTGATGTAACTTTTCAGTGGGTTAATTTATTCATTACTTAGCCTAAAACACTTTTAATTTTAATTGCCTCATTTTTTTCCCCTAAATGGTTATGTTTTGCAAGTTTGCCAGCCAGCCTGGGGAAAGAAGGGTAAGCCTACTATAGAGTGTGTGTGGGTTAGTTAGGAAACTCACTTAGATGTGAAATGTGTCAGGAAAGAGATCTCACAGAGTGTAGGAATAATTATTTTTACAGATGTTTCATTTTGGACCTTTTAGTAATACCATTTAAAGAGAGATTCTGCAGATGAGTAACAGACTCTTAATTTTAGTGTCAAATGGTACTCTATAAAAAATGGAGTTCAGGCCGGGCGCGGTGGCTCACACCTGTAATCCCAGCACTTTGGGAGGCTGAGGTGGGTGGATCACTTGAGGTCGGGAGTTCGAAACCAGCCTGGACAACACGGTGAAACCCCGTCTCTACTAAAAATATGAAAAAATTTCAGGGCATGGTGGCAGGTGCCTGTGAGGAGGCAGTGAGCTGAGATCGTGCCACTGCACTCCAGCCTGGGTGACAGAGTGAGACTCTGTCTCAAAAAAAAACCCAAAAAATGTAGTTCAGTTGCCTTGATTCATTTTCACCAAACTCTATACAAACAGTACGGAGCATAAGTAGCCCATGGAAGTGATAATCAATTCCAAGACATTGGTTTGATCATGAAAAAAGAAAAATCAAATTACTTGGCGTTCTTCTTCCTCTTCCTCTCCCCTTCTCTTTTTGAACAATTCAGTCCAAGGTCATTCAGTTCAGCTTAGGCATCCATGCTGGGTAGTAGGGAGGCCCAGGACCATGGCAGAGCATTCAGAAACCAGCAGAGTAAGGAAAGCATCCACAGTGTAGCAAGGGTGGGGACCTGGAGAGACAGGAGACAGCACTGGTGGTGACCTATAGCAAGTTGTCAGAGGTTGAGTGGAGTGAGGAAGGAGGCATTGGAATGATTGACAGAGGCTAAGAAAACAAGGCAACTAAATACTATTCTGCATTAAATGCTTATGTTATAAAGGACATGATTGGAAATTGGTGAAACTTGAACAAGATTGGGGATTAAATATTGGAATTTTATCCATGATGAGTGTGACGATCATATTATGGTTATATAGGAGAACATCTTTGTTGTAGGAAATGTACATTGAAGTATTCAGGGGTGATACAGCATATTAGCATAGTTCTTCCATGTTTTCTGTAAATTGGTTTCAAAATCAAATGGTTACTTTAAAAAACCATTCAAAATTGTGTTTAAAGGAAACATGGACCAATAGAAAAACTCAGAATAAGTAAATGTAGTTAAATTGATGCATTTTACCTAAGAGATGTAGATTAAAAATAAAGAGGCTGAAAAAAAAACAATTATGAGAAATAACAGTTCGTTTATGTATGTCTCTAAATCAAATTAGCCTGGATTTCTGAATGACAAAGATGTAATTGGCACTGGGATTGTTCCTCATTCTTTTTGGGAAGTTTATTGCCTAGGACATCTGTATCAGTCTTCAAAGTACTTTTTAAAGCTTGAATATCTGAATGAACCCGTCAGACTGACTGTTATCTGGTCTTCTGTAATGGGCTTCCGCCCCTTTGACGAGACTCTTACCTGAAAGGTTGCTTGTCTCTAGGCCTGGTTGCTCCACGTTGTAAGAGCATTTGCAAACGCTTGGTTGTACATGATTGTGCACATGTCAAGTCTGCTCTGTCACTGTAGAAAAAATATTCCTTTTCCACTTGACATATAAAGCATGGAATTGTTTGTTTTAAATGTCTTTTGTCAAGGATTTCATATATCTGCTTGACGTGTTGTGGTACTGTATAAAAGACAAGTGTGAAATTCATTGCTTACTATGATAGCCTTAACACGACTACAGTAAATCTAGTTTTCTAAAAAACGGAGTATATGCTTAGCTTGGTTAAAATTTTATAATGAAATGACTACTCTGGTAATATTAAAAAATATAAAGTGGGGGCTAAAAAATGATACTGCATGTGTTCCAGTTAATGAACATTTTTGTTGTAATAATACGAAGAGTGATTGAAATCTAAAAACATTTGAGATTTTAAAATAGTTTTAACCTTGTAACTACAGGATTGTAATTTAAGTAGCATACCTACTTAATAAGGCAGCAATTAAAATTATTGCTAAGAATTAAATTACCAAGAAGACATGGTCTAGTATGTATTGCCTGGGCTGTGGTTTGAATTACTTTTGATTAAGTATAATCACATTTTTTGAGAGTATAAAAACAGAGGATATTACTTGCTTCTAATTCACAGATGTGTTTATGAACCATTGGCAATTAAAGCATTTGCAATTGAGGTCCTAAGAAAATTTTAGGTTAAAATAACATGTTGAGTTATGCCTTATAACTCAGTATATGCTTATACTTTATATGCTTTACGGAGTTTTGAATATATAATATATATGTATAATAGTATATTTTTCCAGGATATATATAACTTGTAGTTCCTTGACTTATTTTGTAAGTAAATCCCATGGAAAAAAGTTTATTGAATGTCATTGTTTCTCAGGCAAATGTAGAGTTAGGAAAATGATATATATATACATATTGGGAATCTTTTAGAAGGCTTGGACTTGGTAGCTCAAATCTTCTACAACCTTGAGCTTCAACTTTCTGGCCGGTTCAAGAGATCTCTTCACTGTCCTTTTCATGTAAAGTCAATGTTTATGGAACACTAGACCAAAATGGAAGGATTCCTTTGGAAACTGAACAAACAGTTGAATTAGTCTTTGACTTGATGGAGTGATTTGATCTAAAATATTACCTAACCGTTTTAGATATCTGTTCAATCAGAGCTGCCTCCATATACGCAAATGATAATTTGTCTTGGATTTTTAGATATCTTAGCCCTCAGACAAGCTAATAGAGTTTAAATTGAACCTGGTGTTTTAGGGACAGTTGAATTGTTGGGATGCCCAGGAAAACAGTCACATTTTTCTACAAGTATGTGTTTATTTGGCTGGAATGTGGGTGAGGAAGAAGTTATATGTGAATTAAAAGAAACATTGTCTCAATGTCACATGTTAAATTAAATTAAATTACAGGCAGAACTAAGCGAGTTTACGATTGCTGCCGCTGGGAGCAGAGACTATTTTCAGCTTACATTTATAACAGAAGGAGGGATTTAAAATATAGTATTATGCCTACCCTGATACAGCTAACCTCCTCCACCTGCCCCTCCACACACATACAGCTACATGCTTACCCTTGAACTATGAAAGAAGGGTGTCTCTCAGACATCCTATATTTAACCCAGCTTTGGACACGTCCCTGGAGTCTAGTCTTTTTGAACACAGCAGTGAAGATAAGGAATGGGGAGGGGGCTTTGATTTCAAGACCACTAGATATAGTAGATTCCTAATTTAATTTCAAAGACAAATCAATTATTAACACAAATACAAAGAGAACAGTATTGTAAGCAAAGCTTCTGTTGTGGCAGATAATCTTTTAAGGTGTCTCCCAGTTGGGTTTCTATTTTAGATGACTTTGAAGAATATATCTCTGTAATAGAAATATGTTTGATGATTCTCATCTTTAAGAACTTCACATTTGCTATAATTAAGATATTTATGAATTTATTGTAAGAAGATTGGTAGAAAAAGTAATGCAACATCAAATGGGAAAATAAATATATAATATTATATAGCTGTTCAAATATAGGGTTTATGATTCTTGAGCTAATTTGAACTGCTGTACAACACCAGGAGAAAAGTCCACAGCTGTGTTAAGAAAGCTCTTATAAGCTTATGAAATTTTATAGCACAGGCTGTCACAGAACCTACAATTTACAAACATTTGTAAAAGTTAGGAAAGTTTTGGGTTCCTCAATAGAAAATGATGTTGCTTAGCTTTAAGAAAGTAACTAATTTATCTCTTTTTATTCTTGTCCACTAACAAAGGAACCCAAATGGTCTTTTAAAATTATAATAAAACTAAGCTAGTAAAATATCACATAGATTTTGAGATACTGTGAATAACCATAGAAAATAACAATTTGTTATTCTTCATGTATAAAAATAAGCTTAACATGCTTATCAATACATCTTGAACTATAAGAGATTTATTTCAGCAGTGTTGCCAAAGGGCAAGCAATGCCTGCTGCCCATAGAAAACTTTGAATTCCCTAAGCTCAGGGCTCCTCACTTGTCATGTAACCCACTGCGTGTGCACACATCCATCTGTGCCCATCCATATTCCCCCAGAGGACTTGGAGGCAAGGAAATTGATGCAAATATGCTGATGCTTATATTGTTTGCTATGCTGTAAGTAATACAGTCCTTTGCTTTGACCCATGGAGTCTTCTGCCGCAACCATGAAACAAACTGGCAGACTCATTTGTTAGCTTGCAAGTAGGGTAAAATCTCTCCTCACGGTTCTTCACAGTGTACTTGTCTGTGCAATGGTCATCTTCATGAATATAATTATAACATGATATAAGAAATAGTGAGATCTTACCTATAGATAAGCAAACATTGCAATATGAAAATAGCATATGTCATTTCATAAATCACAGTTGACACATTCTAGAGAAGAGATTGGGCAGCCTTCCTTTTTTGGATGTCACAGTTGATTCTACTGTCCTCATTTCTTCTTCTCTTTTCTGGGATATGAGGAAGAATTGCTGTGACAAAGCTCATCTCCTGGGTGGCCAGGGTTGATTGTCAATTTGTTTTGTTTTTGGCAGGCTAGGCAGATGTCCTCTACCTCCTTCTTTATGCCATGTGACATTCATCCCTTTGATTTTCCTATTGCATTTTATTTAGTATTTTAGAATACTGCCCACATTCCATTCTGGAAAGTCCACTCTCCCAGCCAGAGTTTTCTTAGACAGCTGAGCCTGTGATGGGCGTTTGTGCAGGTAGCCTCTTTTAGAAAGTGAGCTCATAAAAGAGGGAAGAATGGAATAGAGAAGAAAAATCCACCAAAAGGGGGTGTCATTGAGCTGGTCACTTCTGTGAGCAACTGGGGCATGAACTCCCTGGGAAGCTCTCAGGAAGCCGGTAGAATGTGTTTCACAGCTGTGCCTCTGAGAGACAGCAGGGGGAATGCATTTATCCCGAGTCCTGTCCAGGGATTCAGCACTGCCCTTGGGGCGCTAACTCCTGGCTCTAAGGAGAGGAATATGAATGAATGGGTTGCGACTGGGTTTCTGCAGGCATCGCAGAGGCCAAGAGACAGAGAACTCGAACACTGAACTTTTTAATTTTTTATTATTTTATTATTATTATACTTTAAGTTATAGGGTACATGTGCACAACGTGCAGGTTTGTTACATATGTATACATGTGCCATGTTGGTGTGCTGCACCCATTAACTCGTCATTTAGCATTAGGTATATCTCCTAATGCTATCCCTCCCCTGTCCCCCCACCCCACGACAGTCCCCGTTGTGTAATGTTCCCCTTCCTGTGTCCATGTGTTCTCATTGTTCAGTTCCCACCTATGAGTGAGAACATGTGGTGTTTGGTTTTTTGTCCTTGCGATAGTTTGCTGAGAATGATGGTTTCCAGCTTCATCCATGTCCCTACAAAGGACATGAACTCATCATTTTTTATGGCTGCATAGTATTCCATGGTGTATATGTGCCACATTTTCTTAATCCAGTCTATCATTGATTGACATTTGGGTTGGTTCCAAGTCTTGCTATTGTGAATAGTGCCGCAATAAACATAACGTGTGCATGTGTCTTTATAGCAGCATGATTTATAATCCTTTGGGTATATACCCAGTAATGGGATGGCTGGGTCAAATGGTATTTCTAGTTCTAGATCCCTGAGGAATTGCCACACCGACTTCCACAATGGTTGTACTAGTTTACAGTCCCACCAACAGTGTAAAAGTGTTCCTATTTCTCCACATCCTCTCCAGCACCTGTTGTTTCCTGACTTTTTAATGATCGTCATTCTAACTGGTGGGAGATGGTATCTCATTGTGGTTTTTGATTTGCATTTGATTGCCAGTGGTGATGAGCATTTTTTGATGTGTTTTTTGGCTGCATAAATGTCTTCTTTTGAGAAGTGTCTGTTCATATCCTTTGCCCACTTTTTGATGGGATCGTTGGTTTTTTTCTTGTAAATTTGTTTGAGTTCATTGTAGATTCTGGATATTAGCCCTTTGTCAGATGAGTAGGTTGCAAAAATTTCCTCCCATTCTGTAGGTTGCCTGTTCACTCTGATTGTAGTTTCTTTTGCTCTGTAGAAGCTCTTTAGTTTAATTAGATCCCATTTGTCAATTTTGGCTTTTGTTGCCATTGCTTTTGGTGTTTTAGACATGAAGTCCTTGCCCATGACTGTGTCCTGAATGGTATTGCCTAGGTTTTCTTCTAGGGTTTTTATGGTTTTAGGTCTAACATTTAAGTCTTTAATCCATCTTGAATTAATTTTTGTATAAGGTGTAAGGAAGGAATCCAGTTTCAGCTTTCTACTTATGGCTAGCCAGTTTTCCCAGCAGCATTTATTAAATAGGGAATCCTTTCCCCATTGCTTATTTTTGTCAGGTTTCTCAAAGATCAGATAGTTGTAGATATGCGGCATTATTTCTGAGGGCTCTGTTCTGTTCTGTTGTTCTATATCTCTGTTTTGGTACCAGTACCATGCTGTTTTGGTTACTGTAGCCTTGTAGTATAGTTTGAAGTCAGGTAGTGTGATGCCTCCAGGTTTGTTCTTTTGGCTTAGGATTGACTTGGCAATGCGGGCTCTTTTTTGGTTCCATATGAACTTTAAAGTAGTTTTTTCCAATTCTGTGAAGAAAGTCATTGGTAGCTTGATGGGGATGGCATTGAGTCTATAAATTACCTTGGGCAGTATGGCCATTTTCATGATACTGATTCTTCCTACCCATGAGCATGGAATGTTCTTTCGTTTGTTTGTATCCTCTTTTATTTCCTTGAGCAGTGGTTTGTAGTTCTCCTTGAAGAGGTCCTTCACATCCCTTGTAAGTTGGATTCCTAGGTATTTTATCCTCTTTGAAGCAATTGTGAATGGGAGTTCACTCATGATTTGGCTCTCTGTTTGTCTGCTATTGGTGTATAAGAATGCTTGTGATTTTTGCACATTGATTTTGTATCAAATCAAGATACAAAATCTTGAATTTGAGACTTTGCTGAAGTTGCTTATCAGCTTAAGGAGATTTTGGGCTGAGACGATGGGGTTTTCTAGATATACAATCATGTCATCTGCAAACAGGGACAATTTGACTTCCTCTGTTCCTAATTGAATGCCCTTTATTTCCTTCTCCTGCCTTATTGCCCTGGCCAGAACTTCCAACACTATGTTGAATAGGAGTGGTGAGAGAGGGCATCCTGTCTTGTGCCAGTTTTCAAAGGGAATGCTTCCAGTTTTTCTCCATTCAGTATGATATTGGCTGTGGGTTTGTCATAGATAGCTCTTATTATTTTGAGATAGGTGCCATCAATACCTAATTTGTTGAGAGTTTTTAGCATGAAGCGTCTTTGAATTTTGTCAAAGGCCTTTTCTGCATCTATTGAGATAATCATGAGGTTTTTGTCTTTGGTTCTGTGTATATGCTGGATTACGTTTATTGATTTTCGTATGTTGAACCAGCCTTGCGTCCCAGGGCTGAAGCCCACTTGATCATGGTGGATAAGCTTTTTGATGTGTTGCTGCATTCGGTTTGCCAGTATTTTATTGAGGATTTTTGCATCAATGTTCATCAAGGATATTGGTCTAAAATTCTCTTTTTTGGTTTTGTCTCTGCCAGGCTTTGGTATCAGGATGATGCTGGCCTCATAAAATGAGTTAGGGAGGATTCCCTCTTTTTCTGTTGATTGGAATAGTTTCAGAAGGAATGGTACCAGTTCCTCCTTGTACCTCTGGTAGAATTGGGCTGTGAATCCATCTGGTCCTGGACTTTTTTTGGTTGGTAAGCTATTACTTATTGCCTCAATTTCAGAGCCTGTTATTGGTCTATTCAGAGATTCATCTTCTTCCTGGTTTAGTCTTGGGAGGATGTATGTGTCGAGGAATTTATCCATTTCTTCTAGATTTTCTAGTTTATTTGCGTAGAGGTGTTTATAGTATTCTCTGATGGTAGTTCGTATTTCTGTGGGATTGGTGGTGATATCCCCTTTGTCATTTTTTATTGCATCTATTGGATTCTTCTCTCTTTTCTTCTTTATTAGTCTTGCTAGGGGTCTATCAATTTTGTTGATCTTTTCAAAAAACCAGCTCTTGGATTGATTGATTTTTTGAAGCGTTTTTTTGTGTCTCTATTTCCTTCAGTTCTGCTCTGATCTTAGTTATTTCTTGCCTTCTGCTAGCTTTTGAATGCGTTTGCTCTTGCTTCTCTGGTTCTTTTAATTGTGATGTTAGGGTGTCAATTTTAGATCTTTCCTGCTTTCTCTTGTGGGCATTTAGTGCTATAAATTTCCCTCTCCACACTGCTTTAAATGTGTCCCAGAGATTCTGGTATGTTGTGTGTTTGTTCTCGTTGGTTTCAAAGAACATCTTTATTTCTGCCTTCAGTTCTCAATGTACCCAGTAGTCATTCAGGAGCAGGTTGTTCAGTTTCCGTGTAGTCGAGCGATTTTGAGTGAGTTTCTTAATCCTGAGTTCTAGTTTGATTGCACTGTGGTCTGAGAGACAGTTTGTTATAATTTCTGTTCTTTTACATTTGCCGAGGAGTGCTTTACTTCCAACTATGTGGTCAATTTTGGAGTAAGTGTGATGTGGTGCTGAGAAGAATATATATTCTGTTGATTTGGGGTGGAGAGTTCTGTAGATGTCTATTACGTCTGCTTGGTGCAGAGCTGAGTTCAATTCCTGGATATCCTTTTTAACTTTCTGTCTCGTTGATCTGTCTGTTGTTGACAGTGGTGTGTTAAAGTCTCCCATTATTATTGTGTGGAAGTCTAAGTCTGTTTGTACGTCTCTAAGGACTTGCTTTATGAGTCTGGGTGCTCCTGTACTGGGTGCGTATATATTTAGGATATTTAACTCTTCTTGTTGAATTGATCCCTTTACCATTATGTAATGGCCTTCTTTGTCTCTTTTGATCTTTGTTGGTTTAAAGTCTGTTTTATCAGAGACTAGGATTCCAACCCCTGCTTTTTTTTTGTTTTCCCTTTGCTTGGCAGACCTTCCTCCATACCTTTATTTTGAGCCTATGTGTGTCTCTGCAGGTGAGCGGGGTCTGCTGAATACAGCACACTGATGGGTCTTGACTCTTTATCCAATTTGCCACTCTGTGTCTTTTAATTGGAGGACTTAGCCTATTTACATTTAAGGTTAATATTGTTATGTGTGAATTTGATCCTGTCATTATGATGTTAGCTGGTTATTTTGCTCATTAGTTGATGCAGTTTCTTCCTAGCCTTGATAGTCTTTACAATTTGGCATGTTTTTGCAGTGGCTGGTACTGGTTGTTCCTTTCCATGTTTAGTGCTTCCTTCAGGAGCTCTTGTAAGGCAGGCCTGGTGGTGACAAAATCTCTCAGCATTTGCTTGTCTGTAAAGGATTTTATTTCTCCTTCAGTTATGAAGCTTAGTTTGGCTGGATATGAAACTGGGTTGAAAATTCTTTTCTTTAAGAATGTTGAATATTGGCCCCCACTCTCTTCTGGCTTGTAGAGTTTCTGCCAAGAGATCCGCTGTTAGTCTGATGGGCTTCCCTTTGTGAGTAACCCGACCTTTCTCTCTGGCTGCCCTTAACATTTTTTCCTTCATTTCAACTTTGGGGAATCTGACAATTATGTGTCTTGGAGTTGGTCTTCTCGAGGAGTATCTTTGTGGCATTCTCTGTATTTCCTGAATTTGAATGTTGGCCTGCCTTGCTAGGTTGGGGAAGTTCTCCTGGATAATATCCTGCAGAGTGTTTTCCAACTTGGTTCCTTTCTCCCTGTCACTTTCAGGTACACCAATCAGACGTAGATTTGGTCTTTTCACAGTCACATATTTCTTGGAGGCTTTTTTCGTTTCTTTTTACTCTTTTTTCTCTAAACTTCTTTTCTCGCTTCATTTCATTCATTTGATCTTCAATCACTGATACCCTTTCTTCCAGCTGATCGAATTGGCTACTGAAGCTTGTGCATGCGTCATGTAGTTCTCGTGGTTTTCAGCTCCATCAGGTCATTTAAGGTCTTCTCTACACTGTTTATTCTAGTTAGCCATTCGTCTAATCCTTTTTCAAGGTTTTTAGCTTCTTTGCGACGGGTTCGAACATCCTCCTTTAGCTCGGAGAAGTTTGTTATTACCGATCATCTGAAACCTTCTTCTCTCAACTCGTCAAAGTCATTCTCCATCCAGCTTTGTTCCGTTGCTGGCGAGGAGTTGCGTTCCTTTGGAGGAGAAGAGGCGCTCTGATGTTTAGAATTTTCAGCTTTTCTGCTCTGGTTTCTCCCCATCTTTGTGGTTTTATGTACCTTTGGTCTTTGATGGTGGTGACGTACAGATGGGGTTTTGTGTGGTTGTCCTTTCTGTTTGTTAGTTTTCCTTCTAAGAGTCAGGACCCTCAGCTGTAGGTCTGTTGGAGTTTGCTGGAGGTCCAGTCCAGACCCTGTTTGCCTGGGTATCACCAGCGGAGGCTGCAGAACAGCAAATATTGCAGAATGGCAAATGTTACTGTCTGATTCTTCCTCTGGAAGCTTCGTCTCAGAGGGGCACCTGGCTGTATGCGGTGTCAGTCAGCCCCTACTGGGAGGTGTCTCCCAGTTAGGCTACTCGGGTCAGGGACCCACTTAAGGACGCAGTCTTTCCGTTCTCAGATCTCAAACTCCATGCTGGGAGAACCACTACTGTCACCAAAGCTCAGTCGGAAATTCAGAAATCACCTGTCTTCTGCGTCGTTCATGCTGGGAGCTGTAGACTGGAGCTGTTCCTATTCGACCATCTTGGATCCGGACCTGTCTATTTTCTTAGCCTTATGAGCTTTGTCAAAAGAGTGCAGCTTCTTCTGGTTTTTCTTACGAGTATACAAAAAATCTCTTTGATTGTGTTTAGCAGTGTTTGAAAGTCTTAATGTGTTCTGGGCTTTAACTCACTTTGCTTTATATTGCCTCCTTTTAATGTTCCTTTTCATTGTAAGTATTTCTTTTTTTTTTTCCGATATGGAGTCTTGCTCTGTCACCTAGGCTGGAGAGCAGTGGCACAATCTTGGCTCACTGCAACCTCCGCCTCCCGGGTTCCAGTGATTCTCCTGCCTCAGCCTCCCGAGTAGCTGGGATTGCAAGTTCCCGCTACCATGCCCAGCTAATTTTTGTATTTTTACTAGAGATGGAGTTTCACCATGTTGGCCAGGCTCGTCTCAAACTCCTGACCTTGTGATCCACCCATCTTGGCCACTGCGCCCAGCCTCACTGTAAATATTCTTTCCTTGGTTACTTTGCCCATTTCTCTCTTCTTCAGTGGAACATGTTTTTTCTGGGTTTCATTTGGGTAGCTTTTCACATTTGATGAACGATGTTGTCCTCAATCATAACAACAGTGTCTCTTTGTATAGTGGTTGCTCGGAGGTCTACAAGGTAGTATTATGTAACATTTCCCATTGTGTTCTAAATACTCTTATCTTTTTAAGTTAAAAAATTGAAGTCAAAGCTGCCTCTAAAGTCACACACATAGCTTGAAATAATAGAGTTGAAATTTGGACATAAAACATATTGCCATGGGATAATGCCTGTTGTTTTCCTAAAGTTTTAAAATTGTCTTTTTGATATCTCAAATAAACATTTGTCTATTGACAGGGCTCCTTCCTTGGGCACAATAAATTCTAAGATGTTCTGGTTATTATTTTCTCAAGGATTCTGACACTGCCACCTTACTAATCATATTAGAGCCAAGTACGGAGTAGTGAACAAGTTCTGATAATTTGCAGGTTTATTACTTTGGGCTGAAAAAAATCTAGCTGATGTCATTGGTCTTGTTGGGATCTGTCTTCAGAATGCAATTGGAGTGCATCTCTTAACCCTTACTTAAGTATCACTGAAGTTCTCTTTCTTCAGCTCCCAGATGCTCCGTAGCCTGCTGTGGCCTGTGAGGTCATGAGGTCCCTTTAAGATGTTATAAGTTGAACACAGTCTTCTTTCCATCCCTCTGTAACATGTCTTGGGAAGAAGCCATATCCTTCTCATGCCTTATATTCTCATTCAGACCCTAATTCTGTCAACTCTCAGAGGTGCATAGAAAGAATTATTATTATTTTTAATTTTTTTAGTTTTTAATTTTGTGGTTACATAGTAGGTGTATATATCGATGGGCTACATGAGGTGTTTTGATACAGGCATGCAATGTGAAATAAGTGCATCAAGAAAAATGGAGTATCCATCCCCTCAAGCAATTATCCTTTGAGTTGCAAACAATCCAATTACACTCTTTAAGTTATTTTAAAATGTACAATTAAGTAATTATTGACTATAGTCACCTCTTGTGTTATCAAATACTGGGTGTTATTCATTTTTTCTATTTTTTTGTACCCGTGGAAAGATCATTTATTGCCCTTTATTAACAATTCATCTTTATCACTTATATTCCCACAGCTGTGGATACATTCGTAATAACAATTATTAGTGATGACATCGCCACACGATTTTCTTTTTAAATTATATGCACCTGTGTTGTTGTATTTTTTCCTGTGTCGTGTCTGATGTCTTTCTGCAGGACTTAATTTTGTTATTTGGTTGCCTCTCTTTCTACTCAGCAGTAAGTCTCAAAAAATAGGTTCGTCTTATTCTCATATTATATACTTTAGCCAAAAATCTATAGTTTAAAAACAGGTATTGAATTTATCACAGAAGTATAATTTAACTACATAGCAAGAAATTTAGAAATAAAAGTAAAGAGAACAAGATCATCTATCCAGCTTCCTCAGGGAAAAGGAGCTGATCTATGTTGAATCCCTTCTGTGTTTCCAGAGCTGTGTTTGTTGGATTTAACACCCATTATCTCATCTCAATCCAGCAGATCTCTTTGTCCATTATCTTCTCATATGCAGATTTTCCCATCCCATCTCCTTCATCTCTCCATATGTTTAAATAGTTCTTATATTTATTGTTGTAATGACTGTAGAGTAGATCATCAAATTAAGATGCTTAAATTTATGTAAACTTGACCGGGCATGGTGGCTCACGCCTGTAATCCCAGCACTTTGGGAGGCTGAGGCAGGCGGATCACGAGGTCAGGAGATCGATACCATCCTGGCTAACATGGTGAAACCCCGTGTCTACTAAAAATACAAAAAAAAAAAATTAGCCTGGGCGACAGGGCGAGGCTCCGTCTCACAAAAAAAAAAAAAAAAAAAAAAAAACTCTGTAAACTTTCCTCTAGGTCTTCATTTGTGTTGTGTCTTTTGTAGTTCTCATAGAATAAAGTCCTTGGTCCTGGTATGTTAAAATTGGTATGCTGTTGTTATAACTTTATATTTGTAGTGCCGTAAGTCATTTGAAAACACCAATGTCAGGAGGTATTCAATGTTCCTATGCTAGGTTTTCTTTAACAAGTCAAAATGTCATCTGGAAGGAGAGACAACGTGTAACCCCTATCTCCTACCCCCTGTAAATTCTAATTTATAGAATTTAAACCTGTTTCTATGTGTCTTCTTCCAAGCCTCATCTGTTCCCACAGGTAGACTGTAGGAATTGTCTGTCATGTCCCGGGAACCAGACACTCATCAGCTGGTCATGCCAGTCTCTCTTCCTCACCCCAGAATCATCAGTCAGCAGGCAAGGCTCCTTTCTCGGGAGTGAGGTTCTCCTGTTCCCTCTCATCCCCATCTGCCGCCGCACGTGGCTGCTGTGTGGCTCCCCGTGAGTGAGGTGCTGCTCCTTCTCCAGAGGTGTAATTCATTTTCCATGAGACAGACCTCAGTATTTCAGAAGAGTAAGCCTTACTGGGGCCTTCATGTGAGAAGACTTCAGAGCAGAGACAAAACTTGAGTTGAGCCCTGAAGATAATAAGTGATGGGAACTCGCAGACAGGAGGGGCTGCAATGTCATCGGGTGAGCGGTCAAGGAGCGTTGGTGCATGCATCCCACATTCAGGAAACAGTGAGAAGACCACTCCGATTAAAGGAGGAAGCGCATCTGAGAAATGTGTAGGGGATTCGGCTGTAGTGCAGAGAGTGACAGGAAACAGGTGATGGAAGGAATTGAATGCCAGGACCTGAAATTTGAATTTCAGGACAGGTGCGGTGGGGATCCATTGGAGCTGGTTGATATGGCTGTTTGTGTGACTTGCACTCAGCAGTAGTTTAAAACCGTTTCTGCTCTGGTGATATGTAAGGTGTGTGTGTGGCTGGGGACAGTCAATAAGGAAACATTGGCTGTAAGGATTAGTTAGGTCGTTAACATGAGGACCTACAGTGAGATGATGATCATGATAATGGAAAAGCTGCCATATACACACAAAAAGTACATAATCCTTGGCAATTTATTGGCTGTAGAGGGAAGATAAGGGTGGGGGCTCAGGACAGTGTACTTATTGAGCATTTTTCAGTTTCAGGTGACCAAAATCTAAGATCAAATAGGCTTGAACAATAAAGGGAACCAAAGTGTCCTGATTGAAGCCAGGCTGAATTTAGGTAATCAGATTCTTTCATCAGCAGTCTGCCTCTTTCCTTCTTGCAGTTTTATTTTCGTCTACAACTGGCCTCATTCTTGGGCAGCTCTGTCTATGCCGTAGCTTCAGGCTTACCGTTTACCAGCTTAGAAGCGTGACTGTTTTCCTTTATTTCTGTTCTTAGCAATGTTGAGTTCTACAGATATTATGCCTTTATTTGTTTATTCTACTCAGTAGGATAAGCTTCACAGGAGCAGAGACTTTTTCTGTTGTTTATGGTTATATCCCCAGAACATAGGGGAACACCTGGCACAGTATAGATTTTCAACAAATATTTGTTGAATGAATGAATGGGTATTTCTCCCAAGAGTCCAAGCCGAAAGTACCAGGTTCTACTCTTATTCATTCGAAAGTCCCAGGTTCTGTTCCCATTCATTCAGCATGGGCTTCCTGACCATCTGGAACCAGTCCTTTCCAGTAGGACAGGCATGGCGTTCAGTTGCCAGGCCTGAGTCGTGTCCCCGTGCTGGCCCCAGGTGGTAGGGTGTGCCCCCTTCAGACCCCATGGAGTGAGATGTAGGGAAGACAGTGACTGAAGATAATCGAATGGAGATCAAGACCATGTAAAACAGAAGTTTTTATATGGAAAAAAGTAGATTTTTACATTGACCATCACTGCTTATGTTCACTATGAGTAAAATGTGCTTTTTCCGAAGCATTCCCTCTAGATAGCAATGCACAGATCAATTCAGATTCATAACAAGATGAACTTTCGGTACCTTCTAAATAAAAGCTTTATTTAACCTCTCATTAAGATAATGTTAAGGTACATTAAGAACTGAAAAGACAGGTGATGAAATGGGAAGAATGGAATAGCGCCGTATCCAGATGAACATCCAGACGTGGCCTGAAGAAGGTATGGGCACCCCCTTCCCTGTTTGTGATTCGATTCCCGAGGCCGTGCTCCCTACTGACTCAATATGTGGAACCAGAGAGAAGCCTGCTGTGTAGTTAGTGAATTTGGCCTAATCGAGACAGTCTGAGAAAGGACAGGAATCTTTTTTTTTCTTTTTTTTTAGAACAAAGAGGTTTTCTATACATCTGTGATAACACAGTAACCATCTGTTGAACTCTTTAATAGTAGGCTTTGTGTTTTTCTGATAATTCGAAGCTGGTTAAGGTGCCGTCCCCTCATATGAGCAGTTCGGTGGCCCCTTCCCCTCTCCTTCCATCCTTAGGTTCCGCCGACACAGTGGTTAGCTCCTTTCACAGTGAGGAGCAAGTGCAGCCGCAAGCATGGGGAGAGCCACAGCCTGGCAGAGTGGCTTAGCATCACGAAGCCCTTCTCAGAAGGAATTGAGTATCTGTGTGATTCAAAGGGATGTTAATCGTATTTTCAGTGGAACTCTCCTGCATTTCCCCTAAAATATCCAATATGTAATTCCATATAAACAGTGTGTTCATTTCCTATGGCCCTTGTGAGAAATGACCATAAACTGGCTGACTTAAAGCAAAAGAATTTATTCTGTCATAGTCTGGAGACCAGAAGTTCCGCATCAGTATCGCTAGTCCAAAATCAAGATGGGCCACACTCCCTACGGAGGCTCTAGGGGGACATCCATTCTTCGTTTCTTCCGGCTTCCTGTGGTTGCCGGTGTGCCTCACCTTGTGGGTGCCTCACTCCATTTTCACACCCTCTTCTCTTTTGTGTGGGGCTCTGTTCATCCTCACCTTTATCTCTCTTACAAGGGCAGTTCTGATGGTATTTAAGACCCAGCCAGATAATTCAAGATAATTTTCTCGTCTCAGGGTCTTTGATCACATCTGGAGAACCTTACCTTCTGAAGTAACCTTCACAGGGTCCCGGGATTGGGGCATAGACATATCTTTGGGAGCCACTGTCAGCCTGTCCTAACACATGTAAGATTCATCTCTGATAAAGGCATTCAACCACAAGTGCAGTGTGGTTTGGTCTTTTAATAAAATCCTTTAAGTAATACTGTAATGAATTCGGAGCTCCATCCGGAGATGCCAGGAGGTGTCCTCATTTGAATGTAAAGCTCCTCCCCATAGCATCAGTTGTCGCCCCTCCTTTTGGCTTTTCCCATTTCCTCTGCAGATACGGACAAAATCTGTCCATGTATTATACATGCATTCTTTTTTTTTTCATTCTTATTATCAGATCCCAGAATAATGAATTGCTGTTTGAAAATGCATGGTTTATGTTTATCTTTTCCAGAAGCACTTTTATACGCATCTCTCCCTAGTAGTGTTTGCTCTTTCAGAGGCTGGTTTTGTTCCTAAGCAATTAAGATGCTTCCCTGTGTTTTGGAATAAATAGTAGTATCTAAATATTTTGCTCTTCTGTTTATTTCCTGTAACAGATATTTACACATCTCCCTCCCATGTTAGATTCTGGACTTCTTGAACCTAGAACCATGTCTCTCTTTATGCCCCATAATGCTTTGCACATGGTAGGTGCTCAATACACTTTTATTAAATAAGTGCAAGAATTAACATACTCAAATGAAATGCTGTTTTGAAAAGTATATCATCTCTGTCTTAGGTAAGGGCAATTCCTCAAATTGATTTTTTAATCATTTCATATTCATGTGGTAAAAATTGTCGTAAACTAGCACATCTGTGAATGCAATGTTGATTTGTATACAGGAAGCCCTTAGGCTAATTTTAATCTTCTGCTGTCTTTCATGAATGTAATACTAAGAAATGGTTTCTGTCCCAAACCCTTCATAGGCACCATGCTGGGAATCACAAAGCATGCTGGGAATACTTGTCAAGGAGAAGTGGGAAGCTAAGAGTGATGCCAGGCAGGGGTCAGGGGACAAATCAAGACCATAGAGTGGGGAGAGAGGAACCTACGCAGAGCTAATCACCGAGACTAAATCAACAAGCCTAGGGAAGTGCAGCAAGCCAAAAACCCTCTGGTCTAGCGTGCGTCTTCAAAGTTGTCACTTGAGGTGGCATGGAAGGTGGCAGGTGGGATCCCCTATGGGTTTATCTCTACTTCTCTCTCAACCATTGTTGAGCCTTCAGCTAAGTCACCAACCCATACTGTGTTTATTCTCTGCATTTTCCAAATACTTCTCTTCTTCAAACCTGCAAGTTTTAATATGAATCCAGCTGTTACCCAGTTCAGCACAGGTGATTTTTAAGGAAGTCCACCATTTTTGAACAGATATAAAATAACCCTGAATAAAACATTTTATATCATTTTCAACCATGATCTTCTAGGAGAACAATAATATAAAATACACCTATGTAGCAATGAATCTCTGCCTTTAGATGGTGAGAATAAATATGAAATAATCAATACTTGTAACATTAAGACCCTAGAACGCTCTATATTGAGCCAAGCACATGGAAATATAGTGAATCTTAACCAGATTTCCAAATAAGCTGAGGAAGAGGGAGATCCAGCCCCTGTAACACTTGTGGGGTGCCCACTGTATTTTCCCCTCTGACTCAGTAGTGTACAATTCTTTCTAGAAAGAAAGTGTTCACAGAATTCAAAATGATAGGGAAAAAACAATAAACTTAGGTACCAGATATGTTCTTATGTTCTTTTATTTTATAAAATTTAGGGCCTTTCTTTCTTTCTTTCTTTTTTTAAGACGGAGTCTTTCCCTGTCGCCCAGCCTGGAGTGTACTGGCACCATCTGGGCTCACTGCAACCTCCGCCTCCCAGGTTCAAGCGATTCTCCTGCTTCAGCCTCCTGGGTAGCTGGGACTACGGGCACGTGCCACCATGCCCAGCTAATTTTTTGTATTTTTAGTAGAGACGGGGTTTCACCGTATTAGCCAGGATGGTCTCGATCTCCTGACCTCATGATCCACCCGCCTTGGTCTCCCAAAGTGTTGGTATTACAGGTGTGAGCCACCGCGCCTGAATTTATTGCCTTTCTGAAGGGCAAGATTTATTCAAGCCTGTGCCAGAAATTTTCTTCATTACAAGGTGACTCTTTGGCAGACAGATACTATTGACTCTTGAATTTTCCAAAGGCGAAATGGAAAATTTCAGCAATTTTGTTTCCAGCTGTCTTTACAGATTTATATTTGGACCTTAATCCTATTGGAAATCATGTGAAACTCGTGAAACACACAATTGGAAAGTTAATTAGGGAGAAACCAAGGGAAAGAATAACAATATTATCTATTACACCTATTTAGAACCTTCTCTTGAGATCTGGTTATTATTTTTATTAGAGATGTGAGTCTGATACCTCTAGGCCTCTTGTGTTTGAACTTTAATAAATTGTACTCTGCTAACTTAGGAAGACTAAGTTTAATTAAATGTATTGGTTAATGATAATTCTCTTTTACGTATTTAGTAAATATTCAGTTGAAGTTTATTGAGCATGTGCTATCTTTCAGATTCTGCGCTAGGTATAGAGCACACGAAGTTGGGAAAGACTTTTATTGTGCCTTCAAGAGCTCATGATTCCACAGAGAGAGTTAGACATGTCAGCCAGGAATCCCAGGGACACGTGAAATGCCCAGTGCTGTTTCATGTATTGCATGATACTGCAGGAATCCAGGGACACGTGAAACGCCCAGTGCTGTTTTATGTATTGCATGATACTGCAGGACAGAGGCATCATGAGAACAGCTATCATGCTTTTCTAATGTAGGAAGAGATTTTATCCAAAAAATGTCAGTGCTACTTTAGATGTCCTTGGATTTGTTTTATTCTTTCCCAGAAAATAGAGAGAAAATAAAATCAGGCAGACAGGCTTAGGAGGCACTATTACCTGGATGATGTCCTTCCTTCTTGGATCCTGCTGTGACGACTCGTGGGCCATGTGGGACTTGTCTATAGATGGAGCAGAGCCTTAGTTGCCTTCTTGTACTTTAGCTTCTTCACAGTTTTAAAATGCCTTTTTAGAAAATGTAAGTAAAGTTCGTAGCCAGTTGGATTCGTATTTATCTATTTTTCTTAGCCCACTCTGTAGCATATTTGCTGCCATCTGAGAATCCTGACTGCACAGTGTTATCCAGAGAGCATGTGTGCTGGGGAAATCAAGAAAGCCTCTCTTGTGGCATAAACATTGAGGGGGACATTTAAGGAAAGCGTAGAGAAAGCAAACCTTTCTTAACAGCTCTGCACATTTCAATGGATTCTTGCTGTGTAAAAATATTGGGTGCTCTTCATGCTAAAGATGTTAAATGCAATTTCTTAGCTAGATTATGCTGCTCTTTGTATGTAAAAAATCACAAATTCCAGTGTCTGACTCACCTGTATAAATGTGACATTGTCACTTATGGGGAATATATAGAAAAATGTTCCTATATCAAATACTCTGAATGTTTTACCAAGCAATGAGATACTGTTCTCCCTATTGTAGAATAGATGCTTCACAATGAGTTACTGAGTTTTTCTTTTGTCATGTCTTAAAGACATGTCGCTGTCTTAATGGCAATGCATGCTTTTAGAAAAGCAGATATAATTCCAGTATTTCTTTATGAAATGATATTCACTCAGGCAAATTATGTGCACTGAATTTTCTTTCTGTTGTTGCAGTATCATGTACTCAACCAAACAAATCAGGAGAGACCCTGAATTACCTCTTATCTATCTCACTGAACATAGTTGACATTTTGCTAAGTCGTAGCAATCTAGTTAATTCTGGTTGCCCTCTTTCTGTGACTTAACAAGTTGCTCACAAAGAAAAAAAGTGTATACAAAATATGCAGTTCAGAATCATCTAATGATATATTCAAGGTGTAACATTCCTCTTTCACAGAAATATCTTAATGTGTGACAGAAAACTTATGTCTGACATTATTAGATCAATAACCATGCTGGAAGAGGTACCCTTTTTATGAGAAAATATATGACATGCCTGAAAGTACGGTGATTACAGGATTGGACTGTGGGACTCAGAGGTAACCTCTGGGTTGCTTCTGTTACCCATGGCTACGCATAGGAAAAGAGCTACCCAAGGTGGGAATGGTCCCGGGGCTCCTCAAGTTTGACGGTGGGGAACACCAGGAGCAAGAAGGCTCTGAGGGTCCTTATGGTCTTAGGACAAATAAGATGATCTGGGTCAAACACTACTTAACCCCCAGCAATTCTTTTAGACCAGAGCTGAAGCAATAGAGAGTCACCCTGAGGTGAGGGTGACATGCAGGGGTCCTTGGGTTGGAAAGGCAGAGCAAGTTCCTGCAATGCTCAAGTTATCAGGCAAAAAGGAGGAGCCTCCATCTCCTGTAGGCAAGTAGCCCGCAGTGATTCCCTCTGGAGGGGTCTACAGAGTGGGCTTTTTCCAGTTGATCACTACAGGTGTTTCCTTTCATGGGTCCTGGCTTCACGCAGGTAACTCTGACCTGAACACCTGGTGCATTTCACTTTTCCCATCCCCCACAGGTTCTGTGCTGGGGCACTGTGAGAATTTCTAGCCGCTATTGAGGTTTGGGCACAGAATTCACACTACCTCTGTGTGTGTGTACCTAAAGAACCTAAGCATCAAATTGAGTTTAAAGTAGTGTTGGATGGGTGATGTACCCAGACATCTTGCAGAATTGAGAAAATGTGGGACATTAGGGAACTTTGAGGGCTAATGGACCTGTTTTATGTCTTCATTATGGTGGAGGTTACAAGGCTGAATGCATTTGTCAAAATGAATAGAGCTGTACACTTTAAAAACATCAAATAAATTCTCTGGAATTTTACTCTCTGTAAATTATACTGCAATGTAAATTTTAAAAATTGTAAAGAATTAAAAAAGGAGTGATGATTGCCATACATCCTAGAATATATTCATATATATTTTTGGACTATTATTTCTCCCAAGCTGCAATCTGAGTGTTAACCATATCACGGTATTTTTCCCGGCAGCTGACTGTGATGCCCCACTGGCCTCTGCCTTGCCTAGGTCATCCTTTAGCAGCTCCTCAGAGCTGTCCAGCAGCCACGGCCCGGGGTTTTCAAGGCTTAATCGAAGAGATGGTGAGTCTGCCTTTTTCCTTGTATTGCTCCTTGGTGACTCTCATTGGATTTTCATTTAACAAAATAATTATAATTGATTAATACTTTGCAGAAGGAAGTAAAATTCAGAATAAGCATATTTGTTCACATTTGAAACTCCAAGAATGTATTTGACAGGAATAAGTTGATCACTTCAGCTTTCTGGTTCTGCTGGGTTTCCCTTGGTACGATCTTTGTGTGCCTTGAACAAGTCATACCTGACTTTGACAGTGTTTGAACTCTTTGTATACCCCTTGCAATATCTGAGTATTATTTATCGAAGACCTTAGATTCTGTCATGTCCTTTTTTTTACCTTGGATTCTTTTGTTCTGCCACAGTATACATTTTGTTGTCCCAGATTATTTAATTATCCCTATTTGGATGAGAAAATTGGCAAAGTAAAGAAGCGTCTAAAAAGATTTTTATTATGTTTTAACTACAACTCTTAGTTTATTTCTTATTATGGCGAAATTCTCTCTTTAGCATCCACTGTAGAGAAATAACCATGTAAAATGGTTTATTCATGCTCCACTGTGACTATTCCATTTATATTTGTAAACATATCCCATGAGGAGTGTGTTTCTTTTACATATGCTTAAGCAGAAGTGTAGAAAATTGAATGTTGTCTTGCTGTGTAAATTAGAGGGAACTTTAAACACCAAATACATTGTGACAAGGAATCATCCTGGCATTTTCTGAGCACAAACTCAGATAGAACTTCTTTGAATAAATTCTCAGAGGAAATTAAATTTACACTATTAATAAAATGTATTTGCAGGCATATATTAAAAAGATTCAAAAGTGTCTACTATATTTTATATAATTATGCTTTCCTATTTTCTTATTGCCCTTGTTCTTTTTTTTTTTTTTTTTTTTTTTTTTGGAGACAGAGTCTCGCTCTGTCACCCAGGCTGGAGTGCGGTGGTGCAATCTCAGCTCACCACAAGCTGTGCCTCCTGGGTTCACGCCATTCTCCTGCCTCAGCCTCCCAAGTAGCTGGGACTACAGGCACCCGCCACCAGGCCCGACTAATTTTTTGTATTTTTTTTTTTTTTTTTTTAGTAGATACGGGGTTTCACCATGTTAGCCAAGGTGGTCTGGATCTCCTCACCTCCTGATCCATCCACCTCGGCCTCCTGAAGTGATAGGATTATAGGCGTGAGCCTGTAACCGCGCCCAGCCTTTTTTTTTTTTTTAACTCCGTGTTGCATTTCTTGGTGTTTTCTGTATTTGAGCACATTTAATGCATTGCACATTGGACCAAATAAATATGTTCTGGCATTTGTTATAGGCAGTATGGCTATGAAACATGAACAACTCAACTTTTTATTTTTCTGTTTATTTTTCTTAAGTCTGTGATTTCATTTGTTGCAGAGATATGGGCTCTGTTTTGTTACTTTAGATTCTATTGCTGCGGAGCCTCAGTGGATGGTCATTATCACTGAAACAGTGACTAAGCCTGGGCACAGGGGGTAAAGGAAAACAAGAGCAATCTCAAGCCATAGCTCTTCTTGATGTCAAATCATATTTTGTACTAAAGTACATGATTATGAGGATTCTTTATCATAGGGATCATTTTTATTCTTAGTTCATGTTCCTGTAGCTCCTCGTGCAAAAAAGCATGATATCAATCTTAATAAAATTTATTTTCATGTGAATGAAGTTAGAAAAACAGGCTTACTTTAGTTAGCTATCAACTGAGTTTATTACAAATTCATTGTTGTTGCTTTTTTTAATTGGTTTTGACTTTTTTCTTCTCCCTCATGGTAGCCTGGAGTATTCATCAAAGGAGTTCCAAATTGGGAGTGATTTATTGAAGGCTATAGATTATCTCTAGTGTTTTAATATCCTTTATTAGATTCAGAATGGTCTATGGAAGAGTGACTGAACAAATGTTCTGATCATAAATAATTAAACTAACAAATAATGACCCCCTGTCTCAGACATTAAAGCCTTTCTCCAGTGGAGTGTAAAGATCTCAGAGCTAAAAATTAACAGGCAGAAAACAAGTAGTTTCCCTGTTGTGCAGCCCAGTGCCTTGTACCCATGTGATGGGAAGACGCCATGGAAACAGCTGTGATAGTTACTCAAGCCTTAGCCTGAGGGGTGAGAGGGGAACAAGGTAGCTATGCATCCCGTCTGTCCCAGTGTAAAGAATCAAAATGGACTTTTTGGAGGTGTCTTTCTTCATGCCTCTTGGATACCACAAGTAAACTAGTTCTTCCATGCCACTAAATTATGAACCCATGGGCCAAACAAGCTAATGTACTTTTATAAGCAACTTATTTAATTCCCTTTAATGGGGAAGACTCAGTTTTTCCACCAAAGGTTTCATAAGTTATGAAGCATAATCCAGAATTACTTTCAACTTGTAAAAATGTATTATCATGAATATTGCACAGATTGGATTATAACTAATTAAATATGTTTTTGCTTTCTACATCTTCATAGTTAGAATTTCAGTATAACCTCTAACATGGTATTGGCTAATTTGAGGATAAAGTGACCTGTTGTAAATTTATTTATTTATTTATTTATTTATTTATTTATTTATTTATCGAGATGGAGTCTTGCTGTGTTGCCAGGCTGGAGTGCAGTGGTGCAATCTCGGCTCACTGCAAGCTCTGCCTCCTGGGCTCAAGTGATTCACCTGCCTCAGCCTCCCAAGTAGCTGGGACTGCAGGTGCCCGCCACCACACCAGGCTAATTTTTGTATTTTTAGTAGAGAAGGGGTTTCACCATGCTGGCCCGGATGGTCTCAAATCTCCTGACCTCGTGGTCTGCCCGCCTCGGCCTCCGAAAGGCGTGTGCCACCGCGCCTGGCCGACCTGTTGTAAATTTAAGAGGCTAAGGGTCAGTGTGCATTTCTACACCTTTCACATTGCATCACTTGAAGCTAAGAAGAACTCTGTGGTATATTACATGTAAAAATAAGACTGAAATAAGCTGACAAAGACTTAGGGCAAAAAAATAAGGTTTTGAGTAGAATTGAAGAAAACATTTTGATAATAATATCAAAGAAATTCCGAGATACCATTGAAACCATTTAATTATTTAAACATGTTTGTTATTCCTTTTTCTGTAACTTCTTCTGACACTAATTGAAAATTTCAGAAAATTAACCTATAGTTTAAAATGTTTAAAATATGAGAATTCAAACGATACACTGGCACATAGTAAATTCTTAACATTTCAAAATAAATAATGAATGATCTGTATTAGGAAATGAAATCTTTATATGATACACACATACAGTTGTAAAACTTGGTTTTATCCATAATCAATAATTGGCTTTCAGAGGCAAATTAATTATGCAATGGTTGTCCTTAGTTTTATTATACTTTATAATAAATGGATCGATGCTTTGTTTAGTTGACAAATACAGACATAGGTGAATTAATTTTACCTTTTTCCTTAGGCCTGTCTTCTCATGTGCTTATAGCTGTGTCTGTGTCAAATGAATTTGTGAAAATATAATCTCTTATTTTAGACAATTTCAACAATTAATAAACACTGTGAAGTTGTTATTCCATGACTGTTTGAGATGGAAAACCAGCTATTTTGGGTATCATTCACATACTGGCTAAAGACATACATTTATTTATGCATTTGCTGCCCTGTGTCTCCTCTGCATTTATTATATTAGCAGTTTCAGTTTAAAGTTTATTTTTCTGTAATTCAGATTCCTTGCTTCTTATGCTGGTTGTCATATGAATATGCCTTTCTAAGATTAGGATAAAACACTCTTCTTGGTGTTTTCTTTCAGTCCTATCTTGAGTTATTTTTAATCAAAATGCTAGGCTGAGGTCAACTGATTGTAATTTGTTTATAAGGAAAAAATGGAAGGTGACCTGAAGAATTTTCTCTCCTCCCTTTACCCAAAAGTATTTATTCTTATTTTGAAATGAGAAATTCCTTCAGAATTTCCCAAGATCAAAGAGGGCTATCTCACTGACAGCTAAGACCCTGTTGTCTTCATCTGTAACTTGGCTAGTCTTGTCCAAAAGAGGCCTCTTCTGGGTTGGAATTGCATTTAGTTTTAAATAAACAATTATGCAGAAAGTGCTTCTTCCATCTTATTAAAATTTCAGAGTTAGAAGAAAAGGCATCTGAAGTTTCCAAGTAGAACTATAACAGACCTAGTGTTTTTAGTATCCCCATAAGTAAGCATTCTAGCATAAGGGAGGGTTTGCTGGTTGCTCACTGAATGTTGTCTTGGCCACTCACAGACCAACACATGATTAGTGTAAGATAAACTCTTTGGTCTAAAGAGAGAAAACATAAGAGTCTGCAGCTGTAACATGTCTGCTGACCCAAGCTGGAATGCTTTAGTGTATTGTGTCACCTAGTGAGTTTTAGGATTTCCCTCCCCACTTATGAGTTTTCCACCTCAGGTTAAAGGAATGTGGGATATTAAGGAGAATTATTAAGAGAGAAAGGGCAAGCATTTGGAAATGCAAAACCTAGACAAGGTGGAGATGATTTACTGGAGTCAGAGAGGAATTAATAGCATATTAATATCAACATCATTATGGCCCACACGCATCTATCATGCTCTCTAGTATTGTGTCCAAGGTCCATAGATGGTCACTGTCTTATTATATCCCTGATCATACTAGCTTCACCAGACTTTCAGGTCACCCAGGGGCTACATCTCTTAGACAGCAGAATATTAAGATAATGGAAAACAATAATAAGTTATGACAGTGTGTGAAAAACATGAAAAAGATTTTATATTCTCTCATGATAGATGTGATTCAGGATGCTACTGCAATAAATTAAACAATATATATGCTTTTTTGCAAGGATAACCCATGTGTTTTCATGGTCTAACGAAGTTAGACAGCATTGTTATTTGTGGCTTGACACCTCTGCAATTGCTCCTTTTTAAAGTCACAAAATGAATGTACAATAACTAACCATGCGTTAGACCGAAGGAGAGTTTGAGAATTTTTTCAAGGGGCCTTCACTAATGAAGCAAGCTGTCTTATTTGGGGATCTATAAGCAGCAAAGATAAACATTGCCTAAGACATTTCTGTTGAAATGGCGTAAAACACATGGATTACTTACTTCTTCAGGGATTTTAAATACTTGGAAACAATGCAGTGAACACAGATATTACTGTGAAGAACATTTCAGCAAATGAGTTTACAAAATGGATGAAACCGAAGAAGTGTCTTATGTTTATAGCTTCTCACCTGAAGAGATTAACTATATGGGTGGACCTCATCAACATTCGAAACTTTCTTTCCAAGAGGTTTTTCCTGTAGAATTTTAGGACTTTCTGGGAAGATGCATGACAGATGCATGCCATTGTTGATGGTGTGGGTCACTGTGGAAACTGCCCTAATGAGGCCATTATGCTGCCTATTTGTGATATTTGGTTATGAGTTGATGACAATATTGTAGAGAAAATAGACAAGCTGTTGAAAAATTTTACAGGTTGACATCAATTATCACTTAGAACTTTTTTCTCAATTTTCTGAGTGAATGAGGATTGTGTTTAAAAAGATACTTTCTGCCTCATTTCTTCTCCAGTTATTTTGAAAAAGCTCAGGTACTGATTTCTTAGGAAAAGAGGAAAGCAGGGAAACTAGAGGCAGGAATTTGTGCTGCACGCAACCTAGCCACGACTCTGGGTGCACCAGCCCTTCGGATCTGGGCAGGTAAGCATTTGCCCAGGTATCAGGCTGCCTGTGTGGCTCCACAGAACAAAGATGGGGAAGCAGAGGCATCAGCTTCTCTTATAGCACAGCACACAGCCTTCCAGGAGTGGATACACACTTTCTTTCTATTATTAGCCCAAACAATTATCTCAACTCAATAGAAAAAATAGCAATCTGTGCCTGATTGTCCTGAAAATGTTTCATTAATTTACTTGTATTCAGTGAATATAAAACCATAGTTGGTGGTTTTTCAGTAAGTACAGAAAACATATTTGGTGGGTTGTTTTCCATGCAGAGTGTAAATATTGTAGGGCCAAAGTCTTAGTTATCTGTTTTTTTGCTGTTGGTTGTTTTTTTTTTTTTTTTTTTTTTTTTTTTTTTTGAGACAGAGTCTCACTCTGTCACCCAGGCTGGAGTGCAGTGGCGCGATCTCTGCTCACTGCAAGCGCCACCTCCCAGGTTCACGCCATTCTCCTGCCTCAGCCTCCCAAGAAGCTGGGACTACAGGCACCCACCACCACGCCCGGCTAATTTTTTTTTTTTTTTGTATTTTTAGTAGAGACGGGGTTTCACCATGTTAGCCAGGATGGTCTCAATCTCCTGACCTCGTGATCCACCTTTCTCGGCCTCCCAGAGTGCTGGGATTACAGGCGTGAGCCACCACGCCCAGCCTAGTTATCTTTTTGATGGAATAAAACTACAGAGGATAGATTCCAGTGTCAGTAAGACAAAGAGTTTCTGCTTCTCTGAGGAAGTAAGTTTGCTATGTAGACACACACACAGAGAAAATGGTCAAAAGTTGCTTTTATAAACTCCAATAATCAATTTTTTTACATTAGCACCTTACTCCATGAAGATCACAGTATATGAATACAAAATAATATGTATGAACGTTGATTTGTGGAAAAAAATCTTAGAGTTATCACTCCCTCCTTTTTCCAAATTCTGTGTATTGTCTGTTGAAACAGTTCATTCTTATGATTCTAATACATCATTTCCATGGATCTCCCCCTCAGCTTAGTCTCTTCATGTCTCACTTGGATTATTTTGAAAGTCCCATGATCGAACTTCAACTTTTGAAGCTTTCCCTAATTAAATAAATGCTTAGCAAAGTCCTCAGTTAATGTTCTTTAAAGTGCTATTCTCTTCCTGTTCCATGCTCAGTTGATGAATCTCAGACACTAACCCCATAGAGCAGTTCTCAAATTCACAAGCCACCTAATGCCCACTGCCATACGTAAGAAGGTGGTCTAGTAAATTTTGGAGTAAAGGCAATATATATTTCACAAAATCAAAATGTAAGATCAATTACAATTCAGCTAATATTTAATTAGGATATAAGGCATCTCAGTGAATGCATTTTTAGTTTCTGAAGTATGTAATTTTTTTTTTTAGATTTGTACTTAGCTATTCTTACTAAATTTCGGAAAATTGCTGCTTTATGGAAATGAATCAGTGACTCTAAATGGTTCTTTGAGGTATAAAAACAAAGATAGTAACAAATACAAATTTCACAATCTGGACTAGAAAACATTACTAGTGACCACAACTCAAATACAAATATAAAAAGCATCTTTATTAACCTGGGGTAAAAGCTTCTCTGCGTGGGGCAGTTTTACCCAGGCAACTGAACAGGCGGTGCGGGATGAAAGTTTGAAAATTGGAACTAACTTGGACGCACTCATCCCCATTTTCCATGCCTGCTGTGCACTCCTGCCAGATGGGAACATGATGTCATATTTTCAGTCAGTTTTCAAACAAAATGGGGATAATCTAATATTTTCTGGAATAACCATAGAATAATATTTTCCAATGTGAACTTGGTGAATTTTATGAATGAAAGAGAAGCAGATATTGGATCCACACAGCCATCATTGAAGGTGGTACACCTAACATCAAAAACTTCTGTGCGGGACCGGGCACGGTGGTTCACGCCTGTAATCCCAGCACTTTGGGAGGCTGAGGCGGTTGGATCACCTTGAGCCCAGGAGTTGGAGACCAGCCTGGGCAACATCAAAACCCTGTCTCTATTAAAAAAAAAGAAAAAGAAAAAAAGTTTCATGCTGCTGTTACGGACTAGGAATGTCTAAAATCCATCACAAAGTTAGTATTTTGCTTGGAGGGGCAAGTAGAATGAGCTTTTGGAAAGTTTCTTTAACAATTCTTTGATCTAGTAATTCCTGAAAACCTTTGAGGCTGGTGAAAATACTTTTTCATGTAGGGATGAATCATTCTGTGAGTCCTGGCGTAAGTCAGCCAGAAACTCATGATGGGAGCTTTTGATGAGGGGATATGAGGTTTAAAAATGGAAATAAAAACTTTCTTCACGACATTGATAATTCCTATAAAGGCCATTTCTGTGTGGGATGACATGTACAATTAACATAAATGACCCTGCTTCCAAGCTCACTGAATTTTTTCGCCAGTGCCCTCAGACCTCCGTCTTTGCTCCTAACTCAGATTGTCTTGAGTCTTCTGTGTAGAGAAAAGGGGATCATTGCAGAGACTGTGAACCAAGGCATTAATCTTCACTTCTGAAGTCCAAAAGCATCTTTTGGTCTGAGGTAGAAAAAGTTTGAAAGGGAATTGAGCAGGCTAAAGGTGTTTTAATTTTTCTGCTATCTCGCAGACTAGGAACCCTCAGCAGGACTGCATGATAGGATGCATAGAGAGGTGGGGACTGCCCTGAAGCTCTGCTCTCAAGCAGAGCCTTGCCGGTGGTGGCTTAATGGAAGTCTTCACTGAAGTTCAGGGATCTGAGTGGGCACTCTCAAGTGTGTAGTGGAAAGGAGGACGCCAGTCTCCAAGAGCAGCCTGCACGGCATCCTCATTGTGCTGCGGCACATTCAGTGACAGGACTGGACGCCCTGCTGCAGCTCTGGTGGCCGGTGAGGACAGCCCCAGTTATCCAAGGACACCCTGAGGTACCAAAGGCAGGTGAGCAAGACCATGTTCCTGCCTGAGGTCTGGCAGAGGGAGGAGAAAGGGTCACCAAAACGTGGTGGAGAGCACTGTCCCAGCCTGGGATGGGAGGACTTGGCTCCATCGGCAGCAGGTCGCCATCCCTGAGGACAGTGCAGTTCTGACCTCTACTTGGGGCTTGAACACACTCCCCTCCCCGCTTTACCAAGGCAATTAGCAAAGCCAGAAGAGACCAGAGTTAACTCTGGGGATGAAGGGGAAGTAAAAGAACCCCTGAAGGAATTTTCAAGGATCTGCGACCAATACAGACACGAACTGACAGGCTTATCCCTTAACTGGACAGAGACACCTGCTGTGACTACTTCCAGTCTCTGTATCACCCAGAATTCCAGCTCCTACTAGAAAGCTTTCTGGGTTATGGAGAAATGAAGTTACATTTTCCCTCATGAGTTTGTGATTTAAAAATTTATACCTGCAGAATGATTCTGACGGATTTGCTCAAGTGGCTTTTGTCAGGGTTATAGTCAGTATCTTCTCTAGCCTCAAATTAATGTGATGTTGTTGAGGATGACTTAAAATTTTCTTTGAAAGTCTGAAACATGATGCAGAATGCTTGCACCAAAAGAGTTTTACATTTTCCCCACACTTGTACTTACTAGAGCCAAGTACATCAAAGGTGTGGATTAAAACCTGTGATGCAGGGAACTCTGACACTTGTGATAACATGGATGAACCTGGAGGACATTATGTTAAGTGAAATAAACCAGGCACAGAGAGACAAATACTGTATAGTCTCACATGTGGAATTTAAAGACAGTGCTCACAGAAATAGAGAGTAGAATGGTGGTTACCAGAGGCTAGAGGAGAGGGTGGATAGGGAAGGGGGAGATGTTGGTCAGTAGGTACATAGTTTTGGGTAGATAGAAATAATAATTTCTGTTGTTCTTTTGCACAGCATAGTGAATATAGTTAATAATAAGTGTTGTCTGTTTTGAAATATATGAGAGGATTTTAACTATTCTCACTGCTAAAAGAATGATACATATTTGAGGTGACTGATATGCTGATTAGCCTGATTTGATCATTTTACAGTGTATGCATGTATCCAAACATCACATTGCACCTCATAAAAATGTACAATTATTATTCATCAATTAAAAATAAAATTTAAACATGGGAGTTAGCAAACTTTTGCTGTAAAGAGACAGATGGAAAATGATTTTGGTATTGTGGACCATGTAAGGTCTCTGTTACATTTCTTTTTTTTCTTTTTTCTTTCTCTGTCTTCCCTCCCTCCCTCCCTTCCTCCTCCTTCTCCTTCCTTCCTTCCTTGCTTGTTTCCTTCCCTCTTTTTTTCTTTTCCCCTCTTCCCTCTTTCTCTTTCTTTTTTTGAAATACAGTCTTGCTCTGTTGCCCAGGTTTGGAGTGCAGTGGCAAGATCACAGCTTAGTGTAGCCTCAACGTCCGTGGGCTCAGGTGATCCTCCCACCTCAGCCTCCTGAGTAGCTGGGACCACAGTCACATGTCATAACACCCAGCGAACATTTATATTTTTTGTAAAGATGGGATCTCATTATGTTGCTCAGGCTGGTCTTGAATTCCTGGGCTCAAGCAGTCCAGCCACCTCAGCGTCCCAAAATGTTGGGATTACAGGCCTGAGCCACCATACCCAGCCCCCGCCCTCTTTGTTTTTTTTTAAACGCAACGCTTTACAAATGTAAAACCATTCTTAGTTCTCTGGCTATATAAAGCAGGTCATAATCTAGATTTTGGCTGCCAGACCTAATCTAGATTTTTACTAAGCCTGCATGCTAAATATGTCTGGCACTTTCCCTTAAAAAGCTCTCAGCATTTATCACATGCCAGTGTGCTTACTAGGTGTTTGTATACTTTTCTTACGCTTTGTGCAATTCTAACTTCCTTGAAGGAAGGGTGCTATCTTATCCTTAGTGATTAGGGATAAGCTTGGAATCATCCAGGCTCTACCCCTTACTAGCTGTGTAACTTTGGACAAATTCCTTTATCTCCCTGAGTTTTTGTTTCCTCAGTTATAAAATGGGATTAGTAAAGTACCTGTAGTTAGGTTATGTTACACCAATGTTCAGAGCAGGTGTATCCACAAGAGCCAAAAGAGAAATAACCCAAATTTCCACTGATGGATAAATGGAGAAGCCTAGTGCAGTGTAGGAAGAAAATTCTGGCCTGTACTGTAACACAGATGAACTTTCAAGACATTATGCTAAGGAAAGTAAGCCAGACACAAAAGGACAACTACTACATTATTCCATTTATATGAGGTACTTAGAGTAGTCAAATTCATAGGGACAAGAAATAGAATAGTGGTTGCCAGGGGCTGGTAATGGAGGTTATTGTTAGTGGGTTCAGAGTTTTCATTTGGGAAGATGAAAGAGCTCTAGAGATCTAGAGATGGATGGTAGTGATGGTTGCACAACGTGAATGTGCTTAATGCTACTGAACTTTACATATAAAACAGTTCAAATGGTAAATTTCATGTGATGTGTATTACCATAATTAAAAAATTAGTATATGATCTGATCCAAAGTAGCTAAAATCTACTGAGTGCTGCTGAAGCAAAAATTATAATTAGTAGATTTTTTTTTTATTTGTTTTGTTTTGTTTTGGTTTTTGAGATGGAGCCTCGCCCTGTCACCCAGGCTGGAGTGCAGTGGCATGATCTCGGCTCACTGCAACCTCCGCTTCCTGGGTTCAAGCGATTCTCCTGCCTCAGCCTTCTGAGTAACTGGGATTACAGGTGCATGCCACCACGCCTGGCTAATTTTTTGTATTTTTAGTAGAGACGGGGTTTCACCATGTTGGCCAGGCTCAACTCCTGACCTCATGATCCGCCTCGGCCTCCCAAAGTGCTGGGATTACAGGCCTGAGCCACCGCGCCCAGCAATTAGTAGTATCAACAGTGGGAGTAAAAGTGGCAGTTAAGCACATTGTTTCACAACATCTAGCTCAGAGCCATGACAAAGCAAACATTAAATAATATGTATAGATGGAATTAAACTTAAGCTTCCGTAGTAGAATAATTCAGAATAAAACATGAAATAATGCCAGGTAATGTCAGTTGTTACCAAAGAAATGTCCAAACTCTGAAAGAGCTTGTTAAATTAGGTTATGGCAGCCCACGGTGCAGGGGAGGGGACCGTCAGGTGATGTTTAAGTAGTTTACATGGACTGAATGAATCCCCTATGGTTCCATTTAAATTGGCCACCGCACTGCCAGGCATATGACATCGGCAACTTAAACTCGACAGAGAAACCTCTAAGAATAAGATTAATGCATTTCTCATTCTCTCTGTCACAATTATTCAATTTAAAAAAACAGGAAAATATCAAAAATCTTTTTATGAAATGGCTGTACCAGTTTTACCTTCTATAGTATAAATGCAATATGGCTTTTGGTGCATTTAAATTAATTTTATAAGGAGTCCCAATCAGCTGATGAGTAATTTTAGAATTGTTCCTATAATTGTCAACCTGGAGAGCTCTTCACTATTTTATTCATACTTCACTGAAAATTAAAGTTCAATTTTATGCCTAATTTTATACATAACGTGTTGTGAAACATCACCATTTGGGTGATGTGTGTATATGTGTATTTTCCTTCCAATAGGATATATATGTGTATTTTCTATTTATAACTAGCTGACACAGGACCATTCTCATAATCCCATTTGATTTTTTTATTTGTCGGTAGATATAACAATCTCCCTTTGGTTCAGATTGAAAAAATGGAAAATGATGATGATGATGATGATGATGATGATTGTTGACTGTGCTGATAATTTTGTATACCATTATTTTAGCTTTAAACTATTTTAAGTGTGGTCCAGTATAAAAGTTGCTTAAGTCAGATACCCCAGTCTCTATGATGTGATTATTATGTATTACATGCCTGTATCAAAATATCTCATGTACCCTATAAATACATACACCTACTACATACCCACAAAAATTAAAAATTAAAAAGGAAAATAAACCAGAAAAAAGTCAGATTTTTAAAAAATTTTACATTTCATTATATTTAGAAAACTTAGCTTTATGGTTTTTTAGAGAACATGGTTTTTCTTCCATGTACCTTCCTATTTATTTTTTATGATGCTCAAAGTTGCTAAGCTTCCACATATTTTAGTAAGAATTAGCAATGCCCTGAATTCCATAGCTTTCATAAAGAATTACCTGTGTACCATCTCATCACCACCTCTTTCCTATTACAGGAAAGCAATAAGAAGATATTCTGTAGTTAATTTAGATTGCTTGCCAAAATAGTTTTAAACTGATTTGTAATTTTTCCTAAACCAGAATGAGGAATTGTATAGTTTAAAGTATTAATATATATGAAATTGTCACACTATGTTTCAGATGCTTAGGAAATGTAGAGAAATTATTGTAAAATACATTTTAGAAAAGATGTTGCAACAAGACGAGGACAGAAGTCTGTGAAGTGTTGTGAGGAGGGCCCAGGGAAGCAGGAGGAAGGTGGGGAGACCACAGGATGACCTGGAGCCAAAGAAGAAGGGCCCAGGTCCCAGGGTCTCTACAGCACTGCCGGCCTTCCAGCCACAGTTTTTCTCAATCTTCCTGTCATATCCCTCAAGGAAGTAAGTGGACATTGTAAAGAGCGAGTAATTATAGCACAACAAAAATCAAAAGTCATGATTCTGGAAAGCATTATCAGTAAAAAATGGAGAAATAGTTGAAATCTCTTCATGTTTCCTCTGGAAATTTCTGATTATGTATGTATACTCTTCCACTCTAATATCCAAACAACTCTCTTACTTCTTTATGCAAAGAAACATGAAAGAATGAAAAGGTTCATCACAAGTGTATGATTAATTTTATATATATAATTTTGCAAATTAATAGATTTTAATGTGTTCAATAAATGTACATAAATACACAACACATATGTATATATCTGTGTGTGTGTGTATGTACTATGTACTAAATATATACTATATGTGTGTGTATATATATATATATTTAGAGAAAGTCAGTGTGTACTTAATAGTCAAATCCAAATTTCAAGAACTTTATATTTTATATAATGGCACCAGTTTTCCTGAAGCTGAATGTATGTGTGTGTGTGTGTATATTCAGTTGCAGGAATATATACATATATACGGTCAGTGTGAGTGTGTGTATATATATATGTATATACACACACATGTCAGTACATACATGGTCAGTGTGTGTGCATATAAACACACATATATATGTCAGTACATACACACATATACATATATGTCAGTATATACTAACTGTATACTGACTATATATAGTCATAGTCATATATACTGACTATAGTCATAGTCATATACTGACTATATATGTCAGTATATACATACATATATATTTCAGTATATATATGTATGTATACTGACATATAGGTATAGTCAGATTGTGTATATTCAGCTGCACGAAAATTGGTGCCATTATATAAAATATGAAATTCTTGAAATTTGGATTTGACTATTAAACCTGACTTTGTTGTCATTAAGTTTACATTGATATTTCCTGGAATTGCACATTGCTAAATTTTTCTGCAAAACCAAGATTTCTAAAATATGATGGGGCATTTGATACAAGAAAAGGCAAATAAAGAAAAAGTAGAGCTCCATTTGTCATTCTTCTTAAGTGTCTCCTTAAGAAAACTATGCAATCCAAAGTTATTTAGACAAAAGCTTAAGAAATAAAACACTTAGTAACTCATGCTAGTACTTGATTATTCTTTTGCTTATCAAGTTTTCTTCTTTTTATGATTATTATACCTTTAATTGCGAACATTCATTGGATTGGCTCAGTAGCATTTTATGTGAAACAACTTTCCATTTTAATAAGTACATATTCTCCATTAATGTGAAATAGAAGTGCAGGAGTAGGGATGAAATGGATAATTTTGCTAGAAGCAAATTGAAACTGGCTAGGCAAAAGCGTATATGTATTTTGCCCTCTTTTTCTGTTTTTAGAAAGTGCTTGCGTTAACTCTCATTCTCAGCCAGAAGCGTTAATGATTCAAACGGGCTTTATATATTGAAAACCATGAACTCTCATGTGCAGAGTACAATCAGGGAGCAAGCCCGTGGGTTTGAATGGAAATTAACGTTGGTGTATGGGAATGAATTTCATAGACAAGGATAATTTAGAAACCTGTGTGATAAACTGCAAACACAGAGCAAATGGAAACATACTGGATCTTTTCCCTCCCCTCCTCGAATTTCTCCACTATTCAGATGTCCTTCCATGTGATCATGCTTTCTTGGCACACTGACTAGGTTCAGTGATTAAGAGGCAGAGAAAATAATTACTGAATATTTTTAATACAAAATGAATAGCTCAGGATATTTGTAAGGGCTTTTCAATATCAAGATATTTATTTCCCACATTAGAAATTATAACTCCTAATGAAAACTTAGCACCATAGTTTAAAATCATATTAATAAATAAAAGCAAAATTCTTACATTGGGGAAATGACCCACAAATGGTTTGTTATAGTATGCGATCTTTAACTACTTGGAATTTCCGCTATTCTGCACAGTGCAATATCCCAAAACAGAATAGGATGTGAGATTTCATTGTTTTGTATGAGGAATCTAGAGGAAAGAAATTGATAAAAATGTATGCAATAATTTAAAAATATAAAGAGTATCAATCTCTGATAGAATAATGTAAATGTAGCAAATATTTAAGATAACTAATCTAATAAGAATTAAATTCCCCTACATTTTTCTTCTCCCCTCCCCTCCCTTTTCCCCTTCTTTCCCCTTCTTTCTCCTTTCCCCCTTTCACCCTTTTCCCCTTTTCCCCTTTTTCCCTTTCCCTTTCCCTGAATAGCTGGGATTACCCTTGTCCCAAGTAGCTGAGATTACAAGCACCCACCACCAGGCCTGGTTGATTTTTATATCTTCTGGTACAAATGGGGTTTCACCATGTTTACCAGGCTGGTCTCCAACTCCTGGCCTCAGGGGATTCGCCCACCTTGGCCTTCCAAAGTGCTGGGATTACAGGTGTGAGCCACCACGCCTGGTCCTCATTTTTCATAAAATCAAAATTCTTGCATATTCCCCTCCTTAGTTTATAGGTCAGAAGCTACACTAAGCTTCCCAATGTGCCTAGGTGTTAGATGTGCCAATTTACATATACAACAAAGGACCTGAAAAGTAGAACACTAATACAACAGAAAGTATTTTGCCTGAGGATATTGTTTACTAAATTTTTTATCTGTGCCTTTTAATAGTTCTTAGAACTAGTAAGTCCAATGGCATTCTATTTTTATGCTTTTTTCCCTTCAGATTTGTAGCATATGACAATGTGAATATGTTACAAATGTTGAATGATTTAGCTGACTACAGGCCAAACAAAATAGCATCAAGTTATCTATAACAAAATGTGTTTTGGTTGAAGAAATATGTAGATTTTAAAGAAATTAATCTTATTTACTTACGCAAAGAGTATGCTTCAGCAGCATATGTAACTTTAATTAAAATTCATCTAAAATAGGTTGTTAGTGCTATGACAGGAAGTGGCATTCAAACAAACAAAATATTCATAATGATGTTAATATAGATTAGACATGAGAACAAATATTTGGCTGGTCTGATTCTCTTGGGTCACTTTAAAAATTATTTAAAAAAATTTTGAAATCGAGGCATAACTTAAAATACAATTAAATGCATAAAGTGTGCCATTTGGTTAATATTTACAGATGTATATGCCTGTATTACCAGACCCCAGATCAAGTTACAGATAATTTCATCACCCCCTTACCATTTGTTAATACTTTTTATTGATTATCTAGGCACCTCCTACCTATCACTGTTCTACTTTCTGTCATATTATTTAGGTTGGCTTGTGCTTTTGAACTTACAAAAAGTCATACAGTACCAGAATCATACAGAAGCTTTTGTATCCAGCTCCCTTTAGTGAGCATAAGGTTTCTGAGATCCATCCATGTTGTTGCGTGGATTTGTGGCACATTTCCTTCTATTGCTGAGTAGATTTCAGTTGTGCTGTTTGTTTATCCATTCTTTTTAAAATGGACACTTGTGGCTTGTTTCCAGTATGGATCTATTATGAATAAATTTCTACAAACATTCTTTTACATCGCTTTTGGGAGTGGAATTTCAGTATGTGAAACTCTAAAGAAACTGTCAAACTATTTTCAAAAGCCCTTGAACATGTTATACTCCCATTGGCAATGTGTGTCAATTCCAGTTGCTTCTTATCCTGGTCAACATTTGGTATTAAAATCATTAACCATTGGAGAAATATAAGTTAATATCATAGAGAGATAATATGTTCTCTAGGATGGCTAAAATTAAAGAATGACAACACCTGTGAACTATATTACTCATGGCACCACAAACAACAACATGAGTTTCAGCATATTTGTATCTGTCTCCTTTGCCCCTGAGGCCCACAGGGGCAATGCAATAGGGCACGTATGAATATTACACTCATAGCAGACTTGTATTGCAGCTGAGAAATAATGAGCTTGGGGAATCTACTGCAGTTATAGCAAGTAGTAAGTGAGAAAGCTCTTTGTGTGGAAGAAAATGTAACCTCACCTCTCAAGGTTACCAGCTGCATAAACAACCATGAAAAAAGGATCCATAAAAGAGTTTTTAGGCCTTTGTAGTCTTAGCAGACCTAACAAAACATGTAGGAGTGCAAGCTGCTTAAAGTGGACTGTCTCTCCATACATTATTGTGTATGGATAACATGATCCTATATGGAGATCTTCTAAGAAATCTAGAAATCTAAAAGACACCAACTAATAAGTGAATTTTAGCAAGTTAACAGGATACAAGGTTAATATAGAAAAATCAATTCTTTTTTATGTAGCAGTAACAATCTGATTATCAAATTAAGAAAAGAATTTCATTCACAATAGCATTAAAAAATAAAATACTTAAATGTAGATCTTACGAAAGGTGTGCAGGACCTGTTCATAGAACACTATAAAACATAGCTATTAGAAAATAAAGAAGACTCAAATAAATTGAGAGACACACTATGTTTATAGATTGGAAGAAACTGGAATTGTCCTAATTGTAATAATCCTAATTGTCATACTTTGTTGGTGGGAATGTAAATGGTGCCACCACCTTGGAGAATAGTTTGGCAGTTTCTTAAAAAGTAAAAGCATGTACTTACCATATAACCCAGCAATTCCACTCCAAAAAATGTATGTCCACTCTAAGACTTAAATGTTCATAGCGGCTGGGCACAGTGGCTCACACCTGTAATGCCGCCAGTTTGAGAGGGCGAGGCGGGTGGATTATTTGAGGTCAGGAGTTCGAGACCAGCCTGGCCAACATGGCGAAACCCCGTGTCCACTAAAAATACAAAAATTAGCTGGACGTGGTGGTGCACGCCAGGAATCCCAGCTACTCGGGTAGCTGAGGCAGGAGAATCGCTTGAACCTGGGAGGTGGAGGTTGCAGTGAGCTGAGATTGCATTGAATCTTGGCCTGGGCAACAGAGCGAGACTCCGCCTGTAGTAAAATGTAAAAAAAAAAAAAGTAAAAAAAAAAAAAGTAAATGCAAAAATGTAAAAAATGTAAAAAATGTAAAAAAAAAATTATATATATATATATTCATAGCAACATTATTCATAGTAGATGATATGGTTTGGCTGTGTCCCCACTCAGATCTCATCTTGAATTGTAGCTCTCATAATTCCTAGGTGTTGTGGGAGGGACCCAGTGGGAGATAACTGAATCATGGGGGCGGTTTCCCCCATACTGTTCTCGTAGTTGAGAATCAATCTCACAAGGTCTGATGGTTTTATAAGGGGGAACCCCTTTTGCTTGATAGTCATTCTGTCTTGTTTGCTGCCACGTAAAATATGCTTTTCGCCTTCTGCCATGATTGTGAGGCCTCCTCAGCCACATGGAAATGTGAATCCATTAAACCTTTTTTCTTTATGAATTACACAGTCTCAGATATGTCTTCATCAGCAGTGTGAAAATGGACTAATACAGTAGACAAAAACTGGAAACAACTCAAATGTCCATCAACCACTGAATGGATAACCACAATGTGGCATATTCATTGAACTGGTTGCTATTTAGTAATAAAATTAAAGCTACCGATAGGCCATGATTTCTTTATGTACTTAATTGTTCCTTAATGTTACCAATTACTCTTAATGAAGAATGCCGTCCCACTCCTCTCTAGGATTTTCGCATCACTCTCTTACAGTTTGCATTCTTCCTTCTAAAAATGTTGTCCTTTCACTTTTTTCCTGTTCAAAAAAATCCAGTGATACATGTGACAGCTCAACTGTCATGCAGTTCTTGGCAAGAAAGGTGAGGTTGAATAGGAAACTTCCTATTTACCAGAGGCAACTGGAATCACTCAAGAATAAAGGGACACTGTATTCACCATCATATTGCCAGCTTCTGCTCCGGAGAGATGAAGTACATGTCTTTAATATATTCTTCCTGATAAGTACATTTTAAAAGGCACTTTATATATAAAATAAACATAAGAATGAAAAAATGTAGGGAAGACAGACCATCTAGGAACCTGAGGAATTGAGGAAATTATAGAGATAGAAAACAAATTAGTGGTTGCTATGTATAACTGTAAAGGGTACCAATGAGGAGGATTGTTGTGGTAGTGAAGTCGTTCTCTTTCTTGATTGTGGTGGGGGTTACGGACCCTAAACGTGTCATACAACTACATAGACACATCGTTTCCTGGTTTTGATATTGTACTGTAATTTTATAAGATGTAACCATTGGTAGAAACTAAGTGAAGAGTACACATCACTTCTCTGTACTATCTTTGCCAATTGATGTGAAGCTGTATTTCAAAATAATTTTTTTCTTAAATAACATTTAATTTCTGACTGGCAGTTTAATTTGTGCTTCAAAACTGATTCAAAAGGACTATGACCAATGATGAAAACGGTAAATTACAACAGTTGGTCCTATAACCAACTCTCCTACATTAGTTATTAAAGTCAGTGTTAAGGGAGGCATTCCAGAACTTCTGTAGGACATGGTGCAGATTCACCTATTTTCTTTCACATTAATTTTTGCCAACTGGATTTTTTTAGGTTGTCATATTTTTTCCAAAGAATTCAGTGGGACAAACTTTAGCAGAATTCTGATGCCCCACATTGTACCTGATGTGTGCTTGCCTCTAAAAAAATTTCTCTGTTAATAGCAACTTAAAATAAACATTATTGTAATGTTTAGAGGACATTCCTTTTGCATCATATTTTGATAGTGTCCTATTACATGCAATAATAAATGCATGTCTCTTTTCATACGAGGCTTTCACAGCAATTTCATAAACTATAATTAGTTTAACTACATAATAACCTTAGGAAAAATGTAAATATTACCATCTCTTTTTTTTTTAGGGGGTGGGCTAGGGGATTTTGGTTGACTGAGCAATCAATCACATACAGATGGATAATTTGGTATTCACTAAAATATTCACTTCTCAGCATTTCACTCTCGTGTTTCCTTGCATGATATCAATTGTCATTTAATAAGAAAGACAAATACACGTGTTTAATCACTCCCTGAAGAAAGTAAACACACTATCTGTGGGAAATGGAACACAATGAGAGGCGTGCAGTCAGCCTCAGGGTGCCCTGACTCCATTCCAGCCCTCTCCTCATATGCCCCGTTTGCACATCACCCATCACTTTTGCCTAATTGTTTCTACTCACCAAGTGAAGATAATGGCTTCTTTGCCTGCTCAAGTGATAATTTGAGATTATATGTCTCATCAGATAATTTATTGGATGTATGAAAAAATGCACAATGATGGTTTTATTGAATTATGCAGTTAGTTACCAAGATGAATGGAACTACACCTACCCAAAAATCAAGATGTGGTGGAGATAACGGAGGTTATAGGCTGAGTCATTTAACTTTTAGGGCTCTTTCTGATATTTTCTGTGAGGGCCAAATAGAGTTCTCAGTGGAGTGCATGTGAGTTTCTGCCAATGGCCAGTGGAGCAAGTGCCTGCAAGAGGGAACACTCCCCCAACTTCTGGGGTGATAAAGGATTTCTCACTGTCCCACCAGCCTGCACAGTAGGGTTCACCATTTTGTTAACTATTCCAGCTGAACTTTTCTTACTGACCTCTGGTTTCATCTATCTAAGGTGAGATCCTGCTCACATCTCTCCCTGTGAGGTTCATATCTCTTTAGATTTTAGGCTAGGTGGTGGTTCTGCAAGCTCAACTCTCCAATGCATTTGTAAAAGGTCATGAACTTGAAGTTTGTTGTAAGGGTGGAAATGAGGCTCCTTATAGCTTTCTACTTCCTGGGGCAGAAGCCAGAAGTTCCAGCCCATAGATTTTGATAAGTTGTATTTTCATTTTCATTCAGCTTGAAATACTTGCTAATTTCCCTTTTAGTTTCTTCTTTGATTCATTGATTATGAAGTATGTGTTATTAGTTTCCTAATATTCCTGGATTTTTCAGAGAAGTTGCTATTGTTGATTTCTTATTTTAATCTATTGTATATCACAAAGATATACTTTACATGACTTAAATGATTTTAACTTTGTTGAAACTTGTTTAATGACTCATTTAATGGTCTATTTTGGTAAAAGTTCCAAATGAACTTGAAAAAGAATACATGTTCTTCTGTTAGGTGAAACATTCCATAAATATCAATGAATCATATAGGTTGATAGTGATAATTAATACTTCTGAATCCCTATTTTCTGTCTTCTTGTGCAATCAGTTACCGAGACGGGGTGCTAGAATCTCCTATTGTCATTGTGGATTTATCTGTTTCATTCAGTTTTACTAGGTTTCATTTCATGTATTTTGAAGCTCTGTTATTAAGTGTTTGCATGTTTAGGATTATGTCCTATGATGAAAGAACATCTTAATCATTATGAAATAATTTTCTTTACCTTTTATAATAATTTTTGCACTGAAATCTACTTTAATATAGCCAATCCAGCTTTTTAAAAAACTATTATTAGCATAATATATATTTTTCCATGTGTTTACACTTAGGCTATTTGAGCCTTTTTTATTTAAAGTGTGTTTCTTGTAGGCAACATATAGTTGGATCTTGCTTTCTCATCTAATCTGACCATCATTGCCATTTAATAGGAGTGTTTGTACTACTTGCCTTTAATATGATTATATGATTAATTTGAAGTCTAACATCTACTATTTCTTTTTTGTTTATTCTTTGTCCATTTTCAAAGCTACTAGGGAGTGTAGATGCATTTTGTAAGAGAATACATTTTATAAATTGTTATATACACTCTGAGATTTTAACCATAATTGCAGTACTTTTTTATGAACACATTTTTAGTAGGCTGAATATTCTTTCTGCTTCAACCTGCTAAGATTGAAGGAAATACTGCTGAAATAGAACATGTACACAAAGACAGATTCTGAGGGAGGGTTTCTGTATTTTTTACTTTAAAACAGCATAGTTGAAAAAGACTGTAGTACCTGATTCTATATCTGTGTAGTTAGCCCTTTTTTTTTTCTAAATGAAATTAGATCTCAGGTAAATGTTTAAATTACCCTCAGCAAAAAGGCAGACCTACTGACAAAAAGCATGGCTGTTTAAAGCCTATAAATCTCAGAAGTGGAATGAGGGAGTTTATTTAAAGCCAGCTTCACTCCTCTTCCCTATAAATTACATATAATCACACTGGAGTGTAGGAGCTGTGACAGTCCCTACCTCACATCTCACTTCCCACCTCCTGCTCACCCCAGGTAATACCTGAAATTTTTAATGTGAATTAAAATGCAATTAGATGAGGAAAGAAACAAACAAATATATCTGGATAAAATCACATTTGAAACAATTTGTTATCTTAGTGGGAAGTGTCTCGTGGGGACAAGGTTGACTTAACTGTGTGTTTGCTTGGTATATAGAAGTCCCTAATAGTGGCTGGCTTTGAACATTTACTTTGTTTACTTATATTTTGTGCCCTCAACATCAAATTTAGTTAAGGAAGGTATAAGATTATGGTGATATGATGATAATCGTAATGATGATGATGATGATTTACCTGTGCATTATTTCCCCTGTAAACAAAGTCAATACATACTCTGTGACAGTGCTGTCACTTATGACTAGATACTATAGTCATGGGAAGTTTTATTGTTGTTATTCAGAAACAATTAAGGCTCCAGCTGTAGGGTTTCTGCTTTTCTTTCACAGAGCCCCCTGCCCCAGATAGTGAAATGTAACTTTGACCTGATGTAAATGCAGAATTATAACAAACAGATATAACTGTACAAAATAGAGACATAATCATGCCAGATTATTCATAACCAAAAAGTACTAAGTGATTGACAAATCATGTGAATATATTCATGGACAGGGATAAAAATGAAACATAAGCTGATTTTAAAAATAATATCTTTCCATGTGTTTTAATTAGTGATTTTATTTTCTCATCTGTAAGGTAGATACGATAAAGACAACCCACTGAATGCTTTTAGAAATAAAAAATGATAATATGCTTGAAAATATCTGGTCGAATTCTCAGCATACAATATATGCTTCAGAGTTTCTCACTTCCCCCTTTTCCCTTGTTTTCCATTACAAAATAAGTGGCAAAACTTTAATAATTTCCTCAGAACTTGAAAACTTAAAAGTGGATAAAATGGTACATAAGATAAATCCTATGTTGTGTGAACATTTAGGGACAAAACAGTTTGCGCAGCTCAGCATCTTCACTGTGGTACCAGTATCAACCTTTATAAAAACGAATTACCTTTTAAAAAATAACATCTGCTATTCCTCAAGCCATATAAAGTGTAAGAGAAAGTTTCAGTTGCTCAGCATATTTTAATCTCATTCCAGTAATGGAACATGTGTTTCAGAACATATATTATGAATGGAGGGGATGAGTTTTCGTAATTCATAGGATCTGTGGGGTAGAATTGTGACACTTTATTTAACTCAGGTGCAATGTCTTGTCAGAGGCAGGGGGAGGAGGGTGAAGTGGAGAAGAAACATTTGTTATGGGGGAGAGGCTGAGCTTAGAGGACATAACTGCTTCCCCTGTTTTGTGTACAAAGTTTTGTTGACCATAGACTAGAAGGGACTATGAAAAGACACTTCCAGGTTGAAAAGTAGTCAGCACATGTATAATCTTGACTTAACAAATAGAAGACTTTCATTTGTTTTAATTTAAAGACAACAAAAATTGAGTATAACATCACATTTGAATAATAATTTAGTTACAAAGTGCTGTAGTTTCAGTTATCCCATTGTCTTCCTTACAGTCTTGTGACGTGATTTATATGACTGTTAATCCCCCCACTCCCAACTTTATGCTTTTCTTTTTTAAACAAAGGACAACATTTTTGTCTCAGAGAGGCTGAGTGACTGGACAATTACTACACTCTAGTTGGGGGTGGAGTCAGCCAACCTCCTTTCTCTTTCTGTTACCCATAGTGGCCTTCTATACCAACCATCAAAGCTGCGTTTAACAAAGGCACACAGACTAGTGCTATCCAGCAGTGCACAGGTCAGTCAAGCTGTGTTTCCCACCATTTCCACTCAGCGTTTAATTAAATTGTGTGCACAGCAGCTTACCCTTAAAACGCATCTGGGATTGCAGATTTCCTGAGGCTACAACATCCTGATGAAATTCTTTGGTAATGCCAGAATTTCATTACTTTATCAGTAATGGCTGAAAATATAGCTTATTTGCATTTGAGTACTACTTCATCAAAGGTAAAATGAAGTCACTGAAATGTGTCATCTGTTACCAGGAGTGCAACCATGAACACCAACAAACTAACAAACTGTGAGGGATGCCGAGAAGAGGGATGCTGAGAAGAGGGATGGCCAGCGGCTCCCTCTTCATCTGATGAAAACACACCACCCCAGGGTAGCACACCAGAGCCGTGTCAACTCATTTTCCTCCTTGTGCTTCTCCACATGTGTTCTCATAGTAATTACTTTTCTAAACCTGGAATGAGAGGGAGTGAAAACACCAAAGAAAGGTTATGAAATACAAGCTGAAGGGGATGCCCTTAACCAAGATGAGGGGAAGAACCAAAAATATTGAATAGTTCCTCAGAAGTTTCAGCTCTGTGTATAAAATTCCCAATGTACAACATCCAGCCTAAGATGATGGGTTGGCTGTTAGCATCTCCTTCACCTTCTCCCAACTCTTTTAAAACAGCCATAAAATAGGCTGGGCCCAGTGGCTCATGCCTGTAATCCCAGCACTTTGGGAGGCCGAGATGGGCAAATCACTAGGTCAGGAGACCGAGACCATCCTGGCCAACATGGTGAAACCCCGTCTCTACTAAAAATACAAAAATTAGCTGGGCGTGGTGGCACGTACCTGTAATCCCGGCTACTTGGGTGGCTGAGGCAGGAGAATTGCTTGAACCAGGGAGTTGGAGGTTGCAGTGAGCAGAGATCTCGCCACTGCACTCCAGGCTGGTGACAGAGTGAGACTCCATCTCAAAAAAAACAAAAACAAAACAAAACAAAAAAAACCCCATAAAATAGTAATAAGAAAAACAGAAAAGGATACACAGTTTGAGTAGTGTTGTACCTAGGACTATTGGTTGCTAGTTAGACCAACCCCAAAAGGATCTCCCACCAGTTAAAGTTTACATAGGCTTAGGAGAGAAGAGTAGATCTGGTGGAGTCAACAGGAAGGGCCAGTAGAGAAAACCCCATTGGCACTGCACTCTCAGCTTTCCGAAACCCAGGCCTTGCCTGACCAGGAGTAGGAGAGGTTGCCCTGCTGCATGGGGGCTGCTGCCTTAGGTAGCCAGACCTGCTCACTCCCAAACGTCTTTACATCTTTGTTACATTTATTTGAGAAACACCACATCCCATGATTATCATCAAAATAATATAATAGAAATATTTAATTGCACAGGTTCTGGATCCAAAGCTCGTGGGCCCCTTGCTAGATGCGTAAACATAGGTGAGCTGCCCACCATCCATATGGAGGGTAGTAATGAGGCCTTGTCTTTTAAAGGTATGTTAGGAATTAAATGCAAAATTTATTTAAAGGGAACTCTTTGCCTGACCTAGAGTTCTCAAATGCTCGATAAGTGTTCATTGTTAAATTCAGTGATTATGGAAGTGGGTAGGTGGAATTCTGTTACATCCTGAAAAGTTAAGTTGGAAGGAGGAATGAGCAGAGAGAAGAAACTGTGGAAGTAGTTCCTACTGAGGGCTAAAGAAATCTGTGCACTGTCTCTGGCAGGGGCTCACATAAATATTGCTGTAAATCATCCAAGAATAAATCTTGCCCGATCTAGGAAACCATGTTGCATGAGTGGAGGATGCCCCTGGTCTATAGCGGAACATTTAACTTTGAACAAGAGCTGTGTCCACCTCCTAGCTGTCTGGATTAAGAAAATAAATGGAGTATTTTAGTGTCAATCAGATGCACAGTGTTGGTTACCAATAATTTTCCATCTTGTCTACTAGATCAAATTCCTGACTCTTCAATTCAAAACATGGAACAATAAAAAGCAAAACAAACAAAAATTATATATATGTCTGTGTACATACTATATATATAATATAAACTTTAGAGGTGCTTATTGTACATTCAGAGGAAAAAAATTTTTGAACAAAGATTCACTACAAAAATATCTTAGAATCTGACTTCTAAGAATCTGTAAACTTGGGAATCATAAGGAAACAGTAGTTAAGTGTGGTCATCAATTCAAATAGGTGCCTAATATTTATATTTATTATTTAAATATGAATTGTTATTATTTAAATATAAATATTTATATTTCTCAACACTTCCCCATAATAACTTATATTAAAGTATAATGTCCTCACTTATTCGTTTTTACACCTAGCTATATTCTAATAATATCAAACTTTTTTGGACATGTAGTGAAGTACTAAAGACTTTACAAATGAGGACATAATGATAAACCCCTAATAATAAAATACACAGTATAAGTCAATGAATAATAATGAACTGTCTAGAACTTCAGACTTTCTATCAGAGCCTTCAGGTAAGTGGCAGCACCAGGGAATAATAAAAGCGTTCTGACTCCTCGGCTTGGGAATTGTTTATAGAGTACTCTCTTTTTCTAGACATTGATTATTAAAGAAGCTGTGGTTTTCGAGTGTCCCCTAATTCTTTTTTTTTTTTTTTTTTTTTTTTTTTTTAATGGCTAGCAATTTATTCTTTTTTTTTTTTTTTTTTAAAGTAGTCTTTTTTTTTTTTTTTTTTTTTTTCTTTTTTATTGATCATTCTTGGGTGTTTCTCGCAGAGGGGGATTTGGCAGGGTCACAGGACAATAGTGGAGGGAAGGTCAGCAGATAAACAAGTGAACAAAGTTCTCTGGTTTTCCTAGGCAGAGGACCCTGCGGCCTTCCGCAGTGTTTGTGTCCCTGGGTACTTGAGATTAAGGAGTGGTGATGACTCTTAACGAACATGCTGCCTTCAAGCATCTGTTTAACAAAGCACATCTTGCACCGCCCTTAATCCATTCAACCCTGAGTGGATACAGCACATGTTTCAGAGAGCACAGGGTTGGGGGTAAGGTCACAGATCAACAGGATCCCAAGGCAGAAGAATTTTTCTTAGTACAGAACAAAATGAAAAGTCTCCCATGTCTACCTCTTTCTACACAGACACAGCAACCATCCGATTTCTCAATCTTTTCCCCACCTTTCCCCCCTTTCTATTCCACAAAACCGCCATTGTCTTCATGGCCCGTTCTCAATGAGCTGTTGAGTACACCTCCCAGATGGGGTGGTGGCCGGGCAGAGGAGCTCCTCACTTCCCAGTAGGGGCGGCCGGGCAGAAGCGCTCCTCACCTCCCGGACGGGGCGGCTGGCCGGGCGGGGGGCTGACCCCCCCCACCTCCCTCCCGGACGGGGCGGCTGGCCGGGCGGGGGGCTGACCCCCCACCTCCCTCCCAGACAGGGCGGCTGGCCGGGCAGAGGGGCTCCTCACTTCCCAGTAGGGGCGGCCGGGCAGAGGTGCCCCTCACTTCCCCGACGGGGCGGCTGGCCCGGCGGGGGGCTGACCCCCCCACCTCCCTCCCGGAGGCGGCGGCTGGCCGGGCAGAGGGGCTCCTCACTTCCCTGTAGGGGCGGCCGGGCAGAGGCGCCCCTCACCTCCCGGACAGGGCGGCTGGCCGGGCGGGGGGCTGATCCCCCCACCTCCCTCCCGGACGGGGCGGCTGGCCGGGCGGGGGGCTGACCCCCCCACCTCCCTCCCGGACGGGGCGGCTGGCCGGGCGGGGGGCTGACCCCCCACCTCCCTCCCGGACGGGGCGGCTGGCCGGGCGGGGGGCTGACCCCCCCACCTCCCTCCCGGACGGGGCGGCTGGCCGGGCGGGGGGCTGACCCCCCCACCTCCCTCCCGGACGGGGCGGCTGGCCGGGCGGGGGGCTGACCCCCCCACCTCCCTCCTGGACGGGGCGGCTGGCCGGGCGGGGGGCTGACCCCCCCACCTCCCTCCCGGACGGGGCGGCTGGCCGGACGGGGGGCTGACCCCCCACCTCCCTCCCGGACGGGGCGGCTGGCCGGGCGGGGGGCTGACCCCCCCACCTCCCTCCCGGACGGGGCGGCTGGCCGGGCGGGGGGCTGACCCCCCCACCTCCCTCCCGGACGGGGCGGCTGGCCAGGCAGAGGGGCTCCTCACTTCCCGGAAGGGGCGGCCGGGCAGAGGCGCCCCTCACCTCCCGGATGGGGCGGCTGGCCAGGCGGGGGGCTAACCCCCCCACCTCCCTCCCGGACGGGGCGGCTGGCTGGGCTGGGGGCTGACCCCCCCACCTCCCTCCCAGACAGAGCGGCTGGCCGGGCAGAGGGGCTCCTCACTTCCCAGTAGGGGCGGCCGGGCAGAGGTGCCCCCCCCACCTCCTGGACAGGGCGGCTGGCCGGGCAGGGGGCTGATCCCCCCACCTCCCTCCCGGACGGGGCGGCTGGCCAGGCGGGGGGCTGACCCCCCCACCTCCCTCCCGGATGGGGCGGCTGGCCGGGAGGGGGGCTGACCCCCCCACCTCCCTCCCGGACGGGGCGGCTGGCCGGGCAGAGGGGCTCCTCACTTCCCAGTAGGGGCGGCCGGGCAGAGGCACCCCTCGCCTCCCGGACGGGGCGGCTGGCCAGGCGGGGGGCTGACCCCCCCACCTCCCTCCCGGACGAGGCGGCTGGCCGGGCAGAGGGGCTCCTCACTTCCCGGTAGGGGCAGCCGGGCAGAGGTGCCCCTCACCTCCCGGACGGGGCGGCTGGCCAGGCGGGGGGCTGACCCCCCCACCTCCCTCCCAGATGAGGAGGGAGGACGCTCCTCACTTCTCAGACGGGGTGGCTGCCGGGCGGAGGGGCTCCTCACTTCTCAGACGGGGCGGTTGCCAGGCAGAGGGTCTCCTCACTTCTCAGACAGGGCGGCCGGGCAGAGACACTCCTCACATCCCGGACGGGGCGGCAGGGCAGAGGTGCTCCCCACATCTCAGACGATGGGCGGCCGGGCAGAGACGCTCCTCACTTCCCAGATGTGATGGCGGCCGGGAAGAGGCGCTCCTCACTTCCTAGATGGGATGGCGGCCGGGCAGAGACGCTCCTCACTTTCCAGACTGGGCAGCCAGGCAGAGGGGCTCCTCACATCCCAGACGATGGGCAGTCAGGCGGAGACGCTCCTCACTTCCCAGACGGGGTGGCTGCCAGGCAGAGGCTGCAATCTCGGCACTTAGGGAGGCCAAGGCAGGCGGCTGGGAGGTGGTTGTAGCGAGCCGAGATCACGCCACTGCACTCCAGCCTGGGCGCCATTGAGCACTGAGTTAACGAGACTCCGTCTGCAATCCCGGCACCTCGGGAGGCCGAGGCTGGCGGATCACTCGCGGTTAGGAGCTGGAGACCAGCCCAGCCGACACATCGAAACCCCGTCTCCACCAAAAAAATTCGAAAACCAGTCAGGCGTGGCGGCGCACGCCTGCAATCGCAGGCACTCGGCAGGCTGAGGCAGGAGAATCGGGCGGGAGGTTGCAGTGAGCTGAGATGGCAGCAGTACCGTCCAGCTTCGGCTCGGCATCAGAGGGAGACCGTGGAAAGAGGGGAGAGGGGAGAGGGGAGAGGGGAGACGGGGGAGGGGGGAGGGGAGAGGGGAGAGGGGAGAGGGGAGAGGGGAGAGGGAGCTCTATCTACCACACAGTCCTTCTCTGAATATCGAGTGTCCCCTAATTCTGTTAGACTAGAAAAATAACAAACATCAATAAAACATCAGCGGACATGCCTATGTTTTTGTTTCAGATTTGGCATTGGTCAGAGCAAAAAGCAAATTTTCTGCTCTGCACGCATCTTCTTCAATACCCGACAGTCTCCTTTTCCTTGTCCAAGGTGGATGAGCACTGTGTGAGACTTGCCCCAGTTTCCCTGCAGTACTGCCAGAGAGAGCAGAGTGCACCAGAACCTGCTTAAGACTCACCTTGACCATTTGCTACTCCATACCTTTTTTGTATTTTTTTACCAATATCTCCTCCACACCCCAGTTCCTCGTAACCATCACTCTCCTCTGTACTTCTGTGAATTCAACTTTTTAGAATTCCACATGTAAGTGGGATTGCCTCACAAAGCACTCTATGTTTTAACTCTTCTTTTACATCCATTTCTCCTATGAGACTGTAAGCACTTTGAGTGCAAGGTCAATATATTAACCGTCTTTGTTTTATCAGTGCTTAATGCTGTACTTCCTACTACTGGAATTTAGTCTCTTATGTTGGCAAAGGGCAAATCTTGCACAAGGGCTATGAAATAACACTAGTTCCAAAAGTTGACAGGAATGCTCTAGTGGCCACCTGCATTAAACAAACACTTTCTGCAGTCAGTAGGACACCTGCCTTCTAGAATGTCAGGGGTCATCTAGCTAAATGTGAACACAATTTAGGGTTCATCCAGTCACATGTAATTCTTCTATTTTTTCTATTGTAAATCGATGATTTTCTTAATATATATTCATAATTTTATAGTTTTCTAATCTAGTAACAGCTATGTTAAATAACTTCCTCCTCTACCATTTTTATACTTTTTCTGTTTCAATAAAGGAGCTGGTGGCTGGACTCCACTTGTGTCAAATAAATACCAATGGCTGCAAATTGACCTTGGAGAGAGAATGGAGGTCACTGCTGTCGCCACCCAAGGAGGATATGGGAGCTCCGACTGGGTGACCAGCTACCTCCTGATGTTCAGTGATGGTGGGAGAAACTGGAAGCAGTATCGCCGAGAAGAAAGCATCTGGGTATGTTTCTAATAATAATAATTGCTACCTATTGCTGCAAACCTATTAGAAAAACAGAATTTTAAGAATTACTTTGAAAAAAATGTTCTAAGTGAAAGTAAGATACCTATTTCATTGAAAGCATTGAAAGACAATCTTATATTATACCATTAAATAGTGTGGAAGTTAAAAAATAATACAAATCATATATAATTTATTTTTTCTTGGTTTGCTTAATAAAGTAATTTAACATTGCCTCTGCATTATTTTAGAGTGGTAGATTGAATTCATTTATTTTCTCTGATTTGATCTGACGTTTTTGAAAGACACTGAAATTTCAAAATGTAATAAATGAGCAGTTTCTGTGTGTATGACAAGTACAGGAACACAGACTTTGAACTTGAAGAATTGTGTGTCCTTTATTAAGCAGCCAGATTTAGTTTTTCTTGTTTTTTTTTTTTTTTTTTTTTTAGAGACAGAGTTTCGCTGTTATCACCCAGGCTAGAGTGCAGTGGCACGATCTTGGCTCACTGCAGCCTCTGCCTCCCAGGTTCAAGCAATTCTTCTGCGTCAGCCTCCTTAGTAGCTGGGACTACAGGCTTGTGCCACCACACTTGGCTAATTTTTTTTTTTTTTTTTTGTATTTTTAGTAGAGACAGGGTTTCGCCATTTTGGCCAGGCTGGTCTCGAACTCCTCACCTCAGGTCATCCACCCATCTTGGCCTCCCAAAGTGCTGGGATTACAGGAGTGAGCCACCGCGCCTGGCCAGATCTAGTTTTTCATAGACTACAGATCTCTGTGACATTCTCTGAATCTGTAAATATCCTCATAACAGTGACATTATTTCTGTTTCTGATTATATGTCAATGCCTCTTTGCCGGGGTAATCACTTTTTGTTTGACTTTTGCAGCTACTTGGGAGGCTGAGGTAGGAGAATCACTTGAACCCGGGAGGCAGAGATTGCAGTGAGCGGAGATCGCACCATTGCACTCCAGCCTGGGCAAAAAAGAGAGAAACTCTGTCTCAATAATAATAATAATAATAATAATAATAATAATAAGTATTTATTACATAGTGTTTGAAAGTAACCTGTATCTGTTTAAAATCTTGCTCTGCATTGATTAATAATGTTTAAAATGTTGTGGACAGTTTCCCTATAAAAGAGATGCTGTAAGAGAAGACTCATATAGAGTCTGCATCGTATTTGTAATTTGGCTCTTTCTTCCTCCTAAAAAAAAATACATCAATGACAGAGGTACCGTCAGCATTTTTGTTATCAAGTTAAGCAGTTCAGAGGGAAACCATAGCCAAGGCAATGCCATTTGCCAATTTTGCTTACTCTGAAAAGTTACTAGCCTGCAGGGAAAGAGCGTAAAGGTTAAGGTTCTTACTAATCCAGAACACTTAAAATGACAGATGTCAACTCTCATGATCTTACCTCGTGTAGGAACGTGTTGAGCTTCACTGGAACAAGTGATTTACTTTCCTGGTGCCCGCTCACAGTGTGAGCTTCCTTTCAGTCACTGTGCCTGCCTTTCATCCCTGCATCTCTATTCTGGGTTGACTTGTGGTTTCCCAAAAACATATGTTGGAATCCTAACTCCCAGTACCTCAGAATGTGACCTTAATTGGATATAAGGTTTTTACAGAGTTAATCAAGTTAAAATGTAGTCAGGAGGGTTGACCCTAATCTGATATGACTGGTGTCCTCATCAAGAAGGACCTTTGGACCCAGAGACAGTTGTACACACAGGGAACACAGTGCAAGGACACATAGGGAAGCAGCCCTGTGAGGAGGGAGGGTTGGGATAATGCATGGACAAGCCACAGAACACCGGAGGCACCAGCAGCTAGGAGATGGGCATGGAACAGATCCCTCCCTAGAGCCTCCGGAGGCAGCATGGCCGGCAGACACCTTGATCTTGGACGTATGGCCTCCATCACTTTAGCTACCTAGTTTGTGGCACTTTGTTACAGCAGTTCTGGAAAACTAACTCAGCCTCTAAAGCCTAACTGTGCCTAACAGGACTAGGACATCAGGAAATGTTTCCTGAATGAATGAGGGAAATTCATCCTCTCCCAGGATGCCTTTTTTGAACAACCACACTGAAAATGATCCTTCCTGGCTCTGCAGGTCTCTAGGACTTGTTTTGGACTAAAACAATGAAATGTAGTGCTATGAGGGTTCAGGACTCAGCCTTCCAGCGTTTTGAGCTAAAAGGTTTTCGGGGATAGGGCTTTATCTTTGCATCTCCTTCATCCTCCATCACTGTGACTGGCAAATTGTAACCATTTAATAGCTTCATTTCCTACTCTATGACCAACTATACAGAATTTGCATGGTGAAAAAAATGTTAATGCTACTGAAGAGAGAACCCACAAAACAAACCAGAGATGGTTCTTGTGAGTGTTCAGTTATAAGACACAGACTCGAAGAGACTTGAGAATGGCAGGCCTCGGAGAAAGCGTTACCTCGTGGGTTGTTGGAAAACAATTCAGGAGGATATTTCAGAAAGCAAAAGTAATGCAAACAAAACCATGGATAATGGATGAGATACACAAAAAACAGTGAGCTGTAAGATGTGAAATGGCTGTTCAGACTGAGATGGAGAGAATATGGGGAATTTGCTGAAAGTTGTAAAATTGCAAAGAGAGAGGCTGTCAAGTTTGGATTATAAAATACCTATGTAGATATTTGAGTTTCTTTTTTTTAAAAAAACTTTTAACTTTTTGTGAGTGCATAGCAGGTGTACACATTTATGGGATTCATGAGATACTTTGATACAGGCATGCAGTGCCTAATAATCACATCATATAAAATGGGATATCCATCCCAAGTATTTATCCTTTGTGTTACAGACAATCCAATTATACACTTTTAGTTACTTTAAAATGTACAATTAAATTATTATTGACTATAGTCACCTTGTTGTGCTATCAAATACTAGGTCTTATTCATTCTTACTATTTTTTTGTGCCCAATAACTATCCCCATCTCCTCCCCAGCCCCCCACGCCCCTTCCCTGCCACTGGTAACCATCTTGATTCGCGTTTCTTGAACTGCTACATCAACATCTCAGGGACATATTCTCCATTTGTTTATTCATTAATCCATTCTTTCAGTAAATAAGCAAATAATTATGGTAAAGGTTAGTAATATACTCTTGGGAAATGTGAGCTGAGTCATAATTATCATATTCTTCACTAGGCATGTTCCTTGTGTCTAGTATTTTTCCTATCAAAGCTACTTCTGTAGAAATAAAGTTCACTGACTGTCTCCTATTTATCATTTTCTTAAAAAGATGGGCTGATATTGGCTGTCCTCCAGTCTTATCATTGCTGCCTTAACAATAAATTACATCTCTTATTAGAGTTTCTGCCCTTTACCAAGGCATTAATTTTAGATATGAATGGATGATATTAAAATAACTTAAGATTTATTTTTGATACCTAAAATATTAACACTCTTGATTAATGAAAATTATGTTTTTATAGGCTTATTATCTTTCCGAGCACATTATTATCTTTATTATTATCTTTTCCTGACCACAGCTACATCCCCTGCCCTCAGGGTCATCGTATTAACCTTCCTGTACCAGGAGAACAGAATGCATTTCCAGCTCTCTCCTAGGGATCCTGCTGCCTCTACTTTTATGTTAAGAACACATTAAAAATGCATTCTCCAGTCTTATATATTTCTTGTATGCCCTCCCTCTGTCTTTTTATGGCTTTGTTTTTTTTGGTCTGGTTTTACCCATTACCTATGCTAATGTTTTCTATTATTAAAGATCCACAGTTGCTTATCTGCAATTTTTAATTCTAAAAGCAGAATTATTAAAATGGTGAACCCTAAGCAGACCCAAATTTATTTAGCAGCAAAATCTGAATGTACTGACTTTGGGGCTGTTTGCATTTTTTAGTTACTCTGCTTAATGTGAATATTCATATTTTATTGCAAAAATAGTAACATATGTGATTACCACCTAGTCACTCATATTTGGTGTATACAAAGTATGACCTTTCTAATATATGAAATGAATCTGAATCTAAAGCAAATCTGATACCAAGGCTTTAGATAAGAGATTGTACAGCTGTCATATCAATCACTGACATTTGATTATCTGAATGGATTAATATATCAATCCACATTCTTACTAATTACATGCTTCACATTGACGCTTCAAGGGCTAGACTGAGTTTGTGTTGAGAAATACCCAAGAAAACTAGATGTAACTGCCAGATTTATGGAATCTTCAGAGTAGTAAAAGCTCTGTTCAAAAGAGAGAATCCCTGTTACTTACAACAGGAATACATGAATCTTTTCTGAGTAACAGAACAAGCTTCATTATGTATTATACTTTCAGTTAACAAAATGTGTTTCAGGACACAGACTCAATTGAGGTGAATAATCTCTTCATCTGCTACATCATTTTAAAAGGTGCCATTACTCAAACAAGGTCAAAAGAATAAACAACAGAAGAGGGAAGATAAAAGATAATTTTCTGGGAGAACCATATGTGTGTGTGTATATATATATATATAGTAGTAGTAATAGGAATGGCCTTAAAAAACCACCTGGCCTAATAAGAACAAATGTTCTGAATCAGAAAGAGAGAAAAGATATTTAGAAATCCACCTAACCATGTCCTGGAATCATGCTGAGAGATTATACCATAACATTCTATTAACCATAGTCCCAGATTAGCAATCACTGACAAGCCATTTTCCCTCATGTCTATTTTTCACTTATTTCTGAAAGAATAAAGAATTAAATCTGCAAGGAAATACAGAACTTTTTAATTCATTGTGAAATTTTCTTCTGGTTGGGATTAGATATATTCAGGTTATTATCCATCCCTGACATATGTTTCAAGTTCCCCTCTGAGCACCAGACTCCATTTCCTTTCGGATGTCAAATAGTCACATCCAAAACTAAATTTATTATCTCCATATCCTTCCCATCACCAAACCTATTACCCCTGGGCTTCCACCTCTCAGTAAATATCACAGCATTTACCAATTGTTGGCTTGAGCCAATATGCGTGGAGTTACCAATGACTTCCATTCCTTCACACTCCACGATCAATCCATAGGCATATCCTGTCAACTCAGTCGTTAGATCATGTCCGTCACAGCTTCAGAGTATATGTGGAGTCTGACAACTTTTCCTCACCTCTGTTATTACCATGACAGCCCAGTTGCCCACCATCTCTTACCTGGACCATTGCCACAGCTTCACATCCCATCTTGCTTCTGCCTTTGCAACTGGCTTCCAATTTAAATCTATAGAACTTTATTTTCTTTAATTCTTGCTGTAAATTGCCACATATTTTATGCACCATATGAATGTAGTCATTTTCAATAAAGAACTGACCTTATTTAGATAAAAAGAAATAAGCAACTTCGACCGTATTCTCTGCTTATCTGTGGCTTCAAATATTTTGTGCTATGTTGTTCTTCTAGCTGCTCTTTAAAAATGTCAAGCAAGATCCATCCTTTGTACTAGCTATTCAGTATCTCTGAAATTTTCCCCTATAGCATAGATAGCTTCCTCAGTTCGTTTCTTGGGTAAATTATCTCTTCCTGATAGAATTCTTCTAGATAACCTAACCCCTAATGTGCACAGAACACACACACGCAGACACGCACTCACACAGCTCCCACTGCCCTCCCCACCCCACCCGCCTCCAGCCTGTGTCTTCCCTGGTTTTATGTTTCCTTATGGAAGTCATTATTTCTTGTTCCCATGTATGGAATTTTGTTTTTTTCCTGTCTGTCTCTTCTCACTAAGAAGATTTTATGCAAAGAAAGAAAATGTTCTCTGAATAATATTATTGGACTTTGTTTTTTAAAACTTTCTGACAAAGAGCATACAATTTGCTATAACTGAATTCTTGTTTCACTGGTCTTTATCAGTGTTGAGAATTTTTGAGATCCAAAATGTAGAACCGTTCTAACTGGGAAATCTAAAAAAGTGTCCACCAGCTGTCATGGGACGTTTTTGGGGCAGTGGACAAAGTGCATTAGTAGATCTTCCATGGCCTGTGTGTATTTGTTCCTAATTGTTATCTTTATTTTCCGGGCCTGACTGGAGCAAATGTGAGTGGAACTAACGGAGGAGGCAGAAGGAAGGTCAGAGGTTGGAGATCTGCCGATCAGCACTGAGCCCAGAGGCAGCAGCTGTCTGGACTGACTCGGTACCTGCTATGAGAGAGCAGGAAAGGATGGCAGACACTGCAGTTAGCACAGAGACAGAAACATTCTCAGTCTGAGTGTGTGTTACATGCCAGACACACTGTTGGTCGACAGTAGGGAAAAGGGAGGCTGAGGGTGTGGCTGGGTAGCTACCAAGCCATGAGCCAGTGATGGGCAGCGACACAGTGAGTCAGAGGAAGAGCAGGTCTGCAGGACACGTCAGCCCTGCTGCCAGGTGTGGTGTCAGCCCAAACAGCTGCACCTGTGGGTCCAGAGGTGGTCAGCGGATATCTAGTTTCAGTCGGCCTTCATTCTGCCTCTGGCTGTCATGGCCACTGGGTTACTGAAATCATGGCTTGTTTCCTTCTGTATCTCTCCATCTTCATGTACAGCTTCCCTTTATCCAACACGAAGTCAGGCAGATTGTCCTTGTAAGGCAAACTAAACATTAGCAGAGGCAAGTACACACACACAACACTCAGGAAGTTAGAGAACATTCTTTAGTTGCTTGAAGCAAAAGGGCTTTTCCTGGCTAGGAAGCAAAAAGAAAACATTGTTTCTAAACTTGAAGCTAATGCCATCTACCATTTATGAAGAGCTCTTTGTGCATAAGGCTGTGTGCTCTGGGTTTCCAGCACTCCCACATTTAATTCTTGCACAATTCCTGTAAGGGTTACAGTTTCCAAGAAGGTAAAGAAACAGTCTCTGGCTGTGAAAGGGCTCTTTTTCACCTTGTTTCCTAACTCCATTTCTACAATAGCAAAGGAATGAGAGACTTAGTGGTGTATTTGTCCTTATGAAACATTCTCACTTAATTCTAATATATATATATATATATACACACACACACACACACACAAATGATCCTCCTGCAAAGCAAAATATATGTATATATGTATACACATAATATAGATAAAGATGTATAGATAAAAATCCATCTGAAAAGCAAAGTGTAGAGAAAAAAGAAGAACACAAAATCCTGCTAGGATGTGGCGCCAATTGAATAGGAGACATTTCTTCATGTGGACTTAGAGTTGAGCAGAGTAGCCCAAGCTTTAGAAGTTTGTTTGAGATGGATCTGTGCTAGTAAGGAATGTCACATCAAGTGACACCTCTACAAACGGATCTTTCTAATACTTGTGGGCCTTCTTCACAAATTAAGGGTCAGCATGGTGTGTTGCCAACTTCACAAATTATTCAGAAGATTTGAGTTTCAGCTGTAGGATGAAACGAGTTCAGGGGCTGGATGCAGGTGGTGGTTGAACAACAATGTGAATATATTTAATGCCACTGAACTGTACACTTAAAATGGTTAAAATGGTAGATTTTATGGGATATATATTTTACCACAATAAAAATTATTTTAAAAGGCATCCTATGAGTTAAATAGTCAATGGGCTATATTAGTAGTGCATGAGCTACACAGCCTTGTGTTACTTTTTTTCTCTCTGATTTTAATTGGGTCTGATTATTGGTAATATTGGTAATATTTGGTAATATTTGAGCAACTTGCTTCTAACTGTAGGGTTTTGAAAAAAACCATTTTTTGTGGATTCTTAAATATTGTAGTAAATGGAAATGCCCTTTTTATGGGAGCCTGTGCTGGGGCTTCACAGTCACACAGAGTTGCCTTTGAGAACAAGAATCAGTTATAAACTGTGTAAAGTTGGGTAATCTAACTTCTCAAAGTTCTAGCTTTCTCATTTGTAAAATTTTAATTGGGTCTGAGTTTTAATAATAAAACCTTTATTCTGAAGGTTTTATTATATTTTTCAGAATAATAAGACTCCTAAGGTTAATGTTTTTAGTCTGATGTTATTGATTCAGTCCCATTAGTGTGAGGGAGAAGCCTTCTGTGGTATGATGCCACTAGGAACACAGAGGTACCACCTGTCAAGAAGGATTTAAGCCATTGTTGCGGTGACTGAGTGAGATGCCAGTACTCTAAGTTCCATGGGCAAACACATGACCTTGAGAAATAGCAGAAAAGATTTGAACACATATTTATGTTAGATTAAATGGGTAACTGCCTGGGAATTTTATGGAGTATCCAAAATAGCAACTGTGGGTGAGTGTTATCAAATGATTAAGCATGGAAGTGAAGTACGATAACCATACTCTTTAAGGAGAAGCCCTTCCAGCTCTCTTCCCCACTTTGTGCCCTAATCTGGTGACAACATCTTAGAAAGCACTTGTGATGATAGGAAGAATAATGGGGCTGATCCAGAATCTAACTGATTTATTCCACAGTAATGGTTCTGTTTTGTCAGGGATTCTGTAGTTTTGTCAAATTTAAAATCAATATAGCACTTCAGTATCATTTTGTTGTTGTAATAGTGAAAATCCTCAGTGATTTCTTTAAGCTGCTCTGTCTTTTAAGAGAACCTCTACCACAGCCCCAAAGGGGACCCTGTCAGTGAAAGTCTGGTTTACCAGCCAAATCCTCAGATATCTCTCTAGTTCCCCATTGGCTGTGAGTCATTTGACCTTCTGAAACAGCTGCCCTAGAATTGTACAGATATCTTAAAAGGTATTAACTTTCATTTTTAAATCAGTGACATTGACAAATCAGAGAAGTGTGCTGGTCTAAGCAGTTTTGTTTCAAGCGGTATCCTCTGTTTTACTTCTATCCCAGATACTGATGAGCAGGGGTGTTTTTCTACACTGAAACTTTGGCTATAGTGATAAATTATCTCAATAGGAAGTATAACCCTCTATATAATTAGTGAAAGTTTTACTTAAACAAAAGTGAATATTCTAGTTTCTGATGAACATTCACTAGATAATGGTTTTCTTGTTTAGAGAGTGTATCTTTGTATGCCTCTGTAGAAAATTCCTGTGAGCTGCTTTTTTTTCCTCTTTCATTGTGATCAATTTTTTTAACAGGTTATTCTATTTTAGGTAATATTTGAGCAACTTTCTTTTAACTGTAGGCTTTTGAAAAATCAGTTTTTGTGGATTTTTAAATATTACAGTAAACGGAAATGCCCTTTTTTTGGGAGCCTGTGCTGGGGCTTCACAGTCACGCAGAGTTGCCTTTGAGAACAAGAATCAGTTATAAACTATGTAAAGTTGGGTGATTTAACTTCTCAAAGTTCTAGCTTTCTCATTTATAAAATGAGCATAATTGTGTGAGGAAAAATAAGATTATCCACTTAATGAGCTTAACTCTGCACTTGGCAGATAATAAGCTCCCATAAGACCTTTGTTGTTATATTTTTCTTCTTATCTCTGTTGCAGCACTTTTCTATTATTTAAAACTTTTTCTAACAAGCAGTATGGTCTGTTATTCTTTCATATAGTTTTGTTCACTTATAGCATACTATGTCAATTTTCGTAAACAAGATTGTATCTATATAGATACATGTAATAGAACATGAATATGTGTATCAAACACTGTAAAATTTAAATTTATACATATATAAGGATGCTTATAAAATGACTCATATTGACTATATTTCTTCAAATTGATGAGTTTCTAGAAGGCAAAATAAAAATAACTAGTAGGGAAAGCAAATAGAAAATTTTGTTTGACTCCGTCTTAGGAGTTCAAGGAGAGAGGCCTGACTAAAATTTCTATTCAGAGATACAAAAATGTTTTAATACTTATACGTTACAGTATATTATCAATGCAACACCTCATAATCTCTTTTCCTCTTTCCCTCTTAATGGTGCTATGATATTCTCAAATTCTATGTATGACTTTTTTTATAATTTGGTCTCAGAGAGTCTGAGTTTAGAGTTTCCTTTATTTTGTGGCAATAAAGATTTATTTATTCCTTCATTCCTGTAACCCTGAAAAAGAATTTTAGGCCCTTCTCACTAGGGTCTATCCTTATTTTCCTATGATACAAAGAGTATTTCAATTAGAGAAGAGACTAAACAAGAGGCATAAAAAATAGGAACCAAGTAAAAATTATTATTATTTGATCCTTGAAAACGCACATAAGAAAATCACCTAGGCCGGCGTGGTGCCTCATGCCTGTAATCCCAGCACTTTGGGAGGTTGATCACCTTGATGTCAGGAGTTCGAGACCAGCCTGGCCAACATGCTGAAACCCCATCTCTACTAAAAATACAAAAAAATTAGCCAGACGTGGTGGCGGGCGCCTGTAATCCCAGCTACTCAGAAGGCTGAGTCAGGAGAATCACTTGAACCCGGGAGGCAGAGGTTGTGGTGAGCCGAGATCATGCCACTGCTCTCTAGCCTGGGCAACAAGAGTGAAACTCTGTCTCAAAAAAAAAAAAAAAAAAAAAAAAAAAGGATTCAACAGCTGACAGTTTTTAATACTTTTTTTTGGAAATTAATTTAATAATCAGAAATACCTCCCTTTGTATAAGTTATCAGTTAAAATGAAAAGAAGCAAATACTGTTTATAATAGATTTATAAGGCATAAAATACCACTGGCAGGCAGGAGAGGGGTAAGAAATGTACAAGCTACACGGGAAAAGAAAAGGTTAAAACATTACTATGAGGTATATAAAGAGATCTGCGTAAATTCTCATTTATGGATATGAAGACTCAGTAATGTAAAGATGTTAATCCTCTCTAATTTAACCCATAATAAAATGATGTAATTCAAAATTTTACTTTGAAGAATGTTCATTCAAGAATAAACAAGGCAAGTGTACAGATGCCAGCAAGATGGTGAAATAGGACATTCGTCTGCAGAATCATCTATTTGAACCACTGTTGACATCTGAAAATACCACCGAAAGAGCTAAGTGAACTTAAAGAAAATAGAAAAATAATTCAAAATAGCCAGAGCAATCCAAAGCAAAAAGAACAAAGCCAGAGGTATCACATTACCCAACTTCAAACTAAAAGGTTACAGTAACCTCAACAGTCTGGTACTGGTATTAAAACAGACACATAGAACAATGGAACAGAATAGAGAACCCAGAAATAAAGCTGCATACCTACAGCCATCTAATCTTTGACAAAGTCAACAAACATAAGCAATGGGGAAAGGACTATCTATTCAATAAATAGTGTTAAGATCACTGGTGAGCCATATGCAGAAGAATGAAGCTAGAACCCTACATTTTACCATATATGAAACTGAACTCAAGGTGGATCAAATATTTAAATGTAAGACCTCAAACTGTAAGAATCCTAGAAGAAAACCTATGGAAAACCATTCTGGACATTGGCCTTGGGAAAGGATTTATAAGTCCTAAAAGCAATTGCAGCAAAAACAAAAATTGACAAGTGGGATCCGGTTAGACTAAAAAGCCTTCTGCACAGCAAAAGAAACTATCAACAAAGTAAACAGACAACGTACAGAAAGGGAGAAAATATTTGCAAACTATGCATCCAACAAAGGTTTAATATTCAAAATTTATGAGGAACTTAAGCAATTAGGCTAGCAAAAAGCAAACAACCCCACTTAAAAATGTACAAAATATATGAACAAACATTTCTCAAAAGAAGGCATAAACATGGCCAATAAACATATGCAAAAGTGTTCCACATCACTTATCATCAGATCAATGCAAATTAAACCCACAGTAAGATACCATCTCATACCAGTCAGAATGGCTATTACTAAAAAGTCAAAAAACAACAAATGCTGGTGAGGCTGTGGAGAAAAGGGAACACTTACGTACTGTTGGTGGGAATGTAAATTAGTTCAGCAGCTGTGGAAAAAAATTTGGAGATTTCTCAAAGAACTTAAAAGAGAACTACCATTCAACGTAGCAATCCCATTACTGGGTAGATATCCAAAAGAAATCTAATCATTCTACCAAAAAGACACATGCACTTGTGTGTTCATCATGGCAGTATTCACAATAGCAAAGACATGGAATCAACCTTGGTGCTTATCAGTAGTGGATTGAATAAAGAAAATATGGTATATATATACACACACCGTGAAATACTATGCAGCCATAAAAAAATAATGAAATCATGTCCTTTGTAGCACCATGGATGCAGTTGGAGGCCATTATCCCAAGTGAATTAACACAGGAACAGAAAATCAAATACTGCATGTTTGCACTTGTAAGTAGAAGCCAAACATTGATAACTCATGGATATAAGGATGGCAACAATAGACACTAGAGACTGCTGGAGGGGAAAAGGAGGGAGTGGGACAGTGGTTGAAAAACTAACTGTTTAGTTAGTACCTGGGTGAAGGGATCATTCATACCCCAAACCTCAGCATTACACAATATACCGAGGTAACAAACCTGCGTATGTACCTCCTGAATCTAAAATAAATGTTGGAAAAAACTAGAGATCTGGAACTGGGACTGCTCTGGTTTGAATGTGTCCCTCAAAATTTATGTTATGAGGGAGTGGGTTTCTTATAAAAGGACCCTACTTTTGCCTCTCTGTCACCCATGTGATGCCTTCTGCCTTGTTATGACACAGCAATAAGGCCTTCACAGATGCCACCACCTTGATCTTGAGCATCCCAGTCTCCAGAACTGTTACAAATAAATTTCTGTTTATCTAAAAAAGGAAAAATAATTCAAAAATTAGTAAGTCATTAAATGAATAAAATGAGAAAATTAAAGATTGAAATTATACAAAATAACAAATTCTGGAGCTGAGAAATGCATGAATGAAATGAAAATTGCAATAGAGAATGTCAACAGCAGAATCAATGAAGCAGAAGAAAGGCTATGAACTCAAAGACAGTTTAGTGAAATTATACAATTGGAGAAAAAAGAATATAAAGTAATGAAGAACGCTTATGGAACTTACAGGAAAGCATCAAAAGAACAAAACTTAAAAGTATGGACACTGAAAAAGGAGAATAGAGGGACAAAGGTCTAGAAAGTTTAGTTAAAGAATCAATAGGCTGGGTGTCGTGGCTCATACCTATAATGTCAGCGCTTTGGGAGGCCAAGGTGGGAGAGTCGCTTGAGCCCAGGAATTTGAGGTTGCAGTGAGCTATGATCATGCTATTGCACTCCAGCCTGGCTAATAGAGCAAGTTTTTATTGTAAAGAAAGATATAGAGAGATAGAGAGAGAGAGAGAGAGGAAACAGTAGCAGAAACAAGGAAGGAGGGAGGGAGCAAAGAAGAAAGGAAGACAGGAAGGAAGGAAAAAAGGCAGGCAGGAAGGCAGGCAGAAAAAGTTTTATCAATCTGGGGGAAAATTTACATTTTCATACACAGGAAGGTCAAAGGTCTCTAATCAGATTGAATCCAAGCAAGACTACACCAAGACATATTATTATCAAACTTTGAAAATTCAAGGACAAAAAGAGTATTCTGCAGCAAAAGAGCATCAAGACAAAAGAAGCATGTCACATATAAGGGAATTCCATTAATACTAGAAGCAGATATCACAGCAGAAACCTTACAGGCCAGGGGAGAGCGGGATGATATATTCAAGTGCTGAAAGGAAAAAAACAAAACATAACAAAAACTGTCAACCAAGAATACACAGCAAAGCTCTTCTACAGAAGGAAAAGAGAAAAGGACTTTTGCAGAGACACACACACACAAAGTCAAGAGTTCATTACTCTCAGAAGTGTCTTACAAGAAATGCTAAAGGAAGTTCTTCGGGCTGAAAGAAAAGGATGTTAATTAGTAACACAGAAATATAAGAAAGTTTGAAACTCACTAGTAAAAGTAAGTACAAAAAGTTTAAGTCAAAAGTAAGTACAAAAGTCAGTCAAATTTTAAAACTGTGGTGGTAGTGTTTAAGTAACATTTATTACAGTGGTTAAAACAAACTATTAAAAATAGTTAAAGCTGCAATAATTCATTAAGGGTTACACAATATAAAAAGCATCAAAAACAAAGTGTGGGTGGGTAAAAATGTTGAATTTTTGTGTGTGATCACGGTTAAGTTGTATTCAAGTTAAAAAAAACTTGCTGCAACTATAAGATATTTTATGTCAGCCTCCTGGTAACCACAAAGCAAAAACCTGTACTAGATATACAGAAGATACAAAGTAAGGAATCAAAGCATGCCACTATAGAAAATTGCCTAATCACAAAGGAAGACGGAAAGAGAAGGAAGGAACAAAGGAAAACAAAGCTAGAAAGAATGAACTAAAGGGCTGTAGTCAGGAAACAAAGCCAGAAAAGAATGAACTAAATGACTGTAGTCAGTTTTTACCTGGCAACAATTACCTTAAATGTAAATAAATTAAACTATTCTATCAGAAGACATAGTGTGACTTAATGGATTATAAAAACCAGACCCAGCTCTGTGCTACACACAGGGAACTCACTTCACTTATAAGGACACACATAGACTGAAAGCAAAGGGATGGAAAAAAGATACTCCATGCAAAGGAAACCAATAAAGAGCAGAAGTAGCTGCTCTTATACCAGATAAAATAGATTTTAAGTCCAAAACTGCCACAAGAGACAAAGTCAGTATGTAATGCTAAAGGGGGCTGGGCGCAGTGGCTCACACCTGTAATCCCAGCACTTTGAGAGGCCGAGGTGGGTGGATCATGAGGTCAGGAGTTCAAGACCAGCCTGACCAACATGGTGAAACCCCATCTCTACTAAAAAAATACAAAAAAATTAGTTGGGCATGGTGGCACCCACCTGTAATCCCAGCTACTCAGGAGGCTGAGTCAAGAGAATCACTTGAACCCAGGAGGTGGAGGTTGCAGTGAGCTGAGATTGCACCACTGCACTCCAGCCTGGGCCACAGAGCAAGACTCCGTCTCATAAAAAAAAAAAAAAAGAAGAAGGATAACGGGGTCAGTTAACCCAGAGAATGTAACAGTTGTAAATATGTGTGCACCAAATGATGGAATATCTGAATATATAAGGCAAATACTAACAGATCTGAAGGGAGGGGGACTTAATAGGAGGGAAATTCTATATCCTATTTTCAGCAATAGACAGCTCATCCAGACAGAAAATCAGTAAGGAAAAATTAAGACTTAAACTATATGTTAGACCAAATGGACCTACCAGACATAAACTGAACATTGCATCCAACAGCAGCAGAAGACACCTTTTTCAAAAGCACACAGAGAACATTCTCCAGGATAGATCATATGTTAGGCCACAAAACAAGTCTTAATAAATTTAAGGAGATTGAAATCGTATCAGTTATACTTTCTGACCACAATGGTATGATTCTAGAAATCAGTAACTGAAGGAATTTCAGAAAATTTGGCTGGGCGCAGTGGCTCACGCCTGTAATCCCAGCACTTTGGGAGGCCAAGGTGGGCAGATCACGAGATCAGGAGATCGAGACCATTCTGGACAACATGATGAAACCCCATCTCTTCTAAAATACAAAAATTAGCTGGGTGTGGTGCATGCCTGCAGTCCCAGCTACTTGGGAGGCTGAGGTAGGGGAATTGCTTTGAGCCCAGGAGGTAGAGATTGCAGTGAGCCAAGCTCGTGCCACTGCACTGCAGCCTGATGACAGAGCGAGACTGTCTCAAAAAAAAAAAAAAGAAAAGAAAAAAAATTCAGAAATACATGGAAATGAAACAACATGCTCCTGAACAACCAATGGGTCAAAGAAGAAATTTAAAGGGAAATTTTAAAATGTCTTTAGACAAACAAAAATTGACCCATGCCATATCAAGACACATGGGATACAGCAAAAGCAATTCTAAGTTTATAGCAATAATGGCCTACATCAGCACGGAAGAATGATATCAAATAAACAACCAAACATTACACCCCAAGGAACTAGAATAACAAGAACAAACGAAGCTCAAAGTTAAAGAAGGAAAGAAATAATAAAGATCAGAGCAGAAACAAATAAAATACAGACTAGAAAAACAATAAAAAAAATCCATAAAACTGAAAGTCAGGTTTTAAAAAATATATAAATATATATATAAATATAACATATAAACAAAATAGACAAATCTTTAAGAAAAAAGAAGTCTCAAAATCAGAAATGAAAGAGGCAACATTACAACCAATATTACAGAAATACAAAGGATCTTAACAGACTACTATGAATAAGTATACATCAAATTGGACAATCTAGAAGTGGATAAATTTCTGGACATATACAACCTGCCAAAACTGAACCATAAAAAAAAGAAAATCTGAGCAAACCAATAATAAGCAATAAAATTGAATCAGTAGTAAAAAGCTCTAATTAAATAAAGACCTAGGCCCCGATGGCTTCACTGCTGAATTTTACCAGGCATTTAAAGAACTAATACTAATTATTCTCAAACACTTCCAAAAAATGGAAGAGAAGGGAATACTTTCAAACTCATTTTATAAAACCAGCATTACCCTGATACCAAACTCAGAAAGTACACTACAAAAAAAGACAATTATAGGCCAATATCCTCATGAGCATAAATGCAAAAACTCTATGAAATTTTAGCAAACCAAATTCAACAGCATATTAGAAAGATCATTCATGATAATCAAGTGAGATTATCTGTGGGATGAGTTAATGGTCCAATATAGGCAAATCTATAAATGTAACGTATCATGTTAATAGAACAAAGGACAAAAAACATATGATTATCTCAATGGACACAGCAGAAGCATTTGACAAAATCTCTAACAACCTTTTAATCTAAAATCTCTCAACATATTGGGTGTAAAGAGGACAATATAGCTCGACAAAATAAAGGTCACATATGACAAACCCTCAGCTAACATCTTATTCAGTGGTGAAAAGTTGAAAACTCTTCCTCTGAGATCCAAACAAGACAAGGATGCCCACTATCACCACTTCTTTCAACACAGTACTGAAAGTTCTATCCAGAGCAATTAGACAAGAAAAAGAAGGAAAAAACATCCAAATTTGAAGAAAACAGAAGTTAAATTGTCCCTCTTTGCAGATGACATGATCTTATATATAGAAAGCCCTAAAGACTTCAACAAAAAATTATTAGAACTAATGAATAAATTTCAGGCCAGGCATGATGGCTTATGCTTGTAATCTCAGCACTTTGGGAGGCCAAAGTAGGAAGATCACTTGACTCCAGTGGTTTGAGACCTGGACAACATGGCAAGACCCCCATTTCTACAAAAAAATAAACAACGAGCTGGGCATGGTGGCATGTGCCTGTGGTCCCAGATACTCAGGAGGCTGAGGTGGAAGGATCACTTGAGCCCAGGAGGTTCAGGCGGCAGTGAGCTGTGATAGTGCCACTGCACTCCAGCCTGGATGACAGAACAAGACTCTCAAAAGAAAATAACCCCAAATAACTAATAAATAAATTCAATAAAGTTACAGTACAACATCAACAGAAAAATCAGTTATGTGTCTATATACTAATAATGAAGTGTCTGAAAAAGAAATCAAGAAAATAATCCAATAAGATACTTACGAATAAATTTAACCAAGGTGGTGAAAGAGTTGTACACTGAGGTTTACAGAATTTTATAGTAGACTATAAAATATTGATGAAAGAACTTAAAGATGACAGGAATCGAAAGATATCCCCATGTTCATGGATTGGAGGAATTAATATTAAAATATTCATAATACCTAAGGTGATCTACAGATTCAGTGCATTACCTATGAGAATTCTAATGACATTTTCCACATAAATAGAGAAAATGATCCTAAAGTTTGTGTGTAACCACAAAAGACCTCCAATAACCAAAGCAATCTTGAGCATAAAGAATGAAGCTGGAGGTATCACACTATCTGACATCAAAATGTACTACAAAGCTGTAGCAATCAAAACAGCATGGTACTGACATAAAAACAGACATACATAGACCAATGGAACACAATAGAGAGCCCAGAACTAAATCTAGGCATTTATTGTCCGTTGATTTTTGACAGAGGTGCTAAGAATACACAATGAAGAAAGTTTAGTTTCTTCAATAAATGGTATTGGGTAAATGGGATATGCATGCACAACAGAATGAAATTAGACCCTTATCTCACACTATATGCAAAAATCAACACAAAATGGATTAAAGAGTTAAACTTATGACCCATAACTGTGAAACTACTAAGAGAAAACACAGGGGAAAAGCTCCATGATATTGGTCTAGGAAATCATTTTCTGGATACAACTCCAAAAGCATTGGCAATAAAAGCAAAATTAGACAGATGAGGTTATTTCAAACTAATTTTCTGCACCACATAGGAAACAATCAGCAGAGTAAAAAGACAACCTATGGGATCAGAGGAAATATTTTCAAACAATACATCTGATAAGGGGTTAATATTTAAAATACATAGGCAACTCAAACATCTCAATAGCAAGAAAACAAATAACTGTGCTTTTTAAAAATGGGCAAAAGACCTGAAAGACATTTCTCAAGAAAGATATATGCGTGGCCAACAGGTATATGAAAAAATGCTCAATATCACAAATCATCAGGGAAATGCAAGTTAGAACCACAATGAGATATCACCTCGTACTTGTTAGAATGGTTATTATCAAAAAGACAAAGATAACAAGTGTTGATGAAGATGTGAAGAAAAGAGGATCCCTGTATACTGTTGGTGGCAATGTAAATTTGTATATCCATTATGGAAAGCAGTAGGGAGGTTCCTCAAAAAATCGAAAATAGAATTACCAAATGATTCAGCAATCCCACTATTGTGTATGTATCCAAAGGAAATTAAATCAGTATGTCTTTTAGATATCTGTACAACCATGTTCATTGCAGTATTATTCATAATAGCCAAGATTTGGAATCAACTGAAGTGTCCATCTGTGGATGAATGGATAAAGAAAATGTGGTGTACATACACAATGGAATGCTATTTGGCCATAAAATAAAAGAAATCCTATTTACTTGTGAGAACATAGATGAACCTGGAGGACATTATGTTCAGTGTAATAAGTCAGGCACAGAAAGACCAATACTACAGGATCCAGCTTATATGTGGAGTCTAAAAATGTTGAGCCCATAGAAGCAGAAGGTGGAATAGTTGTTACCAGGGACTAGCAGGACAACAAAATGTCCTGGGTCATCAGTCCTTGACCATCACGTGATGTGGTGCAGACAGCACCCGGCTAAGAGTAACTAACTGAGTGCTGTTTCTAAAATAGCCCCTAACAAACACCTGGCCAAGTACAAGGTGCTCAACACCTGTGAGCTTCCTCCCTTCGATTACAAAATGCAGGGTGGATGTGGAATCCAGTCACGCACTATAAGGCTGAACCCTGTGAATGTGCTGATATCTAAGTATCTTGACCTACAAAAACAGCAATTTCGTATGATCAAGCTAATAAATATGCTTTGACTTTCAGGTTTAAAATCACCCATTTCTGCAGCAAAACTGTAAAGGGAGGGCAACACCAGTTTTCCACAGGGGCAGCTGCAGTTGAGACTAACAAGTTCCTATCTAAGCTCTCCTCATTTTTAAATTCACATGGTGTAACTATTTCTCATGCTAAGATTTCATGAGTGTGTGCAAACACACACACACACACGCACAGAAGTGCTGCAACAAGCTACAATGAAGAAATCCCAAAGTAGACGGAACAATGGGTAATCTACAATAAGGAAGCAGAATGATGTAAAGCTTAATATTTTATTGTGCTCTAAAGTAGTATTGAAGTTCAAAGTAAGTTAGCTTTGCTCAGTCCTCCACTTTCTCATCAACCTTTGTGTTGATAGACTCCCAGAGTTCTCACAGGGGATCCATTTGGAAGGGGAAAATGCATCAATACAAGTCTGCCATGGTTTGGGTGGGTGTGCTGGGTAAACCTTGTGAAGAAAGGCAGCGCATCGCTGTCTCAAAATATATGGCTTTGCTGTTGGAGCAGCCCGCTCTGTCTGCGACTTTAACCCGGCTTTCTTTTAGAATGGCTTCCTTTTTGCATTTCAGCTGCTGACTCGGTTTCTAAGTTGCTGCTACTAGTCAGTCACTAGAGTTTTGCATCTTTACTGTCATGACCATTTCTCCAGTTCTTGCTTTCCTTTGGTGTCAGGTATCACCCCCAAACGTTTGTCATCTCATCACCTCTGAATTAGGTCCTTTGACCAAGAGTAAAGCCATATGTTTGCCAACTGGTCTCCACCTCAGAAATATTTACTAATTTCTCTTCTGTCATGTAAACGACTTCTGAGATGGCCCCATTTCCAGATGTCTTTCTGAATTACCATGAGCTGCAATGGCTTGCCTACTCTTTGCCTGCCAGTATTTGAAACTCAGTTATTTTCCATTCTATCTTACAATTATTCTATGCTGGCCTTTCCCCCAAATTATACGTATGACATCAATTCATGACAAATCTAATTTTATATGCCACTGGCTAAAACATGTCATTTAGGCTATCTTTACATTCAGAATATTACTGCTCATTTCAGATTGTGAATTCCTAATATATGAGTCCCTTTATCAGAAGCGTTTGAACCATCTTGCATAGGGGCTGGGAATACTGAGACTGAGACCTGTTGGGCTCCATTCCTAGGAGGTTAAGGTATTCTTAGTCACAGGATGAGACAGGAGATCGGCACAAGATACAGGTCACAAATACCTTGCTGATAAAACAGGATACGGTAAAGAAGCTGGCCAAATCCCACCAAAACCAAGAAGGCTATGAGAGTGACCTCTGGTCATCCTTATTGCTCAGTATAAGTTAATTATGATTCATTAGCATGCTAAAAGACACTTCCACCAGCGCCATGACAGTTTACAAGCGCCATGACAGTTTACAAATGCCATGGCAACGTCCAGAAGTTATGCTATGTGGTCTAAAGTGGGGAGGAACCCTCAGTTCTGGGAATTGCCTTCCCCTTTCTTGGAACACTCATGAATAATCCACCCCTTGTTTAGCATATAATAAAGAAATAACTATATTTATTTGAGCAGCCCATGCTGCTGCTCTGCCTCTGGAGTAGCCATTCTTTCATTCCTTTACTTTCTTAATAAACTTGCTTTCACTTTCTGGACTTGTCCCAATTTGTTTCTTGCACAAGGTCCAAGAACCCTTTTTTGGGATCTGAATCAGGACCCCTTTCAGGTAACACTTTGTTTTATTTCCTCATATGGATAGATTCTTAAATCATCTCCACAATGAATATTTTCCTAATACTTTAAAAATAATATGGATAAGAATAAATATTAATAATGCTATATTCTTAATGACTCTCTTTTTGATTAAAACGTAATATTATATCTCGTTCCGTCACTGCTGGATTACCTTACAGAGGTTTCTGCTTATAAAGAGACACGCGTTTCTCAAGGAAAACTCACCCTCATAAATAGCAGGACCTGAACAACATGGCTTCTCTCCCATCCGCGTTTCCATTTCCTGTCTAAATAGGCTTTGCATAAAATCCTTTGTTTATTGCGTTAGAAACATATTCTTCCTTTCGCAGATGTCCTTGTGGAATAACCTTTGGTTCTGTGGAAAAGATTCAAGTGTCAAGACACTAGTTCTGAAGTAGCCGATTGGTGTCAAGCATGAGAATAAAAGATGGGCATTAAAAACATTAGCACTTAACCTCAGTCAGGATTTTGTCTGTGAAACAGAAAAAATAGAAGAGAAGTCAGATTTGATCTGCATTCTGAAAATGAGAATTTTTTTTATATTTAAACTCCTCTTATTTTGTATTCCTTAATGTCCTTGTTAATCATTCATATCAAATGGCTTGTCTTTCTTTCAGAGCCTTGAACATTTTAAAGACACCATGTCATTCTTTTTACAAGAGAGAGAAAAAATTACGCAGTTGAAAGAGTTCCCAAGGGAGCTATTGTGCTACACTCTGGCAAAAGTTTTATTAGCTAAACTTCTGACTGAAAGGAAAAATAAATTCAGGTTTAGGAACGGCTTCTATTTATTGTAAGGAAGTTTGCAAAAATTACTGAAAAATATCCCAAGAACACAATGTAAATTTACTCTGGTGGTATTTTTTCCATCCTTGCTTCTCCAAAATAATAAAAAAAGTTAAACGGCCAATAAATTTACATTAACAGTCAATTGTCTACCCTTAAATCAGAATGAATTCATTACTTCGGTAATTAATTAAGCAAGCTCAAATGAAAACTAGGTTCTCCTGAAGAGCTTGCATGTCAGTATTGTCAAGTCACAGTTAAAACATCTCTAAACAGAGAAATTAGCCCTATCACATCTCATTAATTTGTACTATGGGTTTCTTTTATTGTTCTATTTAGAATCTTAATACTAAGATCTTTTTTCTTCATCGGAGCTAAATTCCTTAAGCTATGACACAAAATCTTTTGCGAAAATTATTTCTGAAAGGAAACTGCATTTGTGTGCTGTGACCGGGCAGAGTAAGCTGTAGCTACCACTGAGTTCAGGTTCAGGAATATGCATTTCTTATCCTTCCCAAATCTTTTTTCATGTTACCTGCTTTGGGCATTGTTTGGAGCTTCTGGTTGCCAGAGGTCCTGTAGGATCACATCTTAGATCAAGGCAGGCCTACCTTCCAGAGCTGCAGAACACTGGGTACTGAGCTGGTCATCCTCACCCTTTCTCTCTTCTCTTCTCTTCTCTCCTTTCCTCTACTTCCTCTCATCTCCTCTATCCCTTCCCCTCTGTGGATCCTTACCCTCCAGCTCCTTGGGTTGTGGCACCAAAAACGTGGCTGGATCTGGTACCCAAGCTAATGTGGTAGAGGAAAATAATTAGTGAAAACCATCAGCACACTCCCTCTGTTCTGGCTTCTTTGTGCATTTTAACAGTGGAGTCTGGAAATAATAGTCCCACTTCAGCTATTTAACCCAAGACTGACTTGAATGCTAGGAATGTCAAATCAGGTAGGGCAGAGTTTTGTCATCAGAGCAAGCAAATGTCAGGTGAACTGGAAGACAAAGCAGGACGTAGGTAAGAATGCAGATTCTGAGTCAAATCAGTTGGGTTCAAATACTGGGTTCACTATTTGCTAGCTGTATGAACTTGGGCTAGCTGATTAACCATTTTGTACCTTGTTTCTTCATCTATATAATAGGTGTTATTATAGAACATATGTTATAGGATTATTGTGAAAATGAAAACAAAATAATCTGTATAAATTAGTGATAGATCCGAGGTCTTCAGTAAATTGATGAATGGATAAGAGTAGATGCCTGATTGCAGAGCACTGAGGAGAGGAAATGAGTTAATGAAAAGGAGAGAGCAAATGATGAATACTTTCTGTAGAAGTCGGGATGCTTAGAAAAAGAGAGCGGGACAGCAGTAGCAAGAGGGACATACACGGGCAGGAGACAGTGTGAAGTGGAAGCTAGAGCGACTAGAGCCTGGTCACTGCCAGGGATGCTGGTGGAACTCCCATGCCCATCAACAGCTTGGAGACAGAAGAAACTCACAGAGTAACTGAGGGGCAACGTCCCAGAGGGATGGCAGGGAAAAGGATCCAGAACACAGAAGACACTGAAAAACAATGATGTTTTCTGAAACAGGAGGAAAATAGCTAATTATATACGCTTTATTTTAAATTTCTGAAAGGGAGTTTATGGCTGTTTCTTATCTACTTGATGTTCAGAAGATTCAAGCTCTGTGATATGAGTGATGAAGGATCAGGTGCTGTGGCTCATACCTGTAATCCCAACACTTTGGTAGGCTGAGCCAGGCAGATCCCTTGAGTGCAGGAGTCTGAGACCAGCCTGGGCAACACAGTGAGACCCCTGTCTCTACAAAAAAATACAAAAATTACCTAGTTGTAGTGGTGTGTGCCTGTAGTCCCAACTACTTGGAAAACTAAGGAAGATTGCTTGAGTCTGGAAGATCGAGGCTGCAATGAGCTGTGATCGAGCCAGTGCACTCCAGCCTGGGTGACAAAGCAAGAGCCTGTCTCAAAAACAAACAGACAAACAAACAAAAAAGTGATAAGGGAAAAGTGGAATTAAGGTAGGAAATGTTTATGTGTGTGTAGTAGAGGATGTGGAATGGAAAAAGATTTTGACAGGGAACAACAAGAGTCCCTAGTAATAGTACATTTCTACACTGGAAACACCTGCCCAGACCACTGCCCAGACCACTTAAATCCGAACCTCAAGAGAGTAGGAACTAAGCAGTATGTTAAAGAATCCACCTGATGATTCCCATATTCATTCAAGGTTAAGGACCATTGTCCTCGTAGCATAGAGACCCCAGGATGGAGACCATGAATAGGGACCCCACCCGCACAGCTGGGGTGTTTTCCCCAGCAATAGTCAGCTGTTTGCAGAACCTGAGAAGGCAACTGAGAAGACTGACCTAGAATTAGCATCTGCAGGTATGATGACATTGAGGATTTGGCTACATAAATGCTAACAAATTGGCAAAAGAGTCTGGAAAAAAAGGTACCATGCTGTTTGGGCAGTGTGGAGAGGACAATTAGATCAAGAGAGGCTGATAACGAAAATCAGAAAGAGTCAGCATGTCAAAGAAGCTATAGTGTGGGAGTGAGAGATCTGGGACTATCTAGAGGTATACAGTCAACACAGAGTTTAAATAAGATTTCAAAGATGGTGCCCCCGTCCCAGGTGGTGATGAGGTTGGCCGTGGGAATGAGGATGAAGTGAAGCAGCTGGAGCTCATTTGCATCAGGGAACTTGAAGTCAAAGGATCTTATTGGTATTCCTCAAGGATGTTCATATTGTGGCTTTGGGATAGAGGAGATGGTGATAAGTGTAAGGGAATGACTCGGAGTTTAGAAAATGAATTACAATGGCCAGGAAGGGTAGAGGGAGCTATAGTCAAATGATATTTAAGAGAAGACATAACTTTCTCATTGTGTTAGTTCAGTTACTTTTGTGAGGAAGTGCAATGTTATGAAATCAAAGGAGATTGGTGAAAATGTGTCCAGACCCCACCACAAATAAGATGAGGGGAAATGAGGAAACTGCATTCCTGAGTGTTACAAGGGCAGGGGTGTCCAAAAGAAAGACCTGAGTTTTAATCAAGGTGTAGATCAGTGTCTGACACCCAATATCACTGAGTATTTATTGTGTACCAGGTGAGATTTTTAGAATTTTAGCTGCATTCTATTATTTACTTTTTCATCATTAACTTGGGATGAAGAAATACAACTTTAGAGAGGCTCAGTAATGAGCTCATGTCACACAAGCAGAGCCTGTACCAGAAACCTTGGGCTGCCCACCTGGGGAGCCAGTCTCAATTTCTAGGCTACACCAGAATATTCTCAGATAAGATTAAAGTAGTCTTTTTTCTTCCTTCTTTCCTCCCCTCAACCTCATCCCCCTTCCCTCTCTTCTTTTTCCCTTCCCTCTCTTCCCTTCCCCTCCCCTCCTTTTCCCTTCCCTTCTTTATGAGGGTCAAAGAGTGCACAGAAAAAAAACTGTGGGGAAGGAAGAAGAGTAGTGGGGAGTGCATGGGCGGATGGGAGTGTAGAGAGCCCGGAAAAGGACAGATTGACCTGAGGATCAACGGCATAGGATTTGAGGACATGTCCGGGGATGATAGGGATGAGAGGCCTGGGGGAATGGCTGCTCTCGGGTCTCTGATTGGAATTCTGGAGTGATGTGGTTTTGCTGCCATCCCAGCCCAGAACGTGTCTCTCTTCAGGGTTCCACACAGAAACATTAATCCCAAACTGTTTGGCATGCTGTGGATTCTATGGATTCTGTCTCCCTGGTGGGAGTGAGGGCGATGATCAGGCGCAGCTGTTCCCCCTCAGGTTTGGAATTTATCAGTGAGGACGAGTTTAGTTCTGGGCAAAATGCATTTCCTGCCTTTTAAAGGAATATGGATTTGCTCAGCTGAGGACTCCAGGGCACTTTCATGCAGAAGGGGCAGGAGACTTAGTTCCAGGCCGAAGTTCTTCTCCCTCTGAGTCATAGGAACCCCCTGCTCCTTTCTAGTCCCTCTGGCATTTTGTCCTCTAAAGAAATCTGAACCCAAGTGGTTGGTCCTAAAACACTATCACAAACAGAGAACCAACCGAGAGAGGGAGAAAGGATGAAAAGGAGATGCAGGCGAGAGGGGCGAGGGGCAGGGTGCTGGTGCAGTTCACACCAGAAGGAAGGAAGGAAGGGAGGAAGGGGCAGAAGGGGGGACGGGGGAAGGGGGAGGGAGAAGGGAGGAGTGGGAGAGGGGAGTGGGGGAGGGAGGGAGGGAAGGAAGGAAGTCTGAATGTTTTCATCTCACCCCACCCTTCTCCAGGCTGGAGGCTGCAGAACTCGACTAGACTCATTTCTTTCTATTTGTAATTTGCTATGTCATTTTAAAATTTAATTTTTAATTTATTTTCCCATTTACACTTGCTTTGGGATTGAATTTGCTTTGGTTTTGCTTTCTGCTTTTTTCCTCCTGATTTTAGCTTTAGTAACCACTTACTTCTTATTATTGACATTTTACTTTGTATGCTGAAGGCTAATTTTCTACCTTCATTCAAAGTCTGAACCCTGCAGTGATGCCAAATAATACAGAGAAGTCTGATTGTCCTTTATAAAAACAGCAAAATTTTATAAGTCAAATCACATTCACCTTGAAAGAAATCATGTGCTCAATAAACCCTGAGAACTGCGGCCCCAGGGACTCACCGTGCCCACATTTTAGTTGTACTTTCACATGCAGATTAATGAATGTGACTAACATCTCATAACTCGTATTTTAAAATGTAATACAGTATTTAATATACATTGCACAATAAAATATCAGGAAGACTGAACTGTGGCTTACGTTGATGAGTACTGTGAGAAGCAAATTCTACATTGGGGTGAAAATGAATAAAATTAGAAGCTGGGACTGAGAAGGACTGCAAGCTGCTGTGAGCAAGTGAACAGGAAACTGACCCTCTGCAGACTTGAGTAGGACCAGACACAACTCTTCTAGAAAGACAGAGTAGGAAAACATCTTCCGTTTTCACAGTGTATGTAGTTAGAGCCTCCCACCCAATGCGTTTTCTTCCATTATTACCTATTTTTTAATATGCTATTTTTCAATCTAATTTCCCTTTTCCAGAGTGGAAAAACAACATTTAACTCTGGAAGAGTTTTAGTGTAATTTTGAAATCTGTTAAGCTTGCTGAAAGTTAAAAAGAAGGGAACATATTTTAAAATTTACATTTTGCTGTGTGGTTTCTGTGGTATGTGTAGGCCTGTTGGCTATGAAACACCCAGCTGCTATCACCTTTCAAACTCCTTTGTGAATTTATTAGAGCAAGACCCAAGAAACAAAAACAAAACCTTGTCTTCCTTATTTTCTTTCAACCTTGCTTCATCCCAAAGTGTACTTGAAGTGGAAATCATTTGAATTTTCCACAGTGCATTATGTTTACTGATATCTATACATCTTCCCTCAGATAAGATCCTAGGAGTAATCACCATTACCTCCATTTTGCAAATGAAGATGGGAAATTCAAGGGGGATGAGTGATTTACATCATACTTGGAATTGTGACAGGTCTTGAACTCTGGTTTATTTAGATCTTCCAAGTTAAAAACCCTTCCCCCCAACCCTGCCTCACCACAGAATCCAGCACTGCCTCCCTCAGTTTATAAGTAGGTGACATGTGGACAGAAAGATTCTGGAAAGTCCTGGTTTCTCAGGGTGGCAGCATTTTCTGCTGGAAGTTTCTCACAGGCCGGTCCTTGTGTGGTTTGCAAAGTGAGCCCACAGCACTGACTGTGGGGAGGAAGACGGGGACAACAGCTCTGTGGGAAATGAAAGCAGCAGAGAATTCTGACTGTCCTCCATCTACCCCATGGCTGTCCTGCAGCTGCAGGACTCTGTTGGACAGTTCCAGTGGCCCCTGTTGTTCTCCCAGTTGCTCCAACTTGGAAGACGGAATCCCAGAGGACAGGTTGCTATTGGGCCTCTAAGCTCCTCACAGCACTGAGGACCTACAGAAAGTTCAGTGACAGGAAAGTCTGAGCCCCACCGAGATGATATTAAAGATGCAGATTGCTATTCTGTGTTTAACTGAATCTTCAAGGTGTGAATGTCAAGCTGAAAATGACATGCCAATATTAAGACATTAGACCAACTCAGTTTGTGATTTTAAAAATTATACCATATTTTGTTTATCCATTCCACTCATCAGTGGACATTTGGGTTATTTCCACATCTTGGCTGTTGTGGATAATGCTGCAGTGAACATAGGAGAGCCAATATTTCTTTAACATCTTCATTTTATATTGGGGGGTGTATATACCCGAAAGTAAGATTGCTGGATCATATGATAGTTCTATTTTTAATCTTTTGAGGATTTGCCATAATGTGTTCCATTGCAGCTGCACCATTTACAAGGGAATCACCAATGGTGCAAAAGGGGTTCCTTTTTTTCACATCCTTGCCAACACTTGCTATCTCTTTCGGCATAAATTTCAGTTAAGCAAGTTCTAGCGATCTGCTGTACAAAACTGTGCCTATAGTTAATGGTACTGTATTGTTTAAGATGATAGATTTCATGTTAAGTTTCTTACCACAATAAAAATAACTATGCCATAAAATATGCATAAGACTTTTTCAATGAATGTAATACTCAAAATCTGCAACGGAAATGCTTCTTAGCAACAAGGGACCAATAGGAGGATTATATCCTTTCATTCTTCAGCTATACTTAAAGTGAGTATTTAGAGTTGAAAAATAATCAGTGTATTTTCACTGTTTTTATTTGGAGTCACTACACAAACAGCTATAAAATTTTGAAGAAAAATAGGCTTATGCAGAAGTATAGAGAGGAAAGATTACATACACCCACAGACCTGACTCCTAGCAAGCGCAACTTGTATGAAACAGCTCATATGTTACGAGTGTAATTATAAATTGGCAAAATGTCCTTTTTATCACACTCCAGTACATTTTTATTGCTTTCAGCTTGCTCAAGGTTTTTTATTGCTCAGGATTTTTCTCTGAAATGTACTTGGAGGAGAGAGCTATACATTGTAAAGCCATACACTATCTTAGAAACCCTTACCTCCTGAACCACTTCTTCTGGCACAGGCTTTATCCTTTTCCTTTTCTTGTTAAGTCCACAGAACCATCTCAGGGCAAAATGGTGAAGTGGGCCGACGTAGTCTTTTCTAGTTCTCTGTGTGGTTCACCCGTTCACCGATCTGAATTTCTTCGGACCCCGTCTGAGTCGGTTGTCCTCAGGAGTTGTGTAAACTCTCTGGGCCCCAGCCTGTGCGCTCCTTGTTTCCTAGTCCAGGGAGTGCCGGTGTTCTGGTTTAATAAACATCCTGGACAAATGAATGAAAAAGGCACTAACTGATAAGAATCCCCATGAAAGGCTATTTAAACTTTAATAATGAACTTTAAAAGGCTTGTAGGCCCAAAACAATCAGTATTTTGATGGTGACACCTCAGATGTGAGAAATGGAGGTGATACTTTGAGAGAAAGTGACTGCAGTAGTCCCCAAATCCCTGGTGGATGCCAGAAACTGCAAACAGTGCTGAACCCTATATGTACTGTGTTTTTTCTTATACATACACACCTGTGATGAAGTTGCTTTTATAAATGAGGCACAGAGATTAACGCAAGAACCACTAATAAAATAGAAAATTGTAGCAATATGCCAGCTTCACTACTTGTGCACTTTGGAGCCGTTATTGATTGAAATAAAAGTGATTTGAACACAAGCACTGTGATACCACGACAACCCACCTGATAACCCAGAGGGCTACTTAAGTGACTAATAGGTGGGTAGCTTATAGGGCGTGGATATGCTGGACAAAGGGATGATTCACGTCCCATGTAGGACAGAGCAGGGTGACATGCGTTTTCATCACATTACTCAGGATAGTGAGCAATTTAAAACTTATGAATTGCTTATTTCTGAAATTTTCTATTTAATATTTTCAGGCTGTGATTAACCACGGGTAATTGAAACTATGGAAAGCGAGCGAAACTGCAGATAAGGGGAGATGACTGTATTTCTGATGTACTTCAAATTATACTTTAAAATTTGTCTATAGAAAATTGTTTGTGTTTATACTTACAGACCTGTGGAACCAATTTTAAAATCTCCTAGGCAGGCTAAAATAATTGCTTTTGCTATCTCATTTTTTATAAACATTTATTTGTGAGATAAATCTTTACTTTTATCTTACAAATAAAAAAGATAAAGAGATAAAGAATATAATAAAATATATTTGTACTTCTAAAATTTGTATTATTAAGCTTTAAATAAAATACAGGAAAATAGTTCTACTATACTAAACTAAGGAATTTTCTTCTAAAGCCTCAAATCTAAAAATCTATAAACTAATCTGAAAGAAAAGTAATGAAAATCAGGGCCAGGTGCAGTGGCTCATGCCTGTAATCGCAGCACTTTGGGAGGCCAAGGCGGGTGGATCATCTGAACTTAGTAGTTCTAGACCAGCCTGGCCAACATGGTGAAACCCAGTCTCTACTAAAAATACAAAAATTAGCTGGGCGTGGTGGCAGGCATCTATAATCCCAGCTACTCGGGAGGCTAAGGCAGGAGAATCTCTTGAACCCAGGAGGCGGAGGTTGCAGTGAGCTGAGATCCCACCACTGCACTCCAACCTGGGCAAAGAGCGAGACTGTCTCAAAAAAAGAAAAAAAGAAAAAAAAGAAAATATCAATATTTCTATATAAACTTGGGAATCAGTCGTGCATTTCAGACAAATTTGGGTGAAGGTGATTATGGTTGTCATGACAATGAAATACTGACCATCTCTGAGCAAAGGGCTTAAGGAAGTATGTGGGAAGTGCTCAAAAACATAAGCTATGATGATGATGATGATGATTTGAATTTGAGAATATAATCCCATTTCCTTTGGGCTATTCAAAAACTAGCAAAAAGTCAATTAGTTAAAAAAAATTCATTTCAGAAATTAGTTTCTGTGGCCTAGAGGAAAAATACACTGTGTATTCTCATCAATCACTGATTTGAATGGACACTTAAAATACACCTCCATGTGCAGGTAAAAAGAAGTTACTCAATGGTGAGCAACCTTGTGGACTAGAAATACAGTCATCCCTGGATATCTGCGGGAGATTCATTCCAGGAGCCCCCCACCCGCAAAGATACCAACATTCATGGATGCCCAAGTCCCTTATATAAAATGGTGTAGTTTTGTATGGAACCTTTGTACAGCCTCCTGTATACTTAAATCATCTCCAGATTACTAATAATACGATGCAAATGCTGTAAAAATAGTCGTTCTACTATATTGTTTAAAGAATAATGACAAGAAAAAAATGGTTGTGCATGTTCAACAAAGTCACAGCCATCCATTTTTTCCCCACTATTTTTAATCACAGTTGGATTCATGAGTGCAGAACCCATGGATATGGAGGGCTGCTGAGTGTACTATATCCCTAGAAAGTTATTCTGAAATAGACATAAATAAGCGTAAATCTTACTCATATTTACTGGGTTGCAGCATTGTTTATAAGAGTGAAGATTGACAACTCTCTAATATCTAGAGGTTTATCTATCTAGAACAGGAAGATCATGTTAAATATATACCATCCAAAACTATGCAGATCTTTTTTTTTTATATACTTTAAGTTCTAGGGTACATGTGTACAACGTGCAGGTTTGTTACATATGTATACATGTGCCGTGTTGGTGTGCCGCACCCATTAACTCCTCATTTACATCAGGTATATCTCCTAATGCTATCCCTCCTCCCACCACCCCACGACAGGCCCCAGTGTGTGATGTTCCCCATCCTGTGTCCAAGTGTTCTCATTATTCAATTCCCACCTGTGAGTGCGAACATGCGGTGTTTGGTTTTCTGTCCTTGTGTTAGTTTGCTCAGAATGATGGTTTCCAGCTTCATCCATGTCCCTACAAAGGACATGAACTCATCATTTTTTATGGCTGCATTGTATTCCATGGTGTATATGTGCCACATTTTCTTAATCCATTCTGTCATTGATGGACATTTGGGTTGGTTCCAAGTCTTTGCTATTGCGAATAGTGTCGCAGTAACACACGTGCATGTGTCTTTATAGCAGCATGATTTATAATCCTCTGGGTATATACCCAGTAATGGGATGACTGGGTCAAATGGTATTTCTGGTTCTAGATCCTTGAGGAATCGCCACACTGTCTTCCACAATGGTTGAACTAGTTTACAGTCCCACCAACAGTGTAAAAGTGGTCCTATTTCTCCACATCCTCTCCAGCACCTGTTGTTTCCTGACTTTTTAATGATCACCATTCTAACTGGCGTGAGATGGTATCTCATTGTGGTTTTGATTTGCATTTCTCTGATGGCCAGTGATGATGGGCATTTTTTCATGTGTCTGTTGGCTGCATAAATGTCTTCTTTTGAGAAGTGTCTGTTCATATCCTTTGCACACTTTCTGATGGGGTTGTTTGATTCTTTCTTGTAAATTTGTTTAAATTCTTTGTGGATTCTGGATATTAGCCCTTTGTCAGATGGGTAGATTGCAAAAATTTTCTCCCATTCTGTAGGTTGCCTGTTCACTCTGATGGTAGTTTCTTTCACTATGCAGAAGTTCTTTAGTTTAATTAGATCCCATTTGTCAATTTTGGCTTTAGTTGCCATTGCTTTTGGTGTTTTAGACATGAAGTCCTTGCCCACGCCTATGTCCTGAGTGGTATTGCCTAGGTTTTCTTCTAAGGTTTTTATGGTTTTAGGTCTAACATTTAAGTCTTTAATCCATCTTGCATTAATTTTTATATAAGATATAAGGAAGGGATCCAGTTTCAGCTTTCTACATATGGCTAGCCAGTTTTCCCAGCACCATTTATTAAATAGGGAATCCTTTCCCCATTTCTTGTTTTTGTCAGGTATGTCAAAGATCAGATGGTTGTAGATATGCGGCATTATTTCTGAGGGCTCTGTTCTGTTCCATTGGTCTATATCTCTGTTTTGGTACCAGTACCATGCTGTTTTGGTTACTGTAGCCTTGTAGTATAGTTTGAAGTCAGGTAGCGTGATGCCTCCAGCTTTGTTCTTTTGGCTTAGTATTGTCTTATCAATGCGGGCTCTTTTTTGGTTCCAGATGAACTTTAAAGTAGTTTTTTCCAATTCTGTGAAGAAAGTCATTGGTAGCTTGGTGGGGATGGCATTGAATCTGTAAATTACCTTGGGCAGTATGGCCATTTTCACGATATTGATTCTTCTTATCCATGAGCATGGAATGTTCTTCCATTTGTTTGTGTCCTCTTTTATTTGGTTGAGCAGTGGTTTGTAGTTCTCCTTGAAGAGGTCCTTCACATCCCTTGTAAGTTGGATTCCTAGGTATTTTATTCTCTTTGAAGCAATTGTGAATGGGAGTTCACTCATGATTTGGCTCTCTGTTTGTCTGTTATTGGTGTATAAGAATGCTTGTGATTTTTGTACATTGATTTTGTATCCTGAGACTTTGCTGAAGTTGTTTATCAGCTTAAGGAGATTTTGGGCTGAGACAATGGGGTTTTCTAAATATACAATCATGTCATCTGCAAACAGGGACAATTTGACTTCCTCTTTTCCTAACTGAATACTCTTTATTTCTTTCTCCTGCCTGATTGCCCTAGCCAGAACTTCCAACACTATGTTGAATAGGAGTGGTGAGAGAGGGCATCCCTGTCTTATGCCAGTTTTCAAAGGGAATGCTTCCAGTTTTTGCCCATCCAGTATGATATTGGCTGTGTGTTTGTCATAAATAGCTCTTATTATTTTGAGATAGGTCCCATCAATACGGAATTTATTGAGAGTTTTTAGCATGACGGTTGTTGAATTTTGTCAAAGGCCTTTTCTGCATCTATTGAGAGAATCATGAGGTTTTTGTCATTGGTTCTGTTTATATGCTGGATTACGTTTATTGATTTGTGTATGTTGAATCAGCCTTGCATCCCAGGGATGAGGCCCACTTGATCATGGTGTATAAGCTTTTTGATGTGTTGCTGGATTTGGTTTGCCAGTATTTTATTGAGGCTATTTGCAGTGATGTTCATCACGGTTATTGGTCTAAAATTCGCTTTTTTTGTTGTGTCTCTGCCAGGCTTTGGTATCAGGATGATGCTGGCCTCATAAAATGAGTTAGGGAGGATTCCCTCTTTTTCTATTGATTGGAATAGTTTCAGAAGGAATGGTATCAGCTCCTCCTTGTACCTCTGGAAGAATTTGGCTCTGAATCCATCTGGTCCTGGACTTGTTTTGGTTGGTAGGCTATTAATTATTGCCTCCATTTTAGAGCCTGTTATTGGTCTATTCAGGGATTCAACTTCTTCCTGGTTTAGTCTTGGGAGGATGTATGTGTTGAGGAATTTATCCATTTCTTCTAGATTTTCTAGTTTATTTGCATAGAGGTGTTTATAGTATTCTCTGATGGTAGTTTGTATCTCTGTGGGATTGGCGGTGATACCCCCTTTATCATTTTTATTGCATCTATTTGATTCTTCTCTCTTTTCTTCTTTATTAGTTTTGCTACCGGTCTGTCAGTTTTGTTGATCTTTTCAAAAAACCAGCTCTTGGATTCATTGATTTTTTGAAGGATTTTTTTGTGTCTCCATCTCCTTTAGTTCTGTTCTGATCTTAGTTATTTCTTGACTTCTGCTAGCTTTTGAATGTGTTTGCTCTTGCTTCTCTGGTTGTTTCAATTGTGATGTTAGGGTGTCAATTTTAGATCTTTCCTGCTTTCTTTTGTGGGCATTTAGTGCTATAAATTTCCCTCTACACACTGCTTTAAATGTGTCCCAGAGATTCTGGCATTTTGTGTCTTTGTTCTCATTGGTGTCAAAGAACATCTTTATTTCTGCCTTCATTTCTCAATGTACCCAGTAGTCATTCAGGAGCAGGTTGTTCAGTTTCCGTGCAGTTGAGCGGTTTTCAGTGAGTTTCTTAATCCTGAGTTATAGTTTGATTGCACTGTGGTCTGAGAGACAGTTTGTTATAATTTCTGTTCTTTTACATTTGCTGAGGAGTACTTTACTTCAAACTATCTGGTCAGTTTTGGAATAAGTGCGATGTGGTGCTGAGAACAATATATTCTATTGATTTGGGGTGGAGAGTTCTGTAGATGTCTATTAGGTCTGCTTGGTGCAGAGCTGAGTTCAATTCCTGGATATCCTTTTTAACTTTCTGTCTCGTTGATCTGTCTAATGTTGACAGTGGTGTGTTAAAGTCTCCCATTATTATTGTGTGGGAGTCTAAGTCTCTGTAAGTCTCTAAGGACTTGCTTTATGAATCTGGGTGCTCCTGTATTGGGTGCATATATGTTTAGGATAGTTAGCTGTTCTTGTTGAATTGATCCCTTTACCATTATGTAATGGCCTTCTTTGTCTCTTTTGATCTTTGTTGGTTTAAAGTCTGTTTTATCCGAGACTAGGATTGCAACCTCTGCTTTTTTTTTTATTTTCCATTGCTTGGCAGATCTTCCTCCATCCCTTTATTTTGAGCCTATGTGTGTCTCTGCAGGTGAGATGGGTTTCCTGAATACAGCACACTGATGGTTCTTGACTCTTTATCCAATTTGCCAGTCTGTGTCTTTTAATTGGAGCATTTAGCCCATTTACATTTAAGGTTAATATTGTTATGTGTGAATTTGATCCTATCATTATGATGTTAGCTGGTTATTTTGCTCGTTAGTTGATGCAGTTTCTTCCTGGCATCAATGGTCTTAAAAATTTGGCGTATTTTTGCAGTGGCTGGTACCGGTGGTTCCTTTCCATGTTTAATGCTTCCTTCAGGAGCTCTTGTAAGGCAGGTCTGGTGGTGACAGAATCTCTCAGCATTTGCTTGTCTGTAAAGGATTTTATTTCTCCCTCACTTATGAAGCTTAGTTTGGCTGGTTATGAAATTCTGGGTTGAAAATTCTTTTCTTTAAGAATGTTGAATATTGGCCGCCACCTCTTCTGGCTTGCAGAGTTTCTGCCGAGAGATCCGCTGTTAGTCTGATGGGCTTCCCTTTGTGGGTAACGCGACCTTTCTCTCTGGCTGCCCTTAATAATTTTTCCTTCATTTCAAATTTGGTGAATCTGACAATTATGTGTTTTGGAGTTGGTCTTCTCGAGGAGTATCTTTGTGGCATTCTCTGTATTTCCTGAATCTGAATGTTGGTCTGCCTTGCTAGGTTGGGGAAGTTCTCCTGGATAATATCCTGCAGAGTGTTTTCCAACTTGGTTCCTTTCTCCCCGTCACTTTCAGGTACACCAATCAGATGTAGATTTGGTCTTTTCACATAGTCCCATATTTCTTGGAGGCTTTGTTCGTTTCTTTTTACTCTTTTTTCTCTAAACTTCTCTTCTCGCTTCATTTCATTCATTTGATCTTCAGTCACTGATACCCTTTCTTCCAGTTGATCAAATCAGCTACTGAAGCTCGTACATGCGTCACGTAGTTCTTTTGCCATGGTTTCAGCTCCATCAGGTTATTTAAGGACTTCTCTACACTGTTTATTCTAGTTAGCCATTCGTGTAATCTTTTATCAAGGTTTTTAGCTTCTTTGCGGTGGGTTCGAACATCCTCCTTTAGCTCAGAGAAGTTTGTTATTATAGATCGTCTGAAGCCTTCTTTTTTCTTTTCTTTTTTTTTTATTATACTTTAAGTTTTAGGGTACATGTACACAGATCGTCTGAAACTTTCTTCTCTCAACTCATCAAAGTCATTCTCCGTCCCGCTTTGTTCTGTTGCTGACGAGGAGCTGCATTCCTTTGAAGGATAAGAGGTGCTCTGATTTTTAGAATTTTCAGCTTTTCTGTTCTGGTTTCTCCCCATCTTTGTGGTTTTATCTACCTTTGGTCTTTGCTGATGGTGACGTACAGATGGGGTTTTGGTGTGGATGTCCTTTCTGTTTGTTAGTTTTTCTTCTAACAGTCAGGACCCTCAGATGCAGGTCTATTGGAGTTTGCTGGAGGTCCAGTCCACACCCTGTTTGCCTGGGTATCACCAGCAGAGGCTGCACAACAGCAAATGTTGCAGAACAGCAAATGTTGCTGCCTGGTCGTTCCTATGGAAGCTTCGTCTCAGAGGGGCACCCTGCCGTATGAGGTGTCAGTCTGCCCCTACTTGGAGGTGCCTCCCAGTTAGGCTACTCGGGGGTCAGGGACCCACTTGTGGAGGCAGTCTGTCCATTCTCAGATCTCAAATTCCGTGCTGGGAGAACCACTACTCTCTTCAAAGCTGTCAGACAGAGACGTTTAAGTCTGTAGAAGTTTCTGCTGCCTTTTATTCAGCTATGCCCTGCCCCCAGAGGTGGAGTCTACAGAGGCAGGCAGGCCTCCTTGAGCTGTGGTGGGCTCTACCCAGTTTGAGCTTCCTGGCCGCTTTGTTTACCTACTCAAGCCTCAGCAATGGCGGGCGCTCCTCCCCTAGTCTCGCTGCTGCCTTGCAGTTCGATCTTAAAAAGTATTAGTGAGACCCAAATTCATAGAAAGATTTCCATGACATATATCATTTAAGTGAAAAAAGAAGTTGGAGAAAACATGTGCACTGTGCAAAAATAAAATACGTGTGAATATAATGTTAAAGAACTCAAAGTGCATTCACTGATCTGGTTATTCTAGGGAGGAGAACAGATTGGCAAAAGATGACTTACTCATTTTATTCCATATATTTAGATATTTGAATTTTTACAAGGACACATTCATGTACATAAATACATAGGCTGTTAGGATTGCTCATGCCTGTAGTCCCATGCTTTCAGAAACCAAAATGGGAGGAGTGCTTGAGGTCAGGAGTTTCATTTGTTTTGTTTTTTGAGACGGAGTCTCCCTGTGATGCCCAGGCTGGAGTGCAGTGGTGCGATCTTGGCTCACCGCAACCTCTGCCTCCCGGGTTCAAGCGATTCTCCTGCCTCAGCCTCCCGAGTAGCTGGGACTACAGGCATGCGCCACCACGCCCAGCTAATTTTTGTATTTTTAGTAGAGATGTGGTTTCACCATATTGGCCAGGCTGGTCTCGAACTCCGAGGTCAGGAGTCTTAGACCAACCAGGGCAACATAGCAAGACCTCATCTCAAGAACAACAACAAAAAATTAAAATTAGCTGGGCATAGTGGCACGCACCTGTAGTCCCAGCTGCTCAGGAGGCTAATGCGGAAGGATAGCTTAAGCCCAGGAGTTCAAAGCTGCACTGAGGTATGATTGTGTTGCTGCATTCCAGCCTGGGTGATAGAATTAAACCCTGTCTCTAAAACAATAAAAAATATGTAAGTAATTAAAAATAATGATAATAAACACTTTGTGTGTACTATGTGTCAGGCACTGTTCCTCACACCATCACTGAAATATATACTATTTTCATAATTTTATGGATGAGGAAACTGAGGCACTGAAGGATTTTTGTCCAAAGTCCCACCTTTAGTGAGTGGTTCCAGAGTCTTTATTATTAACCCCCAAGATCTTCTGAGTGATTTTATCTTAAAATAGTTAGGAACCTGAGGTTAGGCAGATCTGGGTGAGAATCCAGCTCTGTCATTGACAGGCTGCTCAACTCTGAGCAGGCCATACTGAAAGGTGGCGTCTGATCTGAAAATTGAATCATAGGAGAAGTCAGCCTGGTGGAACCTTGGTGAGCTCACTTGCTAATCTGTAAAATGGTAAAGAATAACTGCCTTATGGGATTACTGTGGTGGGAGGAGCTAGCCCGGAGGAGCCTTGGGTAAAGAGGTCCCAAGAACGCTTTGATTCCAAAATCCCAGAATTCCGATTTTTACATCTATTTAGAAACTCAAAAATGTACTCCAGAGTTATAAATAGGACCATGTAGGCATTCTGAGGTATAGGGGAGAAATGTTTAGAAGAGTAAGTTCTGAATCATCCACACACCATCTAGAATTCCAGTTAGATATTCACTGGGTTTACTAAGTAAGCACATCTGGAGACGAAGGTGGAAGATAGCAGCTACAATTTTACGAACCTTAGTTTAATTATATCTTATAACCCACAAGGTACCAGGCATTGTGCTAGGCACTGGGGGTTCAGAGCATACCATGAGAGAAGATAATGGTGAGAGATGGTCCATAAACAACTATTCAACAATTGCAACAGCAATTATAAAAGGAGTCATGATGTAGAGTGAATGGATGGGGGCTTGAAGGGACAGTAATCCTAGGGGGACGGAACAGAGAAGGTCAAACTGAAGAAGTGATACTCAGTCTGAAAATTGAGTGGTAGAAGGAGCCAAACAGAGAAGATCTGGGGGAGGAACATTATGACACAAGAGACAGGAAGAGGAAAGCCTTGGAAACAGGGACCAGCTTGAGAGATTTAGGGGAATAAAAAGGTTCATTGTGACTGGAAGTCAGCAAACACGTGGGAAGGGTGTGGGAGATGGAACCAGAGAGGGAGTGCTCGGAGTTTTGGGGTCTTGTAAACCAAGGGCAGTGGAGACTGAGAACTGAGGAAAAGGGGTCAGGCTTGTTGGAGTGATATTGGTGATCACTGCAACATCAGTATCAGAATTGTGAGGAAAAAAGTCAAATCGTAAAAGGTTTAAAGTTAGTGAGTGTGGGAAAAGCAGAAGCAGTGGCTTTATATTTCTCTTTCCTGGGGAGAGGTGCTGAAGGCATTCAGGAGTACAGGAAAGAAGGGTTGGAAGTTCCACATGGTTCACTCTAAGAAGGAGAGTTATTATGTATAGATGAGAGATAGATAGATAGATAAATACATCTATACATACATACATATAGATAAATAGGTAGATTATGTATACATAGAAAGATAGACAATATATAGAAATAGAAGAAAAAATGCAGGCCAGCTGTTTATGGTTATGTTTCTAACAAATAATAAGATCAGTATAAATAATCAACCTGCACCATTTTCTGACATGTGTTAGAAAGTTGATATGTGGTGTCACATAACTGAGACCGGCACTGTAGCCAGTTCTTGGGCATTTCATTAAAAACATTATCTCTACCAGGTATCATTGTATATTGGTATTTTTCCATGTATCTATAATTTTTTAAACTACCCCAAAGTAGAGACAGCATCATTTTAGAAGTAAATTTAAAACCTCTTTGCTAGGCATGCTGCTTAGAAAATCGAACATGGTAGGTTAGTCAGCCATGCCGTGGCTGTGATTCAGGCAGCCTGATCATATTTGCAGTGCTGCTCAAACAGGCAGCACTCTCATCCTTCATTTCATGGTGATTCAGACTAAAATTACTCACAACTTATGAGGATCATTGTTAAATGGCTACTGAAGATTCTGATATTTGAAAATAATATCAACTAAAAGATAATATTTCTCAGAACAATTTGGAATTCTTTGTGTAGACTTGAGGATTTAGTAGGTTTTTTCCTAATTTTGATGAGAAGTACATCATAGTGTATACAAATATAAAACACAATTAGCCTCTGTGAAAGTCATGATTGGAGTGAAAATACAGAGTCATGATAGACATGTAATACATATATGTATTTTTCTGGCACATATGTACCAGTAAAATACGTAGGTACCGCTTTGATCAGCAAGAGACAGTTTATATTACTTTTCAATTTGTATAAGCTAAATTAGCTTTTCACTTATATTTGTTTGCTTCTAGTTTATTGCTCAAAGATGGATGAGATTTTATCTCAAAATTGCCTTCAGTAAGTCAAATTGGGTAAGATTAGTTTTCAAGAGTATTAACCAACAGTAATGACCATTATTAATGGGAAAGTGATTCTTTTGTAAAGCCTAACTTCAGAAAGTTTGCACTGAGAAACAGATTTTGATATTTGTTTTTATAGACACAGTACTTAGTTTTTGTCTTTTTTGATATTTTTCTCAGAAAAGTCATTCACATGGAGTGCTGTATGGACAGAATTCTGTTCCTCCAGAATTTATATGTTGAAGCCTTAACCCTGAATGTGACTATATCTGAAGACAGGGCCTTTCAGGAAGTAATTAAGGTTAAATAAGGTCATAAGAGTAGGGCCCTAATCCTGTAGGATGGTGGTCTTATAGGAAGAGAGGGGGAGAGAGAGAGAGAGAGCACTGCCATGTGAGGACACAGTGAGAAGGTGGTCGTCCACAAGCCAGGAAGAAAGCCCTCATCTGGCACCCTGGTCTTGGCCTTCCCAGCCTCCAGAGCTGTGCGAGAATAAGTGTCTATTATTTAAACCTCCCAGTCTGCAGTATTTTGTTATGGCAGCCTCAGCAGACTAAGGCGGAGTGCCTGACACCTAGCCAGACAAGTCCACTGTTTTCCACGTTCTTTTGTGCCATATTAATGATTAATAAGCCTCAACACGTAACTTCAAAATAAATATTTGCAGAAAATAGATTCCTTTTGAAATTAATCCACATATGTACCCATAAATTATTCTCTGAACAAAATTTGCTACATTATCTGTATAAACGATTCACCCAAATGCTTCTCTTTGTCTACCATTATCCCCTCCATGTGAGGCCATTTGTTTCTAAACAGTAATATTTCATGTACCTCAGCCATTATCATGGGGAGCTACATTCTCTCTGTGAATTTTAAGTGAAGATGGAACAGAATGCAATCATTAGCTTTTAGAAGGAGCCAGTGTAGGCCGTGGGTTTCAGTCTTAGACCTGCGAGTTCAAAGCTTAAGATACTGAAATAACATATATTTTGGATAAGTGATACAAATAATTATTTTAAAGCTATAGTGTTAAATGGCAGAAAGGTAAACTGTGAAGGCCATAAAATCCCTTTGGAAAGGTGTGTAAGGGGGAATAAATCTACTAAGAGATTTGTAACCAGAAAAAAAGGCGTCATGCAGGCGGGGCTCCTGGGAGATACTAATAAAGGTGGAGCATTTGGGCAGGCCCCGTTCGCACAAACTCACCATCCATCCGACACGGCCGCCTCCGCCTGCTCTCAGACAAGCTTCAGATCCACCTGCAGCTTCCAGACATGATTCTGTTGCTTTACCTAAAATGGCAAAGGAAAATTTTTCTTCAAATTGTATTTGCGTTCAGTGACATTATAGCTCCAAGTCCCATTTTCTGAAAATAATCTTCATCCAGCCAGACTTGGAATGGAAAGAGAATTCACACAGAAAAGGAGAAAAAAGAGAGGAAACGTACTGAGTAAATGCTTACATGTGAAGCACTGTCTGAAATGTTTTACATTTATCACATTTTATTTTCATGAAGACATATGGGAAAATGGAGGCATAGTAGGCAACGTGTGTAAACGTCACTGTTTACTCATACTGACATGGGCTAAATAAAGATAGAATTAATGCCTCTGAGAGTTATTTATGTATATATAAGAGCTAATTACGTATTTTATCCCAAACATACAGCAGCCAGCCACACATTTTGGACTCTGTGGAAGTCACAATTTTAAAAATTCAGCGCTGTCTTGTTCCATATTTTCATCTTATCATCAAACCCTCTGTCTCAAATTTAGAACAGTAAATTTGGACACAGCTCCTGGCCAAACCTTCTTTTGGCATCTGTGAATGAAAGTGCAGTTATACAGCAAATATCACCGTCAGTGGGAGATCCAGAATTAATGTGGATTGAAGCTGAGTTGAGGCGCAGTGGCTTTAATTCAGAATTGCTGCTAATCCAGTGTCCACGGACACTCTCGTAGAGAAAAGAATGCAAAGTACAGGGTGCAGGAGATGATATTAAACAGTCTCCGAATGTAGGTAATGCAAGAAAAGAAGGTGGAGGCAGTTTATAGAGGTGATTTAAAAGTTTTCATATAGTAGAAGCACATCCTGAACCAATCAGGAAGAGTTGGTTTAAAAAAAATCATGAAAAGGATATTTTGGTGATTCTGTACTGAAAGGGGAGAAGATGAGAGAAAAATCAATCAGAAGATTCAAACCTAGAGATAAAGAGACTCAAACCTGGAGAGAGAATTTTGCAAATGAAAGATTGAAGGTAGAGTGAAGAAGTGTCTTCTGAGGGATCCTTGGGCCTTGAAAGAGGCTGAGAACCCTATGTGGTCCCCTTGGTCAGTCCTAATACAGAGCCTAAATCATAGCACACCTCTCTCTCTCTCTCTCTGTCTCTCTGTATCTCTGTATCTCTCTGTATCTCTTTCTCACTCCCTTCTCCGGGCAGGAGAGACAGCTGCAGGTGGGGGAAGGGTGGTGTCCAGTGAGGGGCCCAGGCCAGCTTTCTCAGGAGTCGCACTGGGCTGGTGAGGATCTTTGCAGCCTGAGGGCACCAACACTGGATGGGATAAGGGCAGGCCAGATGGAAGGAACCTGGCACAAGCCATTTAATTAAATGCCCCTGCCCCTCACCCTTAAGTTGGAGAGAACCAGTCTGCAAGCTTCAGATTCCAGAGTAGGAACCCAGGTAAGGAGGGAGGAAGTGCCAGGAGCACACACAGACCCAGAGCCAAAGGGGAAGGTCTGTACAAAGCTGCCCCCATCCTCGGCATCGCTGGTGTGCCTGAGTGTCATGGGAGACAGCGACCACACAACACCCTTGGGGAAATGGGTGAGAGAGCAACACAGCGTGGCTAAAGATGAGCAGGCTATTCTAAAAGAAAATACGGACTAAGAAAAGATGATCACAATTTTCATCTTTTCTTCAAGAGTGGTTACTTTTGGGGTTCAGTGAAAGAGTGGCTATCATTTTTTAGCTTAACTTTTATTTCAGTCTTCTTTTTTTTTCTTTTTCCTTTTTTTTTTTGGAGACAGAGTCTCGCTCTGTTGCCCAGGCTGGAGTGCAGTGGCGCAATCTTAGCTCACTGCAAGCTCCGCCTCCCGGGTTCACGCCATTCTCCTGTCTCAGCCTCCCCAGTAGCTGGGACTACAGGCGCCCACCACCACACCCGGCTGATTTTTTGTATTTTTTTAGTAGAGACGGGGTTTCACTGTGTTAGCCAGGATGGTCTTGATCTCCTGACCTCGTGATCCACCCGCCTCAGCCTCCCAAAGGGCTGGGATTACAGGCGTGAGCCACTGCACCTGGCCTTATTTCAATTTTCTAACCAAGAATGTTTATGTGCCTGGTGCGGTGGCTCACACCTGTAATCCCAGAACTTTGGGAGGCCAAGGCGGGCAGATCACGAGGTCAGGAGTTCAAGACCAGCCTGGCCAACATGGTAAAACCGTGTCTCTACTAAAAATACAATAATTAGCTGGGCATAGTGGCACGTGCCTGTAGTCCTAGCTACTCAGGAGGCTGAAGCAGGAGAATCTTTTGAACCCAGGAGGCAGAGGTTGTGGTGAGCCGAGATTGCACCACTGCACTCCAGCCTGGGCAACAGAGCAAGACTCCATCTGAAAAAAAAAAAAAAAAAGAATGTGTATGTGATCATACTTTGTTGGTTTATTAATACATTTATTTTGTATGTCAACAAGGGTTATCTGACTGGTAAGACTGTGAACCATATTTTGTTTTTTGTTATTCTCTGCTAAAAACAAACAATAAAAGGAAATAAACAGAAGGTCCTCAAAATGTGGACTTATAATTGTGCACTGATGGAAACAAATGAAAAAGCAACATATTTATCTCCGTATAATAAAACACAAACTGACATATTAAACATGGGAACTTTTTTGTTTAATTACTTAGTCAGGTACATTTTATTTCTATCCCTTTGGGAGTCAGCTGAGCATCTTTCAGGAAATTGACCTCCTGCAGAAAATTAGTCACCCTGAGGTCTCAGCTTTCTGGATTCCTGAGGATGTGCCCTACACCTGACAGGGCAGAAACAAGGACAGAATGCCTCATGCTTACTTCAGTTTGCTTTTCAGATATATATTTATTTTTCTTTTCTCTCCAGCTCAACATTTAACTTTTCATGCATAGTAAGCATTCGTCTTGAATTTATTGTTAATTACGTAGCTCTCGTCATTTTGGTTTAGCAATATTGCCGACTCATTTAAATGCCAAAAAAAATTTTAATTTATTTACTAAAACTTCTAAAAAAGCTTGAAAACACAATTTGGTGGAGGTTAGCCATTTGATTTCAACAAATTTCAGATGTATATGGCTGGATTCTATTTAAATTAATTTTTTTTCTGAATGCAAAATTGATATTTCTTGTAAATGCTAAGCATTATTTTATGTAAAAATGCCAAACTTCTGTGATAATCGACATATTTCCCTGATTAACGTAGTCTAAAATATATTTTAAAATTCTAATTTGATGAGAAAATTTTGAATGGGGATGGTTATCATTCACTCTTTCTGGATTGTTTCTCAACATTGAAATGGACAGTCATCCTCTTAGGAAAAACCCAAACTGAAGTTCTCAAAACTAGGTTTGGGGAGAATAATAACTGATTTGAAATTTGGTTGATAAATGCATCATTCCTGATTGGGAAATGATTAAATTTTCAGCAATTGGCATTTGGGCCAAGTTAAAGTGATTCGAGATAGATTGTTACTGCAGTAATATTACTGGGGAAATGGAGTATTTGCTCAAGACAGGTCTTGTTCTTTTAACCAATTTTCCTTTTTTCTTGTGATCTGAACTTATTTCAAATTAATTAGATGAGACATGGCATATGCTATTCAACCAAAATTTAATGGTCAATGAAGATGTTAACACATTTCCTCGTTCACATTTTTAAGCACATATTAATATTTTCAATCTCAAAAACATTTACAGTCATCTCCCTGCAAGGGATTGGTTCCAGGACCCCCTCGGGTACCAGAATCTGCTCATACTTAAGTCCCACAGTCAGCCTTGTAGAGACTTCCGATACAGAGGGTCAACCATATTTATTGAAAAAAAGGTGACACATTGATTATAATGCGAAAGTGTAAATATGAAGGAAACCGTCTTCCTTTAGTACAAAAGGCATATTTGTGCCAGGTGAAATGACTGAATATAAGAACAATATTTAAAATAAGTTCTGTAGAACACGCATATTACCTAACCTCGTTAAATATGGCTTATTTGCCTCTGGTGTTTCTATTTTTTAGTCCAAGGCATTTTCCCTTTTTTTCTCTCTGATTACTTATCTTTCTTATTTGTCATCAATATTCACAGTATTGAAGCATCCCTTTAATTTCTTAATCTATTTGATTTCCTCTAAAATGTCATTAGCATACTCTTTACATACTCAGACACACGGTACTAATTGATTAAATAAATTCCAAGAAAGACATAAAATTAAGCAAATTATTACATTCAGAACGAATGAGAGACATTTAAAGTCAAAAACCCCCACCAAACTTTAAATTTTCAGCAAATAGAAGCTCTGTATGAATATGATTTTAATTAACAGTCACTTCATTTTAAATAATCACATCACTTACAGAGGTATGATGTTAAGAGGCTTGGTTTTTGCATAATCGCTGTGGGAAGGTGAGCGCTCACATGAAAAGCACACCCAGCTGAACCCGGAGGATTCATGCAGTGGGGAAACTGAACTTGCGTTCAATGTAGCCTTGCTGAGGAATATTGAAAGACGTGACTAATCATAGGTATTGGGACATGCCCTATTGGGACAACCATAGATCCTGATAAAGAATTCTGAGGAACTTAACATCAGAGCAAGCCTGATACAGAAGTATGTAAAACAGAACATCAGAGTAAGCTCACTGTAATTACTGGTGCAAATTGAACATCTGCTATTTTCTAAAGATAGGATGATGTGTAACAACTGCAACATTAATTTCATATAAATGGAGCTGAATATTCATTACAGCTTTGTAGCCACTTTCTGCCTGTCCACATACATTCAGGTTATTTGTTTTGCCCGATAATAAAATAAACTAATTCTGTATTTGTGAATTGGCATGTTTCTTTGGGTATTGATTTTCCCCCCAACAATTTGGTGATGAAGATGGGATTTCTTGAGTGAGTGCTTCTATTTGTTAATTTGTGGGAAGATTTGTGTCCACCTTCTTAAAAAGTCATTTTATTGTGATAAAACACACTTAACATAAAATGTGGCCTCTTGGATTAGGTAAGAGACCCCGACTGTTTGCTTAAAAGTCTCCCATTATCTACTTTGGCTCAGCAGGATTGGGTTCCTGGGGAAAATTTCAAACCCTTACTACAAATTTGGAGTTATTATTGAGCAAAATGTGTAATACAGGCTCACAGGTCCTATATGATTCAGCATAGGTTTTAATGGCAGAAAAATATGGGAAGTCCAGAATGTTGCTGGCAGGTCTTTCTCTTAGAAGGGTTATTTCACTCTATTATGTTTAGAATGGGTAAACTTCTGAAAATTCTGCTTTGCAATGGCCAGAGAAAGGCTTTTTTTTTTTTTTTCCCTGAGACGGAGGCTCACTCTGTTGCCCAGGCTGGAGGGCCGTGCCGTGGAGCCATCTGGGCTCACTGCAAGCTCCGCCTCCCGGCTTCATGTCATTCTCCTGCCTCGGCCTCCTGAGTAGCTGGGACTGCAGGTGCCTGCCACCATGCCCTGCGAATTTTTATGTACTTTTAGTAGAGACAGGGTTTCACCGTGTTAGCCAGGATGGTCTCGATCGTGATCTGCCCGCCTCTGCCTCCCAAAGTGCTGGGATTACAGGCATGAGCCACCGTGCCCGGCCGAGAAAGGCTCTTTTGAGGTAGACAAATTAGTGTATGCACGGAGATTTTAAGGAAAAAAAAAATCCCAAATAAACAGATAATTTATATTCCTGAGATGAAGTAGTCAGGAATAAACAAAAGAAAAACCAAAAAGAGTGAATTAAGAAATTGGAAGAATAGAGTAAGAATCTGAAAGCTCTTTTTCTTCCTCCAGCTTCTGATTTCTTCTCTGCTGTCATTCCTTTTGTTTCCTCAGCTTCTCCTCACCCTTCTTTGCTCAATCTGGGATCTCAGAGGAGGGAGGTAATGGTCTCTTGGATGAATTGGAAACCTGGGATGAATTCCCTTTAGAAGGAGCAAATTGTTAGCTTTATTAGAATATCCTGATATTGGATGCCCTAGTTCTGATCCCATCTCTGTGATTCCCTCTAAACTGAATATGCAAAACACAACTAAACATCTATAAATTACTCAGAAGAAAGATCAAAGAGTCAGTGAGAATTTGGGTAAGAGATTGTATCCTAGAATAAAGGTTTTGGGTTGCTGAATGGTTGATTGCCTTAACAACTTAGAAGAAATGGAGGGAGTCAAATTACTATGGCATAACAGGGACTGAAACTACAGTGCCATACAAACCAACTTATTTTTCATTTCTTGATGAAAATCAGCCCTATCCCTTTGCAACTGCAGTGACACAAATGCCAGAATCCATATTGCCTTCCCCCAAGTTGATATACTTCTCTTAAGAGATTTTTTTCTATTGCTCTGGGAAGATTCACACAAATTTGCAGAAGTGCTCTGCAGCATTTTTTCAACGTATAGCTACACACATGAGGATATAAACTGGCTGCTGTGTGATGTGTTGCCTCTGGCTGACTTGCTCAACTAGTGGAACAGGTGTGATAGAGGCCAAATTATAACTCCCTCATCAGGGAGTGCCATGTCAGGAAACCAGCCGTCCACGTCTTTCCATAACTCAGTGTGAGGGATGGCTGATGGCAGTCCTTGGAGCCTCTCTGCATATGGTGACCTCTAGCAGTGCTACAATAACGCACTCAAGAGGCAGGTGTGTCCCTGTTGCTTTTCATCAGCAGTGCACTGAAGCAGTTTATAAATTTTTGGGGCTCAATCCAAGGAAAGATCAGAATATATCCTTGGTCCTCTACCTTTTAAGCAGGCTTTTTGCCAGGAATTTCCCTGCCAGCAATTGTCAGGAGAAAAAGTAGTTCGATGGCAAGGGCGGACAGTTGGTGCCAGCAATCCATTTTGGGAAAATGTGGGGAAGAACTTAAGACTGCAGTGTTAGCTGCCCAGTTAGAATTATTCACAGATAGGACAGACTTTATTGTGAGCCAACAACAAATAAAAAGGAATGCTCTAATGGAAAGTTGATGTATCACTGATGTAAGAAACCAGGATATTCAGAAAGGGGATGCTGAAGAAATTAAGGAAGACGCAAAGGATTCAACCTGAGTCTGAAGCTTTATTATCTTCTCTAGGAGATTTTTCTCCTGAGAAACTGGATGAGAAATAATTGGCAAACGGTACAAACTAGTGTGCAAAATTGACATAATGCACACTTTGAGTTGGGAAGCAGAGAGCTTTATATGTCTGTTTCTTTTCCTCATCTTAATCTTCTCGTGTTTTCTTTTTGTTTGTTTTTTTTGTGTGTTTTTTTGTGAACCCTGGAGCCATGTATTCTGTAATTTCTTCCGACCTTTTTTTTGTTTTAATGTTTTGGATATCTCCGGACAACCTTCTGTCTGTTCTTGCGGCTCTGAAATTATTCTGCAAATAGATCTCTTGTAAAAGAAACATGCTTTTATCTAGTCTCCTGATGCACCAACTATTTGTTGGAAAGGGACTCGCTGTGTAAACTAATGCCTCCCACCCATTCTGTATTCTGGGTGAAATGATTTTGGAGCCCTGGGAGGCAAGGCACCTGATGATAAGGTAAAGATTTGCCTTCTGAAACCAATGGGGGCAGTGGTGAGTGGCAATCTCACCTTGCACTGGAATAGATCAATTGACAAGAAGTAGATCCATTTTTCTGAATCCCAGGAACAAATATTTTAGTAAAATGTATCAATCCTATAATTATAGCTTACAACATGGAATAGCCCAATTGTAAGAAATATAATCTATACATTTTTTAATTAGGAAAATGAGCTGTAATAAAGGGCATTCAGTTTGTAATACTTCTACATTACCTGTGAAAAAGGAAGGAAAATATGACAGGGAAGGTGGACCTGTTTATAGATTTGTACAAGATCTTATAGAAATAAGTATGTTTCTGATTCTTCTGGTACCTGTGCTTGTGCTACCTGACCTGGCTACTATTTTAATTACAATACCTATGCCAACTAAGTATTTTTCTGCGTTAGACTTTTGTTCAGGTTTTTTTCTGTACTTTTACATGAGAAATCAAGGTTCATCCTTACATTTACCTGTGGCAGCTTTCAATATTTGTGGCAATGGATTCCTCAGGATTTAGAGATTCACCTACTATATTCTCTAGACATTTACTGTTCAAGAGAACTTAAAGTCATTTTCCTCACCTTAGAGTTTCATGCTGATTCAATATGCAGATGAATCATTGATAGCTGCTGACACCTTACAAGTGATAAGAAGAAAATGTAACTTTCTACAAATTTTTAGCTTCCTAAGCATATAAAACATCCCTAGATAAATAGCAATAGTGTCAAACTGAACTCAAGTATTTGCGACATTTGTGACTGGCCAATAAAAAATAGTCCCATCCTAGAGTCAGCCTATTTTACAAATTAAGCTTGCTTAATTAAAAAAAAACAAGTTTGCCAGTTTTGGGGATTGGTTGGGAATTGCAGTCAGGGGATCCCTGCCTGTTCTGAAAAGGCGAAGCCTCTCACTGAGCTGTTACATCAAACGTCACCAGCACCTTTACTGGGGTCATGTTAGCAGTGGAAGAATCTGTACAGGTCTGCAGCAACCTCAGTTCTTGCTACCTCAAAAGAAGGAATTCAGCCGAGGAGCTTAAGGCAGAGGAAGAGACTGAGGCAGAGACTCGGAGCAGGAGTGAATGTTTATTAAAAAGTTTTAGAGCAGGAACCAAAGAAAGTGAAGTACATTTGGAAGAGGGGCAAGCCGGCAGCCTGAGAGATTCAAGTGCACGGTTTGACCTTTAACTTGGGGTTTTATACACTGGCGTTCCACATGCACAGTGGCCTGTCAGCACTTGGGAGGGGTCATAGGCATAATGTGTTCACTGGATTTGTATGCATGTTCCTAGAAGAAGGTCATGTACCAGTTAAACTCCACCATTTTGCCTCTTAGTGCGCATGCTTGAGGCCACTCACCCAGCTCCTGAGATCATATTGGGAAGCTTCTGATCACCAGTTACAGGTGTTTCTATCTATTGCGAGACTGCCTTTCCCTGGCACTTGCTACAACCAATTATTTTAGAGAGACAGTGTAACAACTGCCTGACCATCACCTGATGGTTGCCTGACATTCCTGGGGTCGGGGGGTCCTCTCCTGTTCTGCTTATGTCTGACTAACTACTATCACAGTCAGAAGAAGCTGAAAAGCCTTTCAAACCCTTTAAGGACCTATTGTCTCCCCACGTGTATTCATAACTCTGGTAAACTATTCTACTTTTTCCATCTGGAGAATAAAGGAGTTGCTAGTGGTGTGCTTACTCAGAACCTAGGCCCTGACTATAGACCTATTGGTTACTTTCCTGTCTTGTTGGATTCTGTTGTTCTGGGTATGCCAGGCTTTCTACAAGCCACAGTAGCTCTTCTGATTGTGTCACTGCCCGATGGGTTCTTCCTGCTCGCTGCAAAAAAACAAAACAAAAAACATGGTATTTGCTCTAAAGAGTTTAAATTAACTCAAGGTCGGCCACACCACATTAGAGATGAAGTTATTGTTCAAGTCAGTCTCATCGAAGGCTCATAGGTTAGGGATTTTTCAAAGGTAGTTTAGGGGAAGGACTGGGAGTGGCTAGGCAATGGGTGCTTGCCGCTGATTGGTTGGGGGTGTAATCATAGGGGTGTGGGAAATGATTCTTCTGCATGCTGAGTTACTTATGGGTGGAGCTACGGGAGCTGTTGGCAGGTCCAGTGGAGCCATCGGTAGTCAAACATGCAAAAAACCTGGATATCTCAAAAGGCTAATCTTAGATTCTACAATACTGATGTTACCTGCTGGAATTCATGAGGAAGTTGCATATCTCATGACCTCTGGACAAATGGCTAGCAATCATTTATGTCTGTATTTTAGCAGAATTTAGGCTCCTCTATTCTCCTAGCCTGGTAGTCTCTCATTAGCTTTAGTTTTGGGGAAGGGCTATTATCATGTAAACTATAAACTAGATGTCTCTCACGGTTGGCTTGCCTAAGCCCAGTAATGATTAAGGGCAACTTGAAGGTCAAGGGCAAGAAGGGGGTTAACTAGATCAGGTCTCCCCATTGCCATAATTTTGTCACTGTTAGAATTTGTGCAAAGGCGGTTTCAGAGCTCAGCTTTGACCCTAGGACATTGAACTTCCATGTGCCTCAAGTTGTTGCTGCTGTTTTACACATTCATAGACAGAAAATTTCTAGCACACTGCCGGATAAGCCACGAGCAAGTCTTATTATCTCATACTAATATTATTCTAGGCAGGTGGCACCTTTTGAGTCTAGTTACTCTGTTTGTAGATCCTAACCAAATAGGAGGATGTGACTGCCTCATAGTCACAGAAAATACTCAACCTAGGCCTGATTCATTCAGTATTCTTATTCCCAATGCTGGCAATATTGTTCATTGATGGATCTGTGTGAGAGACACACAGGAATATACAATTGCATCTTATGCAGTATTTTATAGGTAGAGATGGCTTTTTCTTAGAACATATTATACATGATTACAAGTGTAAAAATATGGTGAAATAATTTTGTTTGCTTTTCAAATGATTTTTTTGCTAAAAACTAAAATTAAAAATAGGGAACAAGTATCCTAAATGTTTTTGAAACTATTATCATAGCAATTCTCAGACTATCAAGACTATGAACTATTTTCCATGATAGCACACTAATAGCAATCATAACCATTTGTATGTGCATATCCAATATCTCATATTCAGGGATAAGGTCATATGGATCACCCAGTTTAATGCTCACAGATTCTTATGTGAAAAAATATATATTTGGTCATAGTTAAAATGGACAAAATAAGTGAATCTATCTGATGGTCAGATAGTAAATATGTCTCAAACAAATGATTACAATTTTCAGTTAGAATAACAAAAGCACTTAGATCACTGATTTAATAATAGTGATTCCCTAGCTAATTTTTTCATCTGTGCAGGTTGATTATCAGGGATGAAAAAGTGTGAAAACATTCCAATTAAGTAAATTGCTCTGCAGTTGGTGGGAAGTACTAAGTAATTACTTGTGGTGAGTCCAGAGATGAAGATGGACTGGGCATCTCTGAGTCACCCAGGCAAAGGAAGACAGGTGCTGCTCCTCACAGCAGAACAAGGAGCTGGGTTTAGAGAGACTGGATAGAATATAGGATTAGGAAGATTATCTCTAACAATCAAGTCAATGCACCAGCATTTGCCTGGGACCAACTGTGTGTTAAACACTGGTAAATACTGGGAGGGTTAAAGGTGCAGATCTTGGGGAACCTAGCATAAAATTCAACACAGCAGACATTTATTCTCCTTGAAGAATTCCTGATTTTGCAACAATGCCTATCATGTCCCAGAACGAGGCTGGTTGTTGAAAGTCTCTGAGAAACCAGAGATGGCACCAGCATAATACCCTGAACTTTTATAAAGCACAAAGGTTTATAATTATAATAAGGAAATCTGAGAGCAAGAAGACATGCTGATCGATCTCACACAGGAAATTTGTCCCAGATCCAAGTCAAATGACAAGTTAGATGAATTGCCTGCTTTCTAAAAAGGTATTTTAACATTTAACTAATGTGATCATTTAAAGTCAATAGCAATATCTCTGAAAGAACGCCTGTTAAGTTGTGATATATTTAGTTGTATGCACTATACACAGAGAGCTAAGTGGCTAGTTCTGCTCTCTTCATTATCTGAATTATTTTAAAAATTACATTTAAGTTAATCTTGATTCGTATTTTGGATTGCTTTATGTTTCTGAATAATCATTTCCTCAAAGTTATCAGTAGTGAGCAAACACAAGGAAACATTTATTTGTCTTTTTTAAACCTGCACTACACTTTGTTTTTCTCTTTTTGACTTATTCAAATATGGTAAATTAATTCATTTTTATTAAAAAAATGATAGGATGCTCAAGTATCAAACATACAAATGTATTTGCAGTGTTTCATTTTTCAATGATTATGTATATTTAATTAATTAAAGATATGTATAAGTGCATATACACATACATTTTTTTCAATAAGGTACTCTTGCTGTCATTGATTATTCATTTATTTTCTAACATTTCTTTCTTTCTTGACCCGAATATTAACTAACTATTTCAGGCCATGCTCTTTTAGTGCTAGAGAAAACTTCAGATTCCATAGTACTCTTTTTTTTTTTTTTTTTTTTTGAGATAGAGTCTCGCTCTGTCACCAAGGCTGGAGTGCAGTGGTGCAATCTCGGCTCACTGCAACCTCCACCTCCCAGGTTCAAGTGATTCTCCTGCCTCAGCCTCCTGAGTAGCTGGGACTACAGGGGCACGCCACCATGCTAGGCTAATTTTTGTTTTTTGTTTTTTTTTGAAGTAGAGATGGGGTTTCACCATATTGGTCAGGCTGGTCTCAAATTCCTGACCTCAGGTGATCCACCTGCCTCAGCCTCCCAAAGTGCTGAGATTACAGGCGTGAGCCACTGTGCCTGGCCCCGTAGTACTTTGTAGCATGCTTTCCAGCTAAACTGAAGCCTCAGGTGACATACCATGGCTCTCACAGCTAATTAATGAAAAAGCTGGAACCATCACCCACATTTCTTAATTCCTACTTCAGTTCATTTAATAATGCTAGAATAAGGCAAAGTCACACTTTTCTCATTTTGTGTTGATAAACATTGTATTCTAATGGTTAGTAAAATATTAATAATGCATTCATGAGCACTTTAAAATAATTAAGTACAACTGTTCACATAGGCAGTTATCGATACTAATTTAAATAAACAGTTTTGCATGTTACACCATTATCTGTAATCTTCTGAAAATAACAGGGACAAAAGCAGTATCATCCTTGCCTAATGTCATCTGCTAGTGAGGGGATGCAGACCTAAGTGATTAAGTTGATTCTGGCTGAGAATCCATAGATTCATCCTTGCTTTCAAAGAGTAGCATTGTGAGAATGAGTAAGAGGAAATATCACTTAGTATTAACAGATGATAATAAGCAGTGTTTCCTACTAATTGATTATTTACCGTATGTTAGTCCTATGCTAAGAGCTTTAGAGATAGTGAGAGTCTTGTGAGTCTGGATCATCATTCTCCCCAGTGTTCAGAGGGGAAGGCTCTGCATGGTTGAGTGTCTTGCCCATAGTCACAGAACCAGTATATGTTGGGACTTGGCCTCAGACCCAGGTCTCTCCAGCTTCGCAGCCTGTGTTCATATGATGTATCACTTACAGGAAACTCCAAAACTGAGCTGAAGTCTTTGACAGTCGCAGGAGCCAGCATCCTGCTGGAGCCGTGGCCTCACAGTCCTGTCTGTGTCCTTGGGAGGGCTCTGTGGCAGCCCCAGGTCCCACTTGCCAGGAGTCCCTTCTTCACCCATGGGCATCCTGAGAACAGAGGAGGCCGAGGGGGCAGCAGCAGAGGGTTAACAGCTCTTCAGCAGGCACTGGGTCCACATGCTGGAGCCCTTTTTTGTTGATTTATTGTGTTTAGACATCAGATGCCGAGGTTTCCATGAGTCACCTTCCTCAGTGAGGAATCATGAAGGAATGATCGGTCTGGTCTGCATAAGGCCCTACTCTTGCCTTGGTGTTCATTCATTCATTAATCATATTTTTTTATACATGATTCATATTTCCCCAGTCCAATACATTTTATTTGTACATATTCTTTTAAAAATCATAATTCTTTTGTTCACACGTATTTACACTTACATATAATATTGTTTTATATCTTTCATTTTGCTTTTTACTGATTAACTGCATAAATATAATTGTACTAGTCATACTAAGGTGGTAAAGATAATATGCTAATTTTTAATAATCTATAGAAACATTTTAATTGCTTCATAAAATCATCAAGGTATATGTCATGGTAATTTTATTAATGCTATATACTTAGAATTAATACAATTTCTTCATATAACACTTATAATTAACAAAGTGTCTTCATCAAATAATCTTGTTAACAGGCATTACAGGGAGCAGCTTAACAATATCTTTCATTTGTATAGTTCCTTAGAATTTTCAAGTCACCTACAGAAACATCTTCCAACAAGCTATAATTGGGCAGAGCAGTTAGTATTATTCCCATGTTACTCATAAAGAAGCTGAGATTACAAGCACTAAAATTTGCATCCAATATCAGCATAGTCTGGCAATTAAGGAAACAGAATTAGAACTCAGGGACTCACGGGCACTTTCTTACCCCACACACAGACAGCTTAAAATAATAACAGCATATTAAAATAAGAATCTCTCATAGTACATTTCAGTGTTTGGGAAACTAATAATAAACTGAAGCTGCTGAAGAATCTATTTCTTTTAGACAAGCTTTTCTAACATCTTTGTGAGGACTAACTGAATTGATGTGTGAAATTGCATAGGACAGTGGTGGCCCTATGCATAGTAGAGATTTAATGCTTATTTTAAAATTCAGAGACTCATTTCAGTATCTCGTAATTTAAATATTTGATGATAAAAACCCACTAAAACAGAAATGACAAAATGACAAATTTGGAAAAATAACAAATTTCTAACAGTCTTCTTAAAAATAGTTGTTGATGAGTCTTACCCTGACAGATTTTTTTCTGCTTATGGCTGTCAATCTGGGTATTTCATCATACTCAACCACAACTATCCATGCGCTTAACATTTTGCAGACCAGGATATCACATGAGCACCATCACTGACTGTGACTGTTAGATTTAACTAATGTGACCGCTAAAAATCAAAGTAGAGTGTTGGAAATTTTTCAGTAATGTCATTAATTCTTAAATTATTTATGAAACATATTTCCAGCATGTGAGTGGACTCCAAGCCACAGATTTCACTCACTTTCATGTATACCTAAGGAACATGTTATGGAAACTGATCATTTTATCTGAAAATACTCATTTTTGATTACTTAATATAATACTTAGCTAGAATGCCCTCAAAGACAGAGAATCCACATCAAACTTAAGTGACTGTCTTTCAATAAGATGGAGCTTTTATACATGAACACACCACACACACAAATTGCAGAGGAATGCTGTAAAAAATAAATGATTTATAATCTTACAAATACATTATATATATTAACTTGTTTAATTCTTACCAAGATTGCCAGATAGATATAATTTTTTTACTTTACAAAGAAAGATGATGATTTCTCCCAAGGTCACATGCCTGCTAAGACAGAAAAGAATTTGAAGGACTATGGCTTCCGAAAACTATTCTGTATACCCTCACTCTCCACAGAGCTGTGACTTTTGCTATTTATGTCTAAAATGAAGACGTAAGCCTCTGCAGAATTGTTGAAGGCTGCATATTTCTATAAAAGCTGGCTTATCCTTCTAGAAGGTTCGTTTTTCCACCTTAATAAAACAAAGCAGGAATAGGTCTTTGTGTTCGCCATTCTTTTGTCCGTAGTGGTCATGTGCTCACGTATGAACTCATGTCTGCTCTGCAAGCTCTCGAAGCAAACTTTGAATATAATGAATAAGAGACTACACTGCATATTTTTAAGACACACATTATTTTACTGTTATAGATAAGGTTATTTCAGTAATAAGCCCTGAATGTTATGACAGTGAAATGCTAGTATAAATCTTTCCTGCCCAAAATGTGTTCTCTTTAATATCTATATCTTTGAAGAACAATGGTTCATTTGGTTGGTATCCCATGAAGCTGGTTATAATTCTATATAAGACAATAATGTGATTTCTGAAATTTCAAATGAATTAATGTGATTATATATATAAACTTTTAAATATATTTTAGTCATATGTAATAAATGTTTGATTTTTTATTGATATCTCTGAAGTTGCAAAGAGTATGTTTCTCATCTGCCTTATTCACAAACTATTAGGTAATGTCTATTTAAAGTTTCTTAAATGTTAATCTATTTAATTAAGCAAAAATTGACATTACATTTTATTTTGCGACATGATCCTATTATCACATCACTCAGAAGTATATTTTCCAGAGTTTACACTTTGAAACAAATTGAGAAAGAAGTAACATTTGGCAGATAAAGGTGAAAAAATTCTGTTTTGATAGGGTTCCTTTGAAAGGTTTTTTATTGTATTGTTTTTACTGAGGTTTACAAAGTTTATTCAGCTACAAAAAAATATGATTTTAATTCTGCAACTGAATTTTAACATTGGAGTCAAAATGCTCAGAGTATCTGATGTTCCTGTATTAGCTTGGCTGTATGTCTTAGATATTAAACCCAAATTAGAACCAAAATAAAAGGATGGATCAACCATCTCTACCAACCATGCCAACAATGACCAACCTGGGTCACAATCACAGCAGCCACCTCCACGCAGGTGGTGGGCTGATTGATTTCCAGGTGTTATCTCAATTAGTACTCTGGCCCTTCAAGATCAGTTTCACAGATGAAGAAACTGCAGAGAGAGTGGTGGAGCTGGGATATGGCTTCTTTTATATAGGTCAGCCTGGGCTGTCCAGACAGAAGGTTGTGAGTGCAGAGGTTGTGCAAATATTTACCTGAAGTTGGTATAGCGATTGTTAACTCAAAAAATGTCGATGTACATGACCCTTTAGTTGGAACAAGAGTGAAATGATTATCTCTGGCTGGGCATGGTGGCTTAATGACTGTAATCCTAGCATTTTGGGAGGCCCAGGTGGGCAAATTACTTGAGGCTGGGAGTTCGAAACCAGCCTGGCCAACATGGCAAAACCCCGTCTCTACTAAAAATACAAAAATTAGCCAGGTGTGGTGGCATGCTCCTGGAATGCTAGCTACTGGGCAGGCTGAGGCAGGAGAATTGCTTAAATCTGGGAGGCAGAGGTTGCAGTGAGTCTAGATCGCACCACTGCATTCCAGCCTGGAAGACAAAGTGAGACCCTGTCTCAGAAAAAAAAAAAAAGATGAAATGATTATCTTGGAATTGGCATGAATTAGCAATAGACGAACTGTTACCAAGTCTGACATCAACACTAGCATTTAAAATTGACCACATTCACTAAGGCATTTCCTATATTTTTATTTCCATGTGTTTATACGCAGGGACACCCATTGGTGGTTGGATACGAGGCAGGCTGATCTTTATTCTCTTTGTTTTGTTGTTAAGCCTGGTACATTCTTTTTTTTTTTTTTTTTTTTTTTTTTTTGTGACGGAGTCTACCTCTGTCGCCCAGGCTGGAGTGCAGTGACACGATCTCTGCTCACTGCAAGCTCCACCTCCCGGGTTCACACCATTCTCCTGCCTCAGCCTCCTGAGTAGCTGGGACTACAGGGGCCCACCACCATGCCTGGCTAATTTTTTTGTATTTTTAGTAGAGACGGGGTTTCACCGTGTTAGCCAAGATGGTCTCGATCTCCTGACCTCGTGATCTGTCCGACTTGGCCTCCCAAAGTGCTGGGATTATAGGCGTGAGCCAACGCGCTGGCCCTAAGCCTGGTACGTTCTTTAGTAAAGCAAAATAATTAGGCAGGAAACATTTTTCATTCTTGGTTGAACTAACTGCTGGCCTGTTCCATACATAGATATTAACTATGTGCCCCAGTCATGTTAGGTGATAGCACTTCTAGTGCAAAAGAGCATTAACCCTTTCCTTGTTCTCATACATGCAATATTCTTAAAAATCTGAAAACAATGAAAAAATATCTAAAACAACTTTGTTTGCTTTGCACTCTGATCCTTCCCAATGTTCAGATAGCAAGATGGAGTGAAGAGTGAAAGCCCCTTTGCCCTGGAGCACATAGTGGCAGTGTGCTCCTCTTGACACCCCCAGGAAGCAGGCCACAGGTGCATGGAGCTGTGTTCACTGTGAAGTGGATTCAGCCTGATAACATGGAATCAATGATGCCATTGAAATAAAAGCCAGATGTAATCCTGCCCACACTCTATGATAGCTGTCCTACCTCCAGAGTGTCCTTTCTTCTTCCTAGACTGTAGTTTCTCGTTTATAAATTAAGGGTGTGGGGCTGGAATCATGTCTAGGTCCCTTCCAACTCTCTAATTGCAGATTCCAGGATTCTCACTGCAGATCCTTTGCATGTTACCGTGGTGCTTGATTGCCCTGCCACGTGATGTGGCTTTTTGTGAGCATCTTTACCACTTGATTAGGGAGGAATCTGTGGGATAGCATTTTAGAAAAGTGAACTTCATAGAGGTTGCCATGTTTATAGTCATTTTAATGATGTGGATGAAATTTAAACTACCTTGTAAATAAAGAAAACGTAGACAATGGTGACGAATTCAGGGACTGGAGAGGTTGTCACATCCTTGTTAACCATTAGCAGTGTTTCCTTTAAAACAGCAGCTTTTTGCATATTAGCAAAGCGAGCATACATTGCTCATTGCCATGAGAGGTGACGACATGAAGATGGTGCGTCCTGCAGATACATTGATCCCTTTCTCTGTTTTCTCCTAGGGTTTTCCAGGAAACACAAACGCTGACAGTGTGGTGCACTACAGACTCCAGCCTCCCTTTGAAGCCAGGTTCCTGCGCTTTCTCCCTTTAGCCTGGAACCCCAGGGGCAGGATTGGGATGCGGATCGAAGTGTACGGATGTGCATATAGTAAGTGGCCTTTATTCCCTGTGTGAAATCAAGGTCAGCATGAGATTCTGTCAAAGCCAAACTGTAAAAGCCAATGTCGGCATGAAATGTTGAACTTGACTTTTTCTGTCTTTTTATATAGCTGGGCAAGCAGAACTGGTTTTTATTGAAACACTCTAGTGTCTCCCCATGACAATATGGACTTTAGTTACTGTCTTTTATAGTTGAATTTAGTGGTGGACCTGAACTGAAACTTACCTGTCTTTAGATTCCCAGAGTTTAGCCAAGTACTTGCAATATGGTAGGCATCTGATGAAACGAATACAATTCAAACTAACAACAGATGATGCTGTTTTTCTGAAGCTGAGATGACACGCTGTCTGGGAAAACAGGAGCGGTACTGGGGGCAGGGTGTGATTTCTCGCAATCTCTTGGTTCTCTGTGTTTTTCTCTGCTAACGTCCTCTTTTGCACACCGTGCTGTCGCTTCACTTGATCTTCACTTGGTGGGAACCTGTGTTTAGTCAGCCTCTTTTCTCACCTATTCTTTGTTATAAAAGTGGAAAGGATGGGGCCGACATGAATATAACACAAACAAAAAGCCGGCCGTGAAATTATTTGGTGGTACTCAGTGACACAGTTGCCACTTGATGATCTAGAACATACTTGTATTCTTTCTTTACATTATCATAAAAATGTTTTAAATTACTGTCAAAATGGAATAAAATTTAAAAATACTCCTATATAAAACTGGAGAACCAGTCAAAGAGCAGCCTGGATGGAAATGTCTTAAGTGGCTTCAATTTGTGTCCGGCCGGATGTTCATATCACACTATTTACACACAGTCACTCCCATTCTCTGCCTACTCACAGCTTTAGCCCTGCAGAATATTAATTTTCTAAAGCATGATAACAACGTCTGTCATTCATGCAGCATTTAATGTCTCAGATACTATTATTTCCATTTTATTACTTAACCCCTGTGCAACCCAGTTCATTTCCTAACTCTGCTTGTTTTTTAGTGTTTACATTTCTACAGGGCTAAATATAATGATGTTGCTTTACCAACAGTCTTTTTTCTTCCTGTTATTGTTCATCTCCTTCCATCCCTGTGTTTTCTGGGACCTATAACTGTGCTCTCTGTTTCAGTGGCTAAGATGTCTGATATTTGGAATCTCTCTTTGATGCTGTGAAGTTACCTTCTCCTCTCATTACTCTGAAACAACTTCGGGTTTACTGACTTCAAAGTGGAACATGCTCTTTGATGGCGATTTGCCATTAGCTTGATGTTGCTTCATGAAGAGATATTACTCCAGTTCCTTGGGCTGGAGGTTGGTACCAGGAAGATCAAAGCCCCGTGCCTGATTCCAGGAAGGGCCGGTGGGCGGTGCAGCTGCCATGCAATCTGCTGGCACCGTTAACTTCTGTAAACACATGCTGTTGGCTGTAAGGGACGACTAGTGAAAAAACCCAAACATGCAGACAGATAATATGTGACCAGTGCTAACTAGCTAAAAGTAATTCTTTAGAACAAGTGGACATCTACATTGTCTTTTTTTCCTTAGAAGAATAATTGTTCAAGTATGGTGATTTTATTTTTGTTGTTGACAGTAATACAATCCCTTATGACTTATGTTAATAATGGTAGTTTCAGTATTTTCCTTTGTATTTCCACTGCCCTGCTTGTTTTCTAGAACGTTGCTTATAATGACTTATAATATCCCTGCCACGCAGCATCTCTTCCCATTTATTTATTTATGTATTTATCAATTTATCTTTTTTTATTTTAAGAGGCAAGTTCTCATTATGTTGCCCAGGCTGGAGTGCAGTGGCTACAGGCACAATCCCACTGCTGATCAGCACGGGAGTCTGGACCTGCTTCATTTGGGAGCTGGGCTAGTTCACTCTTCCTTAAGCAACCTGATGGTCCTCCGCTCGGAGAGATCACCATTCGATGCTAAAATTTGTTCAGACACCTGATCATCATAGTGCACCCCTGGGCTCCATCGATCCTCTACCTCAGCCTCCTGAGTAGCTGGGACTGCCCAGCCCTAGTGTTATTAGCTTTTCTACACTTCATTTACAGTAATAGATTCATTATTCCTTTAAACTGTGTGTGTTTTCACAGACTCCTGGCTTACTCTATGCGTTTATTTCTATTTCCACTTCTAGCCTGGGGATAGGTTGTAGGTTCTCCCAGAGTTGCTGCTCAACTGCAGAATAAAGCCATGAGCACAGATGGCCTCGGGCCCTTCTTGACAGCTGTATTCTCCTGGTTTTCCATGCACCTTTGCATGCTACTCTTCTTGCCACTCCTTAAAGGCTAGCATTGTCCACAGATTGGTTCTAGGTCTTTTATCCTGCTCCCAAGCTCTCTCTGAGCCTTTTATCCACTTCATGAGTTTCCAGTAGCATTTACACACTGTGGCTGATAACTTCCAAATACGTATCCACAACCTACTCTGAGGAGTTCCAACCTCTGGTACCAACCTCTCTTCACTGGCCCTGTGAGCACTTAAAACTCAGTTGTCTATCTGCTCATTTTCCTTTGTTTTCCATCTTATAAAACGATACCAACAGCCACCTATTGACTGAAACCTGATTCTATCTCCTAAATGTTTTGAATTTCTTTCTCTCCCTCCAGTTTAGCCTAAATGAGCACCAGCCTCCTAAATCAGCTATTTGTCTTTGGTCTTGATCTTTCCGGTTTTTAGTCCACACAATAATCAGGATGATTCCTGGAAAAACATGCACATTCGATTGTTCAAACTCGATTGTTGAAACATGCTTAAAGCCACACCCAAGACACTAGGATTGTTTCCCAGAGGCCTTAGACAGAAAAATAAATTCCCTATGCTCTACTGCCTGTCCAGGCCTTCGAGGGCATCTCTCAAGAACAAAGGGGAACTCCCAGAATCTTAGGCCAGAACCCTATGAGTCCTTGACGCATCTATCTCTCTTGCCCTCCATGTCCAGTGAGTCACGAAATTCTGTATTCTTCCCTCCAAATTACACCTTGCATGATTTCAGCTCTCTTTAGCTCTACTACCGACTTAATCTAAACTTGGTGTCCCACAGATTATGGAAATTGCCTTCCAAGTTTAGGTCATTCTGTCTCTGTTCATAGCTGACTACATTATATTCTCCACACTGCAACTCAAGTTACCTTTTAAAAATGCAGAACTGATATAATCACGTCCCTGTTTAATACCATCAGTGGCTTTCCATTGTTCCTAAAATAACAGCCAGACTCCCAGCAAGGCCTGAAGGAGCTTGTCCCTGAATAACTCTCCAGTGCCACCTCTTGCTGCCGTCACCTGCTACCTGTCCACTGTCAATTGTGTCCAGCTTTTTACTGACTCAAAGCCTTTACGCCTGCGGTCTCCCCTGCTTGAAATGCTCTTTCCCCATGTTCTCAACTGGCTATTTACTCTTCCTCTTTTGGATCTTAGTTTAAATGATGCTTCCTAGGCCCTCACTCTACATTTGTTTCCTCATTATAAGTTCCCAGGAAGCCTATAGTATGACTTCATGTGCTATAGTCACTTTTTATAATGTATCTGTATCTGTCTTATTAGAGGCCTAATTTCCTTTTTCCTCATTAGACTTCAGGCTACAATAGGGTAAGGTACATTCATTGCTGTAACATCAGCACCTAATACAGATCCAGGAACATACTAAGTGCACCATAGCTTTGCATTGAGTGAATGAATGAATGAAGCAATTCAGAAAAAAAGTCTGACAGATGATAATAAAATCTGAATAATGAATCTAAATTTCAGATTATTTCTCTCTTATACTAGCCATCCAGGTAAGGCAGGTATCTTGGAGATTATATTGTTATAAAGTATAGTATTAAAAATTGTAATAACTCTAGTAAAAATAGCAAATATAAGATTTTACAGTTATGTTTCCATTCTTCCATCTGATATTTGATGCATCTTTATGTAGTAGAAAGGCAGTTATTAACACCCAGATGTTCCAAGTGCGCAATCTGAGAAGCCACACCAAGGGCCGGCAGTGCAGGAGCTACAAATAGTCACCAGAGACAGGGAGAGGACTCCAGTCCTCTGACTACCAATTCCATGTTCTTGATGGATAATAACTGCTGAGGTTTCATAAAGGATCATTATATTGATACTTGTTTTGATATATTGCTTTATTGATTGATGGCAGCAGCTTCTTTTCTACTTTCAGAGAGACAGCATCAAGCTGCATTGTATTGTATATAAACATTTAGTTTTTGATTCTGTGCCTTCCTCCTTTTTATCATGCCAGCTTTAATTATCCTCAATTTCAGAGTTCTTTAAATCACTCCACTTTCTTTGATATTAATGCAAAAAATAGAACAGTCCTCTTCTTGTTGTTTTCTCAAGTGGTTAGTATCCTTTCCATCTCTTTAATTCCCAGTCCGCTAGTGCAGATTTTAAGGGCTTACATTCCACTCCATGCTAGTGTTTTAGTATTTTCATTAGATAACACTCAAACATGGCTTTTGTCTGATTCATGTTTCTGTTAAACTGAGATTGGGCTTCTATTCCTTTGTAAGTCACGGGCAATAATTCATGAAGGAAAAAGAAAATGGTTAGTATTCAAGGTTGACTTCATAAATAACCAAGAAGAGCTTGGTTCGCCACTTTTTTGGTCCCTTAATGGTGGAAAATTTGGTGGGGGAGGGGGTCTGGGAGTGGTGGATTCTTTTTTAAAATTTTAATACTTGGAGCACAGCCCAGATAATTAACAGAATTCTAAAATGTTCTTTTCACGAAGATTTCTTTTATAATGTCCCAAGTGAAAATCATTTTTTATTACTCACAGGTAATTCTTTATTCATGCATTTTCTGTTACATTTTCTTGTAACTTAGTCTTCAAATAGTTTTATGTGTCATTCAGACTCTGTCTTACATAGCTATGCTATTACCAATCAGTCCTTTTCTTATTCATCATTCTAGCTTCACTTATAATTGGTTGAACCATATATTTGCCAGTTTTGTAGATCAAATACAGTTGAATATTAGCAGCTTCATCTGGATTAACTGAGTGCTGTACTGTTTTCCGTAGGAACAACAGACGGCAAGTGGAGGTTTCCGGTAAAACAAAACAAATAGAACAAATAGTGACTGGACAAAAGCAAATTTTATTTTCTCCCTTCCAAAATTTTACCTGTCCTTGATTAGAATTTGAGACATGGGAAATTTTCATAACTCCTGAGATGGTCCAAGTTTGTATTTCTTCATTGGTGTTCTAATGAAGTTAGAACTACCTACCTCTGTAAAGTTCCTTTAATTGTTTTATCACTTTTATATATACACGCTGTGCTAGTTTGCATCACTGGCACCAATTCTGCACCTGTTCCTTGCCAGTGCCTGTGAGTGGTGTATGCTTCCCTGCCCCCTGATTTTTGAGCCAGCCAGTGACTTCCTTTGGCTAATGGTAGGCAGAGTCAACTCTACAGTGTACCTACTGTCCTCCTTTGTGTCTGCCATTAATAAGCATGCCTGAAATATGAATTCCAGTAAAATGAAAAGAGATACATGCTTTACATATTTTGAAGCTGTTTCATTAAATGCATATAGATTGGGAATTGTTTTATCTTCCTTAAAGTTGATTTTTTGTAATTATGAAATATCCTTGTTTATTTCTAATAGTGCCTCCTGCCTGTAAGTCTGCATTCTCTGATGATAGTACCGTATAGCTATGCCGGATTTCTTCTGGTTAGTGTTTTCATGGAATAACTTTTTCCATTCTTTACTTTCAAACTTTTTGTCTTCATATGTAAGGACTCTTTCTTTATTATTTAAACCAAATCTGGAAATCATTGAGTTTTAGTTGGTATATTTAGTCCACTTATATTAAATGTAATTACTGACATATGTGAAATTGTAGCTGACATGTTACTCTCTGTTTTATATTTGGTTCACTTGTTTTATACTCCTTTTTCTCTCCTCTTCTTTTGGGTTAATCAAGTTTAATTTTTCCAGTTTTTCCACTATTGTTTGCTGTTCTAATTTTGTTCTCCTAGGTACTTGAGCTACTACTTTTATCACTTTCCAAACAATACTAGGATTTAAGTACAACTTAGGTTAGTTTAGTTAAACTCCTCCCACCATGTGTGCTATGTTGACACATTTTAGTTTCATACATACATGTGTATATGTGTACATATATTTTTAATCACAAAATTTAATATAATTTTTTTTTGCAATCAGTATTCACTTGAATTTACTCACATATTTACTTTCTCTGCATTTTCATGCTCTTTCTGAATCAAATTCTTTCAGCTAGAAAGACTCCTTTTAATATTTGTCTTAGCCCAGTTCTACTGGTAATAAATTGTCATATAGCTTTTGTTTGCTTGAAAATTGTCTTTATTTTATATGAACTTCTGAAGGCTGTTTCAGCTTGCTGGAGAATACGGTCTGTAGTTATTTTCTTTCGGCCTTTTAAAGATGGCATTCTATTGTTTTCATGATGTTTATTAAGAAATCAATAGGTAATTGATTTTTATCCTATAAGGGAAATGTGTATTTTTCTTCTGGTTACTTTTGAGAATTTATTCTTTGTCTTTGATTTTCAGCAGTTTTGCCTTGATGTGGCTATTTTAGTTTTCATTGAATTTGTCCTGTTTGGATTTCACTAAATTTCTTTTTTCTATGCATTGATTATTAGATTGGGTAATTCTTCACTGTTACTTCTTCAAAATATTGCCTCTGTCTCTCATTTCCTTTTCTCCTTTCTGAGACTCCAATTACATCTGTCTGGGATGTTTGTATCTTATTTTCTTTCTTTGTCTCTCTCTTTCTCCCTCCTCCTGCTTCTCTCTCTCCCTCTCCTCTTTCATCTTTTCTTTCTATTTATGCTGCAGTCTAGACATTGTGTACTGCTTTATCTTCTGTACTACTAATCAGATTTTCTGCTGTGACCAATCTGTTGTTGAATATGCCAGTGAGCTATTAATTTTAGTTATTGCGATTTTCAGTTTGGGAATTTCTGTTCATGTATCCTAGTGAAACTCCTTATCTTGCTGCCTATTTTCCTGGAAATATTAATTACAGTTATTTTAAAGATTTTTCGTTAACTTCAATATCTGGATTATCTCTTGATCTTTTCCATTGTCTGGTTTTTGTTTCCGTTTTGATGTGTGATAATTTTGGCTGAATTCTGGACATGTTGGACAGAAATTTGTAGAGGCTAGAGAAGACAAAGTGATCCCCCAGTGAATCCCCACCACAGCCTCTGATAGGCTTCTAGATTAGGCACAGATGTTAATTCAAATAAGCATTTAACTGACTCAGTGCAGCGTCTCAGTCCCCATGAGGCCTAGTTGATATCTTATATCTGGAGTACAATGCTTCACTAGTCCCAACTGAGATTTGAAGGCCTTTGCCAAAACATTTTTTTGAAAATCTCTGAATTCTGCCATCTGACTCCTAATTATGATGAGTCTACAGAGACCCCTGCTTCGTGACCCAGCCTCATAGCTGTCCTGTCACTTTCTGCTTGGCCACCTTGTCTCTTGCCCATTGCTCCTTGGGAGTTGACCAGTGCTTCAAGGGTAAAAGCAGAAAGAGTGTTCTGAGCTTGTCTTCTAAGATCTTTACATTCTTGAGTCCTGGCAGTCGTAGTAGATCTTTAAAACTTTCAAGAAGATTATTTAAACTTTACTTGGTACACATTTTCTACTTGTCCTTGGTAGGAAGTGTAGTCTTCTGAATGTTTGCTTGTCATAACGGAAAATATAACTAACTGCATTTCTTTTAATGCCATGTGAAATGTGTTGAAGAAAACAAAGTGTATATAATTTTTTCATATAATAATGTGTTTATAATACAATCTACTTAATATTTTGGAAAATTATTTTTCTGTAAAACACTGAAGTGCTAATTAAATTTCAACAATTTTTTTTAAAAATAAATAAAGCCGGTCACAGTGGCTCATGCCTGTAATCCCAGGACTTTAGGAGGCCAAGGCAGGCAGATTACTTGATTGCCCAGCCTGGGCAACACAGCAAAACTCCATCTCTACAAAAAATACAAAAATTATCTGGACATGGTGGTGTGTGCCTGTGGTCCCAGCTTCTCAGTAGGCTGAGGTGTGAGGATCGCTTGATCCCAGTGAGGTCAAGGCTGCAGTGAGCCAAGATCATGCCACTGCACTCCAGCCTGAGTGGCAGAGTGAGACCCTGTCTCAAAAAGAAAAAAAAATTTTGTAATAAAAAAGTAAAATGAATAGAAACTCAAAATAAGATGAAAAAGTAAATCCATGTCCATCAGAAATAAGTAAGTTGAAGAACTGGAATGTGAACCTACTCACAGAGGATTCCAGACTCTGTGCAATCAACTATCTTTACCAGGAAATGGGAGAAGGAGAAAAGAGAGAGGAAAGAAAAGAAATAGAGAGGAAAGATCATGCATGAAAATTAAAGAGAGAAATCAAGGCCTTTACTGAGAATGCAGAACCAAGGCCTGTTTTCCCTAAGTTACTCTTATTATGCCCAGAAGGAAAGAAAATATGTGAGTGAATAAAGGCAAATATTTCCTAGGAAAGCTTTGTGTATTTATCGATTGCAGGATTCAGTATTCTTATCATCCTCCCCGAATTGATCTACAGAATCCCAATACATCTATTCTAACTTATTATTATAATAAAATGAATCGTCACTAGTCTTTAGAGAAATAAAATCACAATGAGAAACCACTATACACCTAGCAGAAAGGCTAAAATTAAAAAGGGTGGAAACACCAAGTGTTTGGCAAAGATATGGAATTCTCATACATTGCTGGTGGGAAATGTGAAAATGATACTATCACTTTGGAAAACAATTTGGCATTCTTCTAAGCTAAATATACACTTAATATATAGCTCAGCAATTCTACTCCCATGTATTTACCCAGCAGAAATGAATGCATATGTCAACATAAAGATGTATGTGTGAATGTTCCTAGCAGCTTTATTTATAAGAGTTTAAACCTGGAAACAGTTCAAATGTCTATCAGCAGGTAAATGGATAAACAAGTTGTCAAACAGTTGAATACCCCAAGCAATAAGAAAGAACAGACTGTTGATATATGCAACAGCATGCGTGTATCTCAAAAACGTTACACTTAACAAGGAACGCAGACACGAAAGAACACATACACGATACAATTTTATGAAATTTTGGAACTGACAGAACTAATCTGTAGTTACAGAATGTAGATCATTGGTTTCCTGGGTCTGGGTCTGGGTGACAGTGTTGGGGGTTTGATGCAAATGGCAATTAGTGAGTTGATATGAAATTGCCTACACCTTGATTTTTTGGCAATAACGTAGGTATATATATTTGTTAAAACTCATTGAACTATAACCTTAAATTTATTGAATATAAATTATAACTCTATGAAAATGATATTCATGTTTCCATATTGGAATTGTGGGTTTTGTTGTTGTTTTTTTGAGAGAGAGTCTCTCTCTGTTGCCCAGGCTGGAGTGCAGTGGAGCAATCCTGGCTCACTGCAACCTCTGCCTCCTGGGTTCAAGCTATTCTCCCACCTCAGCCTCCTGAGTAGCTGAGATCACAGGCATGCACCACTACACCCAGCTGATTTTTTTGTATTTTTAGTAGAAATTTTACCATGTTGCCCAGGCTGGTCTTGAACTCCTGACCTCAAATGATCCACCTGCCTTTGCCTCCTAAAGTGCTAGGATTACAGTGTGAGCCACTGTGCCTCACCCCATATTGGAATTAATATTCAATTTATTTAGAGAGTAAACCTCTGTAATTTGCCCATTATCCCTGATAAATCATCCTGAAGCCTTCGTGTCATCACAGCTACCTAGTTAGCTTATTAAATATGCAAACCCCTGGGTCTCAACCACAGAAATCCTGATTCCTGGTCTGGTTGAGGCTCACGTTCTAAAGTCTCCAAGTGATCACTCCTAGTCAATCTGAGTGAAGGTGGTTGATAGAACACTTTAAGAAAATTTCTGTGGAATCGTGTTTTTTTTTTTTTCTTTTGTAAGACATCAGTGTTTGCACCCTATGGAATCTTGCTGTTTTCAAGCAATGTTGATGTTTCCCCTGAAAAGGCAGTACAAGGTAGGATGGGGATGAGACATGCCTGTGCTTAGAATGACAGTGAGAAGCAGAAAAGTAGTAATGAGAAGCCAGAGTTAAGAGTACATTCTGGGTGTGAAAAATGTGAAAGTAGGCCAGGCGGGGTGGCTTATGCCTGTAATCCCAGCACTTTGTGAAGCTGCGGCGGGCAGATTGCTTGAGCCCAGGAATTCAAGACCAGCCTTGGCATCATAGTGAGACCCCCCAACTCTAGAAAAAAAGTAAAAAATTAGCCAGGCATTGTAGTGCATGCCTATAATCCCAGCTACTTGGGAGGCTGAGGCTAGAAGATCACTCTAGCCCAGGAGTTCAAGGCTGCAGTGAGCTGTGAAGATACCACTGCACTACAGCATGGGCAACGGAGTGAGTCTCTGTTTCTAATAAAAGTAAAATGTGAAGGTAAAATATGGCTTAAGGAAATAAAGGAAATAGCAACTCAAAATTACTTATGTCTTAGCTTTTCAGAGACGTCATACTTTGCAGGAGTCTAAAGCAGGTAGACTCCTTCCTTATCCTTTCTTAGAAGTCATTCTGGACCAGATGCCTGTTTACAGAAGCATCACTGTGAATGTGGCAGAAATAATCATATTTCAGGATTATATGACCTCTTTTCCATACTGTGGGATCCTTAAAAGTAATTCATTGTCTTCTGCATTTTTATCTTTCACCTGCATATGGAAGGCTTTCAGTGAATATTAGCTGTATGAATGAGGACATAACACATTTTAGCAAAATTACTTCTGACACAGTTCTTCCTTGTATGACAAAGTTCTTTATCTACAAGAATTCGTATTTGGGAACTTTGTGAACACATCTGTCCTTAGCTTTTCCGGTATTCTTTGAGGAAGTGTGACAAAAACATTATAATTGCACCAATAATCTTCAAGTATCATTTAAAAACTCTCGTGGTCCTCTAACACAAGAAAATGAGATAGGTATATTAATACTTCCGAGTAAGATTTAGGTTACCAGTGATTGAAGTGAGTCAGCCCAGGAACAAGCTGGCTGGCAGAGAAGGAGCTGTGTAAGTGTGGATGAATGGTTGTAAATCTCTTTTTCCTGGTGGAAACTGAAGATTTCCTAGGTCCTTCAAAAATTAAATCTGCTATCATTTTAAGCTGTCTACTTTCCTATATATCCCCTATGTGCTATTTTAAACTCATTTCCACCTCTTTTTCTGCCCAGTGCCCTGACAATAATAATGAAGCAGTTGTTCACTGAAGGTACCCCATGTACCCAGCACTGTTGTAAAAGTACAAATACTAACTCATTTAACCCTCACAACGACCTTGTGAGAGAGGAGTGTATGTGTTCTCACTTCACTTATGAGTAGACTGAGGCAGAGAGAGGCTATGTAACTTATCCAGGATGGAGTCAGGATTCAAGCCCACGCAGTATATACTCTAGTGTACTAGAAAATGTAGCTCCTGATCTAATGGTGACAGACTAACGTGTCAGGGGTCCACATTGCTAATACTGATCGAGATTCAGCAATCAAAACTATAATCTTAATAAAGCTAATAATTATAAACTAAATTCATATAAAATCAGAAAAGCACTTCCTGCTTTAAACCACAAGCTAAGTTTTCTTTATTCATTTTGGATAGCAAGGCTTTCATTCTGAAAACTTTGAGGAACGTTGGATTTTATCGTAAACATAATAAGTGACATTAATTTTCCAGTATCCCACTACATTTCCTATTTATATAATTGAATTTCATACAAAGGATTTTTTCCAACAGGTTTCTGAGAAAAGATTATATTAAATGTGTTACTGGAATTATTTTATTTTAGTGTATTATTCAAATATATATTGTAGGGGAATATTTGCATTGATTATGGCTAGGTAGAACAGTTTTTTTCTTGAAATGGGGTCTTGCTGTGTTGCCCAGGCTGGGGTGCAGTGACACAAGCACTGCTCACTGCAGCCTCCACCTCCCGAGCTCAAACGATCCTCCCACTTCCCCCTTCCAAGTAGCTGGGAATATAAGCAAGTGCGACCAGTCTTGCCATGCTGCCCAGGCCGGTCTCGAACTCTTGGGCCCAAGTGATCTGCCCGCGTCAGCCTCCCAAAGGGCTGGGATTACAAGCATGAGCCACTGCACCTGACCAGCTGGGAGAACTTTTCTTTGCTCTTGCAAGTGTTTTAAAATGCTAAAAGTATGACTTTTGTGGACAAGTGGGAAGAGAGTTTACCTTTTAGCATTACTTCTAAAGACCAAGACTTGAAATTTTGCTTCTCCAGTGGGAGGATCTTATTCAAGAGGGACTACATGGGAGTTGTCCCTCTCCAGTGCTGATCTTGGTGGGCTCATTACTGTTGACTTATTGAACTCAATGCTTTCCATCCCAAACATCATTTTTTGTTTCATATTTTTATGTATTGACTTCATAAATCATAGAATGTTTTATGATTTTTAGAAAGTTTGGATTTGCAATTCATTAATCTGCTTTTATTTTAAAATATGCATAATGAGCTATAAGTATATTCTTAAATTTCTAGATACAAGCACTAGCGATTACAATAAAGAAAAAAGGTATTAGCTAAAGAACAAAAGAGTTTCAAGGTCATTGCTTTATGTCTCTTTTACTTGATAAGTTTTTTACTATTCTATTTGCCTGAGGGAAACATTCCAGGAACTGTACTTCACATGCCTTAGAAGATCAATACTGCTGTTGGAGAGTAATAGTAAACATAGAATGAGAAAAAGAAATGTATAGGTTGCAATAATCCAGAAAAAACCTTTTCGGGAAGAAAACTTTGTTAGTCAACTAAAAAAAAAAAGCTCAAATATTAGCATTTTCTTTAAGCAACAAATAAAGACATGATTATAAGTATTAGGGCAGTGCTAAAAATGTGAAAGTCTGTAGTCAATCTTTTTCAAGTTTCCCTTAGTTCATGGCCAGGGAATAATAATCTTAGATGTCTTCATTTACATTTGACAGAGAGTTTTGTTTTTATCATGAACATATAATAAGTTATGTAACAAGGAATAATTGTTTAATTTACACATATTTTACTCAGAATGTGTTTATTCATCATGCACTTGATACATTAATTCCATGTAAGTACATTAACCCAGTGTGAGAAAATCAAACTTCTAAATTTTAAAATGATACATAAAATGGAGAACTTTTGAAGTGCAGTTTATTATATGTATTTCAGATAATATGAATGAAATGGATAGCCATGCAAAAAGTACTAGTAATATTTTTGTGAAATTAAATATAATTAAACAATGCCATCTTATTGGCTTGAATGACATCAGCTAGTCAGCTTCAAATAGTTTCATATTTCACTAGGCTTTCATGCATCTTCATTTATTAAATAAATATACTTTTCAAAGGACAATTGCTTATTTTTCTTTTTACTTTTAAAAAGAAGAGATTTTCTGGGTAATATTAATTTCTTCATGTGATTTTGACAAATATTATCAAATATTATTTTATATTACTGATAAAATGAAACAACTTGTTTTTTGATGAGCCGAACATATGTGACATTTATAGTGAATTTATAAGACCCTGACAGAGTGCTGAGAGAGTGTGGCAGCATTGGAGTTCTGACAAGCTACAGCAGGAAGAACCAAAACAGAGGTGTTACGGCCATGCTCTCTCAACAAAACATCCAAGAAAACAAAACCTCTGTGCCTTTGTCAGTCAGGGCTCTCCAGAGAAACAGAACCAATAGGATGTCTGTGTGCCTGTGTGTGTGTGTGTGTGTGTGTGTGTGTGTGTGTGTGTGTGTGTGTGTGTGTAGAGAGAGTTTTAAGGAATTGGCTTACCTGATTGTAAGGACTGGCAAGTCCTAGGTAAGAGGTGATATTGCAGCTGGAGTCCAGAGGTTGTCTGGAGGCAAAATTCCTTCTTTCCTAGAGAACTTCAGTTTTCTTTCTTTCTCTTACAGCCTTCAACTGATTGGATGAGGCCCACCCACGTTATAGAGTTTAACCTGCTTTACTCAATGTTTACTGATTTAATATTGATTACCTCTAAAAAATACCTGCACTGCAACATCAAGACTAGTGTTTGACCAAAAGCTGTTTACCATGGCCTAGCCAAGTTGACACATTGCAGTGCCCATTAGCAGTACCATTAGCCGAGGGTTGAGAAAAATATTACCTGTCAGCTCATTTAAAATCTATTTATTACATGTCTAAAGCAGTATTTAATAAGTATGATACGTGTTTCTGTATCTTTACAGACAAAATCTTTAGTAAAGTAGGTACATGTGTAAGAATCAAGAGAAGCCAAAGCTACTGGGAATGAACAAAGGTATTTAAATTGAGTGACACTGATATTTAATATAAGAATGACCTTAAAATAAATAATTTATGTAGTGAAATACAACTTCTTTCCTGATTGTTTTTAATCAAACAGAATGAGAAGAAATGGGCTGCTCTAAAGATAAGAGCCATTGGGAGTAGATTAATAAAAGCATTTCTAGATGATGAAGTTTGAGAAAATGTTAGAAAAATCTAACAGTGGGTATTACATATATCAACTCATGATGCCACCAGAAAATATATTACTGTCAGTTGTTTCCTTCAATGAATGGCTTAGAAATACAATGTGTGTCTATGTGTGTGTGTTGTGGCATATTGATGCACACATTTTCAATGTGCTACTGTATGGCATATTTATATTTAGGATTGCTTTTTAATATCTTCTTTCCTAGAATCTGAGGTGGTTTATTTTGATGGACAAAGTGCTCTGCTGTATACACTTGATAAAAACCCTTTAAAACCAATAAGAGACGTTATTTCTTTGAAATTTAAAGCCATGCAGAGCAATGGAATTCTACTTCACAGAGAAGGACAACATGGAAATCACATTACTCTGGAATTAATTAAAGGAAAGCTTGTCTTTTTTCTTAATTCAGGTAAAAAAAACTTGAACTTTTATACCAGTAGTTAAAAAAAATCTGTTTACATTTGTTGGTACTCAGTCTTTTCACAGTTAGATAAAATGACCATATAATTCATCATCTAAACCAGAACACCTTTAAGAAATAAAAAATACACAAGTGATAGTTACTCTGGGACCAGTAAGTGCAAAGTAGAACTGCAGTGAACAAATGTGTAAATGAAAGTTTAAGAGCATTACTACCAGATGCATGCAATACATATCCTAAGTATGATTTCTGTAAACAGCATATATTTTGACAAACTGTGCAAGATCACCATATGTGTGTATAATATATATGTAATATATGATTATCCATATCATAAAGACAATACATCATTATAAAATTATGAGATAATGCTGATAATGAGGTTCTAAGAAAGAAAATATTTGCAATGTAAATACAAATGTCATGAGTAATAGAAAAACTACTAAGAAAAATTTCAACAAAGTGTAGAATTGAACTTAAAAAAATACAAACAGGGTAAGGTTATTGTGTTCAAGATAGGGAGAAAGTGAGAAAACAACTCTGTAAGATGGAAAGTTGGATGCAAACTGTGATGCTCAACTAAAAAAGGGAAGCCGTGAGTTTGAACAGAAATAATTGTTTTTTTTCCTTCTCCTTTAAGGCAATGCTAAGCTGCCTTCCACTATTGCTCCTGTGACCCTCACCCTGGGCAGCCTGCTGGACGACCAGCACTGGCATTCCGTCCTCATCGAGCTCCTCGACACGCAGGTCAACTTCACCGTGGACAAACACACTCATCATTTCCAAGCAAAGGGAGATTCCAGTTACTTGGATCTTAATTTTGAGGTTATTATAGATATATAGTTTAAATTAAATATAACCTGAAAAATAAGGTAGCTGCATAGAGAAATGCCATTTTATAGTAATTCATAACTAAGTTGACTAATAGTAATAGGTATGTCTGTCCCGGTACTATGAAACTGTTTATGCCTTCTAATAGGTCAGTTTATTATAATAGATCATCTTTTCCACCTTGAAAAGAAGTAAACAGTCAGTGTTAGGTTTAGGAAATCCACAAATGCAGAAATACCAAGGTAGCAAGCATTGTTATTAAATGTACTCATTTGAATATATTTCATTTGAAATTTCATCTGGTATATTATACTTGTTGTTTGACTATGCAGATTCCTGGGGGATTTTTTTTCTTGTCTTGGTGCAATCCTAACCAACATAGCATTATTTAGGATCACTTTGAGAAGTTAACAAGATATACACCAATAGATTTATTAAATAACAAGAAAGTCAGATGCTCACATATAAATAATATCCTGATATTTTTTAAGTCATTAATGTTTTTTGCAACCCATTGCCCATATGTATCTAAGCTACACTGTTAAATAGCATCTATTCTTCCAGTCCTTCACAGGACACCTTAAAGTGTATGAAGGATCATAACAAACCAGAAAAACTGTGATATTTACTGGCGTAAGTGGCTTTGGCATATAATATTAAACTGAAGATCCTAGTCCTATACTGGATTATTCAGTTTTATTACTTTAATTTAACCATGTAATAGCAAAAGATAATATCTAATGCAGAGGTTGGCAAACTATGGGCATCAGGCCAAGTTTGGACATTTTTTAATTAAAAAAATACAAAGCCTGTTTTTGTTCAAAAGAGAAGGTTTTATTGGAACATGTTCTCTTTCTTTATGTATTGTCCGTGGCCACATTGGTACTTCGTGTCAGAGTTGAGTGCTGCAGAAGAGATCATATGAGCCACAAAGGGTAAATTTACTACATGGCTGAAAATTTCAACGTGGCAGAAAATGTGTGTTGACTTCTTCCTTTTAAGTTTGTTCAAAACTGTGTGGTGCCAGAAATAAAGGTATTAACAGCTGCCATTATGATAGAACACTTCATTTGGAATAAGCAAGCATGCAAATATAAGATAATGGGAATGGATTTGTGACAATTAGTACTAGACCTATTAATTATAAATGCTTTAAACACGTACCATCAGAAAATCACTAAACAATGTTATTTATGTCATTTTTCTTTCTAAGATCAGCTTTGGGGGAATTCCGACACCTGGAAGATCACGGGCATTCACACGTAAAAGCTTTCATGGGTGTTTAGAAAATCTTTATTATAATGGAGTGGATGTTACCGAATTAGCCAAGAAACACAAACCACAGATCCTCATGATGGTAAGGAAGCCTAATGGGAAGGAAAGAAAAAAGGACATTTTATTTTTTGCATTTAAAAATTATTCATGTGAAGTCTCCATTTCATCTAATATTTTAAGAATCAGTTCTTACTTTAACAGCTGCCCATGTAATATAGTAATTTAGTTTTATTTATTTATTTTTTTTTTGAGACAGAGTCTCCCTCTTGTCTCCCAGGTTGGAGTGCAGCGGCGCAATCTCAGCTCACTGCAGCTTACACCTCCCAGGTTCAAGCAATTCTCCTGCCTCAGCCTCCTGAGTAGCTGGGATTACAGGTGCCCGCCACCATGCCCAGCTAATTTTTGTACTTTTAGTAGAGACGGGGTTTCGCCATGTTGGCCAGGCTAGTCTCGAATTCCTGACCTCAGGTGATCTGCCTGCCTCGGCCTCCCAAAGTGCTGGGATTACAGGTGTGAGCCACTGGGCCTGGGCCAATTTTTTTTTTTTTTTTTTTTTTTGAGACGGAGTCTCACTCTGTCGCCCAGACTGGAGTGCAGTGGCACGATCTTGGCTCACTGCAAGCTCTGCCTCCTGGGTTCACGCCATTCTCCCACCTCAGCCTCCCGAGTACCTGGGACTACAGGTGCCCACCACCATGCCCGGCTAATTTTTTGTATTTTTAGTAGAGACGGGGTTTCACCATGTTAGCCAGGATGGTCTCGATCTCCCAACCTCATGATCTGCCCACCTCGGCCTCCCAAAGTGCTAGGACCACAGGCGCACTTTTTTTGTTTTTGTTTTTTTTTTGTTTTTGTTTTGAGATGCAGTCTTGCTTTGTTGCCCAGGCTGGAGTGCAGCGGTACAGTCTTGGCTCACTGCAACCTCTGCCTCCTGGGTTCAAGCCATTCTCCTGCCTCAGCCTTCCAAGTAGCTGGGACTACAGGTGTGTGCCACCACACCCGGCTAATTTTTTTTAGTACAGACAGGGTTTTGCCACATTGGCCAGGCTGGTCTCAAACTCTTGACCTCAGACGATACACTCGCCTCGGCCTCCCAAAATGCTAGGATTACAGGCATGAGCCACCTTACCCAGCCGAATATAGTAATTTTTATTATGCATAAAAAGTTATAAAGTAAATATGCCTCATGGGACATCGTTGTTTCATTTTTATATGAAATAAAATAACTTTCTATTTTTACATGGAAATCAGAATTCATATGTCTCGCGTGTTTTTGGTGTTGTTATCCACAGGAGACCAATCATTTTGCAATGGCAATCCCTAATGATCTATTCCCTAATCAACTGGAAATACTTCCAAATCAGTTAATAAACTTCTTTCAATGTTTAAAGTTTGAAATATCCAAGTTGGGGTTAAAGGGAAAGCTCATGTTTAGTTGTCAGTGTATCTCAGCAGCACATCATGGGAATATTTATTTGTATTGTTGGGAACATGTTTTCTTTCCTGTTATGTGCTGGAGGAGTTGGCTCATGGGTTGCAGGACCAAAACCTGAAAATATCTCTGACTGTGTGTCACCAGACCACACAATGAATACATCACTTAGGTTAGCATGAGAAAAAGGGAAAAACAGCTGTGAAGCCCATGAACTTTCCAAGAAGGTAAAGGAGAGAAAAAAAAAAAAGATGGGTTTGAAGTCTAAGTTTTTCTATGAACAGCACCCTGCTGAGATCATAAAAATGAAAAATACCATCAAGATACATGAAAAAGGAAACACCAAAGGGAAGAGTGATAACAAGGCTCCACAGAGTGCAGTTTCCTTTGACAAGATGAAAAAGAAATGAAAAGAGGAAGGAGATAAATGGAACAGCCCTCTACCTAAAGTTTCTGTCCATGGAGAAACTGACATTTAAGTGCTGCTCAACAGGAAAAAGAAAAAAGACCTGGTTATTGAAGTTGGCTTTGTTGGAGATGCGTTACTCAGATACAGATACAAAGATGGGTTTGGCCAATGGGCATCCGTGTCAAGAAGCCTGACCTAACACGTTCTGAATATTAAGCTACCTTTTATCTGCCAGTCCTTGGTGTTCAGAAGAATCCCTCCTCCTCACCCTAACTTCTATGGGGCTATTTACAAAGACACTGTCATTAAAGTGAGGAAGAGTGAGTTGGGCCTTATGACACAAAGAGACAAGACTATTTGAGGACAATAGACACAGGTTTTCATATACATTCCATGTTATTCTGAATTACTGATGGGTTCACTGATGGAATTATTGAGTATAGCCAATAAGGAGAACCACAATTAAGCTGGTATCTCTGGGTTCTGGATATCATCCTCAAGAAAACTATTTACTAATTACATTGAATGAGGTTATTAAAATGTGTAAGTTTCACACAAAAACAAAAAGACAATTCATTCCAAATTGTGCATATGGATATATAATGTTAATTATGGGAATTCCATTTTAAGAATTACTACAATTCTATGTGTTCTGTATAAAAACAGGAAAATAGTTGTTCCAATATATAAAAGGAAAACATTTAAAAATGTATTTTGTTGGGAAAATCAGTTGCCAGAATTCATTCAGTCAACTAACAAGCACTCCTCTGTGGCAAGAAGCCCTGCCTCTCTGTTGTAGCAGGCAGCTACCCACCTAAATGATGAGGTCAAGAAATATACAGCTGATAAAAAGATAAAAAATATGTAATAGTCCAGTGATTACATGTGTACTATGGATCAGCGCCAATTACTTGTAAGCTTTTGGTATTTAGTTTGTTACAGCAAATGTTTTCTTTTTTAAATTTTCTTCTGCAAATGTTTTCTTGTCATGAAAACTGTTTCCCATTTGGCAGAATTACAAAAATAGTCAAGAAGAAATGTTCTGATTGATGTATACAGTTAGAATGTGTATTAAAGATTATTATAAAATGATAACTGAATTATATCCATTTCTAAAGTATGTTGGGACAGAATTTTTTAAAAATGTGATTCTGTTTTGAAAATTGTTTTACCACTGGATCAGTGTGGTTCTTAAACTTGGCTTTATCTTGGAGTCACCAGAGGAGATTCAAAAGATACCATTACCTGGCTCTACCTCCAGAGATCGGGATTTTAATTGGTCTGTATCTGGATTTTAAGAGACCTTCTGGTGATTCGACTGTTTAGCTAGGTTTGAGAGCCACTACCCTAGATTATCTGTCCTGCTCCAGTAACATTCTTTTTCTAAAATCATTTATAGTATATTAGAAATAAATCTATGGAAATTCCAAGTAAAATCAGAATTACTGGGGTTTTTCTCTGGAACTGAAATTCCTATGTGTGAATAATGCCCAAGAATTGCTTATTCCTTTCACCAGCCAAACAAAGCAAAACAAACAAACAAACAAAAACCATTTAAAAACCTAGTAAGATGTTGACTTACCAGATATTAAAGCATACTAAAAGCTTCTATACTAGAATCAGTATGGTAGTGGATAGGAACAGAGAAGTCAGTAGAACAGTCAAGATCTCAGAAAGATCCCAGTTTATGTGCAAAGTTGTTAGTAACAAGGAATGTGGCTCAATTCAGTGGAACAGGGATGAATTATTTCTGAAATTCTGCCGGAACAAACAAGTGTCCATAAGGCAGAAAATAAGCATGATCACTATCTTATACACACTAAGAATATGTAAATTAAAGAGGATGAGAAACAAACAACAATCTTAAAGAAAATCTATGAGATTGTATGTAGGACCTAGGGTAGTATGAAACTTTCTTAACAAAGATTGGAAACTCAGAAGCTGTAAAATACAATATAGACATAATTGACTATAAAAACATCAATGTTTTCATGCTAAAAATACTATATGCAAACATTGCATATAACTGTTAGATCTGAAAACCATTTGAAAGGCTGTCAAATATAACTTTCCAACAGCTAAAAATATGACCCATACAAATAGCAAATAAGCATGTGTCAAAGATTTAGTCAATTCATTAATGAGGGAACCAGTAAAATAGTAAGCTGGTTCAAAAGAGATTTTGAGGATTGTGTAGAGAAGACCAAATGTTGCTCAGGAGAAAGACTGAGTATGAAAATGTCCTGTTATTTGCTGTATCCTCAGGGCTAGCACAGGGCCTGGAAAATAGCTGGCATAGATTAAACTCCTGTTGAACTAAAATTATATTGAGACTCCTTTACTAATGCTGAGAAGTAGAGAAGTGGAGAATTTCTCACACACACACAGAAAGCCACATGGATGTCTGCCCAATTATAATAATACTTATGTTGAAAGAGAAGATAAATGTCATAGATTTCAGCTTTAGCAGGCAGACTAATCCTGGATTGATAAAAAGCCTTGTACGTCTTCGTAAAATCTGGCTTTAATTAGATAGAAGCACCACCTATAAGGCTGCTCAATGTGCTCTTTTGTTTTATTTATAGGGAAATGTGTCCTTCTCATGTCCACAGCCACAGACTGTCCCTGTGACTTTTCTGAGCTCCAGGAGTTATCTGGCTCTGCCAGGCAACTCTGGCGAGGACAAAGTGTCTGTCACTTTTCAATTTCGAACGTGGAACAGAGCAGGACATTTGCTTTTCGGTGAACTTCGACGTGGTTCAGGGAGTTTCGTCCTCTTTCTTAAGGATGGCAAGCTCAAACTGAGTCTCTTCCAGCCGGGACAGTCACCAAGGAATGTCACAGCAGGTAAGAGTTGTATTCCCATAAACCTGACATATCCACACGGAAATCATTTGGTAATTAGTGAGTGAGTGAGGCAGTGAGATGCTCCATGCCCCCACTAGAGGAACAGATTGCTGTTTCCTTTTAGACTGTTCTGTGTGGTACACCCCGCTGCCACTAAAGTGTTCTTTTGACCAAAATGACTATATATGAGAAATATGAAATGCATATTTCTGCAGACATACCTTCCCATATACAAGGAATACCCTTGAGCTCCATTTCCTGACAAACATACACCAGCCTCCATCCCAAAGAACTAGGGTCAGGACCTCATGGAACAGACAATACCTAGAGGCACATTCCTCTCCTGTCCTCCTCCTTTCCCTTCTCCGCCCCGCCGCTCAGGGTCTGTGCACAAATATTCTATACACAGTAGGCAATTGATAACTATCACTTTACAGGGAAAGATGCCCGGCAAATACCAAGAGTTCTTATTCTTTCGTTGATGGCTGATTCGTTTTCTGGGATAGCCGGGCACCCTGGAAGAATCTCAGCTCCTCCACTTAATGCCCTTCTGAAATGTAAATCACGAAGCCTCCTAAGCCTCAGCTGTTTTCACTTGTGAAGTGGTAAACCTCAGATCTCCTTTGCAGGGAGAACAATAGGAAGTCTGATTTTATTAGCACAATGCCCACCCCACACACAGGTCCTCACATCCCCACTCCCCATCGGGGCCTGTTTTTGTTGGGCAAATGCTAGGTTAGGGGCTCAAATCCCATGAAGCCAGACTGAGTTACAATAGATGGGAACTAATCTCACATGCAGTCAGATGTGGGCAAGTTTGTTAACTACAGAGCTGCTGGATTTTGATGATTGGATTTGTAGATGGGAGGAGCACTGGGTCCTAAATTGACATTGTGCCTAAATTGGCATCGGAACTAAATGGGGGCTTAAAAAAAAAAAAAAGCGTAATCTGAAAAAGAAAAAGGCACAGACGAAGAGGCTGACTTCTGCTTGAGACCAGGGGGTAATCATACTCAAAAAAAGATTCCTTTTGGCTGTAAGAGGCACACGTGACTATACTGCTATTAAATGTTGTGGTATGAAAGCCTGATTTCAAGACCCGTGAAGAAATTCGGAGGGCGGGGCCTTATCTCAGTACTTCTGGAACAATCAGGCAAGTCCTGGGTGTTAGAATCTGTGTCCACCTCACACAGGTGTTTCAGGGGAGATAGATATTCAGAGGGGATGTGTATTTTTTATCTTTTAGAAATGCAAACCTAGTTTCCATTTCCTCACGAATAAGATTTTTTCCAAGAAAGGTTAAAATCGTGACCCACACACAGATACAGAATGAACACATGTCAGAGATTTTCTTTAACTCATTGATGAGAGAACCAGTGTTAGGGAAATAAGTAAAGATAAAATTGCCTACCAACATAGTGAATCAGTTTCACAAGGTAGAAATGAAATAGTCTTATTATGGAATAAGTATTAAGCCAGACTGTGATGTACATTTCAGGCAATCGCTAATGTGATTGCAAAGATAAAGAAATTTCATCCATTTATATAGCCAGGCAGATACAACCCATTACATACATGTTCTAAAGATAAAGGACAACTTGTCCTCAAGTAAGAGGACTTGACAGCACCGTTTGCTACACAGCCCATCTTACATTCACCTGGTAATTGGGGAGGCACACTCCTTTATGCAAAGGAAAACTAAACTCCATGTCTCTTTGACAAGTGGGTAGTTGCAACTTGGAGCCAGGCACCTACGTTAAACTCCCACGGAGACAAGGAGATAGGAGCACTGCCTTTCTTGATGTTTACATTTCAAAGAAATGTCTCCAAGGTCCTCAAGAAAAACACTCCTGGAAACAAGAAAGAGGCTAAATAAGATTTTGTTTGTTTGTTTTAAGATTTTAAAGATGTACAATTACAAGTTTTCTGAAAGAAATGCTCTAAGGAAAAAAAGTGAATGAAAGTGTGTATCCAGGCCGGGCGCGGTGGCTCACGCCTGTAATCCCAGCACTTTGGGAGGCCGAGGCGGGCGGATCACGAGGTCAGGAGATCGAGACCATCCTGGCTAACACGGTGAAACCCCATCTCTACTAAAAATACAAAAAATTAGCCGGGCGTGGTAGCGGGCGCCTGTAGTCCCAGCTACTCGGGAGGCTGAGGCAGGAGAATGGCGTGAACCCGGGAGGCGGAGCTTGCAGTGAGCCGAGATCGCGCCACTGCACTCCAGCCTGGGCGACAGAGCGAGACTCCGTCTCAAAAAAAAAAAAAAAAAAAAAAAAAAAAAGAAAGTGTGTATCCCTTTTAGCACTAAGAAAGCTTTTGTTTGTTTTGGTTTGTGTTTACCCTTACACCAGTAAGGCCTGTTTAAATAAATACCACACATTTCTAGTCAGAAAAGAGATGCCGACTAGCTAAATTTGTCAATATCCAAAGGGAAAGGCAAATCCCTTCCCTGTACACACTTTGCATCTCTATGGACAAGCATTATTTGCATTATTATCAATGTTCTGCAAGTTAACTTCTGTCACTACACAGCTGTAAAGTAACCTAGTCCAAGATGATGGTTTACAATCCCGTAATATCAGCTAATCTTTCCATTGAAAAGATATCCAGTAATCTCCTTTGCCCATTTCAAAGACTGCCCTCAATTTTTTTCCTACAGTAGTTTGGTTCAGTTTTACTGCTGATGAGTTGCATATATTCTGGATTCAATGAAGTGCTGAACAAGCACTTCATCCAGTTCTGGGTTGCACAATAACTAGAATTAAATATAATTAAAGTTCTTAAATCTCATCAGGATTTTGCTTTAGCTCATGGCTTTGTGAGTGTGATATTTTGCCTCTGTAGTTAAAATGTTGTAGTTGTTAACAAGAGATCATCTTCATATCAAATGTGTTTAAAATAACATCTATGTTGTGGGCAATTAATTTAGTAACTTCTCATTGAAATATTTATAGCTTCTACTGTATCTGATTTTCTTGTGCATAAACTATGGCCAAAGGCCAAATACAACCTAATAGAAAACAAAAAGAAAACAAATGTGGATGATAGACATGAAAACAGTTATACAAAGATCTGCTTTTATTTTTCAAAAGATATTCTTAAAGAGGGCACTTTTTGCAGTTATAAAAAGAACATGTCAAAGATTTTGTTTAACTCATTAGTTTATGAGGGAATCAGTAAGATGTTACTGCTGCAATGATTTTGTGTATAATGTAAAACTGGCTTATTCCATGGGATGGGGTAGAGGAACCAGGAAGAAGTTCAATTGTATTCCTGCCAGACAAAATTCATTTGCATGTCTATGGACAATAATCATTTGCCTGCTTTCAATTTTCTACAATTCACAGGGTGGTAAAAGAATTCAAAGAAGGGGCCAGGTGTGGTGGCTCACGCCTCCCAGCAATTTGGGAGGCCAAGGCATGCAGATCACGAGGTCAGGAGATTGAGACCATCCTGGCTAACACGGTGAAACCCCATCTCTACTAAAAATACAAAAAAATTAGCCAGGCCTGGTGGCGGGTGCCTGTAGTCCTAGCTACTCAGGAGGCTGAGGCAGGAGAATGGCTTGAACCCGGAAGGCGGAGCTTGCAGTGAACCAAGATGGCACCACTACACTCCAGCCTGGGTGACAGAGCGAGACTCCATCTCAAAAAAAAAAAAAAAAAGAAAAATTCAAAGAAGGTAAAAGGCACAGAAACCTGCAGAATCATATAATCCTCCAGATTGTGTTTAGACAATGCCTAGTTTTACATTGAAGACATCCAGAATCTTGGTTGATTTTAAAGAATAATTTATTTCCTTACACTTTATTACTACTTCTGTTTCTGTTTCATACATCACTGAAGGTTAAAAGGAAAAGCTAAAATATTAATGTTAATGTTTAATTTTTAAGAAGTACTACATTTGAAATGGTAATAATATACTAACTTCACATAAATGCATGTTAGGAAGAAAAATAAATGAAGCATAGAGTCATTTTAATAATTTACAGGTTTCCCAAGACTATCAAGTAAAATGTTAACTTTATAGGAAAATTTCTATTAGTCTAAAGTTTATTATGATATATGTAACTTCTGAAATAGTTTCAATCTTGGCCTAATTTTAAACTTCAGTGCAAAGTTAATTTAATAGGCCTCATGAAGCTAATCTTATTTTTAGCCCATTTATTGGCATGTATCTTTGACGTATTATCAGGTAAAAGAAAGCACGGAATACCTCTAGTGATTTTAAATACCTTAACATTTAAATTTACCATCAAAGACAATTCATTTTGTTACCAAATTATTTGACAGGATTAATTTCATAATTACTACTGAGAATCATAAAATAATGTGGATGTGAGTGTAAATATATAAAAATATTGCACATATATAAAGTACAACTCCAGTTCTTTCCTAAGCATTTTTTATCAAATATTAAATAATAGCTTTTATTTTATTTTATTTTATCTTTTTGAGACAGCGTCTCACTCTGTCACCCACACTGGAGTACAGTGGTGTGATCTCAGCACACTGCAACCTCCACCTCCCAGGTTCAAGTGATTCTTGTGCCTCAGCCTCCGAAGTGACTGGGACTATAGGCTAGTGCCACCATGCCCAGCTAATTTTTTGTTTTTTAGTAGAAATGTGGTTTCACCATGTTATCCAGGCTGGTCTCGAACTCCCGACCTCAGGTGATCTGCCCGCCTCAGCATCCCAAACTGCTGGGATTACAGGCATGAGCCACCATGCCCAGCGAATAATAACTTTTAAAAGACAGTATAATTATATCTATAATCATAATTTGTTAATTCAGAAACACACAAATATATGTTAAAGATTTTAACTAATCTATGAAGAAACCAGTAAGATGTTACAATCAGTTCGGAGGATAATTCAAAGTACTACACATACAGGCAGATAAGAAATGCCAAAATGAATTACAGACAGATATGAAATGGTTCAGTAAGCAACTGCACCTCGCCAGGCACAAGTCATTTGTATTTCTATGGGTACAAGTCATTTTGCATTACTATCAGTTTTCTACAATTTACAGGGCTGTAAAATAGCTCAGACAGTGAAAGCAGGGTTTACCTTAATTAATAGGTGCAGTAAGCCAGACATCCAGTGATCTTCCATTTCAAATCCTGTCACAGCCCATAAGTATGTGCAATTATGTGTCAACTTTTTCTAAAAAAAACTTTTCACAATCATTCTTGACATATTTTTTATCAACTCACTTTCTTGATTCTTGTAAAATGTTTTTGTTAGATTCAGTAAAGCAAGTAAGTTTTGCATTTGAAGATTAAACCAAACTGTGTTGTTTTTATCCCATTGTAAAGGCTCCTACTGTATATATTTGATAATTAAATTCTAGTTACTTTAAGCAAATTACCAGAATTTGTTACAGTGATTCTTCAGAAAGAGTAATATTTTTATTCATGTGTTATTTTCATAATAAATGAAATTTTTAAATTAAAGATAGGTGGTTAATTTTTTTTTCAGTGATACATGAACATGTAAATACCAGTCTTCTCTGACTTATTCAGTGATCTGAATCAAATTGTTTTCAAGTGTTTACAGAGCTCATAATTTAGAGTTGTCTCTGACTGATTGTATTTCCTCCAGGTGCTGGATTAAACGATGGGCAGTGGCACTCTGTGTCCTTCTCTGCCAAGTGGAGCCATATGAATGTGGTGGTGGACGATGACACAGCTGTTCAGCCCCTGGTGGCTGTGCTCATTGATTCAGGTGACACCTATTATTTTGGAGGTAAGAGAAGGCAACTGAATGACACTGGCAGTGGAACCACTTTTTATCTTTATTGCTTTGCATTTTGAGTCTCTAGTCAAATTTAAACCAAGTTGATACTAAGAAATAATTTATCTCTAGCCATGAAATTAATACCTTTTGAGTTTATAAAAAACATGAAACATTTAATCAGTTTTTCTTCCCAATACAAAAATAAGCATCTGCAGAAAGTTTACTTGCTGTTTAAATAACTTCATATTTTCATTTAACATTAAAAGAAAAATATATTTGAGCTACATGTAGTAAATAAGTGGAAACTTTCAAACAATATCATAGTCATATCTCTACAACAGATAAATCCATTTATACTTCTAACAGTTAGCTCATAAAAACAAAACAAATCGTACTGTCTGAAGTCATTGGCTTACATAAAATATTACTTATATATTTAAGTCTACATCTAAATCTATACTATTGAATCATTATTAGTACACAGCTCAGTTTATAGATAGATGGATAAATATTTTTTACATGGCGAAGGCGTAATAGGAAATATCATACTGATTATGAAGTACTTTCAAAACATTGACAATGTAAACAAATATTAATTAATAGGAGACAAACATATTAAATGAATCCAGTATAATTGGTGTTACACTGGTGCAAAGTATTGAATGTTTGCTTCCCCACCCCAGATTCATATGTTGAAATCCTGACCCCACAGTCATGGTGTCAGGAGGCTTTGGAGGGTAATTAAGTCAGGAGGGTGGAGCCCTAATGAATGGAATTAGTGCCCTTATAAAAGAGGCCCAAGAGAACTCCCTTGCCTTTCCTGCCATGTGAAGTTATAAGGCGAACACTGTGGTCTGTGAAGCAGACACTGCATCTGCTTTGCCTCAAACTCAGACTTAGACTTTCCAGCATCCAGACTGAGAGAAATAACTGTTTGTTGTGTAAGCCACTCTGTTCATGGGATTCTGTTAATAGCAGCCCAAACTGACTATGAGAACTCATACAGCTAAAGAAATGGAAACAAGTGGATCTTTTGATTATAAAGGAAGTTTGGATTTTTTTAAATTAAAAGAACCACTAGGAATAACAGCAAAACCCTGCTATGTATTCTAGAATGCTCCTGTGAATCCAAAGATTAAGCTTTTATATCTGGAAACCACAGTTAAGAGAAACAATCATGTGAGAAAACATCACATGGGGGCATGGATGCCTGTACATTACAACATTCTGTTATCATCCCATATCACCACATATATGATAAGAAAACTCACTCTCAAGTAAGAAAGTTTTCAACTAGGTATGAAATTCCATGCTGGACACAGATACAGAGAGCCACTTGCACTGTACCTAAACACTGAAGTGTTACTGAGGTAACTTAATTACTTGTAATTCTTACTGGAAAGGTAAATATATTCAGCCTTTCTTAGTAATAAAAATTGTATGTAAACAGAAGTATAGATCTAGTAATAGAAGACTTGTTATATACATGCAGTCCTATACATTGCATTTTACCTCATCAGTATTTGTGGTATTTCGCAAAGAATATATACTTTTCCAAACATACAGCCACAGACATTCAAAGACTTCACTGAGCTGTCCTCTGGCACACAGGTGTATTTAAATTGTTAAAGAAAATTAAAATGGCCTGAGGTATCTCTGACCAGACAAAGCCTTTTAAGTGGCCTTAACTTTGCTTGATTTACCAATATAAGCAAAACTTAACTTGAGCTATTTCTTGTAAATGTCTTTAAAAATAGAAAAAGTCAAACTTAAGGCTAACCAATCAGAAGCCAATTAACTTATATAACTAGAGACTTTCCAGCAGGATCAACCAAATAAGGCAATTGTATAAGTACAACCAGTGAAAAATTTGCTACTATATTTACCTTACAGAAGCTGTCCCTTTTTGTTCCCTTGAAAGGGTCCCTGAACCAGTTCCCATTTGAAGCTGCTTCAACAGTGATTCATGAATCACTGTTAGCTCAAATAAACTTTTGTGCCTCCATTTACCTTTTATTAATGGATACATTTATATCTGTAGTTGGATGCTTTTTTCCTCTAAGCAGACACAAAGTAAACCTGAAGAGCTTAAGATTTTTATTTATTTATTTATTTTTATTTTTTGAGGCGGAGTCTCGCTGTGTCCCCCAGCCTGGAGTGCAGTGGCGCGATCTCGGCTCACTGCAAGCTCTGCCCCCCAGGTTCACGCCATTCTCCTGCCTCAGCCTCCTGAGTAGCTGGGACTACAGGCACCCACCATCACATCTAGCTAATTTTTTGTATTTTTAGTAGAGACAGGGTTTTCACCATATTTACCAGGATGGTCTCGATCTCCTGACCTTGTGATTCGACCGCCTCGGCCTCCCAAAGTTCTGGGATTACAGGCATGAGCCACTGTGCCAGGCCAAGATTTTTAAAATTAGTTAATGCCTTTGTGTATCTTGAGTGGATGATAACATAGGAGTCCTCAGAAAAATGCAGACATGCCCGCCAACCTTTTCAGAAGAGTGAAGTTGGCTTAAGGAATCATCATCGGTCCAAGATTGTTAGTGATCTGAGAAATTTCATGTGCTGAGGATGATGCCAAATTAAGGGTTTCCAAGTATGAGTACCAGGATACCTCCTATACCTGCTGTCAGCCATATGTGGTATCGACAATTGCCTCTAACAAAATTTTTCCAAACCAAGTAGAAAAAAACAGTAAACAGAACAGAGATTTTTTTTTATTAGGATGGGACTGAAATCTGTCCCTCCTTCAGGATGAGGGCTGTAATCTGTGTGACAGAAACAGATGACAGAGTTTGATCCACACTACTTTGTTTTCAGAGCTGCTAGCCCAGATGGAATAGGTCCAGAAAGAAACTAATGAAATAAGCAATAGAAAATCTCAAACATTATAGTCTTTGACAATGTATATTCATATATAATTCCCATTTCCTTCAGAAAATATGTGTTGCTTCTCTTTTTTTTTTAAACTTATTTTAGGTTCAGAGGTATACATGTGCAGGTTTGTTATATAGGTAAATTGCATGTAATGGGGGCTTGGGGTACAGATTATTCCATCACCCAGGTAATGAGCATAGTACCTAGTAGGTAGTTTTTTGATCTTCACCCTCCTCCCACCCTCCACCCTCAAGTAGGCTGTGGTGTCTATTGTTCCCTTCTTTGTGTCCATGGGTACTCAATACTAAGCTCCCACTCCTAAGTCAGAATACATGGTATTTGGTTTTCTGTTCCTGTGTTAGTTCACTTTGGATAATGGCCTCCAGCTCCATCCATGTTGCTAGAAAGGACATTATCTCATCTTTTTTTATGGCTACATAGTATTCCATGGTATATATGTACATTTTCTTTACGCTACTGTTGATGGGTATTTAGGTTGATTCTATGTCATTGCTATTGTGAATGAACATGCACGTCTGTGTGTCTTTATGGTAGAAGGATTATTATTCCTTTGGGTGTGTACTCAGTGGGGTTGCTGGGTTGAGTGGCAGCTCTGCTTTAAGTTCTTTGGGAAATCACGAAACTGCTTGCTGCAATGGCTGAACTAATGTATAATTCCCCCAGCAGTGTATAAGCACTCCCTTTTCTCCACAGCTTTACCAGCACCTGTTATTTTTCGCCTTTTAAATAATAGCAATTCTGACTGGTGTGAGATGGTATCTCATTGTGGTTTCGATTTGCATTTATCTCATGACTAGTGATGCCGAGGAGTTTTTCATATGCTTGTTGGCCACATGTATGTCTTCTTTTGAAAAGTGTCTGTTCATGTCCTTTGCCCGTTTTTTAATGGGGTAGGTTTTTTTTTCTTTCTTGTTAAGTTCCTTATAGATTCCAGACATTAGACCTTTGTCAGATGCATAATTTGTGAATATTTTCTTCCAGTAGGTTGTCTGTTTACTCTGTGGATAGTTTCTTTTGCTGTGCAGAAACCCTTTAGTTTAATTAGGCCCCATTTGTCAACTTTTGTTTTTGTTGCAATGTTTTCGGTGTCTTTGTCATGAAATTTTTGCCATGTCCTGTGTCCAAAATGGCATTTCCTATATTTCCTAGGTTATCTTCCAGGATTTTTGTAGTTATAGGCTTTACTTTTTTTTTTTTTTTTTTTTGAGACTTTAGAGTCAGTCTCACCTGTTGCCCAGGCTGGAGTGCAATGACACGATACAGCCTCAACCTCCCAGGCTTAAGAGGTTCCCCCGCCTCAGCCTCCTGATTAGCCTGGACTACAGGCACGTGCCACCACATCCAGCTAATTTATTATTATTATTATTATTATTATTATTATTATTATTATTGTTTGTAGAGACGAGGTCTCGCTATGTTGCCCAGGCTTGTCTCAAACTCCGAGGCTCAAGCTATCCTCCCACCTCACCCTCCCAAAGTGTTGGGATTATAGGCGTGAGCCACTGCACCTGACACGTTTTACATTTTATTCTTTAATCCATCTTGAGTTGATTTTTGTATATGGTGTAAGGAAGGGGTCTAGGAACTGCTTATGGTTAGCCAGTTATCCCAGCACCATTTATTGAATAGGGAGTCCTTTCCCTACTGCATGTTTTTGTCAACTTTGTTGAAGATCAAATGGTTGTAAGTGTGTGGCATTATTTCTGGGCGCTCTATTCTGTTCCATTGGTCTGTGTGTCTGTTTTTGTACCAGTACTATGCTATTTTGGTTACTATAGCCTTGTAGTAGAGGTTGAAGTTGGCTAACGAAATGCCTCCAGATTTGTTCTTTTTGCCTTGGATTCCCTTGGCTATTCAGGCTCTTTTTTGGTTCTATATTAATTTTAAAGTAGTTTTTACTGGTTCTTTGAAGAATGCCATTGGTGATTTGATAGGAATAGCATTGAATCTATAAATTGCTTTGGGCAGTATGGCCCAATATGGTTAAAAACCATATTTATTATTCCTTTCCGTGATTATGGAATGTTTTTCCATTTGTATGTTATCTATGATTTCTTTGAGCAGTGTTTTGTAATTCTTCTTGTAGAGATCATTCATCTCCCTCGTTAGCTGTATTCCTAGGTAGTTTATTCTTTTTGTGGTCATTGTGAATAGGATTGCATTCTTGATTTGGCTCTCAGCTTGCATGTTGTTGGTATATAGGAATGCTACTAATTTTTGTACATTAATTTTGTATCCTGAAACTTTGCTGAGATTATCAGATCGAGAAGCTTTTGGGCAGAGACGATGGGGTTTTGTAGGTACAGAATCATATCATCTGCAAACAGAGGCAGTTTGACCTCTTTTTCTCCTATTTTAGATGCCTTTTATTTCTCTCTCTTGCCTGATTGCTCGGGCGAGGACATCCAGTACTATGTTGGGTAGGAATAATGAGAGAGGGTATCCCTGTCTTGTCCCAGTTTTCAAGGGGAATGCTTCACATCTTTTGCCCATTCAGTATGATGGTGGCTGTGGGTTTGTCATAGGTGGCTCTTACTATGTTGAACTATGTTCCTCCAATGCCTCATTTGTTGAGGGTTTTTAACATGAAGGGATGTTGAGAAAATACCTGATGCTTCTCTAGAGACAAATATATGAAAGCAAACAACATTTCATGAAGGAATGAGGAATATTTTGTGGCAGCAAGAATGAGAATGACTCTCCAAGATGCCCTGGAAACTGAATATGTTACATCACAGAAGGGATTTTGCAGATGTAATTAAGGTTGCAGACCTTAGGAGACGATCGTGATTCATGCAGTGGGCTCCATGTAATCACATGAGCACTTAAGAGATTTAACTCTGGTTGGAGGCAGAAGAGACACAGAAGAGAGGTGTGGGTGAGGGGAAGCCAGAGAAACTAGAAGCAGGAGAATGTCTCTCTGCACCATTGCTGGTTTAGAAAATGAACTGGGCACTATGAAGAGCAATGCAGGCAGCCTGACATTGCTGAGAGGCCCCAACTACCAGCCAGTGATGAATTGGGACCTCACTCCTACAACTACAAGAAGTTGAATTCTGCTCTAACCTGTATGTGCTTGGACACACATTCTGCCCTAGGGCCTTCATAAGGAGCCCAAGAGCACCTTGATTTTGTCCTTGTAAGACTATAAGCAGAGTCATCAGTCCAGCCCTCCCACACTTCTAAAGTGAGAGATAATAAAGAGAATGTTTTAGTGATTTGTTACAGTGATGATTAAAAGCTGATACACATTCCAACCTCCATCAGATCCATTTACAGACATTCCCATTCAGTTCTAAACCCTTGGACAATGGCCAAAAAAAAAAAAAAAAAAAAAAAAAAAAGCTTTCCTCAAACACACCCTGAGAATATACTGAAAAAGATTACATATATATATATATATATCTATATATATCTCCAGGCGTGGTGGCCCACGCCTGTAATCCCAGCACTCTGGGAGGCTGAGGCCGGCGGATCACCTGAGATCAGGAATTGAAGACGAGCCTGGCTAACATGGTGAAACCCTGTATCTACAAAAATACACACACAAAAAAAATTTAGCCGGGCATGATGGCAGGTGCCTGTAATCCCAGCTACTTGGGAGGCTGAGGCAGGATAATCACTTGAATTATATATATATATATATATATATATATATATATATATATATATATATATAATGTTTTTAAAATATATATATATAATGTTTTTAAAATATATATATATAATATTTTTTAAATATATATATGACCAAAGAGAATAGTTTCAACAGAAAGTCAAAATAGCCAACACAGTTTCTGTGTTTTGTTTTGTTTGGATTGTGTATGGCCTTCGAGTGAAGTAACATACATGATCATGAACCATATAGGGACACAGCGACAGAAATGGGAAGGCTGATCCCATGATCATACATGCATACATAGATACACTATGGATTCCAAAGTCCCCTTTGACCTGAAAGTGTGAGAAGAGCCCATAACCCGTTTGAAACAGATACGCAGCAACCACAACCCAAATTGTATATGCATAAGTAAAGTTGTCCTTATTTCAGAGATGATATTATGGATTGAATTGTTTTCCCTCAAATTCATATGAACTCCAGAATGTGACCTTGTTTGGAGATAAGATCTTTGCAGAGGTAATCAAGTTAAAATGAGGTCATTAAGGTGAGCTCCAATCCAGTATGACCAGTGTCCTTATGAAAAATGGAAATGGAGGTGCAGAGACACACAGAGAGGGAAGACGCTGGGACAACATGCAGGAACAACGCCTCAGGAAGACAGAGGCCTAGAGTGTTACACCTGCAAGGCCAGAGCTGTTTACTGGGTTCCTCCCTGACGCCACCTCCCACCTGGGGCTGAACCCGACCCAGACCTTACCACCCACTGCTGCTACACTGCCATAAATCCCTTTTTAAAAAAATTAAAATATTTATTTGACAAATAAAAATTCTGTATATTTAAGGTATACTATGTGACGATTTGATATAGGTATACACTGTGTTCTGATTACCACAGTCAAGTTGATTAACACATCCATCACATCACACATAGTTACCATGTTGATGGCAGAGGGGAGTGAAGTCATTACAAATCTGCTCTCTTACCAAATTCCAGGTAAATAACACAGTATCATTATGTATCACCATGCTGGATCATCATGCTGGATCCCTTTTGTTTCATGGGGTTGTATCACCATGAAACAGTATCACCATGCTGGATCCCTTTTGTTTCATGGGGTTGTTGAAAAAAGACTACAAATTAAGGACTGAAATGCATGTCTTCCAGATAGGCCTAAATAAAAGATCACACTCAGGAACCGATTTTAAATAGACCACCCTTTATGGAGCTTCCCTTCATCATTCTGCCCAACGGAATTGTAACAGTGCGAAATGAGTGCCGTTACCTTTTCCACTGCTTTATGTGCTGGTTTTATTGCACCATACAGGTATCCCCAGAGACTCGGCTCCTCTGGAGCATCTTATTGATTTCCCACTGCGGCATGAAGAAAGGCCATACTTTGCCCAAAGTGCCTAATAGTTTTACTCAGTCGGTTATTTCAACTTATTTTTATTGCCCAGTAATGATGCAGTGAAACATTTTACCAAGTCAGGGAGCGCATCAGCCTTTCCTAGACGATAATAAACAGAATATTTGCCAGCTCAGTCAATGATTGAGTACAGCCAAGAGACACTGCAGCCTAAGAGAGGGCAGTCAGAGTGGGGAGGTCACAGAAGGGTGCAATAAATCTTCTGCCCAGGGATGTTTACTCAGAAAGTCCTTGGTCATTAGAAATGTCATTTAACTCTGTAAATAATAAGATACATTTGCTAATCAATGCTTGAGGTGCTTCTTGAGAGTATTAGTATAGTTTTGCATTTTACTATTTTTTTTTTCCAGAATCCTTTTAAAATTATGTTGGAGACAGCACAATATGAAAGTAAAATTCGGCCAGGCACAGTGGCTCACGCCTGTAATCCCAGCACTTTGGGAGGCCTAGGCGGGTGGATCACAAGGTCAGGAGATCGAGACCATCGTGGCTAACATGGTGAAACCCCGTCTCTACTAAAAATACAAAAAAAAAAAAAATTAGCTGGGCATGGTGGTGGGCGCCTGTAGTCCCAGCTTCTCAGGAGGCTGAGGCAGGAGAATGGCATGAACCTGGGAGGCAGAGCTTATACAGTGAGCTGAGACTGCGCCACTGCACTCCAGCCTGGGTGACAAAGTGAGACTCCGTCTCAAAAAAAAAAGTAAAATTCATCCCTAAAATTGGCTGTCAGCATGGAAATTATAAAACTCATTTTCTAAACTCTAACGGTCCTTCAGAGCAAACTTTCCACAGAGCAACTGTGAAAACAGACAATGTCAATCTGCAAAGTTTCTGATTGTTTTCTTTCCTCATATTCCGAGGTGTGCATATGTGCCTCAAATTGTATTAAAACATTTGCTATAGATGACAGATTTTATAACAAAAAACAAATAAGCCAATATATCCAAGACCTATCATTTCAAAAGTAAAATATTTAGGAAGCACTAAAAGGGAGAAGAATGAAAGTACTATTCATTTTTTTAAGTGATACTAAATAAAGTTGATTACAGAAAATGATTTGTCAAAGTATAAATATAGTATCACCTTTAGGGTTTAAATTCTACAGGTGAGATTTTATAACGTCCTGTTATTCAAGAGCCCATTTCCATAAATATATACATGCTAATGTGAGAAATGCTTTTGTGTTATTTTTATGCATATCATAATTTTATTCATTTTTACTGTGAAATAGATCATATATGTACAGTTTAAAATATTGCTAATTTTTCAAAAGAATGTATATATTGTTACATGAATATACCACATTTTATCAGTTCTACTGTCCCATTTTGCTATTGTTAGGCAATTTTCATTTTTGCTTTTAGATTTGCTTTATAAAATTTAGGGGGGTGGTGTTTCGTTGTTTTGCTTTTTTTTAGACAGGGAGTCACTCTGTTGCCCAGGCTGGAGTGCAATGAAGCAATCACAGCTCACTGCAGCCTCTGCCTCTCCAAGCTCAAGCACTTCTTCCACCTCAGCCTCTGGAGTAGCTGGGACTGCAGGCCTGCACCACCACACCCAGCTAGTTTTTGTTGTTGTTGTTTTTCTTCGTATTTTGTAGAGACAGAGTTTTGCCATGTTGTTCAGGTTGGTCTGAGGTGATCCACCCACCTCAGCCTCCCAAAGTGCCAGGATTACAGGCATGAGCCACCATGCCCAGCCTAAAATTTAGTTTTTAAAATATTCTTAACATACCTAGTTTTTCCAGTGAATTTTGCATTCCTTGTGTGTGCTTTTGTAACTTTATTTACCCATCTGTATAGTAAACTTCGGGAAACACCAGCTCTAACCACCATGTTTAACAGCATAAGCTGGCTGTTAAATTTTACTGATGTATATAAACCCAAAATAGATCATTTCTTCACATAGAAACAGCCTTTGGTTCTGCTAGTATTCATTACTCGTTTTAGTAATTTAAAGACCACATGACCCAAATTCTTCTTGAATGCTGTGCAGTGCACTGAAAGAGACTAATAAGCCCTTTTCTGTTTTCTAAGCAAATTTACTTCTTGGGATATTTCTGTTCATATGGTTTCCTATGACACATAGCATCACTAAGAGTCAAATAAGTGAAACTGAAAACATTAAAATTAATCCTGTAATCCAGTTTTAATAATGAGTTCGTTTCATTATGTTTCTTTTTCCTTTCCATTTGTTTTATACTGGCCTGAAGAAAACAGGCTTGATGGATAAAATCCACAGTATTTTCTTCCTAACTAGCTTATATATTTAGAATGGCCTGAATATGTACAGCTGCAGACACTAACTTCATTCCTACAGTATAATATCTACCAATGATTGAAACTAGTCAGCTGCACATTTTATTTATTTATTAAAAAGGATTTGGATTTTTATACAATATTTAAAAACCACAAAATGAAAAGGGATCAATCAACGTATACCTTGGAGGTCCTTCCAAGAGTCTCAGTATCTAACAGCCATGGAGGCTGTGACCTTTTTCCTTCTTTTCTCAGCCTGCTGGTCATTTAAGGGTCACCAGAGATGACTCATGCTCTAGTTCTTAAAATCAAACTTCTTCCACCAAATCCAAGATGCTGAATTTGTACAAATGTAAAAACATCCTCTTGCCACCAAAATACCTTCTATTCAAGTGAACAACAGCTTTAATTGCTGACTCAACTCTCAAATTCTAAAAAGGTCTGTACTGCTTCATCATCAGGGACACCAAGAATTTCACATATCACACGTTTTCCAACTTTGCCATATTTTTCATGGCAAAATTGGGAAATACCATGGACTTTATCCATCAAGCCTGTTTTCTCTGAGCCAATATAAATTGACAATGGAAAAGAAAAAGAAACATAACAGAATGAACTCATTATGAAAGCTAGATTAACTATACTCTTTTCAGTTTCACTTATTTTATCCTTAATGATGCTATGTCTCATAGGAAACCATATCAACTGAAAAATATGTCATCACACATTCTTCTCTGGTTTCAACTTCCAAGTCTTCTTCCACCTCCCCTTCACCAACCATGTTCCTTAGTAGGACCACCTTAGTAGGACTCAAGTATTTCAGTCAGTGGATTTGTACCTGATCTTTCAATGCATCTTTCTCTGCGGCGTCGCCCACGATGATCTTGCCGCCTGATTTGCTAGTCTTCCCCACCGGAAAGGCATCTTGCAGCCCCTGCAGGTGCTCCCCGAGGCCCCGGCCTTCCCAGAAGCCGCGCTTCTGCATGATGTTGTGCGCCACCTTTCCCACCACGTTAGCGAGGAAGGAGCTGCTAGGCCGGTTTGGAGATCTCAGTCTGTCCTGTTCCTCCTTCACTGGGGGAGGAATGGCTACTTTGGAAGACCATGACTGAGGTCTTGAATCCTCTTCATAAGGAAAATCTCGGGGTGACTCTTGGTCTTTCTCTACCAGAGAAGTGGGAAGGGCAATGGCAGCTCCACCCTACTACTTTTCCTCCTCTCTCCCTCCTAATCTTCCCCTTCATCAGAATCTGGATTTGGTCGCCTTGATCAGAACTCCCCTAACTTCTTGCCTGTCTTCAGGCCTCTTTTCCCTTTCTTCTATTTCCTTTCATATTTCTAGCTCCTGCTGTGTCTGTCGTTCCTCTCTGTGGCACTTCACTACTTTCTCATAATCATAAGGAAACATAGGATCATATTCGTCAGCTAAGGGAATCAGAACGTCCCCTGCAAAAACCCACTGGGAGCAGGATCCTTCAGCCCAGCTGCTGCATGCCGTGGTGTGTCCCCAATTTGCAGGTCATCTGAGGAGCCGCCTGGCCTTAGGTCAATGACTGGCAAGAGCTGCACTGTTTCTAACTTTGGCTCTTTCCCTGAGTGAGAGCTGCCTTCCTCACCTGAAGCTGAGACTGCAGAAGTTTGACGTTTTGGAACCAGCCTTCTGCTTTTGAGTCACTGGTCTCCACTCTCAGGCCATCGTATGGGGGCATCTTTTTTTTTTTTTTCTATTTAATGTTGCCCTGCTGACTCTACCCATGGGTAGCCAGGTTAATATGAAGAAATGAAGAAGAAGAAAAACCCACCAATTTCCTGATGCCAGATAAATGGAAAATGTTATTTGCACCAAAGAAACCTTGAGAGACTTGGAACAAATCACTGGTGGATGTGGATTTCTGGATCTCACTAGATTTATTTTAATAGAAAGTTTAGGCCAGACGTGGTGGCTCTCACCTGTAATCCCAGCACTTTGAGAGGCTGAGGGGGGTGGATCATCTGAGGTTAGTAATTCAAGACCAGCCTGGCCAACATGGTGCAACCTTGTCTCTACTAAAAATACAAAGATTAGCTGGGCATGGTGGCGGGAGCCTGTAGTCCCAGCTACTGGGTAGGCTGAGGCAGGAGAATTGCTTGAACCTGGAAGGCAAAGGTTGCAGTGAACCGAGATGGTGCCACTGCACTCCAGCCTGGCAACAGAGCGAGACTCTGTCAAGAAAGAGAGAGAAAGAAAGAGAAAGTCTAATTCGCAGATGCAGACTTATCTTCTGTACTGTCATTTGTCCATTCTTTTTTTTCTGGTCTGTGATTTCATCTTTTTGAAGTGTTTTTCAAGCAGCACTCTGTACGGTTGCAGGTTGTGCATATAGCCTGCATTTTTTTGCATTCATGCCTGAAATAGAGATTGACTGAAGGTCAAATTCTTTTAAACTTACCTTTATGGAATCTTTCTGCTGTTCAATGCCATGCCTCCTTCCATGATATTGAGAATACAAAATTGACTGTTGTGTCGCCAGTCCTCACATCCTTCTTGTAGGAAGCTGCTAGACTGAGAACTTGTGGCAACACTGCATTGAAGTCTGTCACTGCAATAACACACAGTGACAATTTTCTTGCCAACCTCATATGCTTACACAAGTTAAAATAACCGGGCTAAAATTTTCATGGGTCTTAATATCTTTATTTGTTTGATTTCATATCCATGCAGTACTTTATGATTAGAATTTGTCCTGAAAGTTTCATAACTTTTTGCGGGACACCTGGATTTATTTTAGTTTTTTTTTTCTAACAGAGTTATTGAATTCATTTTCTTTTAAGAATAACCTGGCTGGGCGCTGTGGCTTACGCCTGTAATCCCAGCACTTTGGGAGGCCGAGGCAGGTGGATCACGAGGTCAGGAGATCAAGACCATCCTGGCTAATATGGTGAAACCCCGTCTCTACTGAAAAAAAAATACAAAAAAAAAAAATTAGCAGGGTGTGGTGGCGCGTGCCTGTAGTCCCAGCCACTCGGGAGGCTGAGGCAGGAGAATGCTGTGAACCTGGGTGGTGGAGCTTGCAGTGAGCAGAGATCACACCACTGCACTGCAGCCTAGGCGACAGCACGAGACTCAGGTCTCAAAAAAAAAAGATAACCTAAGTTATGTGTCAGGAAACACCACATGGTGAAAGAAAGATTAGCAGAACTGTTGATATTCCTATAATTCATTACTGGAAAATATTTATTGAATTAATAATCCTCTTAGTTCTTAATGTGTTTATTTCTTAATGATTAGTGAGATGCAGTAGAATTATACAAAGTTCACTCTCTATCCCATTCTTCAGAAGGTTCTGCTGTACCATTTAAACTTATATTTCTTTTGTAAATATAAAAATATAAAAGATTTTAGTCTTCAAACTTTTAAACAAATATGGTGTTAAATGTTAAACTTCCAAGTGTCTGTGAGGTTATGTATAGTTTCAATAAGCTAAAAAGAAGCCATAAATATGAGGGAGGCTTTTACTTTAGGAATCTAAAGCAGAAAATATTAAAGTTAAAGATATAAAGCTTCAGTTATTAAAATAGAAATCTAAACACAACATTTATTTTTTATGGAACTTTCAGGGAAGAAATAAGAGTACAGGCATTGAGAGGTGCTTCATTTATTCCAGTAAGAGGAACCTTCATTGACTATTTTTTGAAATTGTGCTAGTGATTAACAATATAAGGTCAAAGAGAGGTCAATGAAAAACACATAAGTACAAATTCTATACTTCATTTTTTTCATTTTAATGAACACTGTAAAGAAAACTCAATCCTCTAGTGATAAATATTGATGTATATTTACTATAATCTTTGGAGAAAAGGGTATTTGCATGGACTCAAAGTGTCATGCCAAATATTAGGTTTAATACCTAATATTTGAATGATTGGGAAAAGAAAATAAGAAATTATATCTCACAAGTTTGAAAGAGACAATACTTACAGAATCAACATAAGCAGGCTTCTTTTTTAAAATAAGGCAAAGGATAAAATTTTTAAAAGCTATATAATTTCATAATATACAGTTAAATTAATTATTCAATTTCTCTTGTCATTGGCATTACACCATTATGAAATGAGGTGCCTCTTTCATATTTGTATGTTAAAATTAAGTATTCATTTAGATCAGAGGTAGACAAATCACGGTCCATGGCATATTATATAAGCCCAAATGAGTAATTGCTTTGTATTTTTATTTTTATTTTTATTTTTATTTTATTTGAGAAGAAGTCTCGCTCTGTTGCCTAGGCTGGAGTGCAGTGGCGCCATCTCAGCTCACTGCAAGCTCCACCTGCTGGGTTCATGCCGTTCTCCTGCCTCAGTTTCCCGAGTAACTGGGACTACAGGCACCCGCCACCACGCCCAGCTAATTTTTTTTTGTATTTTTAGTAGAGATGGGGTTTCACCGAATTAGCCAGGATGGTCTCGATCTCCTGACCTCATGATCCGCCCGCCTTGGCCTCCCAAAGTGCTGGGTTTACAGGCGTGAGCCACCGCGCCCAGCCCTGCTTTGTATTTTTAAAGGATTATAACAAGAAGGACATGCAAAAGAAACCAGGTGTGACCCACAAAACCAAAAGTGTTTACTATCTGCGTTTTACAGAAAACCTTTGCAGACTCCTGACTTAGACAAATGCCTTATGATTTTATTCTGAATTAATATGACTCTTTCTACAAACAGTTGTCTTTAAATAAAAAGATTTTACAGTTATTGTGTTTTCTTTAACTAGAGTGTGTACTTTCATCCTTTTCCTTACTTTTCAAACTTAGAGTTCCATTATTAGGTTATATATTGTAACTCAGAGGGTGGGAGTAAGTTCAAGACACTACTTTCCTATATGCTTGGACTGGTGTGGAGTAATACTGCTTACGTCAAAGTCAGGCACTCACCACTGCTTCTTATAAGTACTGTTCTTATTTCACAAAACAAGCCCACATAGTAAAGGGAAGTGATGTCATAAGCATTGCCATTTGTAATTTAGGTGAAATTAGCTGACGGTTGTAGTGAAACTTTTAATATTTAACTTCTAATATTGGAAATAATCAAATGTCTATTTTATCTCTTTCTATTCATAGAACATTCTGGACTGCAAATTTTTATCCTTATATACCCTAACAGTGTGTTAGGTCCTGTTACTTTTTGTGTTGTTGTTAACATTAGAATTTAATCTTTAGTTATATATTTGACTTAAGTACCTAATACCAAAGAAAGTGTTACTAGAAAAGCAAATCTAGGTATTTCCACCCAGTCAGTATAAAAAAATATGTTTTTAAATACTCCCAAATATACATACATCGCAACACACAAAAACACCTATAGGGTAGATATTTAACATATTTTAGATAAATGGTAGTACACAATTATATTTTCAGGTAGCATTTTTCACATTTCACAGCATATCCTAAATAAAATTTGGGCTATGATTTCATTTATTTTAATTTAACCTCCACTTTAATTTTTTTCACTTATACTACATAATGCTAAAATGCATGATTATTTCTTAGATGAGATTTCACAAAAGAAGCCAAACCTCTTTTCACTTGGTTGGGAAATAATTCCTGTTACAGGAATTTTAGATCTGAATTTTCCCCCATAATTTCTTATTCTGAATTCCAGGTATTATCTTAAATTTGATCAGTTCTAACCTTGCCCCTTCTCACCTCTCTAATGAATGGTGAAGCTCATCACATCATACCGATGTCCATAAACAAGCGGGAGCAGCAGTCTTCATATAGTAAATACTGTGGAATAGTTTTGTCATAGTTGTTGCTTTTGTCCTATTTTTGTCTTCATATTTAGGCTGCCTGGACAACAGCTCTGGCTCTGGATGTAAAAGCCCCCTGGGAGGGTTTCAGGGCTGCCTAAGGCTCATCACCATTGGTGACAAAGCGGTGGATCCCATCTTAGTACAGCAGGGGGCGCTGGGGAGTTTCAGGGACCTCCAGATAGACTCCTGCGGCATCACAGACAGGTAAGGGCCATCCTAGGTCACTTTAGCTTGCCTGTTTTCAAAGTTGAAGAAAGCAAATGTAGACAGCTGGAAAAAGGCATTCCGTTCTCTTTTTTGTTGTTGTTATCTTTCGAGAGGGAATGAAATAGTCATAATTACTATGAGGATTAGAAAACTTCATCTTGGCCGGGCGCGGTGGCTCACACTCGTAATGCGGCTGAGGCGGGCGGATCACGAGATCAGGAGATCAACTTCATCCTGGCTAACATGGTGAAACCCCGTCTCTACTAAAAATACAAAAAAAAAAAAAAAAAAAAAAAAAAAATTAGCCAGGCGTGGTGGCGGCCACCTGTAGTCCCAGCTACTGGGGAGGCTGAGGCAGGAGAATGGCGTGAACCCGGGAGGTGGAGCTTGCAGTGAGCAGAGATCGCGCCACTGCACTCCAGCCTGGGCGACAGAGCGAGACTGCGTCTCAAAAAAAAAAAACAAAAACAAAAACTGCATCTCTAATGGAATAAATAGCATTTTTTAAATGATAGTATTTTATTAGAAGACATACACCTTATGAATTTTACCTTAATATGATCCCAAGTTGCTCAGCTAATAGTTATGAAGCTCGCTTTTGCAACCACACACCCATCAGGTGGATGATGTTTTTCCAGGCAGAGGAATTTGCCAGGTTACTATTCATCAGCCACCCAACCCCACATGTTCTGCAGAGAAAATAAAAAGCAATTTCTGCTAGAAAAGTTTGAATCATAAAGATGGATGAAGATGTGTGCAGAAGGACATACTCAATGAAATATGGAGGTTAGACAAGAAAAACATTTAATTCAAATAAGTATTACAACCACAGTTATGCTAGTTGTGCCATAATTTTACAAAGATTTTGGCTGAGAAGAATCATAGGGTCACACCTGGAAAAATAATATTTTTACATACAATTTGCCCTAGTACATTTGGTATTTACTTTAAGTGAATAAATAAATGCTGCAGATTTAAAAATTAAAAAGTGATAATCTGGCCCGGCGCCGTGGCTCATGCCTGTAATCCCAGCACTTTGGGAGGCCGAGGCGGGCAGATCACGAGGTCAGGAGATCGAGACCATCCTGGCTAACATGGTGAAACCCCGTCTCTACTAAAAATGCAAAAAATTAGCCAGGCATGGTGGCGGGCGCCTGTAGTTCCAGCTACTCGGCAGGCTGAGGCAGGAGAATGGCGTGAACCCGGGAGGCGGAGCTTGCAGTGAATGAGATAGTGCCACTGCACTCCAACCTGGGTGACAGAGCCAGACTCTTCTCAAAAAAAAAAAAAAAAAAAAAAGTTATATCTGCATCTGGTAGAACTTTCAAAACCTGCCTTCTTCATGGAGTAAATTCAGTTAGTCAATTCTGTTTTAAACATTAACTGCAAAATTATCCTCTCTGGCTAAACAGGTTTTAATTTATAACTCATAGTTAGTGACTTACTAAAAAAACGTAATTACTACTAAATGAAAAGTTCATTCATATGGACTGTATTTATTCAGCATGGAATAATTTCCCCCTGTGAACATTCTGTTGATTTGTAGGAAAAATGAATTAATTCAAAGATGAGGAGTATATGAAGTGCAAGAATTTGTCAAGTACCTCTCATTCTTGACCTTGAGATTTGAATTCTTGGCACACAGCTGGGACTGCATTTACATCTCAACACCAGCTCCAGAACCCCACTCTGTAGTCGTGGGAAGGGTAGTTGGGAAGGTTTCTGGCCATTTGCTCACTTAATATAATCCCAAGTTGCTCAGCTAACTAGCCAGGGAGCTCAGCTCTCTCTGAGTTAAGGGGTAATGTCCCATGGGCCCACACTGTGAGTGACAAGAGCTGTCAGCTCAACTGTGATGCAAGTGTGATTTTCTTCACTTGTATGACATTATTTTGATACCTTGTTAATTACTCACAAAATATGATCCATTTGCAGTGTTTCTGTTATGAGATATATATCGTGAGGCTGCCTCTTTTCAGAGATGATCCATGTTGCCTGCTTTGTGTATGTAGCTCCCAAAGTACAAAACTATTGTTTTTACTGTTATAGGCTGTTTTGTTTTAACCTTAAAGTCCCAAGAGTTACATTGGTGCCTAACTTGGTTTCTAAGATCCCACATTTTAAAAAGGCCTCCAAATTGTACCCCAAAGTTACTTGTAAACATGCTCAACTAAGCATGTATGTGTGAGCCACACTTAAACTTCAGTCATGATGTGTACAATAATCATTGCAGATAAGGGTTTTAAGAAAGCACTTTTAAATTATTTTCAAATAGGGCTACAAATAAAGGCTATTTACTATTTCATTCCCAAAGTCAGTAACGTAGAAGACTAGCTCCTCTGAGATTATTTTGAAAACCTGAATTTTATAAAGCAATAAAATTAGAAAACTTTGGGGACACAAAATGACATTCTACAGAGTTAAAATTAAAGACCTTTGCTGTTCCCTTTACATTAAGTTTTGAAAACCTGAAAATACTGAAAATTCACTTTTAAGTATCCTGAAAACAGGCCTGTAAGCATCTGTCAGCCTTTCTTTGTTGTTGTTAAACAAACAAACAAACAAACAAAAATCTAATTGTATTAGTCTGTTCTCATGCTGCTAATAAAGATATACCCAAGACTGGGTAATTTATAAAGAAAAAAGGCTTAATGGATTCACAGTTCCACATGGCTGGGGAGGCCTCACAATGATAGCAGAAGGTGAAGGAGAATCAAGACACGTCTTACATGGCAGCACGCAAGAGAACCTGTGCGGGGAAACTCCCCTTTATAAAACCATCAGCTCTCGTGAGACTTATTCACTATCATGAGAACAGCATGAGAAAGATCTGCCCGCATGATTCAGTTACCTCCCACAGGTTCCCTCCCATGACACGGTGGGAATTATGAGAACTACAATTCAAGATGAGATTTGGGTGGGGACACAGCCAGACCGTATCGCTAATTCACAAAGTAGAAACGTATGTTACTCAAATACCAGACCTAAAAATCCTACTTAGGGACAGATAAGGGGTATGAAGTTATCTTTTTTAGTCAAAATTTTAAGCTACACAAAAAATAGCAATGGGCACTTTGGATGACAGAGTCACAAATAATGGATGTTTATGTTTGGATAGGTGTGTGTTTGTTTGCTTGTTTGTTTTTTTGAGACGGAGTCTCGCTCTGTCGCCCAGGCTGGAGTGCAGTGGCACGATCTTGGCTCACTGCAAGCTCCGCCTCCTGGATTCATGCCATTCTCGTGCCTCAGCCTCCCGAGTAGCTGGAACTACAGGCGCCCGCCACCACACCTGGCTAATTTTTTGTATTTTTAGTAAAGACGGGGTTTCACCGTGTTAGCCAGGATGGTCTCGATCTCCTGACCTCGTGATCCACCCGCGTCAGCTTCCCAAAGTGCTGGGATTACAGGCGTGAGCCACCACACCTGGCCAGGATAGGTTTTAACTTCTTAATCACCTCTTACATCAGACTGCTGTACTCTTTTAAGGTTTGCCCTGTATACCACATGGCAGAGCTTCCAATGGAGTCCTGTGCTGCATTCCAACTGGGGCTCCCTGAGCAGGGAGGCCTCCGTCACCTCCTCACCTGGCTGTGCTGACCAGGCTGCTGACCCCACTCCTGCCCTCCCTCTGCCATCTTCCCCTCTGTTGGTCTTCTGCATGCTAGCTACTTCCTCTATTATTTGTACTACATGTAAATTTTTCACAATTGATGTTGTGTTTAGTTGAAGAAAAATAGTGTATACTTGTTGGTAGTCTCTAGATCACTTAAATAGTTCTTATTTCCAAGTATTTTGAACTAAAATTATTCTCTCCCTGTTGATATCAAACAGCAGTGGTTTTTAATGTTTTTTAAAATTTGTGGAATCTTCAAGTCAGGTATGATCTTAAGATGCTCCATTATATTAAGAAGGAAGGGGAGGAGGGGGAGAAGGATGTGGGGGAAGAGGAACAGCTGCTCTTTTAAAAATGGTATGAGGGTGGGCCCCCACCCCAGCCACCCTTGCCTGTCACTCCAGCTCCCCCTCTTCTGATCAGTTCACACAGGCTTTTCCATGCCTTGGCCTTTGAAATACTTGAAAAGTTGTGATTCTCATGGCCCCTAACTCTTCTCTGAATGCAGACTAAATGCTCATTAACACTATGTAATTATGGAAGTCTTGGCCCTGAGCTGGTGGTGCAGTGCTGGAGAGCCAGGATAGGGGGCTGGGGGCATGGGGAGAGTAGGGAATGCTGCGGATTCTTCCCAGCCCCTCAGGTTTCCCTCAAAGGATCTCTCCAGAGGCCAAATACAGGCCCCTGGGGCTTTCTGTCAACTTCATACCCCAGTTTTCTGCTGGTCGTCCTTCCACCACAGCCAGGAGGCCTGTCACAACCTCCCAGCCCCTCTTCTGTTACTTCTCTGGGTCCCATGGTGAGGGGCACTTGGGTGCTCCCCGCCTCTGCCGCTCCAGCATGGACTATGATGTCCCTCACGGCCTGAAAGGTCAGTGTCCTTTAGAATCTTCACTCTTTACCAGGTCCTTAGCTGTGTACTCAGCAGTGGGAGACAGCGGCCAGAGGCTGAGATCCAACCCTGCTCAAGGCAGAGGTGGGTCATGGTATTCAGGCCAGGCCTCCAGAAGGTCACACTACCTCTTGGTGACACTCTGTGTCAGGTGCTGGTCAGTTTCCATAGTGTACCCTGCTCCCTGTTCCCCTAACAATCCTGAGAGGCAGGCATGCTAGGCCCCCAATATTATAGTGGGCGGCAGCAGATTCCAAGAATTCTGAAAGTGTGAGACCTCCAACTGTTCTTTTTCAAGATTGTTTTGGCTAGTTCAGGGTCCCTTGAGGTTCCCTATGAATTTTAGGATGGATTTTTGTTTTCTGCAAAAAAAGGCATTGGGATTTTAATAAGAATTGTATTGAATTTGTGGATTGCTTTGGGTCATATTGACATATTACCAGTGTTAAGATTGCTTAAAAAGCAATAACCAACTGCTTATTGCAAATCTAAAAGGTGACAAGATGACCTAAATTAAATGTTCTTCAAAATTTCTGAACCTCTGTCACTATGTGACTGAAGCTGTTCCTGTTTCTTTCTTCTCCCCTCTGTATCTTCCTCCCTGTTTCCCCTTCTTTCTTTTAAAAATGACCACAATATAGTAACGGAGCATGCCATATTTCATAGTTTTATGTATGTAATTGGTTTTGCTAGCCACATGTCAAGTTATTGTGTCACTTGGGACAAAGAAAAAAAGAAATGTGTTGAAAATTCAGCTGTCACAGAAACCTAATAATCAGCTGCATGCTAATGGATATATTTATCTAAAGTTTGTCAATATAATTAGAGAACCTTGATGGCAGACCCAGTAATCACATCATGTGGGGTTATCTTGCATATGCTGCTCTTTCACATTAACCTGTTTTTGGTTAACCTGTTTTTGGTAAGACACTTATTTTTTGATGATTGAAAAAGGGAAACAGCAGTTGTATCTGTTTTCTTTTAGGTGCTTGCCCAGCTACTGTGAGCATGGGGGCGAGTGTTCCCAGTCGTGGGACACCTTCTCCTGTGACTGTCTGGGCACAGGCTATACGGGCGAGACCTGCCATTCCTGTAAGCCTCACGCCTCCCTCTCGTTTCTGTCAGCATCTCTTTGTCATTTCATTTTGATTAGTTGTTTATATGTATCTGCATATTTGCAATCATGCAAACACATCAGAAGAGATATTTCAGCACTCAATTTCTAGTTTACTTTTAATCCACCTTATTTAATACAAGGGTGTTGAGACAGTGCACAGAAATACGTGGTACGCATAGGATTGAAAAAAAGAAACTGGCAAGCAATGGGGAAATAAGTCTAGGAGAATCAGATGTAGTAAAAGGTAGAAACTAAATTAAATTAAAAATGCATGATGTAACAGCTTGTTCCATTACTTGAGTTGGACCATACTTTTAATTCTGAGAATCTTCTCAGTCAAAGAAAGGTGGAAAAACAACCCCTTGCCAGGCTGTCAATGTTACATTTAAGGTATTTAAAGATTTTTTAACAATCACTGGGATGATGCAATCATGGGATTGTACACGGTAAGATTTTTGAAGAGGTAATGGGATATCAGCCAGAAACTAGAGGACCTTTAAGATCTCTTACAATGACTGTGATTTTCTTTGGTGGTGGTGATGATGATTGTAAAGTGAATAAGTGTAAAAGTATTAATGTATTGAGTACTTACGTCAGCCCTCTGCTATTGCTTCGCATATATTAACTCATTTAACCCTAAAGAAGCTCCAGGAAGAAAGTACTCTTATTATCTTCATTGCAGAGTTGAGGACAGAAAGAGGTTAAGTAACTTGGCCCCCAGCTAGTTTGTGGGAAGATGAGGAGTTGAGCTAAGGAGGTTGGCTCCACAGCCTTGGCTCCAGGATGCCTGATTGGTGGTCCATGCACCAGCAGCACCCACAGCCCCTGGGAACCTGTTGCAAGTAAAGACTCTCAGGCCTTACCCAAACCTACTAAATCAGAATCGCTGGAGATGGGGCCCCGAGTCTCTTGTAACCAACCTTCCTCATGCTTCTGGTAGACATTTAAGTGTAAGAACAATGTCTAAGGGATGGCATATTCTAACACTTCTCAACTGCCTCTGCCATATTAAAAATCATCTGTCTTTACTGAAGAATCACCCTCTGTGAATTTCAAAGGCCATGCCATTTTATTGACCTCTAACCTGTTATAATTAGAACGTCACAGAATCTGAAAAGCCTTTTTTTTCCTATTTGTTTTTAACTTTTAAAGTTTTCTTTCTGTATATCTCTACTGACGTTTCAGAGCAACTTCTCCTCAGGAATATTTCGCCCATCCCTGGGTCTTCAAGGAAACAGAGATGCAAAGTCCTCAGTTCCACTTGCTCATCCTGAGTTCCTAATTGAAACTTTTAAGAACTCTTCCGTGAGACATTTGATTTTCACAAAAACCACAGGAGAAAGGCAGGCTGTGGAGTGTTAAAACCACAGTTCATACATGCAATGAGAATTCTGCGCTCCCAGTCCTGAGGTTCTGTAAAGGATCTGGGCAAAAGAGGAGACAGTCCAGGAGTGACTCTCACAGATTGAAGCATGAAGTATGATTTTTGTACTAGAAGGGTCCCTGTTTATAAAGCCGTGACACATTTTCTTTTTTTTTCTTTTTTTTTCTTTTTTTTTTTTGAGACGGAGTCTTGCTCTGTCGCCCAGGCTGGAGCCCAGTGGCATGATCTCAGCTCACTGCAAGTTCTGCCTCCCGGGTTCACGCCATTCTCCTGCCTCAGCCTCCCGAGTAGCTGAGACTACAGGAGCCCACCACCACACCTGGCTAATTTTTTGTATTTTTAGTAGAGACGGGGTTTTGCCATGTTAGCCAGGATGGTCTCGATCTCCTGACCTTGTGATCCACCCGCCTTGGACTCCCAAAGTGCTGGGATTACAGGCATGAGCCACCTTGCCCAGCCGCTGTGACACATTTTCTAGGAGTTGAGTGGCCTCTCACACCAGAGGTTGAATGTCTTGATAAGGTCATAGAGTTGGTGCAGGGACCACATCTTTTACTTCTGTGTATCTTTCATCCTCCAGGCATAGTATCTTACCTAAAAGCAGAAGCCTAATCTTGTGTGTTACCTGGCAAATTTATATCCACCACCACACTCAGCATCATCTGATTGCATTTAATGTTGCAATTAATCAATGAGTGATATTAGTCCATGGTTATTCACTGCAATCAAAATATAACTCCAAAAACTTCTGAGGGAAAATATCAGGAGATTGAAAAAGTATTTCAAGTGTCAGTCTCATCTAATAATTGACGGCTATAGGTAGAAATTTGCCAAGCCCACAGTCATTCACTGTGAGACTAGACTGCCACACCTAGTTGAATAGGTTATTGTGTATTTCTAATTGTATAACATGTATCAATTATGTGCAACTAATTAATTGTATATAATTATTAATTGTATATAACTCATTGTATATAATTAATTATACAATTAAAATCAATTGTATTCAATTAATATATACTATACATTAATACATGAGTACATTATCATTTAAAAAGCCAAAAAATTCACATAAAGCACAAGTTCTAGTCACTTTCCTCAATATTTGTCTCCATTCCAAACCTAGTCTGTGCCCTATATTTAAGTATTGTTATTAATTTGAGTGAATCCTACCAGACATATACAAATATATGTATCTATTTAAATCAATATGCCATAAGTGGCAAAAAAATAAAGATTAGCAATGTCCATCTCCTGCAGATATTAATTCCATACCTTGTACTTGGTAAAACATTTGCTTGCACAAATGAAAATATTCAATTATGCTAGAGTAAATTTACATTATATAGGGATATCTTTCAAAAAAGTTTCTCTCCTGTTTTGAATTTCAGCTGTCTTGAATTGTCACTTGCAAAATACTTAGGGAAGTTTCTTTTTTAAATCAGCTTTAATTATTTTTTAATGATGAGAAGTTGATAGCTTATAAATTCTATTTATCTCTTTAAAATGCTCATTCATATTGTTTTAAAGGAAGCAAAGGGTATAACTGCCGCATAGCTTAAGAAAAACTTTACAGAATGCTTATGGGAAAATACCAGATTATTTAGGCAGTTTAATGTGCTCAGGTATTCAGTTATTACAGGGTGAATGAGGGTTTCTTCCTTAATTATAGAGTTTAATTCTGAGGTATAGTTGCCATGAGTTTGAAAAGAACCATGTTTCAATAGCACGCAGAATTCAGATTCACAAAGTTTTCCTCTCATATCTCTTCAAGTGTTTTACACTGTGCTTCAGAGTTTGCATGCTTTCTTGCCTAAAAGCAAAAGAAAACATTTATGTAGAGAAAGTACAGTCTCTAGACATTGCCAAAAGATTGTCTATTGAAGATAGTATCGCATTCTCACTGTAAGCACATCTTCATGTTTGAACACCAACACAATCTTTCCTTCTTCCTCAAAATAGAAATACACTGTGACCGAATATTTATTCAGCATCTAACAACATCCAACATTTGAATGTATTTTGACTAGGTAATTTTTTTCTCCTTTGTTAATAAAAATAGATTTAATTTTTTAAATGTCATTTTTCTTGCATCTCATCAAATATACTGTCATACACTATAAAAATGATGTTGGGTCATATGTATCACATGTCTGTAATTCAGAAATGCAAACCTTTGGACACTGACTCAACATCTGGAGATATTTTTTCTGGTTCTTATGGCTGGTGTTCTCCTACAGCTCTCTACGAGCAGTCTTGTGAAGCCCACAAGCACCGAGGGAACCCGTCCGGGCTTTACTATATTGATGCAGATGGAAGTGGCCCCCTGGGACCATTTCTTGTGTACTGCAATATGACAGGTATGTTGATAATCGTTAGATGCATAGATCAGAATAGACCAAGGAGAAATTTACCTAGTTGGCAGCATTATTAAAACATGCAGTTTGATAGTGTGTACTTGCTAAGTAGAAGCATTAAATATATATTTATTAATTTTGTTGTCAACAAAATTTTCTTGTATTTCTTGTTTGCCTGGGTTGGATTATAGGCAAGATTCAATGCTCTGCCAAGGCATCTCTCTAGCTCCTACACTCCTCATAATACATCTGTTCATGTGCATCATGATAAAATACAAACCTCTGATTGGGTGATTTACATGCTTTCTGTATTTAGAAAAAAACAGAGGTCTTTAAAAGTGCTAAGAAATAACATAGATATGTTAATGTTCTATGTGCATCTTAAATAATTTAGTGATTTTTATGGCATATAATTTTTTCATAACCAAAGAAACTTGATTATTTCTCGTGCTTTAGATATTAGAAATGAACACTGCTTGGGCTGGGCATGGTGGCTCACGCCTGTAATCTCAGCACTTTGGGAGGCCAAGGTGGGCAGATCACGAGATCGAGAGATCGAGACCATCCTGGCCACCGTGGTGAAACCCCATCTCTACTAAAAATACAAAAATTAGCTGGGCATGGTGGCACCCGCGCCTGTAGTCCCAGCTACTTGGGAGGCTGAGGCAGGAGAATCCCTTGAACCAGGGAGGCAGAGGTTGCAGTGAGCCAAGGTTGCGCCATTGCACTCCAGCCTGGCGACAGAGCAAGACTGCATCTCAAAAAAAAAAAGGAAAAAAAGAAATGAACACAGCTTGATTATAGAAGATTGCACTAGAATGCCTTTTAAATAGTTACATTTTTACAGAAATTTGTTGTCACCTAGCTCTTCCAACTCTCTGCAAAGTGGAAATCTGGAATAAACTGTTCTCATTTATTGTGCTGACAAAAGGTTTCAAAAGTTTCATAAATTTGGACAATAACCAAATGGGTCAGCAAGCGTCAAGGAAAAAGAAACAAATAACTGAAATTACATGGGCATTTAAAGTGCCTTAGCAAAGATTGCCAAAAAATAGTAAAACTTTACAGGGGACGTTCAGAAGATTCAGAGCCACCTGCACAGCAATGTGCTGAAGATAAAGAAACACAGGCGTTCTGCCATAAGATACCAATTACCTCCAAAATCCCCTGAATCAAACAATGAAAGCAAAGTGAGAAATCCCGTAAAAATGGTCTTGGTGGATATCAAAAGACTCAACCAAAGTCACAACCAGGAAGGACCTTGGTTGTCATCATTTTAAGATGAGGAAACCAAGGCTCAGAAAAGTTGGTTAGGGAAGTATCTACTGACAAAATCTAGCTAATGATAGGGGAATCACTAAACTCTGGTCTCTTTTCTCCCCTAGAAAATGTCACCTTCTCTTTAGATGCCCCATTGCTCTATAGCCAGTAATAAATTCTCTAGTTGTACAAATCAAGCAATAATGATTATAAAATGTGCAATTTCAAACTACTCTAATAGCTTGAAATGTATATATGGTAATAACCTTCAAAAAGCAGTTGCTTCAGAGCTTGGAAGTCAGCACTCTGTCTTAAGAACAAGTAAAAAGCCAGGCAAACTGAAAAATCAACCAATTTTTTGAGATCCAGCAGAGAAGTGAGGTCACAGAACAAACCACTGCCCCTCAAAATTGGAGAGACAGGCAGGCTTATATACAGAATGACAATTTTCTTCCACAAGCACTAACCTTTGGGGAAACCATTGTCAAAGTAGGAAAACCTAAACTTAATTGACGAATTGTTGGATGTTCGATATGGACACATCTGAGAGTTAAAAACTCCAGGAAGACCCAGACAGAGAAGGGTCCCCACACTTCTGTGAGTTTGACACCTAGCTTGACCAGGTTCTCACAGTGAATGTTGGAGAAAAATCTCCTCATGCTTCCAGAAAGGGAAGGTGAAAAGGAACCGTCTTGAAGTACACCAGAGCTTTCTGTTCTTCTTAACAAGGTCTTTCCTCAAGGGCAAGTATTTCACCTAAGCTACTGGTGTTTTGTTTTGTTTTGTTTTGTTTTTTGTTTTCAGAGCCTAACCTGCCTGGAGGAAGGAAATTACCCACCTCTGGCCATCCTGTCCCATGTAAGGGTGGTGATGGGAGGGAGGGCTGAGAAGCTCTTATGAAGGTCACAGCCCAGAGGCACAGGCTCCCTAAAGGACTCAGACCTAATCACAGGACTACAGAACCTTTCCCCTTCCCACACATGTTGCTTATAGTACTGCAGGCCTCTTTACAGCAGTTACAGTTACTTTTACCTGGTACATCACATCTGGTTATCAAGAAAAAATTTCAGCTGGACCTATAATCCTATTACTTTGAGAAGCTGAGGAGGGAAGATAGCCTGAGACCAGTTTTGAGACCAGTCTGGGCAACACAGTGAGACCCCCACCTCTACAACAACAACAACAACAACAAAACAGCATGGTGACAACAGCAACAACAACAACAAAACAGCATGGTGACATGTATCTGTAGTCCCAGCTACTTGGGAGGCTGAGGTGGGAGGATCGCTTGAGCCTGGGAGTTGGAGACTGCAGTGAGCCATGGTCACACCACTGCACTCTAGCCTGGGCAACAGAGAAAGACCTTGTCTCCAAAAAAAGAAAAAGAAAAAAATTCAAGGCAAAAAACACACTTTGAAGAGACAGAGCAAGCATTAAAAACAGACGGTGGTTCACGCCTGTAATCCCAGCACTGTGGGAGGCCGAGGCAGGCGGATCACGAGGTCAGGAGATCGAGACCATCCTGGCTAACACAGTGAAACCCTGTCTCTACTAAAAATACAAAAAAAATTAGCCAGGCGTAGTGGCGGGTGCCTGTAGTCCCAGCTACTCGGGAGGTCGAGGCAGAAGAATGGCATGAATCCGGGAGGCGGAGCTTGCAGTGAGCTGAGATCGTGCCACTGAACTCCAGCCTGGGTGACAGAGCGAGATTTTGTCTCAAAAAAACCAAAAAACAAACAAAACAAACAAACAAAAACCAGAGTCAGATATGGCAGGGACATTGGAATTATCAGACCAGGACTTTAAACAACTATAATTAATATGGAAAAAGCTGTAATGGATAAAGTAGATAGCATGCAAGACCAGATGAACAATGTAAGCAGCAAGATGGAAATTCTAAGAAGCAAAAAGGAGTGCTAGAGATCAAAAACAGCATAACAGAGATGAAGAATGCCTTTGATGGGCTTATTAGTAGACCAGGCACAGCTTTGGAAAGAATCCCTAAGCTTAGAGATACCTCAATAGAAACTTGCAAAACTGAAAAGCAAAGAGAAAAAAAGACTGAACCCCACCCCCTGTAAAAAGAAAACCCAGAACATAGTATCTGAGTACAGTGGCACAACTACAAAAGGTGTAACATACGTGTAAAGAGAATTCTAGGAGAAGAAAGAAAGAAAGGAACAGAAGCATATTTGAAGAAATAATGACTGAGAATTCCCACAAATTAGTATCAGACACCAAACCACAGATCCAGGAAGTTTAGAGAACACCAAAGAAGGAGAAATGCCCCCAAAACTCTACCAGGCATATATTTTCAAACTATAGAATTCAAAGATAAAAGTAAACTCCTTTTTTTGAGATGGAGTTTTACTCTCATTGCCCAGGCTGGAGTGCAATGGTACGATCTTGGCTCACCACAGCTCCGCCTACTGGGTTCAGGTGATTCTCCTGCCTCAGCCTCCTGAGTAGCTGGGATTATGGGCATGTGACACCATGGCTGGCTAATTTTTGTATTTTTAGTACAGACAGGGTTTCTCCATGTTGGTCAGGCTGGTCTTGAACTCCCGAACTCAGGTGATCCACCCACCTCAGCCTCCCAAAGTGCTGGGATTACAGGCATGAGCCACCGTGCCCAGGCCAGGTAAAAGTAAATTCTTAAAAATAATCAGAGGAAGAAAGCACCTTACCTACATAGGAGATAAGTATTACAGCGACTTCTCTTCAGAAATCATGCCAGCAAGAATGGAGTGAGATACTTAAAGTGTGAAAGAGAGAAAACAAAACAAAACAAATCCTTCTCCTTGAAAAGTGAAGAAATAAAGATTTTCTCAGACAAATGAAAGGGTCAGTTCTCTAAAAGAGATAACCATAATATGTATGCTCCTGACAACAGAACACAGTGGATCTTATTTTCTTTTTTCTTCTGGGACATACAGGAATGGGTATACCAGATGCTGGGGATTTCATATGATATACTGAGTAAATTTTACGTGCAGACAATCCCTGTTTACAATGGTTCTACTTACAATATTGCGACTTCCCTATGTGAAACCATATGCATCCCTATTTCAAGTACCCATACAACTATTATTTTATTATTATTATTATTATTATTATTTTGAGACAGAGGCTTGCTCTGTCACCCAGGCTGGAGTACAGTGGCACGATCTCGGCTCACTGCAACCTCCACCTCCCGGGTTCAAGCGATTGTTCTGCCTCGGCCTCCCCGGTAGCTGGGACTACAGGCACGTGCCACCACGCCCGGCTAATTTTTTGTATTTCTAGTAGAGATAGGATTTTACCATTGTTAGCCAGGATGGTCTCGATCTCCTGACCTCGTAATCCGCCTGCCTCGGCCTCCCAAAGTGCTGGGATTACAGGCGTGAGCCACCACGCCTGGCCACAACCATTATTATTATTATTTTTTTACTCTCAGTACAGTAGTTAATAAATGACATGAGATATTCAACACTTTATTATAAAATAGGCATTGTGTTAGATGATTTTGCCCAACTGTAGGCTGATTTAAGTGTTCTGAGCACATTTAAGTTAGGCTGGGTTGAGCTAGGTTCAGTAGGTCACATGTATTAAAATGCATTTTTAATTTATAATAAGTTCATCCAGATGCAACTTCATCATAAATTGAGGAACATCTGTACTGTTAATTCCAATCAAAATCATGAAGTTAAATTAGCTTAATTTTCAAAGTCGGATATTTATTTGAGCAACAGGAGTGGAACAGGGATCAACGTGTTACAGTTACCCTCTTTCTGGGCTAGTGAGACAGCCTCCAGTGTGTTCTGACTCAGCCACACCTCTGAACCCCTTTCCACATTTAGCCACTGTTATAATTAATCTACTCAGGTCCAATTCACTTGAGCCCAGGAGGTCGAGGCTGCAGTAAACTATGAATGTGCCACTGCACTCCAAACTGGGCAACAGAGGGAGACCCTATCTCTAATAAAAAAGAAAAAGAAAAATATAAGGGTTATATTAGATGCTCTTTAAGATCCTTTCCAGTTCCAATATGCTTATAATCAATTGAAATAAATTATGAGCAATTAGGGAAACCACAATGGTCTATGTCCTTCTTTGGGTCTTTTACTACTGATATTATAAGGAGAAGTGAGTCAAGTGGAATTTTATAAACACAAATGCACGTCCTATAATGTCCCTGGTTACTATTCTACTCTTCAGAAAAACAAGTTTTACAGATGTATTCTCAACAGTTCCCTTCTCAGTACTGAGGGCATTTCTGTGATCACATCTTAACCATGGGTGACTGCAAATCTATCATACTGCCCACCAGCCTATGTGAACTACTCCGGACCATCATTTCTCTCCCATTGTACAACAAATCATGAACACATGGCCAAAAATGGCATGTGGTTGAGCATCTTCAATGCCCAACTTAGTGTTCCATAGGCTTTTCTATATTTGATTTAGTTGATAGGAAAGCTCTGAAGGTGAGAGTAGGTGATGTGCACAGAGTAACACCAGGTTGTAAAAATTCTAAAATGAGGCCAGGCGTGGTGGCTCACACCTGTAATCCCAGCACTTTGGGAGGCCAAGGCGGGTGGATCACCTGAGGTCGGGAGTTGAAGACCAGCCTGGCCAACATGGTGAAACCCCCGTCTCTACTAAAAAAATACAAAAATTAGCCAGGTGTGGTGGTGTGTGCCTGTAGTCCCAGCTACTTGGGAGGCTGAGACAGGAGAACTGCTTGAACCCAGGAGGCAGAGGCTGCAGTGAGCTGAGATAGCGCCACTGCACTCTAGTCTGGGCAACAGAGCGAGACTCTTATCTCAAAAATAAATAAATTAAATAAAAAATCTAAAATAAAAAATAGAGCAATATTAAAGGAAGAACCCATGGAATTGAAATTACCATAGGCACACTTAGAGCCTCCTTTGGTGAGTACAGTGAGTGGAGTGGTAATTTAATTTAAAATTGCATTCGTTATTTAAATTTGCAGATTTTTTTCTGTACTTGTGGCTCATTTGTGGATATCACACCTTTGCTCTCCATGGGTTCTGTGACTAAAGAGATATTTCAGTAGCATGGCTGGTTTTCTTTTCCTTCTTTCCTCTGATCTCTGTTGTTAGGCGTGTGTAAGTAACAGTAAGGCTGTGAAATTTGTCTTAGGCACAGTTAGCAACCAAGCCATTAAAAATCCTGAGATGTGAAGGGCTGGGAGGGTGATTTCTCAAGGTAAAATGTATCACATTGTTTTGTTTCGTAGTTCTTAAAAAATCCCCATACGAATGTTTCTTCGTTTCTCCAGTTCGGAAAATTTTTATGTAAAATGTCCATTATTCTAAATACATCTTATTAGAGGTTAAAGGACCAGACAGCACCAGCATAGTAGAATTAAAGTGACTTCAAGTCTGGTGGGAGGTCCATTGTTGGGAACACTAAAGAACTCAAGATGCACTTCTTCCCTTTTGAGATTGTGGAGTCATTTTGTTTTTATTTCATCAAAACAATATAAGTAATCAAGTGACAGAGATACATCAGAAATGATGTCAGCAGGCAGTCAGATGCTCAGGGTCACCGCCTGGAAAGTGCTGTTAGAAGCTCAAGGCCTCTGATTCCTCTGGGCTTGGTCACTGATAGAGAAGCTGACATAATTAAACCACTTTATTTTAATAGAGCTGCTTCCTATCATACCTGTGAGTATGTGCGTCACATCGTCCCAATATGTATCTTTTATAAATTTATTCGATAATGAAAGAAATAGAGGCACATACAGATGAGGAAAATGCAGATGAGTTTAAAAAGATAAAGGTCCAGGTAGTAACAGTTTGGCCCCATGCTTGTGTTGATATAAAAAAATGGTTTTAACAACTAAAAAGTCATTGCTTACATGATACATTTTTAGGCGTGACGTCACAAAAGTTTGGTCATCAGTTCTTCCAATATGCTTTCTCTTAGAGGCTGAGTTCTGGCTCAGTACATTGTTACACAGGTCCAACTCCTCAAATCGCGGCAAACATGCAGTAATGTAAATTTCAATTAAACGTTAATTCACATAAAAGACCGGTCTGCTTTGCCTCTTGCTGCTGGCCTCTGCCGCCCAGTGATGCCTCTCCTTTGCCCGTTTCTGCTCAGCAGACGCCGCGTGGACGGTGGTGCGGCACGGTGGCCCCGACGCGGTGACCCTGCGAGGTGCCCCCAGCGGGCACCCGCGCTCGGCTGTGTCCTTCGCGTACGCAGCGGACGCGGGGCAGCTGCGGGCCTCGGTGAACCTGGCGGAGCGCTGCGAGCAGCGGCTGGCTCTGCGCTGCGGGACGGCGCGGCGCCCGGACTCACGAGGTAAGCGCCACTGCTGGAGGCTACAGGGGCTCACGGGGCCGGGGCGCGGCCCTCGGGCTGCGAGATGCATTTGAGGGAGAAAAGGCCAGGGTCCCTCCCGTGGCTCTTAGTTCAAAGCCCTGACCGCTCTCTCCTTCTCTTCCCGCTCTTGGTTGGACCAAAGAGCATTCGAGAGCGCCTTCCTGACCGTTGAGCGACGTTCAGCGCGTTCATATGCAGGACTAGTGACTTGTCCTTTCTTAATCAAGGGAAATTTTGCTAATAACTTATGCCTTAGCTTTCCGTTCACACTGAGGAGATAATGGCTGTAGGGCAGGCTGGGTCTAACAGTTCTTCATGAAGACCAGCGGGAACCGGTAACTCCTTACTCTTCTCAAAGTCTTCCTCTAAATCTACCTGGAACGTTTGTTTCCTCCCTTCAGATTAACTGAATATGCCCTTCCTCAGCCCCGCCACTTTCACTGTGGTCTGGGATGAAATAATGACTAGGGTTATTAAAACCTTTTGTCAGTGGGTGTCTCTTTTTTTTGAAATTATATCTTGAGAAATGTATAACTTAATCTTCATATATGGAAGTAATGTTTTGGAAACTCTGCCTGCATCAAAACCGTCTTCTCCTAAGTTAAAGACCAACTTCCCCCTCCTTTCCGGAATCCCCACAGTCCCCTGCAGGACTCACCGCTGCTCTCCAACAGTTTCCATATAGTTTCTTGAAAGCACTTTATTGCTAATTATAGTTAAATACTGAAATTTGCCTTTCTTTTTTTAGTTTTAGCAATCCCAAATAGTATATAGGCGGGAGGATCACTGGAGCCCAGGAAGTCCAGGCTGCAGTGAGCTGTGATTGCTTCACTGCCTCCAGCTTGGGCAGCAGAGCAACACCTTGTCTTAAAAAAACAAGAACAGTATATGTCGGTAGCATAATAAAGCCACTTAAATTAAATTTCACTCTTAAATTTTCAATACAAAATCTTTAAGTTGGAAAGTGGTGTATGACTGTCATCTGAAGGTGGTTTGCGCTGATCCACTAACCCATACCTGCATTGCCTTCCCTAATCCGTCTGGCCAATCAGCCCCTGGAATATGCCAGACCATTTCCTCTGCCTGGATTGGCCTCTCTGTCACCCAGGCTGGAGTGCAGTGGCACGATCTTTGCTCAGTGCAACCCCCTCCCCTCCTGGATTCAAGCGATTCTCCTGCCTCAGCCTCCCGAATAGCTGAGAATACAGGCGGGTGCCGCCATGCCCGGCTAATTTTTGTATTTTTAGTAGAGACGGGGTTTCACCATGTTGGTCAGGCTGTTCTTGAACTCCTGACCTCAGGTGATCCGCCCGCCTCAGCCTCCCAAAGTGTTGGGATTACAGGCGTTAGCCACCGCGCCCGGCCCTCACACTCTTAAATCTTACCCACTGTGCTAGACCTGTGCAGTCCGCATCTGGGTCCCTTCCCAGGGTGATCCCTCTCTCCCCTGGATGCCTGCCAGCCAATTTGGTCTAGTAGAAAGGGCAAAGGTCTGGTTGCATTCAAAGTTTGAAGTTCAAGTGCTAAGTCTGTCACTTAGCAGCTGTGGAAATTTAGGCCATTCCTTAATCTTTCTCAGACTTTGTTTCCTCTTTGATGAAATGGACCCTGTAGTACTGATCTCATGGGGTTTCTGTTATAAATGAGATAGCTTACATAAGTTCAGTAAGTAAGAAACTCTCCTTCCCAGTTCTCCAGTTTTTTAAAGTTGGCATTACAAAACTTAATTATTTGTTAGTTCATTGCTGTTGAATGAAGTGTAGCCTTGGCTTTGGAATTGTTTAAAAAAAAAATCCCCAGGTGATCTTTTGGAAACTACTGGGCTAGGGGCTAAAATAACACAAGAAATGGAATATTCTACTCCCATCAGTGAGAATTTCCCTATTTCTCCTCTTTTGAAAAGATAATTTTAAAAAAAATTTTGAGATAATTGTAGATTTACATACACTTGTGAGAAGTAACAGAGAGAACCCGAGTAGCCGTTAAGCAGTTCCCCCACCCCAAGGTGACATCTTGTAGAAGTATAGTGCAATATCACAGCCGGAATCTTGACATCCATACAGTCAAGATACACAGTATTTCCATCAGCACAAGAATTCCTCCTATTGGCCGGGCACGGTGGCTCATGCCTGTAATCCCAACACTTCGGGAGGCCGAGGCAGGCAGATCACGAGGTCAGGAAATCAGACCATCCTGGCTAACACGATGAAACACTGTCTCTACTAAAAATACAAAAAAGTAGCCAGGCGTGGTGGCGGGTGCCTGTAGTCCTAGCTACTTGGGAGGCTGAGGCAGGAGAATGGCGTGAACCCGGGAGGTGGAGCTTGCAGTGAGCCGAGATGGCGCCACTGCACTCCAGCCTGGGCGACAGAGCAAGACTCCGTTCAGTCTCAAAAAAAAAAAAAAAAAGAATTCCTCCTATTGCTCTATTGCTCGTTAATAACCACTAGTATGTTCTCCATTTCTATGGGTTTTTTTAAATTTCAAGAATGTTATGTAAATGAAATTATATAGTATGTACTCTTTGTGGTTGAGTTTTTTTCACTCTGTGTAATCCTCTCTAGGTTCATTTGCATAATTGTGTATATCAGTAATTTGTTCCTTTTCATTGCTGATTAGCAATCGGTGGCATGGATATACCAGAGTTTATTCACTCATTGAAGGGCATCTGGGTTGTTTGTTTACAGTTTGGGGCAATTATGAATAAAGCTTTTATGAACATTGTGTACAGGTTTTGTGTGAACATCAGTTTTCATTTCTCTGGAATTAATGCCCCAAAGTGCAATTGGTGGGTCATATATGGTAATTGCATACTTAGTTTTATAAAAAGCTGCCAAATTGTTTTCTAGAATGGTTGTACCATTCCCACCAACAGTGTATGATTTCATTTCCTCCACATGCTCATCAGCATTTGGTGTTGCGACTATTTTTTATTTTAGCTATTCTGATAACTGTGTAGTAATATCTTTATTGTGGTTTTAATTTGTGTCTCCCTGATGTCTAATAATATTGAGCATGTTTTATATGCTTATTTGCCATCTGTATATCGTTTTCAGTGAGATAGATGTCTGTGAATGTGTTTTTGTTGTTGTTCATTTTCTAATTGGATTGTTTGGATTTTTTTTGTTACTGTTGAATTTTCAGTTCTTTATATATTCTAGATACTAGCCCTTTGTTGGATATGTGATTTGCGAATATTTTTTCCCACTCTGTTGCTTGCCTATTCATCAACTCTTAACTGGAATTTTTTAGAGCAAAAGTTTTAATTTTGATGAGATTCAGTTTATCATATTTTCCTTTTATGGGTTGTACACATCGTGTCAATTCTAAAAATTCTTTACCTAACCCTAAATTCCAATTCCAAAGATTTTTGAATTTTTTTCCTAAAAGTTTTATAGTTTTACCTTTTACTTTTAATTCCATGCCCTATTTTGGGACACATTTTATATAAGATGTGAGAGTTGATTCTCTCTCACTCTGACTATGAATGTTCAGTTGCTCCAGAACCATTTGTTGAAAAGGCTATCCTTCCTGCATTGAATTGCATTTTAAATAGTGTTAAAAATTGGTTGAACTTACTTGTGTGGTGGGTCTGTTTCTGCATTCTTTATCTGTTTCATTAATTTATATGCCTCCACCAATATCACACTGTCTTGAACATGGTAGCTGTATAGCAGGGTTGAGTTATTCCTCCTGCTTTATTCTTCTTTTTCAAGATTGTTTAAGTAAGTCTGTAGCTTGCCTCATTCTGTATAAATTTTGTAATAAATTTGTTTATGTCTACAAACATCTTGCTAGAATTTTTATGGGAATGACATTAAACATAATAGCTCAATGAAGGGAAAATTTGTGTTTTACTGTTTTGAGTCTTCCAATCCATGAACATGAACATGAGATATCTTTCCATTTATTTGGATCTTTGATTTCTTGCCTCAGCATTTTGTAATTCTTAGCATCCAGAGATTATATGTTTTATAAGTATGCTTAGGCATTTAGTTAGTTTCTTGATTGATTGTAAGTGCTGTTGTGCTTTAAATTTTTGTTTACATATGTTTCTTGTTAGAATATGAAATATGATTGTTTCATACTAATAAGCTCTTTTTTGAACTTAATTTTTTTTTTAGATTCCTTGGGATTTTCTATATGGAAAATCATGTCATCTGCAAGTAGAGTCAGCTTTATTTCTTCCTCGTCAATCTGTAGGGAGTTAATTTATTTTTCTTGCTTTATTGCAGTAGCTAGACTTTCAATACTAGGTTGAACTAGAGTGGTGAGGGCAGACATCCTTGCCTTGTTTCCTGTCTTAGGGGAAAAGCATTCATTCTTGTTTCCTATGTTATGTGGAGGTAGTTCCCTTTTATTCCTGGTTGGCTGACAGTTTTTATTTTGAAAGGACATTGGATTTTTTCAAATGTCTTTTCTGTGTCAATTGGTATTAAAATATTATATTTCTTCTTTTGTCTGTTGATATGTTGAATCAGCTTTGCATAACTAGAGCAACTCCCATTTCGCCATAATGTATAATTTAAAAAATACATTTCTAATGTGCTTGATTTATTAATATTTTATTGAATATTTTTGCATTCAAATTCATAAGAGATATTGATATGTAGTTTTCTTTTTTCATGTTGTCTTTATCTGGTTTCAGTATCAGGACAGTACTGCCTACTTAAAATGAATTTGGTAGCATTCTCTAGTCTCCTGTTTTCTGGAAGAGATTATGTAAAATTGACTTTAATTTTTATTTAAACATTTGGTAGAATTCTCCAGTAAGGCCCGGCAGGGTGGCTCACGCCTGTGATCCCAGCACTTTGGGAGGCTGAGGCAGATGGATCACTTGAGGTCAGGAGTTCGAGACCTGCCTGGCCAACATGGTGAAACCCCGTCTCCACTAAAAATACAAAAATTAGTTGGGCGTGGTGGCGCACACCTATAATCCCAGCTACTCAGGAGGCTGAGGCAGGAGAATCGCTTGAACTTGGGAGGCAGAGGTTGCAGTGAGCCAAGATCACACCACTGCACTCCAGCCTGGGCAACAGAACGAGATTTCATCTCAAAAATAAAAATCAAAAACAAAACAAAACAAAAAGAATTCTCCAGTAAAACCATCTGGGCCAAGAGATTTTTTTTTCAGTAATTTTAAATTATGAATTCAATTTTCTTAATAGTTACAATTACTTAAATTACCTATTTCATGTTAGGTGAATTGTGGTAGTTTGTACTTTTTGAGAAATTTGTCCATTAATCTGAATTGTCAAGTTGATTTGTGTAGAATTATTTATAGTATTTTCTTATTATTCGTTTGATGTCTCCAGCATCTGTAGTGATATCCACTTAAATTTCTCATATTCATAGTTTGTCTCATCTTTTTTTGTCTCTGTCAGTCTTAATAGAAGTTTTTCAATCTTACTGTTTTTTAGAACTAGATTTTCGTTTCATGATTTTCTCTATTATTTTTGTTTCAAATTCTATTGAAATCTCTTCTCTTTGTTATCTCCTTCCTTCAGCTTGTATGAGTTAATTTTTTTTTCTAGTTTCTAGAGGTAAGAACTTACATTATTGGCTTTAGGGCTTTCTTCTTTCCTAATATAGGCATTTAGTGCCACGTTTTCCCTATCAACACAGTTTTACCTACATTTCACATATTTTGATATGTTGTATTCTCACTTTCATTTAGTTTTTCATGTAGTTTCATTTTCATTTAAGTATTTTAATAAATTTCTTTGAAGCATATTCTTTGACCTATAGCTTATTTAGAAGTGTATTTTTAAAAATTTCTAAGTGTTTAGAGATTTTCTTTTTCTCTTTCTGGTATTGATTTCCAGTTTGATTCCATTATGCTTAGAGAATATACTTTGTGTGATTTTAGTTCTTTTAAATATGTTGAGGTTTGTTTGGCTCCCCGGGATATGGTCTGTCTTGTAAATGTTTCATGGGCATTTGAAAAAAAAATGTATATTCTGCTATTCTTAAGTGGAGTATTCTTTATGTATTTCAATGAGATCCTGTTGGTTGATTATGTTGTTCAGATCTTGTATATCCTTGCTGACTTCTTGTCCAGTAGTTCTGTCAGTTGCTAAGAGAGACATTTTGAAATCTGTACTATAATTGTGGATCTGTTTATTTTTCCATTCTGCTCCATCAGTTTTCTTATACTAATAGGCTTTATATTTTTAGCAATTTTAAGTTTACATAAAAATTGAGCAGAAAGTACTGAAAGCATATGATTTTTATTCTTTAGCTTGTTGATCTGATGGACTATATTAATTAATTTTCAAATGTTAAAGGCATATCTAGAGTAAATCCCACTTGGTTGTGGTGTTTATTTTTAAAAATTGTTTGGTTCAATTTGCTAATATTTTTTAAGGATTGCTTCATCCATGTTCAAGAGAGATATTTGTTTGCAGTTTACTTTTTTGTAAGGTTTTGCTGGTTTGGGTATTAGGGTAATGCTGGCCCATGGAATGAGTTAAGAAATAGTCACTCTGCTTCTATTTTCTGCAACAGATTGTGGAAAATTGGTATCATTTATTTCTCCAGTGTTGATAGAACTCACCAGTGAATCATCTGGGCTTGGTACCTTCTGTTTGGGAAGGTTATTAATTACTGGCTTAGTTAAAAAATTTTGTTTCTCTCGAGACTCTCTCTTTCACCATGTTTTATTATTTAGAAATGTGTTTTTAAATTTTTTGGTATTTGAGGATATTTCAGCTCTCTTTCTGCTATTATTAGTTTAATTCCATTCTGATTCAAGAACATGCCTTTTGTGATTTCTATTCTTTTAAATTTGGTAAAGTGTTCTGTGGCCTAGAATGTGGTTTAACTTAATGAATTGTGCATTTGTATTTGAGAAGAATGTGTATTCTGCAGTGTCTAGATAAAATATTCTATGACGCTAATTGAATTCTAAAGTATTCAGTTAGATCCAGTTGATTGATGGTGCTGTTCAGTTCAAATCTATCCTTAATGATTTTCTTCCTGCTGAGTCTGTCACTTACTCATAGAGGGGTGTTGAAGTCTCCAGTGGTAATAATGGATGTGTCTCTCTGTCCTTGCAGTTCTATCAGTTTCCCCCTCATATATTTTGACTCTTCTGTTGCTAGGTATATACACATTAAGCATCATTATATCTTCTTGTTATATTGACCTCTTTATTATTGTGTAATGCCCTTTTTCATCTCTGATAATTTTCCTTGCTTTGCAGTTGGCTTTGTCTAAAATTAATTTAGATACTCTGGCTTTCTTTTTGGTTAGTGTTACCATGGTATATCTTTCTCTAGCTCTTCAAATCTACCTGCTATTTTATATTTAAAGAGGATTTCAGTAGACAACATGTAGGTGGATCATAGGTTTTGTTGTTGTTGTTCACTCTGACAGTCTCAGTCTTTTATTTTATTATTATCATACCTTAATTTCTAGGGTACATGTGCACAACATGCAGGTTTGTTACATATGTATCCATGTGCCATGTTGGTGTGCTGCACCCATTAACTCATCATTTACGTTGGCTATATCTCCTAATGCTATTCCTCCCCTCTCCCCCCACCCCATGACAGGCCCCGGTGTGTGATGTTCCCCTTCCTGTGTCCAAGTGTTCTCATTGTTCAATTCCCACCTATGAGTGAGAACATGCAGTGTTTGGTTTTTCGTCCTTGTGATAGTTTGCTGAGAATGATGGTTTTCAGCTTCATCCATGGCCCTACAAAGGACATGAACTCATCCTTTTTCATGGCTGCATAGTATTCCATGGTATATATGTGCCACATTTTCTTAATCCAGTCTGTCATTGATGGACATTTGGGTTGGTTCCAAGTCTTTGCTATTGTGAATACTGCCTCAGTAAACATATGTGTGCATGTGTCTTTATAGCAGCATGATTTATAATCCTTTGGGTATATACCCAGTAATGGGATGGCTGGGTCAAATGGTATTTCTAGTTCTAGATCCATGAGGAATCGCAACACTGTCTTCCACAATGGTTGAACTAGTTTACAGTCCCACCAACAGTGTAAAAGTGTTCCTATTTCTCCACATCCTCTCCTGCACCTGTTGTTTCCTGACTTTTTAATGATCATCATTCTAACTGGTGTGAGATGGTGTCTCACTGTAGTTTTGATTTGCATTTCTCTGATGGCCAGTGATGATGAGCATTTTTTCATGTGTCTGTTGGCTGCATAAATGTCTTCTTTTGAGAAGTGTCTGTTCATATACTTTGCCCACTTTTTGATGAGGTTGATTTTTTCTTGTAAATTTGTTTAAGTTCTGTGTAGATTCTGGATATTAGCCCTTTGTCAGATGGGTAGATTGCAAAAATGTTCTCCCATTCTATAGGTTGCCTGTTCACTCTGATGGTAGTTTCTTTTGCTGTGCAGAACCTCTTTTGTTTAATTAGATCCTATTTGTCAATTTTGGCTTTTGTTGCCATTGCTTTCTTAATTGGTATATTTAGAGTGTTTACATTTAAAGTGATTATTGATACTTGGATTAATATTTGCCATATTGTAACTCTTTTTTATTTGTTGCCCTTGTTTCTTCTTTTTTTCCTGAATTCCCCTCTCACATTTTTTGTCTTAATTGAGCATTTTATATGATTCCATATCCTCACTTCTCCTAGAATATTAATTACATTTCTTGGTAATTGTTTTAGTGGTAGCCTTTGAGTATGAAATATACACTATAACAATCTACTTTCAGATAACACTATTCCACTTCATTAATGGTGCTGGTACTTTATAACACAGCATTTCCAATCCTTCTGTCTTATTTTGTATTACATTATTATCATTCATTTTACTTATTCATAAGCCATAATCACCCAATACATTGTTAGTATTATTTAGAGCTGTTACCTATTACATCAATTAAGAAGAAGACACTAGATTTTATTTTAAATTTTTTCTTCTGTAATGCTCCTACCTTTCTTTATGTATTTCTGTGTTTTTGACCTATATTGTTTTTCTTTTCTCTGAGGAACTTCTATTAACATGGCTTGCAAGGTAGGTCTACTGGAGAAAGATTTCCTCAATTCTGTTTATCTAAGTCTTTATTTCTACTTTACTATTTAGGATAATTTTACTGGATATAGAATTTTATATTAGTGTGTGTTTTCTCTCAACAGTTTAAATATTTCACTTCACTTTCTTCTTGCTTGCATGGTTCCTTAAGGGAAATCTGGCATAATTCTCATTCTTGCTCCTATGTAGGTAAGCTGTTTTATTTTACTCTGGTTTATTTCGAGATTTTATTTTTAAAAGATTTTATTTTAATTTTAAGAAAGTCTTCAATTTTTTGCGATTTGAATATGAGATGCCTAGGTGTGGATTTTTTTGTATTTAACCTGCTTGGTGTTTGCTGAGATTCCTGAACCTATGGTTTCATGTCTGTCATTAATTTTGAAACATTCTCAACTGTCATTATTTTAAATATTTCTTCTGGTTCTCACTCTCTTCCTTCTACTTCTGGTATTCCGATTATGGGTTACACAGGTTACACCGTTTGAAATTGTCCAACAGGGCCGGGCGCGGTGACTCACTTGCCTGTAATTCCAGCACTTTCGGAGGCCGAGGCGGGCGGATCACAAGTTCAGGAGATCCAGACCATCCTGGCTACCACGGGGAAACCACGTCTCTACTAAAAATACAAAAAATTAGCCGGGTGTGGTGGCGGGCGCCTGTAGTCCCAGCTACTCGGGAGGCTGAGGCAGGAGAATGGTGTGAACCCAGGAGGCGGAGCTTGCAGTGAGCCGAGATTGCACCACTGCACTCCAGCCTGGGCGACAGAGAGAGACTCCGTCTCAAAAAAAAAAAAAAAAAAAAAAAAAATTATTGTCCAACAATTTGGATATTATGTTTCATTTTTCATTCTTTTTCTCTTTAATGGAAAATTTTTATTGACATATCTTCAAACTCACTGATTCTTTCCTCAGCACTTCCCAGTCTTCCCAGACTTTGATGAGGCCATCAAAGACACTCTACAATTTTTACTTTTAATCTCTGTATTTCCTTCTGATTCTTTGAGATTTCATATCTTTGTTTATAGTACCTATCTCTTCTTGCATGTTGCCCACTTTTTCAACATAGAGCCCTTAGCATATTGATTATTATTTCAAATTCCTTATCTGATATTTCCAAATCTGTCATATCTGCATGTTTGCTTGATTCGTCTCATAAGACTGTATTGTTTGGCTTTAGCCAAACAATACCTTGCAATTTTCTGTTGAAAGCCAGACATGTTGTATTGGCAAAGGAACTGAGGTAAGGAAGCCTTTAATGTAAGGTTTTATGTTTATCTGGTTAGTAGTTAGGCTGAATTTGCTCTTTGCATAACTGTGGTGTCAGAGGCCAAACTTTCCTCTAAGGTTATTTTATTTTTCTTTCTTCCGTTTTGAGTTTTCCTAGAGACTCTGTCTTAAATAGGGTCTAAAATTGACAGCTCTTTCATTTTTAATCTCCTGTTACTATACAGGTAATGTACTGATGTGACTGATGATAAGGTGCGGGGAGAGGAGAAGCATCCTATACTCTTTTTTTTTTTAATGTTTTTATTTTATTTTAATTTTTTTGAGAGAGTCTCGCTCTGTAGCCCAGGCTGGAGTGCAGTGGCGCCATCTCAGCTCACTGCAAGCTCCGCCTCCTGGGTTCACGCCATTCTCCCGCCTCAGCCTCCCGAGTAGCTGGAACTACAGGCGCCCGCCACCACGCCCGGCTAATTTTTTTCTATTTTTAGTAGATACGGGATGTTAGCCAGGATGGTCTCGATCTCATGACCTCATGATCTGCCCGCCTCGGCCTCCCAAAGTGCTGGGATTACAGGCGTGAGCCACCGCGCCCGGCCAGAAGCATCCTGTACTCTTAGGATTAGGTCAGTCTTTTAGAGAACCTGTCTTCCTGGACTGTGACCTTCAGAGTGCTTCTCAGCTTCCTTCCCCTTCCCTTGGGTAAGAAAAGAAGGGTAGAGGGGGCTGGTGCTGGGTATTTCCATTCCCCTAGGTGGTTTAGGCTCTAGTAAACTAGCTTTTTGGGGGATTAGAATGTTGTTAAGGAGAACATAATGTTCTGCGCTTATTTCAAAAATGTTTTCTCCTTCCCTCCCGCTGCTGGAGACAGAAGAACATTTTTTTCCTATCTTTATTCTGAGAACTTGATGGGGCTCTTCCTGGAGATAAAACTCTTGAAGGTGTGTTGACCCTCTAAGGCGTATCCCCCACTCTAGGAGTTTTCAATCTCTGTAGCTTGTCCTTGCCAGTATCCATCAATTAGTCAGTTACATTGTAAGTGCTTTTACCAGACTCCACCATCTGCTTTGGCTCCATTAGCTGTGATGCTGTTTTCACTTGTCTCTGCAGCTTTAGGAGTAATGTTTGCCCTATGACTTTAACTGTGTAAGAAGAACTGTTTATTTTTAGTTAGTGCAGCTTTTTTCTTGTTGTGAGAATGGGAGTGATGACTTCCAGACTCTTAACGTCATATCAGATTGGAAACCAGAAGTCTCAATTTTTGCCTCATTTTTTTAAGGGTGTATTGTTTCTTGCATATATACATTTATGTCTTCCTGGTGATTTTTTTAAAAATCATTATGTAATGTCCCTGCTCTAGTATTTTTGTTCTGAAGTCTATTTTATGAGATAGCCATTCTGCTTTCTTTCAAATTTAATTTTTGCAGAGTGTATTTTTTCCATCCTTTTACTTTTAACCTGCCTATGTTTATTTTGAAGTGAGTTTCTTATAAATTTCTCGTTGTGTTATTTTTTTTTCAGTTGATTCTGCCAACGTCTAACTTTTGTTATATTTTAACCATTTAAATTTAAGGTAATTTTTATAATTTTCTTACTCGTTGCTTGGTGTTATAGTGTACATATGTGACTTACCACAGTCAACTTAAATATCTTCACTCTCATAATGAAATATGGAATCCTTATGTCTATTTGGGTCCTTTATCTTCCCCACTTCTAAATATCATTGTCTTGAGTATCATATGGTATTACAATTTTTGTGACAATTATCATATGTCATTTCAAAAATTGATAAGAATAGTCTATTATATTTATCCATATTTCTTCTCTTTTCATTTTTTCCTGATGTTCCAAGAATCCTTCGTTATAATTTCCTTTCTTTTTGAAAAACCTCCTTTAGCCATTCTTTAGGGAATGTCTGCTAGCGACAAATTATTTTAGTTTTCTTTTGTGTTAAAAAGGTTTTTTTTTGTTGTTGTTATTGTTTTGGAGATGGAGTCTCACTCTGTCGCCCAGGTTGGAGTGCAGTGGCACAATCTCGGCTCACTGCAAGCTCCGCCTCCCGGGTTCACGCCATTCTCCTGCCTCAGCCTCCTGAGTAGCTGGGACTACAGGCTCCCGCCACTACGCTCGTCTATTTTTTGTATTTTTAGTAGAGACGGGGTTTCACCGTGTTAGCCAGGATGGTCTCAATCTGACCTCGTGATCCGCCCACCTCGGCCTCCGAAAGTGCTGGGATTACAGGCGTGAGCCACCGCACCCGGCCTAAAAAGGTTTTATTTCCATTTTATTCTTGAAGGATAGTTTCTCTGGATATATAATTTATAGTTGACAATTCTTTTCTATAAGCCCTGAAAAAAAAATATGCCATTCCTTCTGGTTCTGTAATTTCAGATGAGTAATCTACTGTCATTCAAATTAGGGTTCTTTTACAGGCAGGTAATGTGTTATTCTCTCAGGCTGCTTTCAAGATTTCTGTTTTGTTTTGTTTCCAAAAAGTTCAATTATGATGGATCTTGGTGTCGATATTTTTGGGTTTATCCTTTTTTGGACTTAAACTTAACTTCCTAAATCTCTGGGTTTGTGTCTTTCACCACATGTGGGAAGTTTACAGCCAGTATTTTTTCAGTACTCTTTCAGCACACTTTCTTCTCTCTTTTTGAGATTCGGATGATATTGTCTGATAGGACCCTATGGCTCAGTTCTTTTTATATTCAGTCTGTTTTCTCTTTTTTGGTCAGGTTAGATAAAGCCTATTGATGGGTCCTCAAGTTCAGTGATTCTGTCCTCTGTCTTTTCACTCTATTCTTGAGCCCATTCAGAGTTTTTTAAAATGTTATGTTATTGTATCTTCCAGTCCTGGGGTCCTAAGCTTCCTCTTTCTACCTTTCAGAATTCTCTTCGGTTGTCTTCTGTATTATTTCCAGAATCTATCATTATACTTGGTGGAAATAGCAGGGATAGACAAGTCTACAAGATCTTTTATCAGTCTAGAAGTTCACCCACTTACATCTTTTTGTTACTGTTTCTAAAAAAATACATTTTTACTACTTTATGGGGAATATGGGAGATTTAGATGTAAATTTACACTTGTATATTAGAATATAATGAGTGTTTTGCTCTTTAATCTGCGACAGTTTAATGGTGAAGTCGGTAACTTTTAAAGTGGCATTCCGAGAAGAGTGTATTAATTTTTAAAAATATCTTTTACGTTGTAGTGACAAGCTTTTAGCACATTTTTAAAAGATTCCTGGTACTAATTCCTCTTTAAATTTTCCCAGATTGCTTTTTTTTTTTTTTTTTTTGGCAGAGGGGCAGGTGATGGATAGTGATGGTGGTAATGAATGCAGAGATCTTATCTATGAATGAGTTATAATTGAGTTGTAATAAGCAGTAAGGTAGAAGCTAAGTTCCAGATCTCGATTCATATTCCAATGGTAACAACCTATTGAAATTTGAAAAACAGCACCACATGATCAAGCATGTTTAAAAAACTGGTTGAGTTAATCCAATTTCATTTTCCTCATGGCCTAATCTGTGATGACTGCAACTTGTGGCCCCTGACCCCCTTCCTTTTTTAAGATAGGTGGCCTGACACCTGCTTTTTAAATTATCCTAACTTTACTGTGATGTGCAGTCAGTCCATCACCCCAATCTTCACTCCCAACCCCTGGCAGCATCCCTTGTCCTAATATGCAGTTCTATAGATCTGAGTTAGTGTCTGACTCTATCATTTAATCATTGTCAGTGCTGAGAAGGAGGCGCACTCGTCAGAGCTGTAGTTGACCCAGGGCACTTTGTTTCTTCGCATGAGAAATCTCTAACCTCAGAGATGAGAAAAGCCTATCAATGTCATTCCTTAACCTCCAAATAAAGAGTCAGGACATCCAATGCAATAAAAACAAATACCTCCAAAAATTAGTAAGTACTGACAGAGAGTACCATATCTTTCCAAATGAGTAATATACAGGTAGTTAGCAAAAAGATGGGATGAGATAAATCAATGTCTTTGTATAATATTAAACTTTCTCAATGAACATTTCATAATTTCAAATCAATTTTATCTTTAGTTTGCAAATTACTCTGGTATTTATTTTAATGGTGAATTTTTTGAATGTTATTTCTATAGAAAGTATGTATCACATGCAACTGACTGATTCCTAACAGAAGAAAAATAGATGGAATCATTTAAGCCTAGATATTGAAATATTGGGGGAAAAACATTGGTTAGGCTTAAAGAAACGTTTCAGAGGTAAAATACAAGTGTTTAAGTATAGTTTCATTTTCTCTCTCTCTGCCTCTCACACACACACTTTACACCTGGGAGTAAAGGGCGCTATATGGGGAGGGTGGTAGTGAGGGACAAAGTAGATGTCATCTTTCTTATACTTGTCTTTCAGATGGAACCCCACTGAGCTGGTGGGTTGGAAGAACCAATGAAACACACACTTACTGGGGAGGTTCTCTGCCTGATGCTCAAAAGTGTACTTGTGGATTAGAGGGGAACTGCATTGATTCTCAGTATTACTGCAACTGTGATGCTGGCCGGAATGAATGGTGATTTCCACATGATTTCCCTGCACAAAAATGTGGTTTTTATTCTTTAATTATGCATAGTTAATTAAATGTCAGACAAGCTGGTACAATAAGGTAACTAGATTAAAGTATGTTCAAGCAAGCTGAAATACAAGTTTTGATGAAATATGATCAGTTAATCTAAGGATTAAATTTTATGACCAAAGATTTACTAGTTCATTGTGAGTACTATATAATGTGTTTTTTATTTTTCGTAAAAGAGAAACAGCTGTTAAGTTTTCCACTCACTGGAAATCAAATATCATTCTCTGTGAAGTTTAATTAATTAATTAACGTAGGATTCCTGTGGCAATTCAAAAAGCAGATTCCTCCAAATCTTTGTCTTAAATTGATTTGGGATATAATGCTGCATATTCTATCTTTCTTTTAGAAATTAACATTAAAACAAGAAACTCTGAGAGGTCCTGCATAAAAGGACTGTGTTTATTTTGTAGAAGCAACAATTTCCCACACTCATTGAAATCTTCAGTGCAATAGCAAAGCTTCAAGCACCAACTGTTCTGTAGACCATACTTTGAAACAACTAACATAGAATTTCCGGAATTTGAAAATTATTTTGTAAGCTTTCCTTTGAGCAGAAACAATTTTCTCATGTAGATTGCAATGCCTCTTTTTCAGAAGTTCTTTTTGAGGTTATTCTTGAAATGCATATTGGTTTTCTTTTTTTTTTATTTGTAATATGTAAATGTTTTCAACCTTTGGGTTCATGTCAGCAACTTAAAAAGCATTGTCATAAAACAACTAGATCATGTAGAGTACGTGCTTTAAAAAAAAACTTAGGCCAGGCACTGTGGCTCACGCCTGTAATCACAGCACTTTGGGAGGCTAAGGCAGGTGGATCACCTGAGGTCAGAAGGTTGAGACCAGCCTAGCCAATGTGGCAAAACCCCGTCTCCACTGAAAATACAAAAATTAGCCAGGTGTGGCTGTGTGTGCCTGTAGTCCCAGCTGCTCAGGAGGGTGAGACAGGAGAATTGCTTAACCCAGGAGGTAAAGATTGCAGTGAGCCGAGATCGCGCCACTGCACTCCAGCCTGGGCGACAGAGCAAGACTCCACCTCAAAATAATA